>NC_056000.1:42491348-43783015 GCF_018446385.1 Zingiber officinale
GTTTATAACACGGTCGAACGGCTTGTGAGTCTTTAACACGTCCGGTTTGAACCCCGTGGTAAATATTCTTGAGGTGTGAGAGCATGCTCGTTTATAACTCGCCCGATCAGATCGAGAGTTTTTGACACTTGGTGCGAGAGCTACGCTCGCTTATAACACGGTCGAATGACTTGTGAGTCTGGGATACTTAGGAAATCTTTGTTTGAACCTTCTTGCATTCATAGAATAAATGGTTTTTACAATTTACATCGATTCTACCATACGCTTACTATCCCGCCCAATAGGCTGCAAATTCGCGCTCCATGGTCGGTCGAGCTTTGTTCCGTCTTCGTCCTGCAGATAGTATGATCCCAAGCTAAGCTTCTGTATCACCTTATAGGGTCCCCCATGGCTGTTCCAGCTTGGTCACGTAGTCAATCGACTTTACTCTTTTTCAGACAAAGTCGCTAACCTGGAATGATTTGGGAATAATTCGCTTATTATAATTTTGCTTCATCCTCTGCCGATACGCCATCAACCGGACGACAACTTTATCTCTTACTTCGTCTATCAAATCTAACTCCATAAGTCACCGATCGGGATTATCTTCATAGTATAGCTATCGCCGATCGGACTCTATGCCCACCTCGATTGGCACCACTACTTGTCCTCCGTACACTAAGTGGAATGGAGTAATGCCAGTGGCCTCTTGGGGAGTCGTGCGATAAAACCACAGTATACTCGGCAGTTCGTCCACCCAGCTTCCTCCCATGTGATCTAGTCAAGCCCTAAGCCCTCTTAGAATTTCTTTGTTGGTGACTTCCGCCTGACCATTGCTTTGGGGGTAAGCTACTGAAGTGAAGGCATGTGCAATGCCATAGCCGACACACCACTCTCTAAGCCTCAATCCTTGAAACTGTCTTCCATTGTTGGAGACTAGTTTATAAGGAACGTCGAACCGACATACGATATTTTGCCATAAAAACTTAATAACCATCTGCTCTGTTATCTTGGCGAGCGGTTCGGTTACTACCCATTTAGAAAAATAATCCACTACCATAAGCAGAAATCTTTTCTGACCGATCGCCATGGGAAAGGTCCTACAATATCCATGCTCATTGGTCGAACGAACATGACACAATGGATGCATTTAGTTCTTCAGTCGGTTGGTGTAGTATGTTCTGATACTTTTGACAAGAGAGGCAGGTGGACATTGTCTGGGTGGCATCTGCCCTACTAGTAGGATTTTTTCTTGCTAATGAATGACAGTTTGGATGACTGCCACAGGAACCTTGATGCACTTCTTGTAAGATGTACTGGATGTCTTTCGCTCTGAGGCACTTAAGCAGTGGCCTCGAGAAGACCCTTTTATAGAGGCAATCTTCAATTAGTGTGAACCGCCCGACTTTCTTCTTGACTAACCGGGCCTGCTCCCGGTCGGCGGTGTATTGCCTAACCGGAGGAACTCGATCAAAATGTCCTCTAGTCATTCGAGGTCCCTCCTTCAGCTGGCCTCTTGATATGGGCCACCAGCAATACCTGCTCGATCGACCTATTCAGCAATACGGGGTCAAGGAACTTGCTAATTTTGCTAGCCTGTTTGCGTATTGATTCTCCGCTCGGGGGATTTTTTTAGATAATTACTTTTTGAAATCCGGCCTTCAACTTTTTAAACGCCTCAGCATATAACCTTAGCCTGACATTGTTTATTTCGAAAGTCCCCGACAACTGCTGTGCTGCCAATTAAGAGTCCGAGTGGATAAGGACTCGGGTGGCTCCTACGTGCGAGCCACCTGTAGACTGGCGATCAATGCTTCGTACTCTGCCTCGTTGTTCGTGGCCCGATAATCCAGCCGAATGGATAGTTGCGTTCGATTGGCCCGTGGTGATATCAGAAGTATGCCCACGTCGCCGCCCTGCTTGGTGGATGATCCACCCACATAGATTTTCTAGGTTGCCTTAGGCTCGACATTCTGTACCTCTGTCACAAAATCGGCCAAGACTTGCACCTTAATCGCCGATCTGGGCTAGTACTGTATGTCAAATTCGCTCAGCTCCGTGGTTCACTTGACGAGCCGATAGGACACTTCAGGGTTGAGAAGAACTCGCTCTAGAGCGCTGCTGGTTATTACAATTATAGGATGCGATAAAAAGTATGGATGTAACCTCCGAGCGGCGAGGACCAGCCCATACACCAATTTTTCGAAACTGGTGTAGCGACATTCGACATCTTTTAATATATGGCTCAAAAAATACACCAACTGTTATTCAGTGTTGTTCTATCGCACCAAAGCTGAGCCAACCGCACACTCTATGGATGACAGGTACATCCAGAGCGGTTCACCAGCGATGGGCTTTGCCAATGCAAGTAAGGAGATTAAATTACTCTTAAGCTCCTCCAGCGTTTTATCGCACTCAGCGTCCTAATGAAATTTTGTAGCTCGGCAGGAACCTTGAAGAACAAGTGGTTCGGGTTGGATAAATTAGAGATGAACCTTGATAATGCTGTGATCCACCGGGTCAACTACTGAGCCTCCTTGAGGTTGCGAGACATGCCTTGGAACGTCTTCACTTTATTTGGATTTGCCTCGATCCCCTGCTCGGTCACGCTAACCGAGGAAGCGTCCACTCCTCGCTCTGAACAGACACTTGTTTGGATTGAGCTTGATTCCATACCTCCTCAGCGTACGGTAGGTCTCCTCGACATTTGCACAAAGATCAGTGGCCCGGAGAGATTTTATTAGAATGTCGTCGACATATGCCTCTATGTTCCGACTGATATATTCCGGAACACCTTATTCATCAGTCTCTGGTAGGTGACTCCCGCGTTCTTCAATTCGAACGACATCACATTGTAGCAGAAGGTCTCGTCAATCGTGATGAAGCTGACCTTCTCCTGATCTTCTTTAGCTAGCCAGACCTGGCGGTAGCCCTGATATGCATCCAACATGCAGATCAGTTCGCATCCCGTCGGGTCCACCATCTGATCAATGCGCGACAGCGAGTAATAGTCCTTTGAGCAGGTCTTGTTTAAATCTCAAAGTCAATGTAGACCCGTCATTTATTGCCTGCCTTGGAGACTAGCACCACAATAGCCAACCAGCTCGAGAATTGTACCTCGCGTATGTGGCCGGCCTCCAGCATCTTTTCTACTTCCACTAAGATTATCTAATTTTGACCCGAGTTGAAGTCCCTTTTCTTTTGTTTCACTGACCTTGCGTCCGACCAGACATGCAACTCATGTTGGGCGATGGGCGGTGAGATGCTCGGGAGCTCATGCGTTGCCCATGTGAACACATCGTGACTCTGCCTTAAATAGGCAACGAGCTCCTTCTTATGCTCCGCACTTAGGTCGGCTGCAATGAAAGTCGTAGCTTCAGACCAGCTGGGGTGCACTTGGACTTCTTCTTTCTCGCCATAGACTAGGGCGGGAGGTTCTTCCAGATTTGCATTTACCTCGAGCCGTGGAGCTCAGCCTTTACCATCTCAACGTATCACCGTCGAGCCGCCAGCTAATCGCCCTTGACTTTCCCGACCAAGTTATCCATGGGGAACTTGATCTTCTGGTAGAACGTGGACACGATAGCTTGGAACTCGTTCAACGCCGGTCCGCCTAAAATAACATTGTAGGTGGACTGGGCGCCCACCACGATGAAGTTCGTCATCCTCGTCCTTTTGAGTGGCTCCTCTCCGAGGGATATGGCCAACCTACCCTAGTCAATCGACAATACCTTGTTGCCCGTGAACCAATATAAGGGGGTCTTTATAGGCTGTAGCTCGTTCTGATCGATTTGCATTTGATTGAAAGCTTTCTTGAAAATAATATTCACCGAACTGCCTGTATCTACAAGAGTACGGTAAATATTATAATTACGATTACCACTTTGATGATCAGGGCGTCGTTGTGCGGGACCTCTACTCCCTCCATGTCTTGAGACCAAAACTGATCTTTGGTCCTTCTGTCACTGCTTTGTTGCATTCGACGGCGTGAATTTCTAATCGTCAGGCGTGCGATTTCCGAGCCCGGTTAGAGTCACCGCCTGTCGATCCTCCTGCAATCATCCTAATGCCCCGAGCGGCATTGTTACGACTTTCTTCCTCCCGAGCTGACGAGTGTTCCCGCTCGGCGGGCACTCGGGCAGACCTTTAATAGTCTCCATGTTGATGCCACTGTTGGTGCTCTTCAGTTGTTGGCCTCCTTTCTTCACGCCACCCTTCCACTCGACGATGATGGTGTCTATCAGGCGAGGGGGATTGGCGGCAAAATCTCGATGAAGCCATTCGGCTTGAAACTGCCCTCTATGAGTCCTTGGGAGAAGGAGCTTATCAAGATCTCCGGTGTGGTTGATGGAACTTCCATTTTCACTTGGTTAAACCTTTTGATATAGGTCTGCAGCGCTTCCTTGGGCCCTTGCTTGACTGCAAATAAGTTGACATTTGTTTTCTGATGGCGACGACTACTCGCAAAGTGTTGCAAAAACGTCGATCGGAAATTTTTGAAGCTTCGGATGGATCCGATCAGCAGCCTCTTGAACCACCTCTGCGCTGATCCGGATAGTGTGGTGAGGAATATACGACACTTGACTCCATTGGTGTATTGGTCGAGCGTCACCACATTATTAAATTTGATGAAGTGATCTTCGAGGTCGGTTGCCCCTGTGTGTATTCCCCGATCATCAAAGGCCTATAATAGCGCGACAACTGGTGGTTAATCTGCTCGGGAGAGGTATCGAGTTGAGGTGCTTTACCTTTTCGATCATCTTGGACAGACGCGTCATTTGATGAGGAGCTGGGTGTTCGCTTCGCTCGGTCTTGCTCTTCTGACGGCGTGCGGAATAACACGCAATGGTAAGGGATGGGAGCATCTTGGGAGACGTCGATCGGCCTGTTGCTTTGCTTCCTGCCGGATTGACCTTTCGCTCGGGCTCTGGGTTCAGCGTGTTGACCATTCTTGATGCGGCGGGATCGTCCACTCAGCGTCCAACCGCTATCTACTGTTGCTCCATCATCTTCGCCGCTCGGGCTTATATCAGCAACTCCAAGTCTTCTTGTGTTAGCGTCACTGTAGTAAGTCGTCCAACGCCCTCCATCTTCATGCCTCGGATTCAGGTAAACTTCCTATAAACGACGCCAAATGTGATCCTGTCTGAAAAGGGAGATGGTGGCAAACTGGGGATGTGGCCGGAAAGTTGACGAAGCGAAGACTCCATGCAAGCCTGCAACGTAAAGTCGTTAGTGCCGGGCTGAGAAGTGGTTCTCGGCGATGACCCTCCGATGTTCAAGTCAGTTTCCGATGAGTAGAAAAATGGAGAATTGTAGCAAGAGCGTGTAGAAAATGAAGTTGTGCATACCTCTACCTGTAGATAGGAACCCTCTTTTATAGTGTCTGTAGCGTTCGTGATCGCATCTCAAAGCGTAGACATATTTTCTTAGATGTCGTAGGAAAAGACAAGTTAAAAAGTATCCCTGACACTATTCCTTAAGCAGTCATGCAACTTTCTGATGTGACGGCCTAGAAGATTCTAAAGTACGATGTGCTGCTATTAGTGGCACAAACTTCCAAGAGGACGAGGATATTTCGTGAGTCTACACGTGGCCGATCGATCGCTGCTCGACCGGGTAATCCCCGTCTGAACATAATGCATAGAACCATTGTCCTATTTTTCATTCGGCTGTACTATCGTTGGAGAGCTATCCTTGCTCCGACCGGACATGTCTCCTGCTCGGGAGTAGCGGTTTGGGGGAGATGTTGCTTGGCTATCAACCTTAATTGAGAGCTTTCCCAGAGTGGCATTCGGGCCTGGGGCTGACCGAGTGGTTGTGCCCGATCGGACAGACTATGCTACCGCTCGACTTAATTAGTTTGTTTCCTGAATCAAGGCCTCTGACTATTCTGACTTTGACCTTCACGTCTTCTATTTTTTTTTTCACTTTGATTCACTGGTGCTTCAAAAAGTTGAGTTTTACTGATGCATTCTTATCTTGATCAAGGGAGACATATTGAAGTTATTAATGAGATAAAGTCCACTTTTGTTGATGCATTGTTGAAAGCCTGCTGGTGCATAAAATTGAGCAACACTGGAATCAACAGGTAGCAGGTAGCATTGCTGCGGTCTCCTCATCTCTCTATGTGGGCAAGGCTGGTCCCATGGTGCACACGTGTGCTTGCATTGCATCCATACTTGGACAGGGCGGGTCTCGGAAGTACAAGTTGACTTGCGCATGGTTGAGGTACTTTAAGAACGACAGAGACCGACGGGATCTTGTCACCTGCGGAGCTGGTGCTGGTATGGCTGCTGCTTTTCGCGCACCAGTTGGTGGCGTTTTGTTCGCGCTGGAATGTGTATCATCATGGTATCATGCTACTTCATATCTTCCTTATGCCGCCTTTTATCTTTGCTTGCATTGAAAATTTCCTTTAGAAGTTGATAAACATAGGTTGAGGTTTGTGTGCAATGATTAAGATTTTATCACCCTGAAAATGTCATACATATAATTTGATGAAGGGTTATGAAAATTTTAGGCACATTAGTGCTATTAACAGTTTAGAATTTCAATTGCCTGTTTTTTGGTTACTATTCTCATAATTGATATATAGATAAGTGATAACTTGTCTGTGAAGGTGGCGAAGTGCACTGCTATGGAGAGCCTTCTTCACTACAGCAGTCGTTGCGGTTGTGCTCAGGGTGCTAATCAATATTTGTAGAAGCGGAAAATGCGGGTTATTTGGGAAGGGTGGCCTTATCATGTTTGATGTCACTTCAGAGGATGTCCCTTATCACCTAGTCGACTTAACTCTAGTTGTCCTTCTAGGAGTAATAGGAGGAATCTTCGGAAGCCTGTACAATTTCCTGCTCGACAAGGTTCTTAGATTCTACACTCTTATTCATCAGTATGTATTCCTCTCTTCTCAGATCACATTGTACACTTCGATCTTCTGCTTTGACTGCGAAGATTCATCCATATCTTCTACTCATCTTCAGGAAAGGCCATGTCTACAAATTTCTTCTAGCTGCTTCAGTTTCCATATTCACCTCATGCTGCCTATTTGGATTACCTTGGCTCGCATCTTGTAAGCCTTGCCCGGCTGGATTAGCAGAAGCTTGTCCATCAATAGGCAGGTCTGGAAATTTCAAGAAGTTTCAGTGTGCTCCCGGCCATTACAATGATTTAGCTAGTTTATTTTTCAACACAAACGATGATGCGATAAGAAACCTCTACAGTCTCAACACCGACACTGTGTTCCAGAAATCTTCGGTCTTTTTATTCCTCGTGACAACTTATTTTCTTAGCATCATCAGCTATGGCTTGGCACTTCCCTCCGGGCTTTTCGTGCCTGTTATTTTGTCCGGTGCAACTTTAGGACGTCTTACCGGTATCCTCATGGGTTCACATGCAACTCTTAACAATGGTCTCTTTGCGGTCATTGGCTCAGCTTCCCTTCTTAGTGGTACAATGAGAATGACTGTTTCGGTCTGTGTAATTATGCTAGAACTAACCAACAATCTCCTACTTCTTCCTCTGCTCATGCTGGTTTCACTGATATCGAAGACTGTAGCTGATGCTTTCACTGCCAACATCTACGACCTGATCGTGAAGTTGAAGGGTCTGCCTTACCTTGAATCACATGCCGAGCCATATATGAGGCAGCTCACGGTCGGTGATGTGGTTGGAGGCCCTTTGCAAGTATTCAACAGTGTTGAAAAAGTCGGCAACATAGTTCATGTGCTCAAGGCCACTGGTCATCATGGCTTCCCTGTGGTAGATGAGCCTCCCATTTCTGATTCACCTGTACTTCTCGGCCTCATTCTCCGTTCGCATTTACTCGTTCTGTTGAAGAAGAAACAGTTTGTTCATACTCGAGCAATTTCGAGTATTGACACTACAAAAGAGTTCTCAGCTGATGATTTCGCTAAGCGTGGCTCTGGTAAAAATGAGCTCATCGATGCCATTGAGCTGACTGCTGAAGAGATGAATATGTATGTTGATTTGCATCAGTTCATGAATACTTCACCTTATACTGTTGTCGAGACGATGTCGTTGGCGAAAGCTCTCATGCTTTTCCGTGAAGTCGGCCTGAGGCATCTCTTGGTTATTCCGAAGTCCACTTCGGTACGAAATGCGTCTCACTTAAACTGTCTTTGCCTCTGCCTATTTCTATATATGTTTCTTGAGTTTGGTTACTTATGCTAGCTTTCATTTAGTGTATCGCCGATTATGTTCAGTCTTTTGATGCTCATGTTGCTATATGGCAATGTCCTTTTCAACTCTTGCAGGGGATGCCTATCGTTGGCATATTGACAAGGCATGATTTTATGCCGGAGCATATACTTGGGCTGCATCCTTGTATACTAAAGAACAAATGGAAAAAACTACGGTTTGGGAGATTAAGCATGGTGAAAATTTTTAATGATCTTCGTGATTGGTTCAAGAAATGACAGCTAAAATCCTCCCGTGGAAGTGAACTATCGGTGTGTTTTGATCCAGAATACTAAGATCATTTGATTTTGTTGGCATTTTGAGGCAGCGAGATCTGTAAGTTCCTTCTCTACAGAACTAGATACTTGTTCCATGATTTCATAATGAATTTGTGGAGGATAGAAACAAGAAGCATAACTAATATTTAAAGACAAAAGCATAAAACATCAAATATCTATTAAAGAAAACACTAACCTTTTACTTGCTATCCATTATTATCCGTTGAGCATTCTGATCGACATAGCAAGAACAATCACCATTAAACCACTTGAAGGGTTTAATCTCCATATATTCTTTCCATTTATACCAATTATTTTTTTTTTCAATGTCATTAAATTTGTCTTTTCACAATTACAACAATGTATTTATTCATGAATGTCAAATAAACATTACACTTATTTATGCACATTGGCTAACAAATGAATGGACAACCCTAGTCAAGTTGTTTATGCTACTGGCCAAATCCTTCCAACTCCAAGTTGTTGGGTGATAGGCTTTATCTTCAAAGCAGGGCTGATGGCAAGCAAGCTCACAAAGCAATCCACGGGCACCCTCATACCCCAAACATTGATCGCTTCAAGTTTACGACACTTATTGACAAGCTCGATGAGGCCATGTTCTGTGACATGGCGACAACTCCATAGAACAATAGTCTAAAATTTAAGGAAGCATAGTCAGGGAAAGTAGTAATCATCACCATTATTATGAATATCATTCCATTAGGAGTACGAAAATTAGATTGCATAGACATTATTTAGTTTCCCTGTGAATGATATGCTGGTCAAAGAAAACAAGGTTTCCATCTCGCTGAAAAACTAGGAAATGAATCAAAATTTTGTATGAGACCGTTGTGCTTAGGGCTGTAAATGAACTGAACATTAGTGGTGTTTGGTTTCATTCATAAGAGTTTGTTTATATTCGTTCAATATACGCAAAATCAATTAAATGAACAAGCTTGAACAACTCCTTTAACTAAAGGAACAAACTTGAACACGTAGGTGTTCAGCTCGTTAATGTTCATGAACAACGTTTATCAATAAAATTCTCATCAACATACTAAATAAATAAAGAAGCTTTTAAAATGAACAAACAAATTTGTATTATTAAACTTAATAACTAATCATACAAACTTAAAATGTAAAAGTTTCAAATAATCAAAAAAATTTGAGAGATCGATAATATCTATACCAAGCTTAAGCCAAGCTCAAGCTCATAAAAAAGAAACCAAGCCAAGTTGAACAATCATTTTAATTGCTTGGTTCATTTTAGGTTCAGCTCGGCTCGATTACCTTATCAAACAAGCTTGAACACCACAAAACTTGGCTCAGCTTGGCTTGTTTATTGAAATTTTGTATTTCAAGTACTGATAGTCATGTGAGAGAGCATGTTTAGTATGAACTAGTCTTGCATCTATTCATGTAGGACTCATGGAACAATGGAACTAAGGCATCAAACTAAAGCAAATCGATAAGAACACAATTGTATAATCCATCCATCATAAGGCAGATGTTGCAAATTCAGTAAGACAAGGGATGGAACGAAAAATTAAAACTGAAGTAACAAAACAAACTACAATGACAATAGGGTTTAAACAATCAGTGGATTTGAAAACCTGATAGGATAATAATTTTTAGCTGATCTATAGTTCCCAACTGTAATTTTGAGAATCATGAAATAGCCAAGAAGCGAGTAATGCATTTAGGAGAATACCTTGACATGTGGACAACTATGGGCAACAGCATACAGTGATTCATCTGTGATAAATGTACCACCAATATTCAGGTGTTGTAAGGAATTAGCTCTTGACACCTGAATAAAATCAGATATAAGTGATCAATTCACAGATAGAATTTGCAAGATACTACCGGTTCAAATTATGCAATTTACAAAAATACAGAGTCAGAAAATTGGATCCAAAAGAAAATATTACTCAATAACAATGGAAGGCATTTGCAAGAATGAGAGCACCTCATTGGATAAGTCATGCTTTTAGCAGCTGAGATTTGATTGTCCAGGATGTCTATGTGTATGGCGAAACAATACATTCATGAACTCAAAACAATCATGCTAATGGTATGTGGCATGATTCACATGAATAAATGAACTGTCAGTTTGAAAGAACAAATTGCATTAGCATACACAATAACAATGAATTTATCTGTGTTGTCTGCCTTATTGAGTTCATAACCTAACTGAAATGGCATAATTACAGGTCACTGATCAAACTTCGAGTTTGTGAATTGTAACATCATGGAGAAAGAGGCTAGCAGGATAATGGAAGTGATAGGCATCAACTTATTAGTTGATCGCAGAACATTGTCAAAACTTGCTCAACATCTTCCTAATTAAAGATGGTTTGGTACCGGCAATAGGTATCTCAATAAGGAAGATAACTTGATGATGATGAAAAAAAGTCAACTGATGAGAAAAGTAAGCTAAAATAAGATGGGTCAACTAGAACAACATAAGGAAACGTACAACTCAGAACCACTTAAATAGACAATTGACCTATAATTCTTCCAAGGTTACTTGTCCAACTTGAGCAATTGCTCACATTGCTTAAAAAATGACCTTAAAGATACAACCAGAAGAAAGAAAATGCCACTCATCTTTTGCGGAAGCCTTTCACTCAACCGATTTAGCATATTTCTACTATCTCAATGATCATAGGAAACATGGTTTTATGTATATTTGAACTTTCAGACACAATCTTGGTCCATGGGATATTGCAAGAATCATAAGGGAGAAGTACTAACCAATTGAATTACTCCTTTGTCAGTGATTCCGGCCACGCCCCACAGCGATATTGATAATAGATTACCAACGCATTTTGTTTGTGAAATCTTATACAGCCCTAGGTCAGTTATCTGGCAACCCCAGCAACTCCTGGAACTACAGCAGAAAAGCAGTTTCCATCAAATTAAAAAGCTAAATATAAAGAGGGCAAAAGTTTCCAAATTTCTAAGAAGAAGAGCAAATTCTTCAAAGTACAAATAAAACAACTATTTGATCTCTTCAGCCTTAATTGACGACCAAAATCAGTGTTTTAAAGCAAAATAGCAGACGGAAAGCAATCGAAATAGAGCAAGGCAAGGGAAGGAGAAGACGATACACATCCAGCTCCGTGATATTGTAGGCAGCCCGCACGACCCTGGAGGCGGACTCGTCATCGACATTCCACCCGGCGAAGCTGAGTCGCTCCTTCCTCGCCAGCGACTGCACCACTCCTCGCCGCCACTTCCGACAGACTCCGCTCGCCCTAGCAAGTTCAAACCCCCCCCCCCCCAATGAAACCGAAAGATTCGATTCGACGACGACAACAACAACAACAAAATATAGGGCTAATCGGATCGTTACTGTGCCAAATCCTTGAACGAGAGGGTGAGAGAGAAGATGTGGGCGAGGAGGTCGACCGGGAGCCGCTCTATCTCGGACTCCATCTCCGCCTGCATCCCCACCGCCTCGCATCGGGGGTTATATGGGCGGCGAAGACGAGAGAGAGGACGCAGCGAAGGCGTTCTACGCTATGTGCACATCCGCCCGTCATCGTTACCACAGCGGCCAGACGTTTACTTAATTGAACGGAGAATTTCAAATCTACTTTTCAAAAAGGCCCTTATAAGTTCGCGATTATCAAATTACTTTTTATTTCTTTAGGCAAGAATCGTGGTGAAAAAATACATAAAAATAAAACATCTCATCAAATTTTTTATTCCCAAATTAATGGTCAAAATTACTACAGTGCCGATCAAAATTGTTTTAAATTTGGTAAAAAAATTTCAAGTATTAAAATTATTTCAATGTTGGTGAAAATTACTCCATATTGAAAATATAAAAAGAATGTTTTTATCGTAATTTTTTTTTCCTAAATTGTTCCTCTTAATAAAATGATTAAAATTGTTAAGTCAAAAATTGTTATTTTTAATATTTATCAAAACTATTTTAGTTTTGGTCAAGTTGTTCATATTTGACCTGAAACAAGTTGAAGCAAAGCAATTTGTTGGAGAAAGCATTATTGGATAATTTTAAAATATTTTAATATAGTTAAAATTATTATAATATGATATTTTTAAACTAAAAATACAAAATATATATTTTTAATTATTTAATTTGAGATGCCCTCAATGATAATTAAAATAAAAAAGGCACTCTTTTAAATTTTCCCAAGAATATTTTTTATACTAATTATTCTATTTTAATAATTCAAATTAATATATTTTTATCAATAAATATAAATACATTAAACTAAATATTTAAAATTATAAATTTTCCAGATGCCCAACAAGAGATTATACTGCAAATTGATCATCAAATTTCACTCTAAATTTCAAATTAATATTTTTAATTGATTGTGGAATTATTCTTATGAAAGGATATTTTTAATTGATTGCAACGTAAGGTAAACGTTTCATAATCTACAGACAAATACTTGAAACTTAGAAAACGATTCTTCCATGATAAAAAAGGGATCTCTGGAGAAGGTTTTCGGAGATGAACACAGACTTCATGAGCAATAGGAAAAGCTGAACTTTTTGATCGCCAAAACGCAAAAGGCAACAACGCCTACTGATCCTTTTGCTAAAGGCAGAACGAGCCAGTACAAATTCTAAAAGACGAGGATTTCAGTCGACGGAAAAACAATCGACGAATTATTATGGAGAATATTGAAACGGGCGACCAAGAAATTTTCAGAAGCAAACAGAGAAATTCATGAAACTTGGAATTTGGGAAAATGTTCGAAGATGAACAAAGGCAGCTCAAAGATGAACAGAGGCTTCATGAACAACTGCAAAGTTCCAATTTTTATCCACCCCAAACCATCAAACCCTAGCTAATGACTTCCACACAGGATAGACAACAGAACAAGCCAAATCCCTAGAAAAAAGATTCAATCGAAAAGAGGACACATGTATAGACGGATAGATGGATGGATGGATTGATATATTGATACGTGCCTTTGTCGATTAGACTCCGTAGCGGGCGTCGGCGAATTTGTTCTTGATCCACTTGAAGCTGTTGCTGAGGGAGGACTTGAGCTTGCGCTCGACGGCGAAGGAGTTGTAGGAGGCGACGCGCCGCTTCCGCTTCAGCTCGGGGTCGGCCGCGCTGGCGAAGCCCTCGCCCTTCCCGCTCGGCCCGTTGAAGCTGTACGAGGTGGAGAGGTTCTCGTGGCCGGATCCACCGCCGGCGACGGAGGAGTAATAGGAGGAGTCCGGGAACGACCTGCATTTCTCCATGCGGGAAGGAAGGGAAAGCAGAGGATCGAGGAAGGAGTAGAGCTGTAGAGATGAGGGGATTCTAAATTCAGTGTAACAGAAGAGGGAAAGGATTGAAGGTGGGACCACCCTTTTAAGTGGGGGTGGCCCACCTTGTTGGTTAAATTACTCATTGAGATTTGGAATAAAAAAACTGACAAGCTAAATTAGTATTTTATTTTAAAAATATTATCTATAAAATTACAAGTTCAACTATTGATAAAAAGCGTACTTGTACATTTAATTTTTAAATTTTCCAAAAAAATATACGTGTTTCCCATTTTAGTGTTCCAACAATGGACCAAAAGATGTATTTGAAATTATGAAATTTCTAAAAGACTCACTTAAACGTACTTGTCTCCCAATTTAGCCCTTTCAAATTTTGTTTTTTCGAAATATGGTGATGCTGATTTTTGAAATGCAACACCATAACAATGGATTGTTGATTTTTGTCCTTCCAAGTATCAAGGATAGCTATTCAGAATAGAATCTAATAAAAGATTAAAAAAAACATTTGATGCAATCATGCTTGAATTTGAAGAATAAAGAGAAGATTTTGCTAACATAAATACGATATCAAATGCAAAAAATTGAATGATAGTTCAGACTATAAGCAAAGAAAGTTTAGTTGGAGATCACTCATTGTCCATAGTGGATGTGAAAGCAAAAGCTCACTGGGTGGTGGTGATGATGATAAAGGACCCTTCATAAGTTGCTTGGGTGCCCACTTGCATGGTGACCAAACAAATATTGCACTGTCACCACCATCACCTCTATCTACTCATTCCTCTTTTGTCTACTCAATTTTTTTTTTCTTTCAACCAAGATATTCTTGTATAGACAATTTATCAAAATATTTACACAAAAGGATTAGTTCTCTTCTTATTCTTTGTTTCTATTTGTTTGATAAACAGGTAAACAATCTTAGGGATCCTTCCATGATAGCTTTGAACTAAATTAAATAGCACACTGAATCTGAAAATATGCTTTTATGATCATAGGACATCATTTAAAGCAAAGAGGACAATGGATCATCTAAGTTCTGAAACTTCAAATAGAATAATAGCCATATATAAGTTCTTTCAAATGTTTCAAGTTGCTAAAATTTGTTAACAAGAGTAAAACAGGAACTGTATGGTACTACTATTGAGGTTCATACCTTTTAGAAGGAGGCAAAACGTGCAACCAACTCATCGTATTCCGGTAGTCTCGGATGCACTCGAATGCCATTTGAACTTAGCATGTTGCGCTGCATTGATTCAACTCGAGCAGAGACCTTGGAAACTACTTCAGATTGCCCAACCGGTTCAGGTGGCGTCGAGGTGGTTCTATCTAGAGGAGGTGCAGATGCTCTTGGTCTATCTGAATCAAGAACATGATCTCTCAGAGGATTCCTGTTTGTCCATGTTTTGTGGGTGCATCCTCTCGGAGTCCCTTTTCTGCTATAGTGAATCAAGAGCCTATCCATGACCATTTCATCATTGTCGTACTCATCATACCTTGCAGCATCTTGCCAGTCCTTGTTTCTTCGAGACTTAGTTGGTGTTGGTGTTCGGGTCCTCTCTGCACGTTTGCAGTGGTCTACGGAAGTGTCCATCTGACCATAAAACTCACTAATTGTGCCAGCACTTCTCCATCCTGTACGTCTTCTCTGGTTGTCCATCCGACCCTCTGAAGGCTCCCTTGCGTATCTAGTTGTGATCTTCCCCTTGTCATAGTAAACACAGATGTCATCCTCATTCTTCTTGCCTCTGTGCTGCCTTCGGTTGTCTAACTCTTGATGAATGGGTTCATTTCCATGCCTATTACTGGTGTGGCTCTCCTCATAGTATTCAACTTTATGACCAACGCTCTTCCAACTAGAATGCCTCCTGCTGTCCTTCTCGCCAACAATATGTTCTCTCGGAAGCCTAATTCTCATCTTCCCGTCATCATAGTAATCGCAATCGTTACCAGAACTATGCCTACTTCTATGTCGTCTTCTTCGGGTGTCCAACTCATTGTCGATGAGTACAGTTGGATGTCTATCAACAGTCTTCCCCACATCATAGTACTCCTCAATGCAACCACCGCTCTTCCAGCTTGCATGTCTTCTTTGGTTGTCCATCTCATCATCAATTGGTTCTCTTGGATGTCTACCGCTGGTCTTCCTGTCATGATAGTAATCGGCATTGGCACCTGCAATGTGCCTGCCTTGATGTCCTTTTCTGGTGTCTACTTCACCTTCAATAGGTTCACCATGATATCTCTTTATTGTTTTCCCGTTGTCATAGTAATCGTTAATGCTACTGGCACTTTGCCTTCTTGTATATCTTCTTCGATCTCTTGGGGTCCGGCTTCTGTTCTTCTCATCATAAAAGGCTCTATCAATTATTTCAGTTAGCACACTGTCATTAGCCTCACTGACTGTAAATTTCTGCAACTTCCTCTGCAACGAATTACCTGTGCTTGCCGGATTGCCAAGAATTTCATCCTTGCGATCATCAGAAATGACATACGGTTTGGTAGGACAAGTAGAATCCAGTTTTTGTATGGCTTTAACATCATTGATTACAGAAAGGCCACTGACTTTTGGTTTTACATAAGGTGGAACCAAACTGGTTGGTTGCCTTTTCTTTTCAGCGGGATACACCATTTCGGCGTATCTTTGAGAGGAATCATACTGCGAGCCATTTCTGATCTTCTCCTCCACTTGGAGGTAATTATTACTCCAGTTCAATTTGGCATATGGAGGGATGACTTGTTTCTCATTTAAAGGCTTCATTAAGTAAACTCCTTCCTTCTCAGGAACAATTGGGTCCAGCTTTTCCAGCACTTTTGCTGTCTTATTATACCAAACACCTTTAGTCTCATTATTTCCATCTGTCTGATTGCTTATTTTATTATCATGCAGAGGAATTACCCCGTCGTCCAGATATGGCTTCACATTCTCAATCTCAATAGCTTCTGCCTTTTTTGCCTTCTCACATGGAGCATTGCTAGGACTAACAGTTGAAATCATATGATTATCCTTCGAATCTGTTTGCCGATGCCATTGTTCAATGGTCGTAGCCTTTAGCTTACACTTTTTCCTAGGTAAAGATTGGACCTTTGTACCTTCAGTCAACATTATCCGAGTTGCATTATTCACAGAATGAAGAGGCACAACTTTCTTAGGTTGTTCCTGAAATGTAAAGCAGCAGCGTTAAGTTAATTATAGGAATGCAATTTGCGTCAAACAGCAAATGTACCAACAAAAAAAACTGTAACAGATATTTGTTTTATTAGCAAAGCAAATAGTTTTTTACTCTATCAGAACTCACATATTTCCTTGGAGGGGAATTAGATGGTTTATGTTCAAATGCCCAAGAATCCCATCTAACAGAAAACTCTTCTGCTATATTTTGCATCATTTGTAACTTGTCTTCCTTGGAAAATGTTTTCTTCTGAATTTTCTCAACAAACTGGAAGAAAACCATTCTAGATTATGAGAACATAATTCACAATATAACATATTTAGTAAGAAAAGCATAAAGAGTTGAGAACCTCAGCATTTACGAATGATTCCATAGGACCCCCATATCGATTTGTAAATATACGCCTAAGATCGCATAATTCTGGTAGATCAGAGAATCTAGCTGCAGCAAAAATCAGAGTTGACACAGCTTCCACTGCTCCTTGAGGGCATTTCCTATGAATATAAATATCAACTAAAGTTTGATGAAATGTAGAAAATAGCAATCAAATTTCTTCAATTCTGAAAGGTTGACATTTGAGCTATTTGGCCCGGTTACTCAATATTTTTTATCTATATAACATAGTGTGCAAAATGTGCATAAATATTTTATTTTAGCAAATAAATTTTATTGGATCAAAATCATTGTAGTTTTGCTTGACAATATTTACAGTTTCTACATAAACCAACAATTTTATATCACACCGATCACTTGTTATGCCACTCTAATATTTGTCTCCTATACTCAAGCTGATCAGCTTGCCATCACTTTTACAACTTGTGTCGACAGTATTCACTATGTCAATTAACAATATCTATAACTTCTTGTTATTGTTTCCTCCATAATCTAACATAACGAGACCATGGTCATCTCAAAATGCTCTTCAAACTCAATTATGCAATTTCTGAAGTGCATCATTATTCATCCCATGCAACCAGTTCAACCTGACTTTACTCCGTAAATCAAATAACAAAAACCATCTTCTGATAAGCACACATCAATAAATTGAATTCCAACTTCAATACATTTATAAGCAGTTACATTTAGGCTCATGTAATGTACATTTGAATTCCAACTCCATATGAGCTATATATTAGTGATTCTTATTATGCTATACTTTTTTGAAGATGAAGAAACTGGAAAAAAATAACCATATGACCTTCATTCACATCGAAGTAAAATATCAAACGAACGAATCAATTCTAAGCCAAAAGCTGTTATTTAGCATTTGAAGACTGTAGAACTGTTTTTTTTTTTAAAAGCATAGTATTTGTACAGCAAGTAGAATTCTTTTGGTACCTCAGCTTTTGTAGGCTTGGGAGCTGATTCAAGACAACTTCACCGAATTGTTTAATCATTTCATAGCAAGACGCATGATTTATCTCACAAATCAGTGCATCCATCTGTTCCACGCAGCAGAAAAAGAAACAATTACTCAGACCTCCATTAAAGCATGCATGCCCCGCAATGTACTTAGGACAATCATAAGGAAAAATGATAATTTTTGAATAGTGGAACCCTAGTAAATCCCTGCCCCCATTTTGATGAAAACGCAGAAAGTAAAAGCAAAAGTAGATGTGAAACCCCAATGTCATCGATCCACTGAAAGCCTATTTCACCGGCACAGTGAAAATTTTTCATCTTTTTTAAGCAGAAAACGCCAGCTGATGCCATTTAAACCGCATTAACTCCCTACTCTAAAGCTACTGGTAACTACTGACCGTGGAGAGGGCGACAAAAAAAAACGGAAATTGGCAGACGAATTACCCTTTCGAAGGCGTTGGACTCATGGCCGGCGGCAATGAGGTCGGCGACGTCCTTTTTGAGGAACCTCACCATGGCCTGCTTCTTCTTCCAGATCGCCTCGATTCGCGACCTTGTACACTTCACCGCGTGCTTGCTGCGATCATACGCGGCGAAAATCGTACGAACTCATGATTAATAGATCAGCAAAACAAAAAATTTCCCCTCGAGAACAAAAGCAACAAATAGCAATCAGATGACCGCGAGAAAGTGATTAAAGAACAAAAAGTTACCATTTGAAGGAGAACTTGCTTCCGACCAAGCAATCAAACATCTTTGCTGATCTCTGTAGCTAGCAATCCCAGGAAAGATTCGAAGAGGAGGACGGCGAGGATACGCAGTTAGAGTAGGAAGACGAAGAACAACTAAAGAAGTGAAACGGCAAGAGGACAAAACAGCTCATAGTGTTGTTGGTGTAACCACTATTTCTAGTTGGTCATTTAATTTTGAGTATATTTCATATACATCCATAAACATTTTAATTTTGCACTTGAGCTGAAGAAATTTCTTTCACCACTTAGAATTTTCATTCTTTTCTTTTTAAAATTTTATTGCTGAATTAAATAATTTTCGGAGAAAATTAAGATAAACAATTGTGACCTATATTTTCTTTTTAAAAAATATGAATTCATGTAATTGATAAGTTTTATTTTTCAATTTTAGCTTTCCAAAAAATAAATACCTGGAAGCGTAATAAAGGGATGTCAGTGGAGTAGATTGCAAAAGGCAAGCACAAAAGGCATGTGGTCCAACAGTGATTCTTTAACGTTAACATTCCGGTTCGGTTTTTTTGTTGGGGCCGTTCAAGAGTGGCTCACTGAGTCCGAAATTAATGACTACAAATAAATATCTAATAAAATAGTATATAAAATAAACAATTCAAATAATAATAATACAAAATGTTGAAAAAATATTGTAAGATAATATTTAAAAACACTAAAGATTATTTGAAACCAAACGGTTCATATCACATTTAACGGTTCGTAGCAGACCGGGCCGGTTGAATTTAGGGTTTGAAATGGCGAAGTTCGAAGCCAAAGGGATTCAATTTTTACCCAGAAAGAAGAGTAGGAATGGAAGGAAAGGCGCATGGCAACCGACGTTCAAACATTGGAGTCGCACCTACCATTCCTTCCCTCCTTCCCGTTGCATGCTACTTGCAATCGACTCATCTTCATTTTGCTGATCCCTTGAAGCTTCGTCCTGTGTCGGAGGAGTTCTGCCATGGCCAGGACGGCGACCAACAACAGCATCCAAGCCAAGCTGGTGGGTATGTCTTCCCTTTGCGCTCGTTCTTGAACCCCCAAAAGTTGTCTTTTTTAGTTGATCTTGCAGTTGCTGTGTCGTCTTCTGGCCCTAGCTTTGCTTACGGATTCAACAAGAGGGTTCATGTGTTTGGATCCTTTGAGTTGAACATTTCAGGCTTGGAGAGGTCTTGGTCACTTTCATCAAGGATCCACATGAGTTACTTTGACCTTATGGAGATGATTGTTCCGATGGGCCCAACCTTCTAGCTGTTGGGTTAGCTCTTTAATGTTCTTTCTGGGAATCTTCTTCTGGTTTCAAATAGGTGATCCTTCTAGTGCCAAAGGATAGGAACTTCTTTTGGGAGAAGGATTCACGTTCAGCCTTTGGAGGAGATTAGATCTGAACCAATATGGTTAGTTTAGAAAAGATTTGTCAATCTCAATAGAGAGAGGATGATTCTAGAGCATTCAATTGATCGACCAAAGAAGACTTAATTAGCAATGATAAAATTCATTTAAATATAAATGATGATATATGAGAGGATCAAACCCAATGACATAGGAGGATCCACGTAGCTTAGTTGTTGTTGTTCTAGTAAGAAATGATCAAAATTGTCATTATATGGACGCTTCATAGGTGTTGCTTGGAGATATGGGAACAGGAAAGACAAGCATAGTGCTACGGTTTGTCAAAGACCAATATTTCGACTGTCAGGTCTATAACTTCTTCACTATTTTTGTTTATTTGCTTGAGTATTTTGGGAATGTGCTTAACCAATTGAATGCTCGGTTTGCAGGAGTCGACAATAGGAGCAGCATTCTTCTCTCAAATTATCTCACTAAATGAGGCGACTGTAAAATTTGATATATGGGACACGGCTGGACAGGAGAGATATCATAGTTTAACTCCAATGTATTATCGCGGTGCAGCTGCAGCAATCGTGGTCTATGATATCTCAAGCATGGTAAATAGTTCATCAAAATATACTCTAAGAGTGCTCTTGAACTCTTGGTTTAGGTTGTAGGTACTAAGATATATTAAACTTCATCCATGTTCGGTGTTGAACAGGTAGGAGTTTGGTGTACCATGTGAACATTTGTATGCATAGTAAAAGATTAGTGGGCGGCCTACAAAAAATTTAAACTAATAGGAAGATATCAATCTATATTTATGGTTTAAAAAAATAATATTACAGATTAAAATTGTTTATTTGCGTAATCTTGTTCATGTTCATATCAATTTGTGTTCCAATTGTCAGTCTGCAATGGCACATACTTTGCCTCTAGTTCTTGTGGTTTACATGTCATATTTGGCTTTGTCACAAGTAAAACTTGTGAGATCAAGAACTGTTTTTCTTTCTGTTAAGTAGACATTTACTTTTTCTTCCTCAGGATTCCTTCATTAGGGCACAAAAGTGGGTTCTGGAACTTCAAAGACAAGGTAATTTCAGATCATCTAAGACATGGCTTATACACGAAAATTTGAATAATGTGCAATGTACTTCAAATTTCAGTAATGCTTATTTCTTGCTTCCATTCGGTATGTAAACATGATTTGTCAAACGACTACTATGTTATAGCATCCGAAATACTTTGTATCAATAGATTGGTACATCAAAATACTGATTCAATCTGAAATCCCTGTCTTGATAAAGCTTTCTCATTCTAGGAAATCCATATCTGATAATGGCTCTAGTAGCGAACAAGGTTGACTTGGAAGCAAAGAGGAAGGTGGAGACTGAGGTAAAGTGACTACTTTTGATTCTTGTAATGAAACTGGAACTTGAGGTCAACTCAAGAAACTGAGTTGATTAGAAATGACTTGAAACTAAAAGGAATTATACATCTTTGGGATCTATACTCGACTCTCTTTGTTCGATGTCTTTGAACTCATTCCATTTCAGTGAAATCAAATGTAAGAATACAATAATCATTGTGTTCCATTCTCAATTCCATCCTAACTCTAGTGGATTTGCACTCTGATCCACTACGTCTCAGGGAGGATTGCAATATGCTCAAGAACACGGGTTGTTCTTCATTGAAACTTCGGCAAAAACAGCAGAGAATATCAACGAACTCTTTTATGAAATAGGTACCTATCACCATTTTGATGCATTCTAAACCCGTGTTTTTGAAACTGAGCTAACTGATTCAACCAAAGACCAATTTCGGTCCAAGTAGTTGAATTAGTGGAATTGGAATCTGATGGTTTGATTGAAAAAACTGCTACCTAGATCAAAATTTACGACCTATTTGACAACTTTAGTTTTACTCTGTGCAGCTAAGAGGCTTGTGAGAACTCGTCTGCCACCATCATCTGGGATGAACTTGACCAATGAAATGAGAACCGTCGGAAGGAGATTCTTTTGCTGCTCGGGATGATTTACACGGAATTCACTCCCTCTGTTGATCCTGTTGTTTACTAGCAAACATTTGTAAATTTATTTGAATAAATAAACTGCTAAATTGTTTATGTTTGGATACAAATTTCTTCCTTTCTATTATTTTCAAATCGCTTGGAATTATCATAATTCTGAATTCCTTCATGGTTAAGTCAAGTTTAATATTAAAGTTCATAATTTTCTCAAGATTAGACACAGAATAAACCATGCAATTATCCTTTTTAATTACTAAGAGTAATTTTATCCATTAAATTTATATAAATCATTTGATACTTGATAGTATTAGTGGTAATAAAGAGAAGTATATTAATAATATTGATTCTTATATTCAAAAACTTTCTTTTTAAAAAAAAAATGCATGAATGAGAAAATTAATTAATTAACTACCCACTGTTTATTATTAAAGGTTTGGTGTATGTTGTCTCCTGAATGGGTCGCCGCCACCCCCTCAAATCTGGTGGCTTGTCTTGTCTCAAACAAATTATAACTGAACATTTGGAACTTTTTCGTTGATTACAAATTATATATTTATATACGTAATTATGTTTGTATATTTTTTATAATTTAATTGATATAAATTTCTTCCTCTCACCAACTTAAAGTAATACAATATATTAAATTTCTTCCACTCGCCCACCTAAAGTAAATGGTCAAAATTAATTTAATTTATATAATAAAGTTAAGAAGTAATGAAATATAATATATTGAATTCCTTCCGTTCACCAACTTAAAGTAATACAATATATTAAATTCCTTCCGCGCACCCACTTAGAGTAAATGCTCAATATAAGATTGTTTTTGGCAGGTAGAAAATTTTCATGGACAGATCAATTATCCTAGGATTAGTTAACTGAATTTAATAATTTTTTTTCAATATACGATTTTTATTTATTTATTTATTTTA
This sequence comes from Zingiber officinale, assembly GCF_018446385.1. Lineage (NCBI taxonomy): Eukaryota > Viridiplantae > Streptophyta > Magnoliopsida > Zingiberales > Zingiberaceae > Zingiber > Zingiber officinale. The sequence continues at coordinate 42,514,632 of NC_056000.1, forward strand.
TAGATGTTTATATGTCGTAGATCTTATCCCGTACATTCCGTATACACTTAATTTTTTTTCCTTAATATTGTATCTCAATCCTAAATCATAAAGGCAACATCCTTAATGGCATAACCACAGGTTAAAAAAGCAAATAAAAAAAAAAAATCTGTGAGTACACAAGTCCGCATTATTCCACAACAAAAGGTTTATCTCTCTCTGCATATATAGTGACTCAATACGTTACACACATTCAATGCCTACAACAACAAAGCATCCATGCCTGAGGGGGCACCGTCCACGTGGTATGGAGTTGATCTGTTGCGTTTGCCCCGATATGAGGCAGCATCCACGCCTAAAGGCATGCGCTATGTGACAGTCAGTAGGGTTATCACGTGATATCATGTGCATCGCACAGTGTACAATTGTGCGTGTGGATATCAGTTGCATTTTTTCTTTTATTTTTTTTTAAGTCTACTTGTTTTTATTTTTTTATTTTTTTTTAAATTTTAGATTTATGGTTTAGATTTACTATTTAAGATATATTATTAATTATGAGACACAATAATTAAATAATAAGTGTTATTCAAGAAATAACGTTATAAAATTTCTTGAAATTTTTAAGAATTTTTTTTTAAATTTAAACAAACATATGACACATTTTAAGGGGATGGATCTGTTGGGCTAGGACAAAACTAATTGATTGCGTATATGATTCACTGTCGCTATGAATTGCCACTGGAGAAGAGGAGAAGCATTTGTAACGAAATCTTTTACTTCTTATGCTTTGTTCATTAATTTGCTTATGGAAATGTAGGTTAGAATGTGAATGAAATATGGAAAAATCAGATGGATTCAATTAGGGTTTTGTTTCATCTGATGTTGTAATCGGTGATGTTGAATCAATTTGGTTAGGACATTGGCAATTAATTTAATTGCCTCATCGAGAGGGATTATAGGATTCGTAGATTAATTGGTTACATTTGATATCCAGATTAGAAGGGGAGATGGATTAAGATTTCTTAATTGGATTTTGATCATTAGCTAGAATTAAACATAATTATCTAATTGGATTAGAATTATGTTTTTCTATTTGATGTACGATAAAACGTAGCTATGATATGTATTCTATGTTGTAGGATTTGGAATTGGATTTGAGGTGGCCTTTTGGACATAAAGATATCCAACACGATCTATGTTTAAGGGGGGTAATTTTTTGTTAGCTAGAGCCTAGAGCCAATCATTTGATTATTGTATTTTGGACTTGTTGTATCATATTCTATCTATATAAATAAAGACATTTGGATTTTGGTTATTATACTTACTTGTATTGGTGCCAAATAAACTAAGTATAATAATGTCCTTGAGTAGACGGTTCTCACCTATATCAATCGGTTAGTTGAACTGATAGTGAGATGATATAGGGAACACTACTCTTAATCATTCATAGTCGAGTATTAACATTCAGGGACAATGTTAATGCAATAAGACTAGCATGTAGGTCAACTCGATGACTTGATCTCACAAGTCATGGATATAGAGATATCAAGTTGACACATGGGTATACATTAGAGAATGTATACTGAATGACCCGCCATGAGAAAGTATCATGGATCGTTATATGAGTATCATATACTTTCTCATGTGGCTATTAGTATGACTACTAGTCCTTAGACCTGAAGTCACCATAGATCCCTACATAAGGAGTTATGTACTTTGGTTTCATCAAACGTCACCCGTAACTGGGTGGACTATAAAGGCGATTACTGGGTATATAACAAATTATGCAGAGGGATGTGAGTGATGTAGATGGGATCTATCCCTCCTATATGACGGGAGAGACATCAGTATTCTTGATAGAGTGAGACCACGAAGTGCATGGTCATGCCCAAATGAGTCAATATAGGATATTGAGCTCATTTGATTTAGTGAGTCTACTTGGAGTTCAAGATTTAGATTGGTCAGAGGATGACATGGTCTATGTCTCACATTGACCAATCTAGATGTCTAGGATAGAAGGACACTTGTCATATATATTATGAGGAGTCACAATTAGTAGTCACAAGGTGATGTTGGATCTCAACATTCTTGTAACTTGGGTAGTAATGATGTGTTGCTAGATACCGCTCATTACTTATGCTCCTAAATGAGTTTAGGGCATTGCCAACGTTACAAGAACCTATAGGGTCACACACTAAGGACAATTAGATGGAGATTAGGTTCATATGATGAACCAAGAGGATTAGATTCATTTGATGAATCAAATTGGATTAAGAGTAATCCTAATTGGGCTAACTTGAGTTGGACTCAAGTTGATTCATGTGTTCAATGAGTCTAATTTAGATTATGACTCATTGAATCAATTTAGTTAAATGAATTAGATTCATTATATTAAGTTGGCTTGAATCAAATGGTTGGATTCGATCAACCATGGAAGAGATTTGGTTAAGTTTGACTTGACTTGAGAGGAAGAGGAAGAGTCAAGTTTGACTTGACTAATTGCCACATCATTAGTGAGATGGCAAGATGTGGACCAATGATGATGTGCCACATCATCAAAGTGTGCCACCTCATGGGAGTTACAACTCCATTCTCTTTAATGGCTACATTTAATGAGAATGGGGGTTACACCTTGGAGATGTGGCCGGCCACTTATCATTGTGAATGAAATTGATTTTTCATTCAAGGCATATTAATTCCTTCTTCTTCCTTGAGTTCTTCTTGCTCTCTCCCTCTCCTCTTTTTACCGTGACCTATCAAGGTGCTAGCACACCTTTGTTTAGGTCTTCTCCACCTAAGTTGTCCGTGTGGATACTTCTAGAGGACCGTACGCTTGACGGTCTAGAGATCCGACATTTTGGACGAGCGGGATACGCGAAAGGCACGCTTCAAAGGTATAAAAATATTTTCTTCCTTTGTAGATCTACTGTAGATTGAAGCTTTAAACTCGTACTCGTATTTTCGAAAGTTTTCTTCGCACGAGATCCAGTGGCATGGGTGATTCGGGGTTTCCGCGATGCGAAAATACGGTTTTCGCGGCCCGAAAAACCCAACATTTTTATCTTGCTTCTTTAGTACTTTGACCTTAGTGCATAATCTATGTTTAGATAGTTGCTAACTTTACCTTGACTCTATTAGTTTTTACTTCTTGAGCTTGATCTTTTATTTCTTAATCTTGTATAATATTCTATTTTGATATCCATGCAGGCTCATTGTTATTCATATTATTTATGACCATTTATGCTCGTACTATTATGCTAGTGATATTATACCGTACCATAGCTGTAGAATATTGAACTAAGTTACCGGCTTGATATTTATTCATGCATGTATATTTGTAAGCTTATACCATAGGATAAGATATTGAGTATCCTACTTAACCTTGTCCGTTATTTAGGCTCATGCCTAAATACTAGTGAGATTAAACCATTCTACGTATTGTTACATTGTTATACCCTGTCAATCAATGTCTCTCATTCGTAGTTGAGAGAGTCGTCAGAAATCGTTGCTATATCCTATCGACTATTGCCTCCCACTCTTGGTTGAAAGAATTGTTAGCGAACATGATATATACGACTGCCCATGAAACCATTTGTGGTAGTGAGTTCATGTGCAATCTGTAGCTAGACAGCTATGTATATACCCTGTCTGTCCACGAGACCATTCGTGGTAGCAAGTTCGCCCGCAGATAATGACTGTTTACTTACCCTGTCTGCCCACGAGATCATTCGTGGTAGCGAGTTCGTTTACAGATAGTGACTATTTATTTACCCTAATTATCATGGGATTATTCGCGGTAGAGCGTTCTCTTGCAGTTAGTGCTTGTTATATATACTTGCTATATGTCGGTCATGTATTTGTTCGTGCAGGTTGAAATGTACTACTATCGATTTATTGGCCATACCTAGTTAAGTAGGTTAGTGGAGGATTATTATTGTTGGTCATGCTTTAGTTAGCAGACAATTATAGTGGCACACTTACTTTTATAGTAAGTATTTTCCTGAGACTGTATACCTTTGCTCTCCTTATGTTATTATCGTGTACTATCTTCTATTATCCGAGGAGTCATTTAGACTCACTACCTGTTGTATTTTTCTTCCTTCAGGTAGCAGGTAGATGGTATATGTATGGAGTGTTGGTTGCTACTCGGAATACTATTCTAGTTCCCCTGTACAAAAATTTTGTACAAGTATAGAACTATCCTAGCTACTTATGTGCTCTACTAAAATTAAATTTGGATTGCAAACGATGCTTAACATTATTAATCTAAATTGTCCTTCAGATGTTAAACTTGGATTGGAAATGATACTTAACATTTTTACTCCAAGTTTAACCGATGTGATCTTCCTAAGTTAAACCATATTACAAAAGTTATCAAATATTTATTTCAAAGATCGACTTCCAGGTTAACATGGCGAAACACTATGTCTTCTTGGGTATGAGATCATCCACCACTTACTAAACAAAGTCTCTCAAATAAATCATATATTTAACTTCTTACAGTAAACTAGGTTTAACTACAGAGACCTCAATAGAAACACATTATCGAAACATGAAATCGAAAAATAAAATCGATAACAAAACGATAACTTAAAACCGATAACCTCTTGTGTTTGGTTTTTCAAGATCTATACAAAAGATGAACTAGTTATGATACGAAAACTAATAACTAGTTATATCATTTGTAGCTTATAGACTTCTCGATCTTCTACTGTATTCCTCTCCTTCTCTTAGACATCGTGTGAGCGACGATCTTCCAAGATGAAATCCACCCAAGCTTCTTCCTTTGCTTTCAAGATCCGGCCACCAACTAACCTCCAAGAGATGCTAGACAAGAGAGCTTCCTTCTCTTCTTCTTCTCCTTCAAGTAACCGGCCGCCAAGAGATCACCTCACTAAATGTCGCCAGCCTCCAAGGAAGAAAACAAAAGGAGAAGAGACAAGGACAAGGGTCGACCACCAAAGGATTGAAAGAGAGGAATAGAATATATGTTATCTCATGAGGCACCCCTCCATCTCTTTTATAATCCTTGATCTTGGCAAAAAAAGAAAAGTTTTAAACCTAATTAAAACTTCCTTATATTCCTTACCAATGACTAAAATGGAAAGTTTTAAATAAAAAAATTAAAACTTCTTTTAATGCTTGTCATGGTCGGCCCTATACATGTGCTCTAAATAAGGAAAGTTTTAAACATAATGATCCGGTAGTAAGAGCGGGCCCCCCCCTTCTTGCAAAATCAACGCCAAGTGAAAATCACCGGAGCAGCCGCCCCTCCGAGGAGAGTGTGGTCCGACCGGACGGACGACCGTAGATGGCCGGCCCGACCGGACTGCTGGCCGGCCGATGGAATCGAATACCCGGATGGGTCCGGCCGGCTCGCACTTATGGTTGGAAGACACCCTGTCAAATCGGGGTTCCGACGCTCAGTTAAAAAGGTCACGGACCGAGCTGACCTTTTGACCGGCCACAGTCATAAAGCGCCCCTGTTTATTAGTCTCCACAAAGCACAGGTAAACCACTGCGTATGTTCGGTCGGATGTTGAGGGAGCTCTCCGCTCGGACGACAAGTTTGGAGCAAGGAAAAAGACCCGAGGATTTCTCCTCTGACAACCGGTAGGTTTCAAGTGTGTGTCATGCTCCAAATCTTGTGACAGGGGATTCTGCTGTCCCATCGAGGGCATGCTTTGACTGTAGCGATATGGGTAGTTTCTGACAGCCACATACCTAGGAAAGGACAGGTAAGCTTTCTGACAGCCGCATACCTAGGAAAGGACAGAGGGCACGTATGCACCTAGGTACGTGTGCCCAGACCCTTCATAGCTCTATATAAAGAACCTCAGGTTTCGCCGGTGAGGTACGTATTCTGAGATTTTAGAAGCCACTTTGTTCATCGTAGCTTACCTGACTTGAGCGTCGGAGGGTCGTCGCCGGGACACCCCTCCCGGCTCGGTTTTGCTGCAGGTTCACCGGAGCACTCGAGGATCCAGCAGGGAGCGCCGCATCCCCAGCGTTCGTTGACTCTTGGTTCGAACAGGATCAATTTGGCGCCGTCTGTGGGAACGCTCCTGCATTCGAACAAGAACAATGGACGAGGCTGGACGACAACACACGGTGGCGCTTTCAACAGAAGAACTCGACGCTCTGGTCGAGATGAGGGCCGCCAAACTTGTGGAGCAAAAACAGAAAGCCGCGGCCGAGCGGCCGAAGCAACAAGCAACATCTACGTCAGGTGGCCGAGCGGAAGCACCTCAGGCCACCGTCGCATTCCACCGGGCCTTATTTCGCACCCCTGAAGCCATACCAACCCGAAGAGATAGAGGATCTTTTCAGATGAAATGCCAAGGCGGGATGACAGGAAGGGGAAAGCTCCCCGAGCGGACTCCTCCCCCGAGCGGATCAATCGCCAATTTTCGGAGGCTATTCTACAAGACCCTCTGCCCAAGCACTACGTGGCTCCGACGATCGGCGAGTACAATGGAACAACAGACCTGGATGATCATCTGGGTAAGTTCGATAACACAGCTACGCTCCATCAGTATACAAATGGAGTAAAGTGTCGAGTCTTTCTTACGACCCTCTCGGGATCGGCTCAACGGTGGTTTCGGAGGTTGCCGGACGGATCCATCACTAGCTTCAAGGACTTCCGAACGGCCTTCCTCCACCACTTCGCCAGTAGTCGACGTTATCAGAAGACAAGTGTCAGCTTGTTTGCCATCAAGCAAGAACCGAGAGAATCGCTTCGAGCTTACATCCAGCGATTCAACCAAGTGGCGATGGATATCCCAACGGCCACATCGGAGACGATGATGAATGCCTTCACACAAGGCCTTGTAGATGGGGACTTCTTCCGGTCGCTCATCCGAAAGCCGCCCCGAGATTATGATCACATGCTACATCGGGCCAACGAATACATAAACGTGGAAGAAGCGCAAGCCGCTCGGAAAATGGAAACTCCAACCGAGCGTGCACCTGTTCATGCCGAGCGGAAACAGCACGCCGTTCAGCAGCCACCCAAAGGACCGAGAGCCGAAGCAATTCGATCCCCCCACGCCAGATCGCACGTACAAGAAGTGGCTGCCGCTCGGCCCAAGCCAAAGAAGAGGTGGACCCCTATGTTCCACCAGACGGATACGCACAACACGAGGGATTGTCGAAGTCTTCCCTTCGTGGTCAATCCCGTTCCCAGGAAAGCCGAACGACGGTCTCCTCCCATCGACAGGAGACAAAGGACCCATGAAGCCGACCGGACCCGCACCGAAAGGCGACATCAACAGACACCCGATCGGCACAGATCTCCGAGACAGGAGAATCGCCGGGCGTCCAGAGAACGGTCGCGACCGTCCACTCGGGAAGAGGAAAACAGGAGCAATACTTCCCGGGGCGAGATCAACGTTATTGCTGGAGGGCCGACCGGAGGAGACTCCAACCGAGCCAGAAAGGCGGGCGTTCGGCAGCTACAGATCCACGCAGTCGGCTGTAGCCAAGAGCGGGCAAGTGGACCGGAAATCACTTTCGGTCCCGGAGACTTGGAAGGAGTAGAAGTGCCCCACGACGACGCTCTGCTCATTAAAGCGGTAATAGCAAATTATACTATTCACCACATATTTGTTGACACAGGGAGCTCGGTCAACATCATATTCAAGAAGGCGTTCGATCAGCTGCAAATTGATCGTGCCGAGTTGCTGCCCATGACGACCCCGCTCTACGGGTTTACGGGCAACGAAGTTTAGCCGGTCGGACAGATCCGGCTGGCTACCTCACTGGGAGAGGAGCCGCTCAGGAGGACCAGGACAATAAACTTCGTGGTGGTCGACTCTCCCTCGTCCTACAACGTCATTTTGGGACGATCGGCGCTCGACGAATTCCGAGCAGTTGTCTCAACTTTCCACCAGAAGATAAAGTTCCCCGTGGAGGACAAAGTAGGAGAAGTACGTGGAGATCAGCTAGCAGCTCGGCGGTGCTATATAGAGATGGTCCGAGCAGAGGCTTGTTCCGCTCGGAAGGCGCCCCGAATTGAGGTACACGCCATAACCGAGAAACCTCCTGCTTTAATTTACGATGAAAAGGAGGAAGTTCAGATCCATCCGACCCGATCGGAGGCCACGACTTTTATCGCTTCTGATCTGGAGGAGGAGCAGAAGGAGGAGCTGATCCAATGCCTCCAACGAAATCATGATGTTTTCGTCTGGTCGACACATGAGTTGCCCGGAATTTCGCCGAGCCTAGCGCAGCATGAGTTGCATGTCCGACCGGACGCTCGGCCAGTGAAGCAGAGAAAAAGGGATTTCAGTGCCGAGCAGAATGCCATTACATACGAGAAGTGCAGTTCCCGAGCTGGCTGGCTAACGTAGTATTAGTCTCCAAGCCGGGCGGCAAGTGGAGAGTCTGCATCGACTTTCAGGACTTAAACATAGCATGCCCCAAGGACTTCTATCCTCTGCCCCGGATAGATCAACTGGTGGACTCTACAGCCGGTTGTGAATTGATTTGCATGCTCGACGCATACCAAGGCTATCATCAGGTGCCGCTCGCCCGCGAAGATCAAGAAAAGGTTAGCTTTGTGACTGCCGACGGCACGTATTGCTACAATGTGATGCCGTTCGGATTAAAGAATGCTGGGGCCACCTATCAACGCTTGATGAACAAAGTGTTCAGGGAGCAAATCGGGCGGAATCTGGAAGTCTATGTGGACGACATTCTTATTAAATCCGCCCGAGCGGCCGATCTTTTCAAGGATATGGAAGAAACCTTCCGAACGCTGCGCAAATATGGAATCAAGCTAAATCCCCAGAAGTGCCTGTTCGGAGCCAAAGGAGGGCGTTTCTTGGGTACATAGTGACTGAGCGGGGAATCGAAGCAAATCCCAGCAAGGTGAAGGCTCTGCAAGACATGCCGCCCCCAAGAAATACAAGAGAAGTGCAAAGGTTGACCGGTCGGATAACTGCTTTGTCCAGATTCATCTCCAGAACCGCCGACCGGAGCCTTCCATTCTTCAAGGTTCTGCGCAAGGCTACTAAGTTCCAGTGGGATGAAGAATGTGACCGAGCATTTGAAGAGTTGAAGACATATCTTAATTCTCTGCCAGTGTTAGCCAAGCCGGTCGGGGGTGAGTCACTTTATATGTATCTGTCGTCAACTGAGCATGCTGTAGGCTCAGCACTTGTGAGGGCGAGCGGCGAAGAGCAGCCGGTGTATTTTCTAAGCCACATTTTAAAAGATGTTGAATCTTGTTACACCGGGCTCGAGAAGTTGGTCTTTGCTTTGGTTCTAGCCGCTCGGCGCCTTCGACCGTATTTCTTGGCTCACACCATCATTGTCCGGACGAACAGTCCACTCGGAAGAGTACTGTTAAATCCAGAAGCGTCCGGACGGCTCATCAAGTGGATGACAGAATTAAGTGAATTTGACATCCAGTATCAGCCCCGCTCGGCGATCAAAGCCCAATCCTTGGCTGATTTTGTGACTGAAGTGCAAAGGCCAGAGCCGGAAGCTATGTGGAGAATATATGTGGATGGGTCCTCCACTCGGCTCGGAAGTGGGATTAGAATATTGCTGCTCTCACCTCAAGAAGAGAAGATGCATCTATCCGTCCGGCTGGATTACAAAGCTACCAACAACGAAGCAGAATATGAGGCCCTCATAGCCGGATTGCAGGCAGCCCGGCATGTGGGTGCCGGTCGGGTGACTCTCTATTCGGATTCACAGTTGGCCGCTCAGCAACTTTCTGGTACCTTTGAAATTAACAGCGCTCGGCTTAAGCTCTACGCTGAAGCCTTTGAAAAACTCAAAGCCACTTTCCGAGAGGTCCTTATTCAAAAAATTCCCCGAACGGAGAACCAGGCAGCAGATGACTTGGCCAAGCTAGCAAGTTCTATAGTGTCGGTCACCATTCAGCAACCTATTGAAAAAGTACTGCTGGTAGCGCACGTCGACCGGATGGAAAGCCTTACGTTTCCCAGCGACTGGAGGACCCCCATCATAGAGTTCCTTCGCTCGGGAGTCACACCGGCCGATCGGGATGAAGCCCAGCTGCTCAGGAGGAGGGCCGGTCGGTTCACACTTATCGGCGATCAGCTCTACAAGAAGGCTTTCTCTCGCCCATTGTTGAAATGTGTGAGCTCGGAAGATTCGGCTTACATCCTCCAGGAGGTACATCAAGGATCGTGCGGAGGACATCCGGGCGGACGATCACTAGCCAAGAAGATTTTGCTAGCTGAATACTTCTGACCGACCTTGCAAATGGACGCCGCTCGAACAGTATCTACGTGCCTTTCATGCCAGAAGTATCACAACTTCTCTCACCGGCCGGCAGAGGAGATGAAAGCATCAACCGTTTCATGTCCGTTCGATCAATGGGGAATGGATATTGTAGGTCCATTTCCAATGGCGACCGGGCAGAGGAAATTTTTGCTGGTAGCGGTTGATTATTTCTCCAAATGGGTAGAAGCCGAGCCACTAGCCAGGATCACCGAACAGATGGTCAAAAAATTCATATGGCAACACATCATCTGTAGGTTCGGTATCCCTCGCCGATTGGTTTCCGACAATGGGCGGCAATTCACAGGGAAGGTGCTGGAAGATTGGTGCAAAAGCTACGGCATCGAGCAACACTTCACGTCCGTGGCTTATCCCCAAAGCAACGGCCAAGCCGAAGTAGCCAATCGGGAAATTCTCCGTATTCTGCGCGCTCGGCTCGACCACGTGGGAGGAAGTTGGCCGGATGAAGTGCCGGGTGTTTTATGGGCCATCCGGACGACTCCTAAGGAAGGAACGGGCGTTACACCTTTTCATCTGGTGTACGGCGGTGAAGCGGTCATTCCAGTTGAAGTCGGCGTAGAGTCCGTCCGGGTCCAGTGTTATGATGAAGTCAACGCCGAGCGGAGGAATATGGAGCTGGATATGGTTGACGAAGAGCGTGCCAAAGCATCCGTTCGGCTGATGGCGTACCGTCAACGGATGAAGCAAAACTACAACCGGCGCGTCATCCCCCGATCATTCCAGGTCGGCGACCTTGTCTGGAAGAAAATCAAGCCGGTAGGCGACGTCGGCAAGCTTGAAGCTCCGTGGGCGGGTCCCTTCAAAATCATCGAAAAGCTCCGCTCGGGCGCGTATTATTTGGAAGATGAGGACGGTCGGCAGCTAGATAGGCCGTGGAGCGCAAACCACCTCCAGCCTTACCGGGCGGGGTGAAAGGTGTGCCTATGTAAATCATCCTCTGTACGTCTTTCGACTGAATACTTGGAATGCAGAAATGAAAAGTCAAAAGAACGAATATAAGGCATCGTCATCGAGTATCGAAGGCCCCGTACCGTCTGGACGGAGGGAAATTATCCGAGCCAAAGTGCTCGACGAAGCAGATCCTGAGCCGTTCGGCTAAGCGTACGTTCTCCAAGTCGGGCGAAAGGTGCGCTAAATACAAATTTATATACTTTTTGGTCGCCTATGTACTTGCGATGCAGGAAGTAGAAAGAGGAAAGCACGTTGAGTATTCGCTGCTGAAAGGAAGGCCAAGGTCGCTCGACCTGGCAAAGAGTTAGCCTTAAAGCCGTCTAGCCCAGACGTTAAACCGTAGAGCCGCGCCGACCGGCTATAAATATCCGCGCCGACGAGCTCCGTCGTTAAAGATCAAGAGACGAGCCGGCGTCTATAAACCCTCCGAGCGGAAGACCGACGAGCTCCGTCGTTAAAGATCGAGAGCCGCGCCGACCGGCTATAAATATCCGCGCCGACGAGCTCCGTCGTTAAAGATCAAGAGACGAGCCGGCGTCTATAAACCCTCCGAGCGGAAGACCGACGAGCTCCGTCGTTAAAGATCAAGAGACGAGCCGGCGTCTATAAACCCTCCGAGCGGAAGACCGACGAGCTCCGTCGTTAAAGATCAAGAGACGAGCCGGCGTCTATAAACCCTCCGAGCGGAAGACCGACGAGCTCCGTCGTTAAAGATCGAGAGCCGCGCCGACCGGCTATAAATATCCGCGCCGACGAGCTCCGTCGTTAAAGATCAAGAGACGAGCCGGCGTCTATAAACCCTCCGTGCGGAAGACCGACGAGCTCCGTCGTTAAAGATCAAGAGACGAGCCGGCGTCTATAAACCCTCCGAGCGGAAGACCGACGAGCTCCGATGTTAAACATCAAGAGACGCGTCGGCGTCTAAAAATAATCCGAGAGGAATATCGTCGACACGGCAATTACCCGCAGCCGATATTGTTAGACCGACGCTAAGTTCTGCTCAGACTCGAGGTATAAAAGGTTCTGGTCGGCCTATAACGAGCGAGTCTTGCTAGCAACACAGAATGATATTCGGCCGCACGAAAGGGCTGGGGAAAACACTTGCAAGAATGCACCTCGAATGCCAAAGGGGTTATAGCGGACGAACGGACAGCACAGGTATTAGCAAGTGGACAGTGCAATAAGATAGAGTACACGAAAGGAAAACATTTCATTAAAATTAAAAACCTTAGGCCGAGTGGCCTAAGTACAAAAAGATTCATGTTCAGCCGAGCGGCGAAATTACAAGAATTACTCGATGTAGTCGTAGAGGTCCCTCGGAATGTTGCTCAAGAGCTCCACTTGATCGCCGGCCGGAATATTGGTGGACTCCGGAAGAAGGCCCTTCGACTTCAGATAGGTCATAGTAGCCGTAATGGCCAAGTCGAAAGCCGAGTACATCCGCTCGCAAATTTTCTCCGAGAACTCGGGCGATCGGATGTGGCTTTGTCGGAGAGCGGCGACTCGGCTCGGCTCAGCATCCTGGTATTCTTTGAAGGTCGCCTGGGAGCTTGTGAGGGCCTCATTCAGACTTTCAATCTTCTCCGCATCGGCCGAGCGGCCTGCCTTCTCCCGGTCGAGCTGCTCCGTCAGCTCCTTTATCTTCAACTCCAGGCCCCGGGCCTCCACGTTTTTCTTCTCCAGATCGGAGATGGCTGTGTTCTTCCGAGTGGTGGCCAGAGTTATCTTCGTGTCAAGCGACTTGACTTGTCGCTCGGACTCGGCTAGGGCGTGGGCCTGGTCAGCTGTTTTCTTCTGCTCAGCAGCCAGCAGAGTTTGAGCTTTCTTCAGCTCTTTTTGCAGCTCGGAGTAGGAAGGGCCTTGGGAGCCGCTCGGACCGCCTGCCGCCCTCAGTTGCCTTATCTCCTCGTCCGCCATAGCCAGGCGACTGGAAACTGCTATCTCTTCCACTCATCTCTGAAGCAAGACGCATTTGTTAAAAGCCGGACGGAAATATCCAGACAAAACTTCAAAAAGCAACAAACTTACCCCCGTAGCCGCTTGCATATGGCTGTTGGCTAAGTTCTGGAGAGGGATCATTGCTACTCGCGCCCGAGCGTCGGCCCACATCTCGGCGAGGGGCCCTTTCAAAGTAATGGTGTGCTCGGGCGCGTAACTCTTCAGTTGGAAGATGAAGAGTAACTCGTATTGTGCGGCCGTGACCAGGGATCGCCCGACCGGGATCAGAAGCTGGCGCAGAAAATCGCGAATGGATGGTCGAGCGTTGGACTGAACGAGCAGGGGGGAGAGTGTCGACCGGAGTGGCCTCAACCGGAGTAGGCAGCTCGTCCCAGTCAGAAGGCGTCCGATCGGACGAGATGGTCTCGGGCACTGGCGCCTTGCCTTTAGCAGTCGCAGCGGCCCGGTCGGGGGGTTGGACCGCGGAGGTAGCCGAGCGCAGCGGAGTCTCCACCCGGCGCCTCTTTTGCAGTGGCTGTTCCTCCTCCCGAACGGATCCTTCCTCGGTGGCCGTTGGTTCCCTGGAGGGGGCAGCTCCGCTGGCCGCCTGCTGTTGAGAGGTCGGAGCGGCCGATTCAGCCTGGGTGCCGCTCTCTCCTTCGTGAGAACCGACCGGCTGAATGCCCAGCGCCTCCATTTCCTTGGCCGCCGCGGCCTCCAGCGCCGCTGCCTTTCTCTTTAGAACGCCGGCCATCACCGAGTCCATGACGATTTCAGCTGCATGAAAAGAAGAAGAAATCAGTTAGCAATTGTAATACCCCGGTTCTGAGATTCTGGTTAAGTATGACTTAAAAGGTTAGATGGTACTATCCATATCACCAAGGTGCACCTTCCTTTTCGGAAGCCCAAACTCAAAGAACTCCAAAGTTAAGCGTGCTTGGCTTGGAGAAATCTGAGGATGGGTGACCTCCTGGGAAGTTTTCCAGGGTGCGTGCGAGTGAGGACAAAGCACGCTCTGGTGGTCCATGGAGCTAGTCATCAAACCGATGGACAATTATGGGTAGCGTTCCCGGTTCGGTTCGGGTGGGGGGTTAAGATTGTAATACCCCGGTTACGAAATTTTCGTTAAGTATGACTTAAAAGGTTAGATGGTACTATCCATATCACCAAGGTGCACCTTCCTTTCTAAGCTCAAACTTAAGAACCCCAAAGTTAAGCGTGCTTGGCTTGGAGAAATGAGCTTCCGAACAGGAAGTTTCACCGTGGTGAGTGAGGACAAAACAAAGGACCTCCGGTGGTCCGTGGAGCTAGTCGTCAACCCGACGGGCAATTCAGTGGCGTTCCGGTTCGGTTGGTGGGGCCCTTGAGGCGTAAATGATATCGAGCAACCTTGCGGCCAGTGAGTGCGCCTGTGGCGGGAGCACCGGCACCACCTAGCGAGGGAGATTCGGATTTGTCTATGGTGTGATTCGTGGTTACACAACGAGGACGTTGTGTCTTTAAGTGGGGTGATTGTAATACCCCGGTTCTCAAATTCAGTTAAGTATGACTTAAAGGTTAGATGGTACTATCCATATCACCAAGGTGCACCTTCCTTTTCGGAAGCCCAAACTTAAGAACTCCAAAGTTAAGCGTTCATTTGCTTGGCCGCCGCGGCCTCCAGCTTTGCTGCCTTCCTCTTCAGAACGCCGGCCATCACCGAGTCCATGACGATGTCAGCTGCATGAAGAGAAGAAGAAATCAGTTAGCAATTAAAGCAAGTGCCCAAGCAAAATTCTTACCAAAGCCGGTCGGAAGTGGGGTCCGTATAGGACTCAGCCCAAAAATGTACATCACTCCCTCGTGAAGAAGTTTGTTGATGTCAAGCCGCAGACCGGCTAGTACATTTGCGGCGTGAAGATAATCCGGTCGGGTCTTGAATTTCTTCAACTCGGGAGTAGGAGGTAGACTGACCTGCCACTGGGGCGAAAAGTTTGGCTAACTGGGCATGCGGATGTAGAAATAATAGTCCTTCCAATGTTTATTGGAAGTGGGTAGTTTATTGAAGAAGACCAGACCGGGCCGAGCTTGGAACATAAAGGTGCCCGGCTCGGCTTGTTTAGGATAATAGAAATAAAAAAAGACCTCCGGGCGGAGGGGAATGTTGTGAATCTTAAACAAAACGACAACGCCGCAGAGGAGACGGAAGGTATTTGGTACTAAACTTCCGAGCGGCACGCCAAAATAATTACAGACGTCTGCTATAAAGGGATGCACGGGAAACCGCAGACCGGCGGTAAATTGGTCGCGGAAGACACAGAAACCACCGCGCGGCGGTCTGTGTGGCCGAGCGGCGGGACCAGCTAGACGAACTTCGATATCCTCGGGTATTTCGAAATTGTCAGCCAAAATATCAAAATCCCGTTGTTCGAAACGGGACCGCATGGTAGTATACCATGGGCCTAGGGATTGTTCTTCGGGATGAGAGGAACTGGCCATGATCCGGATAGGAGAAATCACAAAAGGAAGTTCCAAAGACGAAGAAATGGAATTTCAAAGACTGGAGCTAGGGGAAGAAAGGCGAATTCGATACCGAAAAGGAAGGAGGAAAGCTCTAAAACCTTACTGAAGGGAGATGGATCGAGGAGAGGCGCCGGAGAGCGTCAGAGGGCAGCAACAAGATCGCCAGAACTCCAAAGCGCAGAGAGCAGCAGTAGAGGTAATGGAGGCGTGTGAAGGTGAAAAGGAAACGAAGAATTTATAGGGTGAGGGCCGGGCAGCCTCCACCGTCGGATCCAGGTCACAGGAATCAAAGCACACATCTAGCCGTTTATTTCGAATTGCTTCGATCACATCACAATATCATGCAACCGCCTCCGTACTCTGGTGGCCTTGCTCCACGTGGCAGTCAATCATTCGGAGCATTTAATGAAGGTATGATCGGCCTTGATGGCGAAGATTGGCGCAGAACGCGAGGAGATCCGTTGAAGGCCATCGTTGATTCATTCAAGGATATTTCTACGGCTGACCGAGCGTAGAGTATTAGCATTGAGGAGCCGTTCGGCTAGACTCACAGTCCAGTCAGTCGGACTATTCGCCTCCTTCGACTAGACTTGAAGGGGAGGCAAGTGATCCGGTAGTAAGAGCGGGCCCCCCCTTCTTGCAAAGTCAACGCCAAGTGAAAGTCACCGGAGCAGCCGCCCCTCCGAGGAGAGTGTGGTCCGACCGGACGGACGACCGTAGATGGCCGGCCGGCCGATGGAATCGAATACCCGGATGGGTCCGGCCGGCTCGCACTTATGGTTGGAAGACACCCTGTCAAATCGGGGTTCCGACGCTCAGTTAAAAAGGTCACGGACCGAGCTGACCTTTTGACCGGCCACAGTCATAAAGCGCCCCTGTTTATTAGTCTCCACAAAGCACAGGTAAACCACTGCGTATGTTCGGTCGGATGTTGAGGGAGCTCTCCGCTCGGACGACAAGTTTGGAGCAAGGAAAAAGACCCGAGGATTTCTCCTCTGACAACCGGTAGGTTTCAAGTGTGTGTCATGCTCCAAATCTTGTGACAGGGGATTCTGCTGTCCCATCGAGGGCATGCTTTGACTGTAGCGATATGGGTCAGGTAAGTTTTCTGACAGCCACATACCTAGGAAAGGACATGTAAGCTTTCTGACAGCCGCATACCTAGGAAAGGACAGAGGACACGTATGCACCTAGGTACGTGTGCCCAGACCCTTCATAGCTCTATATAAAGAACCTCAGGTTTCGCCGGTGAGGTACGTATTCTGAGATTTTAGAAGCCACTTTGTTCATCGTAGCTTACCTGACTTGAGCGTCGGAGGGCCGTCGCCGGGACACCCCTCCCGGCTCGGTTTTGCTGCAGGTTCACCGGAGCACTCGAGAATCCAGCAGGGAGCGTCGCATCCCCAGCGTTCGTTGACTCTTGGTTCGAACAGGATCACATAAAATTAAAACTTCCTTATTTGTTTCCGGTAATAAATTTTAATAAAAAAAATTTCTCTTTTAAATCCCTTGTTGTTTATAAAAGGAAAATTTTATAAATTAAAACCTCTCTTTTAAAACATGTGGATGATTACAAAAAAGGAAAGTTTTATCAAAAATTAAAATCTTCCTTTTAACTACAAAAAGGAAATATATCAAACCTCCCTCTTAATCCTTTGTAGAAAGCTATAAAAGGAAAGATTTTAAAATTTAAAACTCTCTTTTAAAACCATGACTTCCACAAAAGGAAATATTTTAAAATTTAAAATACCCTTTTATATTAATGTGATCGGCCACCAGCTTGGGCTCCAAGCTTGGCCGACCATAAACTTGGCTCCACTCTTTGGCTTGGCCGGCCACAACAAGATAGGTAAGAAGTTTGACTTTAAGTGGATATAAGACTTTATAAATATGAGGCTACAACAGGGACCGAGAGGAGGAATTGATTTTGGTCTCCCGATGAACTTGAGCTTCCCGTGTTCGTCCCGAACACCAACTCAAGTTCATCAATAATAACTCATACCACTAAAGAGTTATTATTGCACTACCGCACCAATCTCATATTACAATATGAGCTCCTTCTTATCATGAGTGTGTTAGTCTCCCTGTGTTTAGATATCGAATGTCCACTAATTAAATGAATTACTGACAACTCACTTAATTAATATCTAACTCCAAGAGTAGTACCACTCAACCTTATTGTCATGTCGGACTAAGTCCACCTGCAGGGTTTACATGACAATCCTTTGAGCTCCTCAAGGGGGCATCATCAACCTAGATTACTAGGACAATTTCATTTTACAATCAACAACACACCATATAAATAATATCATTTCCCAACTTATCGGACCTATTGATTTAACGAACTAAATCTCACCCTTTGATAAATTAAAGAAATAAATATTAAGTATACGTGCTTGTTATTATATCATGATTAAGAGTATGCACTTCCATAATAACAAAGGTTTTGTTATTTTATGTAGTTAGTATAAAAAGAAACTACCTCAAATGGTTTTACTCAATACACTCATAGTGTACTAGTGTAATTTTATAATCAAGATAAACTAATACCAAAATATACTACAATCATTCCAATGGTTTGTCCCATTTCATCTTGGTTGTGAGCTACTATTTATAATTTATAAGGAACTGATAACATGATCTTCTGTGTGTCTCCTCACACCATATAATCTACAATATAAATTAAATGGACAACTACACTTAGCATAAATGTAGACATTTGACCAATGTGATTCTTATTTCTAAATAAATATTTATACGAAAAGCTAGGCTTTTAGTATACATCCTAACAATCTCCCACTTATACTAAAAGATTATGCTGTCATATATGATGTCATACATCTGATTCTCATCCCTTCAACATGCCATCAAAAGGTCTTGCCTTAAGGGTCTTAGTGAAAGGATCCAGGTTATCTGCTGATACAATCTAGGCGACAACAACTTCTCCTCATTATACGATGTCTCTTATTGGATGGTACTTGCGCTCTATGTGTTTACTTGTCTTATGGGCTCGTGATTCCTTCAAGTTTACTACTGCACCACTTAATATCACAATAAACTGTAATAATTTTGGACAAATCAGGAATCACATTTAAGTCCATCATGAAGTTACTGAGTCATACAGCTTCTATGGCTACCTCAAAGGCTGTCACATACTTAGTCTTAGCTTCTATGGTGGGTCTAAAACGCATTTCTGCTTAACACTCCTCCATTGTTATGGCTCCACCTCCTAAAGTAAACACAAAACCTCGAGATCGACTTACTATTGTCCCTATCTAATTGGAAGTCAAAATTCGTATAACCCACAGGGAGCAAATCATCCGCTTCGTAAACCAGCATATAATCTATAGTCATTCTCAGGTACTTTAATATATGCTTTACGGTAGTCTAATGTCCCTGTCCTAGATTACTTTGATATATGCTAATCATGTCCATGGTAAAATAGATATCCGATCTCGTGCATAACATTGCATATATTAGGCTTCCTATAGCATAAAGAACTGCCTTCATTTCCTCTATCTCTTTTGATGTCTTAGAAGACATCTCTTTATATAAAGATGCTCCATGTCAAAAAGGTAGAAATCCTTTCTTGGAGTCTTGCATGTTAAAACGAGCTAGGATAGTATCGATATATGAAGCTTGGGATAAGCACAACATTCTTTTTTTGCGATCCCTTATTACTTTGATCCCGAGAATATGTCCGCATTCTCCCAAGTCCTTCATATCGAATTGCTTGGACAACCATATCCTTACTTCTGACAACACTTTGACATTATTGTCAACTATCAAAATGTCATCTACAAATAGTACAAGAAATACCACCACATTTCTGTCACACTTCTTGTATACACAAGACTCATCCGGACACTAAAAAAATCCATAAGACTAGATTAATTCATTAAAACCGAATGTTTTAAGATCTTGAAACTTGCTTCAGTCCATAAATAGACCGATTGAGCTTACATATAAGATGCTCTTTGCCCTTTGCAATAAACCCCTCTGGTTGCTTCATATGGATGTTTTTTTTCAAAACTTCCATTAAGGAAAGCTGTCTTGACATCCATTTGCCAAACCTCATAATTCATATGAGCAGCAATAGATAAAAGTATCCGGATAGAATTAAGGATAACTATCATCGAAAAGGTTTTCTCATAATCGATTATCTCTTTCTGAATATACCCCTTTGCAACAAGTCTTACTTTGAAGGTTTCTACCTTCCCGTCTGTCCCTCTTTTTCTTTTGTAGATCTATTTACATCCAATAGCTTTTACACCATTAGATGGTTCTACTAGCTCCCAGACTTTGTTAAAATACATAGATTCTATTTCTGAATTTATTGCTCTTTGCCAATATGCTGCATCTTTATTTTGGAGTATTTCTCCATATGTTCGGGGATTAGGTTCATGTTTACCTGGGATCAAGTCCGAAGACTCTTCCAAAAACATGAATCTTTCAGGTTGCCTAACAACCCTCCCACTACGACGAGGCACTGTCTGTAGTTGTGTATCATTTGTGATACGTGTTGCAGTTCCTTGTGATATTTCATCTTGCACTGTTGGTACTAAAGTAGACGTGTCCTCTCTCATTTTTTCTAGAACAATTTCACTCAAGGACTTGTGGTTCATTATATAGTCATCTTCTAAAAATCGGGCATTAATGCTAACAATGACCTTCTGATCTTTAGGACTATAAAACAAACCACCTTTCGTTCCTTTAGGATAACCTATAAATAGGCGAACTTCTGTACAAGATTTCAACTTATCAGCATCTCCCTTCAACACATGTGCTGGACTACCCCAAATTCGAACATAACTCAGACTAGGCTTACGCCCATTCCACAATTCAGTGGGAGCAGAGGGTACTAATTTAGAAGGTACCAAGTTCAGAATGTACACTGTCGTTTCTAAAGCATATCCCCAGAACGAATTTAGTAATTCTGAATAACTCATCATCGATCTAACCATTTCCATAAGAGTTTTATTCATTCGTTCTGCCACACCATTCTGTTGGGGTGTATCAGGTGCAGACAATTAGGATTGAATCCCAACATCTGATAAGTAATTCCTAAACTCTCCTGATAGGTATTCGCCATCACAATCAGACCGTAGTATCTTGATATTTTTACCATAACGTTTTTTCACATCAGGCTTGTACTCTTTGAACTTATCAAAGTACTCAGACTTGCGGTGCATCAAGTAAATGTTGGTGCGGTTTGCACTAACGATTTAACCCAGGTTTTGATGAATGACAAATCAGGTTAAGTTAGCTTGTTGTTGTCTAAACACTCTGATCGAGTGTGCAGGAGAAGTCCAGACAGGTCGACGGGCTGACCGGATGTCTGGCACGAAGCCCAGCTAGGTCGACGGGCTGACCGGATAGCTGGCGAGAAGTCCAACTAGGTCAATGGGCTGACCGGATAGCTGGCGAGAAGTCCAACTAGGTCAATGGGCTGACCGGATAGCTGGCGAGAAGTCCAGACGGGTCGAAGGGCTGACCGGACGTCTGGCAGGTAAGTGAGGTAAGTCACTGGAGGGGAGTGACTGCGAGGACGCGTTCCCGGGAAGGGAACATTAGGCGTCGATCCGGCTTAGATCTATTTCGGATATCTAAGTCGAGATCGTGACTAGATTCCGGTCTCGGAAAGACGGAATCTAAGTCATACTCTTTGTTATTACTTTGTTGAACTTTAATTATGCTAACACTTTGTTTTGCAGGATCTATTTTGTCTCGGACTAACCTTGTTTTGCAGGAAAGTTGTTCGCTGGAAAAAGGTGGTCCGGGCGCCCGGGAGGCACCCGGGCGCCCTGGAGGCACCCGGGCGCCCTGGAGGCAAAAAATATCCTGACCGCGCGTCACCACTTGGAGCTCACTGGTTGGACTTGCCACGTTTCACCAGGGCGCCTGGAAGGGATCCAGGGCGCCCCGAGCTTCATATAAAAGATGGGGCGGAGGCAGAGATCAAAAACAATTGAGAACTCTTCGATTGCTTGCCCTGCTGCCCTACGCTCCTACGACGCTAACAAAGCTCCGACAAAGTGCTCCTTCTTCTTTGGTTAATTTCCTTGTCGGTATCACTTTGTTTCATTAGCATTTCTTGTACTCTTTTTGTAATCATATTCGAATTGCTAGTGATTGCCCAACGAAAGTGGTCAAGGACTACGGGCCTTCGAGTAGGAGTCGTCACAGGCTCCGAACGAAGTAAAATCAACTGTGTTCATTTACTTTTCCGCTGCGTACTTTTACACTCGAGTTTTCGAATCGATATTCACCCCCCCCCCCTCTATCGAACGATCACGGTCCTACAGTAAATGTACCCATATCTCGAATAGTCATCTATAAAAGAGACAAAATATTCGAAACCACCTCTCGTCTGGATAGTCATAGGTACACACAAATTAGAATGAACCAATTCTAACACATCTTTTGCTCTATACCCATTGACCTTAAAAGGTCTCTTGGTTATTTTTCCTTCCAAGCAAAATTCGCAGATTGAAAAGTTTTCCAACACTAATGAACCCAAGAGTCCATCGGCTATCAGCCTTTGAATCCTACTCAATTTAATATGACCAAGTCTTAGATGCTAAAGATATATTTGGTTCATTTTTGAAGGTTCTTTTCTCTTATTAGAATTAGAGGATGTGTTATTAATTTCCATTTGTTGCTTTGTGGGAGTTATTGGATTTAGAATATACAAATTGTCAACTAATGTACCAGAACAGATAATTACCTATTTTTCTTGATAACCACTTTATCATAAAAAAAACAGTATATCTATCCAATAACAGTTTAGAATTGTGTATAATTATTATTATTTTTTTAAGTTTAGGATTTAGGATATAGTATCTAGGATGCGTATTTTTTTTAAGCTTTAGTTTGTTTTTTTTTTAATTCAAAAGGACATGTTGTTGGTGCAATTTACACTAATGAACTAACTCAGATTTTAATGAATGACAAGGGAACTAAAGTTAGAATGCTTTATGATCCAATTGTTTTACCAAGTGTGCAGGAGTTGATGGGTCTGAAGGACCTGACACTAAGCTGAAATCCAGTTAGATCGATGGGACCCAATAGCTAGTGGGAAGTCCAGATAGATCTACGGGGCCCGATATCTAGTAAGAAATCCAGTTACATCTATGAGACTTGACAACCGACCAAAATCTAGTTGGGTCTGCGGACCTGACAACTGGCAAGAAGACCTGGTGGGTCAAAGGCAAGTCAAGCGACTATAGTTGGTAAGTAGAGATAAGCAACTGTAGGAGAGATCTAGTGAGGACGTGTTCCCTGTTGAAGGAACTGTAGGCACCAGTCCAGATTAGATCCATTTGAAAAACTTATGCTGAGACCTTGACTAAAAAATCACTACTATTTTATTATGTTGTGATAACTTTGTTTTGCAAGGTAAATATATTTTCTATTTCCTGAACTAACCCTTTTCTGCAGGAAAGAAGCTGCTGAAAAAAAAAGGGGAGTCAGGGCACCCAGACCAGCTCGCCCGGGTGGGTGCCGCAAGCACGCAGGCGGTCAGAGCGTCCAGAGTTGGTCCAGGTGTCCGGACCAGAAAACTTATCCAAAAGTTGAGTTGGAACGCGTCAACTAGCCGAGCCATGTCAGCATTGTCCAAGCTCCCGAAGGGGTTCTAAGCGTCCAGAATGGACCTATATAAGGGCCTTCAACTAGCAGCTTCAGAACAATATCTTCTACGACTTTCATGCCTGTGTGCTGCTCTAGAAAAACTCCTGCGACAACCAGCGATCAAGATCTTCTTATTTTCTCTATTGTCGGTAACATTATTTTTAATTCTTATACTTAACTTTTTGTAATCATTCGAGCTATTAGTGAGTTGCCCAACGAAAGCACTCAACAAGTGCGGGCCTTGAAGTAGGAGTCGTCGAAGGTTCCGAACTAAGTAAAAACTACTTGTGTTAGCATGTGTCACATTTTTTCCTTCTAGTCTTTTTTTTATTATTATTTCGCTGCATAATTCGCTCTCGATTTTTAAAAATTACTATTCATCCTCCCCCTCTAACGTATTTACAATCCCACACACGTCATATTTAAAAAAGATAAACCATATTAGAAGGGGTCAAACCTAACCTTCTAATATAGTTATTACAATGACTTAGACTGATTTACATGAAACTCTAATGTAAGGTAAACCAATTCTAAACTTTACAAATACCAAAAAGAAACCTATCAATATCATTATTTAATAAAACTCTATCAATAGAAAAATAAAAAACTTGATTTACAAGATAGTCCACCGCTACATTAATTTTTCTATAAACATGAGAACAATGAACATGATACTTCCACATAATACCCTTGATTTTGAGAGTCAAATTGTGAAACTCCCACGACAAGAGGGATGACTGAAGTATCTTCAAAGTTACTAAGAATTTGATTTAAGCCAAACGGAAAAAAAAATTGATTATCCATACCCAACTCTAATCCTTTTAATATTGCTCACAATTCAGTCCTAACATTCGATCCCACACCAATAGTTCCATGCTTTGCCAACACAAAATGTCGATCATGATCTCGAATAATAACCCAATAAGAAGATAAACCCAATTTCCCTCTCAAACAACCATCCGTAACCAACTTATAACCCCAAAATTTGGCTTTCTCCAACGCACTACTAAAATGGTATTTATAGTTGTAACCCGCACAAGAATCCCGAAGCCATGAGCTGCATAAACAAACTCCTTCCAAT
Organism: Zingiber officinale; assembly: GCF_018446385.1. Lineage (NCBI taxonomy): Eukaryota > Viridiplantae > Streptophyta > Magnoliopsida > Zingiberales > Zingiberaceae > Zingiber > Zingiber officinale. The sequence continues at coordinate 42,538,993 of NC_056000.1, forward strand.
GCTTTTGCTTAATAAGACCAACATCCATACCAAAAAACAAGTATTGAATAATACTCTGGATAATTTTCTGTGTAACCGATTTTATACCACGATATTTAGCATCATTTCTAGTAGTTCATATAAACCATAAGATCAAGAAAGATAAAATCTCCCTAACATACCCACCATGGGACCAAGAAACCCCACCTTCCAACTTTCAAAGACGAAAAATTTGTCCACACCAAATAATTGAGCAAAAAAAGACCACATCTCCACAACCATAGCACCATGAAAGAATAAATGATCCCATGACTCCTTCAATTCACAACAATGACATTTAGAAGCAAAACATACTCCCCTTTACGGTTTGTTTGGGAGGAGATAAGGGAAGGGGAAGGATGGGGAAATAAGAGGAAGGAAAACTTTGAACTTTGTTTGGAAAGGAGTGAGGAAAGAGAAGAAAATGTAAGGAAGGGTAAGCTTTAACCTTCGTTATCCATGGAAAGAAATATTTTCTTACACCCTGAATTGGGATGTAATGAAAGAGAAGGGAAAACAAAAGACTTTTTATTCCAATTTTATCTCTGTTCTTAATAGTTTAAGAAATGTTTCAATTTCTAATTTTACTACGTCGTCGGAGTCCAATTTCCTCGTCTTCTTCACAGCTCGTTTGCTGCCAGATTATTAGAGGAGGGGCTCTAACACGTCTTCTAACTAAATTGAAAGGAGAAATCATTTTTGTCATCAAAATTTAAGAGGATATCTACTATTTTTTAATTATTCTATCAAAAATTAATAAATTTTTAAAGAATAGGAATTCTCGTTATCAACATTATCTTTCAATTTTTTTTATTTAAAGTTTTTAAAATCATTATTTCTTATTTAATTACTTGATTATCGATAATTCATTGTTTTGTTATGAATAGTATAAAAAGATTAATTTTTATTAAAAAATAACTAATTTAAATGATAATATAAAAAATTAATTTTATTATTAAAAATATTTAGTTTATATTTATAAAATAAATATTAATATTATGAAAAAGTCTAATTTAAAAAGTAAAGGTATTTTTGTAACTTTATCTATTTAATCTTCATTTTCCTTCTTTTCCTCCCAAACAAAGTAACACATATTACGTTAATGAACATTTCCTCCCTCCCTCCCAAATAAGGAGAAGTTAAATACTTTATTTTCTCTCATTTCCCCTTCCGTTCCTTTCCTTCCCCTTCCATTAATGAACATTCTCTCACTCCATCCAAACAAAGGGTTATTGTAAAATAACATTCATAGGTAAGCACCGTTTCTAAAATCGCCATATAAAAACAAAAATATTGGGAATAAGCAATTTACACCAACAAGTATACTAAATTTCAGCCGATTGTTCCGCTTCCACATGTCGAATACAATCCAAACAAATTTTAATGAGAACCTACCATCTAAAGCTGGTTTCCAAACAATACTATCCGGAACACTTGTGTGAGTATTATTATTATTTTTTAAAAGTTTAGGATTTGAGATTTGGGATATAATATTTAGGGCTTGTAATTTTCTTAGCTAAGTGTTTAGGGTTTAATGTTTAGAGTTATCAGAGTTTTTTTTTAGCTTGGGATTAAACCAATTAGATTTTGCATTTAGGATTTAAAGATTGGACTATAAAGTTCAAGTCCTAAAAAATTTTAGATGCTTACAAGTGTTATCCTACCCAACTAATTTGGACGATGTTCCTAAGTGACCCTCATAGTTCGGGGCACTCATACTTGGTCCAGGCACTATGAGTGTTTTGGTCGTGAGGGTCACTAGGAATGACGTCCAACATTTTTGTGCAGGGTAACATCTCTCTCTTTTTATATAAAGTTTAGGTGCTCTTCCTTGTCTCACTCTCCTTCGATTGGGTGAGGATTTCGTAAAGCAAGGTAAAATTTTTTCTTTTCCCATAAAAAATGAGACTAAATAGATAGAAAGACACATGATACTTAGCATACCTTTACTCTTGTAGGTCCGGACATCTCGATTCACTTTTGAGGATACGGACACCTGGACCTGTGAGGGTCGCCCAAGAATATGGTAACTTTATATATATATATATATATATATATAATTTTACCATATTTGTCTCCATGCCCGAATCTAAAAATACTCATACTCGAATATTTGATTATTTAATTGAGTATAAAAATTCTCTCCGTATCCTTCTTTATTTGGATCGAATATTGGATTTTCTATCAAATTAAGGAAAAATTATCATCCCTACATGGTTTGTGCGGGGTACATTATAAGATGAGCAGGGTAACAAGTGTTAGGGTATGACATTTAGAGTTTAAGGATTGAATTTTATATATAAAAAAATGTAATTTATGTGTAAATTTTTTATTAATTATAATTTATATATATAATTTTTAAAATATAAGAGTGATATAATAATTTTATATCTCAAGATTTCGATGTCTAATGTGCCAATTCATATTTCTCCTTTTCAAACATAATTTACAAAAAATACTCTTGACCTTTAATTTTTCCACGTATTTTACTTCTGTCATCGTCAGGCAGGCGACAATCTACTCCTTTCGTCGCCTCATCTCCTCCAACATCTTATTCATCGCAACATTAATACTCTCTCACTTGATGACGCATCTCGTGAACACCTTCATGATGTCGGTGGCCGTCATTTCCATCTCCGCTAGTAGCACCTCCGCCTTCGCCTCCAACATCCGTGGGTGCGCACCTCCCTGCTTCAAATAGTTCCTTGTCAGGATTCAGAACGTCACCGACTTATAGTACAAGAGGTGGATCATCTAGTCCATTCATCTCGCCTGGTGTAGTGTCTCGTCAAGCCACTTTAGATGGTTCATCGTAAAGATCATGAGTCCCTCTCTAACACACGACGGCTAAAGCCTATCCATGAAGTTGAGCACATTAGAAAAATTCAAATATAGTAATTTTATATTCAGGGACAGCCAGTGGTGGATCAAAGACAAAAAAGGAAGAGGGTGCTCAAAGAAGGGAGCTGGAGCTTATCTTCTTTCTCGCTACCTCTCGGACTACAACATACTGGTGGAATTTTCCGAGAGCAAGGAGTGCTCAAGCACACCCCCACTCCTCCCTAGATCCGCCACTGGGGACAGCTGCCCCATCTTACCCCTTAATGGAGCCACCCTTACCTGTTAAAAGTTCTTATAATAAATTTATCTTCTAATCAACTCTACTCCATAGGGCACATGGCCGGATTAAACACGCTTTGCTGAAACTTTTGTCACCTTTATGGATTAAACAACAATTTACATAAATTAATTATGAAGCCATCTCTTGGCCTGTTGGCCACTACTACCTCAACCGACTCTTCTATTTGTGGCAGGTAAAAAGCTGGACAGCACCGCACTGTACATATAATTCTCATTGATTAATAATTAAAATCACATTAAATCAATATAACAATACGACATCTAAATTATTATCCAGATATTCACTATTCAAATCCTAATTATAATAAATTTATAGAAATTTATTCTTTAAATAGGACATGTAATTAAAAAATATTAGATTCCTGAGTTACTAATTTATCCTAATGAACAATAAATTTTTTTTATGGAATCAAATCAATCACTCCAGATTTGACGTTACTTAGTCCGATTAATCATTCAAATCCAATAAAAATTTTTATATTCTTCTGGGGATTCAGTCCTTATTTTTTATTTACTTTTCCCACCCTCTATACTTCTATAAATACCTTCCTCCCTCCCTTCTTAATCTCCTACCACACCCACCACTTCTTCCTCCTCCTCCTCCCTCCTTGTTCTTCCTGTGAGTGATGTGTAGTGTTCCTCTTCGTGGTCTTCCACAGCTTTCTTGAACTGCAAATTCATTAAGCTTGCTCGACGTGCAGTTCAATAAAGCTGTGGGAAATTACAGAGAGAGATCAAATTCAGAAGCTTCATCAACATCATAATTTCTCCTTTCATTATTGTCATTAATTCATTGCCACATTGATCTGCTCCAGAGATATTGAAATTTAGAAGCCTTTTGGTCATCTTCCTTTTCTTAAATTTCCTTTTTTATTTTCTTTCACTACAGCTATAAAATTTCCAAAAAGAATATCATAATTCATCTTTTTTTTCCTCTCTGGGAAAATTGATTGAATTAATGCAACCATGGAATGAGTGTGACGCAAAACAAAAGGGTAATGGTGCTCATCCTAGGCGACCCTCCATTGCCCGTCGAAGACTTTATAAAAGGAAAATAAAGCACGGTATTGAGCAACCTCTTAACCACGGAATGTGAGTGATCACAAAGGCTCCTGATAATTTATCTCTTTTTAGAGTGTGAGATATGACCGTTAAGATGAAGATTTCATCTTTTTATCAACAATCATGAAGATGAAGATGTAGATGAAGATGATGATAATTATATAAAAACAGATACCTTTATATGTCAAGGCAAAATATATATACAATATTCAACGTAACATTTAATTTCTCATCCTCTTTTTCTTATAAATGATTTTTAAAATCACAAATATTTTAAATTAATCATCATCAGCTATTAAATGATTTTTAATATCAATTCAAATTGTAAAATCACATTATTTTTTCACAAAATATTCATGTATATATATTACTGAAAAATATATTTAGAAAAGTGCTTCAAAGTGGATTTTATAATCTAAAATATTAAATTGATAGTTTATGCTTAATATTTAACTTATTTAAATCCAAACAAAACATGATTTACATTTCTCATGATAATCAAAATAAAAAAAAATCATTCGGTTTTGAATGAGAACAAATTCTAGGTCGCATCAAACAACTTGTTATGATTTTTTGTTTAGGTATCCATTCGGATGATTCGATTTACTAAAAATATTAAGATTATAATCAAACTCTCATATTTAAAATAAATGAAAACGATCATAAGATTATATGATAAAAGATATTTTTCGACATGAAATATTTTGACAGTCAAACAAAATTGATAAGGATTTATGTTTAAAATGGACAATATTATATATCATGTTTAAAATGGATAATATTATATCATGTGTGGAACTTTAATAAAAAAGATGGAAGTTATGTGGGAAATCTTAACCTAAATTGGATAATATCATACTATCTGAATAACTTTAATCTAAATTGAATAATATCATACTATATGGGGAACCTTAACGCAAAATGGATAATATTATACCATGTGTAAAATCTTAACAAAAGAGGTTGGAGTCATGTGGGAAACCTTAACCCAAAGTGGATAATATCACACCATGTAAGGAATCTTACCAAAGGAGGTGTGGCCATATGGGGAAGGGTTATAAGATGGAAGATATCTTACCATGTAGAAACTTTAATTCAAAATGAACAATGTCATACTATATGGGGAACCTTAATATAAAGTGGACAATATCATATTATGTGGAGAACTTTAACAAAGGAGGTGGGGGTCATATGGGAAACCTTAAATCAAAGTGAATAATATCATACTATGTATGAAACCTTAATAAAGAGGTGGACATATGGGGAACCTTAATTCAAAGTAGACAATATCATACCATGTGAGAGATCTTAACAAAGGAGGTGGGGTCATGTGAGAAAGGATTATAAGATAAAAGATATCTTCATTGACATACAATATTTTAGGTAGAACTAAAAAACAAATCCAATAAGTTTATATGAGACATTTCATAGAATAAGCAAGTGCTTGAATTAATTATTTTAGGTAATAATCAATATGCAGTCTTTTTTCTGGAATCATGAAAGAGCCGGTTATCTTTAGAATTAGTCAATTTAAAAAGTTGGATATCTAAATTATAAAAAATAAATAAAAGGGACATCTCTTTTTGATTTTTTATTACAAGGACATCCTACCCACTATCTCTCATTGTAAAATTATAGGACTGCTCTTAAGTATACTATTTAGCCAATTTTAATTTTATGATTGATCGATTTGAACGTATATTGACTTGTTAAATAATGTAATAATTATTATAGGACTGCTCTTAAATATACTATTTAGCCAATTTTAATTTTATGATTGATCGATTTGAACGTATATTGACTTGTTAAATAATGTAATAATTATGATTTCATACTATTATGACTCGTACTTAATCTACTTAAAAATATTTATATCGTAATAACTATGTTACATATTTACAATGCAGATTTAATCTATTCACCTAACATTCACATATTATAACAGTAACAAAACTATAATTACTACAACTTAAATTTATCATGTTCAATAATATTTACGTTATAGCAACCACAGTAATAGCTATTATAACTCAGACTTATCATGTTTAGAAATATATGTAGCAACTATAATTTATAATTATTACAATTCAAACTTATTATATTTAATAATATTTATATTATAATAGCTATGATTTTATAATTGTTATAATACAATTCGCATACTAAGAAATAATAATATCATAGGGCAATTGTATAATTTCATACGGTGTGGGAGGCTCCTTGATTAAAAAAAAATGAAAAGAGACACTAATTTGGTTATTCCAATAAAATGGGACACCTTTGATTTTTTGTCCAAATATTTTTAAATGGGAGCCCGAATTCGAAATCGTTAATTTATACGGGGCCTGTCTGAATATTTGCTAATTTGAATTGAGGAAGCATGAAGCCGGTTCAACTCAATCGGGATTCAGCCCGTGAATCGGGCCGGGTCCGATCCGGTCAACGTTATTCGTTCTTGCCTCGACGAACCAGCTTGTTTCTTTCCAATCTTCATGGTTCTTTCTACTCTTCTTGCATCGAAGTTAGGGCTCACAAGCTCTTTGCGTTCGGGGTGATTGAGCGATCGATCAGGGCACAGCGTTGAATCGAGAGCGAGCACGCCGCATCACAAGTTCCCCCCCTGCGTGCCGCCGCGGAAGAGTGAGGAGCTCCGATTCACCTTCCCTGTCGGCGGCCTCCTAACGAGTACGTTGAATTATCGTCTCGTTCATCGACTTATAGTTTTTTCCATTCTTCCCTGTCCATTCCGGTGGGTATACTAAGTAGATTCTGTTTCCTTTGGCGAAATTCTGGTGGCGTTCCTTTGCTTCTTGTCCCGACTTGAAGGTTTGTTGTATTCGGCGAAAGTTGATTTGCTTGTGATTCTTTATAGGAGAGGAACCGGAAGTGGTGGATGTTTTGAGGTGCTTTTTTGATGGATCTGAATGCGTCACCTTTGCCTGAAGAAGATGAGCGATCATACAAGGAGCATTTGGAGGGTGAAATCGTACACGAGGAAATTATCGAGTCTGCCGTTGCTACAATGCGACGGGTATGCACTAATAAACTTTCTGTTTTTTCTTGTGGTCCTGCTCACCGATTACTAGTAGTTTTGTTTCTTAGGGTGGTTTATGATGTCATCACGGTGGAATTCTCGTACTCTGCGATCATGGCAGTTTGTTATTCTCTTTCCTCAGATCATTACTCGATGTTGTATAATCCAACTTGTCCCCCGTTCCAAGCAAAATGTTATTCTTCTATCTACAATGATACTCCTGTTGATCATGGCAGTTTATTACCTTTAAAATTGCATTTGGCCATCAAATGCTTCTTAGCTCTTTGAAATCAGTTAGACTTTAGCTTGTTCACCCCTTTCTCTTCATAAGGCCATTCCATGACTGGCCTAGATGCCATAGGAAGGTTTTTCTTCTTAAGGGCAAAATAATTTGGTGAAGTGTGCTTCAGTTTGAAAGACTTCCTAGCAGAGTGCATAAAGATATACAATGCACTAAGCTACATTGGTTATCCACCTCCATATTTTTATCAGTCTTTTTGCACAATTATATAAATGATAATTTGTAAGACTTTAATGTCATGGTGGTGTCTTCTTTCTAATTAATAGGAACGTGAAGAAAGGCGGCAGAAGTTGAAAAGAGAAAACCGTGATGAAGGTCATAAATATTCTCAACAACAGAGGAACAATTATATGTCACAAAGTAGAAACACTAAGCATCATGGGAGAGTTAAGGAGGTTCCTCAAGGTTTTATCTTTTTATTTTTTTTTATATTTGCTACTTTTATTGTTGTTTTATGAGCTAATATTAAATTCTTATTCTGATCTTGGAGATAGAGATGACCAAAAACATGAACTTGTTTTCTCTACCTTTTTTGTTAGAGTTCAAAAATTTGAGTTAAAATGAACATTTTTGATGATTCTGAGATCTTAAATCTTAATGAAGGACAAATGTGCAGTTATTGTCCAACAACAAATGATTGTAGTACCTAATTGGATTCTGCATTACTAAGCCTAGCATCTAACATATAAATGAATAGGAAACTATATAAATTGACAACATTGTATTCTCTGTCCTGTTCAAGGTTGTTGGGAGAGTTGCTACCTTGGAAATGTAAGGGGTATACAGGATTGAATCATAGGGATAGATTATTATGATCCTTCTATCTAACTATGATATGTATCCAAGTGCCAACAATTCTTCATTATCATTATCAGGCAGCGTAAGTTCCAACTATTTAGGGTGGGCTACATGGATCTTATGCCTCTATTGAACTCTATGCTGGATTGGAACCTGACCCAATCACAATAATACAACCTGAATTGATATAATGCTCCTAGCTTCATTTGTTTTATGCTATCACAAGTTATTATGACCTAGAATCCAATCCTAACAAAAATGGCTATGTCATTGTCATGACAAGTTTTAAGAAAAAACAAAGGTTTCAAATTGAGTAAAATAAAAGAGTTTCCAGAGTTTGTATGATCATCTGGTGCCTCCTTGAGAAAAAAGGGAAAAGTTTAAAGGATTGTATCAAGACCAGTCATGTTTATTGGTTAGAGTGACGGGAATAAATAAAAGCCAGATACAGAGAATTAATGTCAAAAGATGGGCCTTTAGATGATGTGGAGAGTGATTAGGAGATAGCCAAAGGTGTTGCTATATGTCCATACTTGGTTGTAACTTTGATGGATGATGAACTGAGTGTAAGAATGCTAAGTTAGTCCGAATATGTTCATAATGATGAATAAACTGCATTGTTAGACAAGCAAAACTAATTAAATTTGAGAGTATGAGGAATACTTGGAGACCTCCTAAAACTTTGTGTATGTATCATAAGGTGATGTAACCTTAAATGGAGCTCGGTTGAGAGCCATAGTCAACCCAAAATAGTTGAGGTTGTTTTCATTTTATTGTTGCATAACCTCAATATTTATGTGTAGGATGTACATCCATTACTGGAATTTACCTTTCCATGATTATTTGTTGCAAATGTTTAGTCCTAATTGAAAATGGCTATACTAATCATTTGACACTTGCATAAATGAATATTTTCCATTCTTGTTATCAGGTTGGCTAGATTGCCCTTCATATGGGCAATGCATAGGGCTCATAATTCCTTCAAAAGTTCCTCTGGATGAGACATACAATGAAAGTGTTCTACCTGGAAAAAGATATTCTTCAAAACAAGTCATTAATAAACTAAGAAGTCAAGGCCGTGAAGTAAGCTATATATTTTTGTCAAAAATTGTCACCTTTGTTTTACTTGTTCGCTCTATGAGAGTTATGATAATTTATTGAAGAATGTAGTTCCTATTATGCTTAAATCTCTCTAACTAGTATCATTTACCATCTAATGCTATCTACTTTGTTTTTTTTAATGGCATCATCAATGAACCTATCTATTCAATAAAATGTCATTACAGAGGAATGCCATATTTTAATTGCATTGCAATACTAACAAAATGATGATTCCCTTAGTTAAAAGTGAGATCTAATTGACTAAACTATGTGTTCAATTGGTCTAAAAAGATTGTTCGCAAGGAGATCCAAACTATGGTCTGCTGACGAAAAAAAGGAAATATCTGATGGCTAAACTAGATATTTGATTGTATAAAAGAAAGCCACGAGTGTCACAACAATGCTTCAAGGGGTTACAATCATATTTATAACCAAGTCTTTTTTTCTGGTAAACCCCTCTCTACACTAATGCAGTATAGGGAATGGACGGATTGTATCTCATAAGGAATGTAGCCGACTAGTGATAAATCTTAGGATTGAATTGTTATTGGTTTAGGGTTTTGGGTTTTAGTTGCTAAATGCTACAGGTGAACAATGAAAGACAACCTATCTAACCTATGCTACGATTGCAACGTATTAAAGAAGCACAAAGGAATTAATGAAACTAAAGCAATTAACGTAACCTAACACTTACTTGCATAAGAGAGAAAACAAAGGAAACTAAACCACATCATGACATTGAAAATAAATAAGGCATCTAAACTAACCTAACTACTGCAATGCAGAAATCAAACATGAACAGTTACAACAATTAATCAACTACATAACTAATCAACCAAACTCAAAATCAAACCAAATGTATATGGAACTTGAATAAAACATGCATCTAACAATTCGATCAAATGGGAATGATAACCTACAATGAATCTATGAATCTAAGCGTCCTTACAACCCAAGCTAGGCATCCCAAGCTTGTGCCGGATTTGTGGGGGGGGGGGGGGGGGGGTCAGATCTGTGGAAGACGATGAGTGTTGCTTTCCGGTGATGGAAGATCCCAAACTTCCATCACCCAAACTCCAACTGAAGATCAAGAATTTTCCGTGAAGGTGGTGTCGGATGGTGCTTGGCGGCAGAACTGTGGTGAAGAGGAAATTGTGTTGGTGGAAGAAAAGGAAGAAGATGGGTCACCGGAGGTGGTTAGAGCGGATAGGGAAGGCAAATCCCTTAATCTCCAAGGGTAGAAGGAGCTCCGGTAGCCGGTGGTGGAAGCAATTCTTCCGGATTTGATCCAACGGTGGTATTTGATCTAAATCTGATCCAAAGGCTCAGATCTAGATCCACGGTGATGATCTATTTCCCCTTGGCTTGGATGGACCAGATCTTTAACAGATGGTAGATCTTTAACAGATGGTTCATGGCTCAGATCGCTTTGAATATTGGATAGACGGCTTAGATTGCTTTATAGCTTGATCTTCCCAATTAATCTCAGAATCAAGCCCAATTTGGATCCATGCGGCTTGAGTCCATGTTCCTTTGACACCTACAAAGAATAAATTCAAATATTAGCATCAAATATCGAAAATATGAGATAATTTGCAATTAAGTCTAAAAATGAATACAACTCATGAAATACAATATAAACATAGACTTAGCACACGAGAAAATAAAAAAGCATGGATATAGGAGCCTAAAAAATGTAACAAAATGATGGTTATCAGTAATCATGTCCCTTAGTCAAATCTCTCTTGAATAAGGCATCTAGCATTGTTCATTTTTCCATCTGAAAGCTTATAACTTGGTTTACTTATGCTATAGCAATATAAGGACTTGAATATCCAAATAATCAAAACTTTGGATTTTGGTAAATGTTTGAAATGGCAATCAAAAATAATTGTTAAGCTACATACTAAGATAATGAGTAAATGACGATTAGATCAAGTATTTTTATTATTTTTAGGATGCACTTAACTGATCCTCTTTTAAGCCTAACTCAAATTTTAGAAGGTTCTAGTTACTCTTTAACATCAAAGGTAATTTGTGTAAAGACCTTCTAATTGTCATTGCAGTCATCATTCCTACAGTAGAGTCCATTGTCTTTTCATGGTTAACTGGGATGCAACTAGGGTAATATTAATGTCACAGTGTTTTCATGTTGTGCATTTAAACATCACTTTATTCTATTAACAGTATGAGTCATTATTCATATTTTACTTGGAATTGGAATTATCATGTGCTTAGATTGTATTTGTTTTAATGATTGCAGTGGTGGAATTGGTTTTTGGCCTTCATGATCTTATTATTATTATTTTTTATCTTTATGTGGGTATGAGCATTTTTAACCTCTGTTCTGTTGACTTCTGTGGTGCTTTTCTGCAGCTTGGACTGGTCATTGATTTGACTAATACAAGCCGTTATTACTCGCAATCAGAATGGATAAAGATAGGCATTAAGCATGTCAAGGCAAGAAACTTGTTTTTTATTCTTGCCACTGTGGTTAGATGTAACTACTTGTTGAATCCTTTCCTGATACAGATTCCATGTAAGGGACGAGATTCTGTACCAGATAATGAGTCTGTAAATATATTTGTTCATGAGGTAAGTGCTTTAATACTCTTTTCCAGTAGATGCTCCTCTTACTTATAGAGGTAATATTGTTTATTTTGTTCTCTATCATTCTGTAATTATCATCATAATCCACATAGTTTAGTGCTTCATTTTATTTTATATTAGTCAATCGTCATTTACAATTGGTATATCTTACATTTTTACTCAACAGCGCAAACTTAATAATAACAGGTTCCTGTGATGGCAGAAACTATTCATCCTTCATAAAGTAAAAGTTGTTAGCTATTACATATATTTATGTTTTTATGTTGCAACAGTGACATCAAATTAACAACTTGCTATATGTCTCAACTGTTGGAGATTGCATTTTAGTATTAGCTTTTGTTTATGAAAAGTTTCATTGGTTGTTCCATAAATCATGAAAATCCAATACATAGAAATGTTCTTTTCTAATTCTATGTATATATACTTACATTAAATACAAGATCTAGTTGTTCCCTGACATTCAACATTTGCTTACTTGAACTTCTTAGTTTAAGAATTAAGGAAACATGGTCAATTTTGGTGATGAAAATCCTTTTTATAAAAAATTGTTTAATTCTAAACATTCTTTTCTGAGTTAAGCCAATTTAAGATTTACAAGTTAGATAATTTTACTGGAGCCAATTGCATGAATGATTGAACGGGTGTTCAATTATGGGTTAGATTATGAGTTTTTTGAGAGAAGAGTAGATGCCAATTGAATTAAGTTCTGTAGTGTATAATGTATTTTGGAATACAAGCTACAAACTAATTTTGTTCTAAAGAGATTATATATTACATATTTGTGTGTATCAGATTATTTTGTTTGCAACATTGTGTTGAAAATGTTGGTTATTGAGATATTAACTTGACCTTTGATGGTATTAAAAAAAGAGAAATTGAAAAGTAGTTTCCATCTAACTAACATGTGTTTTTCTGTTCACTACTAAATTTTCACATGGTCACAGGTTTTACAGTTCCTGTCCCGCATGAGACATTCAAAGCGGTATATTCTTGTTCATTGCACTCATGGGCACAACCGAACAGGATTCATGATTATCCATTTCCTCATGAGGACACAACGTCTACATGTTTCTGAGGTATTGTTAGTGCCACCTTCTGACCTGAAAATTTGAAAACTTTTATTAACTCTGTAAAGTCCTTGATCATTATTTTATCAAGCAGGCATTGCAAAGGTTTGCTCAGGCACGCCCTCCTGGGATATATAAGCAAGACTATGTTGAAGCACTTTATAAATTTTATCATGAATGTCCTGAGAACATTGTTTGCCCTTCTACTCCAGAATGGAAAAGGTCATCTGATCTTGACTTGAATGGTGAAGCCGTACAAGACGATGATGATGATGATGACGGTGACACTGGATCTGGATTGTGTGTATGTTTTTTATTCTATATAAATTCTGTCCATTGACTATTTCTTTTCTTCCAGTACTTATTACTCTTTATTATGTCTTCCTACCAAGAAATATTGGAGCCAGAACTATCATTGTTGAGACTATTCAAAAGGATAGTTTATGCAACACAATGATTTTCTTTTTCCTCTTTTTCCTATGTTAGTTATTTCTAGATCAGAATTTGTTAGTGTATAGCATATTGGTCATGTGAATTAATTGATGCATTCTCTATATTGTGGAAATCAAATGTGCGATCAGAAAATATGCCCTTCTGTTTTTTTTTCTCAAAAGGTCTCATTCTTCTTGAAGATTTATTTCACATTTTATATGGTTTTAGTATTTGTTATCTACTCTAGAATGTTAATTGTTACATGGATAATTAGACCTTTGATGAGGTATTGACATCATATGGTGTTAGCTATAAAATGTATGTATATATGTCATGGATATCCTTTACACAAGACTCTATTTTTATTATTCTTTGTGTGGGTTTAGCAGTCAGTAGAGGTACTGTCCTATCAATAATCTTTTCAATTTTGGTGAATGTTGAAGTTTACACCTGCTTTCTTTTTCAGGAGAATGTGGATATTAAAATTTTAACAAATGATGATGTTCTAGGTGATGCAATACCTTATGATCAGCAAGATGCAATGCGCCACCTCTGTTACCAATTCCTTGATTTAATGCCACCTACGGTATGGATACTTCACCTTGTAATAGTTGTTATTTCTTTCAATTATATTATCCACATTAAATGGTCATTAAATAATACTGCATCTGTAATAGGAAGTTGCTGCAATTACACTGGAATTTTAGATCATAAGCTCTACTTTTTTTTCCTTCTTCTAGCACCTCTTGATTTATGATTCAGTTTTTTCTCAGTTTGCCACTTTTCTTTTATGGTCTTTCTTTCTGAATTTTATTTTTCAAACCTTTATGAATCTGTTATACATAATCAGTCAGGGAGCCTCTGTTATTTATTGATTCACGAGTACCTGTTATTTTGGTAACTAATATAGTTATACTTTAGATCCAGCCCTACTAAAATTTTCAATTAACAGTCACATTTTCACAATGCCATTTGGTCTTATTTGCTGTGGTTTTATTTGATCGTATTAACTCATTTGTATTTTATTTCTTATTAGTTCTCTGTTTCTTATTCTTGGTTATTAGGGAAGAACAAACCCACAATTTCCTGGTTCACATCCAGTTTCTCTTAACAGGTGTGTCTTTATCCTTGTCAATATATATATATGTGTATATATATATACATACCTTATTTATTTAACATCTTTAGCCTGACGTGAAAGACAGCTAGTAGTTCATTGTGTTTCTATGTTCAAATCTGCAAAATTATGAATGTATATTTGGATTTTTGGAACAAACAATCTATTGGTTTACATATATTGTGTTTCCATCTAATATTCTTTCAATGAGTTTGTGTGGTTTTGCCTTTTGTTATTGAGGGTATCCAACATGTTTATTCATTGTTTGCTGCGTGGTATTTAGATTGTGTGTTGGAATAAGCCAGACAAGTCTCCCTATATGAATCACAGGGCAGTATATCTTATAATGATGTGGCATGGCTTGTCTTTTGAGTATCCTAGGAAATCTTCATGCTAAGTGATATTGTTGAATACAAGTTTATTTGGTCATAATTTATTTCTCTTTTAGTTATCTCCACTTCTCATTAAGTAGATTTACTTCATGAATCAGACATTTTGTGAGTTGTCCTCTGGGGGCGCAATGGCATGAACAGTCTGCAAGAATCACAATAGGGGTGTGTGCTTTTCCATATTCATTTTTTGCCTACATTATTTTAGAAATTATAAGTTATTTGTACAGCATACAAACACACATCTGATCACTTTTCTTTTTATTTAAAATTTATTGCCAGAAGTATAATTAGTAAGGATGCACATTTTCTTCGTTGGAGGTCCTAGTTATTTAAATTTATTTATGTTAGAAAAGACATTATTAACACTCATTTTTAATCAATATTATGTTACGTGCAGAGATAATCTGCAACTACTAAGACAAAGATACTACTATGCTACATGGAAGGCTGATGGAACCCGCTACATGATGTTCATTAACAGTAAGGGGTGCTACCTAATTGATCGAAACTTCTGTTTTCGTAGGGTTCAAATGCGGTTTCCCCTAAAGAATGCTGCTGAGGTACACCTTTTCTGGCGTTATAAGTGTCTGAAGTTTTATAACTCATATAATCTGTATTTATGCCTAATCTCTCTGTTTTTCATGAAAAGAGTTTCCATAATGATACGTTGATTGATGGGGAAATGATTATCGACCAAATTCCAGATGTAGGACAGAAGAGAAGATATTTAGCATATGATTTGGTTGCATTAAACGGTTTCTCCGTTATGAAGGTATTGCCACTTTCCATATTCTGCTCATCATTCTTTCTGAAACCTGCTTGATTGACTGTCTTATCTGAAATGGAATAGCACACAATTTTTTGCGTCATTTCCCAAAGGCAGTCATTGGTGCATACATAGCTATCGGAGAATAGATGGAAGATGGATGAGAAAGGAAATTTAATTCATGTGATAAGCAGCTTAAATTCCCATGTAACCATGTTTTGGCTGGTTTGCATTTTAGAATGAGCAACCAAAAGCTTTTATCATTCCTTCCCTTTGAAACATTGATGTAAAAGATGTATTTTAAAACATCTCCAGATGTCTGTAACTTTGTGTATTACTATATTTTGCTATGACCTAACTGTTCTAGCCTATGACCTATTTAGTTATCATCTAGTCTCGTGCCATACAGTTTTCATTTTTATCCTTCTCTACCAGCTCAAATCCTATTCTTTTCTAGTGATTACAATTTCAATACATGTCTGTTTCATGAATTTCAACTGTATATGCTAAGTGTGTCAAGGAAGAGTTCTCATGTTGCTTTTTCTGGGTGGTGTAGTTGCCGTTTTCTGAAAGGTGGAAACTACTTGAAGAAGAAGTAATTCGACCAAGGAATTATGAGAGAAAGCAATTAGAATCTGACAGCAAGGGACATCCCATTTATAGATATGATATGGAGCCATTTTCAGTATGTAGATGTCAAGATACATGAGTTAATTAGTATGGCATGTTATAGATATTAATAGTCCTTGTACTGAACAGGTTCGCAGGAAGGATTTTTGGTTTTTGTCCACTGTTACTAAGCTTTTAAAGGAGTTCATTCCAAGGCTTTCACATGAAGCTGATGGTCTTATATTTCAGGTACTTCATCATCCATAGTAGTATCTGTATGTCGTCTTGGCAAAATTCTGCTTTACATTGACCAAGGCTATGTGGTTTAGTTCATTTTTGAGGAAGTGTCTTTTCATTAAAGGACAGCCCGGTGCACGAAACTCCTTCCATGCGGGGTCCCGGGGAAGGATATATTGTATGCAGCCTTACTTATTTTTTGCAAGAGGTTGTTTTCAGGATTCGAATCCGTGTCTTTTGGTCACAAAGCAACACCCTGACCGTTGTGCCAAGGCTCCATTGTCGTCTTGGCAAGAGAAAGTGTCTTTTCATTGGTTTTGAAAATCTTTTTCCCTGCCCCAACACAGTATACCATGTAGATAGATGGTTATTTGCGCATTATAATTCATTCAAGCCTAAGGATTCAAAGTAGGTTTACATTTATGTAGACAATCTATCAGATTGATATCCTAGTATCATACCACAATTAATTTTGATATGTATGACCAATATTAATTTTTAAAGAAAATGAGTAGAAAATGGAAATACTCAAACAATGCTTAGTGCTAAACATCCAGTGTCTGTCCAGACAACTAATATTGAGTCAATGGTAGAGAAGATATGACACGTGAACATCATAAGGTGTGAAATAGTTGTAAATTCATCTTCAAGGTACTACTATGTGCTTTTCATCCTTCTATCATGTGGAATAGTTTCCTTCATTTTGTGCTTGTAAGCCATCTTGGGTGCCAAGGTGCTATGAGAATCCTACACAGAGGGAGAAAATGAGGAATGGTTGGCCAACTTGATGAGATCTAGTGCTACATTGAGCCACTTTGATGAGTTGAACTGGCATCATGCTAGGACAAATTGACATCCCAGACAAAAATGGACTGAACTGTCGTATTTGAGTTAAACTACATGGATCTTTTGCCCAAACACCATACTTAGTTATTGATTATGTATCCCAAAAGCTGATGCGAGAAAATTGGGTTTTCTAATATTATTGCCAATATCTTGTTGGTGCTTCATGTAAAAGATGGTCTTAATTTGATTTCTAATTCTGCTTTAAGAGTATTAACAATATTGTTAGGTAAATTTATTGTAATCATTCTTCATTGTACCATACTTTAATCTCTTTCTTGAATTACAGGGTTGGGATGATCCATATATACCACGTACGCACGAGGGTCTCTTGAAATGGAAATACCCAGAAATGAATTCTGTTGACTTTCTTTTCGAGGTTTTGCATATATTTTTGATTTGTCAAATTTCCTTCTTGATGGACATTGATTAGTTTCTTTATTTGTTTATGCACTTGTTTATTTCTCCCCCATACGCTTGTAGGTTGGAAGTGAGAATCGCCAAATGCTTTTCCTGTATGAGCGTGGGAAAAAGAAACTAATGGATGAGGCTCGGGTGTCATTTCCAGGTGAACAGTTATACTGATTATATTTGTTGGTTCTTACCATCTTTATTCGGCAGAAATGCTATGGTCTGCACCTATGGTGGTGATGGGGCTTCAGGTCCAGTTATTAAATTGCCAACCTCTATCTCTCAGTTACTTTAAAGCCAACATTCATAAATTAAGTTGTTTCCTCTATGCAAATATACTTTTATGACTTATTCTGTTAATATTGATATACCAATTCTATAGCTGTAGATTTTAACCTTGTGAAAAACCATTCTTATACTGCTTATGTAGGTGTGGAGGATGCTCTTAACCTGTCCGGCAAGATTGTTGAGTGTTCTTGGGATCAAGAAGAGGGCTGCTGGACGTGCATGCGTATTCGAACAGATAAATCTACACCTAATGATATCAACACATACCGAAAGGCAAGCTTGGATTCACCACATGATAGTAACAAAAAACACTTGCATTCCTAATGGTTGTACTTAATTTTTTCTGCTTGTTATTTTACATCTAATATGACTTTTTATTCTGCTTTTTAATGCCACAGGTGATGCGCAGCATCAAGGACAACATTACTGAAGAAGTGCTGCTAAACGAAATAGCTGAAATTGTGCGCCTCCCAATGTACACAGATAGGATAGAACGAGCGCAGCAAATCCAACACAGGCAAAGGTGAAAAAAGTGTTCTCTGTAAAGTAGTTTGATGACCGAAGATCATTACAAAATCACACGGGCCTCTATCTTTTCGTACACACTGTGATTTTGATTCTTAAAGAACATAAATCAAGAAATTCAACCCAAGCTTCTTTTCCATTAGCCTCGGGTCCTCGAAGACCTAAAATTTATAATCGACTTGCTGTCAGCAACTAGTAGTTGATATCTGTCCAGGATGTCGAGCAGTTTGGCGATTGCAGACAGCTCGATCAAATCCTAAGCCAGCGGCCATTGTATATACACTTTGTTATATGTGAAGTAATCATTTTTCTTATATTGTCCTAGTGCCAGATGAGGAAACATAGAGTAAGTATCCAATGGTTGCTCTTCATTTTCTTTATCTTCTCTATGGATGTTAGAATGACAGTTACATTTTTTTTTTTTTTTACTTTGTTCATGTTGGCTCTCTTCCCCACCATCAGATCAAACGGGGTTGGAATCTGAGCCGTTAAATCTCTGGCCTACAAACAACTGTGGCAACCCACGGCCACGGTGCAGTTGTCCAACCCGGTTTGATCTGACAATGGGACGAACCTCCATATATAGTAAATTTGTGACCTTGATAACTCTCATCTCCTGGATGTGCTCAGGTCAAGAATGCAAAATCTGGTATGTTATTTTCCTTCCTGTTAATTTTGTTTTCATGAATCTGCTATTAGTTTTATTCAAGTTTGAGTTCTTGTTCATTGTATTGTATTCAGGGTATCCTTAAAAAAAAATGGAAAAGGTGGTGATAAAATGAAGCTTTGGCATTTCAAGTTTTCAACAGTGGGGTACGAAGTTTTCAACCTTCTCCTTTGTCTAAAAGTAAAAAAAAATGAAACAAATATTTATTATTACACTTTATTGACACAAATTTTTAGTGGTGGAAAGTTGTAATGATTTTGTCGTAAAGTAGTTTCCATGGAGGCAATAGAAGAATACTAGAGTTTTTCTCTTTAATGTTAGTTGATATAGACAAAATTAATCGTCTGGCGTACCAATAATAAGTCGACCAGATTGAACATTCGCTTGGAGGTGCTATGAGCAAGATCTGTATCAGTTGCGATATGACAACGATGATGGTGAGGATGCGTGAGTCCTACAATACTTTATTGAGTTCACGTGAGTGATCTGCAAGACTGGTCATGTCTTCTAGTGCTGTGAAATCATGGATGTCCTTAAAAATTGAAAAGATTCTCTGTAGAATTACTGCATATCAATATGAATTACTAATTAATTAACAATTGGTCCAAATTAATCTATCTAAAATTTGTCTTTTTTTTTTTTTTTTTTTTTTCTCGGAAGGCCCTTTTATACAATTTTTGTTCCGATGTGTTTTTCCCTACCACAGTTCACGTGCATGGGCCATGCAAACTTTCAACCATGTAATGAAACGTCCCGTGCTCTTTTCGTAGTTGATCGAGGGCAATTCTACGAGATGTTTAGAGAGGAATGTGAATTAAAAAGTTAACAAAAAAAACTCCAACTGGACGCGAGGTTTTTTAGTTTAAAAGATAATAAATAAAGATGGATGAGGAGAGGTTTTTTATTTTTGCTTTTAGCTTTTCAATCCAATAGATAAGTTTTTAAAATATTTGAATTATTAATCATAGTTTTAAAATTATCAAATTACATATTTATTTTCTATTTTACCTCAAATCAATTTGACTGAAAAAATAAATTAGTTGATTGATTTATTTTTTCAGATGAATCAATTTTATTCTCTTTGAAAAATCCATTAGTCGATTTCGATCGAAATTGATTGATTGACCTAGAGATCTCGGAATGATACGAAATCAATTTCTATATATTCGTCTAGTTCTCTTGATAGTAAAAATAATATCAAACATTAATTTGACCTAATATATTGAAAACAATAATTTTTTTAACATATATTAGTTTTCGGATACATTCATATTCAAAAAATAACTATTCTCAAGATATTAGGTCAAATTAATATTTGATACCATTTTAATTATCAGGAGAATTAAACAAATATATAGGAACTTGTTTCATATCATTTCAATATCTCTAGGTCCATCATCCGATTTTGGTCGAAATCGGCTAATGGACCTAAAGACCTTGAATTGATATAAAATTAATTTCTATCTATTTCTTTAGTCCTCCAGATTGTAAAAATACTATTAAATATCAATTTGACGTAATATATTAAATAGTATTTTTTTTAAAACTATGGCCAAATGAACCTAAATAAACTAAATGTAGGTTCATTCCGTCAAAATGAGTTGACAGACCTAGAGAGCTCGGAATAAATTGAAACAGTATCCTATGAGTTCTTCTAGTTCTTATAATAGTATTCATGCCCTTAAACATCAATTTGAACCAATATATTAAGAGCATTGATTTTTTGAACACAGATTAATTGTTTGACATATTCATGTTTAAAAAATCACTGCTCTCGATATATTCAGTCAAATTGATGTTGGATAATATTTGTACAATAGACAAACACATAGAAATTAGTTTTATGTCATTTCATAGTCTCTAGGTTCATCAACTGATTTCGGTCAAAAGAAATCAATTCGACTGAAAAAAAAATCAATTGACGAGGAGAAAATAAAAAGTGAGTACATGATTTGATAATTTTAAAATTATGATAGTCAACAAGGATAAAATGAAAAGTGGATATATGATTTGATAATTTTAAATTTATAATAGTCAAGGAGGATAAAATAAAAAGTGGGGATGTGGTTTGATAATTTTAAAATGGGTTAATTCTCAATTTAGTCCCTCGTTATTTAACGTGGTGCTGATTTCGTCCCTAATTTTTCAATTGACCAAATTTAATCCTCAAATTTTTGAACATTTTCCCAAATTGATCCTTCCGTCTAAATCCCCGTTAAAATAAACGGGAAGACTTGTTTAACCGGTGGAAGTGACCTAGATAATTCCTAATTTAGTCCCTCATTATTTGACGTAGTCTCAATTTCGTCCCTAATTTTTCAATTAATCAAATTTAATCCTCCAATTTTTGAACGTTTTCTCAAATCAATCATTCCGTCCAAATCCCTGTTAAAATAGATGGGAAGACTTATTTAACCGGTGGAAATGATAAGTTGCTTTTATTCTTGCGCTATTTCCCTAATCCTGACATTGATTGAGTTCGAGATTTAGAAACTTATTTCCTTTGTTGGTTTATAAGCTGCGAAGAAGAAGCACTGACCGTATCAAAGTCTTTGTTAATTGTTCTGAGAAAATGATCGAAAGGATTACGCAGAGAAGGGCAGGCGAAACCGTTGGAAGCAAAGAACTGGAGAAAAGTTTGAGCAAGGCTGAATTTCCATAAGTTGAAAGAGAGAATTCAAGTCTTAATTGAGCTTTGAGATTGAGTTGGTACTGCCGGTTAAACAAGTCTTTCCGTTTATTTTAACGGGTATTTAGACGGAAGGATCAATTTAGCGAAACCGCCGAGTAGCAAACGACCTCCATTTTAAAACTATCCTTGGACGAAATCGGGACTACATCAAATAATGAGGGACTAAATTAGGAATTATTCAGGTCACTTCCACCGGTTAAACAAGTCTTCCCATTTATTTTAACGGAGATTTAGACGGAAGGATTAATTTGGAAAAATGTTCGAAAATTGAAGGATTAAATTTGGTCAATTGAAAAATTAGGGATGAAATTAGTATCATGTTAAATAACGAGGGACTATATTGAGAATTAACCCATTTTAAAATTATATACGTGATTTGGATATTTTAAAATTTTTTCCGGTTCGATATAGAGTTGATTTGTTTTCGATGGTGAAGGAGCAGTAAATTTTTGTACTTGTTTTATTTTCGATGGTGAAGGAACAGTCAATTTTCATACTTTTGGTATTAACTTATTTATGAGCTCTAGCGCTCAGAACTGTCTTGGTGGCTTGGGTATATAAATGAGTGGAGTGGGTCTAATCTGGCATTTGTACTTTTCGTGGTTCAAATCTGAGCCGCAGAAGCAATTCGTCCGTGACCTAATAATGCATCCTCATCTCAGTCGCATTATTATTATTATTATTATTATTATTATTAAATTTATATTGAGAATGATATAAATTTTATTTGTTTGTTAGATTAATATGTTAACTAATTGTAGCATGAAAAAGGAGACATGATGATGACTCGAAATCGATACGACATCATACTACAAACAAACCATCCCGATCGAGGAATGCATTCTACATTTATTAATTAAAGACGAAACGAGAGGAAACTAATGACTCACTAGCGCCTCCATTACTAGTAATTAAACACACTTAAAGCCATCGGGGATTTCCTTTTTGCACGAACTGAGAAGCACGCTCAGCGCCACCGTCCACTTGGCGGTGATCCCCAGCACGCTCTCCTTCACGGTGGCGCAGAGGCAGAGCGCCGCCTCGGCCGCAGCGAGCCCTTGGACCACCGCGCAGCACTCGGTCAGCGGCGAAGGCGGCGCTCCGACCACCAGGCCACCCACGTCGCTGAGGAGGACAGCCACGCACGCCGCAGCCTTCGCGCCAGGACAGAAGGGGTTCGCCGGCGCCGTCTTGGGTGGGAATTTATAATGGTTTGAAGGAAATTGTGCTGCGGCGGTGGCGGTTGTGGCCAGTAGAGTGGAGGAGGAGAGAAGAGAAAGGAAGAAGAGGAGAGCTAATTTTCTCGCCGCCTTCTCCATGGATCAGCTCTTACTATTGCAAGGGCTTGTAGCACCAGTAGGAGTGTTTTTATATTCGAACCGGGCCTAGATTGGACCTGTTGTGACTGAAATATATTTGTGTCTTCGTGATATTATCAATTTTGAGCCCCTCTATTTTTGAACTCCGGTTATAATTTTATTTTTAAACTCTACTTAGAAGGCTATATGCTAATATAGATATCTTATATCATTTTAAATTCATGATTTTTTTTTTCATATCTTTTCAATATGAGATTTTAATTGTATCTCTAACAATTCTCCGCTCAAACGAAAGACTATTATTACTCTCATGGTCTGACCCTTCCCACGAGCATCCGGTCACTTTTGATCTGTTTGAGCCGTGAGCATCTGGTCATCTTGACCTACTCCGGATATTTCCCGCAGATATCTAGTCACTCTTGAACTGCTCTGGACCTCCCTGTAAGTATCCAGTCACTCTGACATGCTCCGGGCCTCTCCACAAGCATTCACATCCGATCATTCTTAACTTGCTCCGGGCCTCCTCGTAAGTATCCGATCATCTTAACCTATTTTGGGTCTCTCTGTAAGCATCCGCCTAAGTCACTCTGGACTTGCTCTGGGTCTCTTTGTGAGCATCCGATTATTCTGATCTGCTCCGGGCCTCTCGTAACTTTATTCAAGGCCACCACACATGACATTTAGTTTGGAACATAACTCTTATATCATTTATTCTATTCAAAAGGAATTCACATATCTCCATAATTGTATGATATTGTACACTTTGGGTCTAAACGCTCACGACTTTATTTTTTTAAGGCTATACCCAAAGAGTTTCATACCAATGGAGATATATTACATCCTTTTAAACTCATGATCTTTTCTATATATTTCTAATGTGGGAATTTGATTGTATCCCTAACAATCCTTTCCTCAAACAAAAGATAACCATTACTCTTATGGTCTGAGTCTTCCTGCGAATGTCCGATCGCTCTTGACTTGCTCCGAGCCTCCCCGTGAATATTCGGTTACCTTGACCTGCTTTGGACATTCCCCGCAATCATCCGGTCACTCTTGACCTATCCTGGCTTCGGTCCTTGCGAGCATCCAATCTCCCTGACCTGCTCCGGTCCTCTTTGCAAGCATTTGATCACCTTGACCTATTCCGGGTCTCTCCACAAGCATTCATCTTGACCTGCTCCGGGTCTTCCCGCAAACATATGTTCATCCTTACCTGTTGCTCTAGGTTTCCCCGCAAGCATCCAGTCACCATGACGTACTTCGGAGCTCCCTGCAACTTCATTCAAGGTCATCCCACATGATATCTGGTTTGGACTACGACTTTGATACCGTTTGTTCGGACTAAAAGGAATCCACGTATCTCCATAATGATATAATATTATCCACTTTGAGTTTAAACCCTCTTGACTTTATTTTTAAACTATACTCAAAACATCTCATGTCAATGAAGATATCTTATATCTTTTTTAAACTCATTATTTTTTTTTATATTTTTTCAAAATGAAACTTTGATTGTACCCTCAATAGAACTAGTTTAAGACTTGCAATTATCACTACGATCGACTCTCAAACCTCATTATAATAAGTAAAATAATTCCTCCTGGTATGATTATATCGACTACTGTAGGATATATATTGCTACACTAAGAGGTCAAATCTTGATAAAACTGAGAAAAATAATTTTTTTTAATAATGAACCGTAATTTTTTGATTAATCTCCTCACATATAATCATGGGATTTGAATCTTAGTAAAGCCGAGATAAATATCTTCCTTATGTGCTAGTCACTATTCCAAAGGTTAGTAGTCGTCCGTGATTTATCTCCTTCGTGTTGGCCTTAAGACGGATTGATAAAGACACTTAGGACGAGTGTATTCACCTTTTGTCAGAATGGTGTTCATCATGTGAAACTGCTGGATAGCAAATTAAAAAACATGAGTAGAATAATTATTCAAGTAATGTATGATTTTTTTTTAATGATTATTCAATAATTCAAGTCGAGACTTTGATCGATTTATTTGCCTCTTGAGGCATACTGCGACAGGAAAAGATGGGACAGATGCCCATGCAACACGATTTGGATTATATCATAATGCATGAAATGCTCAAACCAAAGTTGGATTATCTGCTATGATTCATCTATATTTCATGGATTTATCAGTCAATAGATTTCTATGGGACTGGATCCGACTAGTCTATTCTAAAGCCTGAATATCTGAATTACGCCGGTTGTTAAACTATTGATACAAACTACGTACTGATATGCGATTAATTTTAGGAAAAAAATACCTTTAACTGCTATATTTTTCATTAAGTAATATTTTATTTTTTATATTTAAAAAATAATATTTAATGCTAAGTCAAATGTGAAAAATATTATAAAAGATAATTACATTCTCTTTTTGATTTTTTTTAAAATAATCATAAGAGGAAAAATATATTAATTTATTGATAATTCACGTGTAGTTCTATTTCTTTTAATTTGTTTATATCTAAATTAATTTAGATCATTCAAGTTCTTAATTGATATTTTTGCATGACTATTCATTTAAATAAATTATAAGCAACCTTCAATAATATATAAAAATTAATATTTAATTATACGAATGAAAAAAATTATGTAATTTAAAATATATATTTTTACTGCTCTTGTGTAGTCTTCGAATACCATGTATAATAATTATTTTCTTCACTTACTTTTAAATTTAAAATTTTAGATTTTTTAGTAGAAATAGATGAAGGTATAATTTTCTTTTCTTACGCGATGACAAATTTTCTTCGTCTTTTCAAGCTCTTTTGTTTTCTCATGCATGCACGTGAGTCTCATATCTCAGTTCATCATTGACTTGAGTGTCAAAATGGGTAACACCTATGATGTCAATTCTTAGCTGACAAGGTTTGCTTTATAATACATTTAGAGCGGATGCACATACAAACCGACATCAATTACAAATCCGAGCGAATGACGAAGGGTACACTAGATGCTTCTATATTTTTTTATCCTTATATATATATTTTTTTCCATGTATACCTCATGGAATCAACTAATTAATAAATAAGCAGTCGATTCTAAAAATATATCATTAATTTTTATATCAATTGAATATATTTTTTAAGGACATAATTACCCTTTACAATTTTTTTTTTCAAATTTGCTGTCAAAGGGAGGTTAAATACTATTTTTTAAATACATAGGAGAAAATGCTACTTACAAAATAGGGGGTTAAAAGTATTTTTTCCTTAATTTTATTTTATGATGGTGCAATCCTATAACAAATTTTCATGTGTCTCATCCATAAAAAATGCTATTAGGTTGCATAGAAGAATAGCGGCGTCGATATTAAATAACATCTCGGATCAAAAAATATCATCACGGATGAAAGGGGAAAAAACAAACTGTAGACTTAAGAAAGTCGATATCAGATTTCAATCTGATATAAGGATAAATAATTACAGAAATATACAAGGATGATAAAATTTGCTTCCAGAGTATGAACTTTATGACAACTTGGCCGTTGATCATCTTAGCAATATGAAGAACTTGATCGTGTTTGTTTACAATGAGTCAAAATAAAGAAACTTATGTGGGGCGGTAGAGATGCACGGGGCTCCTCTCGGCCGATGATTTCTCTAAGACCTCAAAGTCTGAGTCCTCCACGGGTTGCCAATCACTGGATTCCTCATCGGAGGACATCTTCAATTTCGACACCTTCCGATACATTGCCAAGTTTTCCTCACTTGCTGAGGCATGCTTCCTCCTCAAGGAATAAGGCAAATGTAACAATTGCTCTGCTGTCAAGAGAGAATCCATGTACTTCTCCATCACCAAAACATTACCCTCATCGACATTACCCCTTGATGACATGTCATCAGGTCTAAGTCTCATTGTTGCATCGGAAGAAGCGTAGGCTGCACCCGACACTTCAGACCACTGATCGATGCTTTGTTGCGATCGTGTCTTCACCATCAGTGCATCTTGCCATCCATTGTTATGCTCCTGTTGGATGCTGCCACATTTTTCGCTAGCCAATGAAGCTAAGCTCTGTGAATCAATGTTGTTAGACTGTCTACTGCTCATTTCCTTTGCTGCTACACGCATCGAGTCCACAATCTGATAAAAATAAGACAAACGAAAGGACATGCATCAAAAACCCAAAGTGGATAGCTAACTTTGGAGAAGGTCGTATAGGAGGCATTATAAAGTTAAATATGCCAAAAGGAAATAATGAATACATACTGCATTCGATGGTTAACAAACAACTCCTATCACAGAAGGAAATACTGGCTTTATCCACTTGCAATAATTTCTTCTCAAATGAAGCAAAAAGATTGAGGATTAGTAAACATTCTTGAGGCAGATCGACAAAAGAGAGAGAGAGAAGTCACAAGCCTTTAAGTTATAAGCAAGTTCATTGGTGTCTGGATAAGCTAGTTAAATTAGAGTCAACTAGGCAAACAATGTTTTGAATGGAAGAATTGCATTCTAAAGCAGCAGATGCAGACACAGGATTAATGGGACAATTTGAAGTTCTCTTTAATTTTATAACTTGCCTTTGTTTACACAAAATATTTTCTGCAATATTCATTTCATGTCTCAACAATTTCTTAAAACTTGTTTTAGTCGCAAGTTTTCAATTCTATTTCTCAGTAAACATACCCATAACAAAGAAATGAAATGCTAAAAATCTAAGGAACAAAAGTCCAAACATGTACCAGAACTCAAGCTGGCACTAGAACTTGAGTAAAAACAAATGTAATAACAGTGAACATATTAAGCAACACCAAATAGACAAAATAAATGTCATATGTTGCAACTTTCTATGTATTTGATTCGTCAACAAGGTAAAGGCCAAATATAATGATGCAAAAAAAAAAAAAAATCTCTTTTGGAAAAAAACACAACCATATTTATCTAATTCCCACATCATTTATCTTCTGAGGTACTGAGAGGATTGAAGGATAGTAATTACCAAGAATATTTTCCAATGCCTAGAGTAAGTTTGTGCATCTTGTCTCCAACATATTTCAATTAGATTAAAAGATCCAGAGCTGGCCACCGTTAATATTAAATTTGATTAACTGACTATACCACATAGCCTAAGCTCAGGATATGAGGAAAGGGCTTAATCTAGAAATTCTGAAGATTCTCATGTGAAATAGAGAGGCATACTAAAGGAGTATGGTATGATGTACAACACAATAAATTAAAATAAAGTGTGCTGAGATTAGTGGGAATGAAAATGGACATACTCTAAATTTGTAATTGTAATATCATCTTAATTCTGTAATTGTTTGTCCTAAATAGCAAGGTCTCAATCTAAATCTAAATTGATGTGCTAGCAGAATCACAAAATTTTATGGAAATGAAAATTGTCTAGAATTTCACATCCTTAGGTAAGAGGACTTGTTCCTTTTCCCCTTTTCCTCTTCTTCCTCCTTTTGCTCTTATCAGTGACAATCAGCACCATCCCATACAAGAACATGGCACGCCAGTCAGCACCAAAACTGTAACATCCTGGCAGCTGCCACGCTCTGGTATTTTAACTTTGTTGATATGTTCAATCAGACAAACCATAGACAATACAAAGCATATCCATAAGAATTTCCCACGAGAGACTATTACATAAAGACATAAGAGAAAATCACTTGGAGACATCATGAGTCACTTGGAGTTATAAGCATGCAGATTTTAAAATTTATTTAAGCAAAACCAGTAAGTAATATAAGAAGTCATTTTCTTGCCTGATAAGTAGATAGCAATTCAGAATCATGCTTGTTCAGTTTAGGATGCAACAATGCAAAGTATATCCTCCAGAAAGAATCCTCACTTAAATGGTCGGGGCAAAGTCTAAGTCGAAGAGATTGTAAATTAGGGTTGATACGTTCAACTGTTGTAATGTGCTCTTTTTGAGTACGAGACATATGAAACTCTGCAAATTTTAAAAATAGCGGTCAGCCTACAGTTAGCATCACAATCATAACTACACAAGTTTTTAATAAAAATATAGTTAAATGATTTTTTGTCTTTCAAAAATTAGCATTGCTATTTCTGGTGGGGATATTAAACAACAAACCAATGTTATTTAAATAATCCTTCCATTTCCAAGTATCACAAGCACAATAAGTTGAGGTGGATGGAAAGAGATAGCAATGGTGTATGAATTCAGTGTTTGATGTGGGAAATTTTGAGAAGTCACAGGACTTTATCTGAGATCTAACAATCAAGAATATGAAACTGCTAACCATTGTTTGGTTTCGTGAATAATACAGCATCAAACATAGCAAATACATTAGTTATAACAGGAGTGAACTTTGCAAAGTCTGTTTACATGTAATCAATACTTAGCATAATTGAAAAGTGTTTTTTTTTGTAACTGATGAATTTTACATTAGTCAGCAAAGCAGAGTTAAAAAGAAAGGAAACCACCAACATTCATAATTGAGCATAAAATAAAGAGAGTAGATCCAATCATTCGTGTAGTAATCCTAGAGGTAATACTAGATTGTATAAGCTATATGAGAAAATAGGCATGCACCCTTTCTTTGCTTAGGGATGGGATAGCAGTTATCAGACTGAGTTTTCATTGATCTGGGCCATTAGATGGATCATTAAGATGCTCAAGTGAAGCAGCTCTTTAATCTGATGACAAGATGTGCTTCAATGTAACGTATCCAAAACTCAGATAAGTTACTAGAAACGAGCAAAAGTATGGAAAAATGGAAGATCACCGAATTGTATTGATTTTTCAACTCTTTCATTGGTAACAACAATGGAAAAGAGAGAGTACATGCTAAGTGGCAAGGTAGATTGAAAGAAAGGATATGTTTGGTACTTAAAAGAGGAAAACAAAGGAGGTAACGGGATTGAAGAAATCAATTGATGGGGAGTTAGAAAAGACAAAGCAGAGAAGCACTTTGCAGTTTCCAAAATTTTAGTTAAAACAAGTGGTAAAGAAAATGAAACTTATGCTAGCACTGTCCTGTATTGCTAATTCCACTAGCACCACTAGCATTACAAATTGATCCGTATCTAAAGTCTAACCTAACAGCTTGAACTAATAAACTGTTAATGCATCAACTGAGTTAGAGCTTGATAATTAATTGAACACCTATGCCCTAACAAATAAATACCAATGCCAAATTAAAGCAATTAAATACTATCAATTGACTAATTAGCAGACACTTGGCCACTGTTAGCGAAATGCAGCTTTGAGTTAGCTTATTCACCTTTGATGCACATAAATTTCTAGAGATTATCAGCATTAATGTGTTTGGTAAAGACCCAAACGTCCACTATCAAGTTGGTAGCAAGAGTAGCAACTGCAAATACTTTGGGAGAAAAAGTTTAAAATTTTCTGTCTGAAAAAAATTCAAAAGGTTTAATCTTCCAGCAAAATAATATATTTTTTTTCTTACAAACTTCTGTGCAGGCATATAAGAGCGAAAGGGAAGGGAAAACAAATTGTCATTCTCTTCTGTTTAAGGAAGATGAGTGAAGGAAAAATTTAATTCCATAAAAATATTTTACTATACTTCTTCCCAAGCTGATGTGGAGAGAAAGGGATTTTTGATACTGAAAACTAATATTACTTCCTTCAAATTTCGTGTCTGTAAACTAGATTGTGAAAAGTGGAACGAAAGAAGAAAAAACAACTATTTTTAAAACTAACTTTCGACTAGATTGTGAAAAGTGGATGGAAAGTAGATAAGTGATTCCTTTTGAAACTTCTTTTCTCCGTTACTTCCTTCGCCAAATACAGCATTAATCAGACAACTGGTGGAGAAGAAAGGAAGCTGAAAATTTCAAAATCAATCTTTTAATTGCGAAGCAAGGATTTACCTTCATCTAAATGCACCGGGAACTCCAGCCAGGAATCGGGATACTTGACGAGATCCTCGACGTATTCAAGAACCTCCTCCGAGACCCCGATTTCCTGAGACTTTCCCGCGCGATCTCCCGATTCCCTGTCTCGATCCGCAGGGCCACGCAGTGCACCCGAGAGTCGAGTGATGCCGCTGCGGAACCCGCCTCCGATCTCGGCGAGGTCGCTGAGGATCCCCGCGAGGGCCCTAGCGGAGGCGCGAGCCGGCGGGGGCGAGGGCGAAGAGGCGGGGCGGGGGGAAGGCGGCGGCGACTCGTGGTGGGGAGGGGGAAGGAGGGGAGTGAAAAGGCAGGCTATGTCGAGGAGGTGCCGTCCGAGCTCCGTGAGGTCGTCCCTGACACCGCGGAAGCCTCTCACCGCCATGGCTAGGGTTTCGAGGGGAAAGAAGTCGAAACCCGGAGCGGGGAGAGGCGAAGGAGAAGAGGGGCTCCGGGCGTAGTATTATTTGTAAGAGAAACTTCTAGTTGCCCCCAAAGTTTATGAACATTTCCACTTTACCTCCTGCATCCATTCGATGAACGTTTAACATTGCCATTTCAAAATTTTTGAGAATTTTTATTTTTGATCTTCTTTTATATTATTAAGGGCAAAAATAAAAAAGCAGCCTTTTTTAAATTATCGTCAAAAACAAGCCATTCACCCAAACTTATTTAATTACATTACTCATCACCAACTCATTTGCTTAAATTTTAACGAATTAATTAGATCAATTATTATGGCCATTTTACCAATAACACCTTAGTATTTTAACTAAATTAAATATACTCCATTATTGAGTTTTATAAAAGGAATAATTATAAAAAATCATTATTGTTTAAAAGTACCATTAAAAGTTAAATTAACAATTAATTAAAATTAAAAAAATTAATATAATATTATTCTAGATATAATAATTTTAATTAAATTAATAATATATTTTTTTTCCAGGATGAAGCAACTCACGGAGGCGGCGCACGGCGGAGATGAGCGTCGGGGAGGCGCGCCGCGTCGATTTGGCCCGGATGAAGCGGCCTCGGAACGACGGCGCCTGCGAGAGGATGAAGCGGGCGGCGGGGACGTAGACAATGAAAAACGGTGCGAAAGTGAGGTCGGAGTTGCGCGAGGTCCTCGGCCTCGTCCAAATCAGGAACGCTCGGCATCGCCTTCGGAGGCAACGCCCAGGGAGCCAAAACGAACACTAAAGGAATCGGCATCGGCAGGAGCAAAGAGATCGCGAACGGAGGCGAAGAAAGCGCCGCCATTGTGCAGTCCTGTTCCAGATTTCCCCAGAAAACCTTCACACCGCATCGTCCCGCTAGGGTTCTTCACTGCATCCGAACGAAAAATCATCGTCCAAATGGCGAATCGATCGTCTCGGTGACGCATGGAGCATCGGATTCTCGCATTAAAATCAAATTTTGCGAGTAGAAAAGGATTGAAATGCGAGGATTTGGAGAGAGAGAATTTGGGAAGAGGCTGCCAGGCTTTTTGTCCCTTTTTGCCTATTTCTTAACAGATGTAACTGTTATTGGGGGAATGAACTGGAGGTGATATCGGGATATTAACCGTGGATCTTGTGATCGACGGTCGTAGATGATCAACAAACTATGGATTAGTAGGATTTAGTACATAACCCGCTTTTTATATATATCTTAAAAGTCCAATAAATAATTAATATTTTCTTGTTGTTATCTTCATTAATTAATGTCATTTATAAATTTTAATCAAGATTAATCCTAAAACATTGCTAAATATAGAATTTTAATATTTGACTTAATAATGATGTATAAAATAGCTATTAGATAATTTAGTATGTTCTAACTATAAGTTTCACAACTAATTAAATTTAAGAGTTTAGAGGACGGAGATTTTAAGGATAAAGGGCTTAGATAGGTAATTTATATAAAAAGGTATTTTGAATAAAAAACTAAAATTTTTAAGGATGTTTCCTCATATTTTATTTATTTATTTTTTAGAAATTAAATGGTATTATTGAAGAAAAAATAAATTAGAAGTTCTACCTGTTCGTGATTTCCTTCTTTTCGTGGGGAAGAAGAAACGAGATCAACAAAGGGGACAAAGCAAAAAATAGGAAGGATTCGTCTCAATCTCAAGCGAAGAAAAGTTATCGATGGCATCGATCTCGCACCACGGAGTGCTTTCGCTTCTCCTGCTTCTCTGCTTGGTCGCTTGCGCCGTCTCCATCGACGTCGAATACTGCAGTAATTGCCCTCATCTCTCCTTTCTCTCTGCCGATGGATGCTATGTTTCGTACAGTTTATTTACTCCTGTGGTTCCGATTTGTTTTTGGGATGGGTGTTCGGTGTTAAAAAATGGGTTTTTGGTGGTGCTCCTTTGTTAGATCGGAGAGTTTTGAATTCAGTTGTACTTAGATTGAGTTCGCAATGGTCACTAATCAGTTGATCGGCTGCCCACATGTTCGTCGGTAGTATAATTACCAAGGTTTCTGAGGGAGCTTAAAGGGGGCGTAGATCTAATGCTTAACCTTCTCCGACTCTTCTTCTTGCGTGCTTGCGCAGTCACCATCGACGTCAAGTACAGCAGTTATTCCCCTCATCTCTTTGTTTTCTCTGCTCGTCGATTCCATGTTTCTTACAGTGAGGTTCCGATTTGTTGCTGGGCAGGTTTTGTGCGTTAAAATTGGGTTTTTGGTGGTACTCCCTTGTTAGGTTAAGGAATTTTGAGACCAGTTATACGTAGATTAATTTGGTGACGGTCACCAGTCAGTTGATACTATGCCTGCTTGTACTGTAGGTTCGTAAGTATTAAAGATTATTTTCAATCTCAAGTGAAGAAGCTTAGCGTCGTGTATCTTGCAATGCTGAGTGCCTTCCCTTCTGCTATTTTGCTTGGACGCTTTCTCCATCTCCGTCAAATACTGCAGTTATTCCTTCACCTCTCTTTTTTTCTCTTCTGGCGATTCTATGAAATTTACAGTTTGTTTACTTCTAAGGTTCCTGTTTGTTGCTGGGCAGGTTTTTGTGTTTAAAAATGGTTTCTTGGTGGCACTCCCTGATTAGGTTAGCGAGTTTGAGTTCAGTTGTAACGATCAGTCAGTTGATCAGATGCCTACTGGTTTGGTAGGAATGTAATGTAACTTGACATAGTATATTTGTTTTTAATGCAATTTCTATCAACTTCAACTGGTCACTAATTTTGGTGTTTGCTTGTTTTATGTTTGTTTGGTCAGCGCCTAT
This sequence comes from Zingiber officinale, assembly GCF_018446385.1. NCBI lineage: Eukaryota > Viridiplantae > Streptophyta > Magnoliopsida > Zingiberales > Zingiberaceae > Zingiber > Zingiber officinale. The sequence continues at coordinate 42,573,503 of NC_056000.1, forward strand.
GTAAAATCACAAATTATTCTTGCTTTTGTGTTAAAATGATGAATGCAATGAGATTATCATTATTCTCAGGGGTGATTACATGAACACTTTTATGCAACTTTTTTTCTTAGAAGTTTGTTTGATATGTTCTTTAGTTTGTGTAGTTTGTGTCACTTTGTATTTATGTGCTGTGTGTTTTTTTTTTTGCAGAAAAGAATGCTAATTATACTGTCAAGGTTAGTGGAGTTGACATTTCTCCATATCCCATTAGAAGGGGCGAGCAAACTACATTCAATATCTCAGCATCTACTGGTAGGAAAACATGCTTGCAGTGTCAATTATTTTAATTGTTTTTCTCCTTTAGTATGCATGTCGTTGTTCTTTGGTCAATAATTGTAAGATTAGTTTACTATTGTTGTCATGGAATTAACACACATAAAATACATCTTGATTCTCAAGCTAACTTCAATTAAAAATATACCATGATAATGCAATTCCATTTATTCACAATGGAATTGTGAACTCCAAATTCAGATTGAGAGAATTTTGCATTTAGAATTTGCCCGGGTAATGTAAATTCATATGCCTTGCCCTTAAAAGTAAGGGTGACAATTCAGGTCGGGTTCAGGTTGGCGGATTCGGGTTGGTAGGTTGACGGGTTGGAACATCAAAACCTAAACCCGACCTGTTTAATATTTTAGGTCAAATTGTTCGACGCAAACTTGACCCGTTTATCTGTATTTGATCAAATCCGACCTGAAATGACCTACAATCCAAATCCAATCCAAACCCGACCCAACCCTAAATGATCCATTTATAAAGCATGCTCATCTTAACTCGAACTCAATCCGAACCCGACCTGAAAAGATTCATTTTATTAAAATATGCTTATTTTAACCCAAACCCGACCTGAAAATATTTATAAACGGGTTCGCAGGTTGTAGTCAGATCATTTTAGGTTGAACCCAACTTGTTTATTAATTGTGTCAATCTTGTCGATCCGAACTTGACCCGAACCCAATAAGACCTGACTCTAATCTGATTTTTTGGTGTTCGGTTCTGCTCGTGTTTTCGTGTCAGGTACTCAAAAGTAGCGATGAAGACAAGTGGGATAAATTGATGTATGGTAAAGCTTTTGCAAGAACTATGCCAACTCAGTGATGATGAAAATTGGATTTTAAGATGCATGGTAAAGAAAGGCCATTGTTAGATTCTCATGTGGGGGCCTAAACATAGACAAAACTCTTTGTCCCTTGCTGATCCACAATCCTCAATTCATGGACAGAATAACCATGAATGGAGCAAATAGTTGTGCCAATTGGTGCTCGAAGTTTTATCTAAGCCTCAATCTTTTGTTGTACAATGACTTGGTGGAAATTGGCCTTTTTGTTCAATAGAGATGCATACAGAGCTCCTCAAACAACAAAAATTAATCAATCTACAGTACATTGCTGACAAGGGAATGAACACTAACTTGAGCATTGGTTGCTGAGGGAGAATATCAGTTGTTCTTGGAGATATTATTTTCTTGTCGGAGTAGAGAATATCTGAATCAGTTTGTATTGACCCTGCACATAATAGAAAGGCGATGACAGAAATGACCTTGGCTAGTGGAAAAGAAGATTGAATAGATGTTAACCTCGCACCAAAGTTGAATTACTGATTATGGTCTTCGCCATCAGCCTCATTCTTTGCTGGGCCTTGCATCAGTACGGATCTCTGTCAAGGAGAGAAGCAAAATCTTAAATTTTGTAACCCTCTCCAAGTGTTTATTCTGACTTCTTATTTACTCAAAATGTTATTCTAGATTTCATCCAAAGCTCCAAATTGTTTTACTCTTGAGCAAACACCATATTGCATTTTGATATGACACTTTCAAATGTGAGCTCTGGCTGGTGTTGATAGATGCACTAATGAGCTGCCATTTCTGTTTGAGATGTGCAAATATTCCTTCATTTAGTTTGCGAACTTCTACCTAAATTATTTCCCAAGGTCATCTTTTAGAATTCTTTATGTTTCTTACAAAATTTACAAATCAACATAACATAAACATAGGACAATTATACAAATGCGATACAACTGAATTTATTAATTGTTTTTTGAACTCAAAAGTGGATTGCCCTATCAAATTGGCAAGCTGGTTTGCAAAATGGTTTGATCTGTAAAATTGGCTAGCCACTTCAGTTTCTGAGCCATTTTACATAGTGATTGTGAATTAGATGGAAGCATATGGCAATAGTACACTCTGCGTGGTATTGTAGGAAGGGCATTCTCAGCTGACCTAAAAACCTTTTTCTCATAAACAAATGTAGAGTATATTAAGTGGATGTCTACATGATGCTTGGAAGCTATTTCCACTTAGGGTCTGTGGATGGACAAGCATACGAAGTTAGAAACATGCTTACTTTTGTTGGCTAACCATTCCTATTGTTACAAGAAGATATTATATAGGGCTTTGTTGCCATTGCTAGTAACTAATTTTATCAATTAGCTATGTTTTGGATTTCAGTTGGTACTACTTGTATCTTACCTCAGTTCTTATGGAGAGTAATCATATTCTACTGTAAAGGATAGATTGACATCTTCCTACTGTTATTTTTAAAATGAAATTAGTTTCTTTCTAGAATAAAAATGAGCCACACTGATAGCTATCTTTTGCTCGATTACATATTTAATTTTGATGTTTTGATGCAGGGGATGAGATATCAGCGGGGAAGTTGATAATTGATGTCAATTATTTCTTTTTCCATGTTGACCATGAAGAGATAGATCTTTGCAAGGAGACATCATGCCCGGTTACCACCGGTGATTTTGTGCTATCTCATCAGCAGATTCTACCATCAATAACTCCTCCGGTGAGAGATTCTTGAAAGTTCTTACTCATAATAATCGTGGTTGATTGCCTGCTGTTTTCATGCAATTTCTAAGTATGGTCGGTTGATTCTGCTGCTTTTTTGTGACCAATCTGATGAATTATTAAAATGGAGAGGTTCTAAAATCTCGTATGATTGTTCCATCCCTCTTGGGCTAAAAGATAAACCTTAGAGTGTGGAAAATCGATTTCCTCATCTGAAACTTAAATCTCCATCTGCACTAAAAAAGTTGGTAATATCTCAATAACAGTGGGATAGTTTGAAACATTTTAAAAAATTATGCACCAATTGGAAACTGATTATTAATAATCCTTTAATACATATGTTAATTGGTTAGAATATGAGAGAGAGAAACAGAGGGAGATGGAGTGTCATAATTTGAAGTTTGATCGCAAAGATTTGAATATTATTAATGATAGTTTAGGAAAACACATGATCTTTTTCATGTATTTTCAAGATGGGATTATGTTTATAACTTTGTAACCTTGAAACCTAACAAAAATGACTGAATGATGTAAAAAAAAAATATACATATATAGTCTTTGAATAGACGACTAACCATTAAATAAATAGTTGGGACAAATATGGCTTGGTAATGTAATGTACTGATATTGTACTTGGAAGCATTAGACAAACTGAAACCAAATAAAATTTATATTTTGTTTTGTTTTACAACTCCTAGTTATGGTGGAGATAATCTAAAGAGACTTTAGTAAATCCTAATAAAATTATCTAATTAATTTTATATTTCATTTATTTTAATTTAAAAATTATAATAAATTATTTATTTATTTATTTATCTATTTTCATGTCTTTTTCTTTTTTAAAAGATTATTTTTTATCTTGTTTATTTTTTAAATATTTATGTTAAATATTTTAATTTTTAATTAATATATTTTATATTTAAAAAACTTCGGCACGGGTCGAAATTTTAAACCTTGGTACTTGGAAGCATTAGACAAACTGAAACCAAATAAAATTTATATTTTGTTTTGTTTTACAACCAGCAAAATCATTTCTTTTAACTATTTCAACCTGTTACAAACTCTCTTCCTGATTCTTGACTGTATTACTGCCCCCAAAACAATGTGAACTTGCTACAAGCAACTAATCTGTAGGATATGACTGCCGAGGTTTTCTAAATTTTTTGGCTAAATGGAATTAACCCAGCATTAAACTTTGTACCAGATTATTTATACTAAAAAGATATCTCAATTGACACGAGTCCTTTTGGGTAGAGTTCAAAAATAAAATTATGAGGGCTTAGATTCAAAATGAACAATATAATATCATTATGAAGATATCTTAATTTTTTTTTGTCCTAATAATATTTTAATACGTTCATACGATCTTAATCTATCTTCTCTCTAGAGTTGTGATTGTTGTTTACTTGAGTTGCAGGGATCATACACACTAACAATGAACATAAAGGGTGATGATGGGAAGCAGCTTACGTGCATTACCTTCGGCTTCAGCATTGGATTCATGGCGGATGCTGGTAATTTAATCAGTGAAAAATGAGCCATGAGTGGCTTGTTCTTTATCATGTAATTCTCAGCATCGTGCTTCACACTATAAAGAACTTCAAGCTTGTTGAAATTTTAATGTATAGCAAGACTTTGATGTTTGTCAGGTGTATTTTTTAAAGCATTTTGTTTCTTTTAGAAATAAAACAAATGCAAAAAAAAAAAAACAAAAGTGGGCAAAATTAAAAAAGCACCTTTTTTTTAAAAAAAAATCATCAGTCTGTTTCTTTCTATATTTTTTAATCAAAAGCTGCCAAATGCTACTGGTAACTCATGAATAATTACTTAACTGTTATTATTATTATTATTATTATTTATTTAAATTGTTAAATGAACCAGCTGAATTGATTTTATAGCAGTTATGAATACTTTTTAAAAATGCTGAATATGTGTTGTAATTACTGCAGTTGTGTCCAATCGATAATAATGGAAGATAATAATAAAAATAATATATTAGAGAACAATTAAGTAATTATTATAGGACATCTATTATCTTTTAGTTAACTAAAATAGTTAAGTAATTATACATAAATTTTGGGTGGGATGAATCGTCCTTTTCATTAAAAATTAAAAAGGAATACCATGCCTTTCTTCTCCTTCACATCCTTCTTTGGATCCATCATAGGAAACACCAATGACTCTTTGGCCTGCCATACCAGGGACCGGATCCTTGGACCGGTTTTTGCGATTCAAGGATAGTCCCTTTAGATATATATTGATGAGATGAATAATCTCCATTTATAAAATAAATGAGAATCATTCATCCCATAGATACATGCAAAAAGTCCCCACTTATACCATGCTTCTTTCTTCGCCACTTCCATCCAAGTAAACAGTCGATAGTTTACATGGAAGGACGTCCTGATTAGGTCGTGATGCTTTTCCCTGCTCTCGTGCGATCCAACTCGTGACACGAAGGCCACGAGCTTACGTGGCATACGAGATATGCCAAACCCCAACCCTTCGCATTTGATCTCCATTTTCGCTACCCAATTCGTGTCCCAGGGCCGACTTTTTGACCGTTGCTTTCCTCCTTTCGTAAAATTAGCCGTTGCCATCGTTGCGATTCATCGCCGAGCAGAAGCTGCGGCGGCAAGCACCACGATCAGATCCGATGAGAATCTAGTCTCGATCTTCGAATCGAGTTCTCGTCCTCCTCCCGCATCAGTTGCAGCGCCATGAAAGGCATCAAAGGCAGGATCTTGAAGCAGCTCAAGTCCGTCTCTCAGGTGCCTTATCTCAAGCACCATGACGAAGCTGTCTGCCCCCCTCCTTGTCCACGCAGCGTCCTCGGTGACCTCCCCGTCGTAGACTCCGATGATCTCACCAGAAGCCTCGAAGAGGACGATGAAGGATCCGACCTCGTCGGGAGCTTTCCCAGCAGCTGCGATAAAGAGAACTATAGGCCTCCGCCGCCGTCCAAAGGCGACGCCTTTATGGGTCTCGACGAGAAGAAGGATGGAGGCGAGAGATACCGGAGGCCGGATCCTGAATCGGAGACACTCTTCGACCCGGAACTCCTAACGGCGTTCCGGGAGGCGGTGATGGAGCACACGAGAGGGTTCGAGGAGTACAAGCGTAGAGCCAGGGCCAGGGCTGATGCCCTAATCGAGAGCAATGGAGAAGGGGATCCGCCGCAAGTAGGCGAGGCAGAGCCGGAGCCGCCCACCAAACTTCCTCGCACTGACGATTCCTCTTCCGGCGCCGCCCTAAACCCCTTGATGGAATTCGAGTACAGGTGCCCTCCCGGAGGAGAAGAATCCGTCATCCTCTACACGACGACGCTGCGGGGGATCCGCAAGACCTTCGAGGACTGCAGCGGCGTCCGGTTCCTGCTCCAGAGCCTCAAAATTCGATTTTTTGAGCGAGATGTGTCGATGCACTTGGCGTTCAGGAAGGAGCTGTGGGGGGCGTTGGAAGGCCGCGCCATCCCCCCGCGGCTGTTCATCCTGGGGCGGTACATCGGCGGCGCCGACGAGGTGTTGGGCCTCCACGAGCAAGGGAGGCTGCTGCCGCTGCTGCAGAGAGTCCAGACCGAGCAGTCGGCCAGGGACGGCGCCGCTGGGGCCTGCGAAGGCTGTGACGGCGTGAAGTTTGCGGTGTGCTGGCAGTGCAGTGGCAGTAGGAAAGTCCATGGCGAAGAGGAGTTGGGAGCAACACAGTGCCGACATTGCAACGAGAACGGTTTGGTTTTATGCCCCATTTGCTGTTAAAGCATGATCTGTGATCGCCGCCGCCGCCGCTTCTTCTTCTTCTTCTTCTTCTCATTCTCAATTCTTTCAAAAATATTACAATTTATTTTGTTTTGTTCTTCTCCCTTTGAATTTTTAAAATTTATCTGATTTTTAACTATAAATCAACACAAATAAACACCTTTAATAATAATAATAATAATCAAATGATTCTGAAACATAAAGATTGCAAGCCCTTTGGCAAAATTTAACTCTTCATGAACTGTAATTTGGTGATGGAACTATAAGAAGCGGCGGACGCATCCTCCGCTTGGTCGCTCACTTTGCCGGCGTTGGCTCTTCTGCTGGAAGATACCATATACTTCTTCTGTTGATCGACGACGGAGCTGCTCCTCTTGCGTGGGAGAGGCGTGATCTCTGTCTACCTTCTTCCTCCTCACTTGCGCCAACTATTCATGGAGAAAAGGGCAAGTTTCCTTAGTGATTTAGGCATGTATCGTTCAGAAGATGCAAATTTTTATTTCCTATCTTGGATTTCCATCAGGGATTTTCTGGTGGATTGGGAAGCGCATTGAGCACAAGATCAAAAAAATGTCTTCTTCCAATCGTTCCGCTGCTATCCGGCACGCCGCAGAGGAGCAGGGCCATCGCTGGTAATGAGGTCTCCACCGCTTCAGCTATGATCTCATCGGTCAGAAATGCTCCTGATTCACGGTATCAGAGCCAATCCTTAGAACGTCCTCAAGTCGTCTGGAAGCCCCCTCCCGCGTGAAGAGAGTCAGCTCCATGGCCTCCAGGTCGACCCCGCATTGCATCCAAAGGAGAGCTCCAACACTCTTTTTTTATATATTTTAAATAGATAAATATTTTATCATTCATATAATACACCGTAGTGCACCCAATTTTATATATTTTTATGATTTTAATTTTTTTTTACTTAACACTTCAAACCCCTAAAGATAAAACACTAAATAACGTAACCTGAAGCTAAAAAAAAAAAACAAAATAAACTACACAAGTATATGTGGACCAAGGTATGATTATACCTACACACCCATGGGTGGGCTACACCCGTGGCGACTGAGTGCGTGGAGCGCCTCGATCCACTTCTAGACACTCAGTCGCCCACGGATGTGTGTCACCCGCAGGTGTGCAGGTGCACACACACTCTCTCTATATATTTCTTGACTTTTAATACTCAGTTTCACTGAGGCAAATTTGGTTGGACTCAAAACTTGAATGCATTCTATAGCTTCTCATTGAACTTATCGTAAGCAATCAAAGTCACTTGGCTAACAAAATTTCTTGCCGCGCAAATAAAGGTCTGGTTCGTCCAAAGCTTAACCTTAAGATTACCTCGGCAAGCTCAGAAAACCCATTCAGACTACATTGTAAATAATAATGCAATCAAGAAAATTCAAATTCCTGAAAACAACATTTGCAATACACTAGCTCGAAAAACTTCAAAGGGCACAATGCAAATGATGCATGGATGGAACGACCACTTAGTCATTTGCTTAACATATGAGTTGGATAAATACAAAAATATGTATGTATAGACGTATGTGTATGTATCTTAGATAAGCTTACCATACTTGGCCTGTCCAAATATCATATTAATTGATGAAAAATGGATTTTACCTTGTGGACTGGAGGCAGAAACTGTCAAGTAACAGGCCCAGCAATGGACATGTAAAGCATGAAAAATTCAGTGTATAACTTCATATTTGCTTCTATATTCTATATCTAGGCACCAAACTACATATAGAAGCCTGCCGATGGGCGTGTCTAGAGGATGATATAGTTCCAGATGGCATGGTTATCTCTGACGCTACAATCTACTACGTTTGGTTTATCATTGTTGACAATCAATACTAGAGTTGGAAAAGATCTAGAATTAAGAAAACTAAAGCGTAGATATCATTCATGTTGAATTTACAAGAAATTACCAGTTCCACCGGATGCCTCTTTTGTGCTTTGGATTTGGTCTTCAACCTTATGAGTAGAAGATAAATCATGCTGATGCTTTACTTCTTCGACAGAATATTGTATACTCAACAAAGACTCAAAATGATGAGAGTAAATTTGGTGAAGCCATCTTGATGCTGCTGGAGTCTGGAGCAGAACAACATTTCAATTTGCAGGGTGTGAACAGAAATTTTACTTCGCAAGAATACGGCTAGAATAATCCACATGAAACAAAATGGATTATTCTTGCTTGTTTCTTCCCCGACTCCAATCTTTGATGCAAGTCCCAACCATAAAGGAGGATCCTGTTGTTTTTCTGAGCTTCTGATGAGTTTCATAACCATTTCCAACTCGTGCGATTGTTGGAATCAAACTCGTTGATCTGACGGTAACATTGGGCAGTGAGCTTGCACCACCAACATGCAGATCCTTTTCTAATTTGTGAGGGGAAACTCCACCTTCCAACTGATTTGAATTTTTTATAGTTACTCTACCAGACATTCTCATGTCATTTTTCTTCTCAATTGGCTTATGTTCCCAATATGAAAGATCTGCAGTTCGAACAGGATCATGGTTCCTTGTTCTAAAGAATTCTGATCTTCCCGTTTGGGATATTGATTTATGATTCTTCATGGCCTTCTGTGAAGACTTTGACCGCCTTATCTTTCCACAATCTTCAGTTTGGACTTTGAAGGCACTCCAGTGTCTTGTCATCTCAAGTAGTATGCCAGCGGCATGCAGTTCTTGGGGTGAATAATCTGTTACATTGACAAATATATGTTTATTGGTTAGATTCTTCCGCAATGCCAAGAGCACATCTGCATATGGTAGATGGTTTCTTAATTTTAAAGAATTCATAGATATACACCAAGATACTCTATAGGACTGAAGGCAATTTATCAGGCACATTATTAGGTGGCAGAGTGCAAAACAATTTCAGAATAACATTTACACAAAGAAAATAGAAACAGGATGAGCAATGGTTGCATGTATTTTGTGAACAAGACATAACTAACCAAGTTTTGATTGTCGTATAAATTGATGAAGCCATGCATTTAATAAGTTTTCAACTATGGTCCACTATGCAGGCTCAGGCATAGGTGCCTGCCAGTGCATAAATGCAGTTTGGTTATCCACATAGTCATACTTTGTAAGTGAGCATATATCCTATAAGCGCAGGCTAATAGGAACCATACAAATTTCTTTCAGAATTGAAAATCCTCAATTGATACCTCAATTTTTTCCTATTGGAATACTCATGTCATGTAGTTCAGTGGGGGAATAAGATCTGCATGGTAAACTCCAAATAGTTTACAGTTAAAACTACGATACACAGTCCACTGAATGAGATAAGCCGATTAATTGGTTCACTGGTTTAACTTATACATTTTACATTTACTTCAATAATAACTGTATGCAGTATATGCAAGAATCAATTTTTTAGACCATATCTACAGGTATATATATTGACAAAGTTTGGGCTATCGATCAATTCCTATAGCTCATAACTAATGTTAGCTTGTACCACAGCAAAGCTCATTGTGAGTGTGAATTTTAGGGAAAGAGACAAGATGCAAAATAAGATCAAATGCTAACTCCTGAGAACTTAAGCATTGACACAATCAATATATGCACTAAAGGCACCTTGATTTATTATCTTATAATCAGACTTCTTTCATACTTTGAACTTGATTGGCAAATTTCTTTGAGCTTAGAAGGGGAATTATATTGAATCTTTGAATACAAACTATTTAAAATTATTCACCAAGAAACCTAATTAACATTCTGGGAATAGGAATTTAGTTCAGGTGTCTGAGTAAAGTAACCAATGTTGTTTGCAACTAATCAGTGTAGCGACTCAATGCTCAAGTCTTATATAAACATTGAAGACAGTAAAGAAACTCACCTAGTTTTGAATATTGCCAAATTTACTCGCCAGCACCTATAATTTACTTCAGTGAGATTTAGTGGAAGACGGTAGATCAACTAAATGGAGAGCAAATATATATACAGAATACATATGCTGCGGACGACATTTCTAATTTTTTTTTGATGTTTTTTAAGCTTTCAGCTATGCCAATAAGAACTTGTCTTTAGGGTTTAAGGGTTGGATTATAGTATTAAGCAAAAAAAAATCAAATCGAGAAAAATCTTTGAGTGTGCACAGGTATGCGGTATAAGGTCCTTAGGATAACAAAACCATATATATAGCATTTTTATCCTAGGTGTCTAGCGTGGGTCCACGGTGATTTTTTTTTTAACTCTCGGTTATGCCAATAAGATTTTGTTTATAAAGTTTAGGGGTTGAGTTATAATATTAAGCAAAAAAAAAAAAATCAAATATGAAGGGTAGAATGCATACTAGAGAATCAAATTTGAAACAACTATGCCTTTGAAAGCAATTGGCATATTACCATGTTGAGACATATCTGAAGCAGATAAATTGGGTAAACTCCAACTGCACTCTCCAATATCTTTACAATTAAAGGAACCTGAAGAAACACAGCCAGGCTCATTTACTGTGTGCAGATCTTTCAAGACTTTGGTACTGCATAACATAGATGCCGATCTTATGTGATCAGGTAAATCTGGATCCTTCCCTTGAAACTTCATACTAGCTTCAGTTCCAGAAGTTCTAACCAAGCAATTATCTTTGTTGTCACATTCGAGGCCATTGCTTGAACAGTGGGCATGGTCTTCAACAAAATTAAGCCGCTTGTGAGTTAACACAGACAAGCAAGGTCCTTTTTCCAACCTTATATCATCTGGAGCATTCCTTTCAACAGAATTTGATGTTTGGAACACCATGTTTGAAAGCTGACCACATGGAAACTTAGGAGATGAGTCCAGATGATTATCTTGAAGAACAGTAGTCCTTTGTAATGAATCTCCATTGTTATCAACTGTTAACATCTCCAAGTCCAAGAAGAAATGCTGGTTGTCTCCAGTGAGAAGAGAATTGCAATCAATTCTAATCCATCTACCCTGACATTCATGCTTAGTTAAAACTAGTTTACTTGAATCCGCAGTGGGTTTGCAAGCTGAACTATGAGAACAAGACCATGAGAAAGGAGGCAAGCTAGCAGCATGAAAATTTTTTGAGGGTTTAGTCAACTTTGAAGTGGACGAAGTCAAACTTAAATCTTCAAGAAGAGTAGTAAGATCTGATCCTGAAGGAATGGCTAAATGCTCAAGAATTTTCTTCGGCTGATATAGATCAGCATCACCTATGTTAGGGTACTAAATAGGGCAAAGAAAATTAAGTCAATTGTTGAGATAACTTATAAAGATGAAGAAAATATGAGCACTTAAACTGACCTTGGTATTGGTTGATTCATCATCTTTATTGGGGTGGGAACAATCATGTACGGGTGATGAACTAAATTTACTGAGGCATACAGCTTCTTTTCCATTGCTATTGCTATATGTCAGACCATCATGGGGAAGAACAGAGATTGCCTTTTTCAGCGAAGTCAACATACTTTCACTGACAACTGGGAGTTTCTTTCCTTTTTCAGCATTGACATTAGAATATCTGTAACTACCATCTAGAAGTTCACTAATGCCAACCTCATCAATATGCCTTGTGATATCAGAGAGATCAGACTTTAGTCCATATGTTCCTGGAAAGAGGGTGAATTCATAAGTTTCACTAGATACACAAGGATACCTTCCTACTGAGTAAAAATAAACTATATAAGTCTATGTCACTGAAAGGTATTCACAGCAGAAAATTGAGGCCTGTGATGCTTTTTGTCAGAAAAGCATCATTTCTGAGGTGACTTCCAAACAATTAAAGGCAATCCGGTGCACGAGAAAGGTCGGACCACATTGAGTCTACTGTGTGCAGCCTTACTTGCATTACAAGAGGCTCTTTTGTGACTCGAACCCATGACCTCCAGGTCACACGGTAGCAATTTTACCATTGGGCCAAGACTCCCCTTCACTTCCGAACAATTGGAAAATAAATATTCATGTAGTCCTTTTGTTCAATGTTGCAATTCAAATTTTCATATAAGTTTCCATAATCACTCAACTGATAGTTGAGTGACCTTTACTGTTAAATGTTACTTCAAGTCACCTGGCAAGGAACAAGAATATCCTACTACAACATATAGAGAGAGGACAGCAGTGAAAGAAGTATGAGGAAAAAAGGATCATTTTCTTCACATACGTAACAGGTTACTTCCTGCAGAAGTAGAATCAATGCTAAAAACCCCCATCTTTGTTGGTAAAGTATCATATCTGGTTTTAATTCCAGATCTGAAGTTTTTCCTATCATTTCTTTTGCCATCAGCACCACGCTTTGGCTTGATCAACCACACTTTATCTGAACAATTGGACAAACTCATGAACAAATAGATAAAAAAAATAGCAGCAAAGTTTACAGGGGAAAATATTTGAATTGTAGACACCCAGAAGGTGCAAATATGTTTATCAAGGACAATAAGAATCCAAAAAAGGACAGGTCATGTTCATGGAGATCTAGTTAGAGAGACTTACATTAATACAATTTTTATATATTTTAAATTAAAATGCAAGTCCATCTGGTAACTATTGTTACCACTTTTTTTGGTAGTTATTCCAGAGATATCCATATAGCATGTAAGCCTTCATTAGATTCACATTCACCGCCAAGACAAGATTAAAAACAACTGAACTGAATGTACAAAAGGAAAAAAGATTCTCTTCCCAAATCAGGAAAGATATATCAAGTAAATAGGTATAGGATGAACAATTGTTTAGGATTTCACTAAGAAGACAATGAAAATATTGTAGCAGTTGGTTGTGTAGAAGATGATTTTTTTGGTTCAGGCCAAGATACTGGATAAATATCCACAGATTTCACACTTCAAATTTGCTAACCTATATAAAGTCTCACAATATGAAGCAAGTGAACAGGAAACTAGTAACTTAACATTAGAACTGGTTTCCTTACCTGGATCCATCCTTATGCCAAATATTCTTTAAAACTCGGTGTCAAACTATAATTTAGACTTATTAAGAAACAAGTGAAATCTTATTTTGTTCTTTAGGAAACTCAAGAGACAACACAGATATATAAGTGATAACTGATGTGAAATCTTCTTCTATTATTTAGGAAACACAAGAGACAACACAGACTATCAATGATAAATCATAAAGTGAATCATAATCAAATGTAAACAGTTTAAAAAAAAATACCTATGTTTCTTTCTTTATACAATACACATTATACAACTTAGATAGTAGAAGTCTATCATTACCAGCAGATGAGCATCTAATCAAATCTGTTTTTTTCTGGCAGATAGTGCTATCGTCATCAACTCGAATATTTTTAGCATAACTGTCTGATTGATCTAGACGTGGTCGTTTATTGTCAGGACCATTATTCACCTTGCTATCAAATTCCCTGTTAAATGCTTTGCCTTCATGCTTGGACAACAATGAAATAGACATGCTTGTTTCTCCAAAGTTTTCTCTTTTTCCATTAACTTGACTTTTCAGACCAAGAGGCATTTTGACATGTGCATCAAACAGTCTTGTTGTTGAGGTTCAAACTACATCCTGAAACCGAAAATCTGCCAGAAGCAATATTTTATGCACATTAGTGAAACAGTATGAAATACAACCAATAAGAAAAAGACAACAACCATACAAATTCATGTAAGATGTATAAACAACTGAGTTTTAATCATGTGCATCGAAATCAATTTGACAGATCTTAAAACAACAATAAAAAAAATCTTACAGAAAACAGAATGCAATATCTGAGCAACAAATGAGAAATATGAAATATAAGTGTTGCAATATATGATGCAATGGCCCAACAAAGGATTGAGCAACCTACCTTGAAAGTCAACATAATAAGCATTGAGCCACTTGAACTATGGAAGCCACGTTTCTCCCAGACCGGTGAGAACCAACCAATGGCCCAAAATGCTTAAGCACAAGTTAATAGTTAGATTGTCTGAGCTTATGAACCTCCATTGTTAGCCCAACACTCCCCATATGAGGCTAATCTAGGGTATTAAAGCCCTAAACTTGAATACCACTGGGATGTTGCTTATAAATTGCTGCTCCATTCACAGATTCTTCTCTGTAATGTTAAGCTGGAGATCTATATGATGCAGCAAGTTTTCTTAGGTTGCTCCTGGAACCAGCATGAAAAAACAACAAATTTAGTGTCAAAGTGATCAACATTGATGTCAACTAAGACTAAATTAATCTTACTACGAATCAACGAGAACATGACTGAATTCTAATTACAGCAGTCTCCGCATATAACAAATTTTTGGAAAGGTGAAATATTTGTGAATGCTCATTATTCAAGAATGCATGCAATATAAGACAAGGAGAATCAGAGGCATGATAGGATTTCATCCTCCAGGGACTTTTACGAAGAGTCAAGGGTTAACACAGATTCAAACAATCTGAACATTATTCTTTGGCCTGGCCTGAGCAGTGAGAAGACTGCAAGAGGTGCGAAAGAGAACAGGACAAAATCATTCACCATGATCCTAGAATACTAGGGATGATGTCATTTTCCTCCGTTCCAAATATCCCAGTGCCAAAATAACAATTTCTCAACAAACATAGACAGCCACACACAACTATCGACCACCAAGTATTCCAAACACACCCGAAGTGATGCAAAACCCTCAGTTTAACATGCGAAACAAACGATCGGCAACAAATCACATGATCCCGGAGGTGGAGCTACCGACCAATACAAATAGATCGAAAGGAGAAAAGGTTAAATCCGAATACCCAGAAACACATGAATCGTAAATCCTAACTCAAGCACAACAGCGTAAACGCCGATCGACCTCGAGGCGAGAAATCAAGCCGATAAATCACGAAAGGGGAGGTACCAGGTAGCCTCAGTTTCACCTCACCGACAACTAGGTAGAAGACACCGTTGAAGGAGATGAACGAGGACCAACTCCGGCAGAAACGATGTACTCGCCCTCGCTCGAGTGGGCATGGCGGCCGAACGGAGTCGCTGCCTCGCCTGGTGATGCGCCGATGGGGAAAGGGGGAGAGAGAGAGAGCTTTATAGGTTTCACCCAGTTGGGTTGAGATGTCATCTGGACCGTTAATTACGAAGAGGATGATAAAATATAAAATATATAAATAAAATAATAAATAATTTCGATTAATTTAGAGAAATTTTTATATATAATTTAAGCATTTGCGAGGTGAAAATATACTAAAGTGTTTTTTTTAAAAAATTTTGGCGAAAATTTAAATTATTATTAATAAGTCAACGGTGGTCAATATCCATTGAGAGGACTATTTCCATTTTCACCCTTTCTTTATGCATAATGACATCACCCTCTCCCTTTTTTGTCTTCTTCTCTATCCACTAGGTTTTAAAGTGGCGTTAAGCTTCCTTTGCTCTGTTGAACGACACGATTCGCAATGGCGGCGGCGCAGCTCTTCTCCCGCGCTTCCATTTCCCCACAAATCCCTCACAAGCCCACTGCCGCGGCACTCTCCCTTTATCCATCACTACGGTTCCCAGCTTTCCCCCGGTTGAAAACCCTCGCTTTGAGGGCAGTCAGTTCCCAAGCCCCCCGCGCTGCCGAAGCGACGGAGTTCCGCCATTGCTTCTCCAAGGGAGAGGATGGATTCCTCTACTGCGACGGCGTCCGTGTCCAGGATGTCATGGAGGGGGTCGAGAGGAGCCCCTTCTACCTCTACAGCAAGGATCAGATTACGAGAAACGTGGAGGCGTACAAGGAGGCTCTCCAGGGGCTGAGGTCCGTTGTTGGGTACGCCATCAAGGCTAATAACAATCTCAAGATATTGGAACACCTCAGGGGATTGGGCTGTGGCGCTGTGCTCGTCAGCGGGAACGAGCTCAGGCTTGCCTTAGCGGCTGGATTTGATCCGAAAAGGTGATAATTTTGGTTCCCGAAATATTCGTCTAAAATAAAGTAAAAACATTTATTGAAAAAGGGATTTTTTTTTTTTGCTTGGTTCTCTATGTTGTTAATCTGGTAAACTCTGACAAGCCTACCGCTTGCGCTCATGGAGTTTGAGCATCTATGCGTACGCTGGTACTAGTTAAAAAGAACGTAAACTTTGCATATCAATTCTGGTGACTCCATCACAATGATGTAGGGATCTAGTGCGCTAAATACGCGAAAAGTGCAGCGGAAAATTTACTAGAACCTCTCTAAAAAATCCATGCGAAGGAAAAACTATCATATACTAAGTTTGATTAAAGGGTTATACCTTTGATGCGTGCACTCGATCTCCCGACAGCTAGGATTTCAGCACGATCACGTGTCCGTGCTTCTACGGTATCCACACGAACAAGTCTTTGTTTGTCTTACAAACTCACAAAGTGGAGAAAAAAACAACTCTTGGTTGTACTAGCAACCACAAGTTAAGTTTCGGCCAAGAGAAGGAAGAAGAGAAAGAGGAAGCTGACACAACAAGTTTTCATCTAATGAAAATTCCATTCATAAATCATATTTATATCCATATAAGGAATACCAAAGGATTTTGCCCTTTGGTCTTCCTCTCTTCAATCTAATGGTTCAAAATTGATCATTCAATCCAATGATTCAAAATTGACCATTTATCTTCCTTGATGAACTTGAGTTCACCCAATGAGTCTAACTCATTGAACCTTATCAATCTAATTGACTCTATGAACATCAATCCAAATTGACTCCATGAATCTAATTCGAATTAGACTCAATCTAATAATTGGATCCAATTGAGTCTAACTCAATGAGTCTAATTCGGATTAGATTTAATTCAATGATCCATCATATGAATCCATCTCCAAATCAACTTCTTTGTCTTTGACCCAATAGGTTGTCGTAACGTTGGCAATGTATCCAAATCAACATTTTAGATACATAAACAATGAGTGACATCTAGCAAGACATCATTGCTATCCAAGTGACGAGAATGTCGAGATCCGACTTAACATTTCCGTGCGTATTATCTTGTATGACTTAATCCTTCTATCCTTGATATCTAGATTGATTAATGAGGCATAAACTGTGTTATCCTCTTATCAATCTTTGTATTTCTTGATCTCTAAGTAGACACACTCAATCAAATAAGCTCAATATTGACTCATTTGAGCATGGTCATGTTTTCTTGTGTCCTACTAATCAAGGGGCCCATAGATATCACTTCCGTTATATGGAAGGGATAGATCTCATTTACATCACTCACATCCCTCCGCATAAGTTATTGCATATCAGTGATTGACTTTATAGTCCACCCTGTTACAGGTGATGTTTGTCGATACTAAAATATACAACGCTTTATATAGGGAATTGTAGTGGTTTCAGGTCTAAGGACTATCCATACTTTATGACACTCATATAATGATCCATGAAACATTCTCATGACGGGTCATTTAGTATATATATTCTTTAATATATATCTATGTATCAACTTGATATCTCATATCCATGACTTGTGAGATTAAGTCATCCGTTGATCTACATGCTAGTCTCAACGCATTAATATTGTCCTTGCATATTAATGTTTGACTAGGAATAGTTAAGAGTAGTGTTCTATGTATATCTATAATATTTCACTATCAATTCAATCAATTGATATATTGTATATTAGAACCTCCTACTCTAGGACATTATTATACTTATTCATTCGGCCCTGAATTGAAATAAATATAATAACCAATTTTGTCTTTTATTAATAATGAAATATGATACAAAAGGAGCCCTTTACAATCATATCATAATTGATAGTAGGACTAATACTAACAAATGAGATATACTATTGTTATCTTATTAGGTAATGCTTAGCATATATATATATATATATATATATAAGTAAAAATGTATAAGCACAAAATAAGAGTACAATAGATGGACTTGGGAGTGTTTCATGTCTAATAGGTGGACTTGGGAGTGTTTCATGTCTAATAGGTGGACTTGGGAGTGTTTCATGTCTAACATAGTATCAGATCAAAATACACTCCCAAATACTGCACATAAATTTGCACCGCGCCCTTGTGAAAATTTTTTAATTGCTCCTCACCAAAGAAACTACTATTTCTAGCCTTCCGTGCAAAGTGTATCAAAGAAGACAAGGAAAGATGTCTAGCCTTGGTCAACAACCTACTTCCACGATAGTATATTCCGATAGGTTAAATTCCCTATCACATATGTAGCCACTCCCTGATTATCCTCCATAGATTTGTGATTGAAGGTCATCCAAAGAATAGATGCTTTTGTGTCTCCGGCACCTGGCAAAAGGTGCAATGTCGATCATCCATATAATCCTGCTTGTCTCTAGTGAGAAGATGCCTCTGTGCCATCATCCAAAAGGTAACTGCGTGACTAGGTTATACATAGGGCTTCCACACTATCCATGTCCATGACTTTTTAGGACTAGGATGTCTAAAAAAGTTATATGCCATGGCCACTCCTTCCTATTCAAACCAATTTGCCAGCCTTTGTGTAACAACGTCCAACGATCCAATAGCCAATAGTATAAGATCCCGTATTTGTAGCAATCGCTTTATCAAAGGGGAATCCAAGTGGGCTGCCTCCCAAGTTGATACATTAGCTTGCCTCAAGTAAGTGTGATGTACCCACTTGATCCAAAGAGTGTTCTCCTTAGTCTGTATCCACCATAATACCTTAGCCAGAAGGGCAAGGTTCCAAGCTCGCAAATCATGAAATCCCAAGCCTCCTTCATCTTTAGGTCTACACATATCTGCCCAAGACATTGGAGGATACTTAGATGTCCACATAAAAGACCCGCAAATATTGTAAATACGATTAATAATACCTTGAGGTAAAGGAAAAATAAATAACTAGAAATATTCCATGCCCAGGAGCACTGAGGTTATGAGTTGGGCTTTGCTTGCATAAGATAGTTTCTTTCGTGGCCAAATGTTGATCCTCCAAGTTAAAGAATCCAGTAAGGAGCTATAGTTTGAAATCCGAAGATGTTGAGAAGCAAACGAGATCCCCAAATATCGGAAGGTATAGTATCCTCCTGGAAACTGTGATGGAAAGTAGCCTCGTGCGGGTCATGTCATCCACACCAGCTAGATAAATATTCGACTTTAGGCAATTAATCTGTAGTCCTCTTGTCGCTCCAAACTCTTGTAAACATGTAGTCAATGTGTCCATTAATGCCAATTCAACCCGACTGAATAAGAGCAAATCATCAGCTTAGGCCAAGTGTGCTAATTTGAGGTGGCCACATTGGGGATAGAATCTAAAACCCGGTCTAACAGTGCATTGTTGTATTTGCCTTCCAAAGATCTCAGTATAGATACCAAATAAGTAGGGTTATAGTGGGTCTCCTTGTCATAGTCCTCTTGCACCTCTGAAAAGCCCAAAAGATCCCCCATTGGTGGCCAACGAGAAAGGTGTGGTAGTCATGCACTCCCTTATCCTATAAACTTCTCAGGAAACTTCAGACCAACAAGAGCCTCATGCAAGAGACCCCAATGTACCAAATCAAAAGGTATAGCAATTCTTGCAGGAATGCAAAAGGTTCAATTACATGCTAGCTGGTGATATACGTGATGCTAGTAACTGCCCCTTTACTGGATGGAAAGTGCATTCTTTGCCTTATTTATTAATGGGTATGGCAATTAGGTTTCATTGCTATACATACTTTTAGTAATCATTATCTAGGCTCTATGTTGATCCGTCTCATGTGACTTTTTTACTTCATATGATTTGATCAACTTCTAAATGCATGCAAATGTGTTGTTACTTTCTTGAATATCAGGTGTATATTCAATGGGAATGGCAAGATGCTGGAGGATCTTGTTTTAGCTGCTGAAAAGGAAGTTTTTGTGAATGTTGATAGTGAGTTTGACTTGGAAAACATTGTGACAGCGGCAAGAGTAGTAGGAAAGAGAGTGCCTGTTCTACTTAGAATCAATCCAGATGTAGATCCACAGGTATGTGGTTATATTCCATAAGATTTATTAGACGTTAAAAACTCAAACAGATTGTTTCATAATTGATTTCTTTATAAAAAATAGGGGGGAATAAAAATATCATTCGATAAAGCAAATATCTTCCTGATCTTTCAAACATAGCATGCTCTAGAAGCAATGAAAAGAATTTGTTTATGTTCTATTATTGGAATGATCTTATGATTAATTTGCTCACGCTACTCAAAAGCTTGGACTTCATGTGCTGTTTTGATATTTGTTTTTCTCCATTAGTCTCATTGCTCATTGCTTTGTGGTATGGATCTTTTGATCTACATATCCAATATTTTATCTGTGTTCTAGACTTGTTGAAGTGGATCCTTTAATCTACATGTCCAATTTTTTGTGTTCTAGACTTGCTGGAGTTCTTCAAGTTTACCACTATAGCAAAAGATAGCTTTCAGTTCTAGACTTGTTGAAGTGGATCTTTTAATCTTTTGCTGCTTGACATTACCGATAGGTACATCCTTATGTTGCCACTGGAAATAAGACATCCAAATTTGGTATCCGAAATGAGAAACTTCAATGGTTTCTTGATGCTGTCAAGACACATTCAAGTGAAATTAATCTTGTAGGAGTTCATTGCCATCTTGGGTCGACTATTACAAAGGTACTCAACTACTCAAATGGTCTATTCATTATCCATTTTATTGTGTCTAGTGTTTTCTACATGAGAAGTTAATTCACTTATTGATGAAGACTAAACAGAATAGGTTGATTACCAAGGTACTCAATCACTCAAATGGTCTATTCATCAGTCATTTTATTGTGTCTAGTGTTTTACAGGAAAAATTAATTCTCATATTTCTGATGACTTAACAGAATAGGTAGCATGATATCAATAATAATAAAAAAATAATGTTTCATGCCTTTTGCCACATGTGCTCCTTATATATGCATGGTGAAATTTTTTTTTTCAATTCCACAAAGTTTTGAAAGGCAGATATTATGTGCCCAATAATCTAACTAAAATTGGTTAGCTTTCAAGAGTGTATAGGCATCCTTAACCTCAACTCCATTTTTTTCATCTTCTATGATAGATTTTGTAAGTTTATTGAAAATGGAGAAACTTCATTTTTTTTTCTTGCGTGCTATGGTGTATATTGCATTATTCGTTAGCCTGGCCATAACAAGTACATAATGATTGGTACTCGACTTGATAAATTAACATCCATAATTACTTTCATGTTATATGAGTTGTTATTTAAAGTTTTATTGTTGTCTATCTTAGGTGGATATATTTAGAGATGCTGCTGTTCTGATGGTGAATTTCATTGATCAAATCCGAGCACAAGGCTTCCAGTTGGAGTACTTGAATATTGGAGGCGGTCTTGGAATTGATTACCATCATACCGGTGCAGTCCTTCCTACACCTATGGATCTCATAAACACTGTAAGCTAAAAACTTTCCCTTCTCAGCTGTGGCCAAATGAGGCATTGTGATAACATCTAGGTCATTCATACCGAGATTGTTTTTAGCCATCTTAAATGTGTTTTTATCTGTTCTATAACAGCTTGTATATTGTTTGCGCCACAATTGACCACAGTTCTCCAGTCCTTCCCTAGTTTAGTTGTGATATTTTTCATATATATTTCAGGTGAGAGAGCTGGTTCTTTCCCGTGATCTTACTCTCATCATTGAACCGGGGAGATCACTGATCGCCAATACTTGCTGCTTGGTTAACAAGGTGACTGGTGTTAAAACTAATGGCACAAAAAACTTTATAGTGATTGACGGAAGCATGGCAGAGCTCATCCGACCTAGTCTCTATGGAGCATACCAGGTAAGTTTAGCATTTACAGTTAGCTAAGGCTTCACAAGAGTGACATCAAAATGGTGTCTGCTAATAATATCCTTTCCTTGATATCATGGTTCAGCACATAGATCTGGTTTCTCCACCAGCTGCTGATGCACACGTTGCAACCTTCGACGTGGTGGGGCCCGTGTGCGAGTCTGCAGACTTTCTGGGCAAAGACAGAGAGCTACCAACACCAGCTAAGGTCAGTTTCCTTTTTCTCATTTCCTTATGAAAGTTTGTGATTTCTCTTACATTGTTGCAATGAATTCAATTCCCAGGGAACTGGTTTAGTTGTTCACGATGCTGGTGCATATTGCATGAGCATGGCTTCAACTTACAACCTCAAACTTCGCCCACCTGAGTATTGGGTATGTATTTCATTTTTCTAACTTACTGTTTCATCCTCCAACATGTTCTCATGCATCAAATACAAGCCCATGTGCTCTAAGTTGCCATTTTTCCTCTTGTTTTATAGGTGGACAATGGATCTGTGGTGAAAATTAGGCATGGAGAGAAGATGGAAGACTTCACGAGGTTCTTTGATGGGCTTTAAGTTGTCAAACAAAGTATGCTTTGCTAGGTTTCCTTTGTACTTTCTATTTGCTGTGCTGTGTCGGAATTATTATGCATTTGACTTAAGTTGAGATCATGGTTTTTCATGTATCTCACACCCTCTTGAGAGTCAGAAAGAGGAAGGAGATGGTTAATTAGGTTAGGTTCCACGAAAATGAATAAAATTGTTAGATGACTAGATGTGTTTTCTTCCCTCTAAAAAATTGAGTTTGTTAGGCATAACATGGTTGTTTCTAAAGCATCGGAACATTAGGAGGTGACCTAATGTTTCCCGTGTCATCTTCTCGTGTAATCGGTGATCACGGTTTAGGTAATTATGTCTAAAATTTGATTGGCAAAGAACTTATGTTTCTATAGACTTGTAAAGTTGTATTTATAATAGCATTTTGTTATCCATATGAACGATATGACCTGCTTATGACATACTTAAAATATGACTCAAACACAATATTCACCCCTATCATAAAATGAGAATACATATGAAACAAAACAATGTTGAAAATTCTAAGCATTAATTCAATCACAAACTAATGGATCGTCTTTTTGCCTCAACTTCCTTTTCCAATTATGACTCAGTAAAAAGCAACGACATGGCTCACTTTCTCATCTTGTCTTGAATTGTACACTATTGGACTAATTGGTTTGGGAATCTTGTGGTGGATCAAAAGCTAAGAAAAAGACACATTTAGGTCTTGTTCATATAATCAAACCGAACCTTCACATCAATTGGAATCCAACAACAACATCATTATCATCTTTGTTGATGATCCTTGAAATCCACACATATCTACGACTAGATTCTTCACCTCAATGAGTGCACTAGTTGCAGAAAAAAATCTATATTGATGACAGATTGTCTCCTTTTCATGACTATTTCCAGTTGTTTTTTTAGGTATACGGGGTCTCCTTAAAGAAATCTCTTGTATGACTGACTAATAGTTGATATGGGTCAGAAAAATTCGTTATCTAACGATAACAAATCGATGACCAACACATGCAGTCGATGGCTCCCACTGTGTAAATGGTGCTCAATCTGTGTCTTTTAGATTTGACCATCAAAAGCAAAAATCTGTATTATTGATCGAATACCTAGCAAATTCCACAATTCAAGACTGAGCCAAAACAAAGAAGATCAAAACCTATCTAATATCCAATTGAAGCATAACTAAACACTTCATCCAAAATCTGGAGCGAAAAAAAAAACTATCTTTATTAGCTTGACCTCACTGCCTTAAACTGAGGACTGCCCGCTGCCTTAAACTAACTGAAGACTGCCCTTTAGTGAGTGTCAATGAACAAGCTTCAAAGGCCTCATCATTTCATTGTCTTCATGATCTAAAATCTGCATTAAACAAACTGAAAATGTCAGCATATCAATCAATAGCATTTAGCAGTCATGTTAGAATGAGGAATGTGTCCAAGCAATACCAGACATATTTACAGATCATTTGTTCCAACTTTTACAAAAGTCAAAAGGGGGAAAAAAAACTTTCCAATTGTCTTCTTTATGGTGTGCTTATTTTGACATGCATGATAGACAAGTTGTGATATATAATATTCTTGTTTTGTATCAAGTCTTTGTTTGATATCAAAGTGAAGTAGATCATTTATATCTCAACATTTTGGCAGCCATATTATTGAACTTTTATAAAAGTGAAAAAAAAAATGCTTTACAATTGTCTTCTTTGTGGTGTGTTTATTGTGATAAAATATAATAACCCTCATCCCGGGGAAGACCGCCCCAAGTACATTAAAAGGGAGTAAATCATAGGGGCATTCCTCTTTGTGGTGTGTTTATGTTGGCATGCATGATAGATAAGTTTGTGTATCGTTTTTCCACTACATTAATTGCTTGTTCATACAGAAGCATTGACAATAACTGAATGACTCGTACAGTTCCAAAATAGTTTTTTTATTGTTTTAGCTTGATCATGATTGTTTGTTTCTTCATTTAGTCAAGATAATGGTGTTAGTGATAGAGAGATATACAAGATCTAGAGATTATTTTGATGATTTTAAGAATTTCAAGGTGATTTGGGTAAAGAAAAATTTTGAGAGTTAGCCCTCCACTAAGCCCTTGATACTGTGCAACTTCTATTGTTGGTCTACTAAGTTTTTGATATCGTGTAACTTTTATTGTCGATGTTTAAAATCTAATGTCATATGCCTTGTAAGGTCAAAAGGGACTCAAATCCATCCTAACCTAACGAGACACATGACAAACGAATCTATGGATAATGTGTCAACTAACAAAATCCAAAATTGCTAAGAAATTAGCATATCCTCTTATCTCCCCTTCTCAAGCACAATTATTTATACCAAATTATTTTTTTATCTTCTCATTTTTTTCCATCTTCGAAATTAAAGTTAAAATTAAGTTTAAAATTTAAACAAAAAGAAAAAAAAATAGAGACAGGGAAGAAAAGTAGAGTAGAGCTTACGTGGCAGTGGTAGACATATCCTGGTTCGGCGGTGGGGTCGAAGCTGTAGGCCCCGCCTTCCAGTGGGGCGAATCGCACCAGGACACGCGTCACCGCACTGGGCATCATCTTGAAGACGTTCTTCCAGCCCTGCTCGTGCGCCGGCACCGCCCGCTGCTGCCCCCTCGCAGCCATCTCCTCCGCCCCGCATGCCTCCGCGTCGTTCTTCTTCTGCATGCACTGCCGTAGCTCCTCCGCGTCCTTCCCCTGCAGCTCCCGCTGCTCCAGCACTACAAACGAAGCCAGGTGCACGTGCAGCGGGTGGTTGTCTTCCGTCAAGTTGATCACGTTCCAGACCTCGCTGCTCCCCTCGGCCGGAGTTTCCGTCGCCGGCGCATCGTAGGGCTGCGCGTTCAGGTAGAGGTGCGTCGGCTCATCCTCCGAGCTCACGTACTCATACATCGCGATGTACCGCCGCACCGCCACGTGGGCGACCTGAGGCGCCGGGAGCTCCGGTGCCAACAGCGCAGGCACCCGCGACGGGTCGCTTTCGCCCTTCCCGCCGCGAATAAGGAACTTCAACACCTGGCCATTGAGCGCGTCGGTGGGGTCCCCGCTCGGGTAGGGATACGGTGCGTCGTTGCCAAGGACGACGGCATCAGCAGAGGATTCGGCGAAATCGATGACCACGTCGGCGATTTCGCTCGGGGCGAGGACGAATCGCCGCGAGGTGACCGGCCGCGCGAGGTAGTTTGCGTCGGAACCCACGTGGCGAAATCTGAGGCGGTCGTCGTTAACGAAGTAAAGGCCGAAGAAACGGGCGTTGCTGGCGTTGATGATGCGGAAGCGGTAGCGGCGGCGGCGGACGCTGAGGAACGGCCAGGCCTTACCGTTGACGACGATGGCCGCGCCGAAGTACTCCGGCTGCCACTGCGGGTGGATGGAGGGGTTGTTGCCGGTGGCGTTCATGAAGAGGGAGCCGTCCGAGCGGAAGGAGCGGTCGAAGAGGACGAGGTGGCGGTCGAAGTCTCGGCCGGAGGGGAGGCCAAGGCGGTCCTCGAGGTCCGGAGAGCGGAGGGTGTAGGAGCCGACGAGCCCGGCAAGGAGGTTAGCGCGGGTGAGGCCCATGGCGTGGTCGTGGTACCAGAGATTGCCGGGCGGCTGCCGGTTGGGGTAGAAGGCGGTGGCGCCGGCGAAAGTGGAACCGAGGGCAGCGAAGCCAGAGGTGAACCAGGCGTTGGAGTTTCCGTCGGAGGTCGGCGAGTGGACGCCTCCATGGAGGTGGACGACGGTGGGGACGCCGGCGCCGGAGGCCGGACGCGCGGTGGCGATGGTGGGGTCCCACGGGAGGATGTGTTTCGACGGGAGGTGGTTGGTCCACGTCACGTGAGTGGGTATCCCGCGGATCGATTCGATGGTGGGACCCGGCACCGTGGCGGCGGCCTCGCTGTCTCCATACGCGAACACACTCGTCGCCGGTAAGTCTCTGTGGAATTTCTGTTTGCAATTTTAATAATTAATTAAAAAAACATTTCGCAGTCAAAAAAAATAATAATAATTACTATATCGTCAAAAATTGCATTTGATATAAATGTAGCAATAAATAAAACAATAAATGTT
The DNA here is from genome assembly GCF_018446385.1 of Zingiber officinale. NCBI lineage: Eukaryota > Viridiplantae > Streptophyta > Magnoliopsida > Zingiberales > Zingiberaceae > Zingiber > Zingiber officinale. The sequence continues at coordinate 42,600,394 of NC_056000.1, forward strand.
GATATTTTCCCATAATTGCACGTGGTAATTTTAAGCGAGGCGTGCGTATCCAAGCGCCCGGCACGTGCCCACCACGGGCTAGTTATGTGGCCGGTAATTTGTTTAGCACCAACTTAAAACGTTTTAATAAGTTAAATTAAGACATTATAAATAAGAGGAAAAAGTAGAGTTTATTAACTCTAAAATCGATCATGAAACCTTTCAAAATTAAGAGAAAGATGTATCTACTTACCCAAAACTTTTGGTACATGCCTATAGTAAGATTGCCGGCGACAAAGGAGCCATTATTGCCGACACCGTAGCCAAGGAGTGTGGGCATGCTCGGGAGTTCATCCACGAACATCTCGAGCTTGGAGAGGTCAAACAAGGAATTCTCATCGAGTGCTCGCTCAAGAGAAAGAGAAGATGAGAAAAATGAAGGGAAGGTTGTCAAGAGAATATAGAGGAAGAAGAAGAATAGCTTACCCATGGAGCTAAAAGGGACGAACAAAGGAAAAGGAATAAAGCAATGCATGTGTTTCTCCTATAGAATTATTTATATGGAATAAAAATAGAGAAAGAACTAATATTGATTTCATAAAGTATTTAATCATGTAACAATAATAATTGGAAAGGGGTAATATATTTTTATAAATTATTTTTTGGAAAAGTAAACAAAACCAGTGGTAGTCATTGCTGCAGCCAATGCATGGCAGGAAAAGATTGAAAGGCTTCGAAGAAAACGAGTGGTCTCACATACCTGCTTTTCTTGTCGCGTTTGCATGGATCTTCCATTTACTTATATTCTCTTTTTTTAATTAAAAGATAATTAAAATATTACTTGTTTTGGCGATTTATTAGATTTTTTCCAATACTAAGGGGGCGTTTGGTTTTTTTCCTTAATATCAAATATCAAAATATATTTATTTAATTTTTCTTTCATGTCACTTTCTCTCTCCTTATTCTCTCTCATCATATTTTCTCTCTCCTCATTTTATCATCCACTTTCTCTCTCCTTAATCTCTCTCGTCACACTTTCCTTTCTCTTTTTTTTCTCATCACACTTTCTCTCTCATCACACTTTCTCTCTCCTTAATCTCTTTCATCACACTCTCTTCTCTCTTTTTTCTCATCATACTTTCTCTCTCATCATACTTTCTCCCTCCTCAATCTCTCACATCACACTCTTTTTTTTCTTTTTTCTCATCATACTTTCTCTCCCATCATACTTTCTCTCTCATCATATTTTCTATCTCATCACACTTTCTCTCTCCTCAATCTCTCCCATCACGTTCTTTCACTTTTTTCTCAATACACTTTCTCTCTCATCATGCTTTCTCTCTCCTCAATATCTCTCGTCACATTCGATTTCCTATTTTTCTCTCATCACACTTTCTCTCTCATCATACTTTCTCTCTCCTCAATCTCTCTCATCACATACTCTCTCCTCAATTTTTCTCATTACACTTTCTCTCTCTTCATCCACTCTCATCATATTTTCTCTCTCATCTTCTATTATCACACTCTCTCATCATACTCTCTTTCCTCATTTTCTCACATCGAACTTTCTCTCTCTTCATTCTTTCCTAGTATACTTTCTCTCTCATCATTCTCTCTTAACATATTTTTCCCTCACATTCAACTTTCTCTTACATCTAATTTTTTCTCTTATTTTTCTTTAAGGGTAAAAAAGGAAATTTTGATTGATTCCGATAGAAAATATTCAACTAACCAAACATTACTTTTAAAAGTGATATCCATACCCATACCCATTCCCATTCCACAATACTATGATTCCCATTCCGATTCCTATTCCTAGGAACGAACCAAACGCCCCCTAAAAGATTTTCTTCAATAGATTCATTGCAAGATAATGAGCTGGTTTGTTTCTACATAAAGCATGCAAAAATAATTACAACTAATCATATTAATATTGACAATTACAAACATCCTTAAGAAGGGTCTATTCTAAACAATCATATCCTGACATCTAAATTGCTATCTTATCCGGCAATAATTAAACTCCCCTTCCAAAATATTAGAAATTACTGATCTAATCACTAAAATATGCCACAGGCATCAAAAACCGCCTCTAGTTTCATAGGTTTCAAATTTACAAAAGACAGCAGCCACCTTGCTTCCCATGTCCTAGACGACTTCATCTACCACCTCGGCTGGAGTTTCTGTTGCCGGAGGAGTTACCCGATGAAGAATCCACTTTCAGGTGACTAGGTAGAGGCAGTATCTTATCGACGCATTTGCGGAAGCTGAAAGCATCGGAACTTCCATTGACGCGAATGAGAAAGAAGCATCGAGTATTCCAGATTGGATGATCGCGGACCTGGAACGCTTTGATTCCTTCGCCGATCTTAATTGTGGATTCAGGGTGTCCTTTCTTCAGCAAGTCCAGCAGTACCAGATGTTCATACTACAAAACACAAATAAGACAAGGGATTATTAGTAATTTAATTCATTTCTTTTGCATCTCGTGAATAGTTGTAATTAGTACCGACCCCGGGCTGGGTTCGGCCAGCAGTACAGATGTTCATACTACAAAACACAAATAAGACAAGGGATTATTAGTAATTTAATTCATTTCTTTTGCATCTTGTGGATAGTTGTAATTAGACCCGACCCCAGGCCAGGGTCCCGGCCGGGACCCATCCCAGGCCCGTAACTGGGTCAATGGGCCGGTTGCCCTTTGACTCAGTTCGCCAGGCCGAACCCGAACCAGTCTAGCAAGTGGTTCCATAGATCAAAAACCAACATACTGCCGGTTCGGCCCATTGGTTCGGCAGGTGGTTCCTAGTCGTTGGAACCGTCGGTTACTAGCCGTTGAGGGAGGGATGAGGGGTATTTTTGAGTATTTTTTTCAACGGTTAAGATCCTTTACCATTTTTTGATCGATGACTGTGATTTAATGTCAGTTACTATCCACTCTATAAATAGAGAGCTCATTTCATTATTTTCACGCACATATTTTCTACTCTTAATCTCAATTTCGTACTCTCTATATATTTTCGTCTTTATTTCTACGCATTTTCATTTTCAATTTTCAATTACAATGGAAGGAGGTCGTGGAAGTACATCATAGAAAGGAAATAGTGAATCCGCTCGAGGACCTCAATATTCAATCCATCGACGATGAGATCGAGCACCTTCCAAATTCGACACCCGAAACATAAGGAAGTATCGATGCAATTACTTTTAAGGTTTGGGAAATTCCTCCTCTAAAGTCTTCTATTTTCACTAAATATTTTGAGAAGGTGACTCTTCTGTCAGGAAAAATGTGTGCAAAATGTAAGCACTGCATTCTACAAATTCCAAGCTGATGAGTCTATGGATCATTAAAACGACATGTAAAAATGAAACACCCGACGGAATATGGACTTGACCGTTCTCAAACACAATTATCTGGATTTTCTTCAACTAGCAGTAGTACTGATTCCGATTTATTTTTATATTCGGATAAGAAATTAAGAGAATCATTAGCTAAATTTGTTTCCATAGAATATCTTTCTTTTAATTTTATATCTAAATGCACATTTAAAGATTTTTGTAAAGAATCTATTAATCCATATGCTAAACATGTTCCTAGGACTACACTTACTCGAACAATTAAAAAAATAGTACAACAAGGAAAAAAGAATTTAATTGATGAATTTAGTAAATTAGATAATAAAATTTCTTTATGTTCCGATATTTGGAGTGATCATTGATAAACATATTCATATATGGGTGTAATTTGTCATTGGATCGATAACTCTTGGAACCTCTAAAAAAGATTATTAGCTTATAGAATTTTTGATGAAGCACATAATGCTCAAAATATCACACAATTATTATATTTAATTTTAGAAGAATATGGATTAACTCATAAAATATTTTCAATATCATTAGATAATGCTAGTTCCAATACCGCTTATATAGATGATCTAAAATTTGTTTGTCAACCTATTATTGGTTGTTTATTTTTTTCATATTCGTTGTGTATGTCATGTTTTAAATTTATATGTTAAAAATGAATTAAAAATTTTAAAAAAATTATATTAAACCAATTAGAATTACAATTTCTTATTTATGGTCAATCCATTTATAATGAAACAATGGGATAAGTTTTGTAAAACTAATAGAATGAGACCTAAAAAATTTTCACGTGATGTACCAACATATTAGAATTCAACATACAAATTATTACAAGATTCATTTCAATATAAAGAATTATTATATTCATTTTTTGCACAAAATACTAATACTAATATATATTTATTTTCACAACAATAGAATATTTGAAGTAGTATTTGAGAAATTTTAAAAATATTTAATGATGCAACAGAACAACTTACTTGCATTTATTATCCCACTGCTCAAGTAGTTTTAGAAAATTTTTCTAATATAGTATTAGTTTTAAATGAACATATTAATAATGAATCTTTATCTTCTTGCATCTTAGCTATGAAAACTAAATAGGAAAAATATTTTTATTTTATTCCTAAAATTTATTTATTTGCATTTGCTTTAGATTCTAGATTTAAATAAGAAATTTTATAAGAAATGTTAACTTTATAATCAAGTTCTTCTCCTGATCCAGTTAATATTATATATAATGTTACAATTTATTTATATGATATTTATAATCAATATTATGCAAAATATAAAATACAAATTAATATTTCTGAAATACAACAAACTCCTACTAGTAATTTAAAACTTACAAAAGTACAACTTTTATTAAAAGAGCAGACGAAACGTCCACGAGGATCCTCAAGTTCCACATAGGAACTTGAGAATTATTTTAAAACTTCTTTTGATTTTAATGAAGCAGATAGCGAAAATTTCGATATCTTAAAATGGTGGTCACAGAAGGCTCAAAGCTTTCCCGTCCTCTCCGTGATCACCAAAGAATTTTAACATGTCCAATGTCAACTGTTATGTGGAGCAGACGTTCAGTGCCAACAACAACATAATAGACGAACGACGATCAACTTTGTTTCCCGACTTATTGGAAGCACAAGAATTACTCGACGATTGGACTAGAGCTAAGAAAAAAATCCAAAGAATGCAACTTTTAAATGACGAAATTGAAGATTTTGATATTGAAGGAACGAATACAATAAGAACGGAAAATGGAAGTGAGTGGCAACGCCACTTTCAAAAATAAAAGGGTAAAAATGTAAAAGAACTACGTGGGCTTTGATTCCCCTATACCCTAAGGGGATACGTAGACAACTTAAATGAGTACAAGCCTTTTTTTTAATAAATTTTATATTTTAAATTTTAAATTTAAATTTTTTTAATATAATAATCTTGAACCGTGATGAACCATGGTGAATTGTGAACCGAGTCGGGAACCGACAGTTCCGAACCGTCGAACCGTCGGTTCCGAACCGTCGAACCGTCGGTTCCGAACCGTCGATTCCAAACCGTTGTTAGATCTAGTTGTAATACATGATAGACTTGGCTTTTCCTTGCATTGTAACGATCACAGCAGCCAACTTCAGTGGCCAAGTTAGAAAGATTAGGATAAGGCGAAAGTAGATGTGATTAAAACCAAAGTCTCAAAGGCTAAGATCAATGACAATTAAATCTCTGTGATCACCATTAAGTTGACCTAAATTCGGTAGTTAGAAACTCGAACTAAACTGCGCGATAAACTGGCCCAACTACAGGTAATCCGAGATCCATCAGTGCTGATAAGAACAACAAACAATCAAGGGTTTGAAAGTCTGACCAGTTTTGGTTAATGCTTATAGAGAGCATTTAGAATCTGAATCTAAGAAGTCAAGACATCAAAACTTACAGATACTAGATTCTCAAGACTTTTACATTTTCTGTATCGTATGAAAAAATTTGCTTGTATCATGTCAACATAATTGATAGGAAAAAAAACTAGATATGAAGAGAACAAATCAGATTGGGTAGTTCTTCCGGTGAGGGGTGTGCAGTGACGGTCTGCTGCCGTAATAGATTCTTTTCATTTTGAGGGAAATTTTGGCATCAAGTTAAACCTCCTCTTATCCACTTGACATTGTTGTATGGCACTTGTGCTAGCCTTGAGTGCACTATCTACCTTTCAAATTCACCTTAGTCAACCTCTTCCATGGGAATTCACTTTCTTTCAATTTGCTTAATCACTTTTTTTTTTCAATTGTAACTTCCCCTACTTCCATTCACTTGAAGACTTCCAGTTTATCACAACTTCCACTCCTCAAGCAAACTGACTCTAAATCTATAATAGTTGAATGAATGCCAAGTAATTACATGTTAAACCATTTCCAGTTATCAACAATCACAAGAAAAGGTTAAGATGGGTGATTGGACATGCAACCAAAATGAAATCTCATCCTAGCAAGTTAAAGATCAAATTGTCAGGTTAAAGATCAACTGTCAACAAAGGTTTTCTTTTCTACAGGAAAATCATGCAATTTATATCCAGAAAGCAATAAAGAAATTCGCAATGGTACCAATGAAAAGAAGGAAACTTGACAAAATGAACAAAAAAGGAAAAATCTCACCTGGTTGAGGTCCAGATTGGCCGACCAAGAATGGACAAGTTTCAGGAAGTATCGGTACATCTCAGTCGCCGATCCAAACACCTTCGGCCCTAGACTCGCTCCCTCGGTCCTTACTTCTTCCAATGACTCCTCCACCTTCTGCTTCCGACGCTTCGAATCGCGGCCCTCTACATTCCCCTCCTCCCTTCCCCGTTTCTCGGCGCCACATTCGCATTCCTTCAGCATCTCGACCAATAGGAGCTTCTCTACACATTCGCCCGCCTCTCACGCTGCATTCTCCTCGCGCTCGACCAACTGGAGCTTCTCTACATGTTCGCACGCCACCAGCAACTCCCCCGCCGCATGCTCCTCGCGCGCGACCTACCGGAGCTTCTCTGCGAACTCTTCCGCCATGATCGAAGATAAAACGCCGAGGATGGCGGTTCGAATTTCGAGTGAAACAAACCCTAGCCATCCACTTATGGCGATTTAGAATCTTTAGATCGTCATGCCGGCGCGAACTTGATGCGGCCACATTAGGCCCATTAAGACTGCGGCCCGCATGATCTGCTCTGGGGACCACATTAGGCCCATTAAGATTGCGGCCGGCATGATCTGCTCTGGGGACCACATTAGGCCCAAATCAATAGCGTTGACTTGCAAAAGAAGTGGCATTATTGAGCCTCTAGTCAAAGTCATACATCGAAAAAGTCAAAAAGGATCTATGTTTTTCAAATGTGATGAGAGTTCAACCATTAATCATTGCGTTACGTTATGATCGTAAAATCTTTCTTATTGATTTTATTTGAAAAAGGAAAAAAAAATGAATTATCGCACCAAGTCTTCAAAGTCTCTCCTTTTGTTTCACATTGAGTCATTTGTCATTGTCTCCTAATGAAAATTAAATGAGGTGATAATGCCATTTTGTCTTCATCTCGACTAATTTTATTCCATCTCAATTTCTTTTTTCCTACAGTCCTTGATTTTAAGTTAATTTACAACAAAACCAACTTAAGTGTTTGTTTTTGGCACACAATTTAGAATGGTAAATTTAGGGAACTCCGGGGGGCAATATGAAATTCTCTCCGTCCGCATAAAAGACTGAGAAAAGTCGCGCAGAAAAGCATTTGTTTATTATTTTTGTGAACGGCAACAAACGCCACGGATTCGGGCGAGGCGATTTCCGCCAAGCAGAAAAGTTGGGAGAAGCTTGGACCGACGACTATAGGTAGCATCGACCATGGATAGGAAGCTTGCTGTCAGATTCAACGAATGTGGACAGGTTTGGGCCATTCCTCAGTTTTCCAAAGCAGTCTCTATCCGCTCCCTCGTCAAAGTTCCACTGGGCGCGGAGGCGAGGAGCAGATCGACGGTAGTGAATGAGGCAGGAAGCTGGCGACCGGAGGATTTAATCGTCTCTGCAACAGTGCTCGCGCATGCGATTCATTGTTTCGAATCTGTGGAACTGCGGTGGTAGCGGTGGTGGGAGCGAGATTTGGGAGGAAGTGGAGGCAATCGTCAGTGGCTCCCAAGTACAGATTTAGTTTGGCTTCCTAAAGGTCAGTTCTGATTGGTTTATTCCCCCTTCCTTTTTTTTTTCTTTTGTTTCCTTTATTGTAGTGCTTGTTGCCCTCGAAAGGTCCACTCTTCCCACTAGACCTGTATCTCCTTTCCTTTTCCTCTTTCTTCATTGAATAGTTGGAGGAAATGCAAATCTAGGTTGCTTTTTGTTCGTCTCCATCTCGATGATAAATTGATAATTCGGTTTAAGAGCTTTGTGCACACGCAACGTTGAACCCTTTTTGTAAGCGTGGCCGTGTGATTTTCCCTAGAAATAAATGTTAAACAGTGTCGCCATAGTCGAAGAGAACGAACCCTTTTTTTTTCTTTCTTTTGAAATTGATGATCATCATCGATTTTCTGCTTCATTGGACTTTGTGAAAGCGATCGTTCTTGACATAAATAAATTCTAAAGAACATTTTGCAGATCGCCTAACAAGTCAACTCTTGTAGGCTGATCCTATAGATTGCCACTAGTACTATCAATCAAGCAATAAAATTTGGATGAATGTTTGACCAGGAACCTGCTTTAGATTTGTATTAATTTTAATGAGAGAGAAATTTCTATCATTCTTCAGTAGCTTGAATACAGTCTTTATAACATCTAGATTCAGAATCGGCAATAGTTGTTTGAGAGAGTTGAGGAATTCAAACAGGATATGTGGTTCAGTGCTATATATTGGGTTTGAGCAAATTACATATGATTTGCTGGTTTTTGCGATTAGATTTTCTGGTATAACTGATAATTCTATTAGGTCCTTGAAATACTATATTCATGAAATTAAAGGAACGCGTTGGATTTCATGTTTCAAACGTAATCTTGTGTCTTTTTTTTTTTTTTTTTTCTCTTTTCCTTCTTTTCTCATGATTCTAGAACATGGCGTGTTTTTTTTTAAACAACTGCATTATCTTTTGATGCTGTCTCTATTGTTGAATCTGAACCTAATCTCTTTTTCTTTTGTTTTCTTGTGTCACATTGTCTTCTTAAATTTCAACAACTCCTTTGATTTCTGAACATTCTTGTGCTTCTTCTCAAATTCAGAACTGCTTCTACGAACAAACCGAGCAATGGTGCAGCCAGTCTCTGCTGAAGCTGATAACAATAATTTCGAGGCACGCGGCCTTTCTTCCTCTCACAATCTGATTGAGAATTCAAAGGATATTCACAAGGTGGGACTCCCACAGAGGAGGAAGCTCGTCAGTGAGTTTGCAGACACATTCAAAGAGACATTCTTCGCGGATGATCCTCTGCGCCCTTACAAGGATCAACCCAGAGCAAGGAAGCTGGTGTTGAGCCTTCAGTTCTTGTTTCCAATCCTCGAATGGGGAAGAAACTACAACCTTTCTAAGTTGAAAGGTGACCTTATTGCCGGCTTAACGATAGCTAGTCTTTGCATCCCTCAGGTACGCATAACTGGAAATGGTTAAATTGTTTGATTCTATTATATATAATTTCTGAGGCCATTTCTCTCTTTGAATAGGACATTGGATACGCTAAGCTAGCCAACATGGATCCAAAATATGGGCTCTGTAAGTTATACTTCTTTAGAACACGAGAATTGAAACTTTACAAACAAGCAACTAATTTTGTTTTTCTCCACATTGTCAGACTCTAGTTTTGTTCCGCCACTAATATACGCGGCAATGGGTAGCTCAAGGGACATTGCTATTGGACCAGTGGCGGTCGTCTCTCTCTTGATCGGAACTCTTGTAAGGAAGGAAATAGATCCTACAACTAACAAGGAAGAATATCAGCGGCTTGTATTTACAGCAACCTTCTTTGCTGGTGTCACTCAGGCAGCACTTGGTTTCCTGAGGTGATCTCTATCTTTTTCTCTGATATGTGTGTGTGGAAAGGTAATCCAACATCTATTATATGTGTCACAGATTAGGGTTTCTTGTTGAATTCCTATCGCATGCTGCCATTGTTGGATTTATGGCTGGAGCTGCAATCACAATTTCACTTCAGCAGCTGAAAGGATTTCTTGGAATTAAAAACTTTACTAAGAATACAGATATCGTTTCAGTGATGAAGTCGGTTTGGGGTTCTGTTCACCATGGGGTATAGCTACAAACTATACACCTTTTTCTCTTGCGAGGAGGATGTTTGGCAAATCTGATTCAAATTTTATCATGTTGCAGTGGAACTGGCAGACGATAATGATCGGGACGGTCTTTTTGGCATTTCTGTTATCGGCTAAGTACATTGTACGCGTATAATTCTCTTTTCGAAAAGCCTTAAAGAATATAACTCTTATGATTCATGATTTTGAGCAACTCAGTCTTTTTACAGGGAAAGAAAAATAAGAAATTTTTCTGGGTACCTGCAATTGCACCGTTGATATCGGTGGTCCTGTCCACTTTTTTCGTATATATAACCAGGGCCGATGAGCACGGTGTACAGATTGTATGTTCTCAGCTCTGCTACACTTGTTCAAGAAAGGTGAACAAGATTCGATTTAGATCACTGATTCTTGTTTCATGTTGCAGGTGAGACATATAGATAAAGGACTCAACCCATCCTCGATCAACCGGATTCACTTCCACGGTCATTATGCTGCAAAAGGATTCAGAATTGGTGCGATAGCTGCACTGATAGCTTTGACGGTAATTAACCTTTAAACTTGGTTTCAGAACTAAAAACAAAATTTCCTTTCACAAATTGGAAGTTGAAAAATGATGGTGTGCATGCATCAGGAAGCAATCGCAATTGGAAGAACATTTGCCGCCATGAAAGACTATCAATTGGACGGGAACAAGGAAATGGTTGCACTTGGAACCATGAACATAGTTGGTTCAATGACTTCTTGCTATGTCGCGACCGGTAACATATAGAAGTGAATATATTTTTTTTGTGAATGATTGAGAATCACTATGATTATAAGTTGTTGAAACATGACTTTCCTGAAGGTTCATTTTCGCGATCTGCTGTCAATTTCATGGCTGGCTGTCAGACAGCGGTGTCGAATATCGTTATGTCACTGATCGTCATGCTTACCTTGCTAGTAATCACGCCCCTCTTCAAATACACCCCAAACGCGATACTTTCTGCCATCATTATTTCTGCCGTGATCAGTCTCATTGATATTGAAGCTGCAACTCTCATTTGGAAGGTCGATAAGTTAGATTTCATCGCGTGCATGGGAGCTTTCCTCGGTGTAATTTTTGTATCCGTAGAAATTGGCCTTCTAATCGCTGTAAGTTCTCCTTTCGATCCCCAAAAGCTTTGGTGTTTGCTAATATCAACTGCATTTCAAATAGTATGTTCCTGCACATATAGGTCGGCATATCAATTGCGAAGATCCTCCTGCAAGTAACAAGGCCTCGAACTGCTTTACTTGGGCATATTCCTCGAACAACGATATATAGAAATGTCGAACAATACCCGGAAGCAACCAAAGTCCCAGGAGCTTTGATAGTGCGAATCGACTCTGCTGTCTATTTCACAAACTCGAACTATGTCAAAGAGAGGTAAAGTTTACGACCTAAGTGACACTAGTCATTGTCTTTAACAATAACTACTAATGGTAAAATTCAAACTGTTCTTTCAAAAACTAACAACTCGCTAACATATTGCAGGATTCTTAGATGGTTGAGGGACGAAGAAGAGCAGCTAAATGCTAAAATTCTCCCAAAAATAACTTTCTTGATAGTCGAAATGTCCCGTGAGCAGCAAAACTCTTCTCTTCACATTCTTATTCAATGATTGAGAGATGTAAATTAAAGTATATATCATTTACCCCTTTTGGTCGCCTCATCATCTTGCAGCTGTTATAGACATTGACACGAGCGGAATCCATGCCTTCGAAGAACTGTATAGGACCCTCCAAAAGCATGAAGTCCAGGTTAGTCGTGTTATAGTTCCACTTCTCCAATCTACCAACACCAAAACTAATGTCTACATCTTTCTTTCTCGAGCTTGTTCTTGCAAATCCCGGCCCTGTGGTGATTCAGAAACTCCACACGGCCAAGTTCACAGAGCTCATTGGCGAGGACAAGATATTCCTCTCGGTCAGCGAAGCCGTGATGGCTTGTGCTCCAAAATCATTTGAAGTTGTATAGAGTTCGAGCTTGGAGTGTAACGAAGCACACAAAGGCAGATTTCACTTTCAAGCTCATTCTTCTATAAACTATGATTGGTGAAACGCTCCCTCTCAAAACAAAAGGTGGTGATATTTGTTATGGTAGTCTCATAACAAAATGGATTCCTCTATGAATGTGAAATATTTACAAACAGATTGTAATGTCATAAAGAGGAGCCATAGGTTAGTTGAGGCAAAGTTACAATAAGTGGTGTTTTGGATGGCTTTGATGTTTTAAAGTGGAAAGTTAACATCGATTCCCAATATCATTAATGCATTGAATCTTTGACACTGTTAGAGATGTTTCATTCCACCTTCAAATTAGGAGGTAACGTTCATAGAGCAAACCAATCCACAAATCTAGTTGAGGCATTTCAATTAAAATTCAAATTCTTTCAGTCAAAGTACATGCCATTATTAGAGCTACGATGATAATTTTGAGTTGTTCAATGGTTCTCATGTAAACTACATACCATTAAGGGTGACGACAGTTTATGTAAACTACATACCATTAAGGGTGACGACAATTTTTCGAGGGGTTGCATGATCTCTATGTTCACAGAGCCATATTCCCTGAAACAAAACCAACACAAAACAAGTAGATGGTCAAAAAAAAATCCAATGGCCATAAAAGAAAGAATTTTACAGAGCATTTAGAACTTCATCTGCCGCATTCTGAATCTAAACCGTAATGCATGAGCATTAATTCAATGTTAGTTGAAAATTTTGAGTTTTCACCTGCCAAGTTCCCATGTTCAGACGACCATCAGTAATAGGAATCCTAGACATCAATGATAAAAAGTATCAGCGGCGTCTAGCTTCTGAGATTATTCGAATTATGATATGACAAAGTGGGCTAAAACACGTACGTCAGGGCACACCCAAACATAGATGATTTTATATGGGCAGGCATATCATCAGGTCCTGCAAAGTTATCAAAAGATTAAGGATAATTCGATGCTACACTGATTTAAAGCAAAGAATCCAATTGCAAAGAACCACCACAACAACAATAACCAAAAAAATCTCAAATGGATGGGGAACAGGAACCAACAAGATTTCTAATTTTATTATTATTGTTGTTGTTATTTTATTTGTTAAAACAGAAAGAAAAAACCCTACTAAGATTTAGATTTTCATTACCATAAACATCATTTCATGCTACCAAATGAGAGAAGGAAAGAAAAATACCAAGATATATATATATATATATATATATATATATATATATATATATATATATAATATTTTCATTACCAAGATATATTTCAAGCTACCAAATGATCAACACAAGGTTTGGATAGCTAGAGGTGCCAATGGGGCAGGAATAGCACCTGCCCAAATCAACCTAGTTCATTCCATACCGTGCCAAGAGCATAATTCAAAAGTGATTTCAAATGGGAGAGAGAATGAAAAACTATTGAGGTGTCAATGGAGCAGTAGGTTCATTCTAAATGAGCATAGCCTGGCACTAAATGGCACGTATCAAGCGCAGCCCAAATCATGCCAGGCCAAGCCATATCTTGGGTGGTCCTGCCCACCTCTAAGTATTTATATATGTCCGATCAATAAGCAAGAGAAAGTTTGGATATCTCTTAAACCAAAAAATCAGAATCATTTCTATCTATTGAATGATTTTGGATGTCAAAAATCATACAGCAAATAGTCTTATATATCCTTACTAGATAAGCATATAATTTAAAGCTACTTCAAGTTAGAACTATTGAAATATATATACATACATATATATATATATATATATATATATATATATATATATATATATATATATATATATATATATATATGAAGGAAAATACCATAGTGAATTCTTCCTTTTAGGTCCTTTCAATGCTCAAAGATTTTAATCAGGCTAAATCTCTGAAAACATTAGTACATGCTGGCATAGTTTCATTGTAGTGTTTGGGTAACTGTACTATGTAGTAGATTGCACGCAGTCACCGTCCATCGTAGTGGATCACAACAATACCCAACTAATGGCTATGAATTTATTAGGGTTCTAATGTCTGAAGGTTTAATCTTAAAGGATCCATATCCAGTAGAGAGCAACCTATGCATCACATGGAAACAAAATGATCAAAAGTTACAAGCTAATAGAGTGAAGTGCTACATAATAGAATAGGTTTCTATGCTTCCTCAAAATGGAGAGAAATCAATTGTGTGCTTTCCTTAAGGAAGAGAAGAACCATTCCTGTCTTATGGAAACAGAAAGATAAAGCATGATTAATAGTCTTGCTGCTATTATTCGAGAAGGATGGTCGCTTTATTAGAAGAATTATACATAGGGAATGGCAATCATAAGCTCTTCTACAATATTTAATGCCAAGATCAGCACAGCAGGATCAATAAATCGTAGCTGCTTTATCAGCTGATACTGATTTTTCTGGCAATTGCCAGAGATGAAAGAAGGCTATTTCAGTATTGGGTGTTAATGAAATTGGGAGGCTGCAATTTTCACATTTACTCACCTTCCAATGTGTGCTTCCACGGTGCAGATCGACCCTAACACAGTAAGCAAAGGATGAATCATAAGTAAATCGTCAAAAAACAAAAAAAAAAATCCAATTCTATATTTTGCAGTAATCACTGAAGGGATCTATGAATATCACCTCTGGCACAATCCGATTCAGAAATGTTTCAGTGTCGCTCTGAACATCAGAGTCATAATTCTCATTTATGGTGAGAGAAGCACTTGTATGCTGCACTGAACAAGTATTTAACCTTCTGATCAGAAGAACAGCAGCAAAATGCAACGGACAATTTTTTTTTTTAATAAAATTGTAATCGCAGTCAACGAAAACTCACGGAAAAGATGAGCAAGGCCGCATTTGAAGCCCGACAAATCTTGTTGTATCTCTTCAACAATCTGGCACAACACCAGAAGCATACGAGTTATGTTTCATCACATTTTCCTATACATCTAGCGTCCATCAGTAAGAAATATAAGAGATCAAGTACAACCAAACGCATCTATCGACTGACCAGTGGATCATTTTCCAAACACAACAGGAAAAAAATTGCTTTTTACTGCTTAATAAGGGAGATAAAATCAAGCAATGATCGGAAGAAAAAGAGACAGATTTGGGGGCGATTGAACCTTGGGGGTGATGAGATGGCATCCGCGCCTCTGAGCAGGGACGACGACGGTCTTCTGTGCCCACTTGGCGGCCATGGCCTCAGAGACAGCACTAGAAATGCCGCCGGCGGCCACGACGAGTGTACGAGGGCCCTTCTGGGATCTCAAACGGGGGATCGCAGGAGAGAAGAGAGGCTTGGCGGAGGAGGCAGCCGAGGCGGATCCCATCGGCGATGGAGGACTAAAAGGGAAAAGATAAGGGGCTCGCTCCGAATTCACAATCTTAAAGCGCCAAAAGATCTAGAAGCCGCTGGCTTCTCATAACCTGATGCGCCAAGTGGCAACCGCAGAATAAAATTCTGCGTAGGTGAAAAAACGCACACTTTTCTAATTTTATTTAATTTTAAATTTAGCTTAATAATTAACACATTGTAGCAATTGCTACAATGATTTATTTAATTTGTTTAATTTAATATAATAATCAATTATGAGGGCGGTAAATAAAAGTTGGTTAACAAATTTGATATTTGATTTTATAAAAATTTATTTATATTAGTTCAATATATATAACATCAATTAAATAAATAAATTTAAATAATTTATTAAACTAAATAAATAAATTTAAATATATGTGTTTAATTTATTAATATTCGTAAACAACGTTTGTTAATAATATTCAAGAACAACATGCGTAAATCATGTTCATTAATAAATTTTTTATCAACATGCATAATAAATAAATAATTAATTAAAATAAACAAACAAACTATCAAATTTAATAATTAATCTGATAAATAAAATTTTCAAACAATCAAATGAGTTTAATTGAAAATTCAATAATATCTAAACGAACTAAATTCAAATTAAATTTTAATTAAAAATTTAATAACATCTAAATGAACCAAACTCAAATTAAGCTCATAAAAAAAATCAAGTTAAACTTACCAATTATTTCAAAGACTTATTTATTTTAAATTCGCCTTGACTTAATTCGATTAGCTTATCAAATAAGTTTAAATATCTTAAAACAATTATGATATAAATTTATGCTAAACTTAATAGCGTTTAGTTGTGGATCACATAAAAAATTAACTACTTAATTACCATCACGGTTTAATAATACATATGATCGAGAATTACCCATGATAAAGTCTTGCTTCTACTTTAAAATCACTCAAGAAGTTTACTCGAATTACAACATTATAAGATCCTAAGCTCGAGATTAGGGTAACCAACTTTAGCTTTGTATTTCTCAAATAGCTCTTGCAGGGCACGAACAAATTGAGCATGAGCCTCATCGACCTACAAATTGAAAACAAAAAAATCCATTAAAAATAATAATTCGGCAATATGTTTCATAGTTGAAACATTTACTTACCTCCTCCGGCGTTGGCTTAGGGTTTCTCTTCACCTCGATGGGTTTTCCCACTACTATATGGAGTGGATGACGAAATGGAATAGGCGATCTATAAATAAATTAATAAATATGAAGAAAAATAAAATAGTATATTTTTAAAAATTTTAAATATTTTGAGGGTCATAATGTAAATACCCAAATCTTCCTAGAAAAATTGTCGGAGGAAATTTAATGGCTCCGTAAATTCTAGCGGAAAGCTTCTCGCCGGGATTCCACCACTTGTATATCTTATTCTGCCACCAATTAAAATATATATTAATATAAAAATGATTAAAAAATTATTTTTTTCAATAATAAAATGTATAAAATTTCAGACCTGGCCAAAGCAAAAAACCGGGACCAACGGTCGTCCGGTTTCGATGGCAATTTTAACAAACCCTTTTCTTGATTTGAGGTAGGCAACCTGCTCAAAATATCAGAAATATATTTAATAAATTAACAAAATATAAATACAAATAAATAAATAAAATTAATTATATTAATTTAATGAGATGAAACCTCAGAATCGTGCACCATGTGTACCATCTCCCTTACTCCGCCGGGGACGACGACGACGCTGTAGCCCGCCCCCAAGCACTTCAGGAAGCTCTTCCTCGTCACCGGCACGTGCCCCACCCACGTCCAGATGTGCCTCATGAACGGGATCAAGAACGACTGCACCGATCCCAACAACAACAAAAGGGACCAAATCTTTAGAACAAACAGATCACAGAGAATCAAAAGGGAAAATCCCACGGAGAAGATCGGTGTCTCACAGCACTGTTCGCCGTGACCTTAATCTTCGGCAGCGGCAAGAGGCCGGCGTGGCTGGAGAGAACTGAGTTGGCGATCGGCACCAGCGAGTGCGGCTCGTAACCGATCACTGGAAAAGGCGGATTGTTTCAGTGGTTTCAGATCGGAAAATTTAAGGTGGGGTTTCTTGGAAGAGTTAGCGATCACCGTAAGCTTGGTTGGGGTCGAAGGCGTCGACGTCGTCGGCGTGAAGGGTGATGGGGAAGTAGCCAGTTATGTGCTTGAGGATGTACCTAAAGATCTCAAAAAAGAAACGATTTTGAGATGAAAGGAAGATAAATCTGCCGGCGGAGTTTCGATTGATGGCGAAAAGGAAGCACCTTGACAGTCGGTTTCCGAAGTTGCTCTTGTCGTCGACGGGGATCACCAGAGTGAGGAGGAGGAAGCCGGCGACCCTGCGTTGGAGGAAGAATGGTGAGATAGGAGTAGGGAGATGGAGGCGGAGGGAAGGAAGACATCAGGCGGCTCACGCGGCGAAGTAGCGAGCGGGGAGGAGCAGCGCGGCGCCGAGGAGCACGGCGGCGTTGATGTGGAGGAAGCCGACGTAGAGGAGGAGGGCGACGGCGGAGTGGAAGAAGGAGGTGCTTCCGGTGGTGGTTGGTCGGGACACCGCCGGGTCTGCCATCGTCGTCCCTTCCTACACTGGCTGTAAAGTCGCTTCTTTAAAGAGGATCGGCCTAAATAAACAGAAGGATTTAATTTGATTTTTTAAAAAAATATATAGTTTTTTCTAAAAAAAACTAATTTCTCCCTGACACATTTATAAGGCTGACCTACACTATAATTACGGGTGTCAGATTACATGGAGGCCAGGAGATGGGGGTGATATGGTTACCGCCCGTGAACCTTTTAATTTTTTTCCCCCATTTTTTTAACCTAAATTTTAATTTTTAAAAAATAATAATAATTAATATTCACGGAATATACAACATATCAAATCTTTTATATACCAGTATGATCGTACACACGCGTTACGTGTATAATGCGCTTAAATTATTTTAATTTAATATTATACTTATCTTAATAAAAGAAACTAAGAAAAGTATATTTTTTAATATCGTCGATCTAAAATATTTATAGAAGTTTTTTGTTGTCAATTCTAAGATGTGGGATTAAAGAGAACTATATTTTTTATATAAAATAATTAAAGAAAATTACTAATAAACCTTTGAATTATTTTTAGTGTGAATAAAAAAAAGGACAATAACGTAAACTCATTTTAGGCTTCATCAAAATTAGTTAGTAAAGAGGGGAGATTTTTAATAAAATAAGTAAGATAAACAAAAATAAAATTTATTACTTCTCTTTTACAGTTATTTGGTTACACTAGTCCATCAACCGCATTAACAAGGATGAGCAGGAATCCTTAATCCGTTTTTAGCGGACCAGTTTTTGATATATTATAATAATTAAAGAGATTTAATGGCAGGATTGAATCTCTTTAATCATTATCTCCGATCAGGGACGGATCAGATAGACGGGACCAAAGATCCCGTCTGCTCTGGGATATTCTCACAAATGAAACACGTGGCAGGGTCAAGCAAAGGACACGTGGCTTGGTCACATTAGATTATAAATTCATCATGTCTCATAGATTGTCTCTAATTTGTTAGCATCCTTGAAATATGACATTGCAATTCAAAATAATTTGCTTGCTGGCCAACTAACTCAACAACCCATTTAATGCCGATCCTACTCGATACCTAAACTCATTTCCATTCATTTAAGTAACGGCAATTTCTCAAAGCGCACCTAGAGTTTCCGAATAATCAAAAAGTGTACCTAAATTTTATATCTCTCAAAAGGCACCCCTCATTTTCATTTTATCCCTCCCATCAATGATTGATTTCATTTTTCAAAACATCCTAGCCATATTTAATATTTAAAAAAAAGGCAACATTTCATATAGTTCAGCGCCCTTACTTTAACATCTCTCTTCACAGAAAAAACAAATCTTCTCTTTATACTCGGGGAAAGCAAGTATCTTCTCTCTCAACCCGCTGAAAGCAATCTCTCAATTGTTGTTAAAAACATCAGAAATCAAAATCCTACCCACATGCCATCTTATTTTCCTCTCAACTTATGGCAAGAGATAGGATTGGTTAGATAATACAAATAATATGTTGTCGGAGATTTATGAGTACTTAATTGAATTTAAAATTTACATAGAATTTAAATTTAACTTACAGTTGAAATGACCTGAACAGCTCCATTCACACTTATTCAACATGATTTTCATCAAAACTCATCTACTAATAAGTTTTCCCTATTGCATTTGAGTTTACAGTTTAGTTTGCCTTATCATTTTAGCAACGGCGACGCTGGACATTTCTCTCTTCTCCTATTATAAAATGTACTCCTATTTAAGAATGATACAAGAAGATATTTCAACTAGGGATGAGTAATCCGATTAAAATTGAACTGAATTAATTGGCGAACTGATTTTTTTTTAACAAGCCAAACCGATCAAATTTAAAATAAACAAACAAACTAAACCGATAAAATTGTAGCATCGAAAAGATACTAGAGGGGATGAATAGTATTCATCACTTTTTCAATTTTAACAATTAAAATAAAGGCAGTGGAAAAGAGAAAGGAGAAAGAACAAATAACAGACGCTA
Source organism: Zingiber officinale (assembly GCF_018446385.1). Lineage (NCBI taxonomy): Eukaryota > Viridiplantae > Streptophyta > Magnoliopsida > Zingiberales > Zingiberaceae > Zingiber > Zingiber officinale. Next base: position 42,620,436 of record NC_056000.1, read on the forward strand.
ACACACGTATTTTTACTTGGTTCAGAGTTTTCGACGACTCCTACTTCCAGGTCTGTACTCATTGAGTTTTTTCGTTGGACAGTCACTATCAACTCCAAAACAAGGTTACAAAATTTGAGTACACAAATTGTAAAATGAATGTTACCAACAAAAAAAAAGTAGAAACATAATTATTTGATCATTAGTTATTGGAGCAGCCTTTCGATGTCGTCATAGTCTTCTCAAAGAAGCGCACGAGTATGAAAGTCGAAGCAAGTAATCTAAAGAAGGCTCTGGTCGAAGTCCTTTTAATAGTCTCTTTCTGGGCACTCGGACTATTGGGACACTTTGGAGCTAGAGGAGGAGGGGGGTGAATAGCCGCCTTATCGATGATAATGTGTAGCGGATAAACTTGACGCAAAGCTCCCCAATACTAACAAGATTGATTTACTTTGTATCCACCTCAAACGAGGTAACTAATCCAAGGATCTGACCATTTCTCATATATCCACTATGTAAACCCTCCTTCTCAGAAACACTCCAAATGCGGAGAAGTCTTGTACAAGCTCTCAAAACAAAGATACAAGAAGGAGAACAAAAGAAGCTAATACAATATAAAATCTTACAAGATTTACAACAAATGAAACCCTATCTTCTTACTTCTTCCTTGTAGACATCTCTTGATCAACTTAGAAGTGCAGCAACACTTCTCTCTAAGTCTCCAAGAATCTGGTGTGAAGTTGTGTGAGCTCGGTGAAGAGAGTTGGGGAAGAGATGTCGTGAACAATGCACACAAATCCCTTTTCTTCCTGCATAACAACTATATTTTGAACCTTAATCAACTACCCCAGTCGATTAAGCTTTGCTGAATCGATTAGTCAGATTGATTCAGCAACATTCTATTCGATCGCGAGAAATGGCTTAAGCGATTAACATGATTGCTTAAACTTTAAACAGAAATATTCTGTTCGAAGCAAAAGGGGTTGTAAGCGATTGTTATAATCTCTTACGCTATGTTTAATCGATTGATTTAATCGATTAGGCACCTCTGTGCACTCGCATCAAATCAACTCTTAAGAGATTAAGAAAAATACTTAATAACTTAAGCTCAGGGTAATCGATTATATACCCTAATCGATTACTGAACCCTAACCTCCAAAACTATGTCTAGGTTCCTTGCCCAATATCCGATCAATTGTGACCTATTGAGACTCCTCATTGCCTAGCATTCAATCACCCTTGACCTGCTGGGACTTTTTCACCAAGTGTTCGGTCAATCTTTGCCCACCTGGATTTTTACCTGCTAGCTTCACTCACCAGGACTTCCTCACTACCTATCTTCACTCACTAGGATTTTTCACCTGGCTTCACTCACCAGGATTTTCATCAATCCAGCTTCACTTACTAAAACTTTCACCTAACTTCATTCACCAGGATTTTCCAACTGTCTGGCTTCACTTATCAAGACTTTACAACTACTTAGCTTCACTCACCAGGACTTTCCATCACCTACTATCCAGTCAAAACTAGCCCACTTGGATTTTCTTCTTCTGCCAACCTTCCAGTTGGTCTTGTCCTTGCATAACCTCTAGTTAGGACTTCCCAGTCAAGTATCTGGCCAACCTTGATCTGCTTAACTCTTCTTCACATCGAATTGGTCAACCTTGACCAATCTCCCCAAATGGGCAATTGCACCTATAATCTCTATATATTGTCAAACATCAAAACTTAAAAATCATGACTCAAGTTTAAGTCAACTCAAGCTCAGTCAAACTAGTCAACTTTGACCTAGGAAAATTACACCAACAATCTCCTTTTTTTTTGTTTGAAAATACGTTTAAGTTAGTCTAATCCCATAGTCACAACTTCTTCTTCATGCCCAAACACGAATGAGGATTTCCTTCATTCTCCCCCTTAACTTAAACCCTACATTCTTCCCTTTGGCACACATCAAAAACTTTTCTCCTTAAGAGTTATCTCTATATTGTTCACAACCTCAGTTGTTGTTCACATCATTGTACAATGAAGGTCTCATACCCTTCATTGTGCCAAAATGCTCAACCTAGAGCATACATAACAATGAAGGTTTACAGCCTTTCCATTGTTTCGAAAAAAAAATCTAAGTCATGTCTTTAAGGAGTAACTCCCTCTCAAAACATGCTTTAAACTTTTATTATTGCATTAACAATGACTTAGAGTTCCTAATACTTTTAGAAAATCCAAAATTTAAAGTTTTGAGGTTCAAAATTTAATTTTAAAACTAAATCTTATCTAAACTCCAACTTAGTCTTCTTTTAACCAATCTGTTCTTGTTTCAATAAGAAAACTATCTTTAAATGCTCATAAATGAATTTCTTAGGATTACAGATGGTTAATACAACTAAACATAGATTAATCAACTTAAATAAACTTATTTAAGTTTGGTTTGATTCAAGGGTGTAGCCAGTACTGGCTACACTGGGCTGAAGCCTAGTGCAACCCAGCAATTTTTAACACCCTAAGTCCTTAATCCCTAGTTTTTTTTCACTGCCCAGTGCAGGGATGAACACATCGAGCCCGGTCCCTAATCCCTAACCCAGCGATTTTTTCACCTACTCCTTTGGCACGATGGACACATTGAGGTAGTGATCGTCGCTACCTTTAGTCCTTCAACACATCATCTCCTTCTTCAGTCATCGGTTCTCCTCGCTCAGCCTCTTGCAATACCTTTTCAAGCACTGATAAGTGGTAATCTCCATCTACATTTTCTTCGTCTTCTTCGTCCTTCATCAAAATCCAACCTTTCCATCAATTTCACCTAAGACTAAGAATCTCTCCTTTTTTTTCCCTCTCCAAATCAATTGAAATAGAGGGACACGAAAATGAATCAGGCACGGAGCACCTCACCTGGCTCTCCTGTTCTAGAACAACAATTTCCAATTTTTTTATGATTTGTGAATTTTTTGGTTCCTTTGTCTTCCTTTCTTCACCCTTATGGGAATTCTGTGGCTCTTAGAATCTATTGTGTGAGTTTAGTCTTGACGATCTGGGGATCGCCGTGTGTGATGGATTTACCAGTAGAGATTGTTCTTCATAGAATCATAGTCGCTTTGCCCTAATTTTTTTAATAGGAAAGTTGTTTCCGACCTAGGTTAAATTTCTGAAAATTTTTAAAAATTCTGTCAATCTAAATGTGATACTCATTATTATTTGTGATTATTGTGGTTGAAAAAAAAGTGGAAGGTCCTAAGTTTACTTCTATTCCCACATTTGTTCCCTTTTTAAATCCTTTATTTTTGTTTTTGATTTCAGGTATTTCAAGTTTCAGCATAACACTGGATTTTATGGGTAGGCAATGGACTTCTCTTTATCTTAAACTGATAAATTACAGGCTCACAAGTAATTTTAGATTTGTAGTTATGATTTTATTTGAAATTATTTAAAATGTTAAATTATCTGAAAATTATGATTCTAATACTAGGGAATATTGTGATATTATAAATTGATTTATTATTGTGTTTGAGTTTGTAATAAAATGAATAATATGATTGAGTTTGTTATAATTGATTGGTGGTTGTTTTTTATTTTTAATTTATAAATAATTAATTTGTAGTTATTTTTTCCTTAGATTATAAATGGAACACCAACAACCTTCAAATAAAAAGCCAAAAATATTACTATCATTTTTTAGGAAAAGAGGTCATCAATCTGAATCTGATAATCAATTGCAATATGATATACCTCTTAGACCAACAATTGGATCCTCTATCTCTGATTTGCAACCTCATTTTGTATCTAGGTCGATAGAACAAAGAGAAGAATTTGATATTTCTTCTATTGAACGAGATCCAAGATTACGAAAATTGATTTGTGAATACTCTATTAATGAGCGGGATGAGATTACAAGAGCATATATCAAAGTAGGGCCTTATCAATCCAAACTTGTTGAGTATCCAAGAAGAAAAATTGGAAAGCAAACCCGTCGATTTCAATATGTTTGGTTCAAACAATTTCCTTGGCTAGAATATTCACCTTCAAAGAACAAAGCATACTATTTTCCATGCTTTCTTTTTGAGAATACAAGTAATCCAATGGCTCGTTTTGCATTTGTTTATGAAGAGTTTAACAGTTGGAAGAGAGTTAATGATGGAGAAAAATGTGCATTTCTTATTCATGTTGGTTCATTGTCTTCATCACATAATAGATGTATGAAATGTATTCAGAACTTGATGAAACCAAAGTAAAATATTGACAAAGTGTTGAATGTTCAATCTACGGAAGAAATTATAAAGAATAGGTTGCGTCTAAAGGCAATAATTGAAGGTTTATTATGGCTTGCAACTCAAGGATGTTCTTTTAGAGGTCATGATGAATTAGAGAGTTCCTTAATTAAATCATGGAAATTTTATTGAATTGTTGAAATTTCAAGCACATTTAAATGATGAAATTGCAAAAGTTATGTTACATAATGCTTCGTAAAATGCTAAATACACTTCTCCGCAAATTCAAAAGGAAATATTGTTAGTAATTAGCCCTAAGAGTCAATTATGAGATGACTAGGCTTTTTGGGTTACTCATTGAGTTAGACTCAAATGAACCCACTCATTGGATTGAGTCTAATCTGAGTTAGACACATTGGATTAATGGATTTGACTCAATAGGTTAAACTTATTGGATTATTGGATTAATGATTAATCCAATATAATAATCTAATCCATTAAGAAGAATACAAAGAGACAAAAATCTTTGGTATTCATGGGATGAATATAAATAGGTTTTTGAAATGAATTTTTCATTAGATGAAAGAGAGATGAAAAGTGTGACTATTAATCTTCCCTCTTCTTCCTCCTTATTCCTCCTTGGGTGATTTTTGTTCTTGGTCGAACCTCCATGAGTGGCTAGCACCATGAAGGTGGTTCTTCTCCAAAGGCTTCATTCGTGTGACAAATAAAGGATGTGTTCGTGTGGATACCGTAGAGGCGCAGTCGCTTAATCGCGCTGAGATCTGCATCTAAAGAAAAAGTTACTGTCGGAATTACGAAGGGCACGCAACAAAGGTATACATCTCATGTAAAACTTAGTATATGATTATTTTCTTCTTCGCATGGATCTTCTGGAGAGGATCTAATTAATTTTTCGTTGCGTTTAAGCATGTTTAGCGCGCTAGATCCCTACAAATATTGCATATTCTTGCTAATAAAGTGAGAACAATGATTCGAGATGAATTGAGAGATGCCAAGTTTTGTATTCTTGTTGATGAAGCTCAAGATGAATCTAAAAAAGAGCAAATGATCCTTATTTTCATATTTGTTAATAATTCTGGATTTTTGGTAGAACGTTTCTTTGAGATTTTGAGTGTTGAGGACACAACATCAACAAACCTTAAGAAATCAATTTCTGATATTTTTGTTCAACACAATATTCAAATCCACAACATGAGGGGATAAGGGTATGATGGTGCAAGATATGCGTGGTGAATGGAATGAGCTTCAAGTATTATTTCTTAGAGATTATCCATATGCCTATTATGTACATTGTTTTGCTCATCGTTTACAGTTAACATTGGTTGCAACTGCTAAGGATGTGGCTTCTATTTGACAATTATTTTCTTATTTGACTTTCATTGTAAACTTCGTCACCTCGTCTCCTAAATATCTTAGTGATTTACAATTTTCTCAACAAGAAGAGATTGCATATATGTTGGCTATTGGTGAGTGTGAGTCTGGTATAGGAGCTAATCAAATTGGTACATTGCATAGATCTGGTGCTACTCATTGGAGCTCTCATTATGATTCTGTTAGGAACTTGATAGACATGTATGTAGCAACTTGTGATCCTTGGAAATCTCAGTGAAAATGAGCCAAATGGTACAATACGTAGGGAAGCTTGTGGTTTATGCAATATAATTATGAGTTTTGAATTTATATTTGTGTTGTTTTTGATGGAAAATATCTTAGAAATCACTGATATTCTTTGTCAAGCTCTACAAAATAAATCACAAGACATTGTGAATGCTTTAAAATTTGTCTCAACCACAAAAGTCATCCTTCTAAAATATAGAGAAGATGGTTGAGATGAATTTTTTTTGAGAAAGTAAAGACTTTTTGTGAACGACATAATATTAAGATGTCTGATATGAGCTGTGGTTATAAAGTTAATCGTTATTGTCAACAACGGGACCATGTCACAGTTGAGCTTCATTATCACTATGATATTTTTAATGTTGCAATAGATTTTCAAGTGATGGAACTAAATTGTAGATTCAGTGAGGCAACAATGGAACTTCTTGCTCTTTGTTCAACTTTGGATCCTACTTATTCATTTAAAAAATTTAATATGGGCGATATTTGCAAGCTTGCATCAAAATTTTATCCGACTGATTTTACTCAACAAGAAATTCATGCTTTGAAAGCTGAATTGGAACACTATCAACTTGACATAGTTTGTGATCGTGAGTTTCAACAAATTTCTACTCTTTCTACATTATATAGAGAAATGATTGTGACCAAAAAGGCTGAGAGTTATGTTATGATTCAGAGATTGATTCGTCTTGTCTTGAATCTTCTTGTATCAACTGCAACGACAGAGAGAGCCTTTCCATCCATGAAATTTTTCAAAACGACACGTCGCAACAAGATGGATGATGATTTACTTTCCAATTGCATGATTCTCTACATAGAACGATAATTGTCTGAGAAAATAGACTTGGAATCAGTAATAGATGAGTTTTATACTCTAAAATCTTGTCGAGCACAGCTTAAGTAGAAATTGAAGTATTTTGTATGAAATTTGAACTATGTAAAAGGATATTGGTATATAAATGTTATATGTTTGTTAAATGTTTAGTATACATGTATGTTTTATTATTGTTGTAATTTAGCCCAGGGCATTTGAAGATCCTGGCTACGCCATTGGTTTGATTTGTTGTTGTGAGTTTGAGTTTAGTTTAAGTTTGATTTGAATTTTGTTTGTTTAGATGTTATTAAGTTCAAAAGTAGATCAAATGGGTATAGAAATTTAAATTTTTATCGTAAAATTTAAAACTTCAAAAATATAACAAGTTTTAAATGAGATGTAAAATGGGAAAATTATGAGACCGAATGATATCTTAATAGAGGTATGGAAGTACTTAGAGAAACAAGGTATTGAATGACTTATAGAATTATTTAACATTATATTGAAAATAAAAAAAAATTAATTAATGAAGGATAAATATTTTAATTTCTTTATATAAGTGATGATATAATAGTCATAAAATCCAATAGAGTAGAAGGATCCATATAGCTAATTTCACCTAGTGGGATAAGACTTGGTGGTTATTATTGTAAATATTATCGAGTTTTCAATTCAAATTTATTTGATGTTTTAAAATTTTTATATTTTAAATTTATTTAGTTGGTTATTGAGTTGTTTTATTGATGAATATAATTCTTAAATATTATTTATTAACATTAACGAGTTAAATATATATATATATTTGAATTTTGATCCAAGTAGGATCGAATTATAATTTAAAATAATATAAATTTGTGTCCTGTTCGAATTATTTAAATTTAAAGTTTGAGTAGATTCAAATTAAAATTATAGAAAATAATTAGAGTTGGATTTGAATTCGTAAATAATTAAGTGAATAAAATATTATAGGTTAAAAAAAATTATCAAATATTCAGCTGGAATGTTCTAAACTCTTGCCCCTTAAACAAGCACTAAAGACTTCAGATCAGAGCTGAGCTGGAAGGAGGGATCGATTGGGCGTCAAGCCTTCTACTCTTCCGTTCGCACCGAAGAGCTTGTTCCCGAGCTTGAGGAGCACTCAAATCCAAATATTAATGACTTTTTCACATTCTCTAGTAAAGACATTTCAGATTTCACATCCATTGGTATCGATTGCTACTGCATTGTTTTTAGCTTCATAAATAAACAATCTACAAAGGCCTAAATTTTGCACATGATGAGTATGTGGTTTTTGAATTCGACAGAGGAAAATGATTGCAATTAGTTGTTTCTACCGAACTTCCGTAAAATCATGGCTATTTTGATGGTTTTGGTTCCGATTGTTAATTTTTATCTCCTATTATTCCTTTTTTTTTTATTTATTTGTCAGGTTTCACTATCACCTGTTGGCCTAGATGTGGTAGCAAATAATAGATACTAAACACCTCGGGCAATGGTATGAGAAATTAATCTAACGTCTTTAGATAAATCACTCATTAAGTATCAACTCTCTAAACCGATTGATCCCGAAGATGATCGACTTAAGAAAATTTTCTACTGATTATCATGATAAATTTGAAAAACAACAGCAACCTGAGACTCATAGTCAGGTGTTTTGGGAATTAATCACAACTTATAAAGAGAGATATTTTAATTCTCAACATCTCTTTGTCAGTCTTTAGAATGAGCTTCAATTGCCCCAAGGGTAGGTAGGGATGGCAACGGGGCGGGGCGGGGTCGGGTTTGCCATTCCCATCCCCGTCTCGTTTTCATTTTTTCGGGTTCGGGGATTCCCCGAACTCGAACCCACGGGTTCGGGGATTCCTCATCCCCGCCCCATTTCTAAATTAATTTATATTATTATTATTATTATTATTATTTAATAATAATTATTATTATTAATATTAATATTAATATCAATATCAATAATATTATTATTAATAATATTTTCAAAAAAATTAATATTAATATTAACACTATTATTAATATTTTTTAAAAAAATCATATTAGTATTTATTAATATTAATAATAATAATATTCGGGGCGGGTTCGGGGATGGGGATAGTATTCCCATACCCGTCCCAAACCTGCCCCATCCCCATTTTGGGTTTTTCCCGCGGGGCCCCACACCCGCGGGGAAAATTGCCATCCCTAAGGGTAGGGTATCAGGATTAGATTATCCTGTGATAGATTAGAGATCTAGAGTTTAAGACTCAACTATGACGTATTATTAAAAAAAGTTCTCCTTAATGGATAGCAGACCTGAGAATGATGTTTGTGAGGATGAGTCTCCATGTACACTTCTCTGATTTATCCTAATGGCCGATGGAAAACTTCTATGGGGCTGAGTCGATCACCCCAAATTTAATGTTATTTGATCTGGTTAATTATTTTTTTATATAATGAGACACATGTTGGACAATTTACCGGAGATTTTAGAGAATTAGCCAAATTTAAATTACAGGAATTAAATTTAATTTATCTATCGAGATAACCTGAGCAGATAATTTCATGCTATTAGCAGAGGCTAGTTTATGCCATGTGCTAACTGCGGAGTGACTGAGCAAGCAGGGCGGTCGAGCGAGCAAAGCAGCCAGATGGTAGAGCTGGTAGATCGACCAAGCGAGCAGAGTGGCCGAGCGGCTGAGTAGACAGAGCTGACCGAGCGAGCAAAGAGATCGAGCAAGCAGAGTGGCCGACCGGCCAGTGCGATCGAGCGAGTAGGTTAGCAGATCAGACCGAGTGGTTGATCGAACAGAGTCGTCGATTGGCTAAAGCTTCTGATTGGGTAGAATGACAAATCAGATCGAGTGGGCAGAGTAGCCGAGCGAGTAGAGCAGAGCAACTGATCATGATGAGAAGACAAATCGACCGAGCGACAAGGCAGCCTAACAGTAAAAGGCAGGGCGGCCCAAGCAGGTAGAGCAACCGAGCGGGCGAAGAAGCCGAGCGAGCCAAGCGGTCGAACGGTTGAGTGGACCGAGGCCTGCGATGGACGTAATTTTCTTGAAATAGATTCATCCCACCTCTAGTTATGCTTTAAGATTTTCTCGAGTCGTCTGTTTCCGAGGATACAATAGTTAACCGTGATTCCCACCAAACACTAATAGTCACGGCTCCGCCGAGCAAAAGATACACGATTGAGGAGGAGGGGAATGAAGGTGGAGAGCTTCTGCTTGTGTATATAGGAGCTCAGACCAATAGATAAATTTTACCTCCTCTGTGTTAGCCTTAAGACGGGTTGGCAAAGGCGTGACAAGCGTAGTCATCTTTTACCACCATGCATAAGAGAGTCTCTCCCCATATATTTATTGACTTGATCATTAATGCATATGAATCAATATAAATTAACCAACATGTCTTAAAACTCTCAATATGGAGCTAAAGTCTCATTCATAATGAAACTTCTTTTCTCTTCCACCTCTTCCCTATTCTTGTATACCAACTCGTCCCCTCGGGACGGTCTAATGGTTAGCACATAATGTATTGTCACCATGAGGTCTGGGGTTCAAATCTTGGCAAAGTCGAGGTAAATGTCTCCCTTATTTATTAGTCATTATTCTAAAGGTTAGTAGCCGCCCGTGATTTACCTCTTTCGTGTTGGTCTTGGGACGGATTGACAAGGGCGCTAGGATAAATGTATTCATCTTTTACCTCCATTTTATATCTAATAATTATTGCCACCTTGTATATCTAACAACTCAATCCTTCATGAACTAATGTGAGTGAATGTATACTTAATAATTTGCAAATGAAGGAGGAGTACATCTTTACAAACTTTTGTCTGGGTGACAAAAGAGGAATACGTTCGCCTTTAGCATTCTCGTCAATTCATTCCATGATCAATATGGAGGAGATAAATCATGAGTAACTACTAACTTTTGGAATAATGACTAATATATAAGAGAGATATTTATCTCGACTTTTGAGGGATGATGAGTAAATTGAATTAAAAATGGGATCGTGTTCATATTCTTATTCAAATTTGAAAGAGGCAATTCTTAGTTAATTATTTAAAATGACACGCCTAGAATCTTCTTTATCAATCAGGGTTTTACAAATTACAGTCAAATGAACCACTCGACCTGATATTTCGGACAACAATACCTATAACTAACTATTAAGTGAGTCCAATTTGACTCAGCACCCACAAATACAAATTGTTTGGGCTCTCATGCTAATCTCGGCCATTAATTTCGATTTGTCATATCCTTTCACCCATTTCACAGGTCTTTTATTGGTAGCCACCATTTTATACCATTTTAATTATCCTAATTACTTTTATATATATATATATATACATATATATATATATATATATATATATATATATATATATATATATATATATATATATTTATCTATGAGTGTATTTGATTTAAATTATCATGTATAATATTAATTATACAATTACTAAATTATCATTCATAATTTATGATTTTATAGTTACTATAATTATAATAATTATTAATTATAATAGCTACGAATTGTTTTGATTATAATAGTGATAGCATCTATAATTTTATAATTATAATGATAATTATAACATGTACAGTTTAATAACAATTAAAATATGAAAAATAATTTTAATAAAAAGAACTAAAATCCTTTAAGTTCTTAAAAAATTTTAAACAATATTTTTTAGTCTAATACTATATCGTTACATATTATCTTACTATCTTACTATTTTATTAAAAATCTCTCCCCTTTACTTAACTAACTTTGGTGAAACCTAAAATGAATTTACGTTATTGTCATTTTTTCTATTCACACTAAAAATAATTCCAAGGTTTATTAGTAATTCTACAAGCGAAACAATCAGTGATCTATAGTTCGAGACTCAGCTACGACGTATTATTATGAATTTTTCTCATCATTAATTTTCTTTGATTGTTTTATATAAAAAAAATAAAGTTCTCTTTAGTCCTACATCTTAGAATTGATAACACTATGATCAAAAAAGCTTCTATAAATATTTTAAATCGACGATATTAAAAAATATATTTTTCTTAGTTTCTTTTACTAAGATAAATATAATATTAAATTAAAATAATTTTTTTCATAGGGAAGTATATTACAATAGTTTATTGCTAGTACCTAATAATAAATATAAATCTTTGAAGATTTATAACGGTTAGTATTTCTAATTTAAAATTTAGATGGAAAATATAGATAAAAATAATAATAAAAATAATATAGTAACGTATCTTATTTCTCAAACAGATGCATTTAATTTTTTTTAAATATTTATTTTCTTTAAAAAAAAAAATTCTCTCCACATTTTTAGAGCTGACCAACACTATAATTACTGATGTCAGACTATATCTATAACTCTTGAAACACGTGGCAGGGTCAAGCAAAGGACACGTGGCTTGACCACATAGGTTATGATTTCATTACGTCTCATAGATTGTGTAACTTGGTAGGATCTTTGACTTTGAAACCCAAAATTATTACATGCTTGCCAACTAACTCAACCACCCATTCCATGCCAACCAAATAGATGCGAAATGTTTGAAAAAGATTTATTATTATTTTTATATTTTTTGTTACATTTTTAATTATAAATTATATTTTCAGTCTTTTTTATTTGGTTTAACGGTGGAGATCTGGATTGGGCCAAGTCAACCGGCGCCGCCCGATTAACCCGATCGGCCCGTGCAACTTCCTCGTTCACACGAGCGAGCGCGCGAGAAAATCTCGACGACAATGGCGACGACGATCGAGGAAGCGTTAGAAAAAGACGGTTGGTTTCGTCTTTCGACGCAAATCGATTCCAAGCGTCTTCCCGTTTTCATGGGCAAAAGATCGGGCGGTGAGCCAATGAGATCGGTGCTGTCGGAGAAGGCCCTGTTCGCGGCGGCCGCCGGTGCGGCAGCCATTGCCGGCGTGCTCCTCCTCTCCAGCTTCTTCTCCGACGGTGGCCTCCGCTGCACGTTCCTCCCTACCATCTCCCGCACCTCCGACCCCACTTCGGAGCTGGCCGAAGCGCTGCTCTACTATGCGACGACGCCGGTGGTGCCGCAGCAGTCGCGCGCAGAGATCCGCCTCGCTTTCGACGTGCTCCGCCGCCGCTCCCCCTGCAACTTCCTGGTCTTCGGCCTCGGCCGGGACTCCCAGCTGTGGTCGGCCCTCAACCCCGGGGGCACCACTCTGTTCCTGGAGGAGGACCCGCAGTGGTACTCCACGGTGTTGAAGTCGACGCCGTGGCTGAAGGCGCACCACGTGAAGTATCGGACGCAGCTTTCGGAGGCGGAGGAGTTGATGAGGAGCTACAGAGCCGGCGAAGGCGAGTGCCGGCCATCGACTGGAGCGAAGGGGTTGCAGCGTAATGACCGGTGCAAGTTGGCGTTGGTGGGGCTGCCTGTCGAGGTATACGATCGGGAATGGGACGTGGTGATGATCGACGCGCCGAAAGGGTACTACCCGAAGGCGCCGGGGAGGATGGGCGCGATCTACACGGTGGCGGTGATGGCAAGAGGGCGTCGGGGAGCGGGGGACACCGACGTGTTCCTCCACGACGTCGACCGGCCGGTGGAGAAGAAGTTCGCAATGGAGTTTTTATGCGACAAGTATCGGGAGGGCGGCGCCGGCAGGCTGTGGCACTTCCGGATCCCGCCGGTCAACGTCACCTCCGTTGACTTTTGTTGACATTGTTTTTCTTCGATGGTTTTTCTCCCCTTGTTGAATTTTTTAAATAAAATATGAGATTGTTGAAATAAAGTAGGAATTCCGTCCTCGTATAATTTTCTTGGCTTCCTCTTTGCACAAGCCATCACAAATTTTGATGCTTTTTGTTGGCTAATGACCGTGGCAGTCTATATGCAAAGTTAATTGTTTTCATACTCATTTTTTATACAGAAGATCTGAATGGCGACCTTCAATTTGTTTCAAGAAATTGTGCAGAAATTTACTCTAAATACTTGATCGTGTTTGTGCAGAATGACATTTCAGGATTAAGGTAGTCGCTTACCAGGTGAGTAAGGAGTAAATGAATGAATTGGACAGACATTGGTGAGCTTTCCCTCAAACACACTTTCTTATATCTCCTAAGCAATGAGTTATAAGGAGGGATGTGAGTGACATAGATGAAGTTTGTCCCTTCCATATAATGAAAGTGATGTATGTGAATTCCTTGATTAAGTAGGACTACTAAAATATATGATCATGCTCAAATGAGTTAATATAAGATATTAAATTTATTTGTTTAAGTCTATTTATAGATCAATAAACACATAGATTGATAAAAAGATGACATGATCTATACCTCTTAAATCAATCAGATGTCATATACAAAAAGACTAAATTATATAATAAAATAGTCATAAACAGGTTAGGTCGAATCTACAACATTCTCGTCACTTAGGCATCCACGATGTATTTCTAAATATCACTCGTTGCTTGTGTCTTTAAAATGAGATTTTAGAGTCACTATCAATATTATGAGAACTATTGGACATAGAGAGCACATCAATTTTGTAGCTTGTTTTATTTTAGTATGACTAAAATAAAAGTATGCCTAAGTTTTAAATATAAAATTTATTTCAAATCTTAAACTTGTTAGATTAATGAATTAATCTAATTGGATCTTATTACTAGGTTAATTTAATTAGATTTTAAATTTATTGAATTAATGGTTATTTTAATATTTGTTTGGATTTTTCAAATAAGCACAAATTAAATAAAACCCATATTATATGCCTACGTTTTATTTTGGAAATGCAATAAGAAAGAAAATGGTCTTATTAGATAAGCGTTGGAGGTTGAGTAGGAACGCGATTTTATTTGATAAGATTATGTCAATCCTAGAAGTTAAGATTTTTTATCCCACCTTAAATAGTGGCTACACTACAACGTGGATACGGGAGACTCCAATTGTGCTTGTGAAATAGATATTTTTTTAATAAACTTCTGGGCTCTGGTGAGTCACTCGGACATTATTAAAGTAACCATTCTTTCGAGGTTTTTCAAATAGTCTCATTCATTGAACTTAGTACAAAATCTTGGTCTAACTAGTTAGGATCAGTTTCAGTTAGTTTCACTAAGTCAAATGCACTAGGTCGAAGTCATATCTTCCTAGACATGCATAGATAAAGCTTCCCTAACATACTATCATCCAAAACGTCACCAGTACCGTAGGTTAAGTTAAATTTTTGTCCCTTTAAGCTAATCCTAATTACCCTGCCGGGTAGGTTATTTTTGGAGGTGTCGATTAGTTTGGAGGCTCCCCTTAAATTATTGATCTGGATTAAATTTTAGTTCTGGGTTTATGTCAATTACTTTTATAATTGTAATGAACTTGATGATAATTAGGGGTTGAGTTGGTTTTGTAATTATTTCTATGGTTTGACTTTGGTTTGGTTGATTTAATTTCATGTTTTAAATTTTGATTTGATTTTACATAATATATTTTATCTTTGGGTATATAGTATTGGTTAATTCATACTTGCGTTGTTAGACATACTTTTGGAACCCAAACTTTAGTTTGTGTTTTGGTTTGAGTTACAAGTGACATAAATGATTTATTTGTTGAGCTGGACTTGTAACCAAGCCCAGATTTGTTGTATACTATTTTTTGATTATTTAATATTAGATTCAAATTTTTAGATCTAGTTGTGAAATTTTCTAACAACCCTTTAAGTTTGTTAATTTTAATTTTTAGTGTTGAATTTTCCACCTCAAGTTTTACAACTTGATTTGGATTAGATTTTTCAATTTGTTCCTTGAGGTGTTGGTTTTCCTTAAGGAGCATTTTATTTTGATTTTCGTGTTTGGTTAATTTTCTATTTAAGCATGCAATTACTTTAAAGAACTTCTTGCTTAAATTAAAATATACCTCATCGGAACCTTCGGAAACGAGTACGGACTCGTGTCTCGATTCGGGTTCGAACCCATCTTCTGATTTGTCCTCCAATTCTGATTCGCGGGCCATCATTGCGAGGTAGCTTCGGTGCATCTGATCTTTGGCATCTGATTCATCTAAAGACGATTCACCCCACGTTATTTTGAGTGCCTTCTTTTTGGTTGCCTTGGTTTTGTCGTTCTTCAGCTTCGGACACTCGTTCTTGTAGTGACCCTTCTTGTTACATCCGAAGCAAGTCACATTCTTTGGTTCGGTAGTGGAGTTGATCTTCTGCAGGTCATTTCTGCTGAAGTTCTTCTTTCTCCTGGTGAATATTTTTCTTACCAAGTTCACAAGGTGTTCTTCATCTTCTGAGTCTTGGTCAGACTCACCTTTAGATTTAGGCTTGGTTCTTGACTTTTCTTTAGAGGAACCTGTAAAAAGAGCAACACCTTTCTCGGTTCTAGCGTTAGTTTGTTTGTGTAGCTCAAGTTCACAAAATAATTCATCTAATTTTAATTTTGAAAGATTCTTTGAAATCTTGTAGGCATCCATGATTGATGCCCTTAATGCATTTCGAGGAAATGCGTTCAGGGCGTACCTTATTAAATCGCAGTTCTCCATTTGGTGGTCGATAGTGTGAATCCCGTTCAAGATGTCTTTGATCCTCGCGTGGAGTTGACTTGCAAATTCTCCTTCCTGCATTTTAATATTAAATAATTTATTCAAGAAGAGATCTCGTTTGGTTACCTTGGCATCGCTGGTTCCCTCGTGAAGTTTGATGAGCTTGTCCCACAATTCCTTCACATTTTCGTGTGAGATCACTCAGCTCATCTCTTCTTTCGTTAGCCTGCATTGTAGTGTATTGAGGGCTTTGAAGTCCATCTGGACTTTTTTCTGTTAGAGTGTATACTAAAAACCTAGCTTTTGTAAATATTTATTTTTGAAAATAAAAGAATCACATTAGTCAAATGTCTACATTTTATTTGTTAAGTGTAGTTGTTTAATTAATTTATATTGTAGATAACATGATGTGTGATGTCACACACAGAAGATCATGTTATCAGTTCTTTATAAATTATAAACAGTTGATCATGACTAAGATGGAAAGGAACAAACCATTAGAATAGTCGTAGTGTAATTAGGTATTAGTTTATCTTGACTAATAAATTACACTAGTACACTCTAAGTGTATTGAGTAGGACCATTTTAGAAAAATTCTTTTTATACTGACTTAATAAAAGAACTAGACCTTAGTTATTATGGAAGTGTGTGCTCTTAATCCTAATATAATAATAACAAGCACATATATTTAATATTTATTTCTTTAACTTATTAAAGGGTGAGATTTAGTTCGATAAATCAATAGGCCCGATAAGTTAGGAAATGATATTACTTATAGTGTGTGTTGTTGATTATAGAAGGAAATTGTGTCCTAGTAATCTAGGTTGAAAATGCCCCCAAGAGGAGCTCATAAGGATTGTCATATTAAACCCTGCAGGTGGACTTAGTCCGACATGACAATGAGGTTGAGTGATACTACTCTTGGACTTAGATATTAATTAAGTGCGTTGTCAGTAACTTACTTAATTAGTGGACATTCATTATCTTAAACACAGGGAGACTAACACACTCATGATAAGAAGGAGCCCATAAATGTAATTTGGGATTGGTGTGGTAGTGAAACAATATCTCTCTAGTAGAATGAGTTATTGTTGATGAACTTGAGTTGTGTGTTTGGGGCGAACACAGGATACTCAAGCTCATCGGAAGGCCAAAACCAATTTCTCCTCTAGGTCCTTGTCGTAGCCTCATTAAAGTCTCAAGTTCATCCAAATAAAAGTCCTTCTTGGTGTCCAAGAAAGGAGGTCGGCCCATTGCTTGGTGACCAAGCAATGGCCGACCACTATCTCCTTAAGAGGGCCCATAATAAATTCAAATAGGAGAGGTGTTTTGAATTTTTAAAATCTTCTCTTTGTAGAAAACTATAAGTTTTAAAAGAGAGATTTTAATTTTAAAAACTTTCCTTATTTGAATTAGGCCACATGGTTTAATAGAGAGTTTTAAAAGTTTTAAAATTTTTCTTTTTTAACCATCCTCATGGTTTTAGAAAAAAGGAAGAGAAGTTTTAAAATTAAAATTTTCTATTTTTTTTATAACCATGTTAAAAAAGGAAATTTTTAGAAGAGAAGTTTTAAATTTTAAAACATGATTTTAATTTTTTTAAAACTTTCCTTTTTAACATCAACTTTAGGAAAGAGAGCTTGTAAAATTTTATAAGAGGATTTTTCTTGTAAAATTTTATAAAATTATTTTATTCTTTCCTTGATGATGTGGTCGACCACCCTTACTTGGTGCCCAAGCAAGGGGCCGGCCAATCAAAGGTTAAATTCAATTATGATTTGGTGATTTATTCAATCAAGAGGAAAGAAAAGGAAAAATAAAAGGGGGAAAGGAAAAAAACAAGAGGAAGATTTTAATTTTTGTAAAAATTCTTTCCTTATTTGATTTGGGCAAGTAATATAAAAGAAGGGATGAGGAGGCCTCATGAGATAACGATTCTTATTCTCTTGCTTGGTGATCCTCAAGTGGTCGACCCCTCTCTCCCTCTCTTTTCCCTTTACTCTCTTTTACTCCTTGGTGGTGGTGGTGGCCGAATTCTAGAGGAGGAAGAAGGCTTTGGGTGGTGTTCATCTTGGAGGATCGTCGCCCATACGACGTCCAAGGCGAGGCGAGGCGAGGCGAGGAATACGACAGAAGATCTTGAGGTTATTAGCATACAAATAAAAGGTATAATTAGCAATTATTTTCCGCATCATGCTACTTATTTTTCTTTGTATGAATTCCAAACACAAGAAGCATTAGATCTAGTTTTTCGAATTAGTAATTCGTGTTTGTGTTTTTCTTTGTTTTTCGAATTTGTGATTCGATTGTTCTTTTTGGTTAAACCTAGAGTTATATAAGGAAATTAAATATTAGCTTTCTTTAAAAGGTTTTATCTAGGCGGTAGTGGATGCTCTCATACCCAAGAAGGTCATGTGCCTCACCATGAAGTCCTAGAAGCCAATTTTAGAAATTAATATTTAATTGAATTTATAACATAGGTGGGTTTAGATCAATAGTGTTAAGTTCCGCTTGCGATCCAAATCTAAACTATTAAGAACAGATAAGTTAAATTTGGAATCAATAATGTTAAGTTCCGTTTACGATTCCTAATTTAACTTCTAAAGAACACAATAGGTTATTTAGGAAAGGTTCGACACTTGTACAATTTTTTGTACAGTGGAACCGGTACGATCTTCCTAGGACTAACCAACATCTTCTTCATCTTCGAATTCCATTGTTCCAGGTCCATTGGATTTCCAGAGTTGTCGACTGGAGCCTTATAGTCTCTGGTGACGCTAAACCACTGGTCGAAGTCGGTCTTCAGATAGACCTCCATTTGCTTCTTCCAGTACGGAAAGTCATCACCGTTGAACAAGGGAGGACGGACGGTGCTGAATCCCTCGATTTGGGTCATAATTCTTGCACACAAAAAACAAAGAGGAGGATCCCAAGACTTGGTCTTGGATTTAGCAGTGTGGGAGAAAAAGTAAAAATTTAAGACTTAATTAGTGTTGCACCAATTCAGTTTGAATTGCTACGAAACAAAAATCTCCAAAGAGGTAATGATACCAATCTGGATTATTTTGAAAAACTTAAAATCGAAAAATGAGAAGAAAAAAAAACTTTCACCCCATTTGCCTGATTGATGGTTGCACCAAATCAGAGCGGTATCTGCTCTAATACCGCTTGTTAGATGGTAAAGTTTGCTAGAAGGGGGGGTTGGAAACTTTCGAAGCAAGGCTTGTTGCGAAAGGGTATACTCAGAAAGGGAATCGATTATGAGGAAACCTTTTCGCCAGTAGCTATGCTTAAGTGTATCCGGATACTTTTATCTATTGCTGCTCATATGAATTATGAGGTTTGGCAAATGGATGTCAAGACAGCTTTTCTTGACGGAAGTCTTAAAGAAAACATCCATATGAAACAACCAGAAGGGTTTATTGCAAAGGACAAAAAACATATAGTATGTAAGCTCAATCGGTCTATTTATGGAGTGAAGCAAACTTCAAGGTCTTGGAACATCCGGTTTAATGTATGCAAGAAGTGTGATGAAAACGTGGTGGTATTTCTTGTACTATACGTAGATGACATTTTGTTAGTTGGAAACAATATCAAAGTGTTGTCGGAAGTAAGGGTATGGTTGTCCAAGCAATTCGATATGAAGGACTTGGGAGAATGTGCACATACTCTCGGGATCAAAGTAATAAGAGATCGCAAGAAAAAAATGTTGTGCTTATCCCAAGCTTCATATATCGATACGATCCTAGCTCATTTTAGCATGCAAGACTCCAAGAAACGTTTTCTACCTTTTAGACATGGTGTATCTTTATCTAAAGAGATGTCTCCGAAGATATCAAAAGAGATAGAGGAAATGAAGGGCGTTCCTTATGCTTCATCTGTAGGAAGCCTAATGTATGCTATGTTATGCATGAGACCGGATATCTATTTTGTCGTGGGTATGATTAGCAGATATCAAAGTAATATAGGGCAGGGACATTGGACTGCAGTAAAGCATATATTAAAGTACCTGAGAAGGACTAAAGATATATGCTAATTTACCAAGCAGATGATTTACTCCCTGTGGGTTACATGGATTCCGACTTCCAATCAGATAGGGACAATAGTAAGTCTACATCAGGCTATGTGTTACTTTAGGATGTGGAGCCATAGCATGAAGGAATGTTGAACAGAAATGTGTTTCAGACTCAACCACGGAAGCTGAGTATGTGGCAGCCTCTGAGGTAGCCAAAGAAGTTGTATGGCTTATGAACTTCCTAATGGACTTAGATGTGATTCCTGGTTTGCCCAAAATCATCACAATTTATTGTGATAATAGCGGTGCAGTAGCAAACTCGAAGGAACCACGAGCCCATAAGGCAAGTAAACACATAAAGCGCAAGTACCACCTGATACGAGACATCGTAAAACGAGGATAAGTTGTTGTCGTCAAGATTGCATGAACAGATAACCTGGCAGATCCTTTCACTAAGGCCCTTTCGGCGAAAGCTTTTGATCTGCATGTTGAAGGAATGTGAATAAGATGTATGGCAGCGTTTATGACAACATAGTTTTTTAATATAAGTGGGAGATTGTTAGAGTGTATATTAAAATTCTAGCTTTTTGTAAACATTTATTTTGAAATAAAGAATCACATTGGTCAAATGTCTACATTTATATGCTAAGTGTAGTTGTTCAATTAATTTATATTGTAAATAACATGGTGTGTGGTGTCACATACAGAATATTATGTTATCAGTTCCTTATAAATTATAAATAGTAGCTCACGACTAAGATGGATAAGAACAAACCATTGGAATAAGTCGTAGTGTAATTTGGTATTAGTGTATCTTGACTATAAAATTACACTTGTACACTTTGAGTGTATTGAGCAGGACCATTTGAGGTAATATCTTTTTATACTGACTATATAAAAGAACAACACCTCTGTTATTATGGAAGTATGTACTCTTAATCATGATATAATAACAAGCACATATACTTAATACTTATTTCTTTAATTTATCAAAGGGTGTGATTTAGCTCGTTAAATCAATAAGCTCGATAAGTTGGAAAATAATATTATTTATATGGTGTGTTGTTGATTATAGAATGAAACTATTGTTGGTTGCTACTCGTAAAATCTATTGGTTCCACTGTACAAAAATTTTGTACAAAGGTCTGAACCTTTTCCTAGCTACCATGTGTTCTTTTTTAATTAAACTTGGATCGCCTGCGGAACTTAACACGTTTGATCCTAAGTTTAATTTATTTGTTCTTTTAGGTTTAGACTTGGATCTCCTGCGAAACTTAACACGTTCGATCCAAATCACCTAGGTCACAAAGACAATTAAATATCTATTTCCAAAATCGGCTTACAGTACTGCATGACGAGACACATGGTCTTCTTGGATATGGGAGCAACCACCACCGACTAGACAAAGTCTTTTAAGAAATTAAATATTTAACCTTCCCATAGTAACCCTAGGTTAACCATTAAGAACAATCAAATCACAAGGAAAAGAAAAAAACAAAAGAACACAACTTCGAAAACTAATTCAAAAAATTAGAATCGCATGCCTTTTGTATTTGGTATTTTTACAAAGAAACAAGACTAACATGATGCGGAAAACTATTATTAGTTATATCTTTCTTTGTGAATAATGACCTCTTGATCTTCTACCGTATTCCTCTTCTAATCTCGGACGTTGTGTGGGCAATGATCTTCCGAGACGAGGACCACCTAACACCTTCTTCTCCTTCCTTCAAGTTTCGGCCAAGCACAAAACAACTCAAAAGATGAAGAACTTTTTCCACCAACCAAGCTCCAAGGGATGCAAGCTTTCTCTTCTTCTTCTCCAAGCTAAGATCCAGCCACCACTTGATCTCCAAGAAGGATGAGAGGTTCGGCCACACCAAAGGAGAAAAGAGAACTTGAAGGGGCCGGCCACACCAAGGAAGAAAAGAGGGAGAAAATAAAATAGAGGTTGTTCACCTTGAAGGCACCCAAATCCCCTCTTTTATAATCCTTAGCTTTGGCAAATAAGGAAATTTAATTACAATAAAATTTTCTTAACTTTTCTTGACATGAATTAATTAAGAAAAATTAAATAAAATTTCCTAATAACCCATGTCATGGGCGGCCACCTCATGGAAGAGCAAATAAGGCAATTTTCAATCAACCAATTAAAATTCCTTATTTGTTTCCAAAAATTTTAAAAAATAAAATTTCCTTTTAAAATCCCTTCATGGTTGATAAAAAGAAATTTCTATAATTTTAATTTTTCAACATGTGAATAATTTACAAAGAAGAAAAATAAAATATCCTTTCAATCTACAAATAAGGAAAGAGATTTAATCTCTTTTCTTAATCTTTTGTAGAAACTTATAAAGAGATATTTTAATTTTTAATCTCTCTTTTAAATTATATCTTCCACATAAGAAAAATTTTAAATTAAAATTTTTTTTATTTTAATAGGGCCGACCACCTAAGCTTGGGTTCAAGCTAGGGTCGGCCACCCATGGACCAAGGCTTGGCCGACCCTAGCTTGGTTCTCAAGCTTGCTTGGCCGACCCCTACAACATGGGTATGAAGGTGTGTATAGTACTCTATAACTAAGAGACTACGATAGGGACCGAGAGGAGGAATTGGTTTTGGTCTCCCGATAAAATTAAGTATCTCGTGTTCGCCCCGAACACACAACTTAATTTTATCAATAATAATTCATTTCACTAGAGAACTATTATTGAACTACCGCACCAATCCCAAATTACATTTTTGGGCTCCTTATTATGAGTGTGTTAGTCTCCCTGTGTTTAAGATGTCGAATGTCCACTAATTAAGTGAGTTACTGACAACTCATTTAATTAATATCTTAGTCCAAGAGTAGTACCACTCAACCTTATCGTCATGTCGGACTAAGTCCACCAACATGACAATTCTTATGAGCTCCTCTTGGTGACATTATTAACCTAGATCACTA
Source organism: Zingiber officinale (assembly GCF_018446385.1). Taxonomy (NCBI): domain Eukaryota; kingdom Viridiplantae; phylum Streptophyta; class Magnoliopsida; order Zingiberales; family Zingiberaceae; genus Zingiber; species Zingiber officinale. The sequence goes on from NC_056000.1 coordinate 42,643,536, forward strand.
GGACATAGTTTCCTTCTATAATCAACAGCACACACTACAAGTGATATCATTTCCCAACTTATCGGGCTTATTGATTTATCGAACGAAATCTCACCCATTGATAAATTAAAGAAATAAATATCAAATATATGTGCTTGTTATTATATTAGGATTAAGAGCACACACTTCCATAATAACTGAGGTCTTTGTTCCTTTATAAAGTCAGTATAAAAGAAACGACCTCTAATGGTCCTACTCAATACACTCTAAGTGTACTAGTGTAATTATATAGTTAAGATAAACTAATACCTAATTACACTACGACCTCCCAATGGTTTGTTCCTTTCCATCTTGGTCGTGAGCTACTGTTTATAATTTATAAGATACTGATAATATTATCTTCTGTATGTGACACCACATACTATGTTATCTATAATATAAATTAATTGAACAACTACAAATAAATGTAGATAATTTGACCAAATGTGATTCTTTATTTAAAATAAATGTCTACAAAAGTTTAGGCTTTCAGTATACACCCTAACAACTGTGTCCTAGTAATCTAGGTTGATGATGTCCCCTTGAGGAGCTCATAATGATTGTCATGTAAACCCTGCAGGTGGACTTAGTCCGACATGACAATAAGGTTGAGTGGTACTAATCTTAGAGTTAGATATTAATTAAGTGTGTTATCAGTAACTCATTTAATTAGTGGACATTCGATATCTTAAACACAGGGAGAATAACACACTCATGATAAGAAGAAGTTCATATAGTAATATGGGATTGGTGCGGTAGTTCAATAATAACTCTTTAGTGGTATGAGTTATTATTGATGAACTCGAGTTGGGTGTTCGGAGAGAACACGGGAAGCTCAAGTTCATCAGGAGACCAAAACCAATTCCTTCTCTCAGTCCCTATCGTAGCCTCTTATTTATAAAGTCTTATACCCATATAAACCTAACTTCTTACCCACCTTAAGGTGACCGCCCAAGCCTAGCTTGGAGCCCAACCTAGGGCCAGCCAAACCAAGGAGAGATGGATTCAAGTGGTGGTCGACCCTAGCTTGGAGCCCAAGTAGGTGGCCAACCACAATAAAAATAAAAGAGATTTTAATTTTAAAATCTTTCCTTACGTGGAAGCCATGATTTAAAAGAGATTTTAAAATTAAAATTTTCCTTTTATAGTTTCTACAGAGGATTAAGAGAAAGGTTTGATATCTTTCCTTATTTGTAGTTAAAAAGAAGATTTTAATTTTGGAGAAAAAATTTTCTTTTTGTAATCATTCACATGTTTTAATAGAGAGATTTTGATTTATAAAAGTTTCCTTTTATAACCAACCATAAATTTTTTAAAAGAGAATTTTTTATTTTAAAAATTTTCGGAAACAAATTAGGAAGTTTTAATTTTGTGTTTAAAACTTTCCTTATTTGGAGGACTTGTAGGGGTCGGCCACAAGATGGATTAAGAGGAAATTTTAATTAAATTTTCCTTATTAGTCATTGGCAAGGAAAATAAGGAAGTTTTAATTACGTCTAAAACTTTCCTTATTTACCAAGACCAAGGAATATAAAAGAGAGGGTAGAGGTGTCTCACCTCATAACGCATATCTATTATTCCTCTCCTCTTTTCGTTGGTGGTGGCTGGCCCTCATCCTTCCTCTCCTCCTTTTCTTCTTCTTTGGTGGTTGGCGGCATCAACTCTTGGGGAGATTTTGGTGGCCGGATTTAGCTTGGAGAAGAAGTAGAGAAAGGAGGCTTTGTTTCTTAGCATCCCTTGGAGTTTGGTTGGTGGCCGAAGTTCTTCATCTCAAGAAGATTGTTAGTGGCTGAAACTTGCAAGGAGAAGAAGGAGGCTTGGGTGGATTCTCATCTCGGTAGATCGTTGCCCACACGACGCCCGAGATAAGAAGAAGAATACGACAGAAGATCGTGAGGTCTATAAGCTACAAAAGATATAACTAGTTATTAGTTTCCGCATCATAACTAGTTTATTCTTTTGTTTGGATCTTGAAATACCAAATATAAGAGGCTAACGATTCTAGGCTATCGAATTTATGTTTCGATTTTGTGTTTCTTTTATTTTTCGATCTTGTGATTCGATTGTTCTTAATGGTTAAACATAGGGTTACTGTAAGGAGATTAAATATTGAATTTCGTTGAAAGACTTTGTCTAGGAAGTGATGGATGATCACATACCCAAGAAGGTCTAGTGTCTCACCATGTTTAACCTGGAAGCCCATCTCTGAAATAAATATTTAATCAAATTTGTAACATAGGTGGATTTGAATTAATAATGTTAAGCATCGTTTGCGATCCAAGTCTAAACCTCTAAGAACAGATAAGCTGAATTTGGAATCAATAATGTTAAGTTCTGTTTGCGATTCCAAATTTAATTTCTAAAGAACACAATAGGTTGTTAGGTAAGGTTCAGGGCTTGTATAAAATTTTTGTACAGAAGAACCGGTACGATATTCCGAGTAGCAACCAACAAACCAGGTGTTTAGTCGACCGATAAAGAGATCGGTCGATCGAAAAGATCAGTCAATCGAATGTGGCTTATAAAAGAACAGCTCGAGGTCCAAGCCATGCCAACTTTTCTTATCTACTCTCTGCTCGTCATCTGTGCTACTACTGCTCTACCATGCTTCAACCTTGTGTACAAGATACGACACCGAAAAGTCTCTGACGATCTACACCTTCTATTCTTTGTCGGTATATTTATTTTAGCTTGCATTATTATTATTATAAAAAGATGGTAGTGTATTACTATCGTTCTTATTCTTTGTACGAATTATCTTTTTTTTTTCAAAAATTTTGAAAAGAGGAGTGTTAGTGGATTACCTAACGGTGTGATCAAGGATCGTGAATTTTAAAATAAAAGTCGACATAGATTCCAAACCAACTAAATAACTGTATCTCTTTTGTACTGCTTCCATTTTATTAGTTTTGCTACTTACTTTGATACGTTAAAGAAAGGATTTTTAACAGACGAGTCAAATAGAATGATGATGGGTTTGCCGTGCCACTTTTTAGTTAAGTAACAATTTGAGAAACTAATTATGGGGTGAATGAGACAACTTGACTAACTAGATATGACCTTCACCAAATCCATCTAGTCGAGTCCCATCCTCACCCAATTCCAATTTGTCTAGTGAACTTGTTGTCGTTGTCTTGTTCCACTAACGTAAAGTTAGGAAGATGCTTTGGTGAGGAAATATTGTTTTAATGCAATGCTAAGAAGTAAAATAGAAAATTAGAAATTAGAAAGGGGAACATGAACTTGAACCAATTTACAATCTAACACTCTAAACTTAATTTTTCATGCACTTTGAATTAACAATTAAGTAAAATAAACAATCAGTGAATTTTCACCATTATCATATTCTTCTAATGCACTATCTATAAAATATAAAATTAAACATTTATACAAGGCAGGATATATTCTTAATTTTTTAAATATTTAAGGATCGAATCCTAATTAAAATTTTTTTATAAAATTAATCTATATAAATTAGATATCTAATTTCAAATTAGAAAAAGTATATTTCCTCTCTCTTTCTATAATACATGCCACCCTAATTGAATTACTATGCTTTTAAAAAAAATTGATATCCAAGTGTGAATTAATATTTCATTCAGTTTTTTTTATATAAAAAGGAGAAGTCATTAAATAAATATATTTTTATTGAATAAAAAACTCACGGCCATAATTAGCCTATGGGAGGCCATCATGTTCTTAGCTTTTCTTAATATCACATGAGAGGAGCAAAACAAAAGCAAAAATATACTTTGGTTTGGAGGATTATGATGAAATTGGAAGAAGATCACATGTGGATTTGTCTTTTTCCTTACTTTTTCTCATTGTGTTTTTTTTGACCTAACTCACCTTTTTAATTTATTTTTTTATTTGTTTTCCATTTATTTACTTGCTTCCAAATAAATTCCAAGACAATGTTTTCACATCTCATTTCCTTTCAACCATCAAACAATCCAACTATTTGTGCTCCTCTTAAAGAATTTTTTCCATTGTCCCTGCCTTTTCTTTGCCTACTCAATTCAAAAGATTCCTTATTGGAAATTACAAGTCTAAAAAAAATTCATAATAATGTTAAATTAGAAGGCAATCTTTTATTTTATTTTATTTTTTTTAAAACTAGAAATTCCCCTATTTGGTAGCTTTTACTTGTGTTTTAAATTTGTCTTTTGATTTAATTTATTTTTTAAATGGAATTTCCCCTACTTTCTTCTCTTTCACTTGTGGAATTAACTTTTTAAATAAATACTAATTTTTCAAATTATTAAAAATGGGGGATGCTTAAAGCCTGATTTTATGTTTGAGCAAGATTAGGGAGATTGACAAAATATTCTAAGAATTTTGGAGCAATATGATATAAAGTGTAATGATGATTTCATTTCAATTTATCTATTTAAATGCATCACTTTTTTTTTTTTAAAAAAAAAAATTGAAACCTTGCCCTAAAATTAGGAAAAAGGTGAGTTAGGTCCCACAGTATGCACGTAATTAAAATTAGGAAAAAAAATATAATTACAAGTCACCCCTTATCTTGTCATACATTAAGCAAAAAGGGACAGAAACTCTATTTTAATAAATAAATGGATGAATGATGAATTTTTGGATGAAGACTAACAATGACATTAAGCTTTTCCAGCACAAATCTTAATGCAAAATGGTTTATAATTTAATAACTAGATAATTAATTTATTTTCATTTCGTCAAAATAGAGAAGGTTTAATTTTTTTTGTTTGAAATAGTTTGACTAATTGACATTAATTAATTTTGTTCAAAATTAATTTAATTTTATATAATATGCAGTGAAGGATCTTTTAGTTAAAAATAGGAGGGACCTAGTTTGTGCATTTTAGTTACAAGGATGATTTGGTCATTTGCTTAATATTGAAGGTCCTATTTGATAATTATTCTTAATATAAGAAGAGAAGAGAAGAGAAAAGAAAAAGAGGCGAATACATGATTAAGATAATTATCGGGCTATTAGATACTAATTAATTGTAATTTAGAACGGAGATTAGGTTTATTGGTTAGATTAATTTGCCACTAAACAATTTCGGCTGCTTTATGTTTTTTTAGGGGAAAAAAGCAGCTCGAATTCCAGAGAGAGAAAGGCTTTTGGGAAATTATTAAAGAGGAGATTAATCTCCTCCATTTGATTCTTCTCGAAGATTACCAGGTCATTACTTCATATTTTTTTCACGACAAGGGATAAAAAAATTTCTTTTATTCTCTCATTTCCCTGAAATTATCTGTCAAAATCAAGTTTTTCATAATATTTTTGATGAAAAAAAGATTTTTTTTAGGATGATTTGGCGATTGGCTTTGATTTTTTTCCCTTGCCCCTTCGATCTGAAGTTACCATAGGATTTTATATTTTTGGGGTACGTGTTTTTCTACATTTTAACAGGATTTTGCGTTCGATAGCTACAATTTGATTTCTTGCTCGAGATGAAATTTTGAGTTCAAATTTTGGACGCTAGGGTTTAGGAATTTGTTTCCCCCCTGCAGTTATTCAGTGGATGGTCGAGTAGGATTTCAGTGTAAAAGATGCATTTTTCGGCTGATTTCCTGCTTGTTCTTCGTGTTCTTGGAAGTTGCTAAATTTGGAGTCTTTTGTGGAGGTTAAATCTCAAATTTTCTTCATTTCAGAGGAGGCTCTCGGGTTCGATCTTACTCCGAGGAGTGGTAGCTCAGATGGAAATTTTTGGATATTGTTAGTGTTGCCGAAGAGTTGGTATTTCGGTAATCAGTCTGCAGTCGGTGCCGCAGTCGATGCAGAGCGTGCGGTTAGCCTACACGGCCGACGGCACGGCGATCTACAAGCCAGTGACCAGTTCATCTCCTGCTCCTCCTCCTCAACCTCCTCCTACTTATCAAGGTGGAGGAGGGAGCCCTGGAGCAGCTGATGCTGCTTCCGCATCTCTAGCAACACACAGCCTGAACATGAACATGGGAGAACCCGTCAAGAGGAAGCGCGGCCGGCCGAGGAAGTATGGAGCTGCCGGCCTTGCCTTGACCTCCTTATCAATGGCTGGCCCATTGTCTCCTTCTGGGATGGCCAACATAGCACCCTTGAGCTCAACCGATGGTGTGAAGAAACGTGGCCGGCCACCAGGTTCTAGCAATAAGCTGAAGATGAATACTCTCGGTATAAAGTCACCTTGCTTTCTTTACTTAACTATTATCAATTTTCAAGAAGCAGTGAATCCCCACATGCTTTGGTTGAGTTATGCTCTTCTTGTTGTGTTCATAATTGCATTAGCATCATCGGATTACATTTCGTGCGTGTTTATTGTGCGTTTAGAAATTCAGAAATAGTTTCCTAAATAAATTGATCATTATCTTGTTTCTTTCTATTCAATCGCTTTATAACTCAAATTTCTTCCACTATTTGTGGATGATAAACGATGAATTTATACTTTTAGTTGATACATTAACTTCTTCAGATACTACATGTGTGTAAACAATGTATCTAAAAAGAGTGGTGTTGACAGTATTCTTGTTTTTTTATTGACAGGACCAGCAGGAACTTCATTTACTCCTCATGTTATTACAGTAATGGAAGGAGAGGTAACCATTTCCTTCCGGATCACTTCGATATTATTTGATTGTGGAACAAGGATGATTGGTATATCAGCATGTTTGTTGCATTAACTTTGCTTGATTATTTTCTTATCGCAATCATTCTAAACTGAGGGACTGGATGTGTGTATCTGAATTTCTCTTTCATTTATTTGAAATTTCATAAATTTTGCACAGTGGATGCTGAACACTTTGCTGGTTTTCAATGACTAAACATCTGATTGCAGGATGTATCTTCGAAAATTATGTCATTTTCTCAGCAAGGATCGCGTGCCGTCTGCGTTCTTTCAGCCAACGGTGCTGTATCTAATGTAACTCTTCGCCAACTGGCAACTTCTGGGGGTAATGTAACTTACGAGGTTTGTAGATCCCTCATTACCAGAAGCTATGCCTTCGACCTGCAAATGAATGTATCGAGTTTGAATTGATTATTTAGTAACATTTTCATTAGGAAGGCAATTCAGAGTGATTCTTCTTTTGTTGCTTATATTCAGAATCCTGAACTGATTTCCTAAGCCAAATAATCGCTTGCATATACACTCTTCACTTGTTGCTTTGTTCAATGGTAAGATCTACGGGCTCAGCTTTTTGCTTATACATTTTTCTCGTATACTTTATGTGCACAGGGTAAGTTTGAGATCTTGTCATTGTCGGGTTCGTTTATGCTGTCGGAAAATGGCGGGAAGCAGAGTCAAACAGGTGGATTGAACATCTCACTAGCTGGACCTGACGGGCACATTTTAGGTGGGGGAGTAGCAGGGCTTTTACTGGCAGCATCGCCGGTTCAGGTCTTTCAAGAACTCATCACATTGTATTTGTCTTTCCAGTCTTTTATAAATTTGTTGAGTTAGTCGTAACAAAGATTGATTCTCCGCAAGGAAAGCTATGATCATGACTCTCCGCAATTGTTCTATTCAGGTAGTTGCGGGGAGCTTCATACCGGACCGGAAAAAAGATTCGAAACAGACTAATCTTGGAGAACCTGATTCCACCTCAGGAAAACTTGTCGGCGGTGGGATGACCGGAGCAAGCAGCCTGCTGCCGCATGGTGCATTGAGTGAATCCTCCGGCGGCCCTGGGAGCCCACTCAACCAGACTGTTGGCGCTTGCAATAACATCAATCCACACGGTGTCTCGACCATACCTTGGAAATAACTTGTCGTGCCCATTTTGTTACTATCGAAAAATAATTATCTTTTGATCAAGAGGAACAAGGGGAAGACATTGATAAAGACGAGCTGTTGCTTAAATATGGTCCTTCTAGTCTCGGGCTAGCATCATAATCTTAAGTTGTATCAATTATAAAATATCATGTTGTATCGATGTGTTCATCTTAAATAGTTGAGACAAACATGATTTAACTCATTCATAATGATGAATCATTATTTCTCTGTCTAATTGAGAATTTTGTAAGTGAATTTGAATCAACTCGATCGAGAATAGACCTCTAAAATGATGACGACGACGATGATGATAAGGTAAAGGTAAGATTGATCGAATCTCCATAAAGTTGATCGAGACAATGATCAACCAAATAGACCTAAAATGAAATTTAGATTCAAGCAAAAAAAAAATGTGATTGAAGTAAAAAAGTTTATTTGATCCTTATAAATTATTTCAGTAATTGTTTAGCTTGAATTTTAGTTCCAATTTTACTTTAGAAAATTAAAATGCATAGAATAAAATTTAAAATAAGGTGATTTCCCAAATTACATAGGTGGTTTTGGGATTGTGGGTTCATTTATCATTTTATCCTTCCCAACCCAAAAATCGCGTGCGTGGTCGTTTGATCGTCCGAAACATGAATGTGGTTAAACGGCAATCCGAGGCATCACACCAAACCACTTGCGCGTTTTTTCTCAAAAAAAATCCCGACACCTCCTCACTCCTGCCTCATCGGCGAAACCAGAAACCCTAGTTCCTATCGGCGAAAATGACCTAAAAGCCTACAGTTACTTCACCGGCCCGCCTCCAGTTAGTGTTCATCGGCACTTTCACTAGCCTCGTTTACGCTTCATCTATGAAACCGAGAACGGTAGCTCTCAGTTCTTCACCGGCAACCACATGATCTCCCTCTAGTACAAGACTTCTATCCCTTCAGCTAGTGTTAATTCCTCGAAAGAATCAGGTCCAAGTGAAGGTTGATCCCAATGTCACAGAATCATTAATATTTGAAATGTCGAAGAATCCATTAGTGAAATTGTTTTGATTATATGGTTTCAAAAAATTTAAGCAAAATATGTATGTTTAGTTCAATTTAGTAAGATAAAAGTTATGTAATTGAATTGGCTTAAGCAATATCATATCATCGAGTTTGTTAAAAAAAAAACGCATTATCTCAGTATCATCATCAACTAAAAAAAATATTTACAAATAATTAAATCTATACAATCAATTATTAGGACTATTAGTTGTCATATTTAATTTGTATTTAAGTTTGTTAATTATATCCAGATAAATTAACTAAAAAGTATAATATATTTTGACTTTTGTTTCATACTTTTTACCATTGAAGAATTGCTTAACAGAGTGATGTTGATCTTCTAAATAATTTAACTTAGTTTAATGAAAACCATATTATTGATTGATTATTTACAAAGCTCAAATGTTTTATTTATATACTATAGGAAATGCAAACATATATATCAACAGCTGTAAAAAAAATCCTCATATCAAGCATAAGTTACATTGGATGATTCTTTTGTCAAACTTTCCCAAAGTATAAGGGCAAGGAAAAAAGGTATTCAGGAGTGAATCTCTGTGAAAAACACATTAGCATTATTTGATTATAAGCAATGCCTTTCCTTAGCATACTAGACATTCTAGTTAAGGGATTACTAGTTAACATCTTTAAGAACTGAGATTCAGAAGATAAAAATTTTAAATTTTGTAATGTAGGTGTTACATTCACAACTAGAGATGTAGCACTATTACTCATAACCTCATATAGAGGCATGCATGTGAAGATGAATTCCAATGTCACTTCTAGAGAATTATATAAAATATATTTTACAATGAAAGAGCTAAATCAATCTAGATTGGAATACTTAATGAAAAAAATATTATCTTCGCATGGAATTAGGTGAGGATGTTAGGTTGTTTTATAAATTTTATATTTTGTATATTTATTATTCCATTTTATTTGTTTCTTCTACTTATAAGCTATCTACAGAAATTATAAATATTGTCGATGATATTAAAATCTAAGAAATTATAATTGGGTTGAGATAGTATATAATTATATGGCATCTCAACTCTCAATATTTGGAGAAGTCTTTGTCACAAAGACTTCTAGTTGTATCATCACGTTGTCTTATATGAAGGGATTTGCTGGTCTATCTGCTGTAAGTCTTGAATATGTAGTTATTTGTTTGCATAAAGCTAATAGCATCCAATGATTTATTTATGGCATAGGCTTGGTTTCTTGAGCATGTCCCTATTCAACGGCCAACCAACATCATAGGACCGAGAATAAGCATGTAGAGGTCTACTTATTCTTGAGTTCGGATCTTCTGTCCCCAAATTTCTCTGTCCCCGTATCCCCTTGCCAATCAGACAGACCAGATTACATCTCAAGGATGTCTTGCACATCACGAGGATACTGTACACATCTTAAGGATGTCATGATGCCTTGAAATGTAATCTGGTCTGTCCGATCGGCAGGGGACACGAGGACAAAGAAATTTGGGGACAGAGGATCAGAACTGCTTATTCTTATATTAATAAAGTAATGAGTAAGTTAGAAGGAGTCTCACATTTCTAAGTAAACATAAGGTATATTTGAAATACTGCTATAATTTTATTTTTTAAGTAAAGGCTTGTTAATTAAGTATTTATTATTATTAATTATTCATAATATTATTAATATTCTCCCTAATCCCAAAGAAGTTATTTTCCTTGGAACCCCCACTCAATTTTTGTATTACTTGGAACTATATGATACAGACTCACTAGAGGCTGTTGAATGTTCATTTTGTATTATAAAGGAACAAATTATTAAATTCCTTACGAGCTAGAATAAAGAATTAGTTGTCATTCTAGAAAGCGAAAGATTATCTTATCCAACTAGGTACCGTATAAGACATCCTCCTCCTAAAACTTCTAAAATCAATCTGATAAGAAGAGGACACGACAACAGTCACTATGACCTCAAGGACACTCCTAAAGATATACCTTCATGGGTAGTAATGATCCCGAGTATGAAGAGAATCAGGAGATAAATGAAATGAAGGAGGCTAAGGGGTAAAAATAATCAAAAGCAAGGAAAAATTTTGAAATGCAAGAATATAAAAGTATATTAGTCACCAACGAGGTTGATGAAGAAGAGGAGGCTGAAAAAAATACAATGAAGGGACAAGACATTCAACACAATGAGATTGGATGTATTAAAGTAAGAAGAGAATTATGCAATAATTTTTAAATATTAATTGTAATCATATTGATATGAGTTTCTTTTGTGGGTGTTAAATACATTAAGTTGTTCTTATTAACAATATTTTAAAGGTAATTTTAAAAATACAAAAAAAGAATAAATGAGAAGAAAATATGGCCTGCCTCGTATCGATATTTAGAAGTAAATATGACCTATTTCTAACTTTATACGGGAGGAAGGCTACTATGTATTAACAAAAAAGACCTTCTTTACATGTATCTTAGGCATCATTTTTACGGACGGGAAAATCATCGACACATACATTTCAATACACTTTAGGGAAGCATCCTCGTCTAGTAGCCATATAAGCACTACATTTATTGTTCAATTGGATTTGAGGTACAAATTCTATTTTATATGATAACCTATTAATTTTTTTGAGATATTATTACACTAAGTATAATTGTATAAATATATCTTAAATTTTACATTTATCACACGAACATTTATGTGAAACTATTTTGTATACATTATCAAAATAAATGGTGAAGTTAGGTGTATTTTTATATCAATAAACATTGATCGCACTCATTATCATTTATTGGTCATATACTTCGATATGAAAATATTCTATCATTATAATTCGATGTCCTATAACAAAAATAAATTATGATCATTTTGCAAAGTTGGTCAGTAATAATTCTTTAAAATAATCTTTATTGCATTATGACATATAATTATATTTTAATAATTTATATTCATTTAATTCTGTATGACAAGTATTTAGTTTGAAAATTATTCCCAATGATAAACTAAGACAAATGAACGACTGTCTATAAGATTATCTGACTTATGATTAAGCATGTACTAAAGTTGAGTGCCTCCAATAAATATTATTATAAGTAAATTTACTATTTTATTAATTACCTAATTTATATTTCTATTTAACTAAATTATTGAAAATTTTAAAACTGCAACAATGACTGCCACCCTCTTTATAATGCAATATTGTTGACATTTGTTGTAACATAAGAAAATGGATTTCACGTAAAAAGGTATTCATACATTTAGACTAGAGGTTGTAGTCTCAATTTTGAAGCACAAGTTTAGTAGATTCAAACTAGAATTTGTGAATTATTAATCTCGTAGGTGACAATATTTAGTATGTTTATATCTCTTGCATATCAAATGATGTCATATGTTTATGTTGTAAGAAGATGATTCTTATACCTATTTGGTTTGGATTTTTTTTAGTCTAAGTTAGTGTTATTATTGGTTGTGTTAAATAAGTGAATGGAGAAGAAATTGATGAGGAAAGAGGTTTCATTGTGATTCACATATATTGAGGATGCGAACAAATACATGGGGAGAGACTCTCACGTGTGGATGTGCAGGAAGTGCAAACCCAGGGTCCGGATTACATTGAACTAAGTTGACTCGTGTGCGAACACGACCTGTGCACACGAATGTCGGACTGATCGGAGCAAATTTACCCAAGTGGAACAACCAACACTGTGCTAATAATGCAGAATAAAATCGGATGCATTAAATTCGAGATTAATGTATAATAAAATAGGTCGAGTATGGTCGTTTCACTGCTCGGCTAATAATGACCATTTAGATCATTAACTTTGCCATTGATCCGAGCTCCTATATAAGGAGGCTCCAATCATAGGCAGAGAAAAGACAGCAAGCAAAGCAAAGACTCTCTATTTTTCTTCCTCCTCCTCTGTCGTGCATCTCTTGCTCGGCGGAGTGGTCATGGTAGCATTCGGGTACCACTCAGCTCGTCGTGACCACCTCTGCTTGATCAGATTCACGGTCGGTCGTTGTATCCTGAGAAATAGAGACGACTCTTGTAAGCCTCGACGCACAGTTGGAGGTGGGCGAATATGTTTCAAGTAAACTGCGACTCGCAGGCCTCGGTCAGCTCGCTCGGTTGGGATCTTCGCCCTGCTTGTCAGCTCGCCCGAGCTGTCTCTTTGTCAGATTGACAAACTTCTCTGCCCGCTCGGGATCTTCGCCCTGCCTGTCAGCTCGTCCGGTCGGTCTCTTTGTCAGACTGATAAACTTCTCCGCCCGCTCGGGATCTTCATCCTGCCTGTCAACTCGCCCGATCGGCCAGTCTCTTTGACAGCCCTTACTCGGCCTGTTTGCTCGACCCGGTCGATCTCTCTGACAGCCTGACATATCTGCTTCGCTCTGCCTGTCTGCTCGACCTGACCGACCTCTCTAATAGCTCGACCTGTCTGCTTGACCGGGCCGACCTCCCTGACAGCCCGGCCTGTCTGTCGCCCGGTCTGTCTGCTCGACCCGACCGACCTCTCTTGCTCGGTCTATCTGCCTCGTCCGACCGGCCTCTCCTGTTAGGCCTATCTGCCTCGTCCGACCGGTCTCTTTGCTCGGACGCTTCGCTCACTCAGTCACTCCGAGGTTGATACTTGGATAAAAATCAGCCCCTGCTGGCAGCTTAAGTTCATCAGCTCAGCTCAACTCAACTCAACTCAACTGTAAGTCGAATTTAAATTCTGTATAATTGTATAAATTACTATTTGGTGTGGTAAATATTATATAAAATCTCATTATTATCATATTTATATTATAATAATTATTATTATTGTCTACGTAACTGAGATTGTGGTTCACTGCTAATTGTTGTTTTGTTTAAATTATTGAACTCGTCTTTTTTATTGTTATTATAAAACTAAATAAAATTGTTGTTTTATTGTGTTTTGACTAGTTTATAGGTGTAAATTGATGGTGTTTACAGTGTTGATAGGTGTAAATTGATGGTGTTTACAGTATGAAATTTTATTTTTCATTTAGATTATTGGTGTTGTTCATATGTTCGAATTTGGCATTTGATAATTTATAAAATGATCTCGTACTTATTTGTGGAAATAATTTTATCTTAATATATGTTGATAATGAATTATTGAAGAGCTTGTATCAGATGAGTACATGTGCATAATGATATTGAATTTTATATATTAAAGAATGTTCAATTGATGTTGATTTTGAAAAAAAAAAAAACTATCTAATTGGTATATCACATTGATATGGCTAAGGCCATGGATAGATTTGGGAGAATTAGACGTGCACATCGGTTATGCTTTCATGTTATTCAAAGTTATCTTAGTCCATCAGTTACTTTTGTATCTAAACCGATTGGTTCTTGTTAAATGTTTTAAAAAAATGATATATGAATTTTGAGTGTTGAGATTCAACAGTTGAACCCGGTTAGTCATCTTGATGATTAGTCGATAATTCTAATCAGTAGAGCTCGGTATGGCGATGTGGACCTTGTCCCATTATATTTATTTTTCCGACATCCCCTTTTGGTTATCGAAGTACCCCTTCGGATAAGAGACATACCCTTCTTGGTATCGTTGTTACCGACTTAATTTTGCCTGTCGTTGAGTTATCCCTTCGGATATCGACACAATCCTTTGGATAAATTTATCCTAAAGATAAGAGTATTAAGGTCGAGGTGAAGGCTAGACCTTCTTTCCTTAAGATGATATTATCTCGCCCATGTACTTGCGGTTTATTAGCAATAGTCTTCCAAAATACAATGACTTATATTTCGAAATAGGAGCACTCCAAATTTCAAGTCATGTTAAACTTTCAAAACCTTGAAGCTCTTAAGAGAGGAGAGAGAAGAAAAATCTAAGAGTAAAATTCACAACTTGAGAATTAAGTAAGAATTGAATAGAAGGAATGAGATTTGTTTTATAAGGATAAAAGGTTACTTCCAAGAGGTGAAAGAATATGGGATGTGTCTTTTTCCTTAAACATTTTCACTTAAATTTTTTCATTGTGATTAATTAATTAATTTGATTAACTATTTACTGAATCTAATCTATCATAAATATTAATTAATTAATTAATATCACAATAATTAATCTTTTAATCAATCAATCAATGAAATTAATTATAATTTCATACCCCTAAATGGTTCTACATACTCGAGTTAGCATTCATTCATGAATCAAACTCGTATGCGAGCCAAACTTTCATTTGATTATATCAGACTAACTCTTCATTAGACATTAATTTCTCATTCACTCGAGAAATTGGTTTATGACAGTCTACTCGCGAAATAGCTGTTTTATTCCTATTAGTTAGTACCAAACCAATTTTCCAACAATGATTGCTTTTGCAACTCAACAAGTGTTAAGTTCATTATATAGACATCTTCGTCCCCTCGGGGCGGTACGATGGTTAAGGCATGGGGTGTTGGCACATGAGGTCTTGGAGTCGAAACTCGGTGTGACCGAGCATAACCTCCCCCATGTCTTGGCCATTTGCACTAATGGCTAGTAGTCACCCGTGATTTACCTCCTTCGTGTTGACCTAGGGACGAGTTGGCGGGGGCGCTGGGGGCGAGCGAATCGCCTTTTGCCATATTATATAGACATCTTCAACTAATATAAACACATCTTCAAAGTCACTATACTCATTAAATATCACTAATGATCTATTTGAATAGTCCATATCATTTGCTATAAATTCATGAGACACCTCTTTCAATTTATGTAGCATTCTAATATCATAATATACTGGTTGAGTCCATGTATATTCAAAAATCTATTCGAGGCCTACAACATCTTCAATACTACAACTTCTTCTTTCAAATTATATCTATAATTCCTACTATTTCTAGTACTCACCATACTCACCACAATCTAACAGTAGTGGAAGATGACATTTTACTATCACTAGTAGTTATGTCTAATGTATTATCATCAAGTCGATTTTGTTTTTGTAAATCAATTTATTCCATTTTATCATAAAATGAATCCTTGCATTGATGCAACCACAAATAACACTCACTTATATTAAATGTATTAATATTTCTATAAGACACTAGCCAACGGAAGGAAATCAATAGATGATCGTATGTTCCTAAATTTGTAGCTACACATTTCAAAATTTAACATTCACAAACAAGAAATTTTAAACTCATAATCAAACAATTTATTGACTGATTTAGGTTATTGTCAATAAAACTTTGAAGACAAAAAAAAAAGACAAACAATAAAATCCAGATGCATAGCATTAACAACACAAGATAATCAATATTTTATTAAACCACATTATTAAGATTCCATATAATGCTAATCTAGTCCTCTCGGGATGAACAGTTGATTAACATATTGTGATATTGTCACCATGAGATCTGAGAGTCAAATCCCAACTAATAGCCGAGTGTCTGTCCTCCCCCATATATTATTCAACCGTCTAATGTTAATAGTCACCCATGATTTACCGTTTCTATGTTGACCTAGAGACGAGTTGGTGGAGGCGCTGGGCGAGTGAATCATCTTTTTCTACCATATAATGCTAATCTACATCATATTAAATTATTAGTTTATATATTAGTAGAAGAAAATTTACATGTTGTTCACAAGATTAATCAGAGTGTAAAACTTTGTTTAAACTATATAACGAAGATTAATCAGATTTTAACTATCACCACTACTGTGATTGATTTTTTTACTTAACAAAAAAAAAATATTAGACAAATATAACGAAGATATCCTCAACTACATTATTTGTAAAGACAATTTGAGATGTTATCATCGTCTACATGTTA
Source organism: Zingiber officinale (assembly GCF_018446385.1). Lineage (NCBI taxonomy): Eukaryota > Viridiplantae > Streptophyta > Magnoliopsida > Zingiberales > Zingiberaceae > Zingiber > Zingiber officinale. The sequence continues at coordinate 42,660,101 of NC_056000.1, forward strand.
GTTGCCAGAATTTAATCAGTACTTGAAAATTTTGAACCTGACATTACAGTTACTTACACTTGACCATTGTTTAGAGCTAGGCTTTGTCAGTTTCAACATCGTGGCCAGAAGATGTGTAGTTAGGAATAGCTACCTCTTGAAAACTGTTGGAGACATAAATTGCACCATTCACCGGAGAAGAAGCTACACCCGAGCTACTTTTGTTAGATTTTCTTTGATCGCCTTTTCCATGTACAATAAGTTGCGATGGCTATGAAACTCCACTGAAGTGATGATTTTTATCTATACTTCGTTCCCTATTTTCTCTGACAAGAAGTTGCATCGTTAGCTCATCTCCGTTTGACTATTTCACGGAGCAGAAGATCACCGTTTGCTAAAAACATAAGCTGCACTGTTCGTCGTTCGTTGCCTTTGATTTGGACGAAGGTCTCTTTCTCCGAGAAGACACGAGCGTGATTCAGAGTCGTCTTTGTTTTAGACACGTATAAGATTGTCGATTTGTGGAAAGAGTAGAATGGAAAATGAATCAAGCCGAGCTGTGCAATTTGGACAATCCCAAAATCCCTAGTATTTGGGTAACACTTTCGCGGTTTAGAAAATCGCCGTACAAAATATTTTTTAAAAAAAAACAAAATTGAAAAGAATAAATAATTATGATGTTCCTTTTGTTGCGATGCTTCATTCCTCACGTCTCTCCGCAAGCGTAATCCCTAAACGCACAGCCTAACCGGACACCATCGGCGTCTCCGTCGATTTCCACCGGGAAATCGAATTGCTCCGGCGTATTCCGACGCCATGCTTCGATGAGCTAGGCGAAGGCGTTAGGAAGCTCCAGCGGTTCCGACTTCCCCTCTGTCGAGGCGAGGAGCGGAGATGTCGCTGCGGATAAAGGCGGTGGTGGATAAGTTCGTGAAGGAGCTCAAGGAGGCGTTGGATGCGGACATCCAGGACCGGATCATGAAGGAGAGGGAGATGCAGAGCTACATCGAGGAGCGCGAGCGCGAGGTCGCCGAGAGGGAGGCCGCCTGGAAAGCAGAACTATCCCGGCGAGAGGTAACACACGCGTTTTTCTCCTCCCAAAAAAAATGAAACTTTCCTTTTTTCCTTTTTTTCTCTCCATCCACCGCGGAGCCAAAAAGGGATCATGAACTCGATCATCTTGGTTTCTGATTATAATTCAGTGTTTTGGATTGGTTATGCTTGTTTTGGGATCGGATTCATTTTTCTGGATAATGCTTGACAAGAATTGCATATGCTGCTAATTCGAAGAACACAAATCCATAGTTTATCCAACACCTAAAACTCCGGATGTTAATCCCATGAAAGAAATTTGATGTTGATATAGCAAGTGACCAGTTGGATCCAAGTAGATTAAATTATGAGACTGTTCTAAACAACTTTTACATTATAAACATATCTTTTTGTTAACATTTTTATAAAACTTCGTATAAATTATAGTTAGCATTGTTTGTGTTCCCAAATTATGATGAAAGTTTTGTCTTGTTTTATATCGATTGGTTTTAATATTAACTCACTACAGAATCTAAGGAGAATTTATGGTTCAAAGAAACCACTTAATACGAGCCCCTTTTTTCTTTGTAGAATTCCTGTTGCACTCTTATGCTTAGATGATTGAAACATCAACACAGTTACAAATAATTTTAATAAAATTTATAGTTGTTAAACAATGGCACTACTCACTGGACTGTGACTGTATTATCCTTTTATTTTGTGACGTTTGAGTTTAAGATTCAAGCTTATTTTCTATCTGTTTTAGATAGTTTTATGATTTGTTCAATCAAGGAAGATGCCTGTGACCTTGTGAAGCAGTCAGTGTGTTGAAATTCATAGATCCAAAAATATATTTTTTTTCTCTTTTTTTTCTGTGGGATAGCAATTCACCTTTCTTTCTTGTGTCACGTTTCATGCTTACACCTTGATGAAGCTTCTTCTCCACCGTGAGTGTCCCATCATATTCATGGTGCAGCAAGCAAACAACCAAAACTTGTCTTCAAGCTGGAAACTTTGGCCCATCATCAAAGTAGATCCTTTTTTTTTTGGGTTTAGAGGTGTCGAGCTGTTGTTTATGTCCCTCTGCAATTCGAGAAACTAATGTGCCAACTAATTCATGCCATTGACACAGATTTTCTCAGAATGCAATCCTATCAACTATTGTGCTCATGATGTTGGATAGTTTTTTGTCCTCGGAACTTTGTCGTTGAAACTGCCGTAGCCCGATTTCGGAAACTCCATTTTGCAGGCTGAAATTGCCCGCCAAGAGGCAAGGCTAAAGATGGAGAAGGAGAACTTAGAGAAGGAGAAGAGTGTCCTCATGGGCACGGCCTCGAATCAAGACAACCTAGACGGTGCTCTGGAGATCACCGTCAGCGGGGAGAAGTACCGATGTCTTCGGTTCTCGAAAGCAAAGAAATGACATCGAACAAAAAGAAATCACAAGTTCTTCCTACTAAGCTTCAAAGGCTACGCGACAAGTCTTGTTCTTTTTTGTTTTGGTGGTGATCACTGATTGTTCTAACCTGGAAAAGAAGAACAAGGACTCTTATTCTTTGTACATGTTCTAAATAGTAATATTATGGTACCAACCATTGTCATCAGTGACAGAGATAAGGTAAGTCATGAGGATGTCGACGATGTAAGGCAAGTCATGGCGGTCCTGCGATCGTCTAGAGTAATAGTTATCGATTAGGAAATGTGCTAAGAAGCTTAGGATCCATGAGGTGATAAAATTAGTGAAAAAATATTAGTATTGGGAAATAATAGGATCTGTCATAAGTTACTGCAACAATACCAAACAGAGCAATATACTTTAAAAATCAAGCAATTTGTGAACACTGAAAGAACCTATAAGTTTTCTTGAATTCTACAAGAATGAAAAACAAAACTACATCTGCACTACATTATGAAGACATAAATACAAAAACATCTAAAGAATCACAAGTAATAGGCAAGCCTCTTGCAGACTTAAAACCATACGAAACACGAGTGAAACAACAAAACTAGCCGGAGGATATCGTAAACCCACATTCGATTACAATGTATCATCAGTTCACATAGCCATCAAAGGTTTCCTTTTGTTAGGTGGCCTTGAGAAAAAGCATAACTGAGTCCAACTCATCTTGGATTTCACCGGTTGCACTCTGATATCTCTTTTCGCGACTAATTCCGCCATGTATTGCACCACAGCCTTTCATGATGAAAGTATTATCGAACAATCTATCAATTGAAGTTTATGTAAACATTGCGATAAATGTGTTAAAAAGGAAAAAATGCTTACTTGTGCACCTAGCTCAGCTATATGTCTTGGTGGCACCTCGAGGGGGTTCTCTTCCGCGTGAAGCACGCGAAGCTGAGAGAGCAACCCGAATGAATCAGGCAAGACCCTGATCTGGTTGTTGCTTATATCTAACTCCTCGAGCAACTCCAGATTGCCAATGGAACGTGGGAGAGATTGCAAATCGGCAAAGTTATTCCCTACATTTAGCTTGATAAGAGAAGTCGCGAGGCACAAGCTCTCGGGTATTGATTCGAGCTCGTTAAAACTAACATCGAGCTCCTTTAACTTCGATAAAGATGCCATTGTTGTTGGAAGGCCTTTGATATTGTTGTAGCGGACAGAGAGGACCTCCAAAGACTCTAGTCTCCCAATTGCTTCAGGAAGGCATTTCAGGCGATTGTAGTCTGCTCGAAGCTCGACGAGAGCAACACAATGACCAATCATGTGGGGAAGTTCCTCGATATCATTTGTTTCCACATTTAGTTTCTTCAGTCCTGTAAGACAACCAAAAGCATCCGGCAGCGAGGAAAGCTGGTTCGAGCTCAAGTCGAGTTCCTCGAGATGAACTAGTTTACAAAATGTAGATGGCAACGATGTTAATTGATTGCCCCTCATATCGAGGAAAACAAGGCCATAGAGATCTCCAACGGAGTCGGGAACTTGAGCAATCCTATTTGAGTGAAGATCCAATCTCGTTAGAGAAGAAAGGCCGCCAATTGTACCGGGTAAGGCAACAAGGCGATTCTCGGAAACATCAAGTGTAACCAGGTCAGAGAGCTTCCCAATTGAGTCAGGTAGCCAATCTATTTGATCCATCAACTTATTCTGGAGATCAAGTTCGCGAGCATGTTTCCTTGCATAAACTTCGATCAAGCTAGCTAGTTTAATGATGTTCAGCTTCCCGCTTGCTTCCCCTGCAATTGATATCGAGAAACGGAAGTTAAAGACTGTACGACATGCCGTTCTAGAGTCATTATGTACTACTCTATTCGATATTGCAAACTCTTTGTCAAAGGAGAAAAGATATAGAACTATATCACTTACCAGAACCACCTTCTTGCCCGTTGACCAAATTCGAAACCGATCCTCTAGACATCTGTAAATTGTTACCAATTGCATCGACGTGTGATTTCGGCTTCCTCAAGAAACTGTCATCTTTCGAAACACGGTCACTGCTGCCAGTTCCGACCTCTTTCTCGGAGTAGAAGACAGATGAAACACTGGTCGAACAGTTTGTTGGAGCTTTAGAATTGGCCGTGCTAACTGCAACTGAACTCTTAGAGATTGATGTAACAGAAGTGCTAGAGCTAGAGCTTGAAGGAACACAGCTAGATGCTCTCTGGATCAATTCATCGAACAGGACATGGATATTTTCCAGATCAAGCAGTTTAAGAGCTTCCCTCTTCTGCTCTTTGCTCTGATAGCTCACTGCATTCTTCTGCATCTCCTGCAGCACAAAGAAGAGCTCTTCGGGGACTTCGAATCCCTTGTTCTGCCTTTCGATGGCTTCGATCCGGGCCTTCTCTTCCTTTTCGACGTTGCAGACCAGCGCCATTGCGGCCTCAACCACGTCTACTCCTGGCCGCGGTGGAAGAGATCGGTGAAGCTTCATGATCTCTTCCACGACGCTATCAATGGAATGCCAAGAAGAACCCATTTTTTTTCTCAGCGAAAGGGGCGAGGTTAGATAACCAGATCGGGAGGAAAATGTCCAAAGATTAGATAAGCTGAAAAGTGATCGCCCACGGGTTTGCAAATAGAAATCCACATCAGAAAGAGCCTCTTGACCAAAATCTCACGAGCTCGCCCCCTTTTTATGGCAAAAATCTCCGGATAAGAAGAGAGAAAAAGGAGACGAACGGATCACCTTCTCCACATAAATTCAGCGAAGATCCGAGCTTTAGATTGGGCATTCATCGCAAGCTGCGAATTCTTCCTTGGTAAAAATCGATCAGCATCGAGTGAAACCCTGGAAAATTCGCTGGCAGATCCAGAACACCACAAACCGCACCAGGATTCACGAGAGCGTACCGGGAATCTCGAGCGGAAACCTCACGAGCGCATCCTCCACACAAATCGAGAGGACCAAGAACCAATCTCGTGCATCAATTGCCCACCAACTCGCCCATTCGTGGCAGCGTCGCATCGAATCAAGCGAGAAACGCGTCAGCCGCGAAGACGAGGCTTATCCGATGGGGTCCTCGGGAAAGAGCGAGGAGACAACAGCGGGACGAGAACGCAGGGCACGGAGGAGCGAAGAAAGCTTCCATCTTTGACAACAATGGCGGATAATTTCTCGCCTTACCGGTCCAATCGCCTGGATTTCGCTTCGATCAGGGGCGGTTGCTCTGCGCACTGCTCCGAGTACAGTACTGGTAGTGAGAGAAGGGGGGCAAAGGCTGTAAATAAAGGCAAATCTGCAGCCTAATTTTACGCATAATTTTCACCTTCCCCCCTACAATTTATGTTCCATTTGCAATAAAACTTCGAACCCATCAGAAAATTTCAGTATTACTACGCACCTACTGCCTACTCAACTTTCATAATTTCAAAAAACAAATATCACATTTCCATTATATTGTTTTTTCTTTTTAAATTTTTATTTTATTCGTTTAAAAATTTATTACTCTCAATTTATACTCTCAAAACTAAATCTAAGCAAAGATGACTAAGAAGACTTACAGATATATTAGTTTGAATTTGAAATGATTTAAAGTTCTTGATAAATTCTGAATGTTTTAAATTAAAATTAATTTACACTTGAAAGTTATTTTATTATATCTATATTCTGAGAGCTGAATTTAATAGTTAGAATAATAAATTTTTAAATTATAAAGATTTGACAAAATTTATCACAAATATATATTATAAAATTTAAGGATACTTACTAATCAACATCAGATCAAATTTTTAAATTTTCAAATGCAATAAATCCATTAGTCAATTTTGTTAAAAATTGACGGATAAATTTAAAAAAATCTTAAATATTTTAAATTAAAAATAATATATTCCTGTAAATTTTTTTAATATATTCATGCCTTCGTATCTCAGTTCTACCCTGTAAAATTGACATCGATAAATTTTTGAACCAATTTAAAAAAATAATAATATGAAAAAAAATAGAACATAGAAAAAATGGAGAGGGTATAACGAAAATATAAGAAAATTGGGTACATGAATTGGATAATATTAAACCTTTCTCAAGTGATAGTAAAATTATCAAAACGCCTCTCAAGTAAAAGGCTAGTGATAGAATTGAGAAAAATAAAAGTACCAAAATAGAACTAGAGAGAGGATTGGGGCAAGGAGTGTGAGTAGTCCCCACCATGGTCATGGATCCACCAACATGCCTTGTGGCAAGCATGAAAAATAATTTCATTCATTTTTTTCGAATTATTTTATTTTTAAAAAATAAATAATATGGTGGATGTCATTTTATCCTTTCCATTCTTTTCACTTGTGGGTGCCAAAAATAGGTTTAGGGCACACCTCATCCAACCTTGCATGTTATGTTTAATTCGGTTAAATAGATGAAGCCAAACCCTCATTTAGCGTTTTGCATGAGTAGTGCTAACTTTTGAGTTAGGGGCGTAAGCAAGTTCAGCCAACTTAAATGTTGAAGTGTTCAAGTTTATTTGATAAGGTAATTAAGCGAAGTCAAATTCAAGTTTGGCTTACTTTATATTTTATAAGTTTGAGTTTGGCTCAAGCTTGATATGAACTTGATTCACTTAGATATTATCAGCTATCAAATAACTTCAAATTTATTTGATTGATTAAAATTTTTACTTATTTGACTAACTATTGAGTTTAATAATTAAAACTTGCTTATTAATTTTAAATATTTCTTTATTTATTTAGTATGTTGTTAAGAGTTTTATTAATAAACATGGTTCATGAACAACGTTGTTCATGAACATTAATGAGTTTCAGCTGTGTACCTGCATTTACCTCCCTCCATATACGTGGTACCGGCTCTAGGGGGGCCGCTGATGTGGCGGTTCCACATTTTTTATTAATGAGCTGAATATGTTCAAGCTTATTTGTTTAGTTTGTATTCAAACTTATTTATTTAATTAATTTTGTATGTATTAAATAAAAATAAATAAATTCTTACAAAGCCAAACATTAAACTTACTCATGAACGTTCAGTTCATTTACCGTCCTACTTTGATTTATTGCTAGGGTTGACACTTTTCTATTTTCACATTAAATGTTCACCTAATTCCATTGTCCATGTTGATAAGTTTGATTTACAATATTAATTATTCTACATTTGTGGACTTTTCTTGAGTAAAAGTAGCGAGTTGATCAAATTGGATGAGCAATGGATAGGTTGGTAGGGGCATTTGGACTAAGTGGATTGGTAGAAATGGTTCATGGGATGTCTAGTTGGTTAAACGGTGGTAGATTTATTATAATGGAGTAGGAATCAATTTTCGACGGGAGCATACCCTCAGAAAAAAAACTCCTCTCACCCCTAACCACTTAGCGGTCACTATAAGCTGACTCTTTAATTTACCTCCCTTCACATTACCTAGGGGCAAGCTATAAGGGACACCTGGAATGAACCTAATCACTTTATGCTACAACAATTAGTAGAAATCGCTCATGTGTGGTATCTATATGAGTGGTTGGTCCTCGGGGCTATGTTGCTACGGTAGAACATCCAGGTTATTACACAGACACCCGTGGTTTGAATCCCAGCTAAGTTGTATTTGCAGAAATTTTTTCTCTAAATTGGGGGGGGGGGGGGGGGGGGTATAACCAAAGGATGTTGTGTTTTTGAGTGACCGCCACATGCACTTCCCAATTTATCTTGGTTGCTAGTGGAAAACTTTCGTGGGGCCGGGTCGGTCACCCCTAGGGATAATGAGGCTAATTGAGATTTCACTTATAAGCCGGTCACCCCAGGGATAGTTAATGAAGCTAATTAGGATTACCATTTTTATATGAGTGGTTGCTCCAATAGGTCTTGGAATCAATTCCCAGCATGTGTAAAATACCTCGCTGAGTGCTTAATCTCTACGCTAGGGCAAATATCCCTAGTGATTTATCTCATTCCAGAGAATGTGGGGCCACCATCTAGGGACCACTAAGGTGATGACTTTATCTTTTGCTAAATCATTGCCTTTTAGCGGTTATGATGCAATGATAAGAGGTTAGACTAACTCCTTAAGCAACAAGGGGTTCAAATCTCACCCAAGCATACTACATTGGGGAGAGTTAGACCGTCCATCAGGATCCATTTTTGCTTTTCAATTTATTTTGATAGCCAATAAAAAACTTTCTTAAGGCCAAATTGATCATCTCTAGGACTAGTTAGATCGCACAAGTTGGATACTTGGATTTATAAAAACAAAAAAAAAAAAAATGGTTTGCACTATTAGATATAAAGAACCCATTGACTCATAAAAGAAATTGATCTATCAAATAGTTTGATAGAGTTAAGATTGTCAAATAATCTGATTGAATATATATATATATATATATATATATATATATATATACCCCAATATTTTTAGGTAAACTGTCCATTAAGTAAAATTATCTATTAATTCATCAAAATTATGACTCGATCTTTAAATGCTCAGAAAATTAAGAAAATATTTTGTCATTACACCATTGTCTGGGGGCCACAAAGATCTTCTTTTTCACCTCATGGTATACTCCCTACCAAGATCAATCTATCATGCTAAATTTTCTTGATTAAATGATGAATTTATAATGGGCAAAATTCAATAGGGTATTCATCATTTGCGCTTTCTTTAGATGGACACCTCTTTTTCTAAAAAAATCATGAGTGTCTCTCTATGCCTCTTTAAAGTGTCCTACTCAAAATACTTTTGCATTATTAGATCATTCAATCGTGTGAAAGCTAGCAACTAGTTTCTATAATTATAGAAGCTAACATTTACCTTCCAATGTGTAGAAGCTAACAATTAGCTTTACAAATACATTATCTAATTATTCAACCATGTTAAAGCTATATGTTAGCTTTTACAATTGTAGACGTTAGATGCTACCTTTTACAACATGTAGACATTGGCGGAGCCAGCCCGAGTGATCTACTCGGGCTACGGGCTGCGCCGACTACTTCGTCATCCGAGCTGCTCCCTTCTTCTCTTGTGTTTTTTTTTTTTTCTTTTTCTCAAGGTAAACTTCAGATTTTTTTTCTTCTTGGTTGTCATTAGCTACTTGGGCTACAACCTTGGTAGCCTAAAGCGTGGCTCCGCCCATGCATGTAGAAGCTAGCAACTAGCTTCTACAACATGTAGAACCTAGCATCTAGCTTCTACAACGTTGATTTTATATTATTTTGATTTAGATTTTTTGTGTGATAATCTGATTAAAATAAATATTTTAATATGCAAATTAAACAATGAGGACTTCATGACACTCATTACATTTCAAATGAACATAATCTAATTATAATCGAACGTTTAGAAACTAACATGTAATTTTTATAACATGTAGTAGAATGATGATGGCAAAAAGCGAATACGCTCACCCCAGTGCCCCCGCCAACCCATCCCAGGGCTAACACGGAGGAGGTAAATCACGGGCGGCTACTAGCCTTTGGCATGGTGACTAGCACATAGGGAAAACATTTACCTCGACTTTGCCAAAATTCAAACCCCAGATCTCATGGTGGCAACACCTCATGTACTAGCCACTAAACCGTCCCGAGGGGGCTAACATGTAGTAGAATGATGAACATGTTGGACGTTGCATCAGTTGCAATGTTAGAAAAATGAATGGATGCCCATTCACCTTAATCTTCCTCCAATGAATGTCATCAAAGCATTGATTTGGGTTGTAACTAATGCTTGCTTCTTATATAATATTGAAGCGTCCAAGAGCAATCCAAAGGTGGGTGAGTGCGACGGTGAGTAAAAGAGAACGTCCTGTGGTCGGGATTTGGTTCGTGAAAAATCTGAAGAGATTCCAAATGATGATCCTCTCGACGACAGTAGTAACATCTTCACCGCCATTTTCTTCGATTTCTTCTCGGGAGATCACTATGAGTATTTACAATTTTATTTTCTATTTATTTAATTTTATGCATATAATATAATTATAATAGGCAACAGAACACCCTTTTAATTTTTGCCCATCTATAACTATAATTATAAGGCACTACATAAAATCACAAAGAATTTATATTCAATTTCTATAATTAATCCTCTCCTCAATGATATTGAAATTACCCTGTGGTACGAGATTGAGGGTTGGGCTAATTTCTTGATGTACCCGCACCCAAACTCTTTCGGGTCAAGAGGTTGGATGCGCGTTAAGTCGGCTTCAATAAATTCTTGTTAGGTCGGCTTCTATGAGGTCGGCTTATATCGAGTTGGCCTCAACCATTGAAAGAACTAGAAAAAAAGATCAGAAGGGAGGCCATGAGAAATTTTGATGAGAATATCTGACACTAAAGTTAAATACAGAAAAAAGTTAAAGGAAGAACTGATAAAGGAGTGAAAACACTAACGGGTGTTTTACCAAAGGGTGTGTGACCTTCATTTACGGAGTGAAAAGCTTCCATAGATTCTCAAAGGACATACTTTTTTTTCCTTTTCCCAAAGGCTGTGACCTTTTTTGTAACGAGAACTTTTGTAACCGTCATTAATCGTCAGGTCGTATGCAAGTTCAAGAACAGACTCGACTTGAGTTCGTCTGGAATTGGCTGATTTGATCCGAGCTCGACCGAATCAATCTTGATTTGACTCGACTCATCATGAGAATTGACATGGAGGAGTCTTGAGTGGGCCTCTGTCATCCCCGCCACATCACCTTACGAGGCACTCGAGTCAAAAAGAAATATTTTATTAACATAAAACTTTTTTTTTTATTGAACCGGTCCAAAGTTTCATTCAAGAGTAGCCCTTAAAAAGCACTATTATTTTTAAAAATAATAAATTACAATAGAAGCAAATTTATTTATGTTTCCACTTCGAGTTTCATTCACACGTAAAGCGTAATTGATTAATTAACTAATTAGCTTTATCAACAAGATTTTGACTTCAAAACCAACCAATCGAACTTTACTTATTAATAATAATAATAATAATCTACTTTTCAACTTCTATTTTATTAAAAATATTTATCTCTTGCAACAATAATAAAATAAATAACATTTTTAAATTTTAGGAAATTTAAATTATTTTTAAAACAAGAAAAAAAAGAGAATCAAATGAGGCCAATTGATTGATGCATGGACAAAGCTTTTATTATAATTTTATTTTATTAAATTAATGAATAAAAAAATAAGTGATTAGCCTAAATTTCATACAAATTATAATCTTTTATATTAATAAATTATATATTTTTTTATGTTAATCAAGATTAATCGGTTTGAAAAAATAGAAATCTTAATTATAAAAAAAATAGAAATATTATTACCTTTCTTAATGTAAAAGCTCCTTGATTGATGCCCATATCTGACCAACTTTTATTGACAAGTACTCACAAACCACCACACAAAGAATCCTAATAAACATAATTTTATTTAGTTTTATCCATTCTTATTATATACTATTTACAAAGGTTTAGTTCAATATAAAATTATTAAAGTACTAGAATAATATTGAAGTGATTTTAATTAAATTAGAATAATTTCGATAAATTTAAGTAATTTTTAACTAAATTAATAAAATATTTTGATGTAATATACATTCACATATAAAGTAATATTTATTTGTATTTAATATGGGACAGTAATATTGGACCGTCTGATACCGCCATCATCTTTTACTCTCGTAAATAATAATTTAAATTAAAATTAAAGCAATAAGTTTGCTATAATTATATTAATTTTTTAAAAAATGAAATATTATTTTTTATAATTCAGATTTTAATTTATTTTTATAAAATAAATATATATTTTGCACGCCGTATTTAATGTGGACAGAGTGTAAGTGAATTAATTGATGTGTTTGTCTTCAATCCATCGTTGATGTGTTTGTGATGTTGAATGTGAAATACTAGTTATAACTTTTTAATCAGAATATTATAATCAAAATTTAACTCAATTTAATTAAAAATATTTTCGATTAATTTTTTCATTAATGTAATTTTTAAAAACGAAAGCAATCATCATAATCATTCTTCTTAGTATAAATAAGAAAAACATTGAGTTACTATTTGTTTTTAAACACTTTTAAATTTGTTTAATTTAAAAATAACTAATGTTAAAATAATTTTAAACAGAAAAGTATTATAATATTAGATCAAACTATTTGTTAGTAAAGTTTAAAATTGATCAAACTATTTTTAGTTAAAATTGTTGTCATAAAAATTTTCATTTAATTATTTTTCAAAAAAATAAATAAATTTCTTGTATGTACCTCATAAACATAACATGGAGTTGCCCGCATAAAAGTGAGTCCACTGCGGCACATGGCGGATTGGCCCCGAAGTCGATACCACGACATGCGGTCCTTCGCCAGCTGGCGACACGGCAGCGAGTGTGCTTATCGAGGGCAAACAATTTTTACCTGAAATGACTATACTACCTTTTTTTAAAATTAATTAGAGACACTGAGCTTCATTTATTGAAGGGCCTAATAGTCATCTCGCTAAAGAAAAATGGGTCCATGTTCGGTCAGTAATCACAAAGTTACCTTTCTTTTTACCCATCGACACACCGAAGAAGACGAAGAAGAAGAGTGGAAATGGCGACGAGGGGGAAGGCGAAGCGGACGTCGTACATCGCCGTGCCGTCGGCGATCATCCGATCTCTCTCCTCCACTTCGATTCCAGGCGGATTCCACCTATCTACCCCTCCGAAGAAGCCCTCCCGCCGGTTTGTCCACTGTCGGTCGCTCCTCCTCCTGCTGCTCTTCCTCGCCGCCGCCGTCGGATTGGGCGTCGGCCTCCTTCTCGACCCCATCCTACACTGCCCCCAACTCCGCCTCCCCAGCAGCCTCCCATTCTCCTTCTCCCCCGCCTCCCCGGGAGTTGAGTTCTGGCGGCAGCCTGACGGGATGGGCTTCGTCCCCTGCCTCGACTTCAGCGACGAGTACCGTGCCGAAGGTGCTGCGGTGGCACGCTCGGGACGCCGGAATAAGTACCTACTCGTCGTCGTCTCCGGCGGGCTCAACCAGCAGCGCAACCAGATCGTCGACGCAGTGGTGATCGCTCGCATCCTCGGAGCCGCGCTCGTCGTGCCGGTGCTCCAGGTCAACGTCATCTGGGGAGACGAAAGGTAGCCTTCATATAATCGTCATTTTTTTTTCTCTATTTCTTCTTCTTTTCTTCTTCTTTCTTCCTTATTTTTTCTGACAAATCCTCATCTTGTTCTTCTCCACTCGCTTACACAAAATCTGATCCCCTTTTTTTGGCAAAATTTACCAATTTTGTAGCTCGAAGTGCAGCAGAAAACCATTTGAACCAAAAAATTCCTCCACCTTTTTCCAGGTTACTAGATTAAGACTAACACTAGATTCATCATTGCTTCAGTGAGTTCGGTGACGTCTTCGATCTGGAGCATTTCAAGCGAGTTCTCGCCGACGACGTCAAGGTTGTCTCCTCCCTGCCGTCGACTCACATCATGACTCGGCCGGTGCAGGAGAAGCAAACGCCTCTTCACGTTTCCCCTGATTGGATTCGATCGCGATACATGAAAAGAGTGAGTTCTGATTCTTCTTCCTCCTCGAAGAATTTGAGCCCTAATTTTCTATTTTTTATGCAGCTGAACAGAGAAGGTGTTCTGCTTCTGCGAAGCTTGGATTCCAGGCTCTCCAAGGACCTTCCTTCTGATCTCCAAAAACTTCGTTGCAAAGTAAGCTTCATCGATGGTGGATCGATCGGTTTCAGAGATTTAAACTTTGATGTTTCTCAAATTGAGCAGGTCGCATTCCATGCTCTGAGATTTGCAGCTCCGATCCAAGAGCTGGGGAACAAGCTCGCATCGAGGATGAGAGGCCATGGCCCGTACCTTGCTCTGCACCTGCGCTTGGAGAAGGACGTGTGGGTGCGCACAGGGTGCCTCCCCGGCCTCGGCCCCGAGTTCGACGCCGCCGTCGAAGAGGAGCGGAAGCTGAAGCCGAAGCTCCTCACTGGGCGGTCCAACATCACCTTCCACGACCGCAAGCTCGCCGGGCTCTGCCCCTTGAACGCCGGCGAAGTCACCAGGTAGTGAACGAAAGATTGCATTTTTTTTTGGCTACATTTTCTTGGATTGAACGATGGGCAGCGCAGGTTGCTGAAAGCTCTGGGAGCTCCGGAAGACGCGAGGATCTACTGGGCCGGCGGCGAGCCGTTCGGCGGCCGGGAAGCCCTGCTCCCGCTGACCAGACACTTCCCCAACTTGTTCAACAAGGACGACCTGGCGCTGCCCGGCGAGCTCGCGCCGTTCGCCAACAGGTCCTCCTTCCTCGCCGCCGTCGATTACGTGGTGTGCGAGCAGAGCGACGTCTTCCTGCCGTCGCACGGCGGCAACATGGGCCACCTCATGCGTGGCCACCGCGCGTTCTCGGGCCACCGGAAGTACATCACGCCCAACAAGCGGCAAATGCTCCCCTACTTGATCCATCACGGCGCACTTCCAGAGGTGGAGCTCGACCGGATTCTGAAGGAGCTGCACCGCGGATCGCTGGGCCAGCCGGAGCCGAGGACGGAGAAGTCCGACAAGGATGTCACGGCGTACCCGGTGCCGGAGTGCATGTGCAATTCCACGAGCTCGAGCTCGAAAGCTTGAACAACTTTTGGCAGAGAGATCACCAAATTTCACAATTTTGAGCGACGATTCATAACACTTCTTCCTTCTCTGTTCAGATTCTTTCTTTTCTTCATGAATTTGAGAAGAACAAAGCAACTCTGTTCATCTCTCTTGTAGCAACAACAGAATTAATCACTGCAGCTGTTCATAAATTTCTTTCTTTGTTCGACAACTTGACAAAATGTTGAAGAGAAGAACAATGTAACTCGATTCATCTGCCACTTGATTTCAGATCTTCTGAAGAATCTCATTTGAGCTGCATTTGGATTCACCTAGTTTCAATCCAACAAGTTTGTGTATGTGCTTTCTTATCAGGTTAAACAAGTGCAACTTGCGATCTTTCAAAGTATCACTCTTTATTCACGAAGAACGAAGTGGATGTTTCCGTCGAACCTTGTTATTGGGCTCGATCAATCAAGCCTAAAAATACGAAGAGGATCTATACTAAGAACTATTGCTTACATTCTAATCAAACCCCAATCAGATTGCAGGGTAAATGCATATATAAAGCATCAACCATTATTCTTGATACAGAGGTGAGTAGAGGTCTCCTACGTGCAAACCTCGGTCTACATCGACTCCTCGTAATGCTAACATAGGTTCCACTTGGTACACCTTTGACTAGATCAACAAGGATGTGAGTTAGTCAAGATCCCAAAATGTTTAAAACAGGTCCGACTCAACGGGAGCTCGACAATATTCATCGAGAGCTCCATTATTTTAAGTTTGATATCACACTAATTGTGTACTCAATCTATCTACATCCTCTTTACTAGATTTAGAAGGGATGCTTATGATAGAGAGGCAAGTAGGTGGCATAATCTTAACTCTGTCAACATAGACTCCACGTGATACCTCTTGACTTGGTCAAGACAGTCGCACCCACAATTTTCCGAAGACCATATTGCTTGGCCAAGCCTTGAGGCACAATTGTGTTTGCCCTGGGCCACGACACACACACCATGGTCGTATCTTGAGGCACAACCGTGTCGTACCCCCGCCAAGGGATTTTCAATCCTTTTGACCTATCTTAGTTTTGGGAATTCACCCCTTTCCTTGGGGAATGTTCTCCCCTTTGAGAAAACCCTAAAACCTCTTTCAAGAGTTGTTGTCGATGATCCATCCTTCTCCCTAGCAAGGGAACACCTCCAACAATACCAGAATTTATGGATAAACATTTTTCTTCTCTATATTTCACGTATTGAGTTGTAAAATGTTATTTCTTTGTGTATTGGTTGTGTCTCCCTTCTCCATAGAGTAGATTCTCCCGATCAAGGATATAAGGAGTAATTATGATGTGATGCTGATGTATGAACTATATACTTGGTCATTTCCCTATTCTATGATATGTTTATAACTTGTTCTTTTATACCGCGCCTTGTATATGTTTGACAAAATATGTGTGTGGTGTATACGTATGGGTTATTGTGGATTGATCGGCTTGTAGAGGAGAAGTACTAGATTGTATGACTATGGGGCTTTATGACATAGGGTATCCCTTTAAGCGGACTTTTAAAAGGAGATCATTTCACTACAAAGGAATTATCTAGTTAGAGTTTAATGAGTTTTACCAAGTTAATGTTAGGAAGTGACTTGTGTAATCTAAAGATTGTATGACCGAGAGATCTTTAGTGACAGAGGGTATCCCTTTAACTCGACTCTCTAAGTTATCTCTTTACTTAATAGCATTAATCTAACTTTAGGAAGTAATTGAGACAACTCTAGGGTTGTATGACTGGGTGCCTTTAGTAATAGATAGTATCCCTTTAATTAGACTTTCTACAGTTACTTTCTTACTTATTGGTGTTAGAAATTGATGTAAACTCTCTAGTGAGATATTCTCGAGATCATACCGGTATTTGGTTAGAATGCTATAAGAGAATAAGTATGGAGGTAAGAAGAAGAACAATACATAGGGACATTAACTAGCATCATAGTGAAATCAAAATCCTAAAATCACCTCCAAAGCCAACTTCTCTCCCTCGATCACTTCCTCTCTCTTGCTGTTAAGTATTTGAAAAAAAAAAAAAATCAAATCCACCCATGCCATCCACGTGCACTGCCCTCCCCCACACCCCCCTTTTTTCTCTTCCTCTTTTCTTCTCTTCTCCACCGCTTCCCCACCGAAACTTGCAACCCTTTCTCCTCCTCCTCTTCTCTAGCGGCGATGAACGAGTAAATCTCTCCCTCTTCTTCTTCTCAAGCACAGCAGCCCTCTTCTTCTCCTCCAGCACTTTTTCTCCTCCTCTAGCAAGGGCAGAGAACTGTTTTCTCCGACCACTAGCCTTTGCTTCCTCTTCTCTGCTTCTCGGCAGCATCGTCGGAGCTCCTCGGAGTGTGTCAGAGCCGCCGGACCATCAGAAAAGAGGGGAAAGCAAAGCCCTAGTTGCTGCCCTCTTTTCTAGCCCAACCACAGCAGCCATCGGAGCTAGCTGTGGCCTTCGCTGGAGCTCGCCGAGATCACCGGTGAGAAAGGGGAAAAAGTTTTTCCTTGCCCCTTCACTATCCCAGTAGCCTTCTTTGTGTTCAATCTTCCCTAACAGCCCTAGTTTCCTTTTGTTTCCTCCAACAGCAGCCTTAGCTGCTGTCCTTTTATTGGCAGCATCGTCGTTGTTCGCCGGAGCTTGCCGCAGCTTGCCGGAGTTGTCGACAAAGAACCTTATTTGCTGCCCTAATTTCCAGCAGCCACACAAAACCCTTAGAAGGTATATTTTAGGTTGCTTTTGGTTAAATTGATGTGTAGTTAGAAGGGTTATCTAGATCAGAACAGATGTTGTATTTAGGAATGCGAAGTGGTACGAGGTATCGAGATCAAAATAATTCACTGATTTTGAATCAGAGATAATGTGTAGATTTTAGGTCATTATTATTATTATTAGATAGTATTTTGATTATTTAAGTTATGTTTGATATTGTGTTTGTAGATCTGAGCTCGAGTGGAGCACGGTGACCTGCCGATACTCGGAGATTTTGCTGTATATAAGGTGGATATATCTACTCTTGTCTATTTCCTTGTGCATGAATAAATATATAAATTGGAATATGTATATGTTGTATTATTGTTTTCAAAATGAGGATTAAACTGATATTAGAAATAGCGAAATGGGTTAAAATATTAAAATTATTGGAGGGTAAATAATTGATATTATTTCTTGTTCATATGTGAGTTCATATTGGGATTGATATGGGGAGGGTTGTTTTTAAAATTAAAGAAATATTCGAAATTTATCTTCTGTTGATACCTTGTCTCTTTTGACTTGCTTGACCTTTCATACTTCATGCTTTTGATACTCTATCTGTTGATACTTGTAGCTTTTTATCTGTGGACCATATAATGATAAACTAATAGATTTGATACGAAAATATTACCTTGATTGACCAATTAATATGAAAAGAGAATAATCATGATAAATGGATGAATATAATCATAACGGTGAATTAATAAAGATAATAAATGAAGAATTAAAAAGTGAAGACCATGAGCCTAGCTTTATACCAGAGCTCTATATTAGAGTACTGGACCGCCCACATGTTATTGTGGTAGCGCGGTGGCCGCGGTCCAGAGTACCTGACCGTACACCCGAGGCGTGTTGGCGTGATGTAGCCCTCGGTCAGTGTTTATTATGTCTTCCACCGGTGAGGGCTGATAGCCCGTACGTCAGATGACGTATGCGACAGTTTTATACTCTTAGGAGGCTTTTAGCCTATCCATATGATATTTCACTCTGATGATATTGGCTCCAGTGATTCACTTTTTAGTTGATTTATCAGATTCAGACTATTGATATACATGTTGATCTTACCATGATAACTTATAATTGAGTGATTAAATAATAAGATTGAAAAATTGATTTTATTAATGATGACAGGTGATGATAAGGTGAAGATCTCAAACTCTATCTAAAAATTTTACCTGATTATAGATAATGAGAAGATGATTATACATATATATGTATAAAGGTAGAACTTTAAGAATAATCCTAAAGTTGTAACAAAAGATGATAATTTATTCTACTTCCTTGACTTCTTCAATAAGATTAAATTCATGCACATCTTTCTTGAGTATCCACTTAGCCATTTGGGTAATTTGCTACATTCCTTGGTCTCTAGTTTTGCAGACACAGGGATCCTTTTGGTATTACTGTTGATTTTGGACTTTCATAGAGTTGCTCAGAGATCTCGACGTGCTGATTTTCTGGTTTGTTTTACTTTTGGTTTCGCTGTATTTACATTTTGCACTTTTGTTACAGATGTCGTTTATCTGTATAGTAATTGTAGTCTATGGATAGATATATATATATAATTGATATATTTCGTGGTTATATTGTTTCTATTTTATGTATGTTCCAGCCGTGTGGGCTGATGAATATGTTGTTTATATTTATATATGGTGATGTATGTATGTATGCTTTATATTGTCACCGGTACAGGGGAGATGCTGTCGGATTTTTGTCTGGCAGGGACTCCTCTGGGGCGTGACAATTTTATTGGTATCAGAGCTCGGTTTTTCGTTTTCTGTTCGTGGGTTTTGGCTTTATTTCGAGATTTTTGTTTTCAGTTTATGTACTTCTCGAGCAAAGGTATTTTTATACAAGTCGAGTTGTATCTCTGAGCTATAGAATTTACGGGTCATTCTTTGTTTTAATTATCGTGATTATAAATGATTATTGAAAATTTTCATCTGATTTTATAGGCAATGCCACGAGCCCATGGTCGCGGTTGGGGCAGTAGCCGTGCTCGTAGTCACAGTCGTGGTTACGACAGTGGTAGTGGTCGCGGTCGTGGTCGTGCATGTCAGCGTGCCACTACTACTGATCATGGTTTAGATGAGGCTCCTGTCTCCCCATCTGAGTTGATACCGGGAGCTCAGGTTGGTCCCAGTATTAGAGTTGGTGGTCAGACTGAGGGACAACCTCATCTTGTTGCAGCTCAGGTAGCCGTACCAGCCATTCCTACAGCATCGTTTATTATGGAAAAGGCCCGTATTCCTTTGCTTGCTAGTTCAGCAAAGGATCGTTTTATGCTGTTCCATGGAGGCACCGATCCTTGGGTGGCGCGTACATGGTTGGAGGATATTGAGGCCACTTTTGGATACATGTCCTGTTCAGACACAGAGAAGGTAGAGCTAGCCGCTTATCATTTTCGAGGGCAAGCATCCACATGGTGGAAGATGCAAAAGACAGTCTTTGGGGATCAGATTATCTCTTGGCAGTCTTTTCGAGAGGCGTTCGAGAGACAGTATTTTCCTGCAGCATTTTGTGTTGCTCGACGCCAAGAATTCATGAGTCTCAAGCAGGGTGACCGAAGTGTGCTAGACTATAGTGCAGAATTTAGCAGACTTGCTGAGTTTTGCCCACATGTGGTTGCTCAGGACTCAGACCGTATGTTTCACTTTACACAGGGACTGGCAGCATATATTCGGATCAGGATGTCTGGATTTCCTGTTACTACTTATCGAGAGGCACTTGATCGAGCCATATTTATTGAGATGACTCAGCAGCAAGTCTCTCAAGAAAGAGAAGCCAGCCAACAGACCTCGCAGAGCTCACACTCTAGACAGCAGAGTCGAGGTCGTCGATCTCATGGTCAGGATACGACTAGAGAGTCTTCACGGTCACGAAAGGTGGCCAAAGTATCACAGGGATCTAGTCGCTCAGTTCCATCACAGCGGGGCCAGATATCGGTGAAGTGTTTTCAATGTGGTGCACCAAATCACCTGGCATCAGAATGTCCACTGGATAAGAGTATATGTTTTTATTGTAAACTGCCAGGACATATGCAGAAAGATTGCACTTTGAAGGCACAACATCAAGCAGGAGGATCACAGTCTCAACAGGCTCGACCTACCTCACGACCTCCACAGTCTCGGCAGCAGAAAGGCCCGCAGAGATCCCAGCAGTCTCAGCCACGAAATCCCCCACCTACACAGTCTGCTCACCAGCCACAACTCTATCATTTGCAGTCCCAGGTGGAGAGTGAGTATCACTCAGTACCTCCACTTCAGCAGTATCTGCCAGCTCCATCTCAGTACTTGCCAGCTACATCTCAGCAGTACTTGCCAGCTCCATCTCAGCAGTATTTGGTGGCTCCACCCCAGCAGTACCTGCTACCTCCACCCCAGCAGTACTTATTACCTCCACCCCAGCAGTATCAGCCACCATTATCTTATCAACCTTCGACCCAGTCATACCAACCTTCGCAGGATCAGAGTCAGCCCTCTTCTTCTATCCAGAGGGGTCAGTCATCAGGTCTTGAGCCGGGTCATGTTTATGCTTTGACTCGTGAGGAGGCACAGTGAGTTGGAGGATCTGTTATCCGAGGTATTATTTCTGTTTATAATATTCCTGCGGATATATTGATAGATACGGGTAGCTCGCATTCCTTTATTTCTCCTGAGTTTGTATGCAAGATTAGGAGGGTCCCAACTCTTCGACCTTATGGATTATCAGTAGTGACACCATCAGGTGGAATATTGATGTCAGATCAGGAGATCAAGAGTTGCCCTTTAACTTTTGATAGTCATATCCTTACTGTGGATCTACAAGTGCTAGAGATGACTGAATTCGATATTATTTTGGGTATGGATTGGCTGTCAGAGCATCATGCCACTGTCGATTGTCGAGCCAAAGTGGTGACTTTTCAGCCCTTAGATCAATCATCATGGGAATTTATTGGGATCAATGATCGAGGGGTATCTATTATCTCAACTCTCCAGGCTCAGCAGTTGTTGGCTCGGGGATGCAAGGGGTATCTCTTGTCTTTAGTGAGTTCCAATGTGGATAGTTCTGTCCAGCTTTCTGATGTCCACATAATATGTGAATATCCCGACGTATTTCCTGAAGAACTTCCTGGCTTGCCACCTCGGCGACAGGTAGAGTTTGCCATTGAGTTGCTTCCTGGCACAGCTTCAATATCGAAAGCTCCATATCGGATGGCACCAAGAGAATTGGAGGAACTAAAGATCCAACTTCAGGAGTTGCTAGACAAGGGTTTTATCCGTCCTAGTGTTTCTCCTTGGGGTGCTCCAGTGCTCTTTGTGAAGAAAAAAGATGGATCCTTGAGGCTCTGTATTGATTATAGGCAGTTAAACTCTGTAACTATCAAGAACAAGTATACTCTACCTAGAATAGATGATTTGTTTGATCAGCTTAAAGGTACCTGTGTGTACTCAAAAATTGATTTAAGATCAGGCTATCACCAGTTACGAGTTAGAGATACAGATATTCAGAAGACTGTCTTCCGTACTCGGTATGGACATTATGAGTTTTTGGTAATGCAGTTTGGGCTTACCAATGCTCCTGCAGCATTTATGGATCTAATGAACCGGGTATTCTTAGAATATTTAGACCGGTTTGTTATTGTATTTATTGATGACATTCTGGTATATTCGCGATCAGAAGAGGAGCACGAACAACATCTCAGAATAGTTCTAGAAACTTTACGGAAGGAACGCTTATATGCTAAGTTCAGTAAATGTGCTTTTTGGATGGGTTCTGTGGGATTTCTAGGGCATGTAATCTCTAGCAAAGGGATTTCAGTAGACCCCCAGAAGATTGAAGCAGTTGACCGATGGGAACAACCAAAGTCAGTGCAGGAAATTCGTAGCTTTCTCGGATTAGCTGGGTACTATCAGAGATTTGTGGAAGGATTTTCTAGTATTGCTGCACCTTTGACTCGATTAACTAGAAAAGGAGTCAAGTTTACTTGGTCTGAGGCTTGTGAAGCAAGCTTCCAAGAGCTCAAGCAGAGATTGGTGAGTGCTCCAGTATTAATTATTCCCTCTGGAGATGATGGATTCATTCTTTACATGGATGCATCTATTCAAGGATTAGGGGCAGTTTTGATGCAGTATGATAGAGTAGTAGCTTATGCTTCTCGTCAGCTAAAAGATCATGAGAAGAATTATCCTGTGCATGATTTAGAATTAGCAGCCATCATTTTTGCCCTTAAAATTTGGAGACATTATCTCTACGGTATTACCTTTGAGATATTCACTATCACAAGAGTCTGAAATATCTTTTCACTCAGAAAGAGTTAAACCTTCGATAGAGAAGGTGGATGGAGTTTCTGAAAGACTATGACTGCACTATCAACTACCATCCTGGAAAAGCTAATGTAGTCGTAGATGCATTGAGCAGGAAGTCTAGAGGAGTATTGGCAACTCACAGGGTGGCAGTTACAGATCTAGTTAGACAATTTTCAGAGTTAGATTTAACTGAAGTAGGGCAAACACAGCGTGGTATACTGGTCTCCTTGATCGCACAGTCCCCATTGGTGGAGCGGATTAAGGAAAGTCAAATGGAAGACCAGTATCTCAGATCTATAGCTAGTGAGTTGGAGTTAGGCCCCAAGCCAGAATTCACACGTGATATGGATGGATCTCTTCGGTTCCGAAACAGATTATGTGTCCCAGAGGTACATCCTGTTAAGGAGGATCTTCTTCGAGAAGCCCACCGATCGAGATTTGCAGTTCATCCTGGTGATACACGGATGTATCGAGACTTGAAACAATCATATTGGTGGAAAGGTATGAAAAAAGATATTGCAGACTTTGTAGCTCGGTGTCTAGTTTGCCAACAAATTAAGGCAGAACACCAGAGACCGGCCGGGTTACTTCAGAAGATTGCATTGCCGGAATGGAAGTGGGAGCATGTCACTATGGATTTTGTCACGGGGTTACCAAGGACCCAGAGGAGACATGATTCAATATGGGTGATTGTCGATCGGTTAACTAAATCTGCACATTTCTTACCGATCCGTAAGACAGAATCTCTAGATCGTCTAGCAGAGTTATATTGCAGAGAGACTATTAAACTCCATGGTATTCCCCTCAGTATTATTTCTGATAGAGATCCACGTTTTACTTCGAGATTCTGGCAAAGTTTCCAAAAGGCGTTGGGAACCGAGCTGCGCTTTAGCACCGCTTTTCATCCTCAGACTGATGGACAGTCAGAGCGCACTATCCAGACTCTAGAGGATCTGTTGCGTGCTTGTGTGCTAGATTTTGGGGGTAGTTGGGAGGACCATCTACATTTGGTAGAATTTGCTTATAATAACAGTTACCACTCTGCTATTCAAATGGCACCGTTTGAGGCACTTTATGGCAGAGCATGTAGATCTCCTATCTTATGGGATGAGGTCGGTGAACGTCAACTCTTGGGCCCTCAGAGTGTTCAGCAGGATGCTGAGCTAGTACGAACTATTAGACAGAGACTGTTGACTGCTCAGAGTCGCCAAAAGAATTATGCAGATAAAAGACGAAGAATGTTAGAATTTGCGGTAGGTGATCACGTATTTCTTCGTGTTTCACCCATAAAAGGAGTTAAGAGATTTGGGTTAAAAGGGAAGTTAGCACCCAGATTTATCGGACCTTTCCAGATTCTTGAGCGGATTGGTGCTGTTGCATATCGACTTGCGTTACCCCCAACTTTAGCAGGAGTACATAATGTCTTTCATGTTTCTATGCTGCGGAAGTATGTTCCGGATTCGACACATGTCTTGAAGGATCTTATAGTTCCCCTACAGTCTGAAGCGACATACGAAGAATTCTCTGTTCGTATACTGGATCGCAAGGAACATCGATTGCGGAACAAATGCCTCCGTCTCGTAAAGGTTGGGTGGCAACACCACTCTGATCAAGAAGCAACTTGGGAGCGTGAGGAGGATATGCGTATCAGATATCCTCATTTATTTACCTCAGGTATCAATGCGTCTCAATTACTTTAATTTGGGGACCAAATTTCTTTTAGTGGGGGAGAATGTTAAGTATTTGAAAAAAAAAAAAATCAAATCCACCCATGCCATCCACGTGCACTGCCCTCCCCCACACCCCCCTTTTTTCTCTTCCTCTTTTCTTCTCTTCTCCACCGCTTCCCCACCGAAACTTGCAACCCTTTCTCCTTCTCCTCTTCTCTAGCGGCAATGAATGAGCAAATCTCTCCCTCTTCTTCTTCTCAAGCACAGCAGCCCTCTTCTTCTCCTCCAGCACTTTTTCTCCTCCTCTAGCAAGGGCAGAGAACTGTTTTCTCCGACCACTAGCCTTTGCTTCCTCTTCTCTGCTTCTCGGCAGCATCGTCGGAGCTCCTCGGAGTGTGTCAGAGCCGCCGGACCATCAGAAAAGAGGGGAAAGCAAAGCCCTAGTTGCTGCCCTCTTTTCTAGCCCAACCACAGCAGCCATCGGAGCTAGCTGTGGCCTTCGCTGGAGCTCGCCGAGATCACCGGTGAGAAAGGGGAAAAAGTTTTTCCTTGCCCCTTCACTATCCCAGTAGCCTTCTTTGTGTTCAATCTTCCCTAACAGCCCTAGTTTCCTTTTGTTTCCTCCCAGTAGCCGATACTCGGAGATTTTGCTGTATATAAGGTGGATATATCTACTCTTGTCTATTTCCTTATGCATGAATAAATATATAAATTGGAATATGTATATGTTGTATTATTGTTTTCAAAATGAGGATTAAACTGATATTAGAAATAGCGAAATGGGTTAAAATATTAAAATTATTGGAGGGTAAATAATTGATATTATTTCTTGTTCATATGTGGGTTCATATTGGGATTGATATGGGGAGGGTTGTTTTTAAAATTAAAGAAATATTCGAAATTTATCTTCTGTTGATACCTTGTCTCTTTTGACTTACTTGACCTTTCATATTTCATGCTTTTGATACTCTATCTGTTGATACTTGTAGCTTTTTATCTGTGGACCCTATAATGATAAACTAATAGATTTGATACGAAAATATTACCTTGATTGACCAATTAATATGAAAAGAGAATAATCATGATAAATGGATGAATATAATCATAACGGTGAATTAATAAAGATAATAAATGAAGAATTAAAAAGTGAAGACCATGAGCCTAGCTTTATACCAGAGCTCTATATTAGAGTACAGGACCGCCCACATGTTATTGTGGTAGCGCGGCGGCCGCGGTCCAGAGTACCTGACCGTACACCCGAGGCGTGTTGGCGTGATGTAGCCCTCGGTCAGTGTTTATTATGTCTTCCACCGGTGAGGGCTGATAGCCCGTACGTCAGATGACGTATGCGACAGTTTTATACTCTTAGGAGGCTTTTAGCCTATCCATATGATATTTCACTCTGATGATATTGGCTCCAGTGATTCACTTTTTAGTTGATTTATCAGATTCAGACTATTGATATACATATTGATCTTACCATGATAACTTATAATTGAGTGATTAAATAATAAGATTGAAAAATTGATTTTATTAATGATGACAAGTGATGATAAGGTGAAGATCCCAAACTCTATCTAAAAATTTTACCTGATTATAGATAATGAGAAGATGATTATACATATATATGTATAAAGGTAGAACTTTAAGAATAATCCTAAAGTTGTAACAAAAGATGATGATTTATTCTACTTCCTTGACTTCTTCAATAAGATTAAATTCATGCACATCTTTCTTGAGTATCCACTTAGCCATTTGGCTAATTTGCTACATTCCTTGGTCTCTAGTTTTGCAGACACAGGGATCCTTTTGGTATTACTGTTGATTTTGGACTTTCATAGAGTTGCTCAGAGATCTCGACGTGCTGATTTTCTGGTTTGTTTTACTTTTGGTTTCGCTGTATTTACATTTTGCACTTTTGTTACAGATGTCGTTTATCTGTATAGTAATTGTAGTCTATGGATAGATATATATATAATTGATATATTTCGTGGTTATGTTGTTTCTATTTTATGTATGTTCCAGCCGTGTGGGCTGATGAATATGTTGTTTATATTTATATATGGTGATGTATGTATGTATGCTTTATATTGTCACCGGTACAGGGGAGATGCTGTCGGATTTTTGTCTGGCAGGGACTCCTCTGGGGCGTGACAATTTTATTGGTATCAGAGCTCGGTTTTTCGTTTTCTGTTCGTGGGTTTTGGCTTTATTTCGAGATTTTTGTTTTCAGTTTATGTACTTCTCGAGCAAAGGAATTTTTATACAAGTCGAGTTGTATCTCTGAGCTATAGAATTTACGGGTCATTCTTTGTTTTAATTATCGTGATTATAAATGATTATTGAAAATTTTCATCTGATTTTATAGGCAATGCCACGAGCCCATGGTCGCGGTTGGGGCAGTAGCCGTGCTCGTAGTCACAGTCGTGGTTACGACAGTGGTAGTGGTCGCGGTCGTGGTCGTGCATGTCAGCGTGCCACTACTACTGATCATGGTTTAGATGAGGCTCCTATCTCCCCATCTGAGTTGATACCGGGAGCTCAGGTTGGTCCCAGTATTGGAGTTGGTGGTCAGACTGAGGGACAACCTCATCTTGTTGCAGCTCAGGTAGCCGTACCAGCCATTCCTACAGCATCGTTTATTATGGAAAAGGCCCGTATTCCTTTGCTTGCTAGTTCAGCAAAGGATCGTTTTATGCTGTTCCATGGAGGCACCGATCCTTGGGTGGCGCGTACATGGTTGGAGGATATTGAGGCCACTTTTGGATACATGTCCTGTTCAGACACAGAGAAGGTAGAGCTAGCCGCTTATCATTTTCGAGGGCAAGCATCCACTTTTGGTTTGTTTTACTTTTGGTTTCGCTGTATTTACATTTTGCACTTTTGTTACAGATGTCGTTTATCTGTATAGTAATTGTAGTCTATGGATAGATATATATATAATTGATACATTTCGTGGTTATGTTGTTTTTATTTTATGTATGTTCCAGCTGTGTGGGCTGATGAATATGTTGTTTATGTTTATATATGGTGATGTATGTATGTATGCTTTATATTGTCACCGGTACAGGGGAGATGCTGTCGGATTTTTGTCTGGCAGGGACTCCTCTGTGGCGTGACACTTGCACACTTGCTCTTTCAACTCTCTCTCTCTCTCTCAATCTTTGGTTTTGTGCCGTCCGTCACAAGTGTTTCTTGATTTACCCTGATGGTCGATGGGAAACTTACGTGGAGTCAGGCTGATCATATCAGGCTTGACGTTACCCAGCCTGGTTAATTATCATTTTTTTTTTAGTTCTCGAGCTTTCAAACAATCTTCGATCGTCTAGATAACTTGCACTGTGAAGTTTACTAGTACTTACACAATAGTCCCCATAAATCGATATTTTTATTATTTGGTGACTTTAGCTGAACTTACGGATTGACAATCAGTTAATCAGAATCCAAAGTTATGTTTAAAGCAAATTGGACTCAATGAGAGCTCAACAATATTCAACAAGAGCTCGGTAGCATTCATAAGGAGCTCGGCAGTATTTTGAGCTCTTATGTCGAGTTCAGTAAGGTTATGTCCAAGTCATTAGTATACGTCCATTGGACAGCTAATAAATGGGGGGTCGATCGAGTTATGTAAAAAGGGGCCCATCAGTCTCCCTTCTAACCTTCGACAAGATAACAAGATGAAGCAAGGTGCTCGGTCAAGCTGATCCGACTGAAGAAAACTGATCCAGTAGCATCAGACCTAGCCAGAGTCAATAAAGAAAGTTCCATGGGAGTTGACCCTTCCCTCGATTTTAGCCCGAACCGTTCTAACTGTTCTAAATAAGTTTAGTTAAATTTTCTAAAGCCAATCAAAAGTCTACGCCAAAGAATAAAAATTGTGGAATATTTCTCCCAACTAATGTTTAAATTCTACCTAATCCAACAATCTTATCCCAAAAGAAAATACAATTATACAACAAGCTAAAGTAGAAAAGATTTGAAAAAAATAAATTGAGTTGTTTATTTGTATTTAATTATGTCTTCTTTATTTTCATGGTCATATTTGACATTTAAAAAATATATATATATTTTTTTAAATTTGTTTTTACGTGTTAGTCAACTCCAAGATGCTTCTACTTGAGATAATTTATGAAATAGTTAGCGTACAGATAATTCATTAGGAAGATAATTTAATTTAATCACAATTAAGACTCAGAGCCTTGCACTTGTTTTCTTCATATAACAATGGAATTGAAATTTTAGAGTGTAAAATTTGATTAGTCGGTTACAAAAATAATAAGGAGATATAAAATTTAGAGTATTGATTTGACTACAATATTTTATTATTTATTAATTAAATTAAAAGGAAATAAATTAAAATTTAAAACAGGATGAAGGGCAATTTGGTCAATGCGGTAAGAAATCCACCTGGCTGCGCTCTAAGGGTGCGGTTATGTTACCGGCCGCCGCCCCTGCTTATTGTTCTCCGCCATTTATATATCTTTTTCTCGTATCAACTCCACGTAGTGCAGGCAGCGGCCGATCGGCGATGCGCCGAGGAGGAGGAGGAGCTCCGTTTCGCCATTAAGATCGGAGAGATCTATCGATAAGGGATCGTCTGTAGTGGCATCGGAAGAGGAAGCTCGATCTCGATGGCGGACGAGGCCGCCGAGGCGATCCACTCCGGCAACCAACCCCGGGACCGACAGGACATGAGCTTCCCCTTCGTCACGGATCTTCCTTCTTCTTCCTCCTCCTCATCCCAATCCATGCACGGAAGCTTCTTCATGTACTCGATCAACTGTTTTTTCCCGTTGTATGTAGATTTCATAAAGAGTTTTCTTCTTGCGCACGAAATCAACTGCTCGTGATTTGGGATATTTCTGTAGATGAAGATTTAGTTTGTTCTTTTTGTTCGAAACTAACTCCTTGGATTAGGATGCTTTGTTGGCCACATATATAGCGAAGAAATTGAAACTTTTGTCCTTTCTGGTGTTGTTCGCTAGCACAATAGTCTTCAATTTGGTGAGTAATTTAGGGTTTTAATTTGATGCATATGTGCACATCGGCTAGTCTCGCCCTTGATGTGTACTTCTGGGCTGCAAGAATTGAATCTCTAGTTACTGGATTTATGTTAAGTAGTTCAAGACAGTGGGAACTGATTCGTTTTAATGATGCAAATAGGAAAAGCAAGGAGATTGGACCTTACGATCTAGGAGAGTTGGATCAAGCTCTATTCATGTATTTAGATGGGCAAGATCATTCAGCATCACCTCAAGAACAAAGACGTGAGTTTTACTATCCAATCTTCTTGCAATATTTCTACTGTTTCAAAATTCTTTTCAGAGTTAGCACTACTTTTGGGCCATAAGAAATTAAGAACTTCATGGGACGGAGATCTTGTCGTACTTCCTATTAATTTGACCAAAGTTATTGAGGATAATAATCTCCGACTGTTTTTTCTTCTTCTATATAATCTTGAGTTGGGGTTTAGGTTTTTGTTTTCTTCTTTTCTGGTGGGACTGTGACATGTAACCAACAACCCATGATTATATTGGAAATTCCTGTGCTAAAAGCTGTAAAAGAGAACAAATTCCAACCCCTTTGCTTTCTTTTGGGTGAGTAGAGACTCTGAGCCATGTTCCAGGGTATCATATCATGCCTTGTGGGGATCATATATCCGATCATTTCTCATCTCATGCTTCTGTCTCTCTCTTTCCCTGTCTCACACACAATCCCCTCCTGCAGCAATCTGTCCCCCCTCTGAAAAGTTTTCATTTTTCTGTCATGCCATTGTCTGGAGAAGCGAAAGCTCGTCCAGAGAATTCCCCAACAGGAATTGCTCTCCATGAATGTTTCATTGTTTTGAGGTGCAGTTTGAGGGGTGGGTTTAATTAATGCTTTGCAGGGCTTCTTCGTGTGTGCAGAGACGTTGAATATTTTTCCTTCTCAGCCCATGCATGTACAGCCTTCCACCAAGGTATTGGGACCAAGCTAAGAATTCACCACCAATTTGCTTCACTAGTATGCTACTTAACATACATGATTGTAGGTTGGAATTGGCTCCCAAAAGCCTTCAGAGTTTACCATGAACTCCACCATTAAAGATGCTCCTCCATCAGCAGTTGTCAAGGTAAAAGGCTAACACCTCTCTATACA
Organism: Zingiber officinale; assembly: GCF_018446385.1. Taxonomy (NCBI): domain Eukaryota; kingdom Viridiplantae; phylum Streptophyta; class Magnoliopsida; order Zingiberales; family Zingiberaceae; genus Zingiber; species Zingiber officinale. Next base: position 42,690,952 of record NC_056000.1, read on the forward strand.
TCTCTCAGTCTCTGGGTTTTATATGTTGAGAGTTCTATTGCATCAGAAGGAAGGAGGCAGGAAAGGCACAAGCACTGGTCCAGATCACGAAGAAGGCCCCAAGACACCAGACCCTAAGGTCAGCTCTAGTTTTACAGTTCTCCTTTTCTGAGTAGAAATCAAAATGTTTGTTGGCAGATATTGAGAAGGCTTGCACAGAATAGGGAGGCAGCTAGGAAAAGCAGGCTTAGGAAAAAGGTCTCTTGAGTTTATTTATAAAAGTATATTTAAGCAGAAAGAAGATGATGAACTCGTATTTCTGCAGGCATATATACAGCAACTAGAGAACAGTCGGATCAAGCTTACTCAGCTTGAACATGAGCTTCAAAGGGCAAGAACTCAGGTATTCCTGACAATTTATCCTTTGTGTTCATAATTTCTCCTCCTATAGCTTCTCAAAGAAAGAAAGTCAAAAACACTTGAAATTTTCTTCTTGAAGGGTTTGTTGTTGGGTGGTGGAGCTGCTGTTCTTGGGGACCAAGGCTTCCCTACCACCATTAGTGGTCTCAGCTCAGGTAGATATTATCCTTTTTTAGCTGAATATGATGTATCAACTGCTACACTTTGATGATACAAAATTATAATTTATATATATTTTAGTGACAACTTGAGCTTAAACTATGAAGAGATCATCTATTTGTTTAAATATTTCATATGATAATTGTGCAGAGTTCCCTCCACATCTATTTTCCTGGTGGAGGGGGCCTTTTTTAAATTGGTTTCAGTAGCCGCCATGTTCGACATGGAGCACATGCGATGGCTGGAAGAACAGCACCGGGTGATGTGCGAGCTCCGGGCGGCGGTGCAGGAGCACCTGCCGGAGACCGACCTGCAGATATTCGTCGACAGCTGCCTCGCACATCTCGACCAGTTGACGCAGCTCAAGTTCCTTGTCATCAAGTCCGACGTCTTCCACCTCATCTCCGGCACCTGGTTGACCCCCGCCGAGCGCTGCTTCATGTGGATCGCCGGTTTCCGCCCCTCCGACCTCATCAAGGTCATCACATCGATTAATTAATTGAATGCTGATAATCTCTGATTAATCGTTACGTGTAGATGGTGTTGAGGCACATCGAGCCATTAACGGAGCAGCAGATAGTGGGCGTCTGCGCGCTGCAGCAGTCGGCGCAGGAGACGGAGGAGGCGCTCAGCCATGGACTCGAGGCGCTCAATCAGTCCGTCTCTGCCGCCATCGCCGCCGACGCCCTGAGTTGCAACAGCCTCAACGTGGCCGACTACATGGGGCAGATGACCGTCGCCATGGACAAGCTCGCGGCCATGGAGGGCTTCGTTAGACAAGTACGGTACCCAAAATCTCCGCACAACATTCACTCTCTGATTCGGCCATTAATTCCAACTGCCGTGCAGGCGGAGAACTTGAGACAGCAGACACTGCAGAGGCTTCAGCAGATGCTGACGACGGCGCAGATGGCGCGAAGTTTGCTGGCCATCGCCGAGTACTTCCACCGCCTTCGCGCTCTCAGCTCGCTTTGGCTTTCCCGGCCAAGGCAACAAGACTTCAACTCCTGACTCCACCCCATCGAGACGGAGACGGAGACGGAGACGGAGACGGAGACGGGGCATGTGTCATGTCCTTGTAAGTGTGTATTAATTAAACTTGATTAATTTGCAAAAATAACGACACAATTATTTAATATATATTTCATCTACTAAATTTATAGTGCAACGACGAGAACTCGAGAATATAAATCACAAAAGTTTGCCAAAAAACATGACAAATTAAACAGTGAGTAGATAAACATTGAGAAACAAACATAAAATGCAACTGTTTGATTGATAGAGATTTGTTAAGGGGGACAATCAATCAGCTTCGTCCACAACCACGGTTCCCAAACCTTTCAAGCCTTCCGCCGGGATATCGGCCACCGTAACCAATGAGTATAGCTCTTCTTTGGCATCCTCCTCCTCGTTCCTCTTGCGTGCGATGCGCACACGAATGCGCCTTGGAACACTGCGGATCCCCCTGCTCCAGATGTGCTTGTTCAGCTTCACATCCACCCTCACATCGGTCGTCCCCATTGCTTTCTGAGCAAACTTCCTGATCTCCTTGATGGCCTTGGGGGCCTTCTTCTTGAATGTGCTGATCATAAGAAATTCAAATTAGGAATCGGTTCGACATTAAACAGAAATGTCAATCCACTGATAAAGTAAACCTCATGGAAAACTGTAACCCGCGCATTAGATATCTTTAACACAAGTGCATAAATTTCCCTAAACCCTATAGGTACTAAATCAGATTCTGAAAAATTTAAGTCGAGCTAAAGAACAAAATCAAGGTCAACACAAAGCCATCATTTATCAGACAATTATAAGTAATTCAACTGCTCCAATTCATAGAGCAAATCACAACAGTCATAAGTGACACTTTGAGATCCAGTTAATTCCCACAATTGGTAAAAAATTGGCCAACACAGGACAAAGAAATAAACTTTTATGAAGAGATCATTGATTACACACACATTTACTGAGATAAGATAAATGTTTGCTGTAGATGCCTTGAATTATTCTGAAACAACGCCTAGTTTGGAAATATAAAGTTGAAGCAGCTCGAGCTTAAGAACTTTCTAACTCATATCTTAGTGCATAAAATCGCAAACTTCCAAAACACTGTAATTGGAAGTGTAAAAAAAAGACCAATACAGAGTGAGGACAAGACTTTCATGAAGAGATCATTGAGCTCGAGTTTAAGATCTTTCTCACTCGTATCTTAGTGCATAATTCAAAATCTCTCTCATCTCGCAAGCATCAACTGCAAACTAGGAAATGTGAATCAGGTGTAATACTGCAAGCGATAACTATAGCTACTTTCGCATGTATAATCCAACCTATAGACCGATAACAAGTTTTAACAAATCAGGCAACACAAGCATCTTAACCGGAAGAGAGGCGAAAAAGCAGGAATTTAGAAAGCCTAATTTTTGATCGCCAGACCGAACCGAGGGATGCTAATCTATAAAATCATACGACAAATTGAGACCATGGGAAAGATCGGCAAAAAAAAAAAAAAAATCGAAGCTGGAAGATGTGCGAGTCTTTGTAGAAGATAATACCATCCATGAAGGCGCTTGTGGAGGTTAATGGTGTACTCCCTCGTCACCACCTCCTCTTTCCTCCCTTTGCTTCCCTTCTCCACCACCATCGTCGCCAAGCCGAAACCGCCGCAGCCGCTTTCTCCTTCCTCGTAAATCGATCGATACAACCCTAGAAGCCGTCTTATAGATGGACTCTCAATCACACAAACACACCCGGACTTTGTATTTATTACGAAGGCACCCTCACGTAAGTGGGCTTGTGGGATCGGTGGCCCATGACTAGGCCTAATTAAGAAAACTTGTAAAAACCGAGAAAAATATCATTTACACCCTTAGTATTTATAATTTTATGCGCCAAAGTTTGCAAAAACTTACCCAAAAATCTCACATTTGACCGTCATCGACAATCAAGAGCAACAATCGACTAAATCAACAGACTAAAGAAAGATCCTTCATCTGAAATCCTATAGAAAATCATATTTTATACAACAACACTTTTAGGTTCGGATCTTCACTCCCAATATCTCTGTCCCTTACCCTAGTAACTAAATGTCAGCGGGAAAAAAATAAAATCTCTTTTCATTTTGGGTAAAATTTTCTAATTCTTTCCTCCCTCCTATAACAACTTAGATATTTGTCAACTCCAGTTTTCCTCCCAGTTTAGATCTCCTCCCTCTGTCGACTTCTCATCCCCTCCCTTCGTCGACTCAAATAGCTCATGCTTTATTGACTCCAACTCCGTCGACTCGAGCTCCGGAATCTCAAAGATGCCCTAAAAAGTTGATTTCACCCAAAAACGACGCTCCATCGAAAAGAAAACCTTTTCATTTACCCGATTGATTTCAAAGATGATTAACTACAACTCCTCTATTTTCGTCATTCCATCATCATCACTCCAGCTCCAAAATTCACAGAAAGTGCCCTAAATTTAGATTTCATCACTGCAGCTCCAACGACAATGGCATCTCAGAGGTTCACCGTTGTCGCAACTCTGTCACAACAACTAGCATGCATGAGATTGTTTTGGAGAAGTCTTTCAGTACTTTTATTGAATGATTGTAGTTATGTCTGTTCAACATTTTTTAATAAATGGTTGTAGTTATGTTAGTTCTACATTTTTCCCCCTAATTGGTACTGAGTTTTAATTAAATTTTATTGAATTTAAGTATTATTGTTCTTGCAGATATAGATATATGTATGATGTTGTCTTTGTCCAAATTGATATTGTTTGAGTGAATTTAGGTATTTTATGTAATTTGGGGTTGCTTTGAGTAAATTTTGTCAAATTTTTCATAAAAATGAATGATTTTTCATCACTTATGTAAATGGCTAATGCTTAACTTAACTTTGTCGAATTTTACTTTTTTTTTTTTGAGTATTATGTTGATATTCAATGGCATCAGTAAGTAACAACAGCATTGACCATACCAAATTTGAAAATGTACGATGCAGGAACTGCGGACTAAGAGCATTGATACTAGTATCTAGATCGACTAAGAACTTAGAAAGACTATATTATGGATGTAAATAGCATGGATGGTTAAAGTATGTGAGGTATGATACTAGACTAAATGAAGACACCAATGATATACCTTTTAGGATGTTGCCAAGAGTGGAGTCAAGGGTAGGGAAGTGAACACATTGCTTATCTTGGACATAATATGAACAATTGGAATGTACCGCTCATGATTTGGATATTAGTGATAGTGAACTTAATTCTTTTGACTGTATACTTGATGTGTTTGTTAATTGGCCTAGTTAAGTAGTGCTAGTGTTGCAATATGATAAAGAAATATAATTATGGATGATGGCGACATTTATTTTTTTATGGATGGATAAAAGTGTTGTATCATTATTTCAGTTAATGCATTCAATCCTCGACATTATTCCAGTTTCTGATTTTTGTAATCTTCGTAATTATAATTCTAAGTAAACCACATTTTCAACCTAGATTTGCTCATGATCAATGTATCTTATTTGCTGACAAATGGATAATGTTCATTAACTAAACTTAACTCGTGTTCAAACTTCGAAGTTTCCTTGTAAAATAATGCCTGATGGCAAAGAATCATGTTTAAGTCCCCCAATATTTCCGCATAGCATGATTCTTTGACTTTTTTGGAGGTATAAATTTCTGAATAGAAGTTTATCATATTTGCAATATTGAACATGTAATTGAAGTAAAAACATTATACTACTTTATTCATATTTTCTTTTCAAGTGACATGAGGACAGTATAAAATACATTGTTGGGTTGAAAGCCGATTCAAAATATAAAAACCTTGAATAATAACTTTAAAATCCTTAGCTAGCTGATATTCAATTATTCAATTGTGAATAGTATAACCAATAGGGCTTAAATCTGATTGATAAAATTATTCATAATTATTATGTGTTAGTATAGATTGATAAAATTATTCATAATTATTATGTGTTAGTACAGTGACAATGTCTCATAAATTGAATTGTTGGAGAATTCATGTATACTTCAATTAATCTTTTAGAATATTTAAGTTTACTTCAAAATAAATTACTAAATACTTTAAGTTAATATTATTACTTTATGATCCATCAATTATAGTTGTGATTTATCAGCCAAAATTCTAACTAGAAAAAGAAGTAATTTACACTCATTTAGGTCTAGCATAATAGAAATTCAACCTAAGATAAGCCATGAGAAAAATTACAATGGAAGAAACTCCCTAAAATCTAATGCAAATGATCATCATATTCAGCTTATTTTGTTCTTTGCTTAGTCTGTTGTCCAAAGCTCAGACAATTACCTGAAAATAACCAATATTAAAGTGAATCTGAGACAGTTGCTTCAATTTATTAATAAATATTTAGTTTTCAAATGTTAAAACATGAGTGAACCTAAGACAGTTGTGCTGACAAAAAATTATGGAAATTGAGTTTCAACCATACTCAAACCTTCAACATAGCTACCAAGTGATTGCATATGATTTGTAGGCTAAAACAATAAAATATAGTCTTAGATTATGATAACATAATTATATTAGTTTAACATACTAAAACAATCCTTAATTTGATTGATCATCCGTTGGCATTCTACACTAAGCATGCTGGATATACTTTTATAATGCTCTTTTCTTTTCACACCTCGGAGGTATGTTCGCTCAACAAACAGATATCATCTCCCCCTTATGATAACATATGAAGCCTAGATATATTGTCAGAAGGTTGTACTGATAGATCGGAGCAAAAGATAGAAGGGGGGGGGGGGGGATAAATATCGCTCGTTTTAAAACTCTTCTTTTACTTTTAAATCAGAATCGTGCAGCGGAAATAAGAAAAGAGACAAAGTCGTTTATTTCGTTCGGAGCCTAGCTCGACTCCGACTCGAAGGCCGCGGTCCTTGATCGCTCCGATGGGCAAAACACTATAACCCTTCTTTCCGAAATCCTCGGAAAAAAATGGATCGTACAAATACAAAGATGTAAGATAGTAACACTCCTACTATTTTACATAAAATTAAGTGCAGTACAAAATAAGATATACCAATAGTAGTAGATGAAAGTCAAAGCTCGGTCGATACTATCGGATGAAGTAGCTTGCAGGGATGACAAAGACTTGTATCACGAGCAGCTTACAGAAGAGCACTTGAGTCAATCAGAAGTAGTCAGTCATCTATATCCTCAGACTTCGAGCCTCCTTTTTATAAGTGCCAATGGCGTTCGGTCGACCGATCCCTCTATTCGGTCGACCGAACCCGCTCTCTTCCGTCCTGGCTGGAGTCTAACGCTGGCTCGATCTTTTGCATTTACTGATCTTTAAGGGTTCGGTCAACCGATCATGCTTTTCGGTCTACCGAACAGGCTCCTTCCCTGTTCGTTGAGATTTATCTTGATCTGCATTTACTGCGCCATTAATATTGATTGGTTTAGTCGACCGATCCCTCTGTTCGATCGACCGATCAGCTTTATTTCCTTTTGCTTCTAATCGATGCTGATGAGCTGGCCTGTGCTGAGTCAACTTGGTTCGGTCGACCGATCCCAACGTTCGGTCTACTGATCCGGCCGAACCTGCAACACAGAATTAAATAAAGTATCCCTGCAACACAAATTTTAGCACAGTAATATATATTATGCATGAGTAATATTAGATAGTAATACTGTCTTGATCTCAACTTGGAAACCTTCCCGGTTTCTTCAGTTGGATCAGCGACCTTAGGTTGTTCCTTTCAGGAACCCAACCTCACTGTCGCTCCTCCAGTTGTTTACCTCAACTTACCTACCAAACATGGTCCTCCAGATATGTTTGGATTTTGCCTGCTCAGTGTCTGATCACCTGATCCACTAAGACCTTTCCTGCAATACTATATTAGCCAACATCAATAATAATAATACAGAATATACTGGTAAACCTAATCCTAGATTTACCGAGATCCGCTGGTCCGGTCGACCGGAAACCATCCGATCAACCTTGCTTAGAGTTCACTCCTCCAAGACTTTTCGTTACCTAAGGTTACCAACCCCTAGGATTTTCTCCACTCACCAAGATTCAGTATTCGGCTCCCCAGGGATCAGGTCATCCAAACCTATCCACCTGGCTTCCACGATATACCGAGATTTTCCTTGCCTCAGTATTCGGCTCCCCAGGGATCAGATCCTCCAGACCTATCCACCTGGCTTCCACGATATACCGAGATTTTCCTTGCCTAGCCTCTAACTAGGAGTTCCCTTGCCTAGCCTACAACTAGGACTTCACTTGCCTAGCCTACAACTAGGACTTCCATAAATCAAGCTCCATTCTTAAACATACTTAAACATATTTGTCTTACATTAAAATATTGGAGGTCGATTGCACCAACATGTACAAGTATAATAACTACAACTCCCATGGATGGAAACAAATGGAAAATATAAGATTGTTGGTGCGATTAGCACTAACGATTTAACCCAGGTTTTGATGAATGACAAATAGGTTAAGTTAGGTTTGTCGTTATCTAATGCTTTGATCGAGTATGCAGGCTAAGTCCAGACAGGTCGACGGGCTAACCGGATGTCTGGCACGAAGTCCAAGCGGGTCGACGGACTGACCGGACGCTTGGCGAGAAGTCCAGCTAGGTTGACGGGCTGACTAGATAGCTGGCATGAAGTCCAAGCGGGTCGACGGGCTGACCAGACGCTTGGCACGAAGTCCAGCTAGGTCGACGGGCTGACCGGATAGCTGGCACAAAGTCCAGACGGGTTGAAGGGCTGACCGAACGTCTGGCAAGTAAGTAAAGGTAAGTCACTGGAGGAGAGTGACTGTGAGGACGCATCCCAGTTAAGGGACAGTAAGCGTCGGTCCAGTTTAAGTCCATTTTGAATCCCTAAATTGAGACCCTGTCTAGGTTCTGGTCTCGGGAAGACAGGACCTAACTCATAAATCTATATAAAATATCTATACATATATTTTTCTAACTCTATTTTGTAGATACAAATGTAGAGCTTCAAATTCTGCACGCGTAGCAACTGACAGAGCTTGATTTCGAGTTCGGAGTCAAAAGTTATGACCTTCGGAAGATGACTGTGTCAAACAAGTAGTTGGAGACGACTCAGATCAGCCAGATTCGAACTCTCCTCATCTGATCCGAATTTTTGGGATCTAATAAGCTTTGGAGACCCCTCCAAAGGGCTATAAAAGGAGGGGGTGAGCAAGCTTCAAGGACACAACTCTCAGAATGAAGAATCTGCTTCCTTGTGCTCCTGCTGTGCTGCGATCTTCGACAAGCTTTTCCTTTCTGTTCTAAGTATTTTTATTGTCGGTAATTTTTCCTTATTAGCAATATTGTACTTAACTTGTAATCTATATTTCGAATTGCTAGTGAATTGCCCAACGAAAGTACTCACGGAGTACGGGCCTTCGAGTAGGAGTCGTCACAAGCTCCGAACGAAGTAAATCCACTGTATTCAATTTTCTTATTCCGCTGCGTTTATACTCGTTGTTTTTCGAATCGATATTCACCACCCCTCTATCGACGTTTCACGATCCAACAAGTAGTATCAGAGCAGGTACCGCTCTGATTTGGTGCAACCACCAATCAGATAGGGGGAGAAACATTTCTTTTAATTTTTTTTTCGGCTTTCAGTTTTTTGTATAACTTCAAACTGGTATTATTACCTTTTTGAAATTTTTTTTCGTAATTAAAACTAAATTGGTGCAACACCGATTTAGCTCTTTTTCATTACTCTTCTTTCTTCCCGCATTGCCAATCCAAGACCAAGTCTTGGCACCACTTTTTAGTTTTCCATCTTCAGCATTCAATGACTCTTCTAGAAGGACGGAACCCTCACGAACCACCACCATACGATCAAGATTTCAACTACGGGAAGCGATTAATGGAATGCTTCTTAGGAAGCTTAGATTTCGATTATGTGCTAATATTGAGAAAACCCTCTCAGGACTCGGAACTGAACAAAAATGTAAGTAAAATTATTTGTAGTGTTTTACCTAACAATGTTTTATGCAGACTAGAAAAGTGCAAGAATGTGTGTGAGCTTTGGACCCAGTTGATCAAGCTTCACGAGAAGCCGTTGGAGTCAGACGATCAAGCCAAAATTGAATTCGAACTCGAGTCAGATCCAACGGAGAAGCCTGCTGAATTAGGGGTTGCGCTCAAGGTTAGTAATATTTACCAAAACACCCTTGCTAGTAGTAGTTTAAAATATATGCATGTTAATTTGGATATGTCTGAAAGTATATGTGAAAATAGTGTACATGACAATACTTGCAAAAATACCCTAGGACATTTTCTGATAAAATAAATATAATTAATTCAGAAAATACCCTAGGATATTTTCTGATAAAACAAATATAATTAATTTAGAAAATACAGAAAATCTGAAAATAATTAATAAATCTAGAAATTCGAATTTAAACCTAAAAAATTTGAAAATTCAAACAAAAAAGATGACAAAGTCAATATTGATCTAGATTAAATTAATAAATTATTTAATCTAGACAATATTAATCTAGAAAGTCTTATTCAAACTTGAGATAATTTAATTAACAAAAAATTAAATATTAAAGATAAAACTTATCTAATAAATTCCACTAATTATATCAACTTAAAAGGTAAAGAAAATATAAGGATAAAATCAAACACTTTGATAAAATCAAAAATAAATTTAACAAATTTAAAATTAAATGTTAAAGATAACATATTAAACAAAGATAATCTGAAAATTTTAAAATTAATGGTTAATAAAAGATTAAAAGATAAACCTTTAAAGAAATATAATTTAATTAATTCAAATTTAAAAATTAATAAAAACTCTTAACGATAATCCAGTAATAAAGACAATTCAATTAACTAAATAAAATTAAAATTGAAAGAAAATTTAAATATTAAATACACTCTCTTAAAGAAGGATAATTTGACCAATTTAATTAATTCAAAATTAAAAACTTAAATCTAAATTACAAATTAAAACTAAAACAAAAATATCTTAAAAGAAAAATCAATAATTTAGGGGAAGCCTTCAGAATAGCTGGCACCTCCAAAACTAACTTACCCGACAGGGTAACAAATAACTAATGTACCTGGCAGGGTAATTAGGACTAGTTCAAAAGGGATAATAGTTTAACTTGACCAACGGTACTGGTGAAGTCTTGGATGATAGTACGTTAGGAAAGCTTAGTCTATGCATGTCTAGGAAGATATGGCTTCGACCTGGTGCATTTGGCTAAGTGGAACTGACCGAAGCTACCCTTTATGGATCCTAACCAGTTAGATCAAGGTTTTGTATTAAGTCCAGTGGATAGGACCATTTGGAAAACCTCGAAGGCATGGTTACTCTAATGATGTCCAAGTGACTCACCATAACCCAGAAGTTTATCCAAAAAATACCTATTTTTTAGATCCAAAGCTAACCTGAATCTAACACAAAGTTAAACCAAACCTTAAAATGAAATCTAATTCATCTCACAAAATAATCTGATTTCTTGATTGATAATTTAGATCAGGTGAGATGACTAAGGACTTAAAATTTAATTAAAATTAGAGAAAATTAAATTTAAATTAAAATTACAATTAATTTAAAATTAAAGTAAAATTCAAATTAAAATTAACATTAAGTTAAAATTAAAATTAAAATTATTTTAAAAACATTTTTAATAAAAAATTAGTTTAAAAAAATAACTTAAAAGAAATTATTTTCTTTAAAAAAATCATTTTACAAACCTTTTAAAAACTATTTTAAAAATCATTTAAAAAATCCTTTTAAAAATTATTTTTTTAAAAAAAAGCTTTTAAAAATTCTTTTTGAAAAAAACAAACTATTTTAAAAATTATTTTTTTTAAAAAAAATCCTTTTAAAAACTATTTTAAAAATCAATTTAAAAATCCTTTTTAAAATTATTTTAAAAATTATTTTAAAAATTATTTTAAAAATCCTTTTAAAAAATTATTTTAAAATGCTTTTAAAAATCCTTTTAAAAACTATTTTTGAAATTATTTTAAAAATCTTTCAAAAAAAACTATTTTAAAAATCCTTTTAAAAACTATTTTAAAAACTATTTTAAAAATCTTTTTTTTAAAAAAAATCCTTTTAAAAATACTTTTAAAAACTATTTAATTTTTTTTTAAAAAAAAACTATTTTAAAAATCCTTTTAAAAATACTTTTAAAAACTATTTAAAAATTATTTTAAAAAATACATTTAAAAATCCTTTCAAAAATTATTTTAAAAATAAATTCTTTTAAAAATCGTTTTAAAAACTCTTAAAATTATTTTTAAAAAAAACTCATTTAAAATCATTTTTAAAAATATTTTAAAAACTCTTTTCAAATTATTGAAAAATTATTTTAAAAATTATTTAAAAACTCTTTTAAAAATCATTTTAAAAATTATTTAAAAACTCTTTTAAAAATTATTTTAAAACTCTTTTAAAAATCCTTTTAAAAATTATTTTAAAAATTGTTTATAAAAATTATTTAAAAACTCTTTTAAAAAATATTTTAATTTTTTTAAAAAAAATTATTTTAAAACTCTTTTAAAAATTCTTTTAAAAATTATTTAAAAACTCTTTTAAAAATTATTTTAAAACTTATTTTAAAACTTATTTTAAAAATTATTTTAAAAAACTCTTTTAAAAATTGTTTTAAAATTTTTTTAAAAACTCTTTTAAAAATCAGTTAAAAATTATTTTAAAAATTATTTAAAAACTATTTAAAAATTCTTTTAAAAACCATTTTAAAATTTACTTTTAAACTCTTTCAAAAATCAGTTTAAAAAAAAAAAGAAGTCTTTTAAAAATTAAATCTTTTATAAATCATTTTGAAAAATTCTTCTTAATATTATTTTTCACTTTAATAAAATTTTGTTAACTTAAAAAAAAAGTATTCTTATTGATTATTTAAACTTTAAAAATTATTATTTAGATTTTAAACTGTTTTTTACCTTAAACATTATTTTAATCTTAAAAATATTTTTAAACTTAATTTAACCTAACTGAAAATTAAAACTTAATATTGAAATTACAATTACAATTTAAAAATTTAACTTAAACTTAAAACTTAAACCTAAATTAATCACTGATATTTAATTTAAATCTAAAATCAATACTGAATTGAACTTATGTTAATTGCCATTAAATAATTTTAAAAATCATTTTAAAATCCTTTTAAACACTGTTTTAGAAATCCTATTAGAAATTCCTTAATAATAATAATAATAATAATTCTTTTAAATTCATTTAAAACTTAGACACTTAACTTAAAAACTTAAATTCCGTTAACTTTAACTTTAAACTTAATTATGTAATTAATAAGTAGAACTTAACTGTTTAAGTTTAACTTCATTTGAGAACTAAAATTGACTTGAATTAAACCTTACTTAACTGTGTCTAATAATTTTAACTTCATGCTAACTTCAAACTAAATTAATCCCACTTAAAGGAAGTAAATAAAAAAAATAATTATAACTAACACTTTCATTGACCAACTCAACCAATTAATATGAAATTTAAATTATTTTATTAAGTATTAAATTATTAAATCAAGTAAAAATTAATCAATAAATTATTGATAATGGCCAACTGTTTTTGATTTAATAAAGTTTATCTTATTAAACCTTAAACTGAAGCTTAAGCGCCTGAATCTAATATTAATTATTGATTAATCAAACTCAAATAAACAATTATATCAAGGATACAGAGATAAATATGTATAAGTGTTACCAAATCCCCTAGAACACTTAGGTAGACAAATGTATTAGGGCTTGAAATTTAACACGCTCAAACCTTAGCATTATATTAAGGGGGAGTAATAAATAAGGAGGATTAATAAATTAAAGGAGTATCAAATTAAGGGGGAGGTTTATTTTTTAATTATCTCCTTAAGTGTTATTTTTTAATCTTCTCTTTAAAATCTCTCTAGAAAATTCTACCTCAATTTTTTTTTAAAAAAAAATTCTACTTTGAATATTTTTAGCAAATATTTTCAAAATTTTATGTCAGGTTTAGGGGAGGAATTAATTAAAATTTTCCCTTTATTTAAAATATTTTAAAATTTGTGTTTGAAAAATGTTTTCTTAAAAATTTCTTAAACATATTTTTGAAAACTAACTCTTATAAAACTAAGGTTTTTTAAGAATTGGGTTTTACTTTTTATTGAAAATTGATTTAACTTAGTTTTGAAAATTGAATTTAAAAATCTAGTTCTTAAAATTTGATTTTACTTAATTTTGACAATTTGATTTGAAAGTTAAATTTTACAAAAATTTGTTTTAAAAATTACTTTGTTATTGAAAATTGTGGAAATTAGATTTTCCAAAACTTAAGTTTATAAACTAAGCTTCTCAAAATCATTTTCCTTAATTTTGAAAATTGAATCTTTTACAAACTTAATGTTGAAAAATAAATTTCAATCAGTTTTGAAAAATAGATTTTTCAAACTTAGTTTTGGAATTTTGATTTTGAAAACTTATGTTTGAAAACTTGAATTTTTAACTTTGACCTTAAAAACTATACTTGAAAAATTAGCTATCTTTCAAAATTACAAAGTTATAAATCAGCTATCTTTCAAGACCTAGTTTTTTTTCAAAGATTTAAGAAATAAAAGCAAAATAATCTATGTTTTAAACTCCCCCAGATTAACTTGACATTATTTCTTACTTTGTCTGAGATCTGTATTTATGCTTACTTAATCCATGCTTACTTTTGATGAATGCCAAAGGGGGAGGGTTAGGTGGTTAAGTTAGCTAAACCAAATTGAAAATACAAACTAACTTAAAAACCACATAAAACTTAAAAATCACATAAATGCATGTTGTTACTTATTTTTTCTTGCATATGTTTTCACTAACTTAACCAGGTTGTCATTCCATCAAAAAGGGGGAGATTGTTGGTGCGGTTAGCACTAACGATTTAACCCAGGTTTTGATGAATGACAAATAAGTTAAGTTAGGTTTGTCGTTATCTAATGGTTTGATCGAGTATGCAGGCTAAGTCCAGATAGGTCGACGGGCTGACCGGATGTCTGGCACGAAGTCCAAGCAGGTCGACGGGCTGACCAAACACTTGGCGAGAAGTCCAGCTAGGTCGACGGGCTGACCAGATAGCTGGCACGAAGTCTAAACAGGTCGACGAGCTGACCGGACGCTTGGCACGAAGTCCAACTAGGTTGATGGGCTGACCGGATAGCTGGCACAAAGTCCAGACGGGTCGAAGGGCTGACCGAACGTCTGGCAGGTAAGTAAAGGTAAGTCACTGGAGGAGAGTGACTGTGAGGACGCATCCCAGTTAAGGGACAGTAAGCGTCGGTCAAGTTTAGGTCCATTTTGGATCCCTAAATTGAGACCCTGACTAGGTTTTGGTCTCGGGAAGACAGGACCTAACTCATAAATCTATATAAAATATCTATACATATATTTTTCTAACTCTATTTTGTAGATACAAATGTAGAGCTTCAAATTCTGCACACGTAGCAACTGACAGAGCTTGATTCCGAGTTCGGAGTCAAAAGTTATGACCTTCGGAAGATGACTGTGTCAAACAAGTAGTTGGAGATGACTCGGATCAGCCATATTCGAACTCTCCTCATCTGATCCGAATTTTTGGAATCTAATAAGCTTTGGAGACCCCTCCAAAGGGCTATAAAAGGAGGGGGTGAGCAAGCTTCAAGGACACAACTCTCAGAATGAAGAATCTGCTTCCTTGTGCTCCTGTTGCGCTGCGATCTCCGACAAACTTTTCCTTTCTATTCTAAGTCTTTTTATTGTCGGTAATTTTTCCTTATTAGCAATATTGTACTTAACTTATCATCTATATTTCGAATTGCTAGTGAATTGCCCAACGAAAATACTCACGGAGTATGGGCCTTCAAGTAGGAGTCGTCACAGGCTCCGAACGAAGTAAATCCACTGTGTTCAATTTTCTTATTCCACTGCGTTTATACTCGTTGTTTTTCGAATCGATATTCACCCCCCTTCTATCGACGTTTCACGATCCAACAAAGATAACTACATAAATCATAAAATGACTAACTGCGTACCGGTACAACTTAAACACAATAAGTATCATAATCAAGACCAAAATACACCACAAGACCAATTATTGTGCTAAAACACAAATCCTAAAACATAGGTAAACACAAATAAAAACATAAAGCGAAAAATCTTGAGGTGACGTAGGACTGTCAAACAGGACATCCAAGCGACTCCATAAATCCTCTATCTGTTATTTGGGGAAAGAAAAATAGTAAAAGAGGCGGTGAGTATAAAATATTCAGCAAGTATATAACAGATAATGTATGATCAATATAGTGTAAGGGGATGAAAATACAATCTCAAGAAAAATACTTACTACAAAAGTAAGAGTGGCACTATAATTGTCTACTAATCAAATCATAACCAATATGATAACCCTCTAACCTACTCAACCATGTGTAACCAATAAATTTGGACTACATATTATACATTTAAACCTACACGAACAAATGCATAACCAACATATAATAAGCATATAACAAGTCTTGGCTAGCACAACATGCTACTACAAAAGGGTCTTGTGGGCAGTTAACATATATAACTAGTCACTGTCTGTGAGATAACACTTTACCACAGATGATCCTGTAGGCGAATAAGATGAGGTAGTTATCTTGTTCCCCAGTCACTGACTGCAGGAGAATGTTCTACCACGGATGGTCCTGTGGACAGTTGTCTGCGGGAAAACACTTTACCATGGATGGTCTAGTGGGCAGACAAGATATATAAACAATTACTATTTATGGAAGAACATTCTACCATGGATGGTCCCCTAGGCAGACAGGATATATAAGTATATAAACTAAAAATGTTATTTCAACAATGATAATCACATCCAAGAGTAAGCTTTGGTAGCTACACGATGTTATTGTCTAACTAGCATATAATCACAAGCTCAAACAATCAGCAAGGGATCTAGTAGAATACTCAGCTATACAGCTGTGGACTATGTGTGATAGTCAATACTACTATCTAGAATAATGGGCAGTTCAAATGCATAGAAATGCAATAAGCAACACGTTTAATAACATGTATCTAAGTACAACAACAGTAAATACAATAGTAATTGTCTCAATCAAGGGAAGCATAGTCAATCTACTCATAATATCTCATCTAACTCCCTAATATCATCCTGAATATTATAAACCAAGGGGTTCAAAACCAAATAGTCATGGATGTCGGTCCAAAGAAGATAACCTAGTGGAATACTCTACCATTCAACAAGAATATGATATACGTCATATATAGGTAAGAATACTATCGTTGACATATATATACACTTGCATAAGTATACATAAGTAACTAGATATAATGTAAATGTATGAGTATCAATATGTAATTATAATCTAGTATTATCATACATATTTGAATAATACATGCACGAAGACAAAGGAGACTGTATAGAGATCCGATAAATCAAAATACAAGATCAAACAATAAAAGATCAAACTCAAGAAATAACATAGAGTAAATATCAAGATAAAAATAACTACTATATGATAAATGTAAATAACAGAATCATACACTAAGGTCAAAGATACTATAGAAATAAGTCAAGAAGTACTCATCTTAAATGTAGATCAAGATAAACATCCTCCGATCTAAGCTCCAATCACGAATAAGAAACCTGCAACAAATAACACAATCAAAACCTAGATGATCGGATAATGAAAACCTACATATTAATCACCAGATAATAAATCTATTTTTAAGCCACTAATCCATTTCCTAAATAATCCATGTTTACCAATTTCTATATAGCTAGTTGATTGATTAAGAAATTAATTACCTAATTAATTTACCTATAAGATTAAACATTGTTACCCTACTGTTGTTCTCTTTGATGGCTCAGCGACACACAACAGGTAGTGGAGGGTTGGCGGTAGTGGCTCAATAGAGGGGCAACAGCCGGCTAGGCAGGGAGCTACGACGGCGATCACACGTCTAACAACGGTTGTGGCAAGATGGAGGCCGACTTCTGATGATGATGGTCTTGGCCAGACACGACGCTAGGTGGAGGCAGTGTGACAATAGCGGTGATGGCTGGGTTGGGCTCGGATGAAGAGGCGACAACGGTTCTCACCTGTCCTGCGGCGTCATCATCTTGGCCTCACACGAAGGGCGGTGTCAGCTCGAAGAGAAAGGAATCAACAATGGTGAAGAGGAGAACCCTGATCGTCTGCGGTGGGCATGAGGCTACTGTACAAAGCTGAGTCACTGCTTGGATAAGCGATCAACGACGGGCGATGGCGTCGATCAGTGGCATTGGTCAGCGGCGTGAGGAGGGCAATCGGGAGTGGTAGATGTGACGGTGAAGAGGAGAGGGAGAGGTTAGGGATGAGTCGGTGAATTATATTAGTTTTTTTTCTTTATTTATAAGTTAATCCATCAAAACCTAAGTTTATATTTCAATCAGCTCTCAACTAAAATAAGTATTCCAAACAGACTTTCTCTTAGCCTAATAAATTTACCCTTAAAATGTTTCATCCGAACTCTGATTAAATCCCAAAAAATTATAAAAATCTCTAAAAATTCCCACAAGATTATTTCTTAATTAACTATATTATTTAATTATGAGTTGATTGTCATATTTAACATCTATATCTTGTTGTACAAAAAAATAAAATGATTTAATTCAATATACTTTTTCAAATCTAATGACAAAAAATAAATTCAAATATACAACACTTTAGTAAGGACGAAACATTAATAATTGTTGAAGTTTGGTTGGTTTTTCTCGTTGCTTTTCTTTTCCTTGAAATCTTATCTAAGTCACCTTTAAACTTCTTACCTGAAATTGTTTTCTTCTTCGTTTTAATTTCTTTGGCTCTAAGAGAGTTTCTTTCGCCAATTTTGAACTCTCTTTCATTCAAAAGCCTTGTTGTGCCATCTAGATATTGAACTAACTAACCAACTTCTTGGCTCACCATTGAGTATTGGATAATTGATTCATTAGCTTATAACCTTTCATTCACCATCTTGAACATACTCAACAAACATTCTTTAACAAACTTGTAAGTGTCTTCCCTCTTCGTTGCCTTAGTAACCAATTGAACATACAACCCACACAATTCTTTATATCGCATATTCTGAAATATTTTTGGATCCAAACTACCTTTGTTCGCAATAGAATTATTAACTCCAAAGTATCAATCTTTTATTTTTTGTGTCCACCTTTTCAATATATACTCACTTAGGATCTTCATGATATTTTTCATTATAAATATTTTCAAAATATGAGAACACAAAATCCCAACAAATTCATATTTTTTATAACTATAGCTACATTCAATTTTTCACACAATGAATCAAGTGTAACTATATGATGGTAACTCTTGTTGTGAAAAGTAACTTTATATTTTGTATGTGATCCAACATCCTCACAAATTTATGCACTAGAATAATGAGATTTGTGTTAGGACCATTGGCCGGCTAAAAGAAAGGGTTGAATATCCCCTGCACAAGTTAAAAGAGACAAACCTTTCTCATACTTAAAAGAACACTTGCATAAACAAAATAAAAAAAGAATTGAAAGACAGAGACACAAGATTTTTACTTGGTTACAACCGGAGAGGTTGTTGATCCAAAGAAATGAATCACACTACTTTCTCCTTCACACGGAAAAGTCTCTTTACATCAACTTACGCACAAAAAGAAAGAAGCTTAACAAAGAGGAAAGCGTATACAAGTGTTGCTCAGTAAATGCTTGTTGTTCTTTACCTTCTGGACCAAGGCTGTATTTATAACCTTGGTCGGACGTCCGAAAAGGCTCCAGGTGCTTGGAGTGGGATATAATTATATCCCCGACGTGTTGGTCAAAGTTCACATCAAATATGATAATATTTGAGTTTCGGGCACCCGAACTTCGAGTGCCCGAAATGGATCCGGGCGCCCGGACCCACAAAGTCAACCTAGTTGAGTTTTTCGGTTCGGGGCTCTGCTTCGGTTCTACTCGCCTCAGTCTGGGTCTTCCGCTTCAGCTCCGCTCGCTTGGGTGATTTAGCTCACCCGAACCCAACTTCCGGCCTTCTCGAGCAACCTTCCGCTCAGGCTTCTCGTCTCTCGGAAACGCAGCGCGTCTCCTTCTCGCCCGCCCATGCACTCTTCCGCAGCACCTTGTCCCTCAGGCGCATCGAGCCCGTCAACTCTCTCCCGTGTCGTCCTTTTCACTAGCTGCGTCTTTTGCTCGACTTTCTGTGCTCCTATGCTCCTGCACACTTAGACACAATGTTAAACATAATAGGACCTAACTTAACTTATTTAATCACATCAAAACAACCTTGGGTACCAACAATTTGTACCACTCTTGTTCAAAACACTTTATACCTCAGGAGTATAAATACAACTTGCATACTTTAAAATTTCAATTGGATAAAATAAACATGGAATACTTGAATTTGATCTAATATCAGCTTTTAACTCTTCAGATCGACGATCATCAAGCAATCTTTTGAAGTGATTGAAAAAGTCTAAAAGCTTGTGTTGATAAGTGACCTACATTTTCACAATACTATTCATGCTCTCACTTCTTTGATCGTAGTCATATCCGCGCAAAACATTTGTCGTCCATATACTAAAGCTCAATTTTCATTTATGTGAAATAGACGTCTCAACCAATTATTGTCTTCAAGTGCATACTTGGTCAACATCATGTTCTAAGCTAAAATAATATCTTCCTTTTCATCAAAATCATATATACATGAGATAAAATTTTTAGCAAACTCTTTGAACTGAGAAAAAACTCCACTCAAATATATTGCGGTATTTTGATAAATGTGTCAAATGCACAAACGATGATGTGTTTCAAGTCATTTGGAAGCTAAAGCCTTTATCATTACTACATCTTGATGTGTAAAAAAAATTGTTGTTTTTTCTCATACATAGCTCTGATAAATATATCAAACAATCACTCAAACATCAAAGAGGTTTCATCATATAATAAAGTTGAACAAAAAATTATGGATTACTTATAATGATTAACACCTACAAACAACTCAATTGGACGACCTTCATTGTTCTTCTTGTAGGTTGTATCAAAGCAAACAACATCTCCAAAATTGACATAATCGACTCTCATCTTTGCATCAGACAAAAAAATATTAGTTATCAAATCATCTTCATCAACTTTAATATCATTAAAAAAAATTAAGATTATTGAACCGCATTTCCTACAAAGATTCCAATACACCTCCTATACCCTCAACTTTCATACTTTTTGTTCTTTTGGATCACAAATAGTTTTTGTAATCTTCAAGAATAAACTTAAATTCTCTCTCTCACCTACTTGCCTCACCATAAGATTATGAAATGCTTTTGGGGGATTCCCACATCACTTGTCATCTCAATCTATATCGCTGCAGAAGAAAATATATTCCTATGATATATGTAGAAGTGAGTTTTGTTTGGATTTGAAAGATAATGATTATGTTTTTTAACAAATTGTACGACACTAAACTTATCATTTTTTCGGCAACTAACCTTCATTTCAGTCTCACAACCAAACTTTGTTTTAGGATGACTTGATTTCACATCAATATCTTGTTTGTCTTTTCCTCTTTTACCTTGTGCACTATAAGAAAAAAATTCTGTCAACTAATTTATCCAATTTATCATTGTGGCTTTTAGTCCTTACATCAAATCCAACTTATTTAACATATTTCAAATAAAATATAAGTATATCCTCTTCAGTCTAAAATTTTTATACCTATTTTTGACATCAATTCTTTTGAGAGAAGGTAAGGATGTAAATGAAATAAATGATTCCCGAGCTATTCGGAGTTCGATTCGATAAAAATCTTGTTTAAATTTGTTCATTTATCTTATCGAGCTGTGCTATATAAAACTTAAGTTTGACTTATTTAAATTCAAGTTCGAGTTTTTTCGTCTATCTTATTGAGCTATTTTTTTTTTTTTTGTATTGTTTGCTTGATTACTTTATGCTATTTGATTATCCTACTAAATTACTATTTATACCTAACGGTATCAAAAACAGATTCAGATCAAACAAATGTTTTACAAATTTTATAATTTATCTAAATAAAATAAAATAAAATAAAATAAAATATTTATGATCCAATGGAAAGAAAAGAAAGTATTCATTGTAAAGCTTTGGACTGCAGCTTTATACACAACTCGATCTTTCATCATGTTCTTTCTTTCTTCATCATTTCTCTGTTTTTTTCTCTCCACTAAACCCTAAAAAGAATAAAGAATAAAGTCAACGTCAAGGCTCAGTCAACCCGCTGCAATCTAAGCTCAACCTTTTTCAGATTTTCAGAGTTGACTTTACCTGCTTTTTGTCCAAAGCAAACCATCGATTTAGCACGCGCTTTTTGGGGATCCGTTTAAGCTCCAATTAGTTTATTATGTTGCTTAAGGTTAAATTACACGATCACCATTTTTTAACTAACTTGTAGATAATTAAGCTGATCTTGATATTTAATCCTCATCAGACGGCACGAGATGTGAGATTATTAAAAATTTAAGATGTTCTACGTTGACTAAGAGCGCAATTATATAGTATTATCAATTTGTCACTGGTGTGTTATTAAATTAATTAATTGAGTGCCATAGTAAGAATTTAGATATGTGATGTCATATTCAGTCATGTATGACGTAATAATTGGAACAAAAATGTGCAGTTGAGTATTGTGTTGCAAAGGATCCGCTTCAGGGATTTGGTGACTCCAATAATTAACACTTGATGCGGATTTTATTTAATTGAATAGCATTTAATACAAAGGAGAAAAAAAAACCTGCGTCTCTAAATAATTTGCTTTCCACCCATAAAGAAAAATTACACCTTTTATTGGCCAGCAATTCTCACTCTTCTTCCTTGGAATCGGCGGCGGCGGCAGGCTTCTCCGCTTCGGTTGGAGTCGGGACTCGCGAGGATCTCCAATCCGTGGGGAGCAATATAAGGTGCGGGATGATGATCGGCTTGTTTAATCGTTTTTTTCCTTTTCGTTTTTTGTTCGTTTTAGTTTTCCGAGTGGAGCTTGGTTCAGAGCGAGTGGTGGTTTGATCTTTGAACTGGAAACCTATTGTAGGCTCTTCATCTTCTGCTGTTACCGTTCGATTTGTTCTTTGGTTTGCTTTGTCAATTTATTTTTTTTGGGGGGTGGCCAGTATCTTCTTGTGTGTGTGCGCGCGCGAGCTCACGGCAGTGTTTAGATCTTGCTCAGAGTGAGATCTGGTTGAAGTGGGGCTCAGGAATGCCCCTTTTGTTTTGGCAAATTTTACTTGTTTTTTTTTTTTTTTGGTGAATTTGCTCTTCTGGATTCGATTTGCGAATTGAAAATTGAATACCGGATGATTTTTTTCGAGTTCGGATTAACAAATTGTTTTCGTTTCTCAGCTCTAACTCATTCAGTTAGTCAAGCGTCCTTTTCGACAATTGAACCCTAACCCTAGCTTTAAATTCCCATCGCAAAGTAGGAGGAAATTAGATATCAATGTCCAGATCTCTCACCTTCGCTGTCTAACTGCTATATACACCATATTTGTATTTGTTTTTCTATTGTCAATTTTTTTTATTTATCACCCACCTGCCTCCCTCTCTCTCTCCCTCTCTCTCTGCTGGTTGACTTTAAATGTGATACCAGACCCCTCCACCTTTATCTCTCTTCCACCACCAGTACCATAAACAGTGCCTCATGGCTCGTCCCCAGTTGGGTTAATGTAATATAGAAAGAATCATCGGCCATAGAAGAAAATTAAACAAAAAGGACTTTTTTTTATTCCCTTCTAAGATATCAAAGGTCGCAACGATGTGGTCGGTGTAGGTGTTCATATCTTTTAGCTTAGCTGGTCTCTAGTTCAGGAGGTAAAAGAACCAGAAAATTTTGAGGTATGTAGATTCTTTTTCAAAACTCTATTGTTATACTTTCTCTTTTATGATCTGTCTGGTCTATGTTAATTTAGAACATATGAAGCTGTGCAGATCTCTGTGGATTGCTAAATCGCTGTTATTTTTTAAGCAAGTTTTAGTTCCAAGGCATGGGAGAAGATCTTGGTGAAAAGGAAGAATTTTCACACTTGTTTCTCCCATTTATTTATTTTCTCATTTTCCCTTCTTTTGGGTGAGTGGTTATGTGATGTTTAGTGTAAAGAAGACATCTTTACCTTCAACGTTTTCTTTGGAGTCTTGACTCTTTTGGCTTCATTAGCGGTGAATCATTTACAGAACTACTGACTTTTTGTTAACTAATTTGTATTAGTAAATAGACTTACTGCTTTTGGAAAAGAGCATGTTAGTGGTGTTGCTAAAATGATCTTTGTTCAAGAAACCCGCCCCTTTGGAGGAATTGATTCTTCATATTCATCTCACTTTATAATTTTCAACTCTATGCCTCTGTTTCTTCTTTTCGGGCTTATTGAACAATGATTTACAGCAAGATATCCTCATTCAAGAGGATTCTTATGTGTACATCTTAAACATTATCTTCAAATACTTCCTCTGGAAAAACAGTACTCTATAAGTGAGACGTCTTTGCCTTTAATTTAAGTTGATAGAGCTTCTATTTTTGACAGCCTTTAGTTCGGTACTAAGAAGGTATTATATTCTTCTTGATTGTAAAGTATCTCTGAATCCAGTTTGCTTGTTCGATGTGGTAATCAACAATCTTTCTTTCTTAAAGTATTCATGCAGTGCCTTTCATCTTTATTACTTTGTCCTTCTTCTTATGGATTTTAGATTCTTCCTCACATGCCATATGGTGGATAATCGCTTTGGCATGTTTTGGCAGATCATGCGCTTATGATGGAAGTCCTGAGACAAAATGACAACCAGCTGATTGTGTTCAAGTTAGAAAATAAGGCAACATGTGAAGGGAAAGATGTTCATGCATCATCTTTTCCAGAAAAAGAGAGTGGATATGTAGATTGTCCCCCAGATATCTTCATGGATAAGGAAGCTTCTATTAGAAGAAATCAGTTTAACTCTGAAGCCTCGGATGCTATGCTTAAGAATCCTCCAGATGGGTCTGGATTGATTGAAGAAGGAACTACATTATACGTGTATAATGCATATATTGAACAACCCGAGACAAAAGTTCATTCAAACGATGAAGTGTGCTCGGTTTTGAGAAACAGTTGCTCAGATGAAGGCTCAGCCTCTCATAGTTCTGCTTTTCTAGAGAATAATGAGGTCAAAGTTATCTTGGCAACAAATCGTAATACTGATGTAAATGGACAAATCATAGTTGGTCCTCCGCACTCTGTACAAGAATTGGAGCAAACATCAATAATCAAAAAGGCTATTGAGGCTCAGAACTCCCTGAAGTCAATTGTCGATGGAGTAGAAACGAATACAATAGGCCAAGTTAAAAATCAAAATTTTTCTCCAAACATTACTTTAGAGGAGTTGCTCTTGCAAAGAGATTCTGACAGGGATCACGGTAAAGTGGATCTGATCTATTTGGACTTCAACAGCAATCATAAACAATGCATTGATCATGAGACAATTGAGCAGGTATGAATTCACAAACTTTTATTTTTAAAAAAATTTTTTTTTTTAACCTTACAAAGGGGAGCTCAGAACAAGCAATTTCAGTTCGATTTAGTATTATTAGTTATGCTTCTTCTTTTTTTCATCACGTATTATTTACGGCCAGTGGCAGCAGCATCTCCTTATGTGCAGGAGACTAATATGCCAGCCCTACTTCTTGGCTCTGTGTTGAAACAAGTGGCAGCTAAAACAAGCAAACGAAGCATTTCATGGTTAAAGTGAATGTAATAGAGAATAATGATATTGATTCTATCTTTTTCTATCGACAACTCCTCTTATTTCTTTTTCATATGATACACAGAAATAAAATTGTTGAGGTAGCATGACTTTGTAGAAACTAGAAAGTAACTGAAGGAATCTAACTTTTAAAGCGCTTTACATGATAATTCATCAGCTTCCACATATGGTCGTTAACTTTCATATCAGGGAGTATCAATACCTATACTGAACATGATCAACACTCTGTACATTGGTGTGTATGACAGACAAAAATTGAAGATGCAAGTTCTATGACAATATTATCATGCATTGACCCCAAGTTCGATGATAATGCTGGAGCAAACAACTATCCTTCTGTCGATACATCTGAATTCTTGAGAGAGAGTTGTTCTATATCCCCCGAGATGATTTCTGATTCCACAAGCTCCAACCACAGTGTTACTGAGAGCTATCCTCATACTGTGGTGGAGCTTGTTGTGTCTGAAGTAGAAGCAACAGCTGTCATGGAGAAAGGAGAAATCACAGTTGGTCAGGAGCCCTCGCAGCTTCAAAACCTTATTTTTAGTACCAATCACAGCAAAACCGAGGGAAATCTTCCTGAGGTTGGAGTGGAGCTTATTGTATCTAAAGCTGAAGCAACAGCTGCCATGGAGGAGCGAAGAGACAATACAGATTCCCAAGAATCGCTGAATGTTCAAACTCTTATTTCTGATTCCACACTCACCGACAGCAGTGAAACTGAGGGTAGTTTTCCTGCCGACGAGGTGGAGCTTATTGTGCAGGCAGCAGAAGCAACAGATGCCGCTGAGGAGATAAAAGACACTGCAGATGCTCAAAAAACCTTACAAGTCCAAAGCCTTTCTGTCTCTCAATCGTCAGGTCCTGATGCTACGGCAGATCTGCCCCGAAGTTCCTTCTCTCACAGTTATCATGCAGACTTGATTGTTTCCGGACCAAGAACATCTTCAGGGCGTATTCCATACTCTGGTAGCATTTCTATGCGATCGGATAGCAGCACGACAAGTACTCATTCCTTCGCCTTCCCAATGTAAGCACCACTCAAATCTATACCTGTATTTCTAACTTTTATCTGACAATATTGAGTAACTATAGATCTAAGGATTAATGAATTACATCTTGGAGCCTGAAATTAGAGCTCACCAACTCGGTGCCATGTTGATCAATGTCAATTTCTGTGAACTAATACTATAGAATAGAGACCTAATCATCAGAAATACTTGAGTTAAGGTGCAAGTACTTTTGCTTTATGTGGTGATATGATCCGAGTGTTGATACTCGACATCAGTGAAAGACCCAAGTATCAACTGTGAACAGCACACTATATGACCATTCTTTCTTATTGGTATCTATGTTTACTAATGCAGACTGCAAAGGGAGTGGAACACCAGCCCAGTGAAAATGGCTAAAGCAAGGAAGCAACGGTGGAGATTCGGACTCAACTGCTGTAAATTCTAAACATATATTTGTCATCATTTTTTTTTCTTTTTTGATTTTGTTTATTAGTGATCACCTTATGTCTTATACCTCAATGTTAAATCTATCAGTCTTTTTTTTTTGGGTTGTTTGTGTTTGTGTATTGATTCAGGATGATATTAAAAAAAAATAGTGGGATTGGAGTTTGGATTTCATCTAATAAGAGAAGTTTTGGTTTACTTGAACTGAGTAAAGCAGCATAGCGTTTATTCTTCTTTGTTTACACAGAGAAGACTGAAATGATAGACAAATTTACTCTCATTGATGTCTAATAACATTGCCTCGCCTAATTAAACACTCGCTTGTTTGATTGTTTGCCTTGATGGTTGATTGATAATCGTGTCTACTCGATGCTCTCATGGCATCTCCTTTCCACTGCATGACTTTGAATATCGTTTGCATTGAATGTGGCATTAGTTTGGTGTTAGATATCAGCATTGCATTGCATATCGGGTAAACCATTGCGGGGAGCATTAGACATTTGTCTACAAGGGTGTTAGGCGAGGCAATATTAAGGAGAACATCGTATCCTTCTTCGCTCCTTTTCTCTTCGCTCTTCGTGTAGTTTTTACTCTCGTTGTTTTGCCAGATTCATCAAACTCTAAAAGTAAGTATTATTTTGAAAATATGCGGGTCAAATTTTGAAAAATAGTAAAGTCTGGTGGCAAACTGAAAATTGTATCTTACACTATCTGTGATCCTGCGATGTGATTGGTTGAGGAAAGACTTTGCAAAAGAGAACAAGATGATGAATTGAAATAGGAAAAGAACTCGGAGTATATTTTTTCTTCTCTGCTGACATTCAAGAGAGTAGACAGACTGTCAGTGCCCAAAAATTAGAGGAGTCTTTGGTAAAAACATACAACCTGGTGATATACCGTAAACGTTCAAGAAATCTTTCGTTACTCATAAGTGCATCTCTTTTATCATTTGTAACTTATGCCATCAATGAGGTGGTTGAAAGAATATATTATCATAATTTATTGGTTGATGGGAAGTGTAATCATCTTCGAAGAAGATTCTAGTGAATATTTATATCATAATAGAGGAATATTCTTTGACAAACGATTGTTATTCTGACTAGTTGTTGTGATTCTGATTATATTGTATGTTGAATATATCTCGACTGCTTCTAAATCGGTTGATTATATATCCGTCCTTCCCTTAAGCTGCTCAGATATGCACTAGGTAGTGCTAGAGATCTTTTCTAAAAATAGTATGAAGCTAAGTCCCCTAGGTCCGGTTAGTTATTTAGTCGACTGACCATGTACTAAGATACTTGTCTCTGAGAAATGGGGGACTAATTCCCAGGAGATTCGATCGGTACTTTAAGTCGACCATCCATATGAGAGAAGATAAGCTTTTGAAGCGAGTACTTGAGATCTGAAAGTCCAGTCGAGTTTATAAGGAGAGTGACTTTACACTTATTTATGTACGTATGAGAGACGGACATGTTAAACAGTGTAAATTTGACCGGAGTTATTATTGCTCGACTATATGAAAGAGGTCGTGAGAAAATCCATATGGTCAATCGGCAGTGAGATCAACTGGTCATATGCTCAAAGACTTGTACTAAATGATAAGCTAGGTCCTTTTATTCTGGTCAGACTTATGACCAACTAAATCTATGATAGATCAGACTTCTCTTAAACTCGATTGACTATCGATTGTTCAGATATATAATAGATATTTTAATACAAGAATAGAGCACTAGGTTTCTTAGATCCGACCGACTTTATTATGAAAGTCTTAGCGTTGAACGAAGAGCTAACACACTGGTTACTATCTCCTCATAACTTTAACTGTCATATCATATTTGGATCCACCCGTAACATCCTGTATCAATATGCAAATGCGGACTTGCACCCGTTATCTATCCAAACGACCAAACCTGATTTTGGATCGGGTCTGCCTGCCTCGACAAGAAGTGGGTCGGGTTGTGCAAACGTGGACGCTTGACGGGTTTATCTTTTCTCATACCACTTCTGGTACCGGCCGCCACCATCAAACAAAACGGCACGGCGTCATCTTATTTTCTCCCGTCTCTTTTTCTTTCCGCTCCTCCCGTTGCCCAAAGTACTCACATCTCGTCACTCTCATCAGATCGCGAAACCCTCGACGCAATTGCTGTTCCCGATCCTTTCCGTCTCGCAATCCGCAAAATTCCCTCCTGTTCTTTCACTCCGATCCATTTTTTTTAATCTCTCCTTCAGCTTCTGAGCTCGAATTTCCGACGAGCCGAATTAGGGTTTCTTATATCGGGGGGATCCGGCCGGCGGAGGGACGCGAGGAGGCTGGATCTGAATATCGTCCGGTTTCCAGAGGTTGGTTGTTGCGTTTGACTCGGTGGGCATCTCCTTGTCTCATTCCCAACGGTGGCGGGTACTGGAGATGGAATATGTTGTCTCTCTCTTTTTCGGGTTTTCCTTGATCCGTGCTGTTTTTTGTTTGAGAGGTTTTCCGGAAATTTTCGTCTTTGACGGAAAATTTTTAACTTTCGATTTGATTGTTGCCATATTGTTCTGTTATTGTTAACTTTTGTCATCTTTTTGCCTTCTTCGGTTATTTTTTATAGCCTCGTGTTTACCGTGGGATTTTTGAGAGCTTTGTCATGTTTTGTCTTGAGAACGCTTGTTCGATTTCCGTTCCTGAGATCAAGCTTGATTTTAGTCTACTATGATCAGTCAAACATAAATAATGGAGTCTGTTAATCATGTTGCCTCAAGCATGAACTGTTATGTGAGAGTAAATTTGTAGAGATTTTTATGGTTAGTATAAAACCTTTTGGACTTTAGGTAGAATTCCATATAGGTAGGATACTAGACGGATAAAACTTATCATGATGGTTGCTAAGAAATTTGTATATCAGTGTTGTTTCTTGTAGTACTGTATTATTTCTTTCCTTTTTCTTCAGTGATTTTTGAGGAAAACTAGAAAATTAAGTTTGTGAATGGAAATACATAACGATTTATTAGAGTTTATATGTTCGGAATACGGGGAAGAGATATTGTCTTGATTGACCTATGGTGTTTGACAAACTTTGTGCTACTTAAGTAGCGAAATTTTTTGTCTATAATCGTTGTTGAGCTTGTTTCATTATTGTTTAGATTATTTGCATCTAATAATGAATGATGATTTACAGTTTTAATTAATTCTTTTCGTAATCTTTAGATGGAGCTGTATTAGGTACTTGTTTTTTTTTTTTTTTTTTTAAATTTGGATACATATTTTAGGTGTAGTCGCCTCTGCTCTGTAATACAGAACTCGAACTGTGAATTTGGAAGTAATTTATCCACTTTAATTAGTGATGTTACATGTTAGTAAATTAATATCCATCTATTATTTTGTGCCATTAAACTCATCTGATTTTTATTTTATTTTTTAAATTCTTTCCTTGCAGAATAGGCAGAAATCTGAATAGGTGATTGTGATCTTGTTCGAGGTAGAAGTGTACCACCTATTGTTTGAATAATCCCTTGGTTTGTGGCAAGAGGTGAAGATTACCTAAAGATATATGTTAATTTGCCATACTGTTCTGCTGAGACAAAGCTTGCATAAGTTTATTTGATTGAAGCTACTTCAAATGAGAGTTTTATGCATTCAACAAGAACATGATTCCTATGTCTTCAAAAAAAACTCAGAAGAGTAGGAATCCTCATTACAATAGACATTGAGCTGACATAGGAATATCTTCAATTGCATATCGACGAGTATATGACATTACTAACATGTGTTTGTGGTGGTTAACTGATCCAGAGCATACCAATGTCAATGTGAGTATTGCACCATTCTGATATTTCATCTGTTTGTGTCATTAGTTGGGTTTTCCCCTCTTTTCGCTTTATCTATTCTGAATGGTAATTGATGCCTTCTCATTTTAGGAATCTCAGAGAGGAAGTAGATCAGGTTTTGGGCAAAACACGGCTAGAAATGCATGCTGGAATACAGTCTGGTGGACGCTCACCAAAACAAATTGATGGTCTGGCAAGCAATCAGCTGAGAACTGGCTCTGATGGTGTACGAACTACTGGATCCTCTCTCCATTCTCACTCTAAGGGGAAGAGGAAGGATAGGATTGATCATGGGTTAGAGCCCATCAAGAGCGAGTGCCCATCCAAACCAGATGGTGATTCTTTTAGTTTTAAAACCGAGAGTATGGTAAAGTTAGAAATAGTCAAAATTACAGATAAAGGTGGACTTGTAAGCTCTGAAGGGGTGGAGAAGTTAGTGAATCTGATGCAGCTTGATAAAATTGAGAAGACAATGGATGTATCTGTACAGACACTAGTTGCTGATGTCATCACAGCTACTGATCGATATGATTGCCTTATTAGGTTTGTTCAGCTTCGAGGCCTACTGATTTTGGATGAATGGCTTCAGGAGGTTCACAAATCTAAGACCAGTGATGGTGTTAGTCCCAAAGAAAGTGATAAAACAATTGAAGAACTTCTCTTGTCTCTTCTTCGTGCGCTTGCAAAATTGCCTGTGAACCTTAATGCTCTACAGACTTGCAATATTGGTAAATCCGTAAACAATCTGAGGAGCCATAAGAACCTTGAGATACAGAAGAAAGCTAGGGGTCTCATTGATACGTGGAAGAAACGGGTTGATGCAGAAATGACCAAGATCAATGATACAAAATTCGTTACATCAAACCAACCTGTTTGGCAAGTTAAACCAGGTTCTTCAGA
The DNA here is from genome assembly GCF_018446385.1 of Zingiber officinale. NCBI lineage: Eukaryota > Viridiplantae > Streptophyta > Magnoliopsida > Zingiberales > Zingiberaceae > Zingiber > Zingiber officinale. The sequence continues at coordinate 42,722,446 of NC_056000.1, forward strand.
TGCTTCTCATGCAGGGAATAGGCGCAGTGTTGGAACTGAAGTGGCTACAAAGAATCATGTTAGCCAGTTTCCATCATCTAAAACACAATCTTGCAAGCCTGGTCATTCAGATGCTACTGTGAAGTCACCTTTATTGTCACAAGGGTCCTTGAAAGTTGGATCAGCTTTAGCAATATCTTCTGGAGTTGTTTTGAAGGACCCATCTTGCAAAGCTGCTGCTAACACTGGGAGTACAGACGTACCATCTGCTTCTGCAAAGGAGGAGAAGAGTAGTAGTTCTAGTCAATCGCAGAACAATAGCCAGACTTATTCAAGTGATCATACTAAAACAGCAGGGACATCACGGAAGGAACATGCAGGAAGTTCAAGTCCTGGGACTATAAATGTTGCTAAGGTTGCTGGTAGTTCTTCACGTCATCGAAGATCTGGCAATGGGATTTCTGGAACAACTGCTGCTGGGGTGCAGAAGGAAATTCATCTAGGTAAATCTGGTTCTCTCAATAAGGCTAAAACACTGGAAAAATCATCACAATCAGGTCTATTGAATGAAAAGTCATCTGATGTGCCTGTTGCAGAGCATGGAAATAAGCACAGGCTCATCGTCAAGCTGCCTAACCCTGTTCGAAGCCCTGAAAGAAGTGCCACCGGGGGTTCAATTGAGGATTCCACAGTTACAGGCAGTGGAGCATCGTCTCCTGGTGTCTCAGATAAACATGAGCAAGGCCATCGTAAAGTGAAACTAAGGAGTGAGGCTCATTGGTCTCATATTTCCAGAGATTCCAATAAAGAGTCACGTCAGAGCAATGATGTCAATGAACAGTCAGTCGGAGCTGGAGGTCTCAGATCACCTGGTGCTGATGAACCACACCTCAGGAGTGCTAAGGAAATTGGGAAGGATTTAGAGTCTGCCAGAGCTACCTGTTCATCACCTGGTAATGAAAAGGGAATATCCTCTGTTGAACCTAGGACGAGAAGTTCTTTCCGCTCTATTAATGCCTTGATTGAAAGTTGCATCAGATATTCTGAAACTAGTACACCTCTTGCCACTGAAGATGATAATGGAATGAATCTTCTTGCTAGTGTGGCTGCTGGAGAAATCTCCAAATCTGACTTGAGTTCCCCTAATATCTCGCATGGAACTTCCCCTGCTTTGGAGGATGTATCAACAGAGGCCAAGCTGAGATTGCCAAGTGAAGGGGATGCTATCCATAGTCCAAAATCAATGCTAACTGATGGTGATGTGGCACAGAGGCATGTTCACTCTAATGAAGCTGTCGAAACTGACATCAACAAGCAAGACAAGAATGTTTGCTCCATGTTAAATAAGGATGCCCCATACCCCAATGAGATCATTCTCCCTGGAAATAGTGAAACTGCTATCGCCTTAAAGGACAATAACTTGCCAGGCGGTCAAGGTGAACAATCTCATACTGCTGTAAGTTCCCATAAATCTGAAGACTCTTGCATTAATTCAGAGAAACTAATAGAGGAAGAAAGAGGTGGAACTCTATCTGAGTCTGAGCCTGCTGATGTGATGAAACACAACAACGAAGGAACTTCTCAGTTGGAAAAAAAAACAGTGACAGATGAAGAGGTCATGGATCAGTACACAGATTGCAAACTTGAAGAAAGAAGCACATCAGCAGATAAAAGCAAGCCTGTTGATTGCACTCATCCAAAGATAGATAATAATACATGTCCCTCAGAAGTTGTTACTAGAGATGAATGTCAACTTGCAATTGCTACTTCAGGCAGTGAAGAATCAGAAAAGTTGGTCGTTGAGGAAACTCAATCATGCACTGCACCTAAAGAGGTGGCTGAGGTTGCTACCTCATATGACCTGAAGCAACCAACGCGACAAAGTAAAATAATTATTTCATCTGATAAGTCGAGGACTAGTGAGTCTGATAAAATGGAGAGCAGCGACCCAGAATTGAATGGTAATCATGAGAACAATAGTTCAATTCTACCTGATGAATCAGTAAGACAATCAATCAGCTCTACTGGCATTGCTGGAGCTGTTGAGGATTTGAAGATGGAGGAGGCTCAAGAATGTGCTTCTGTTGGATTAGCCAATCAGGTAGACCCAACAAGTTGCATTCCCCAAGAAATCGAGCATCGATTAAAACTTGAAGGCTCTGTGTTATCTGCGGCTATAGAAGGTGTTGATGAGGATATTTCATCACCTACAGAGACCTCATTTTCCATCTTACCTACAGCAGATTCAGCTAAGCTTGACTTTGATCTGAATGAAGGCATCATTGGAGATGATGGACACCAAGATGAGGCTTCTCTTTCAGCTGCAACAGTTAATCCCTCAACAATTCATTTGCCAATTCCATCGCCTTTTGCAATTCCCATATCAAATGGTTTACCTGCTCAAATAACAGTTGCAGCAGCTGCCAAAGGGCCTTTTGTGCCACCTGAAAACTTATTGAAGAATAAGGGTGAGGCTGGATGGAAAGGCTCAGCTGCTACTAGTGCCTTTCGACCAGCAGAACCACGAAAAGTTATGAAATTGACCCACAGTATTTCTGAGACACCATCAACTAATTCTGGTGGGAAGCAGTGCCATACACTACTTGATTTTGATCTGAATGAACCTGATGAAAGAGTTCTTGAAGACATGGCTACTACTTGCAGCTCTTCCAAGGCAAGAGGTGCTGAACTGGGGACAGAAAGCAGTCTAGATGTGCCCATGCGGGGTTTTGGAGGACTTAATCTTGATTTAAATAGAGTTGATGAAACAGACGATGGGCAGTCCTTTGCAAGCACCTCCAGTGGACAGGATATTTCACTTTTAGCTGCAGGACCTGCGTTGGCAGAATTCCCTACTAGGGAAGCAAATATGTTGAGGAATTTTGATTTGAATAATGGACCAGGATTAGACGAAGTCTCTGCTGAATCTCTGACCAGGAGCCAAAATATGAAAACTGCTAGTAGCGTGCCGTTTCTTTTTCCAGTTAGTAGCATCAGAATGAACACTAATGAATTAGGAAGCGTATCATCATGGTTTCCTCCTGGTAGTTCTTATCCCGCTGTAGCTATGCCATCTTTCTTGTCCAACAGAGAGCAGCTTTACCCAATTGTTGCAGCTTCAGGAGCTCAGAGAACTATGGGGCCAGTGACTCCTAGCGGCCCTTTTGGGAGTGATGTTTTCAGGGGTCCTGTCATTTCGTCGTCTCTGCCGATGGGATTCAATCCTGCAGCATTTCCGTATGGCTTCACCTATGGTTCTAATTTTCCGCTTCCGGCAACTTCTTTTTCAGGTGGGCCAACAGCCTTTGCTGATTCTTCGTCTAGTGTTGCTTCGGGTTTCCCTGCCATGCCTTCACAACTTGTTGGACCTGCTGGCACTATTTTATCCAATTACCGGAAGCCTCACTTGGCAAGTCTTCCTGAGGGCAGCAACGGTAGTGGATCTGACAATTCTCGGAGATGGATCACATCAAGCCTCGACTTAAATTCAGGCCCAGGGAATGTAGATGCAGAAGGCAAAGTCGAGAGATTCACCTTAGCACCAAGACAACTCTTAAATGCAACATCCCAGGGTTTTGCAGAAGAGCAGGTAAGTATGTATACATATCCTGGTGGGGGTTTGAAGAGGAAGGAACCTGAAGGAAGCCGGGACACCGATCGATCTTCCTACAAGCAACATTCCTGGCAGTAACCAGAGATCAAAAAGCAAACCATCTGTAGCAATCCGATGCGTTAGTCACCATCATTCCTCTCTCTTTTACTATGTGATGCAGGACATTCCCACATACCTGGAACTGATTTTTAGCTTACACTCTTGCTGGCGCAGGTCTATTGGAATACACAGAAGCCGAAAGACGCAGACTCTTCTCAGGGATAATACGGAAATCATGCAGGCTACACCGGCTCGACATTAGATAGCCACGGAGGACGGCGACAATTCCTCGTATGTGCTTTTTTGTTCTGCAAATCCTCTGCTGGAGTCACTGCATCTCAGATTCCTGCCACATTAGGATGTGTTCTAAATCTAACCAGGTGTGTGCGACCCCTGCCATAACATCTTCTGTATGTGCAATTTCCGACTGCACCCCACCCTCCGTTGTTACCGCCGTGCTGTATGTATTTTCAATGTTCCATGAAATTATATTCCATGTTAACTTAGTTTATGATCAGTTTGCAACAGTGATGAATGCCCTCTTCAAGCTTTGTCGCAATGTGATCGATCAGTTGCAAAGCTACTTAGTGTCCATATCTTCCACTCTCGTGCAGTTTCTTATCTGTGTCTCAAGAGGTGCGTGTATGTGAATGATTTTAATATGTGATTTTATTTTTTAATTAATATAGAGAGGTAGAAGAAGAATGATAAGGAAAGGACACGGTGCTCGTGCTCGTGTTTCCTTTAGATTTGTTAATAATAATAAGGAAGAAAAGGACATCACTTTAATAAGTTTGGGTCCGACCACCACTTTGGTAGTTTACATTGCTTGCTGCCTTGGGACCGCGATGGGTACCGTCGTCGTCGCATTAGGAATCCGCGTCCTGTTTACTGTCAGGGCAGGAGCTCGCTCGCGTTTACTCTGCCGTGCTTTGTATAAAAATACATATTATAATTTCTACAATTTAATTTAAATTATTTTAACATGTCAAAAATGCATTGTGCTTCATTCACGTTATTTATACTGTCGAATTATAGGAGTATATTGATTTTTATTTAAAATAATTCAAAGTTTTATAAGTCTATTAGTCAATTTTAAATCTTAAATTTTGAATACTTTTTTGAATTAGAGTTCTAAAAATTCGTATGTGGTATTTGCTAGTGAATGTCATTATTATTAAGTCTTCTAATGAACTTATGATCAATTTTATTACACTTTTATAAGTTTAAAAATTTATTGTTGTTCTAAGTTTATGCTATCAAATTCAGGCCGGCTTAGCAATTTTGATGTGAAGTGTTTTAAATTTTTTTAGGTTCAGCAGTTAGTTTTAAATGAAATTGATATTTTTTTTAACTAAAGGAGTTTTAGAAATCTATTGATTGTGTTAGTTAGTGAGGTGTCCTAGGCTTTACAATAAATTTATGAAGTTTTTACGAATTTAAAAATATACTTCTCTCAATTTATAAATGTTTTTGAAATTATAAAAGTTAGGTGGGTGAACTGGATGATATGGATGCTCAGGCTGTACAATAAAATGCCGTATTAAAAATATATAATTTTGCTTAATCAGCTCACATAGAGCAACCTTGTGAACTTGTTGCTCGGGCGTTGATTAAAAAGGTAAATAAATGTGATTTTTTGGTTTATGAATGAATCGAGGAAAAGGGCTGGAAGGACGGCGATGACGACTAGGCCGACGTTGGGGCGGCGAAGCGGGCGGAGAAGTCCCGGTGGCCGAACTGTGCGTCCTCGTCCTCCGGCCCCTCGTCGAAGTTGAGGGCGTAGCTCATGGGGTCGTATTGGAATCGCGCCATCGATCTCGTCCTCCACCCGTCGTCGCCACCGCTGTGGTGCTGGTTGTTGTCGTTCTTCCGGCTGAAGCTTCGAACCAACGTCTTCCACCGCGGCGCCACCACCTTGTCGGAGAAGTCCCGTATCTTCGAAATGACTCTGTTCCACCAGCTGCCGTGCCAGGGCTCGGAGGCCGAGTGCGAGGAGGAGGAGGAGGAGGAGCAGGGGCTGCAGAAGTTGAAGGAGAAGCAGCCGGTGGTGCGGTGGCGGGGGGTGTTGTCGCTGGCTTCTCTGAGGATCGTCGCCGGTGCCATGACAGAGAAAGGAAGGCGTTCGATTGGATTGGAGAGGTCGTCGTTTGTCATCGTCCACCTCGTTGCAGGGGAAGGAGACAAAAAGGAGCGGCGGAGCTTCGCCGGTTTAATTTAAAACATTGAGAAACCAAATTACTAAAAATAATTTAAAATTATTTTTTTAAAAATAAAAAGAAAATTAATTTTGCACTATATATATATATATATATATACGCCAACACAAATATTTATCATCTAAATTAAAAAAATACTCTCGATTAAAAAAACGAGAAATGTGTATTTTATTAAACACTTTAATTTTCTTGAATTTGTTTCCCAATATTAATATTTGACTATTTAACTATGGATCAAATGCTATCGACGACCCGACCCGACCCGACCCGTTTACTGGCGCCAAGGTTCAACTATATCTGGCGCACGTTAGCTCCGAGATATACTCTTCAACTAAACGGCACCAATCCACACCCCCGTTCCTTCTCGTTGTCCAACGCCACGTCATTTCTTCGTCGCCCTCGTCAGATCGCGGAAACCCTCGGCGCAAATAGTCGCCGCGATCCTTTCGACGTCCGATTGCTTCAGATTCCTTTGTTTCCTTTTCTTCCAGATCTTTGTGCTGGTCGCTCCTTCGTCGTGGATTTCGGTTGCTGTCCTGCGGAGTTAGGGTTGCTTTTCGTGGATTCCACTGGCGTGTGCGCGACGCAGATGCAGGATGTGATCGCATGTCAACGTACAGATCGATCAATGGTGATGCTAGCGCCGTGTAATTCATCTTAATTTCTGCAATTTCTTTCGCAAGTCTGTTCATTTTCTGAATATTTGCAGGATATGCGCGAGTTCGAGTTCACAGAAGGCAAGGGGGATTAGTTTAAGCTGTGTGTTAGTTGGCTTTACCTTCCTGCTGAGACACAAGCTTGCAAAAGGTGTTGCCTGACAGTCTTCCGGTTCATGAGAAATGGACAGTTCTGGATTTACAAAGGCAGAGCAGAGCAATTCTGTGGAGGCGTTTGCTAAAAATGGACCAGTGGAAGACCATCACGATGACAGGCATGGTTGACATTATCGGATTTTTCTTTTTTCTGTAATCATAAGTCTTCTTGCAACCATTGCTGTAGTGCGAGCAAAGACACTATTGAATAAAAAAAAAAAGAAGCATAATCAGTAATTTCTATAATTTGCATCTGTTGATAAGTTGAACTATTGCGGGCACACACACGGCTTGAATTGCTACTGAAATTAGGATTTTTTTTTATTTCACATTTCATCAAATATTGCTACAAAAGTTCCATTTTTCTTATATTCACCTCTCCAGCTTTCCATCTTTCAAGATACAGATTTTGCATGTTCGTTTCAAAAAATAAATTCTGCAGATGCGAAATGATCGTCCTTGCACAGCAATGTATATGATTGGTGTCAGTCTCATTGATATGATTATCTTTTGAGGAAACCAATCACTTTAGATGTGTTAGGAACAGTGCAATAAAACATTTTATTTGTGGTCTTGATTTTGTAGCTTTTCTTTCTTTCCAGTTATGTAACTCGAGAAAGATCAGATCCAACTGTATTTCTTGGAAAAGCAATGGCTATTGTATATTAACTTCTAAACCATGATTATCAATTTATTTTCAGAGAACAGAGGAGGATACGAAAGTGGAGGAAAATGATTGGTGTCGGTGGTAGTGACTGGAAACATTATGTTAGAAAAAAATCTCATGTAGTTAGAAGGCGTATCAGAAAAGGAATCCCTGACTGTCTGAGAGGACTTGTATGGCAGTTGATATCTGGAAGTAGAGACCTCCTCCTCATGAATCCAGGAGTTTATGAGGTAATTTCCATCTTCTTTGCTTATGTTGATGATTGAAAAACACCAAGTATTTGGACACCCATATAGATATATGTTAACCCACTCATTCTCTTCCATACTTAGGATATGTGAAACAGGAACTAAGCCGCCAAATGAAAGAAAAAGGTAAAATAGAACATTATCCATGAAAACAATTAGTATATGATATACTCGTTTCCCCTGATAGCATTGGTGAAATACCCAGAAAGATGAATTTATTAATATATTTATGATAGTATTTCAATTGTGACAACTATCAGTACAATGTTCTAACTATTTGGTTGTACTAGGTGGATCACATCTCCTATTGAGCTCTATCATTGCCACTTGCCAGACCATGAGTAAATATCTAGATCAGTTTTTATGTATGCTGATTTTCTTTGATCACATCTGTAACTTCAATTGATTTTTGTCCAAATATGAAATATGTTGCCACTTTTAGTACATTTCTATTATTCAATTTATTTTCCTTCAAGTGGTAAATTCTTAATAGTTTCTATTTAATTTAAAACTTGTAGTCTCTAAAACATGATTCCACATTCAGTTTTTCTAACTCAAACTTTCATCAATCAAAGTAAGTTCTTTGGTGCTAGTTAAAGTAAGGACTTAGAATTGATCTTTATTGTAAATCACAGATAATAAATTTTCTAATTATGTCTCTTCTATTTCTAAACTAATCATGTCAAAATCATGCTAAACATCTCTATTCTGATTCTGAGAAATTATTCATTTATTATTCTTAAATTTCCACCATTGAGTTCTATAGTAAAACTAATGGCATAATGTTTCTTAAGTTAATTCAGAAAACCATATATAGCACCATTGGATGATGTTTGATTAGTTGAACTTTCTTCTTAGTTTCTATACATACTCCTTTTTTCTTTTCTTTTCTTATTGTGTTTGTTTGTAGATGAGAATCAGAAGATGTGGCTGTATCTATTTTTTGTTGCTTACATGTATATTTTGAAATAAACTGGTATATGTTTTTTGCTGCAGCAACTAGTAATATATGAGACATCAGCATCAGAATTGGACATTATCCGTGACATATCTCGTACATTTCCTTCGCATGTTTTCTACCAACAGAGACATGGGCCAGGCCAAAGATCACTGTACAATGTTCTGAAGGCTTACTCTGTATATGACAGGGATGTTGGATATGTTCAGGTATGGTTCTGAATTCTTGTGCACTTTGTTGGTAATGATTGAAAGATCAATGAGTCAAGTTTTTTGTGTCCTTATGTCTTATCATTTGTGGCTTTTATATAAATTACAGGGTATGGGCTTCTTAGCGGGTCTGTTGCTTCTGTACATGAGTGAAGAGGATGCATTTTGGCTATTAGTTGCCTTGTTAAAAGGAGCAATTCATGCTCCGATGGAAGGTTTGTACCAGGTAACTGCATAGAGTTTTAGATGCTTATTTTTGTATTTAAATTTCTATTTGAAATTGTCCTATATTTATGTTAATGATCTATATGCAAATTGTATTAGTAGTAAAATGCTTGATAAATACTTTTGATAACAGAAACTTCCCTTCGTGTAGGGATTGTAGTGCATATTAAACTTCTGTAGAATTTGTTCCGCGTGTATTGAGATGGTTAATTTAATTTATGGCATTCTTTACTGCACTTCTAGTTTCCTATTTTACTCTTGAACTTTTCTGGATATTTGCCTGAAATCAAGGTTGGAAGGGGATACAAGATATTACCTTTCCATTGAAAATTTGGGGTCAAATCTTATCATGTGAAGTTGCTTTATCTAGTTATCTTTTAGAGTTGCTAATTTTAATTATGTGAACATAAAATTCATGGTTTTGCAAAATTAGTGAGTTGAGCATAATTAGTCTGCTCTGCAGCATAATTCAAATGGCTATAAATTATATATTGATTAAGTTTTGGTTGAATATTTATCTAATTTTCTTTTGAGGCCTCATTTCATATTCAGCTTCAAAATATCAAAAAAAAAAAAAATCTTGAAATGTAAAATATACTGACAAAAATCATTACTAGGAAAGATAAACACAAGACATTTCAAAAACCAAGTTTGGAAGGTAAATAATTTAGAGGGGTCGTGGGAACCATAACAATCCCATCTCCTACATGAGATTTGTAATCCTCCTCTATATGGAGTTAAATTATTTCTATTCCCTCAAATCCCAAGAAGCATGACAGCAAACATGGATTTGTCTCATTCCCAATCAAATTCTATGGCAGAGGGAAAGCACACAAAACAAACGAAGCCTGAGAGTTTCTTCACTTACAAGAAGTGTTTCTGTAATCCCTTTATGATATTATATTAGGTGCATCCATTCATACTGGCTGTGCTTGGTTTCAGACATCTGAATTGCACTTGGATATTTAACTTTTATTATGGAGTAGAAAAGGTGAATCTGTAAAGTATCAATCTGGCTTTTTTGGTGCTCACAGCAAGTCTGCAACACTCTGTGCTACTCAAAATATACCTTTATAAATGCTTTGATTCCCCTGAAGTTTTTTTCAAAACAGTTATGACGTATGATCTAACCATGCCAAGAATATATTGGATTGAGATTTTCTATTTTATTTAAAGCTTAGAACTATACAAGATAAATACAGATGAGTCGAGGAGAATAAATTAGAAAATGGTTTTCATCAATATCAGAAAATTGGATTAGCATTATAATTTGCTCAAGCAATAACAGGTACCCCAAGTTTCTCTGAGAAAAACATTGTAGTATCTTCATTTTTAATAAAATAACAATATTGGATATTGATTCAAAATCTATACATGTTTAATATTTTCACCATTTTAAGCTCTGCTCACTTATTGGCTGTTTATGTAGTTTGATGTTTTCAACATTGTATTCTTTGCTTGTTGATTAGCCTGGTTTACCACTGGTTCAAGAATACCTGCGTCGGTTTGAGCAATTGGTGAAAGAATATTTACCAAATTTGGGAGAACATTTTTCTCAAGAGATGATTAATCCAAGCATGTATGCTAGTCAATGGTTCATAACTGTGTATTCATACTCATTCCCATTTCCTCTCGCACTTCGCATCTGGGATGTCTTTCTGTATGAGGTTAGTGTATTATGGTTATATGGTTAAGGGTTAGACATTATGGCAACATATTATGCTTTTCTCCTAATTATGATATATATCAGGGGCACCAATTTATGTGGCATCTTCATATGTATTAATATTCTGAAACTTTGTAGGTAAAGATCCATGATGCTGGTCCATGCACATCACAGATTGTCAAAAATGCACTTTGTTTCAACCTTGTGTAGTTCATGGCTCAGTAGATTGATAAGACTAATTTGCAGTTTATGTATCACACACATGATTTAGTGGCAATATTTGGATATTCCCATTCATTTAAGTCACATTTCCTCCAAAGGATGGAAAAGTGGAGATAGAAAAGTAATAAATAAATAAATCGATGGTAAGATGCTCAATACATCACGAGCACGTAGATATGTAGTTGATATCGGCAAATTTGTAGCAGTTTTGATAATATGCAGGAAACCTACATTGTTGCACTCTAAGTCACATTTATGCTGTTTCAGGGTGTCAAAGTTGTTTTTCAAATCGGTTTGGCCTTATTAAGATTCTGCCACGATGACTTGGTAAGCTTTTTGGTAAATTCTGTTACAGTTCAGTTGTATTTGTCGATTGACATACAAGTCTTTGGTTATCAGATAAAATTACCTTTTGAGAAACTTCTACATGCTCTGAAAAACTTCCCTGATGAAGCAATGAATCCAGATACACTATTACCACTTGCCTTCTCAATAAAGGTTACCATCCATTTGGGCTCTTCAGATATTATTCATTTGATGAACCTTCTTGTGGCTTCAAAATGCTATTAACTCATGTTAATCAGCTGATGAAGTTGTATTACGGCGACATCTATTCGCCACAACTGTGAAAAGTTTTGTCCTCACCAATTTTATCTTTGTAGGTGTCAAAACGCTTAGAGGAGCTTAAGGGAGAGCATGAAAAGAAAAATGAGAGATCTTTGCTACAATTGAGTATGCCAATTAGCAGCTCCAACCTACCAATCCAGAAACCATCTGCCGTCGAGTGAACACTTTCATGCAAGAGGAAACTGATCTTGTGTTCTTGTGCCTGAAATCTACCGATATCGCCCTGGTAAGTTAGTAAACGACTTAAGGACATCTTACATGATGTCTCATTGAACGTAGTGTTGAATCCTCTTCACCTAAACTATGTTTTGTTGCACAGATGGTTTTAAAGTCAGTTGTATCAATTGTTATAACTAATTGTACACTCAAAAGCAAGTCATTAAACTTGACTCTAAATCTTAAGCCCGTTTCTAATCTGTCCAAAACCTGAGCTTAAATAAAGTCTAATATACTTTTTTTATTACAATTTATTTTTTTTCTTTTCTTGCAGGGTTCTTTGTTGATGATAGAGAGCCTTTGATGATGCCCAGTAGCAGGCTAAGTTTGAAGTCGTAGAAGACTTGCAAGTTAAATAATTTGTGCTCCATCATCATAGCTTTAAATTCTCATAAAGTGCCTTGTAAATGAAAACTTTGTTTTCTTACTTTTGGGTGTGAAAAAATATTAAAAAATAATTCATAAATAGATTTAGAATCCATCGGCAACTTTTTTTATAATAAATAAACATGGAAAATTATTTTGACTCCCGTATAATTCATTCATTTTTTTTGTTCACCCCTTAGGCAGTGCATTCTACCTTAATTCAAAGTCATTCTAATATCTTTACTTGGGAGGACGAAACAAAAATTATTGAAAGATTTATACTAGGAAAAATTTTCCTTTACTTTGGAAAAATGGATGAATTATTTATTTATTTTTTCTTTTGTTTACCTAATAGATCAATGGATTTATGAATTCATCCATGAATTCTGTCCAAATCAGATGGAAAATAATTTTCTTCCTTCAATGCTAAATTTTTCTTAGTGCCTCGTTAGCATCCCTTCCTTCTTGTTTTTTTGTTTTTATCGTTAAATACTCTAAACAATAAAGAGTGAGTTAATCACTCTAATTTAAAAAATTTTTATTTATTTTTTTCAAAATAAATAAATAAGAATTTCATACATGAGGATAATATGAAATGAAAACGTTAGATAGTAAATTAGAATTAGATCTATTAAGAAGAAACTTCAATTTAAATGGTCAATAAAAGCTCCATATTAAACAGGAAAAAAACTTAATTAATAATAATAAAAAATCCACACAGTGACTTAATTTATTATTATTATTCAAAACTAGCTAGATATATATAATTTTAATATAAAAATGTTCTATGTATATATTTTTCAGAACTACAAGTTATTACAATACTGCAATAATTAGATTTTTGATATAAAACTGAAAACTTCTGCACGAGCCAAAGATTGTTCAAGTAAAAGAATTGAATGAAGATAGTTGACACAGACAATGTGCCATTTCTGTGGTGAAATGGACCAACACTCAGAATGGCCACTATCTGGAGAAAACATGTTCAAGGAATTTGAAATAGAAACATATTCCGGAAGGGAAGAAACTCTTTTCTACTCGAACGTACTGTCGACCGAGCATCAGCATTTGAGCAACTTCTGTCATCGTCTTTGAGCGGAAGCTTCATCTCCACCTAATGATTGCGGAACCCCAAGTGAGTCCAGCTCCGAACCCAGCAGTCGCAATGGTGTTGCCAGCTTGAACCTTTCCAGCCCGAACGACCTCATCCAGTGCTAGAGGAATCGATGCTGCACTTGTGTTTCCATAGTTAGCCAAATTCGATATGACCTTTTCGTGAGGGATCTCTAACCGGCCCGCAACCGCATCTATGATCCGTTGGTTTGCCTGGTGAGCGGTAATCGCTTTGAGTTTTGCAAAAACAAATCATGTAACCACAATCTGGAGTTGCTACTAGTTGCTTGCTTACCTGATGGAGCAGCAACCAATCGATACTAGAACTTGGAATGCCAGCTTCCTCCAATGCAGCTTCAATAGATTGTGGCACGCATCGAACTGCAAAGCGGAAGACCTCCTGGCCATTCATTTGAATGCAAGAATACGATGATCTCTTTGGAGGAAATAGACGGGTGCCATTACTTTCCGCTGCATGATCATACGTTGCTAGAGCATGTAATTGCCTGTGGCAGAACAACACAGAATCAACTCAGAACAAGAATATACTTCCCAAAAAGATATTGTTATGCAGGGCTTCACCTGTGGCCATTCCCGTCGCTGTGAACATCGAAACCAAGCAAGCCATCTTCTTCACTGTTGCATGCCTGTATCGTAAAGTTTGGAAAAGCTGCCATTTCAGAAGGATAATATGCATTCATAGAACAAACTATATAACTTAAACATGTAACTGAAATAGGTAAATTGCAAAATTTATGAACATGATTTATTTGATTCTCTAAATTGAATGTAAAGACCAATGATTAACGAATAAAAAGCAAGAGTACATTGCATGACAAACATCAATAATTAACAAAATATCAGAAACTGAAATATAAGAAGAGTTGTACATAGAAAACACTTCCATGATGCTTGTTTTTTGTAGAACATAAGGGTATGTTAAGCATCCAAGCGAGGTTTTAAATCTTGTTCTGAGCTGGGTTATCACACTCCTTAGCCAGCGCAAGATGCATCAATGGTACTGATATCAAGGTGGGTTGCTAGTCAGCACCAATCAGGAGGAGAAAGAATCAACAAAAGGGAAGAAGAAACCGGGAAAATCCTAGCTCATGAATGACCTCGCGGGGGTACCTTACCTTGCAGAAGCGTTGTTGTTGTTAAATCCATGTATCCAAGGTTTTGGATTCAGGAAAGTCATGGCTGATAATAAGAGTTCCAAGTTATTTGCATAAACGTATTTGGAGCAATAAAAGTGAAGTGCTTAGAAATCCATTACAAGCTTGTTCTCATATTCAGTAATCAGGACATGACAGGATCATGGAGTTCTTTAGTTTCTGAGGACAGTTATCAAATATCCCATCAGATCACATATAGCATAATGATTAAGAGAGAAAATTGACTTTCTATTGAAATTTTATTTCAGTATCTTTTTAATAACAACCTAATTAGATGATGTAATTCAAAATGGTGACATCCATTCTGTTTAAGACTAAGAAATGCCACAATGCAATTTATTGTACATCCTGATTCAGGTTTCTTTCAAAAGGCAATAAAGTAAAATTAACCTGGACAAGCACCGCACCAGCTGCATCGCCAAAAAGGATGCATGTGCCTCTGTCTGTCCAGTCCACATTACGTGAAAGAGCATCTGCACCAATTACCAGGATATTCTGAAACCCACCACCTGTAAAACAATATGATCAATCACTTGAATTAGATTTTACCCTGAAAGCACATTTTCACACAAAAATCCAACTAGACCTTTAATGAAGCGAGTAGCAGTAATTAGGCCAATGATAAATCCACTACAAGCAGCTGTTATGTCAAAAGCCCAAGCATTTTTGCATCCCAAGTCCCTTTGTATCTAAACAAGATAAAGAAGTAGTGTTCAGAATGACAGATATTGCAACATAAGCAGAAGGAAATTTTAGTAGAAAGTAGGTAAATCTACTTCAACTTCTGATAATGACAATAGATTTATATCTAGCGCAACTTTGAAATAGTATGGACGACTGACATCCAACACTTGGCACAAGCAATGACACAAAGTTGTTGTCATGTTAAATCCATGTCATCACAAATAAGTAACACCAAAATTTCAAAATTAACCCAGGATGTTGCGACTTAGATCATGAATTCCAGGAACACTATTTTTGTATAATCTTTGAGTAAAATCATCATCAAACCTGAGAGCCACCTCCAAACAAATCATCTGGCGTTGATGTGCACAATATGACTAGATCAACTGCATCAGCTTCTACTTCGGCCATTAGAAGAGCCCCTTTTGCTGCCTCTGCAGCTAAGCCACCCAACGTTTCATTTCCTGTGAACAAAAGGGAAACAATTCTAATAAGATACCCATCTGGAATTCCATTTATAAGATCCATTAAAAAGGAAATGAGGGATGAGTTTTGCTTCCTTTGTGTTATTCAGGCATAGATGTCAAAAAATAATCAGTAGACCTTCTATAATCAGGCAGGTAAAGTAAGCAGTGCCATTGCGGCATGATAGTGAATGGCTCTGATATGCGAAGTTCTAAGGCAATGTGTTAAGCTAAGTCATTTCCTTTAGCTGTCTAGACTGGTTTTGGCTTATGATGACATCAACACAATCTGGAGCACTTGAACGTGAACTGAAATTATTTATGAGAACTAACTCCATGAGAATAGTTTGCTTATAGAAGAAAGCAGATTTCAATTTGTATCCCTCTGAATGGAAAGAAAACAATGAAACACATGCTTCTCACAACATTAACATGTGACCATATTTCACAGAATAGTCGAAATCTTCGATTAATTTTTATCCTTCCCGAGTTAAGATGACATTGATTGACTTGATACTACTTCCACGCATAGAAAAGACTTGTGCTGAGTAAGTAGGAAATGAAAATAAATCAATTGTTGATGCTCATTTGATACACATGAATGACACACCAGAAGAAGGAAGACACAACTATATGACAGAACAGTACCTGTAAGAACTCTCCTATTCCGAATCCCTGTCCGAACAGAAATCCATTCATCTGAGGTTTCAACAATTTGTGCAAGATCATCATTCGAAATGGTGAGCTTTGGAACAGCAGATCCTGATCCAACAAGTTTTGACCCCAGGCCAACAACTCTGCAGTTTTTCTTTCTTAGAATGAAGATATGAAGAATGTCATTCAATTATTTTAAATTCAAGATAACTAATGTAGATTGAAAAGAAGACCACAAAAAATGTAAGGCAACATGAAGCACCTGGTATAGCTTGCTGAGAAGAAAAATGAAATTCAATGCTACAATGCCAATGCGCAAGAAATCACAAAAAAGAAAAATATGAACCACAAATAGGTTTAATGGAATCACCACAAATACTAAAAAGAACAAACTGTAAATTAGCACCTTTAATTTTACACAATTGCACGAACCAATTAGATAATGTTCCCAGCCTCTTATCACCATTTTTAAAACAAGAGGAGGGTTCCTCTTAATCCGCATTGAAGAATCAGCAATTGAAAATGCTCAAAGTTCTTCCATAACTGACTACTTCAAGCTAGCAACTTGCCAATAAATAGACATGTTCGTTTTATCAATAAATCTCAATGAGCTGTAAGATTTTGCACTTCCGCGGCAATTTGATAGCCAAGCAAAACAGCCACAGACCAAGCAACCCATCTCATAGTACTCATGATCCAATTGCCTGGTCTCCATCTCTTTTATTTGTTTCTCCTTTAACTCAATGAATGCTTGGTGGTCCTTGTCCTTCCATTCATTCAAAAAGTACAGAATAGCCCACTCTGTTCCCATTGCCAAACAAGTTTTACAGATAAGTGATAGATCATCTTACCCCTATACCCCATTCCGTTTTTAGATTGATACAGAACCACACAGACTACAATCAAGAACAAAAAACAAAGACCATATTTTGCGGCTTGATTTCGTCTAAACAATACAATTTTCCCATTTGCTAGACAACCAGTAACAATTCCAAACCATAACCAATCAGAAAAAAAAGAGGAGGCGTACCTTTGGCGCTGAGACGAACTCAACGCGACGGCGCCAAGGACATTACCATCCACCGCAGCGCGGAAGCATCCGAGCAGCGCCCTCCTGGATCCAAACCTCCGAAGCGCCCAAGGCTCCAGCTTTCTCTCCCTGAAGGAACGCGCGGACGACGAGACGAGCCCTAGGGCGTTGGCCATCGAACCCGGACAGGAGGGAGAGGATCCCCCAGAACGATCAAACGGGGAGAAAAGGAACCGAAGAGAGCAGGCGAGAGAGAAAGATCTGAGCTCGCCTTCGGTATCTCCGATGCAAGATCTCGTGTGCAGGTCGTTTCATCATACACGACAAGCTTACTCTTTCATTCGCTACCGGACATGGACCCCACGCGGCGTTTCTATAGACCCAATAAGAAGTAGACTTTTGGCGTTTGGTGAACCATACCACACAGGAATGGAAGACCTTGGGCGAGTAAACCAATGGCACCCTTGAACGGTTAGAGATCTCCCAATGCCAAATCCAACGGCTGACAGTGAAGCTAAACGAAAATATATGAAGAACTTTTAATATTGAAAATATTAAAGAATTATTTATTGCACAAGGAGTTTAAATTATACCTCAGTTCCCTCTTCAAGAACATGAAGAACCTGCTAAATACAAACTAAAATTATGATTAGCAGATGATGATACAAGAATTGAAGAAGCTACTACAATCAAACAAGGCTTTAATTTCATCTGCTGCAATTCTAAATTCTAAACAAACCAAAGAGACATGTTTTTTCGCAAAACATAGAGAACAGGCAGTTTGAGGCAATCAATCTTCTTTCATGTTTCACCATCACAGCATACAAGATCTAGCCTGAATTTTACAAGTCGCAGCAACTAACAGTCAACCGAGAAGTCTAGAAATAGTTTCAGAGCTTAAGCTAATAGATTCATTTGTGTTCTATACAATAAAGATCGCAACATCTTATTTTACTTGGTAGCATTCGAACGGCGACACAAACATTCATGATCTAGGCTTTAGACGTAGGTGGAACCAACCAAAATGTTGCATTCTTCTCGCGGCCCTTCTCAGTCGATGGCCATCGGTTGTGTGCAGCATCTGAAGCGTGCTTTACGAACAGTGTTCACGATTTCCACTTGTGCGCTTTCGAGCATTGTGACGACTTCAGAGAATGAAGGGCGCACATCAGGGTTGGCATCCCAGCAGCGGGTCATGATTTCACTGAGTGCAGGGAGGCAATCTGGTGGAACGCTGGGCCGAACTCCCCTGTTCACCACAGCAAAAGCCGCCTGCACGGCTGTCATATTCTGAAACGGAAGCACACCCGTTATAAGCTCCCAGAGAACAATGCCGAAACTATAAACATCAACTTTCTGATTGTAAGGTCGGTGCTGGATCATTTCTCTGCAAACACAAAGGTGTTGTAACATGTACATCGATCAGCAATCAATAGCTCACAAGCACAAAAAGAGCATGAATATGAAACAAGAAAACAAAGGATAACATAAATATACAATGCATTTAATGTTTGAGTGACTGCAGTAACATAAAGAGACCAATTGAAACCAAGCTAGACAAGTCAAATTGACCGAATCTCTTTTATTAGTCTGCATTCTTTTTGCCATTGTCTTGATAGGCATAAAAAAATGACAAAAAGGAAGGAAAAAAAAATCAATCTTGCAGTGATTGAAGATTCAACAGCATAAATGAAGGTTTGAAGACATGACTACAGAGATGCAAGACACTATCTTAAATATTAGATCATTTGATTATTTTAAGGGCCCAAATAAACAATAATTGAACACATACTGAGAAAAAGGAAAACTTTTAATAATCAACTCCCCCAAAGAAGAAGGTATTCTTAATTAAAACGAGTTATTCTAATGTGCTTTTCCTCTCTTGACCAAGAGAGGTGAAAACGATTATCTCTAACTGATTGTGGAAGGTCTCCTCTAGAAGTAGGAATCTGGAAACTTCTATTTTTCGCCTACTTGATAATCCTAATCCTCCCAGGGTCCTTGAACAACTTGCTCCATACTTCAACCGCCCAACATATAAGCAAAAAAAAAAAAAAATAGTCCGCTTGCACTAACTAAATTACCTGCAGAAATGAAATTAATAATAATAATAATAATAGCCATAACAAACACATGCAAATGACTCCCCAATTAGTAGTTTTTTTAAATGGATGCCAAAATGGAAATGTTAAATGGAAAGCACAAAAAGATAATCACATGGTATAATTCCTATCTAATATTAAAACTTCTCTCAACATCAACAATATAGGATTGTGACAGATTACATAATAACTGGAGTCTAAATCGAGCTATAATATTATGTAAAGCAAGTGTATTCATAACAAATGATCAAAAGTCACAGTGTAATAATTATTTGGGCTCAGCTAAATAGACCATTGGCTGTCATATGCTTTCTAGTAAAATTGCCTTGGCTTTTCCTATCTCCCGCTGCTCCATTCATCTTAGTTGGTTACCTTGTCTCACCAATATAGTTTAGATCTCCTTAACATATTCATAATGAAATTTACTATTTCCTCATTTATCCTATATGGATTAATAACTAATTAGCTGCTAAAAATAATCAGAAGATATCAACTCCATCAATCTGATGCAGTCAGCACGCCTGAAGTATTAGCAAAAGCATGGAGGTCTGAGCAAGATAATTGTGGATGAGGTTATCATATAAATATATACTTGATCAATATATCTATAATACAAGATAAATTGTGAAAATACGTTTAAATTAAGAGTTTCTTTGTTGGCAAGTGCATCTGAACTTCATTCCAAGAGGCCTCAAGTTCAAATT
Organism: Zingiber officinale; assembly: GCF_018446385.1. NCBI lineage: Eukaryota > Viridiplantae > Streptophyta > Magnoliopsida > Zingiberales > Zingiberaceae > Zingiber > Zingiber officinale. Next base: position 42,742,438 of record NC_056000.1, read on the forward strand.
TAGTATAACGCGTCTACTCGCGAAATGCATCAATCATGAGTATGAATTGTAATTCTTGCTAAAACTCAAGGATTTTAAGGTAATTATTGCACTGACAATTCCAAATTTCAATATGCACTGTTCATAAAAAGAAAACTTTGAAGGATTTGTCTACTAGTAATTAGCTGTTACTATTTATACCATTTATTTGCATCTCTGAGGAGAAAAAAAAAAAGAGAAGCCTCTAATACCAATAGATAGCAACAAATATATTTCAACAATGCATAGCAAGTATAATCTCTAACTTTATTTGCATCTTGGAGCGGAAAAAACAAAGAAAAAGCCTCTATACCAATAAATAGCAACAGATATACTTCATCAATGCATAGAAAGTATAAGCTCTAACTAGGCTGCTAAATATAGGTAACGACAATTAGGAAGCATGGATAAGATGTGAGACAATGGCTAAATTGAGAAAAACAATGAAGAATTTAAGCATGGCAGTTTAGCACATTCATAGAACTTTTATGATATCTTAAAGTTACTAAAAATAGATAGGATGAATATTTGCATACGGTGCCATCCAACGGTAAGTTCCAGTTTCTGGAGTCATCCCCTCAGTCTTCACCTCAATACGTGCAACTCCAAAGTCAGCAATCTTAATTGATTTGTCTGACACTATAAGGAGATTGTCAGACTTCAGATCCCTATGTATGAACCCCAGCCCGTGCACATATTCCATACCCTTGGCAATATCTAAAGCTTGCTTGACAGCCAGCTTCAGAGGCACCGACCTATTCTGCCTTTTCATGAGAAACTGTCTAACAGATCCTCCCTTCGCATATTCGGTCACGATGCACCAGACCATCGGCTTCCTGCATGCTCCAATGAACTTCACAATATTTGGGTGCTTGAGATTTGCAAGCATCATAACCTCCTGGCCAAATTGTTGCTCCATTAGATGTGCCCTCTCAGGGTCGTTCTCTGGTTTTTCCAATAACTTAATAGCAACATCTTCTCCATCATATGTGCCTCTGTAAAGCTTCCCAAATGCACCCTGAGCGAAGGCCATCCCCATATTCAACTTCCTGAGATCAATAGTCCATTCATCATAGTTCTGAAGAGATTCAGTGGGATAACGTGGATCCATCAAAGCTTGAGCCAATGAATCGTCATTTATGGCATGGAACACCCTACCAGGCCGCACACTGTGCCCCACTGATAAGTTGGCACCGGGAAACAGACGGAGTCCATGACGCAGTATGCTAGTTCTTGAGTTGTTTGATCCAACACTGCTATTTTGAACAGACATCGCAATGGATCCATCACCAGTGCTTGTCTGCAGGCTTCCAATGCTATCTACAGACATGTTAGAACCCTCATCGAGCTTCCGGTAAAATCCCATGTCATAGTAGCTGTTCCCATTAACATTTCCACCGCCACCACCGCCACCGCCACCGCCACCCATAAACCCAGCAAATTTAGAGCCTTCCATCTTTTATCGAAACAACGACTACGAAACCAACACAGTAACCCTCAGACAATCTTTTAATCCACTTAATATTACCACCCAAAACTGACTTCTTTAACCATCCCAAGCAACCTCCAGCATCGGAACAGTCAGTAGCAGCTCGTCGACAGCTGTTATATCCAAAATATTTACAATAAACCAGACAAAAATATGATTTTTTGAAGACATCTAAGGCCGAATAACCTCAAAATCAGCATCTGAAGCAGATCAGCACGAAACAAACACTGATTTCGATGATACATACCTCGATCGAGAGCAGATTGCGCGGGAGATGAGATACAGAGGAGAGAAGGGAATCAGAAAGTAAGTATGACGCAGAATGGAGACGCGTTTTGGGTAGATTAAGCTAAGCGGAAAGGGGTGGAGGAAGACGACGACGACTAGGTCGCAGAGCAAGTCTTCCCTTGCTTTCCCCTTTCTATTTTATTTATTTCCCAATTTTCTTATTCATTTTTCTATTCCATCGACATGGGAATCTGACGGTCTGTTATATCCGATACCGTGACGTGTTACTTGCAATGTGTGACCGTTATCTCAATATAACGTGTCCATCTATTAACTGATGAGGAAGTTTGAGTATTATTCATTACCCAACTTCTATAATTCTAAAAGTACATATTATACTCTTCCCTTTTTTATACTCTTCCCTCTCTATTAAAAATTTATTATTCTCAATTTAAATGATCAAATTTAAATAAAAGGATATGAATATATTAAAGAAGCGGGTAGAAATATATTTTGATTTGGATTATTTATATCTATCAATCAGTTTTAAACGGAATTAATTAATGAATCTACACCATTTAAAATTTTATTTTTTTTAACAAAGAGAGTTTTAGGAATCTATTGGTAGTATTGATTAATAAACATCAGTATTGATCCGGCGGTTAAAACGGGAGACCCCCATTCTGAGGGGTCCCTGCCACGCTGGAGGCAAAATGCCAAGTGCCCGATCGGATAGGCAGATCAACCGGTGAATAGCTGAGGCAATAGGCGCCCCGACTAAAGTTGGGGTTCCGACGCTCAATGAAACAATGTCTAAGAGCCGAGCGGAAGGCACTCGCCCGGACGTCTCCCCAGCATTTCAACGCAAGCGACAGGCGAGACGTGAGGGGCGTGCCGGCCGGACGGCGCAGGGGATGAAGGTCGTCCGGACGATGGTCTCCGTCCAGCCGGCCGGACGTACGTCCCAGCCGGCGGTGGGTAAAGGAGAACAGGAACCTCTTCTGACAGCCGTCAAGTCATATGGCTAAGCCATACTTCTAGTCTGACAACGGAGTGTCTTGTTGTCCCATCGAAGACGCGATGGGACTGTTGCAGTATGGCGTCAGGTAAGCTTTCTGACAAGTACATACCGAGGCATGGGCTGCAGACACGTACGTGCCTCGGTAGGCGTGTAGAGACTCTTTCACCGCTCTATATAAAGAGTCGCAGATTTCGCCGGAGGTACGCATTCTACAAGCTTTGGAGCCCCTTTCTTTACCGCTTGCTTGCCTGACTTGAGCGTCGGAGGGTCGCCGCCGGGAACCCCTTCCCGGCCCGACTTCTGTGCAGGATCGCCGGAGCTTCGCACGACCAGTCAAAGACCCACATCAGCAACCGGAGAGCGCCACGTGCCCAGCGTCCGTTGAGTCAGCCGTTCGGACAGGATCAATTTGGCGCCGTCTGTGGGAACGCTCCTGCATCCGAACGGGAACAATGGACGAGGCTGGACGACAACACATGATGACGCTTCCGAACGAGGAACTCGACGCTCTGATCAAGATGAGGGCCGCCAAGCTCGTGGAGCAAAAACAGAAAGCCACAGCCGAGCGGCCGGAGCAACAAGCAACATCAGCGTCTTGTGGCCGAGCGGAAGCACCACCAGCGACAGTACCATTCCATCGGGCTCTCTTCCGCACTCCTGAAGCCATAGCAACTAATCGAGAACGGGGATCATCTTCGGATGAAATACCAAGACGAGACGACAGGAAAGGGAAAGCCCCCCGAGCGGACGCCTCTCCCGAGCGGATCAATCGCCAATTTTCGGAGGCTATTCTACAAGACCCTCTGCCCAAGCACTACGTGCCTCCGACGATCGGTGAGTACAATGGGACAACCGACCCGGATGATCATCTGGGTAAATTCGATAACACAACCACTCTTCATCAATACACAGATGGGGTAAAGTGCCGAGTTTTTCTTACCACTCTCTCGGGATCGGCTCAACTGTGGTTCCGGAGGCTGCCGGACGGATCCATTACAAGCTTCAAGGACTTCCGAACGGCCTTCCTCCATCATTTTGCAAGCAGTCGGCGCTATCAAAAAACGAGCATGAGCCTGTTCGCCATCAAGCAAGAAGCCCGTGAATCGCTTCGAGCTTACATCCAGCGGTTCAACCAAGTGGCGATGGACATTCCAACGGCCACCTCGGAAACCATGATGAATGCCTTCACACAAGGCCTAGTGGATGGGGATTTCTTCAGATCGCTCATCCGAAAGCCGCCCCGAGACTATGATCACATGCTACACCGGACGAACGAATACATCAACGTGGAAGAAGCGCAAGCGGCAAGGAAAAAGGAAACTCCAGCCGAGCGGGCTCCTCCGGCCGAGCGGAAACCACACGCCACACATCAGCCGCCCAGAGGACCAAGAGCCGAAGCAATCCGATCCCCCCATACCAGGCCCCACGTACAAGAGGTAGCCGCCGCCCGACCCAAGCCAAAGAAGAAATGGACCCCGATGTTCTGCTCCTTCCACCGGACGGATACACACAACACAAGGGATTGCCGAAATCTTCCCTTCGTGGCTCATCCTGTGCCCCGGAATGCCGGACGACGGTCTCCCTCAGTCGACAGGCGACAGAGAACTCATGAAGCCGATCGGACGCGAGCTGGTAGGCCACAGCAACAAACTCCCGATCGGCGTCGTTCTCTAAGGTAGGAGAATCGCCGAGCGTCCAGAGAACGGTCCCGACCGTCCGCTCGGGAGGAGGAAAATAGAAGCAATACTTCCCGAGGCGAAATCAACGTTATTGCTGGCGGGCCGACCGGAGGAGACTCCAATCGAGCCAGAAAGGCGAGCGTCCGGCAGCTCCAGATTCATGCGGTCGGCTGTAGCCGAGAACGAGCAGAAGAGCCCGAAATTAGTTTCGGGCCCAAGGACTTGGAAGGAGTTGAAGTACCCCACGACGATGCTCTGCTCATCAAAGCAGTAATAGCCAATTACACTATTCACCGTGTATTTGTTGACATAGGGAGCTCAGTCAACATCATATTCAAGAAGGCGTTCGATCAGCTGCAAATTGATCGAGCCGAGCTGTTGCCCATGACAACCCCGCTCTACGGGTTTACGGGTAATGAAGTTCAGCCGGTCGGACAAATTCGACTGGCTACCTCGCTGGGAGAAGAGCCGCTCAGGAGGACAAGAACAACAAACTTCGTAGTGGTCGACTCTCCCTCTTCCTACAATGTCATTTTGGGACGACCGGCGCTCAGCGAATTCCGAGCGGTCGTCTCAACCTTCCATCAGAAGATCAAGTTCCCCGTGGAGGACAAAGTGGGAGAAGTGCGGGGAGATCAACTAGCAGCTCGGCGATGCTACATCGAGATGGTCCGAGCAGAGGCCAATTCCGCTCGGAAGGCACCCCGGATCGAGGTAAATGCCATCACCGAAAAGTCACCCTCTTTAGTTTATGAAGAAAAAGAGGAAGTGCAGATTCACCCAACCCGATCGGAGGCCACGACTTTTATAGCGTCCGATCTGGAGGAGAAGCAGAAAGGAGAACTGATACAATGCCTCCGAAGAAATCATGATGTCTTCGTTTGGTCGACACATGAGCTGCCCGGAATTTTGCCGAGCATAGCGCAGCACGAGCTACATGTCCGACCGGACGCACGGCCAGTAAAGCAAAGAAAAAGGGACTTCAGCGCCGAGCAGAATTCCATCATCCGAGCGGAGGTGGAAAAACTTCTGGAGGCCGGCCATATACGCGAGGTGCAGTTCCCGAGCTGGTTGGCTAACGTAGTATTAGTCTCCAAGCCAGGCAACAAGTGGAGAGTGTGCATAGACTTTCGGGATCTCAACAAAGCTTGCCCGAAAGATTTTTATCCTCTGCCCCGGATAGATCAGGTGGTGGACTCTACGGCCGGCTGCGAATTAATCTGTATGCTCGACGCCTACCAGGGCTATCACCAAGTGCCGCTCGCCCGTGAAGATCAAGAAAAAGTCAGCTTCGTGACGACCGACGGCACTTATTGCTATAATGTGATGCCGTTCGGATTGAAGAATGCGGGGGCCACATATCAGCGCTTGATGAATAAAGTATTTAAAGAGCAGATCGGGCGGAATCTAGAAGTTTATGTGGACGACATTCTCATTAAGTCCGTCCGAGCGGCCGATCTCTTCAAGGATATGGAAGAAACCTTCCGAACGCTGCGCAAATATGGAGTCAAGCTAAATCCCCAGAAGTGCCTGTTCGGAGCAAAAGGAGGGCGCTTTCTGGGGTACATAGTGACCGAGCGGGGAATCGAAGCAAATCCCAGCAAGGTGAAAGCTCTATAAGATATGCCGCCTCCAAGAAATACAAGGGAAGTGCAGCGTTTGACCGGTCGGATAACCGCTCTGTCCAGGTTCATCTCCAAAACCGCCGACCGGAGCCTTCCTTTTTTCAAGATCTTACGCAAAGCTACAAAATTTCACTGGGATGAAGAATGCGACCGGGCGTTCGAAGATTTGAAGGCATTTCTGAACTCTCTCCCGGTATTAGCCAAGCCGACTGCGGGTGAGCCACTTCATATGTACTTGTCTTCAACCGAGCATGCAATCGGCTCAGCTTTAGTGAGGTCGAGCGGAGAAGAGCCTGTGTATTTCCTTAGTCACATTTTAAAAGATGCTGAATCTCGCTACACTGGGCTCGAAAAGCTAGCCTTCGCTCTGGTCCTCGCCGCTCGGCGCATTCGTCCATATTTTCTGGCGTATACCATCATTGTCAAAACCAATAGTCCTCTCGGGCGCGTATTGCTAAACCCAGAGGCATCCGGACGGCTCATCAAATGGACGACGGAGTTAAGTGAATTTGATATCCAATACCAGCCCCGCTCGGCGATCAAAGCGCAATCCTTGACCGATTTTGTGACTGAGGTGCAAAGGCCAGAGCCGGAAGCTATGTGGAGAATATATGTGGATGGGTCGTCCACTCGGCTCGGAAGCGGGATTGGAATATTGTTACTCTCCCCTCAAGAAGAGAAGATGCACTTATCCATCGGGCTGGATTATAAAGCTACCAACAATGAAGCAGAGTATGAGGCCCTCATAGCCGGCTTGCAGGCAGCTCGGCATGTGGGAGCCGGTCGGGTAACAATTCACTCGGATTCCCAGTTGGCCGCTCAGCAACTCTCTGCACCTTCGAAATCAATAGTGCTCGGCTCAAGCTCTACGCTGAAACCTTCGAGAAGCTCAAAGCTGATTTTAGAGAAGTTATTGTCCAGAAGATACCCAGAGCAGAAAATCAAGCAGCCGATGAGTTAGCCAAACTCGCGAGCTCAATAACATCGGTCGCCATTCAGCAATCAATTGAAAAAGTACTGTTGGTGGCGCACGTCGACCGGATGGAAGGCCTCACATTTCCAAGCGACTGGCGGACACCCATCATAGAGTTCCTCCGCTCGGGAGTCACACCGTCCGACCGGAACGAAGCACAGCTGTTGAGAAGGAGGACCGGTCGGTTCACACTCATCGGCGATCAACTTTATAAGAAGGCTTTCTCTCGCCCTCTGTTGAAATGCGTGAGCTCAGAAGACTCGGCTTACATCCTCCAAGAGGTACATCAAGGATCGTGCGGAGGGCATCCGGGCGGACGATCGTTGGCCAAGAAGATCCTCTTGGCCGGGTACTTTTGGCCGACTTTACAAGCAGACGCCGCTCGGACCGTGTCGACGTGCCTTTCATGTCAGAAGTGCCATAACTTCAACCACCGACCGGCAGAGGAAATAAAGGCATCAACAGTTTCATGTCCGTTCGATCAATGGGGAATGGATATTGTCGGTCCATTTCCGATGGCGACCGGGCAACGAAAATTTTTACTTGTGGCGGTCGATTATTTTTCCAAGTGGGTAGAGGCCGAGCCGCTAGCCAAGATCACCAAACAGATGGTCAAAAAATTTATCTGGCAACACATCATCTGTCGGTTCGGCATCCCTCGCCAATTGGTTTCAGACAATGGGCGGCAATTCACAGGGAAGATGCTGGAGGAGTGGTGCAAAAGCTACGGCATCGAGCAACACTTCACATCCGTGGCCTATCCCCAGAGCAACGGTCAAGCCAAAGTAGCCAATCGGGAAATTCTTCGTATTCTGCACGCTCGGCTCGACCATTTGGGGGGAAGTTGGCCGGATGAAGTGCCGGGCATCTTATGGGCCATCCGAACGACGCCGAAGGAAGGAACGGGCGTCACGCCGTTCCATTTGGTGTATGGCGGCGAGGCGGTCATTCCGGTCGAAGTTGGCGTTGAGTCCGTCCGGATCCAGAGTTATGATGATGGCAACGCCGAACGGAGGAACATGGAGCTGGATTTGGTCGACGAGGAGCGAGCCAAGGCGTTCGTTTGGCTGATGACATACCGACAGCGGATGAAGCAAAATTACAACCGCCGCGTAATCCCCAGATCATTCCAGGTCGGCGATCTCCTCTGGAAGAAAGTAAAGCCGGTCGGCGACGTCGGCAAGCTTGAAGCTCCTTGGGCGGGCCCCTTCAAGGTTATTGAAAAGCTCCGCTCGGGAGCTTATTATTTGGAGGATGAAGATGGGCGGCAGCTGGATCGACCGTGGAGTGCGAATCATCTCCAGCCTTATCGAGTGGGGTGAAAGGTGCACGAATGTAAATCATTTTTGTATATGTTAGTCGCCCGTGTCCTTGTAATGCAGGAAGCAAAATTAATTCAAAGAATTGCCAAGGGTTCTGCCGATCGGCAGTGTTGAAGTTAGCCGTGAAGACCGTCGAGCTCCGACGTTAAAAATCGAGAGACGAGCCGGCGTCTATAAATGTCCGAGCGGAAGGCCGTCGAGCTCCGACGTTAAATATCGAGAGACGAGCCGGCGTCTATAAACGTCCGAGCGGAAGACCGTCGAGCTCCGACGTTAAAAATTGAGAGACGAGCCGGCGTCTATAAACGTCCGAGCGGAAGACCGTCGAGCTCCGAAGTTAAAAATCGAGAGACGAGCCAGCGTCTATAAATGTCCGAGCGGAAGACCGTCGAGCTCCGACGTTAAAAATCGAGAGACGAGCCGGCGTCTATAAACGTCCGAGCGGAAGGCCGTCGAGCTCCGACGTTAAAAATCGAGAGACGAGCCGGCGTCTATAAACGTCCGAGCGGAAGGCCGTCGAGCTCCGACGTTAAATATCGAGAGACGAGCCGGCGTCTATAAACGTCCGAGCGGAAGGCCGTCGAGCTCCGACGTTAAAAATCGAGGCGGCGGCGTCTATAAGCGTCCGGCGAAGGCCGTCGAGCTCGGCGTTAAATATCGAGACGAGCGGCGTCTATAAACGTTCGAGCGAAGGCCGTCGAGCTCCGGCGTTAAAATCGAGAGACGAGTGGCGTCTATAAACGTCCGGCGGAAGGCCGTCGAGCTCCGGCGTTAAAAATCGAGACGAGCTGGCGTCTATAAACGTCCGAGCGGAAGGCCGTCGAGCTCCGACGTTAAATATGGAGAGACGAGCCGGCGTCTATAAACGTCCGAGCGGAAGGCCGTCGAGCTCCGACGTTAAATATGGAGAGACGAGCCGGCGTCTATAAACGTCCGAGCGGAAGGCCGTCGAGCTCCGACGTTAAATATCGAGAGACGAGCCGGTGTCTATAAACGTCCGAGCGGAAGACCGTCGAGCTCCGACGTTAAATATCGAGAGACGAGCCGGCGTCTATAAACGTCCGAGCGGAAGGCCGTCGAGCTCCGACGTTAAATATCGAGAGACGAGCCGGCGTCTATAAACGTCCGAGCGGCTCGCATTGCGAAAATCTATCGAAAACTCCTTTGAGGTAAGGCGCGAAGCAAAAGATAATTAATTGGAATTAAAAATGCGAACAAGTAAACGCGCGCGCCGAGCGGCTACTCAGCCGCATGATGAATGACGTTATTAAAGACAATCGACTTTAGTCTGACAGAGCGTGGTGCCGAGCGGAGGAGCTTTAAAGATTAGTTATAATGAGAGGAAAATTTCTTGCCAAAACAAAAGCTGAAGGAAAGGAAAAGATTATCTATTAAGCACAAGGCTAACCAAAAAAGTTGGGCCGAACGGCCTGAATACAAAAAAGTTCATAAGAAACACTCCTCATGCGTCGAAATCAAAAAGAGCATCAGGGATGACGCCCATCACGGTCGCGAGGTCCTCGGGAGGAATGGTCAGCTCGGCGGGCAGATGGCCTTTGGCCTTTAAGTGATCCACAGCCGCTTTGATCGCCTCTTCAAAGGTGAGGGAGATCTTGTCAGTAAATTTCTCCCCAAAGGCATCCGAGTGGACGAATGCCTTCCTCATCTCGTCGGAGCGAGCCGACTCCCCCTCTTGATACTCTTTGAGCTCGGCGTGGGCAGCGTCGCTGGCAGCTTGGAGATCCTTCAATTCTCCATCAAATCTTAGGAGATCGGCCGAGCGGCCCTCCTTCTCGGTGGCCAGAAGAGCATCCAGATCCTTGATGCGTTGCTCCAGCCCTCTGATATCCACCTTCATTCGGTCCATGTCATCGATGGCCTGGCGCTTCCGGGTGATCGCCGTCTTGATCTCTTTATCTCGTTGTTTGACCATCGCTTCAAGCCGAACGACCTTGCTCGCCAGATCGGAAGCCCGTTTCCGTTCGGCTTCCAGTGATTTTTTGGCCTTCTCCAGAGCGGTCGTCGATTGTTGGCTATCCCCCGCGGCTTTAAGTTTTCTCAGTTCATCCTCCAGCTCGACCAACCGATTGCTAATGGCAATCTGTTCCACCCAGTTCTACGAGCAAAGGTGAATAGGTTAACAACTTAACTCAATTACACGAATAAAGAAGAAGAGCATACCCCGGTAGCCTGTTGGAGGTTGCTGTCGTCGAGTTGCCCGGGAGTCATCGCTTTTATGCGGCGCCGAGCGTCCTCCCAAGCTTTTGCAAGAGGGCCCGTCAAGGTGATCTGCTGCTCGGGAACCACTGGCCGATCAGCAGCAGCCATGTATGCCTCTGAGGGGAGGCGCAGAACGGTCTTAATTAAATTCGAGCCGCTCGGCTCGCTCTGAGAGGCATCGGCCTTGTCGGTGGAAGAGGAGGGAAGCTCGCCCAAATGCCTAATACGGCGCAGAGTTCTAGAAGGGCTGGATGGCGGCACCTCAGAGCTGGCCCTCGGAGAGCCATGTGGGGTCGGAGTGCTCTCGAGGGAAACCGTCCCGGACAACACCAGAGCATCCGCGCCCCGCTCGGACTGTGGTTCATCAAGTGGAGTGGAGGCAGGCGCAGATTCCGATCGTCGGCGCTTCCGAGTGACTAGCGGAACATCGTCGGCTGAACGGCCCTCCACCTCGGCTTGGGTAGAAGGATCTGTGCCGCCCGCTGCCTCCTCTTGAGAGGTAGTGGCTGCTAAGGCTTCAGGGGCATCCTGAGTCCCCTCGCCTAACTCGCCGGTCGGAGCGGCTGGACCAAGGCCCCGCTCGGCGACCTCCTTGTTCGTCGCCGCCTCAATCTGAGCGGCTTTCAATTTGAGCTTTTCGGTTGCCTTAGCGCGCCACATGACTTCAGCTGCAGAAGCAAAAAATAAATCAGTTAGAACAAAACAAACGGGAAGATAGGGGAACTTACTCATGCTGCAGGGCAGATCGGCTGTGGTAGAGGACAAGCCGAATATGTGCATTACTCCCGGGAGGAGTAGCTTGTCAATATGATAACGCTGGCCAACTAGCCGTTCGGCTGCATGAAGGTAGGCCGCGTCGCCTCTAAATTTGCCGAGCTCCGGTTGCGCTGGCATTGCCGTCTGCCACTTGGTGCGAAAAGTTGGCCGCTCGGGAAAACGTATATAGAAGAAATGTTCCTTCCAATGTTTGTTGGAGCTCGGCATGCTATCGAAGAGGACGAAACCTATCCTAGATTGAAAAACAAAAGTACCCCACTCGGCCTGCTTGGGATAGTAGAAGTAGTGGAAAATTTTTGGGTCTAAGGGGATGCCGTTCAGTTTGAACAAAACTATCACTCTGCTCAGCAGCCTAATAGAGTTGGGAACTACTTGGCCGAGCGGAATGCGAAAATAATTGTAAACTTGTAAGAAAAACTTGTGGGGTGGAAAACACAGTCCGGCCAGAAATTGGTCTCGGAAGAAAAGAACGGTGTCGGGCGGCGGTTCATGAGGCCGATCAGCCGGTGTGGCTAACACTATTTGGTGATCGGTCGGCAGGTCATAGGTTCGAGTGAGGCGCAAGGCGTCCTCCTCATCGAACCGGCTTTCCATGGTCGAATACTAAAGACCCGGAGCACCGCCGGTTGACTGCGAAGTACTAGTCATAATCGAAAGACAGGAATGTGGGACAAAAGGGGAAGGTTCAAGCAAGGAATGGAGGAAAACCGACTGAAGGAAACGATTAACAGCAAGAAGAAAACGTTGGGAACGAGAAAGAGGGTCTTACGAGCAAGAAAGATGATCGACGAGGGCCTGGGGTTGCTGAAGAGTTGAGGGGCGAGGTCGCCGGAGAAAAAAACGGGCAGAGGAGCGCCGGAGGAGGATGAAGCAACAATGCGGCGAAAACGAAGTCGTGAGCTTTATATCGCCGCCCGGGAGCAACCTCCACCGTCTGATCCAGGTCGTTGATAACGAGGTCATCATCCAGCCGTTCATTTCAAACGGCGGCTGTCCCATCGGAAGTGACGCCACCGCCATACGCTGACAAACGCACGATCGCCACGTGTCAGCAGGATATTGGCCGCAGTTAATGAGCTCCCCTTACCATGCGCAACGCACGTGATGGGTAGTAGGGGAGAGCATCAGGCATGGATTCCAAGAGAACACAAGGCATGGACAAGATACCGCCGAACGGATGAGTATCCCCATGCCTGGCCGAGCGGCCTAATGCAGTGATCATTGCTCGATCAGATCGGCAGTCCAGTCAGTCGGACTTCGCCTCCTTCGACTAGACTCGAGGGGGAGGCAAGTGATCCGACGGTTAGAACGGGGGACCTCCATTCTGAGGGGTCCCTGCCATGCTGGAGGCAAAATGCCAAGTGGCCGACCGGATAGGCAGACCAACCGGTGAATAGCTGAGGCAATAGGCGCCCCGACTAAAGTTGGGGTTCCGACGCTCAATGAAACAATGTCTAAGAGCCGAGCGGAAGGCACTCGCCCGGACGTCTCCCCAGCATTTCAACGCAAGCGACATGCGAGACGTGAGGGGTGTGCCGGCCGGACGGCGCAAGGGATGAAGGTCGTCCGGACGATGGTCTCCGTCCAGCCGGCCGGACGTACGTCCCGGCCGGCGGTGGGTAAAGGAGAACAGGAACCTCTTCTGACAGTCGTCAAGTCATATGGCTAAGCCATACTCCTAGTCTGACAACGGGGTGTCTTGTTGTCCCATCGAAGGCGCGATGGGACTGTTGCAGTATGGCGTCAGGTAAGCTTTCTGACAAGTACATACCGAGGCATGGGCTGCGGACACGTACGTGCCTCGGTAGGCGTGTAGAGGCTCTTTCACCGCTCTATATAAAGAGTCGCAGATTTCGCCGGAGGTACGCATTCTACAAGCTTTGGAGCCCCTTTCTTTACCGCTTGCTTGCCTGACTTGAGCGTCGGAGGGTCGCCGCCGGGAACCCCTTCCCGGCCCGACTTCTGTGCAGGATCGCCGGAGCTTCGCACGACCAGTCGAAGACCCACATCAGCAACCGGAGAGCGCCACGTGCCCAACATCCGTTGAGTCAACCGTTCGGATAGGATCAAGTATGTTATGCCTTATAATAAGTTTATGATAATTTTTTTTTTTATCAAAGTTCTCAATTTATGAATTTAAATTGATATATTAAATAAAGAGGCTCTTAAGAATAAATTGGTTTTAGTTGAAATTAAGAGTAGTAAATTTTTGAATAGTTAGAATAAATATCTAATGTAGAGAAGGGTATACTGAAAATGAGATAAGTAATTTTGAAATTACGAAAGTTGGATAATACTGAAATTCTTTAATTTTTTTTCGCCTATTCAGTAAAATGCCATTTATTAAAAGGATAATACTAAATGATCAGAATTTAATCATGCATACATGTATAAGGGTATTTTAATAATAACATATTTATATATTAATTACATACATGTACATACATACATTATAATTGAAAAATAGAAATTTCTACCGGGTCAGATTCTTACCAACAAGATTTACTATTATTAAAATATCAAAAAGAATATTTTATTTTTTAAAAATATCACTTTAAATATTGGTCAAAAGTGACCAAATTTAAAAATATTTTTTAATCAATTTAAAATAATTTTAATATTTTTGATATTTATGTGAATCTTTGTGGGTAATAAAATGGCCTAGAGCATTTATGCAGAATGGTCCACTCAGAATGGAAATTTTTCCTTGAAATTTCAGTTTCGCCACTAGATTTTTAGTGCTTAAAACAGAGGGTTTGGTGGATAAAAATGTAAAATGAGGAGGTAAAATTGAAAGTAAGGCAGAGGGGTTTGAATTTTAAGCTCGTCGTTCCGTGGCGCGGCTGCAGTTGGATCTCCCCGAGTTTTGCTCTCGATTGCGTTATTGTTGGGCGAAAGCAAGTCTCCGCGGATGGAGGAGAGGGCCGAGAATTCTCCGCGACGAGGTCAAGGGCGTTGCCACGATAGAGCTCGAGTGAGAGACGCGGAGGAAGGGCGAGGGAGGAAGACAGCTCTCCTCCCCCTTTCTCTTCGTCTTCCCTGCGAGTTGGAGCAAGATCCTGCGCTTCTTCGCAGGGCCTTGGCCGTCTCCGTCAACCTTCGACCCGGTCGATTATTGGTTGAATTGATTGCTAGGTACGTTTCCCGGCTTCCGACGCGGAGATGACGACCTACTTGTGCTTTTAGATTAAAAAAGCAATGGTCTTTGACGTGCCATCCTTCATTGACCTAGTTTTTGCGAAAAGAGTGAATTTTTTCTTTGTTGGTTTGATTAGCTAATGCATTTTTGAGAAAGTATACGAGCACTTTGAGTGACTAATTTGTAATTTGTTTACTTTTAGGATGAGCGAATTCCCTGCCAGTTGAAGAGGAAGGATTTAATTAACTGTGTCAGATAGGAGAAACATCCTAAATTTTATGCGCCAATAGAAGCACTCTTGGGTGATGCAAAGGTCGTGTACATAGATTGGCTAAGAAGGTTAGGAAGCTAGTCAGGCAATAGCTCTTACCTTCTTTTTTTTCATGTGCATCTTTTGAAGGCCTACTATGTAAGTGTTCAAGAAATCCTGCTTAAACTGCTTCCTGTTCTAAACAAAAAAAGAAAAGGTATAAGAGTGTTCTTGGCTTCAACATTCCTCTGTCTGTCTTCAATCCTTTTTTATTGATTTAACTAGATGTTGTATGTCTACATATTGTTTACTAGTCCTTTTAGCTTGACTCAATTTTTTCTGACTATCGGATGCATCGGCCATTCATACTCACTTTAATCACTCTTCGTTTATACTTTGCCAAAATTTTGATTTATCTTGTAGTTATCTAACATGGTTAGGCAATGATATGTAAGTTGAGAATCAGCAATTATGGTTTACAAATGCCGTGTAAGTTTGAGAATCAGTAATTTATGTTTATGATAGTAAGTAGTTTTTAGAAGAGCAATTATGGTATAGTAATGCAATGTAAGTGGAAAATTAACAATTATGGTTCATGATAGTAAATAAGTTTGAGTTGAACTGGCACAATAACTAAAATACATGTTTTTCTACTTATTTTCTTTAATTCCACAATTTTTTCTTGTAGTATACAAGATGGGTGTGATATCAAGGAAGATTTTTCCTGCATGTGGCAACCTTTGCTGTCTCTGTCCTTCACTGAGGACACGATCTAGGCAACCAGTGAAGAGGTACAAGAAGCTGCTAGCTGACATTTTTTCTCAATCTCAGGTGATATAGTTCTGACATTTTATTTTTCTTTCTAACTTCTGAATGTGAGACCTTATCCTTTACTTAGACTGTTTCTCAGGAGTAATTTTTGCGGCAGCAATTTACTTATTGAATATGCTGATAAGAATCATTGTTGTTGGTATTTCATTCTACTATAAGCCTTATTTGGACATCAATGTTCTTATGAAACTGAAGAAATATCTCAATTTAGAACCTTCAAGTGTAGAACAAACTGTGTACCATTACCATGCTATATTTACGATCATGGTGAGCCAACATCTAAATAAGGTTTAGGGGTGAGCAAATCACCTTTTACTATAATGGTGAGCCAACATCTAAATTTTACTTTCACGTTGCTTGTACATGTGAAGTGTCTTTTTCCCTTGCAACCAACTCTTTAATGGACAAGAAACTGATAATCCATTTTTGCATCATTTGGTTTAGCTATCTAGTGTAACAATTCTATTGCAACCTACAAACCATATGATTGGGATTCATTTACTTGTTTGTGTTATGCTTCTAATTGAAACTGCAAAAACAGAACCAACTTCATAGCCAATATATCAAGTACTGAAATTAATCTTGCTGCTAACCTTATATATTTTTAACTATACTAGTGTCATCTATTACCATGTCAATGGATGCCGATTTGTTACAATACAATTAGAAGATGATCAAAAAGAAAATCATTGAATGGTCCAGTGGGAGCAAGAATTTTCACACAGTCGAATCTATATAAACACTTAGCTTACATCCACTCCTAAAAAAAAAAGAGAACAGTCCGTTGCACGAAGCTCCCGCCATACGGGGTCTTGGGGAAGGATCTATTGTACGTAGCCTTACCTTACTTTTTGCAAGAGGCTGTTTCCAGGATTTAAACCCGTGACCTTTTGGTCACATGACAACAACTTTACCGTTGCGCCAAGGCTCCCCCTTCAAAAGAGTAACAAAATACAATCTAAGATATTAGATGCAAGCAAAACATGGAGTGCCTACATAAATAAATTCAACAATAGACGTGCAAAATCTCCAGCCGTAGACAAATACTATATAAATCTTTAAAAAAAATATCTTATTTTTTCAATTTTTTATCAACTGTTTTATTGATGATTTGTCTACTCCTTTATGTATAATCTACTTATTTTGGTATCATTTGGTTCCAATGCAATAACCTTGGTCTGGGCGATCCATTTGAGTAAAATGTGGCCCTTATAATCACAATTGCATAATGGTAGGGCATGTTATTTTGGTAAAATCTATATGCATACTCAGCCACACAGGGATTGTTTTCTGTCTATCACAAATAATGCCTATGGATATGCCTAATAAATCAATAGAAAACATTGACAAACAAATTTCTCATGTATTTATGAGTGTTTGTCTATATCTCAGTTTTTTTTTTGGCTAAGTGTCTTGAATCACTAAAGAATATCAACTCATTCGCTATGAGGATGTACTTGCTTCCCATTATTGTGACATTGGATGCTATACATGATATTGGTATACCACTGCCTTCTCAAGAACATGTTAGAATTCAATTTTTGAAAGCTTTATGATGTTGATACCAGATAAAATTGCTTGTTTATATATATATATATATATATATATATATATATATATATATATATATTTCGTCTTGGTTGATATTCTAGTGTCTTCAAGTAAATGCTTCCATTAATGCCTAAAACAAACAATTCTTTGCAGGATGAAGAGCCAAATGATAGAAAAATTGGGAAGTTGTGTGAATATGCGTCTAGAAACCCACTTCGCATTCCAAAGGTAAAGTATTCTCCTCTCTGTTTGGTTATTTTGGTATGAGTTTGTGCTAGGAGTTGAACATCTGCCTACCTGTTTTGACAAATAAGAAACACAAAAAAATAATAATAATAAAGGAGAGTTACAAAGATGTGTGTACGAACAAGATCAAGCAAAGACAATTATTTTTTACATGGTTTGACAAGTTTGTTGACATGCACATTTGCACAAGGGCATCTAAATGGTTAGGCCAATCTATTCCATGAGATGGTGATAAGTTGGAGCATCGTTTGATGTATTAACAACTTCCTTGAGACTAACATTCATCTTCAGAACATAGGTTTAGACAAGTTTTGATGTTAGCTGTCTAAGCTTAATGCAGTACTCAACCCTTTTCATTCGAACTTGGAACTGATCTGTAGTTTTTGTTTTTTTTTTTAAAATAAAATATCATTCATGTACTAAAAATATATGTTTATTATAATCTTACTAAAAGCAAATATCTCTAGGAAAATTAACTAAGTAAATGCTGGAAAAAAATGTATCTACAGAGAAGAAAAATTGCCCAGTATACTACACTTCAATTTCTAACTTTCTTTTTTTCTCATCCATGTTTCAATGCCTGCTGTCCTGGCTCCTTGCCCTGAAGAATGGACTAGCTATGCCTTTCAGGGATTTTTCAAGGAGTAGAAACATGCCCTTTTTGTCCCTAGCAAAACTTCACATAAGAGCAAGGGCATCAGCTAGCTTGTTTATTTCTCTGGTTATACAAAAATTCTCTCTCAAAAGATTTATTTAATTCAAGTAGTTCAGAATAGACTATAATTTTCTTTATTCCTCATTTCCTCTCTTACATTCTTCCTTTTATTCCAGCTTCTTTTATATCTAAGTTGTTGAGTGCTTTGGCTTGTCTGTGATTTTAGATTTGTTACTCATCTGTTGCCATTTTTTATATATTGGTGGTTTAATTGTCAGATAACAGAATATTTGGAGCAGAAGTGTTACAAGGAATTGAGAAGTGAACACTTTGGCTATGTTAAGATTGTGACGTGCATCTACCGTAAATTGGTGATTACTTGCAAGGAGCAAATGTAAAATTTGCTTGGGTTTATGCTTTATTGTTTATTACTTCTTGGTGGTGTTTACCTTTTATCAATCTACACTTGTGCAGCACAAAGTCATTGTGAATTTCCTCACAATTGCATTAGTGGTGAATGACACTAAGCACAGGAATTAGGATATGTACAATTGGATGAGTGTGCATGAAGTGTAGAATAAAATCTTTGGCATCTAAGAAGTGATTAGTGGTTACATATCTGATTTAAAATCCATAGCGAAGAATCCATTTTTATTTTGCAGTAGCACAATTACTTAGTCTTTTTTTATGTGAGAGAACATATACATGTCTAATAAGTTGTCAGCCTTCATAGGATGTAATTCTGAAAAGAGTTCAATCCACTCTTCCATTTATGATTCTAATATTGTATTTAAAGCTGTAATTGACTCCAGAAGAATTTTATGTCCATTGATCTTTTTGTTTGATTTTGAAATATACATGCTTATGTATGGTTATGAATTTATGATGAGTTTAAATATGACCTACTATATGAATTTATCTTCTGCAGGCCTCTGTTTGCAAGTAGCCTACTGAGCATCCTACAGAATCTTTTTGATCAAACAAGACAACAAGGAGTGCAGACTCTAGGTTGCTATACACTTTTTGACTTTATTAATAGCCAGGTAAATTTCTTCTCTGTTACACATCAACATGTTGATGTCTTAATCTACTTGCCTATTTTGCCAAATTTCACATCATGATGCTGCTTATTCCAGGTGGATGGCACATACCAGTTCAATTTAGAAGGTCTGATTCCTAAATTATGCAGTATAGTTCAAGAATTGGGGGATGATGAGACAGCTTGCTGTTTCCGTGCAGCAGGACTTCAAGCTCTATCTTCATTGGTATATCCTAGTATTCATTTTTTTTTATATTACATTTAAATTCATGATATTATTTTTTAAAAAAATGCTGAATCATAGTGTTGTTCATCTTTGAAATTTGAACTTAATTAATTACCTTCAGTTGCAGAGCTAAGGACACCTTTTAAGGTGGTGCGATCCTTATTTTGAAAACAGCCAAAATAGGCTGTTTGATTGAGAATCATTCCCAATCTAAATAAACCCAGTTTGAAAACTGGTTTACCTTGAACACTGAAATTTAAATAATATCCTCATAGACATCAAGCTATGTCAGTCCAATTTCATGAGTTCAAATATATAGATTTTATCATTTCATTAAACTCTATTAGATTTAGAGATGACAATCAGGCGGAATGGAATGAGTTTTGCAAATCTCATTCTCTCCTTGTATGATTTATCACCTTCCCCATACCCTACCAAATTAATTTTGATACTCACCCTGCTCCCCCCTCTCATACACATACAAAACAATTTGTGTAGTGATCACTTTTGTTTAAACAAGTGCTTCAAGTCAATATTTTCAATCATATTGGCATCTGAGTTATTTGTTGATTATTCTATATTCTGTAAGTGATCCGTTGAATCTCATATATTGTCCCTTTGCAATGACATGTAGGTTTGGTTTATGGGAGAGCATTCGCATATCTCAGCAGAATTCGACAGTGTGAGCACATTTTATGCTTTTTGATTTCCAATTAAACTAAATTATGAATTATATCATTACTGATTTCTTTCACGTGCAGAACATATAAATTGAACGCCACTCTTCCTCATAAGATAAATATTTTCCTTGAAGTTGTTTTCTATATGGAGAATTGAATTACAGTGGGTGAGATAAAAAATTTAACATTGATCTCAAACAGAGCCTTGTCTAGTTTCTCACTTAATTTAAGTTTACAATTGGACTTTCATGATTTATAGGCTGTACGAAATACATAGTATAATACAATATCAACTAATTATTAAGAGAATAAAAGAAAATTTAAGAGAGAGAGTCCTTAGCCTCTTTCAAGCCAAAAATGTTAAGGCAAAAATAGGCATATCTCGAATCAATTTGTTCTAAAATTTGTCTTGTCCTAACACAAACTGTTAGGGTCGAAATATGCTAGGGGAGGGAGGGGGAGGGGGGGGGGGGGTTGAGTAGCTCGTCGCGCTTCTCGTAGCTTGCTTCTTGGTGATGATATGCAGCGGAAAACACTCAAAGCAAGCTCCAACGCTAACAACGTAGATTTACTTGGTATCCACCTCAAGAAGAGGTGACTAATCCAAGGATCCACACACGATGCTCACTTCACTAATAAAATACTCCTTCTCGGTAATTACCGGAGGTGGAGAAACCTCGTACAAGACTCACACACGCATACAACTCAAAACAAGAAGAAATACAAACACAAACCTTACAAGGTTTACAACACTTATGCTCTCTTCTTGTTTGGGAATGCCTCTTGATTCTTGGGAATGCAACTGCACTTCACTCCAACACCCTTCAAGAAATGGCGTGTGTCAATAAGCTCGGTGGAGAAGAATCGCTGAGAGTGGAGTCGAAGATCTGTGGAGGAAGACGCTCGACAACAGCTATAACTTACGCAACGGTCGGATCCCAATCGATTGAATGACTCTCAATCGATTGGGGAGGCTTTGAATCGATCGGCTGATCAATTCAGAGCGCCTCTGTGCTCTCTGGAAATAACTTGAATTGATTGACCAATCAATTCTCATAGCTCTTCGCGCTTCTCGTAGCTTGCTTTTTGGTGATGATATGCAGCCGAACACACTCAAAGCAAGTTCCAATGCTAACAACGTAGATTTATTTGGTATCCACCTCAAGAAGAGGTGATTAATCCAAGGATCTACACACGACGCTCACTCCACTAATAAAATACTCCTTCTCGGTAACTACTGGAGGTGGAGAAACCTCGTACAAGACTCACACACGCATATAACTCAAAACAAGAAGAAATACAAACACAAACCTTACAAGGTTTACAACACTTATGCTCTCTTCTTGTTTGAGAATATCTCTTGATGCTTGGGAATGCAACTGCACTTCACTTCAAGACCTTTCAAGAACTGGCGTGTGTCACTGAGCTCGGTGGAGAAGAATCGCTGAGAGTGGAGTCGAAATCTGCGGAGGAAGACGCTCGACAACGGCTATAACTTGCGCTATGGTCGGATTCCTATCGATTGAATGACTCTCAATCGATTGGGGAGGCTTTGAATCGATCGGCTGATCGATTCAGAGCACCTCTATGCTCTCTGAAAATAGCCTAAATCGATCGACCAATCGATTCAGGCTTTCCTGCGATCGCAGAAGAAATCCAACTTGTCCCCAATCGATCGACCGATCGATTGGAGGTTCCCAATCGATCGGCTGATCGATTGGGAGACCTTCTGTGCGCACGACATAAGCTCCCAATCAATCGACCGATCGATTGGGCCATCTTTCTTCGTGGCGCACATCCAATCGATCAACTGATCGATTGGACTTCGGTTTAATTGATCGATTGATCGATTGAGCCACCTTTGACTTGCTTAAAACCAAGTCCAAGGTCTCCAATTCCAACATCCGGTCAACCGTGACCTATTGGAATATTATGCCTAGCATCCGATCAACCTTGACCTGCTAGGACTTCTTCACTAAGTCTCCGGTCAATCCCTTTGACCCACTTGGACTTTTCTTCTCGTGCCAAATGTTCGGTCAACCTTGACTCACTTGGACTTACTATCTCGTGCCAAGTGTCTGGTCCTTCATGACCCACTTGGACTTCCTTCCACTAGATGTCCAATCATTCTTGATCCATCTGGATTTCCTTGTGCCAAGTATCCAGTCAACCCTTTGACCTACTTGGACTTCCCACACCAAGTGTCCGGTCAACTTTGACCCACCTAGATTTCCATGTGCTTGACTTCACTCACCAGGTCTTTCCACTGCCCGGCTTCACTCACCGGGACTTCTACCTGCCTGACTTCACTCACCAGGACTTTCCACTGCTCAGCTTCACTCACCAAGACTTTTCACTGCCCGACTTCACTCACCGGGATTTCTACCTGTCTGGCTTTACCCACTAGGACTTTCCATTGCCCGACTTCAGTCACTGGGACTTTTACCCAGGACTTTCACTTAACTTTACTCACCAAGATTTTCCATCTACCTTGCTTTACTCACTAGGACTTTCCCAGTCAACTTGACTCTTCTTCACGTCAATCTGGTCAAACCCTGACCAGAGGGGAATTGCACCAGCAATCTCCCCAATCGGATGATTGCATCTGCAATCTCCACGTATTGTCAAACATCGAAACTCGAACATCTAGATTCAGACTTGAGCCAACTCAAGCCTAGTCAACTTTGACCCGGGGGTATTGCACCAACACAAACCTCTACTTATATTTCATTCAACAAATTTTTTAATGGTTAAAATTATTAAGCATTCACTGCAAAGTTGCTAAGTTATTATTCAAGGAACATTTACTATCTTTCTAGGTTGTATTTTAGCAGTGTTGCAAACCTTATTTTTTTAATTTTAAATTTTGCGTCTTTGTTGCTATAGATTGTTTTTGCTGTCTTGGAGAACTATGGAGACACCAAAAGAAAATCAGAGGATGACCAACAAAGTGAACAGAACCGGTGGGTACACAAAGTCCTTAAAACTGAGGGTCATGTTTTTCTGCTTCTCCTTTTATCATTTCTAGGATTCCTTCCTGGAAAAGTATTGTAAATAATAAAGAGAACTTAAATTGACTGACTGTGTAAGAGTTTCGTCCTAGTTTTGATCTGTTATCCATATGCATTTAACAGGGATGAAAAGAACAGCCCTAGCTTTTGGTCTAGGGCTTGTTTACATAACATGGCAAAGCTAGCCAAAGAAGCAACTACTATGCGGCGTGTTTTGGAGTCTTTATTTCGTTATTTTGATAATAATGGATCATGGTCTGCACAAAATAATCTGGCTCGATGTGTCATGTGTGATATGCAGTTATTGATGGAAAAGGATGGTAAGATATTTCTGTTTTATACTTTGTGTTTGTATTTTTCCCGAGAGTTGAATTTTTTTCTTACTTTCCAGGGCAAAATCCAAATCTACTGATATCGATATTGGTCAAGCACCTTGAGCACAAGACTGTTTTGAAACAACCTGACATTCAGTTGAATATAGTTGAAGTTACGGCTAGTCTTGCTGAGCAGTCCAAAACACAAGCATCTGTAGCAAGTATTGGAGCAATAAATGATCTTGTGAAACATTTACGTAAGTCCATCATGCATTGTACACTTGGTACTAAAGGTATTGGGGACGACATCATCAAATGGAATGACAATTTCCGCAAAGCAGTAGATGAGTGCATCGTTCAGTTATCTAAAAAGGTATTGTTGCTTTTCTGAAACTTTGAAAGAGAAATAGTGTGGGTTTATATACAATGTTCCAGTTACAGGTGTTTCTTGTCCGAATTATTGATAAACGAGGTCTTTGAAAAAGGTCCTAAAAAGACTATTTTATAGCATGAAGTGAGCTATAAAATTATGATAATGATGATTGTCTGTCAACAGATTGATGATGCTGGGCCCGTTCTCGACATGATGGCCGTTATGTTAGAGAATCTGCCATCAAATTTGACAATGGCGAGGTCAACTATTGCTGTGGTGTATCGTACTGCTCAGATAATTGCATCTGTTCCAAATTTAGCATATAGGAATAAGGTCAGCAAACTATACATATTCTAGTTTAATTTTGTGTTAGCTGTGAACTGTATTTCATATCTATGTCTCCTCGTTATGTATTTCAGGCATTTCCAGAGACTCTGATGCATCAATTGCTCCTAGCAATGGTTCACCCTGATCATGAAACGCGTGTGGGTGCTCACCGTATATTCTCTGTTGTTCTTGTTCCATCTTCTGTGTCTCCTCAACTTAATTCACTATCTCCAGAATCACTAAAAGACATTGATCTTCAGAGAACACTCTCAAGAGCTGTTTCTGTCTTTTCATCGTCAGCTGCTCTGTTTGAAAAACTTAGATGGGAAAAGGTATCTGCGACAGAAAAAACTTACCGACAAAATATGAGCAGAGCTCCTAGTCATGATGATGTGAAGCTTGTTATGCTGCAATCATCTCAAAGCCGTACTCGTAGCATGAAAGGACGTCGATCTTTAACAGCAGATTGTATTCCAGTGAACAACTCGAATAAGGTTGATATCTTTACACAGTCAAATATTAATTATTCTTTCAGTCCATCTTTACCTCACTAGCTCTTTGTATATTCACAACAAATTGTTTCTCTTCATGTATTCAGGATTCGGTTCTTTTAAGATTGAGCAGTCGTCAAATCACACTTCTTCTTTCATCATTTTGGGCCCAGGCTATGTTTCCTGAAAATACTCCAGAAAATTTTGAAGCAATTGCTCATTCTTATAGTCTGACATTGTTGTTTACTCGAGCAAAGGTAATCAAATTCTTAGTTTGTTGCAAGTACGATTAAGTTGTACTTTCAAATTCAATTAGCTCCTGGTGTCCTGCATCAAGATAGTTTTAGTTCTATCTATGAGAATTCTGTTTAGGACATACATAAAATCTTCTGCATTTGATTTTTCTCGACTGTGACAGCCCTAGTAGCATAGTTTGGTCAGGCGTTCAAATTTGTGCTTTCCATACAGTTTTTTTGCAAATGATACTGCATTAGTTTTAAAGGTTTCATAATCTAGCATCAAAAAACTATCATTGATTGTGAAACTATCATTAATTTTTTATATTTCTAATTTCGCAGTCATCAATCCACGAGCCTCTTGCACGGAGTTTTCAGCTTGCCTTTGCTTTAAGAAACATTTCACTTGCAGGGGGTAAGATATTCATTTGTTTTGTTGAGATTAAAAGTCAAGGGGAGTACACAGAATATAAATTCCTAATACAACAATGTATGCTTTTAGGTCGACTGCGGACTAGTCGTCTAATCTAATTTAAACTACCCTCAGACATGGTAGAGGTTGATGTGGAATGTATCTTTCTGATACCTGTTAGTGATTAACCATTTTTTCAGTAATGTGTTTTAAGTTGATAGCCTTATAGCACTTACACAAAGCAACAAAATGTTAGTGGTTAATTCACTTCAGATTAACTGCATGCTAAATGATCAAGAAGAAGAGAGCCTAGAATCTGATTCCTTGTTAGATCCATTCAAAGCACAGAAGTAATATTATTCTTCCAAGATAGTTAACCATGTGGAAGACAAATTGAGAAGTATTTGAATATTTTGTGAACAATTAACATCCACTCAAATTTATAATTAGTGATAAATTGAATGATTCTAAATTCAGTTATTGGATTAAGTGAAAGAAGTCAATAGTAGGATTCTCTTTCACCTAGTGGGGTTAATGAAGATGATGAAAAGCAACCATGCTTCTTATGTCTAATTGTTGTTTGCATATCAAAATCTTATTCCCTTCACAATTGCCATATGGTATTATAGTGTTGCATAAGAAATAATTGTGCTGATCTTGGGTGAGATTTTATGTAGGATCACTGCCGCCATCACGTCGGCGCTCCCTACTTACTCTATCCACAGCTATGTTCATATTTGCTTCAAAAGCATTCAACATAGTTCCCCTTATTCCGATTGTGAAGTCAGCCATCAATGAGAAAACAGTATGCACACTTGCACTTCTCTTTTACGAGCCTCTTTACCGCCTTTTGTTTTACATTCTAAAATTACACTTATTTCTCACTAATCCGTTAAAGCTTAATTGGTATTAGTGAGAAAAAAAAACTGATGGCTACTCCAAAAAAAAAAAAATCTTTTGTAGTCACTTTAAAATGTAAGGTTTGTATTAAAGTGTATCATGCTGCGAATTTCCTCATATTGTTCTATAAACTTCAATTTGACGAAATATTATGTGATTTAAGCGATGATGTATTGCTACAAAACTAGCTTTGTGTACTACTATAAAACTATTAATTCCAATAAATATCTATCCTTGTCCAGGTTGATCCATTTCTCCAATTGGTTGAAAACTCCAAACTTCAAGCTGTGAAAACTACATTTGACAATTTATTGGGAGCTTACGGGTCACAAGAAGATGATAACAAAGCATCAATATCTCTCCAGGCCGTGGAAGTAATAGAAGGCCTGACTAAAGAATCCATAGTTTCTGTGATCATGAACAGCTTTACTGATTTATCAGAGGTAATTCTCAACCGTATTGGATGTCTGTATTCATCGCAAGTCTCTAGATGCATGACTACTTGTTCACTATCAGTTCCCCATTGATTTTTAAATGTTGCTGCAGTCAGAGCAATCCGACATAAGAAACCAATTGCTACTCGATTTCATGCCTGATGATGTTTGTCCGCTTGGGCCGCAGTTCATGAAATCATCTGGACAGCTTTTGCCACTTTTGTCTGAAACTGAGAATACACAAGATGTAAGCTCATGGAGTTTTAGGGTTCCTCAAGATCTGAAACCTCCATCATCGAAACATTATTTTTATTTTGCAGGTCACTCCTGCAGCTCTTTTGGTTGATGAGGACTTTTATGAATCATTTGAAACTGGGCGAGATCATTCGAGGTTGCCCGATGACAGATCTAATCTTCTCAGTGTTGATCAGCTTCTAGAGACAGTATGATTTCCATTAATGCATTCTCCAGTACTCTTTCTTATTATGCGAGAATATTTAAGATTAGTGATATTTCTAGTCCACAGACCTAAACCATCACGCACAACAACAACTAAACCTTTATCTTACTAAGTTGGATCGATTATATAGACAATAATAACAACAACAACTAAACCTTTACCTCATTAAGTTGGATCGGTTTATATAGATCCTCCTACGCCAAAATTGTTATGAGGGAAAACTAATAAATTCCTTATTTGAGACAAAAACCATTTTCAAATAGTATGATGCTAACCTTTATCTCCTAATTACTCACTTAAGAGGTAGCTGTGCCCTATTGTCTCTCTATTATTTACTCACAGCTGTTTGTGCAGGTCCCGGATACACCATGGCAAACTGGAAGATTTTCAGTATCAACAACCTCTGATGTACCATTCAAAGAGATGGCTAATCATTGCCAGGCTCTTATGATTGGAAAACAGCAGAAAATGTCCGTCTTTGCCGACATACAACAGAAACAAGGTTTCTTAGATGTTGGCTCCCCGAAGGACCAATACGGGGTGCAAACATATCAATGCTCCAATATCGATCAAGCAGGAAAGGTACTGATGGGATTCATAAGCCATTAATTTGTGCAAGTAAAAAAAAAATCATGATGAAGATGATCAGTTACCATGTTATTCTCTTCTTCAGCTTCTCTAGGAATTTTTTTTAAACAATACCAATGCTGCATATATTCTCCTCATCTTTCAAGATGTTGCTTCTGCAACTTCTGATATTTTAGCTTTTACTCCTACTTTAGCTTTTACTCCTCATCTAGGAATTGTTTGATCTTGAGAGAATTTTAAAGTTTGGCCTTTGATCTCCCTCTCTATCAATATCTGTGATTTCTTTTGCAACTTCTCCCATGCTTATTTTGTAAGCATCAATAGCATTCATTTCTTGACTACTTAAAACTGTCTCTGGGAGTTCATTGAAAGGCAACTATGCCTCTAGGTCTTCATTTATTTGCTTGTTTAGCTAAAGGCTTGATCATGTGGGTGCAGAGTGGCAATCCTTTCCTCAACGAAAACCTTGTAGATATGCAGAGACAACACATCGACACTGGACACAATGCGTTAGCATCCATCAACTTCCATTGCCCACCCCGGTGCCTCAAGCTCCCAGCATCAAGCCCCTACGACAACTTCCTAAAGGCTGCAGGCTGCTAGAGGGTACATGTGAAAGTCAATTTTCTACAGAGTGGAAAGATAAGGATCTCTTCTTTAGGAGTAGCTCCCACATTTATCTTGTGTATACGGTATAGCACTACAGGATTTTCGCATATTCATTTTGCTGAGAACTATAGAAGAAAAAAAAAAAAGGTTTTTCCAGATGTAACCTGTATACAAAATAAATGCAATAAATTCCTGTAAACATCCATCATCTCAGATGGAGAGTTTTAGTGAATTTTAACCTCTAAATTACAAAACTTATTGTTCGACAATTCAATTTCAGGTCACCTTATCCTCCACCCTCATTCAGTTTCAGGTTTATGCAGTTCCCTCGAGACTAACTCACATTTTTCACAAGGTACATGCTCCTAAACTTATCTTTCTCTTCATTTAGTTAAAAGTTTTATTTATAAGATTTAGGAGTGTGTTTTTTTTTTTTTTTCCAAATTGTTGTTTGCCAACCTGAAGAAAGAACAAAAAAGAACATTTCATAATCAGAATACAGAATCCTTGTAGGAACCTGTCCTTAGTTTCATCTGCTAAACTAGCACTTGCAGTTCTCTCCTAGAAAAAACAAAAGGAAGAGGACTCAGGACAATTATCTGCACATCAACTTGTCATGGAGATTAGCCAACTGTGTCTGAAACTCCAGACTCCCATAGCAGAGTCCTTCCTTCCTCTCCACCCTCACGAGAACTCTCTCGAACTCTGCGATGCTGCAGGGTATCCTTAGCACGCCTGCCTGCGCGAATCCGTACTCCTCCTCTGCTCCTCGGAGCAGGACCCCAAAGGCCTCATGGTGCAAGTAGCACGTAGGGATCACATACCTCTTCAGCTCAGGTCCTACACACACAGCAAGGGACCCCTTGGGCACCCCATTGTTCTTCAGGCCTTTATGGGACACAACAGCAAGCTTCTTCCACTTCTTAAGCACATCCATTGGTTGCTGCTGCTTTTGCAATGCTTGGAGGAATGCAGATAACTTGATAATGCAATATATAGGGGATGGAGAGAAGTTTAAAATCATTTTCAAAATTTTCTGGAATTCATTTACTTTTTTGGCGTTCAGTTCTATATTTTGGTTAGGATTGTTATTGTATGAGCGTCTGCTGGCAGTTGCACATGTCAAATGGCTGTTGGCTCATGAATTCCTACCCCTTTGAGCTCCAGATGACATAGAATTGATTGATAGGTCATTCATTAATATACATAAATAAATATATATGAACCTGGGTACTGCACATGTTAATCATCTCGACGAGGATGTTTATTTAAGAAGCCAAGTGGTGTTTCTGGAATGCAAATATTGTGGGCAGCCGCAGTGCAATTTAATGCTCTGATTCAGTCAAGATTTGAGTTAGTTCAATCTCGGTAATCGCCTATTCATTAACTAACCTTCAACGGCTGAAAGGGGCATGGGTCCCTCTCATGATTCGCATTCGTGTGCTTTTGCCTGCAAGTGAACTGAGACAGTATATATATATATATATATACATTATAAATTCCACGTGAATGGAGTCAGTAACCTGTACAACTCCATACATGATTCAGATATCAGGTTTACTTTATTGACCACATCATTCACTCCAATAATCTCTCTCTCTCTCTCTCTCTCTCTCTCTCTCTCTCTCTTTGTCCATATCAAAGTGTGTGTATTTTGCTAAGGCTATATGTCCCAAACATTTGCAGGGTTTTACAAGATGTTAATCATGTTTGTGGTTCGGTCAGCATGTGATCGAAGTTCAGGTAAGTGGTTCCATATGTTTGTTGTTGAAAAGGTCGAGTTTGAGGAGATACAGTTTGATTGCCTCTTCGCCTACAAAATCAACACTGGATGGGGTAATTTGGTTGGCTATTTATAAGATTTTATTATAGTAAAAAGGTAATCATGGTCATCCTAGACGTCCTTCATAGTCCATTCCTAGGTTATATGAAGAGGGGCAAATCGCAGGATAATTTATAGCCGACCATTAAATTTATTTATAAGATCTTATGCTATGACCTCAGTTGATCCTACTTTAGTTCAACATGGCACAGGGATAAGAATGTTGTTTCATCCTAGTTCAATATAAGGCAATCGTATAATATGTAATATGCTACAATATCTTACTCAGTGAATCTTAATTACTAACAAATATTATCGATAGTTAATTAGTGACTTCATGATCAGAAACCATGCATGTTTCAGAAATAAACAAGTTTATTCTAGATCAAACCATTACCTGGATCAATATTTTTCTCTTTTTTTTTTTCCTTTTCCTTTGAAAGAGAGGAAACTCTTTTTTTGTTCTGTTTGCTTCATTCAGTGTACAAACTGACAACTATCGTTTTCAGCCTACCGATCATCATCATCATCATCTGCCATCCAAATCTAAAACACAAACCGTTCGTCACATCTTCCTCAATCATTTGTCACACACACCAACCCACTACCATCTCCAATTATACCCATCTTTTCTTTTTTTTTTCTTGGGAAAAAAAAACTCACTATAGAAATCAATCTGCCACAGCAACAAGAAGCGCAGCAACGCTAACAGGAATAAAAATATAAATGTAAGGACAAGAATAATAATAGATATAAAATATAGCAACAGTATCAACAACAAAAATAAAACATTACAAAGTGTTTCAAATGCTCATTGTTATATTAGAGTTGAAATTCGATCGTTCCATTAGGTGAAATAAAGATATGAGAGACTAAAGTAAAGTGAATAAAAAGAATTTAAAAACTAAGTGCGTAAGGGGGCATTTGGTACGCGCGTTTTCCATTTTCATTTTCTGGAAAACGCGCGTTTTCTGGAAAATGGTGTTTGGTTTACGTTTTCCGCGCGCGTTTTCTAAAAAATTGGCTATCGTTTTCTAGAAAAACAGAGAATGACAAAAAGTCGTTTTCTGTTTTATAGAAAACGCGCGTTTTCCAGAAAATGAAAATGAAAACGGTGCAAACCAAACGCACCCTAATCTTTTTGAAAATCTCAGTGATAGTACAGAAACTTCAAACTGAATAATATGATTATACTGAGAAGGAAACACAATTATTACCATGCATAGGGTGCAACAAAGTACAAGCTATATAATATGACTTTAGTGTGAACAAAATGTGATTAGAATAACATTTGAAAAAAAAGTGTGAAGATATCAACTTATATTACAATTGTATTTTTTTTAAATAACCATTATACGTGATCCCGTCTGAAAGTGATGAGCAATAGACTGCTAATGAGCTGACTTGGAAGTTGACAGGAAGAAAACTTCAAATTGGGAATGCCTGCGAGCAAGAGCAGAAAAAGAAGAAAAATCATCAATAAGCAGACCAGGAGATCCCTGGCGCAACTACTCCGAAGATCAAGTCAGGATCCTGGGAAGAAGAATAATAATGGAGTAATGGAAGAAAGGTCGTGGACTCGCGTACTTGCACCAGCAGAGAGGGACCTCATTTTATAATGCCTCTTATGATCTCTATACATTTAATAAGACATCACATCGCTGCTAAATAACTTGTCTAATTGTCATGCTTCCACCGTATCCTACAATCTCATCGCAGATATAGGGGTATTGCGTATTTATGCAAAAATACAATCCTTTGATCTTTTGACCAATTCACGTGGTGTATTAATGGCGAAACAGGCTCATGGGCCGGAAGACCTATTGGGCTGCTAATCAGAATGATGAGTCTGAAAACAAGGAGTTCAGTCTCTCATGAGAAGTGACAAGGGCATGATAGGATCCCAACGGGGAGCTAGGCCCGGGGGAGTATGTCTGATCGACATTAGGAAAAGGGGGGGGGGGGGGACAGAGCCACATAAACATCTAGCTGGGTGAGGAGTTGAGCCCCTGAGAGTATGTACGATTGACATTAGCCGATCAGAATGAGATGGGGAGCAGAGTCCCGTGAACTTCTGATTGAGTGGGGAGCTAGACCCTTAAGAGTATATCCGATCAATATTAACTGATCGAGATGAGATGGGTAGTAGAGCTCTGTAAGCATCTGGCTGAGTGGGGAGCGAGACTCTTAAGAGTATATCCGATCGATATTAGTCGATTGGGATGAGATGGAGAGCAGAGCTCCCAAGAGTATATTCAATCGGTATTAGTCGATAGGGATGAGATGAGGAGCAAAATCTCATGAACATCTGGCTAAGTGGGGAGCGTACCCTCGGGGAAGGTTGATCGGTGTGGGGAGATCCTACTAGATAGGTTACTCAGGTTTTAACCCAACTTGTACTTTGACTGCCACCTACACCGGTCTGTTGACCTCCAGACCCCACTTGGGGGCCTCCCCATTCAAAATATCAATATGCACCTTCTATGTTGGTCTAGCAGAGGTCGGCAAGAGGGGCGTGAATTGCCTGAGAAAAAAAAACTATACCCTCCTCGTGCTTTCAACTCAAAAATGCAATAGTAATAATAAAATAACTGAAATAAAGAAACAGAAATAAAACAAAGACTCAACAGTTAACCTGGTTACAACCAAGAAGGTTGTTAATCCAGGGCGAAGAAAAGCGCACTAGAAAAAGTCTCCTTTACTGAAGGCGGAGAAGCCTTTTACACTCTAACAGCTCAGAACTATTGCTAGGAATGAATACAGAGTTGATTGAACAATCGATGATTAATTCCTAGCTTCAGGGGCCTTTATATAACCTCTGGAAATTCTATCTCGGATATTAAAGGCGCCTCCAATAGAGGTCCAAGGTGCCTCTATCGAGTGGGCGGATAAAACTTTATCCGAAAGCTCAACGACCACTTTGGCCAGGTCCGAGGCGCCTCCAACAAGCATTGAAGGCGCCTTCAAGATGAAGGGGCCTTCAAGCTTTGATGAAGGCGCCTTGAGCTTGAATTCCAGCTCACTTTTTCCTTCGCTTTGACTTCCGAAGCTCCGTTTTTTTGGATGATTACGACCAACCGAAATATGGTTCACCCGAACCCAATTTCCGGCTTTCTACTCGAGCAGCCTTCCTCCTCGGCTTAACGCCCCTTGAACGCCGCGTACGTTTTTCTCGCCCACCGGTGTACTCTTCCGCAGCTCTCTCGTCCTTCAGACGCATCGAACCCGTCGGCTCCCTTCCCGTGCCGTTCTTCTCGCTAGCTGTGTCTTCCGTTCGACTTTCTGCGCTTCTAATCTCCTGCACACTCAGACACAAGGATCAAACACAAAGCAAGATTTAACAAACTTGGTTGATCATATCAAAACAACCACGGGGTCCAACATTCTATACTCAAACAAAAATACTAATTCTATAGTTTTAATAAATAATTTTATTATAACACTATATATTCTAGGCTAACTTATATCTTGTTGACCTATTTGAACTTATATAATGGAGGTATATGTTTAAAAGTTGGCGAAAAAACATTGTTTGGCAACAATTATTATACACAAAATAGAATATGTATATAGAAATTGTACAGAAGGATGGAAGCTGAAGGTGCTTTAATTTGCATCCGTGCCCTGGTGCAAGAAGTCTAGAATCTCTGCAACAATTATTATTATCATCATTATTTTTTTTAAAAAAATAAATTTAATAATTATTTGGCAAGTAAATTAAAGTGTGTGGGTGGGTGGAAGCAGCAAGAAAAAGTGTGGCTGATGAGGGAGCTGCCTGATGCCAATTAATGTGTGCATCAGAACTTGTGACAAGACATCATTCTTTTTCAGCAACTTGCAATGCAAATCTCTCTGTTGTTTGATATTCTCCCAGCATTATTTTTTGTTGGATTTTTTATCAAATCACCACGTATTCAATTTGATCTTGATCAAATCATATATCAATATTGACATTTCTAAAGTCAAATCATGCTTGTCATCCATATTTTTTTAGATTATCAAATGCAAATATTTAGATGTTCTTCCAGAGGCTTATATGTCTTCTCAAGCAGTTGCAGTGTATTAGCATTATTATTATATCTGCCACCACAAAATTATTATGGCCTTACCTTTGTTTTTGTCTTGTATCTTTGTTACAAACTAGCATCAGATTTGTTTAATGCATTTCAAGATGGTATACAAGATGAGAACAAATGGATACCTGGATGCTGTTAACACCACCGATATCTCTAATCATCTTCCAACTCCATTCTTCTTTTCCAGTTCAGCACTCGACCGGGAGTGTTTTTCGTTGCCACACTAACCTGTATGCAAAGTGTGTTTGGAGAGGATGCTTTGGTGAACATAAGTGCACTGATGGAACTTGAAAGGATACATCAGGATAAGGAGCAAAACACAAAGAATTGCCCTCAGTTTAGGCAACAAGATTACTCTCAAACAACAGAAACTGGCAAGTTAGTAAGCCAAACTCATCCAATTCACTCTTTCTTTTTTCTCAAGCAGGTTTTTTGTTGAATTGATTCACTTCGATTGTTTCTTTCACTTGGGCTCACAGTTCAGATGCTACAAAATTTTGACAAAATCAAACTAGAATCAATCATTTCATTCGTGGTTGTTTTACATTAGCACAACTCAATATATACGTAAATAATTAATGAAACGGACCATTTAAAGTATGGTTGCCTTGCATTCCATGCTTTCTGCATGAATCATCTTGCGGGATGCTAAGCCATTGCGCGCAAAGCAAAGCAAATTTCTTTAATTCTGATGCTTTACAAGGCGGTCGATGAACAATTTGAGCATTCAAAAAGACCTGGTGATTATCTTCTCACCAATAATCTCACTTAAATGAGATTATTGGTGAGAAAATCATGTCCATCAACAAGTTAATTGAGCCATCAAATTCTATGCTTAATAGAGTGATCAAGTAGAACAAGTAAGGCAAATCAAACAAATTGAAAAATTAGCTAATCGGAATGGTCAAATTAAATGAGCTAGGCAAACATGAGAGGTTGAATAGGCAAGTTAATGGGTCAGGTCTAACTGAGTTATCAAACCAAGCAAGTAAACAACGTGCTAATTAAGCAAGTGAGTGGAACTCGATTTGAATATTTGCCCATTTGGCTCTATCCACGATGTTTTAATCAACTTGGCTACCTTCCTGGTCATCAAAATAAATAAGGCACATGCCCCTCCAACCACTCAAAAGCAAATGAAGTGGGGGTTGGCTTTTTCCTCACAAGCATCATCCAATACCGGTATTGCTATTAGGTTCAGATGCCAACCTCCACCCACTAGATGTATTGTAGTAGTTTCAAGACAGAAGTTGAGAATAGAGGCATTTTATTTAATAAATAAAGACCAACTTAGAGTCCTGGACAGTCATCAACTTGGAGAAACTTGGCATATATGCACGAGTCAAAATACTGTGGTGGCATAGCCTTTGTTTATTGAATCGAAGTGTTGCAAGTAGTGTTTTTCACAAAGAAACAGCAGATGAACCAGTTGTGAGTTGAGACTAACTTGCCTTCTGATTTGGTTGATCCGGTTCGACAAAATGAATTAAAAAATTTATCATAAATAAACCCAATGGATTATTGCAATTGTATTTCTAAACCATTCATTCAAAGCAAGCAATTGATAAAAGAAGTCGAGCATCAGGAAAGTCTGTGAAAGTTAAAAGGCCATGTCATCATCCATTATCTACATTATCCCCGACTAATGCAAGCTTCCTTCTTCTATCTATATAAGATATTTGACCTAACTACACGCACCATTTAATTCCCACACTAAATTAACTCCTAATGACTAAACCCACCCACTTCACCAAACATTAAACCATAATTAACCACACCCACGTGTTGCTTTGTCAAATGTTATGTTTATTATCTTTAATAGACAACACTCATAGTTTGAAAAATCTCCAAGTACCTTTTTAAATTGTTATTATTTCATTCTCTAATTATTAAGATTGTTGTTACTCTAATTAACTGGAAAAATAACGTAGCAGATGCATGAAGTTTAGATAGATAATAATGTAAATGATTGAAAGCAAAATGCTGAGAATTTGAATCTCTCAGAAGTATTTTGACAATTCTTTTCAACGAGGCATTTGAAAATAAAATAAATGTCAGGGCAAATAAAAAATTCTCCTTTTCATTTCGTTTTTTTTTTCATTTCGGGGAAGATGAAATGAACAGGGGAAATTGAATGAAGACTGCGTGAGAAGGGACGACCTCAGATGACGGAGTCGGCGGCGCCAACCGCCGTATGGAGGTGCTCCCCCTCGTACGTTACGATCAACATCGAAGGGTCTTCGCGTGCCCGCTCCACCTGCTTCCTGGCTGGGCAACCGTGCAGGGTGTTGCACTTGTAGTAGCCCCTGCTAGAGCGGTCAAGGTTAGGTCGATGATCGGAGGCTAGCGGTTCGTTGGAGATCGGGCGATGGCGGAGAATGAGGAGGCGGCAGCGATTACCTGGGGTAAGGGGTGCCCTTGATCGGCTTCTGGCCGTACTTGCGCCACGAATACTGGTCAGTGGGAATGTCAGAAACCTTCGCGCTCACTGCCGGCACGCGGATCATCCGCTTGAGGCGAGATTTACTGCTTAAATCGGATTAGGGAAGTATCGGATTAGGGCAAGTGTGTTACATTGTGAGCTTGAAGTTTTTTGGGTAAGTTCCATTTACCTTCTCTTGGAGCAGTGGCATTGCTCGCTAGGAACGGCGTACTTACCGTCGATATGCTCCGAGTGTGCGCGAACATGCTCGTGGCACCGTCGATCGAGCGTTGAGAAGGAGATCAGCGGCTTGCCGGCGGAAACGGACGGGGAGAGGATGAGGGATGTCGCAGCACCGGTCCTGCTGTTCCGCACGCTGCCGTCACCGGTGACGAAAGACACAAAAGAAGCGGTCGCCGAGATGTTGAAACACTCTTTGTTGTACCGGCTCCGCGGCGACGCCTCGCTCGCCGAGACGTGAATCGGCTTGGTGAAGTCGAGGGTCCGTGTCTGGGTCGGCAGCGGCGAAGGCGGCAGGGAATGCCGGGGAGGCTTGGTCCGGAGAGGTACGGGGGAGAGGATCAGGGTTTCCGCCATAGCACTAACCTGCTTCGGCTCTGCCGCCGTCAGGTGCGGCGCGGTAGGACCGCGGCGGAATCGGGCGTGCCCAGTTCGGTTGAGAACGGAGATGAACTTCTTGAAATTGGACACGGTGACGTCGGCGATCTCGCGGCAGTCTAGCTGCTGCTGTGATCGACAGTCGGAGAGGCGGAGGATGAGGTGCTCCATGGAGCGGAGTCCTGCGGCGCCGGCTTCCTGAATGGAGATCTGCTCCTCCGCCTTGCCGTAGCTCATCAGATCGACCGCCATCGCCGCAGATCTGAGCCCTAAAAACTACCACGCAAGCATTTGGGTGAACAAACGGCAGAGCAGAGAGCAGAGAGCAGAGAGCAGAAGACGAGGACAGTCTAGAAGGAGGCGGCATTTTATAGGCAGAGGAAACTCAGGAAAGACCCTTCATGGTTCGTGTTAAAGACAGTTTGTTTCAATCAAACGGCTGAGATCGCCCAACTCACTTCGTGATGTGGGTATTTATAACTATGGGTAAAACTGAAAAGGCATACAAATGGTCCTATATGGATTTTTTTTTTTAAATCACCTTTTGCCATGTAGGTGTAGACCTGATCACGGGTCAGAACCGATGGTTCCAGGAAGGTCGACCTTTAACTTTAACCATCTAAGATGGTTACGATTCACGGTTCAGAACCGTCGGTTCACGATTCGATTCACGATTCGTCACGGTTCGCCACGGTTCAAAATTAATATATTAAAAAAAATTAAAAATTAAAAATTAAACATTAAACATTAAAAATTAAAAATTAGAAATTAAAATTTATTAAAAAAAGGGCTTGCACTTATTTAAGTTGTCTACGTATCCCTTTAGGGGAATCAAAGCCCACGTAGTTCTTTTACATTTTTATCCTTTTATATTTTCATTCACTTCCATT
This sequence comes from Zingiber officinale, assembly GCF_018446385.1. NCBI lineage: Eukaryota > Viridiplantae > Streptophyta > Magnoliopsida > Zingiberales > Zingiberaceae > Zingiber > Zingiber officinale. Next base: position 42,780,390 of record NC_056000.1, read on the forward strand.
CCTGTTCCTGTCGTATTTGTTCCTTCAGTATCAAAATCTTCAACTTCGTCATCTGAAAGTTGCATTCCTTGGATTCTTTTCTCCGCTCTGGTCCAATCGTCCAGTAATGCTTGAGCTTCCAATGAGTCGGGAGATAAAGTTGATCGTCGTTCATCTAATATGTTGCCGTCGGCACTGAACGTCTGCTCCACAACAACAGTTGACACTGGACAAGCTAAATTTCTTTTGCGATCACGGAGAGAACGGGAAAGCTTTGAGCCTTCTGTGATCACCACTTTAAGATATCGAAGTTTTCACTATCTGCTTCATTAAAATCAAAAGAAGTCGTAAAATAATTCTCAAGTTCCTGTGTAGAACTTGAGGATCCTCGTGGACGTTTTGTCCGTTCTTTTAATAAGAGTTGTGCTTTTGTAAGTTTTAAATTACTACTAGTAGTTTGTTGAATTTCAGAAATATTAATTTGTGTTCCATATTTTACATAATATTGATTATAAATATCATATAAATAAATTCTAATATTATATATAATATTAACTGGATCAGGGGAAAAAAAATCTTTAATTGGAATTAAAGCGTCATAATATAAAGTTAACATTTCTGGTAAAACTTCTAATTTAAATCTAGGATATAAATTAAATGCAATTAAATAAATTTCAGGAATTAAATAAAAGTATTTTTCCCATTTAGTTTTCATAGCTAAGATGCAAGGAGATAAAGATTCATTATTAATATGTTCATTTAAAACTAATACTATATTAGAAAAATTTTCTAAAACTAATTGAGCAGTGAGATAATAAACACCGAAAAGTTATTCGGTTGCATCATTAAATATTTTTAAAATTTCACAAATACTATTACAAATATTCCATTGTTGTGAAAATAAATATATATTAGTATTAGTGTTTTGTGCAAAAAATGAACATAATAATTCTTTATATTGAAATGAATCTTGTAATATTTGGTATGTTGAATTCCAACGTGTTGGTACATCACGTGGAAATTTTTTAGGTCTTGATCCTGTCCGAACGCTAAATCAACGGACGCTGAGCACGTGGCGCTCTCCGAACTGCTGACGTGGATCTTCGACCGGTCGTACGGACCTCCGGCGAACCTGCAAGGAAGTCGGGCCGGGAAGGGGTTCCCGGCGACGACCCTCCGACGCTCAAGTCAGACAAGTGGACAACAAAGAAGTGACTCTCAATATCGGAGAATGCGTACTTCAGGCGAAGTATGAGGCTCCTTATATAGAGCTGTGAAGGATCTCACGCACACATACCGAGGTGAATATGTGTCCTCAGCCCATACCTCAGTATGTGCTTGTCAGACAAGCTTACCTGACACCATACTGCTACAGTCCGAGCATGTCTCTGATGGGACAACGGAACCCTCTGTCATAAGCTCCTGCGTATGGCCTGGTCGTTGAGCATACCTGCTGTCAGAAGATGTTCCCTTGTTCCCTTGTCCTTTTGTCTCTTCTTACCCCCTGCCGAGCGTCGAGCCGGTCGGCAGTCCCTCACGCCCGACCGGTCGTAGGTGCTGGTCCGCTCGGGCGATTCTCGGTCGTGTGCTCGGCTGACTATTTACAGTAAATGCTACTTTATGCCTCCGGCCGATCGGGCTCCCCGATCGGCCAGACGACCCTATACCCCATGAGCGTCGGATACCCGACTCCCAGTCGGGTTGTTTTTGATTCTGCTGAGACCCTGTTCGGCTGAGCGGTCTTCCCTTCTCCGTTCGGCCGAGCGGTCTCCCCTTCTCCGGTCGGCCGTTCGACCCTTTGACTTCCACATGGCTTTGACTTCCCTCGAAAGGGGGGTCCCTGTTCTTACCACCGGATCACTTGCCTCCCCTTCAAGTCTAGTCGAAGGAGGCGATTAGTCCAACTGACTGGACCATCAGTTGGGCCGAGCGACGTCCTGCAACAACCATCCGCTCGGACACAAGGGGCAGCCAAAACGCCAGTCAACGCTAACTTTATTCAGCATCTCTTCGAAGTTTCCGCCAATCTCCTTCATTAAGGTCGAGCACGCGCTCATTAAATGCGTTCTAGTGACTGAATGCCACGTGGCGGTGCTGCCGTTATTGTACGACGACGGCGTGGTGTTCTGATGGGATCGAGGTGGTTCGAAATGAACGGCGCGATGCGTGCTCCGATTCTCGCAACTTGGATCTGACGGTGGAGGCCGCTCGGGCTCCACCCTATAAAAGCTTCTCTTCTTCCCTTCGCCTCAGTATTGCCGTCGCGTGCTCGCCTCTTCTTCTCGCGTTCCAGCTTTCTGGCGATCTTGCATTTCTGTTTTCGGCGATCTCCGGTGCTCTTCCCTCGATCCTCCTCTTCGTTGTAAGGTTCTTCTTCTTTCTCTCTTTGGTTCTGGCGTTTTCTTTGCATTTCTTTCCCAAGTTTCCGTCCTCGGGGTACTGTTTCGTTGCCATCTTCTTCCTTTCATCCTCTTTTGTCTTTTTTGGTTTCGTCCGCTCGTCCAATGGCTAGCTCTTCCCAGCCACAAGACCAAGTCTTCGGCCCATGGTATACCACCACGGAGTCATGCTTCGATCGGCGCGACGCCTACATTCTGATAGATAGTTTTGACATCCCCTCCGACCTTGAAATCATCCTACCCACAGATTCCGCTCGGCAACACAAACCGCCGCGCGGAGCTTTTTGTGTTTTCCGCGACCAGTTTACTGCCGGTCTGCGATTTCCGATCCATCCCTTCTTTGTAGAAGTTTGCAACTATTTCGGCATTCCGGTCGAAAGCCTAGTCCCCAATACCTTCCGCCTCCTATGCGGCGTTGTCGTCTTATTCAAGATCCATAACATTCCCCTCCGACCGGAGGTCTTCTATTATTTCTATTACCCTAAACAGTCCGAGCCGGGCACTTACATGTTCCAGGGTCGGCCCGGTTTAGTTTTCTTCAATAAACTACCTTCTTCTAATAAGAATTGGAAAGAATTCTACTTCTATATTCGCCTTCCCGAGCGGACCCCCTTCTTAACGAAGTGGCAGATCATCAGACCACCAACTTCACCAGAGCTGAAGAGATTCAAGACCCGACCAGAGTATCTTCACGCTGCTAATATGTTGGCCGGTCTGAAGATCGACATCAACAAGTTCCTTCCGGAGGGGGTTATGTACATATTCGGCCTGAGCCCGATTAGAACCCCACTCCCGAGCGGCTTCGGTAATAATTTTATTTGGGCATTCATTTTAATTGCTAATTGATTTTTTTTGTTCTCCTTTGCAGCCACCATTGTCATGGAGTCGGTGATGGCTGGAATTCTGAAGAGGAAGGCAGCGGCGCTCGAAGTCGCGGTGGCCAAAGAAATGGAGACCCTCGGCATCCAGCCGGTCGGCTCTAATGAGGGGGAGAGCGGGACCAATGCTGGGGAGTCGGCTGCTCAGACTTCTCTCTCAGAGCCAGCGGCTGGCGCAACTGCTAGTCGAGAGCTTTCCGCTCGGGAGGAGGGCTCGGCGCAAGAGGAAGAGCGCCCCCTCCTACAAAAAAGATGTCGGGTTGAAACGCCACTCCGCTCGGCTACTTCCGCGATTCATCCATCCGAGCGGGTCGCCACCGCTTCTCGAGGCAAAGCTCCAGAGATCGAGGCGATTTCGTCCGATCGGACTCCCTCCCAACTTGACGCGTCTGCGGACCCTCTTGAGGCCGTTCCAGTCAGCGTCCTTCCGCCCGCTCCCCGCCAAGTCCACCGCTCTACAATTTTGTCCCAGTTCTCTGCGCCGGCTTCCGCTCCTTCTCCGTCTTCCGCCCAGACGACCCCCGGTCGGCGCCGCACCGTCCGAGTCTCACTTCACCTCCCGACCGAAGAATTGCTGCCCGAGGCCGATCGACCCACCGCGCCCGAGCATATGATCGCAATGAAGGGGCCCTTAGCCGAAATGTGGGCCGACGCTCGGGCGCGGGTGACGATGATTCCACTCAGCAACTTGGCCAATAGCCACATGCAACAGGCCACCGGGGTATGTGCATTTTCTTTAAAGTCCTTTACACATTATTTCCGATCGGCTACTAACAATTTTCCTTTTGTCAGAGATGGGTGGAGGAAATTGCTGTCTCCAATCGGCTTGCCATGGTGAATGAGGAGCTCAAAAGGCTACGGAGTTCGGGCGGCGCTCCTTCCCAAGGCCCTTCATATGCCGATCTTCAGAAGGAGCACAAAAGACCCAAGATCTGTTGGAAGCCGAGCGGAAGAAGACGGCCGACCAGGCTCACAATTTGGCTGAACTTGATCGCGTGAATAAATCACTGGATCGCAAGATAAGCCTGGCGACCGAGCGGAAGAACACGGCGATCTCCGATTTGGAGAAGAAGAATGTAGAGGCTCGGGGCTTGGAGCAGAAAGTAAAGGAGCTGATGGATCAGCTGTCCGGCGAGAAGGCAGCCCGCTCGGACGAAGTGAAGAAGCTTGAAGCCGCTTTGCAAGAACATCAGGCAGCCGCCGAAGCTTCCCGGGCAGCTCTCAAAGAATACCAAGAGGCTGAGCCTGGCCGAGTCTCGGCCCTGAGGCTAAACTACATCCGTTCGGCCGAATATTCAGAGAAAGTCTGCGAACGGATGTACACTGCCTTTGACCTTGCTATGACCGCCACCACAACATATTTGAAGTCCAAGGGTCTTCTTCCCGACTCGGCTCTCATCCCGGCCGCAGATCAAGTGGCGCTCCTTGATAACATCCCGAAGGCTCTTTACGATTATCTAGAATAGGAGTTTACATGTAATTAAGCCGCTCGGCTAAAAACGGTCACTTCTTTGTAATTCAGGCGCTCGACCTTATGGTTTTAAATGTTATCCTTCTGCTTGCTTTTTCACTTATTGATCAATATGCATGCTGGCCGCTCGGATTTCCAACTACCGTTCGTATTTTCTTAACTTTCCTCGTTATTCGCCTTTCCTGCCATCTTTCTTGTGTTCGAAAGGAATTTTTACGAAGTATTTTGCGTAGCTAGGCCGCTTAGCTTAATATATCATATTTCGACGAGAGGTTGTTCTCTGGATGTTGACGAAGTACTTTTGGGTACTTGGCCGATCGACAGAACGGTTCACCAGTTAAACCTCTTTATTGCCTTCCGCTCGGAGGGTTTATAGTCGCCGGCTCGACTCTCGATATTTAACGTCGAAGCTCGACGGTCTTCCGCTCGGAGGGTTTATAGTCGCCGGCTCGACTCTCGATATTTAACGTCGGAGCTCGACGGTCTTCCACTCGGAGGGTTTATAGTCGCCGGCTCGACTCTCGATATTTAACGTCGGAGCTCGACGGTCTTCCGCTCGGAGGGTTTATAGTCGCCGACTCGACTCTCGATATTTAACGTCGGAGCTCGACGGCCTTCCGCTCGGAGGGTTTATAGTCGCCGGCTCGACTCTCAATATTTAACGTCGGAGCTCGACGGCCTTCCGCTCGGAGGGTTTATAGTCACCGGTTCGACTCTCAATATTTAACGTCGGAGCTCGACGGCCTTCCGCTCGGAGGGTTTATAGTCGCCGGCTCGACTCTCGATATTTAACGTCGGAGCTCGACGGTCTTCCGCTCGGAGGGTTTATAGTCGCCGACTCGACTCTCGATATTTAACGTCGGAGCTCGACGGCCTTCCGCTCAGAGGGTTTATAGTCGCCGGCTCGACTCTCGATATTTAACGTCGGAGCTCGACGGTCTTCCGCTCGGAGGGTTTATAGTCGTCGGCTCGTCTCTCGATATTTAACGTCGGAGCTCGACGGTCTTCCGCTCGGAGGGTTTATAGTCGCCGGCTCGACTCTCGATATTTAACGTCGGAGCTCGACGGTCTTCCGCTCGGAGGGTTTATAGTCGCCGGCTCGACTCTCGATATTTAACGTTAGAGCTCGACGACCTTCCGCTCGGAGGGTTTATAGTCGCCGGCTCGACTCTCGATATTTAACGTCGGAGCTCGACGGCCTTCCGCTCGGAGGGTTTATAGTCGCCGGCTCGACTCTCGATATTTAACGTCGGAGCTCGACGGTCTTCCGCTCGGAGGGTTTATAGTCGCCGGCTCGACTCTCGATATTTAACGTCGGAGCTCGACGGTCTTCCGCTCGGAGGGTTTATAGTCGCCGGCTCGACTCTCGATATTTAACGTCGGAGCTCGACGACCTTCCGCTCGGAGGGTTTATAGTCGCCGGCTCGACTCTCGATATTTAACGTCGGAGCTCGACAGCCTTCCGCTCGGAGGGTTTATAGTCGCCGGCTCGACTCTCGATATTTAACGTCGGAGCTCGACGGTCTTCCGCTCGGAGGGTTTATAGTCGCCGGCTCGACTCTCGATATTTAACGTCAGAGCTCGACGACCTTTAAGGCTAATTTTAATGCTGCCGCTCGGCGAAGATATTTGCCATCTTATATCATTTTGCTTCCTGCAATACAAGGATATAGGCGACCAAAACATATATAAAATTACATCAGTGCACCTCTCACCCAGCTCGGTATGGCTGGAGATGATTCGCGCTCCATGGTCGATCCAGCTGCCGTCCGTCTTCATCCTCCAGATAATAAGCACCCGAGCGGAGCTTATCGATAATTTTGAAGGGGCCCGCCCAAGGAGCCTCCAGCTTGCCAACATCTCCAACCGGCTTTACTTTCTTCCAGACAAGGTCACCAACCTGGAATGCTCTGGGGATTACTCGTCGGTTGTAGTTTTGCTTCATCCGTTGCCAGTACGCCATCAGCCGGACGGACGCCTTGGCTCGCTCTTCGTCGACCAAATCCAGCTCCATGTTTCTCCGCTCGGCGTTATCATCATCATAATTCTGGATCCGGACGAACTCGACTCCGACTTCGATCGGAACCACCGCTTCTCCGCCATACACCAAATGGAAAGGCGTGACGCCCGTTCCTTCCTTTGGGGTCGTGCGGATGGCCCATAAGACGCCTGGCAGCTCGTCCACCCAGCTTCCTCCCATGTGGTCCAGTCGGGCTCGAAGAATTCTGAGGATTTCTCTGTTGGTTACTTCCGCTTGGCCGTTGCTTTGTGGATACGCCACGGAAGTGAAGTGTTGTTCAATGTCATAACTTTTGCACCAGTCTTCGAGCTGCTTCCCCGTAAACTGTCGTCCGTTATCAGATACGAGCCGACGAGGGATGCCGAAACGACAAATTATATGCTGCCAGATAAACTTCTTGACCATCTGCTCGGTGATCTTGGCCAATGGGTCGACCTCCACCCATTTGGAAAAATAGTCGACAACCACCAGTAAAAACTTCCGCTGACCGGTCGCCATAGGAAATGGACCCACAATATCTATTCCCCACTGGTCGAACGGACAGGATACGGTAGCTGCTTTCATTTCCTCCGCCGGTCGGTGGGAGAAGTTGTGATACTTCTGGCAGGAAAGGCACGTCGCGAAGGTCCGAGCGACGTCTGCTTGCAAGGTTGGCCAGAACTATCCGGCCAACAAGATCTTCTTAGCCAACGATCGTCCGCCCGGATGCCCTCCGCACGATCCTTGATGCACTTCTTGGAGGATGTATGCCGCGTCTTCCGAGCTCACACATTTCAAGAGCGGGCGGGAGAAAGCCTTCTTGTAGAGTTGATCTCTAATGAGCGTGAACCGACCGGCTCTCCTCCTTAATTGCTGGGCTGCTTCCCGATCGGATGGTGTTGCCCCCGACCGAAGAAATTCTATGATGGCTGTCCTCCAATCACCCGGAAACTCGAGTCCCTCCATCCGGTCGACGTGGGTCACCAAAGATACTTGTTCAATTGGTTGCTGGATGACGATCGGCGTCATTGAACTTGCTAGTTTGGCTAACTCATCTACCGCCTGGTTTTCCGCTCGGGGTATCTTCTGGATAATGACTTCTCTGAAGTTGGCCTTGAGCTTTTCTAAAGCTTCAGCGTAGAGTTTGAGCTGAGCGTTGTTAATCTCAAAAGTGCCGGAGAGCTGCTGAGCGGCCAACTGAGAATCTGAATGCAGCGTCACCCGGCCGACCCCAACATGCCGGGCGGCCTGTAAGCCGGCTATAAGGGCCTCATACTCCACTTCGTTGTTTGTAGCTCTGTAATCTAGCCGGACGGATAAATGCATCCTTTCTTCTTGGGGGGAGAGTAATAGAACGCCAATCCCGCTCCCGAGCCGAGTGGACGATCCATCCACAAATATTTTCCACATAGCTTCGGGCTCTGGCCTCTGTACTTCGGTGATAAAATCTGCCAAGGACTGCGCCTTTATCGCCGAGCGGGGTTGGTACTGAATATCAAATTCGCTCAACTCCGTTGTCCATTTGATGAGCCGTCCGGACGCTTCTGGATTCAACAACACTCTTCCCAATGGGCTATTCGTCCTGATGATGATAGTGTAGGCCAAGAAATAGGGACGGAGGCGCCGAGCGGCGAGGACCAAAGCAAAAGCCAGCTTCTCGAGACCGGTGTAGCGAGATTCTGCGTCCTTTAAAATATGACTTAAGAAATACACGGGTTCTTCTCCGCTCGCCCTCACTAATGCCGAGCCTACTGCTTGCTCGTTCGAAGATAAGTAAATACAGAGCGGCTCACCCACAGTTGGCTTGGCTAGCACAGGCAGAGAGTTCAGATATGCCTTCAATTCTTCGAACGCTCGATCGCATTCTTCATCCCAATGAAACTTGGTGGCTTTGCGCAAGATTTTGAAAAACGGGAGGCTCCGATCGGCTGTCTTCGAGATGAATCTGGACAATGCTGTTATCCGACCGGTCAAGCGCTGTACTTCCCTCATATTTCTTGGGGGCGACATATCTTGTAGTGCTTTCACCTTGCTGGGCTTTGCCTCGATGCCCCGCTCGGTCACTATATAGCCTAGGAAGCGCCCGCCTTTTGCTCCGAACAGACATTTCTGAGGGTTGAGCTTGACTCCATACTTCCTCAGCGTTCAGAAGGTCTCCTCCATGTCTTTGAAAAGATCGGCCGATCGGACGGACTTGATGAGAATATCATCCACGTATACTTCCAAATTGCGTCCGATCTGCTCCTTGAACACTTTGTTCATCAAACGCTGGTAAGTTGCTCCTGCGTTCTTCAGTCCGAACGGCATCACATTGTAGCAGTACGTACCGTCGGCTGTAACGAAGCTAACCTTCTCTTGTCTTCTCGGGCGAGTGACACTTGATGGTAGCCCTGATAAGCGTCGAGCATGCATATCAACTCGCAGCCGGCTGTGGAGTCCACCAGTTGGTCGATCCGGGGCAGAGGATAAAAATCCTTCGGGCACGCTTTGTTGAGATCCCGGAAGTCGGTGCACACTCTCCACTTGTTGCCCGGCTTAGAGACTAGTACCACGTTCGCCAGCCATCTCGGGAACTGAACCTCGCGTATGTGGTCGGCCTCCAGGAGCTTCTCCACCTCCGCTCGGATGATGACATTTTGCTCGGAGCTGAAGTCTCTCTTCCTCTGCTTCACTGGCCGTGCGTCCGGTCGGACATAGAGCTCATGCTGTGCTATACTTGGAGAAATTCTGGGCAGCTCGTGCGTCGACCAGACGAAGACATCACAATTTTTCTAGAGGCATTTGATCACTTCCTCTTTCTGGCTTGCCTCCAGGTCGGCCGCAATGAACGTGGTGGCTTCCGACCGGGTCGGGTGAATCTGCACTTCCTCTTTTGCTTCATAAACCAAAGAGGGTGGTTTTTCGATTATAGCGTTCACCTCGATCCGTGGCGTCTTCCGGGCGGCATTAGCTTCAGCTCGGACCATCTCGACGTAGCATCGTCGAGCCGCCAGCTGATCTCCTCGTACTTCTCCCACTTTATCTTCCACCGGGAACTTGATTTTCTGGTGGAAGGTGGAGACGGCCGCTCGGAACTCGCTGAGCGCCGGTCACCCCAAAATGACATTGTATGCTGAAGGAGAGTCGACGACGACGAAGTTGGCGGTCCGCGTCCTTTTGAGCGGCTCCTCTCCCAGCGGAATAGCCAGTCGGACCTATCCGACCGGCAGAACTTCATTGCCCGTAAACCCGTAGAGGGGGGTTGTCATGGGCAGTAGCTCGGCTCGATCAATTTGTAGTTGGTCGAAGGCCTTTTTGAATATGATATTGACCGAGCTTCCTGTATCAATGAAAACGCGGTGAATAGTGTAGTTGGCTATTACCGCTTTGATGAGGAGAGCGTCGTCATGTGGCACTTCGACTCCCTCCAAGTCCCTGGGCCCGAAGCTGATTTCAGGTCCGCTCGCCCTTTCCTGGCTGCAGCCGACCGCATGGATCTGAAGTTGTCTTACGCTCGCCTTCCTTGCTCTGTTTAAGTCTCCGCCGGTCGGCCCCCTAGCAATGATGTTGATTTCGCCTCGGGAAGTGTTACTTCTGTTTTCTTCTTCCCGAGCGGACAACCTAGGCTGCTCCCTAGACCTCCTGGGATTGTCCTCGCGCCTCGGAGTATGATACCGCTCGGGAGTCTGTCTCTGTCGCTGGTCGGATACCATCCGATCGGATTCGCTGGGGCGCTGTCGCCTGTCGGATGATGGCGATCGACGGTGGCCACCTCGGGGCACGGGGTGGGCGATCAAGGGAAGGCTTCGGCAATCTCTTGTATTATGCGTGCCTGTCCGGTGGAATGAGCAAAACATAGGGGTCCATACCTTCTTCTTAGGTTTGGGCCGCTCGGCAGCTACCTGTTGGACTGCTTGGGACCTCGCGTTGTGAGGGCGGGCTGCTTCAGCTCGCGGTCCTCTGGGCGGCTGATGAGCAGTCTGCGGCTTCCGCTCGGCAGGGGGCGCCCGTTCGGTTGGAGTTTCCTTCCTTCGGGCCGCTTGGGCTTCCTCCACATTGATGTATTCATTGGCCCGGTGTAGCATATGATCGTAGTCTCTGGGCGGCTTCCGAATGAGCGAGCGGAAGAAGTCCCCGTCCACGAGGCCTTGCGTGAACGCATTCATCATCGTTTCCTAGGTGGCAGTTGGAATATCCATGGCCACCCGATTGAATCGCTGAATATAAGCTCTTAGCGGCTCCCTGAGCTCTTGCTTGATGGCGAACAGGCTGACACTTGTCTTCTGATACCGCCGACTGCTTGCAAAGTGGTGGAGGAAGGCCGTGCGGAAGTCTTTGAAACTTGTGATGGATCCGTCCGGCAGCCTCCGAAACCACCGTTGAGCCGATCCTGAGAGGGTGGTAAGAAAAACCCGACACTTCACTCCATCGGTGTATTGATGAAGGGTAGTTGTGTTGTCGAACTTACCCAAATGATCATCCGGGTCGGTGGTTCCATTGTATTCACCAATCGCAGGGGGCACATAGTGCTTTGACAGAGGGTCCCGCAGGATGGCCTCTGAGAATTGACGGTTGATCCGCTCGGGGGAGGCGTCCGCTCGGGGAGCCTTGCCTTTTCTGCTATCTCGTATTGGTACTTCATCTGATGAAGATCCTCGATCACGATTAATGGCTGCGACTTCAGGAGGCGTACGGAACAAGGCCCGGTGAAATGGAACCGTGGCATGAGGTGCTTCCGCTCGGCCCCCTGATGCTGATGTCACTTGCTGCTCAATCCGCTCGGCTTGCGACTTCTGCCTTTGTTGTTCCACAAGCTTAGCTGCTCTTGTCTCGATCAGAGCGTCGAGCTCCTCTGTGGAGAGCATCACCGAGTGTGGTCGTCCATTGCTTCCGATCGGATGCAGGAGCGTTCCCACAGACGGCGCCAAATTGATCCTGTCCGAACGCTGAATCAACGGACGCTGGGCATGTGGCGCTCTCCGAACTGCTGACGTGGATCTTCGACCGGTCGTACGGACCTCCGGCGAACCTGTAAGTAAGTCGGGCCGGGAAGGGGTTCCCGACGACGACCCTCCGACGCTCAAGTCAGGCAAGTGGACAACAAAGAAGTGGCTCTCAATATCGGAGAATGCGTACCTCAGGCGAAGTATGAGGCTCCTTATATAGAGCTGTGAAGGATCTCACGCACACATACCGAGGTGAATACGTGTCCTCAGCTCATACCTCAGTATGTGCTTGTCAGACAAGCTTACCTGACACCATACTGCTACAGTCCGAGCACGTCTCTGATGGGACAATGGAACCCCCTGTCATAAGCTCCTGCGTATGGCCTGGTCGTTGAGCATACCTGCTGTCAGAAGATGTTCCCTTGTTCACTTGTCCTTTTGTCTCTTCTTACCTCCTGCCGAGCGTCGAGCCGGTCGGCAGTCCCTCACGCCCCACCGGTCGTAGGTGCTGGTCTGCTCGGGCGATTCTCGGTCGTGTGCTCGGCTGACTATTTACAGTAAATGCTACTTTATGCCTCCGGCCGATCGGGCTCCCCGATCGGCCAGGCGACCCTATACCCCATGAGCGTCGGATACCTGACTCCCAGTCGGGTTGTTTTTGATTCCGCTGAGACCCTGTTCGGCCGAGCGGTCTTCCCTTCTCCGTTCGGCCGAGCGGTCTCCCCTTCTTCGGTCGGCCGTTCGACCCTTTGACTTCCACGTGGCTTTGACTTCCCTCGAAAGGGGGGTCCCTGTTCTTACCACCGGATTAGGTCTCATTCCATTAATTTTACAAAATCTACCCCATTGTTTCATTATAGATGGATGAGACCATAAATAAGAAATTACAATTCTAATTGGTTTAATATAACTTTCTAAAATTTTTAAACCATCTTGAACACATAAATTTAAAACATGGCATACACAACGAATATGAAAAAATAAACCTCCAATAATAGGTTGACAAACAAATTTTAGATCATCTATACAAGATGGTATTAGAACTAGCATTATCTAATGATATTGAAAATATTTTATGAGTTAAACCATATTCTTCTAAAATTAAACATAATAATTATGCGGTATTATGAGCATTATGTGATTCATCAAAAACTCTATAAGCTAATAATCTTTTTTGGAGGTTCCAAGAGTTATCGATCCAATGACAAGTCACACCCATATACGAATGTGTTTGCCAATGGTCACTCCAAATATCGGAACATAAAGAAACTTTATTATCTAATTTACTAAATTCATCAATTAAATTCTTTTTTCCTTGTTTTACTAATTTTTTAATTGTACGAGTAAGTGTAGTCCTAGGAACACGTTTAGCACATGGATTAAGAGATTCTTTACAAAAATCTTCAAATGTGCATTTAGATCCAAAACTAAAAGAAAGATGTTCTACGGAAACAAATTTAGCTAATGATTCTCTTAATTTATTATCCGAATATACAAATAAACCGGAATCGTTACTACCGCTAGTTGAAGAAAATCTTGATAATTGTGTTTGAGAACGATCGAGTCCATATTCCGCCGGGTGCTTCGTTTCTACATGTGTTTCAACGACCCATAGCCGCCACCGGCTTGGAATTTGTAGGAATCATTGCAGTGCTTACATTTTGCACGCATTTCTCCCGACGGAAGAGTGACCTTCTCAAAATGTTTAGTAAAAATAGAAGACTTTAGAGGAGGAAGTTCCTGAACCTTAGAAGTAATTGCATCGGTACTTCCTTGTGTTTCGGGTGTCGGATTCGGAAGATGCTCGATCTCATCATCGGTGGATTGAATGTTGGGGGTCCTCTTCCCGCGGATTCATTATTTGCTTTCCCTTCCGAGCTCGAGATGATGCACCTCCGCGGCCTCCTTCCATTATAATTGAAAATTGAAAATGAAAGCGTGTAGAGATTAGAGAATACGAAAATGAGATTAAGAGTAGAGAAGATGTGTGTGCAAAAATGATGAAATGAGCTCTCTATTTATAGAGTTTTGATAGTAACGGACACTAAATCATAGCCATTGATCAAAAAACGATCAAATAATCCTAACCGTTGAAAAAAAATACTCAAAAAACCCTCCCAACGGCTACGAACCGCCGGTTAACCGGCGGTTCAATCCGTTAAAAAAAAAATAAATAAATTGCGGCTGAACCGCCGGTTCAACCCGCCGGTTAACCGGCAGTTCGCCGGGTTTACAACCAATGAACCGGAACCGGCCCGGCAACTTGCCAGGCCGGTTCCGGTTTGACCCGGCGAACCGGGTCAACGGGCAACCGACCTGTTGACCCGGTTACTGGCCCAGGTCGGGTCCGACCCAGACTCGGCCCGGGGTCGGGTCTACGTAGGTGCATCTCAACTCTTTTAGAGTTCCTAGACAAAATATAAATATTTAAAAAAACATAATTTTTAAATTTTTTTTTTGTATTTTCTTAGAAGTAAAATTACTAATAAAATTTTATATTCAAAATTTTGATAATAACTTTTTTAATTAATAAAATTATTAAATTATTGAATATTTAAATATTATTAAAATATTATTAATTTATTTTTTTTAAAAAAAATCTTTTTATTGAATATATACTAATAGGCATTGAAAATAAATTTAAATCATCAAAATCAATAACATGTTTTAAAAAGATTCCAAGATTCAAGCTAATTGTAACAAATTTTCATCTAAAACGTGGAGAAATTAAAATTGATCCTTTTTAAATTTATGTAATAATAATAATAATTTAATGCTTAAAAAACTAGCATAATATTTTACATTAAATGAATGAAAAACTCCTTATTTTTTATTCTCATCGAAAAAAAAGAGAAAAAGGAAGGAAGAGAAATCATCCTTTAAGAGAAGAAAGGAGCCTCCTTTAAAAGTATCATTAGAAAGAAGAAGGGAACAAGATCAATGGACAAGTTGAAAAGAGCATATGAACATCGATAAGAGATGAAAAGTGTTGGATCAATGGACTGACTAAGGGGATGAACAACTCGTAAATTGAAATTATAACTTATCTTGTTAACTTGTTAGTAAGGACACACTTATCAATTAAATAAAAAATACTATAAAAGAAAAAAATAGGCAGATAATTTACATGGTTACAATTTGGATGGTTGTTAATCCAGGATTGTAAAAATCAAACCAAGAATCTCCTTCTTGTTGGTCCCTTGCGACCAGCAAGAGGGGGATAAATTGTCTGAAATTAAAAATAAATCTTTCTCCACTTTTCAAACCAAATTATGACACACTTATTTAATAATAAAATAATTAACAAGAAAAAAAAGACAGATCTTTTTACTTAATTTGTAATCAGATGATTGCTAATTCAAGGCAAATGAAGCTCACTAAAATTTTCTTTGGGTGGAGTAGTCTCTTACAACGTTGATAGCTTACAAATAAAGTAGTAGAATAGAAAAAGAATTCGTTTACAAGTGTTGTTTTGAACTACTTAGACCAGAGTTGTATTTATAGCTCTGCTCCGGGCGCCTGGAAGGTTTTCGGACATCTGAGTGTGAATAAAACTTTATCCACGTTGCATTGGATCGCAACAGTTCGATCTGGATAAAACCACTGTGGTCCGGGAGCCTGGACCAGCTTCGGGCGCCCGGACCATTGTTGACTTTTATCTGCAGCGTCATTGAGTCAAGGCGCCCCCGGGCTACCCCGGGGGTCTAGGCGCCTGGACTGTCCAAGCGCCCGGACTGTCCAGGCACTTGGATCAGTCAACTTTAGCTGACTGATTCATCTTCTTCTTTGATCGCTTAGGTGATTTCGGCCATCCGGAATTGGGCTCACTCAAGATCATCTTCTGGCCTTCTCGAGCAATCTTCCGCTCCGGCTTCTCGTCCCTCGGAAACATCACAGCTCCCTTCTTGTCCGCTAATGTATTCTTCCACAACACCTCGTTCCTTGGACGTACCGAACCTGTAGACGCTTTCCCGTGTAGCTCCTTGCTAGTTGTATCTTTCGCTCGACTTTCTGTACTCCTAAGTTCCTGCACACTTAGACACAAGGTATCAAAAGACAACAGGATATAACTTGACTCGGTTGATCATATCAAAAACTAGCATTGATACTTACAATCTCCTTTTTTTTTTTATATGAGCAGTCCAAGTTAAGTTAGGGTAAAACAAAAACAAATAACAGTAAGATAACAAGTATAAATTTTGCAATTAAAAAATATGCAAAAATCAAGATGTACCCTCCCCTAGACTTAACCTCTAATTCTGCCTCTTTGATTACATTAAAAATAGGAGTATACTATAAAATTAACTTAAAGTAAATTCAAAATAGAGTCTAAGGGATAAAAATACAATGACTATCATCAAAAAAAAATTATGAACTTTAAATTTCGAAAATCTGAATTTTACAATTTATAAACTACTTTGGGAAAAAATAATTTGAAAAAATATTTTTAATCGCGAGAAAATTCTAAACAGACATATCCAAAGCAGACATAAAATTTTCACGAAAAATTAGAATTAATTTAAGTAGTAATGAATTCTTTTCTACATAAAGATATATTTTAAAAAAATTACTTAAAAATAGTTTCTAACCTCAACAAATCATGAAAAATTTGCTAAGAATGTAATAGAGCAAGTATTTTATAAAAAAAATTAAAAAATTGAGCATTCAAGAAATTTTAATATGAAAATGTATTATTATTTTTTTAAAAAAAATTATAGAAAATTCAATATTAGTAAAAAAAAAAATCTAAAATATTTTCTTGGATAGAGAACATGATAAAATTTCACAAAAAAATAAAATTTTTCAAAATTGACTCGGTGTAAAAAATTTTAAATTTGAAAAATATAATTTTTGTTCAAAATTCATAAAAATAATATAATGAATAGAAAATTATAAAAAAATTTCTAGAGATAAGAAATGAAATCATCTTCCTTAAAAAAATTAATATCTAATTAATTTTGAATAGAAATTAAACAAACAATTTATTTAGAATGTTAGTCAATTTTAAGTAAAAACTATTAAATCAGTAATACATGCATAAAAATTTAATTTAAGCAAGATTTTGTAATCTAATATAGGTTCCTTTCTACCGAGTTAATAAAAAATTTTCTAGGAATATATTTTCATGATAATTTTCTAATTTGGCCATGATGATATCTAAAATGACAATTTAGTCCATTATAATTTCTAACTTGTTGAACAAGTGAGCATGCAAAATTCTTTAAATTTTTTATTGCTACTTTCAATTTTTCATTTTTCATTTTTCATTTTTATCTTATCAAAATCTTCT
Source organism: Zingiber officinale (assembly GCF_018446385.1). Taxonomy (NCBI): domain Eukaryota; kingdom Viridiplantae; phylum Streptophyta; class Magnoliopsida; order Zingiberales; family Zingiberaceae; genus Zingiber; species Zingiber officinale. Next base: position 42,797,331 of record NC_056000.1, read on the forward strand.
AATCAACAAAATGTTGCTAAGGTTAATTTTAACTCCTCATTTTCTTTTTTTAAAATTTCCATTTTCTATTTCTAATTTACAAGCATTTCTAGACAACATTTTTTTAAAAATTTGTATAACCGGTCAGGAGGTAGGGACAGTACCTGACTTTCCTTATCGATTTTATTATCTAAAGCTCCCCCTGTAGTGCTGCTTCCTTCTAATGCTACTCTCTCTTCATCGATGCTCTCGATGCTCGTTTCGGATGAGCTTGCTTTGTCTTCTTCTTCTTGGTGACTTGCCATCAGCACAAGTTCGGTGTGGGCTTCGATCTCTGACTCTGACGACGTTTCATCCTACGTCACCTTTAGGTTTCTGTGCTTTGTCTGGGTCGGCTTCTTGTCCTTCTCCTTGTTTTTTAATTTTGGGTAGTTGTCTCTGATGTGCCCTTCTTCATTGCATTGATAACATCTTACTTTTCTTCTCCTTTTCTTGGCCTACACTTGATTGAAATTATTAACTTAAAATTTTTTTTTGAACTCCCTTGCCAAAAACGTCATTTCATTATTGTCAAGGGATGTCTTGAAATCTAGTTCGTTCATTTTTGTCTTTAAGGCAATGTTGTACTTTGACTCCTTTAGATATGTATATCTTGACTCATGAATTTCAAAACTAGAGAACAATTCTTCTAAATTGCTTACCTCTAAGTCCTTAGAGATGAAATATGCATCTATTAGGATTTCCTATTCAGGAGTCCTAGGAAAAGCGTTAAACGCGTATCTTAGTGAGTCTCGGTTGGTTACCTTTTCTCTGAGATTCATGAATCCGGTGATGAGTTCCGTGATCCTCGAATTGAGGTCTATGATGTTAGAGTGTATACTAAAAGCCTAGCTTTTGGTATAAACATTTATCTAGAAATAAGAATCACATTGGTCAAATGTCTACATTTATGATAAATGTAGTTGTTCAATTAATTTATATTGTAGATAACATGGTGTGTGGTGTCACACACAGAGGATCATGTTATCAGTACCTTATAAATTATAAACAGTAGCTCACGACCATAATGGAAAGGAACAAACCATTGGAAGGTCATAGTGTAATTAGGTATTAGTTTATCTTAACTATATAATTACATTAGTACACTTAGAGTGTATTGAGTAAGACCATTAGAGGTCGTTTCTTTTATACTGACTTTATAAAGAAACAAAGACCTCAGTTATTATGGAAGTGTGTGCTCTTAATCCTAATATAATAACAAGCACATATATTTGATATTTATTTCTTTAATTTATCAATGGGTGAGATTTAGTTCGATGAATCAATAAGCCCGATAAGTTGGGAAATGATATCACTTATAGTGTGTGTTGTTGATTATAGAAGGAAACTGTGTCCTAGTGATCTAGGTTGAGAATGTTCCCAAGAGGAGCTCATAAGGATTGTCATGTTAAACCCTGCAGGTGGACTTAGTCCGACATGACAATGAAGTTGAGTGGTACTACTCTTGGAGCTAGATATTAATTAAGTGAGTTGTCAGTAACTTACTTAATTAGTGAACATTTGTTATCTTAAACACAGGGAGACTAACACACTCATAATAAGAAGGAGCCCAAAATGTAATTTGGGATTGGTGCGGTAGTTTAATAATAGTTCTTTAGTGGAATGAATTATTATTGATGAAATTAAGTTGTGTGTTCGGGGCGAACACGGGATGCTTAATTTCATCGGGAGACCAAAACCAATTCCTCCTCTCGGTCCCTATCGTAGCCTCTAGTATATAGAGATTTATACCCACCGCATACCCACCTTCTTACCCATCCAATAGGGCCGGCCAAGCTAGCTTGGAACCCAAGCTAGGGCCGGTCAAGACCAAGTGGATGAGCCATGTAGGTGGCCGGCCAAAGCATGGGTCCCAAGCTTAGGTGGTCGGCCACTAGAATATTAAAAAGGATTTTTATTAAAATTATTTCTTATGTGGATATCATGGTTTTAAAAGAGAGTTTAAAAATTAAAAATTTCCTTTTATAGCTTTCTACAAAAGATTAAGAGAAGAGATTAATCTCTTTCCTTATTTGTAGTTTAAAAGGATGGTTTTAATTTTTGGTAAAAACTTTCCTTATTTGTAAATTATCTACATGTTTAAAAGAAAGTTTAAAATTTGAAATCTTTCCTTATTTGTTGATTAAAGGAGGATTTTAAATTTTAAGAAAACTTTCCTTTTTAACCATGTTCATGATTTAAAAGAAAGTTTAAAAATTAATAATTCTCTTTTATTAGTTTCTAAAAAAGATTAAGAAAAGATTTGATATCTTTCCTTATTTGTAGATTAAGAGAGATTTTAATTTTTTAGAGATAACTTTCTTTTTATCCACATGTTTAAAAGAAAGATTTTAATTTATTAAATTCCCTTTTTATTAACCACCATGAAGGGAAAAATTATTTGAGAAATTTTTATAAATTTCCAAAAGCAAATTAGGAAGTTTTAATTCTTGTGTGAATTAAAATTTCCTTGATTAAAGGGATTAAGGTGGCCGGCCATTACAAATAGAAAAGAAAAATTATTTTTAATTAAATAAATTTTCCTTTTTAATGGCAAAAGAATTAAGGAAGTTTTTTATTAAATTTTCCTTATTTGCCAAGATCAAGGATTATAAAAGAGGGGGTAGAGGAGGCTTCAATGTGAATGTCTCTATTTATTTTTCTCCCTCTTTTCTTCTTTGGGTGTGGCCGGCCCTTTCTTTTCTTTCCTCTCCTTTGTGTGGCCGAAACTTTCTCATGGTGGAGTTAGCTTTGGTGGCCGGATCTAAGAAGGAGAAGAAGGAGAGAAAAGAAGCCTCTTTTCTAGCATCCCTTGGAGCATGGTGGTGGTGGCCGAACCTCTTCATCCTAGAAGTTTTGATGGCCGAAACTTGCAAGGAAGAAGAAGGTGCTTGGTGGTTCTCATCTCGGAAGATCGTTGCCCACACAACGTCCGAGGTTAGAAGAGGAATACGGTAGAAGATCAAGAGGTCTTTCTAAAAGGTATAACTAGTAATTTTTCTTTCCGCATCATACTAGTTATTTTTGGAAATAATACTAAATACAAGAGGCATACGATTCTAGAGTTTCGAATTTGTTTTCGATATAGTGTTCTTTTGTTTTTCTTTCCCTTGTGATTTGATTGTTCTTTTCGGTTAACCTAAAGTTATTTTAGGAAATTAAATATTAGCTTTCCATAAAAGGTTTTGTCTAGTCGGTGGTGGTTGCTCCCATATCCAAGAAGGCCGTGTGCCTCGCCACGTCAGTACTGGGAATCAATTATGGAAATTAATATTTAATGGAATTAATAACTTAAGGTGATTTGGGTCGAACGTGTTAAGTTCCGCAGGAGACCCAAGTCAAAACCTAAAAGAACGAATAGATTAAGTTTTGGATCAAACGTGTTAAGTTCCGCAGGCGATCCAAAATTTAATTTAAAAGAACACATGGTAGCTAGGAAAAGGTTCAGACCTTTGTACAAAATTTTTGTACAGTGGAACCTCTAGGCTTTCCGAGTAGCAACCAACATATGACAGTTTCATCTTCTTCTAATCGGAGGTTGTTGATCTGGTTCTCGAGCAAATCTCGTCTAGTGAGTTTTGCCTCCGAGATCCCTTCACGTAGTTCTAGGAATTTATCGTAGATCTCTTTGGCTAACTCGTAGGCTCTGATCCGGTTAACTTCTTGTGGAGGTAAAACACTCAATAAATGGAATTCTACCTTGTCGTTTGCCATGAAGTCAGTTTGTCGCTTTTTCATCTATTGATGTTCTTCTTTATCATTCCCTTGTTGATCCTTCAGTGTTACAAAACCATACTTCATTATTATTAATAATTCAAAGTCAGTTTTGAAAAATACCTCCATCTTCTTTTTCCAAATCACGAACTTCTCCTCGAACTTAGGCGGGTAGATTCTTAGTCTGACCATCATCTTTTGTGCTTCAGTTGACGGTTAGTCCTTCTGAAGTGGTTGGGCTCTGATACTACTTGTTGGTCCCTTGTGGCCAACAAGAGGAGAGTAAATTGTCTGAAATTAAAAATAAACCTTTCTTCACTTTTCAAACCAAATTAAGACACTTGTTTAATAATAAATTAATTAACAAGAAAGGAAGAGGCGGATCTTTTTACTTGGTTTGCAATCAGATGATTGCTAATACAAGGTAAATGAAACTCACTAAAATCTCTTTTGGGGGGAGTAGTCTCTTACAACGTTGACATCTCACAAATAAAGTAGTAGAACAGAAAGAAATATTCATTTACAAGTGTTGTTTTGAACTATTGAGATTATGTCTGTATTTATAGCCCTACTCCGGGTGTCTAGAAGGTTTCCGGGTGTCTGGGTGTGGATAAAACTTTATCCATGTCGCAACGGATCGCAACAGCTTGATCTGGATAAAACCTCTCTCGCCCAGACGCTTAGAATAGCTCTGGCGCTCGAACCCTTGTTGACTTTTATCCGTAGCGTCACCGAGTTAAAGCACCCCCAAGCTGCCCCAGGGTCCGAACGCCCAGATTAGTCAGCTTCAGCTGACTGGTCCGACTCCTTCTTCGAACATTTGGGTGATTTCGACCATCCGCAATTGGGCTTACCCGTACCCATCTTCCAACCTTCTCAAGTAATCTTCTAATACAACTTCTCGTCCCTCGGAAATGTTGTGTGCTCTCTTCTCGTCCGCCAGCGTACTCTTCTACAACACCTCGTCCCTTAGATGCACCGAGCCCGTCGACTTTCTCCTGTGTCGTCCTTCTTGCTAGCTGCATCTTTCGTTCGACTTCTTGTGCTCCTAAATTCCTACACACTAAGACACAAGGTATCCAAAAATAACAGGATCTAACTTGACTCGGTTGAGCATATCAAAAACTGTCATATGTTGGTGCAATATTCCCTAGGTCAAGGTTGACCTGGTTGACTGAGCTTGAATTGGTTCAAGCTCGAGTCTTGATGTTTGAGTTTCAATGTTTGACAATACATGGAGACAAGACATGGAGATTGCAGGTGCAATTGTTCATGTGGTGAGATTGTGAAGGAGAGTCAAGTAGGTCAAGGTTGACTGGATACTTGACTGAAAAATCCTGGTGAGTGAAGCCAGATGAAAGTCCTAACTGGGAGGTCAGGCAGACTGGAAAATCCTAGTGAGTGAAGCTAGGTGAAAGACCTAGTAAGTAAAACTAGGCAGCTGGGAAGTCCTGGTGAGTGGAGCCAGGCAGAAGGAAAATCCTAGTGAGTAAAGCTAGGTGAAAGTCCCGGTGAGTGAAGTTGGGCAGCTGGAAAATCCTGGTGAGTGAAGCCAGGTGAAAGTCCTGATGAGTGAAGCCAGACAAATGAGAAAGTCTTAGTGAGTGAAGCTAGGCAGATGGAAAGTCCTGGTGAGTGAAGCTAGGTGAAAGTCCTAGTGAGTGAAGCTAGGCAGATGGAAAGTCCTGGTGAGTGAAGCTAGGTGAAAGTCCTAGTGAGTGAAGCTAGGCATATGGAAAGTCATGGTGAGTGAAGCCAGGCACAGGAAATCCAGATAGGTCAAGTTTGATCAGACATCTGGTGTTGGGAAGCCCAAGTAGGTCAAAGGGATTGACCAGATACTTGGCACGGGAAATCCAGGTGGATCAAGACTGATCGGACACCTGGTGGAGAAAGTCCAAGTAGGTCAAAGGGATTGACCGGATACTTGGCACGAGGAGAAAAGTCCAAGTAGGTGAAAGGGATTGACCGGATACTTGGCACGAGGAAATCCAGATGAGTCAAGGTTGACCAGACATCTGATGGAAGTTCAAGTGGGTCAAAGGGGTTGACCGGACGCTTGATAAGGGAGTCCTAGCAGGTCAAGGGTGACCGGATGCTAGGCATGATGAACCAACAGATCATGGTTGACTAGATGTTGGTTTAGGGGACTTTGGACTTGTTTTTGGGCAAGAACAAGAAGCTGGATCGATCAGCCGATCGATTGGCACATGCCAAATCGATCGTCCGATCGATTGGGTGAGTCCCCGTGACAAGATTTCTCCCAATCGATCAGTGGATCGATTGGGGAGAAGTGTCACGCGAATAGAAGAGCTCTGGATCGATCGATCCAGAGCCCCCAATCGATCGGGCGATCGATTGGGAGGTGCAATTTTGCACGATAAGCCCTGGATCGATCAGCTGATCGATCCAGGCAATTCCCGAGAGCACAGAGGCACTCTGGATCGATCGACCGATCGATCCAAAGCCTCCCCGATCGATTGGGAGCAATCCAATCGATCGGATCCGACCGTTGGCATCGTATTTAGCTGTTGGCAAGCTGTTCCCTCGGTAGAGAACTCACGACCTTCTTCTCCAGCGAGCACAGATCTTCACAGGGTTTCTCCACAGAGTTCTCACCGTCAGATCTTGAAGTTCTTGGAGGTTCTTCCTGTTGGATCGTGAAACGTCGATAGAGGGGGGGGGACTGAATATCGATTCGAAAAATAATGAGTATAAACACAGCGGAATAAAAATTGGACACAATGAATTTTACTTCGTTCGGAGCCTGTGACGACACCTACTCGAAGGCCCGTACTTCGTGAGTACTTTCGTTGGGCAATTACTAGCAGTTCGAAAATGATTACAATTTAAGGTACAGTAATGCTTAGCAAAATAAAGAAAATACCGACAAGAATTAAGAACAGAAAAGGAGTATATCGTCGGATCTTCGTTAGCGTCGCAGGAGCGCAGAGCAGTAGAGCAGGCAGTCTGAGAATTCTGAGTTGATATCGAAGCTCTACCCTTGCCCCTTCTTTTATATGAAGCTCAGGGCGCCCCGGATCCCTTCCGAGCGCCCTGGTGAGATGTGGCAGGTCCAACCAGTGAGCTCCACGTGGCGACGCGCAATCGGGATAAAACTGTTGGTTGCTACTCGGAAAACCTAGAGGTTCCACTGTACAAAAATTTTGTACAAAGGTCTGAACCTTTTCATAGCTACCATGTGTTCTTTTAAATTAAATTTTGGATCGCCTGCGGAACTTAACATGTTTGATCCAAAACTTAATCTATTTGTTCTTTTAGGTTTTGACTTGGATCTCCTGCGGAACTTAACACGTTCGACCCAAGTCACCTTAAGTTATTAATTCCATTAAATATTAATTTCCATAATTGGTTCCCAGTACTGACGTGGCGAGGCACATGACCTTCTTGGATATGGGAGCAACCACCACCGACTAGACAAAACCTTTTATGGAAAGCTAATATTTAATTTCCTAAAATAACTTTAGGTTAACCGAAAAGAACAATCAAATCACAAGGAAAAGAAAAAAAAAAGAACACTATATCGAAAACAAATTCGAAACTCTAGAATCGTATGCCTCTTGTATTTAGTATTATTTTCAAAAATAACTAGTATGATGCGGAAAGGAAAAATACTAGTTATACCTTTTAGAAAAACCTCTTGATCTTCTACCGTATTCCTCTTCTAACCTCGGGCGTTGTGTGGGCAACGATCTTCCGAGATGAGAAACCACCAAAGCACCTTCTCCTTTCTTCAAATTTCGGCCAAGCACAAAGCTTCCAAAAGATGAAGATCTTTTCCACCAACCAAGCTCCAAGGGATGTTGGCTTTCTCTCCTTCTTCCTCAAGCTAGATCCGGCCACCAATTAAAACTCCATAAGCATGAAGAGGTTCGGCCACAAAGAGAAGAAGAAGAGAAGAAGGAAGGGCCGGCCACACCACCAAAGAAAAGAGGAAGAAAAATAGAATAGAGTCGTTCACCTTGAAGCCTCCTCTACCCCCTCTTTTATAATCCTTGGTCTTGGCAAATAAGGAAAATTTAATAAAAATTTCCTTAATTCTTTTTCCATTGAAAATAAAAATTATTTAATTAAAAATAATTTTCTTTTTCAAATACAATGGCCGGCCACCTCAAGCCCCAAATCAAGGAAAGTTTTAATTAAAACAAGAATTAAAACTTCCTAATTTGTTTCCGAAAATTTATAAAAATTTCTCCAATAATTTAATCCCTTCATGATTGGTTTATAAAAAGGAAATTTAATAAATTAAAATCTTTCTTTTAAACATGTGGATAAGAAGAAAATTATCTCTAAAAATTAAAATCTCTTTTAATCTACAAATAAGGAAAGATATCAAATCTTTTTTTAATCTTTTGTAGAAACTAATAAAAGAGAATTATTAATTTTTTAAACTTTCTTTTAAATCATGAACATGGTTAAAAAGGAAAGTTTTACCAAAATTAAAATCAACCTTTTAATCTACAAATAAGGAAAGAGATTTAGCTCTTCTCTTAATCTTTTGTAGAATCTTATAAAAGGAAAGATTTAAATTTTAAACTCTCTTTTAAAACATATAAGAAAATTTAAAAAAAATAAAAATCCTTTTTATTTTAATTTGGGCCGGCCACACCAAGCTTGAACCCAAGCTAGGGCCGGCCACCTTGAAGCACCCATGAACCAAACTTTGGCCGGCCCTAGCTTGGTCTCCAAGCTAGCTTGGCCGGCCCCTTATGGGATGGGTAAGAAGGTGGGTATAGTACTCTATAATTAAGAGGTTACGATAGGGACCGAGAGGAGGAATTGGTTTTGGTCTCCCGATAAAATTAAGCATCCCGTGTTCGCCCCAAACACACAACTTAATTTTATCAATAATAATTCATTCAACTAGAGAACTATTATTGAACTACCGCACCAATCCTAAATTACATTTTGGGCTCCTTCTTATTATGAGTGTGTCAGTCTCCCTGTGTTTAAGATAACAAATGTCTACTAATTAAGTAAGTTACTGACAACTCACTTAATTAATATCTAGCTCCAAGAGTAGTACCACTCAACCTTATTGTCATGTCGGACTAAGTCCACCTGCAGGGTTTAACATGACAATACTTATGAGCTCCTCTTGGGGACATTCTCAACCTAGATTACTAGGACACAGTTTTCTTCTATAATCAGCAACACACATTATAAGTGATATCATTTCCCAACCTATCGGGCTTATTGATTCATCGAACTAAATCTCACCCATTGATAAATTAAAGAAATAAATATCAAATATATGTGCTTGTTATTATATTAGGATTAAGAGCACACACTTCCATAATAACTGAGGTCTTTGTTCCTTTATAAAGTCAGTATAAAAGAAACGACCTCTAATGGTCCTACTCAATACACTCTAAGTGTACTAGTGTAATTATATAGTTAAGATAAACTAATACCTAATTACACTATGACCTTCCAATGGTTTGTTCCTTTCCATCATGGTCGTGAGAGCTACTGTTTATAATTTATAAGGTACTGATAACATGATCCTCTGTGTGTGACACCACACCCCATGTTATCTACAATATAAATTAATTGAATAACTACATTTATCATAAATGTAGACATCTGACCAATGTGATTCTTATTTCTAGATAAATGTTTATATCAAAAGCTAGGCTTTTAGTATACACTCTAACAATCTCTCACTTATACTAAAAGACTAAGCTGTCATATCTGCTGCCATACATCTGATTCCAATGCCTTTCAAAAAACTCTTGCCTTAACGACCTTAGGTTATCATCTGATGCAATCTAGGCGGCAACAACTTCTTCTCGTTATACAATTTCTCGTATTGGGTAGTACTTGTGCTCTATTGTGTTTACTTGCCTTATAGACTCATGGTTTCTACGAGTTTGCTACTGCACCATTATTATTACAATAAATTGTAATAATCTTTGGACAAACTAGAAATCATATCTAAGTCTATCTTGAGGTTATTAAGTCATTCAGCTTTTATGGCTACCTCAGAGGCTTGCCATATACTCAGCTTCTATGGTGGAGTCCAGAAAAACACCTATGCTTATCACTCTTCCATAGTTATGACTTTTCCTCCTAAAGTAAACACAAAACCCCGAGGTTGACTTATTATTGTTCCTATCCGATTGGAAGTCAAAATCCATGCAACCCACAAGAACCAAATTAACTGCCTTGTGAGCTAGCATATAATCTCTAGTGCCTCTAAGGTACTTCAATATATGCTTTACTGCAGTCCACTGTCCTTGTCCAGGGTTAATTTGATATCTGCTAACTATGCCCTTGGCAAAACAGATTTCTGATCTCGTGCATAGCATACATTAGGCTTCCGACAGCCGAAGCATAAAGAACTGCCTTTATTTCCTTTATCTCCTTTGATGTCTACAGAGACATATCTTTAGATAAAGTTACTCCATCCTGAAAAAGTAAAAAACCTTTCTTGGAGTTTTGCATGCTTAAAACGAGCAAGGATTTTTCCGATGTATGAAGCTTGGGATAAGTAAAATATTCTTTTCTTGCGATCCCTTATTACTTTGATCTCAAGAATATATACATTCTCCCAAGTCCTTTATATAAAATTATTTGGACAACCATACCCCTACTTCTGACAACATTTTGATATTGTTTCTAACTACCAAAAATGCTATCTACGTATAGTACAAGAAATATCACCACGTTTCCATCACACCTTTTGTATACACAAGACTTATCCGTTTACTCAATAAATCCATAGGTCTGGATTACTTTGATAAACCGGATATTCCAAGACCTTGAAGTTTTGCCTCAGTCCATAGATTGACTGAGCTTGCACACAAGATGCTCTTAGCCCTTTGCAATGAACCCTTCTGGTTGCTTTATATGGATGCTTTCATCAAGACTTCCATTAAGGAATGCTGTCTTGACATCCACTTGCCAAATAGATAAAAGAATCCAGATAGACTTAAGCATGGCTACCAGTGAAAAAGTTTCCTTTTCCATCAAGCCTTGCTTTGAAAGTTACTACCTTCCTTTCTATCCCTCTTTTCCTATTATAGACCTTTTAACACCCAGAGGCTTTTACACCATTTGGTGGTTCTACAAGCTTCCAGATTTTATTAGAATACATATATTCTAATTCTGTTATTCATTACTCTTTGCCAAGATGTTGCATCTTTATCTTGGAGTGTTTCGTCATATGTCCGGAGATCAGGTTCATGTCCTCCAGGGATCGAGTCCAAAAACTCTCCCAAAACATGAATCTTTTTAGGTTGCCTAACAACCCTCCCACTACGACAAGGCACTTTCTGCAATTGTGTATCATTTGTGATACGTGTTGCAGTTTCCTTATGGTATCTCATCTTGTACAGTTGGTACTAGATTAGACATGCCTTTTATTATTTCCTTAAGAACAAATTTTCTTATGGGCATATGGTTTATTACATAGTCATTTTCTAAAAATCGGTCATTGATGCTAACAATGACCTTCTGATTTTTAAGACTATAAACCTACTTTCATTTCACTAGGATAACCCACAAACAAGTGAATTCCTGTCCAACTTATCATTGTCTCTCTTCTGCATATGTGCTGGACTACCCGAATCCGAATATGCTTCGAAATAGGCTTACGCCTATTCAGCATTTCTATATGAGTAGAGAGTTCTGACTTTAGAAGGTACTATATTCACTCCCGTTTCCAGAGTATATCCTTAAAATGATTTTGATAATATTCTTAATAACTTATCAATCTACTTATTTCCATAAGAGTCCTATACCTTCCTTTTCCTACACCATTCTGTTGGGGTGTACCAGGTGCAGTTAGTTGGGATTGAATCCCTACTTCTGTTAAATGACTCCTAAATTCTCCCAAGAGGTACTTGCCACTACGATCTTACCGTAATGTCTTGATACTTTTACTTTGTCGTTTCTCCACATCAGCCTCGTACTCTTTGAACTAATCAAAGCACTTAGACTTGTGGCACATCAAGTAAATATATTTGTATCTCAAATAGTTGTCTATAAAATAGATGAAATATTTGAAACAACCTCTTGCCTAGATGCTCATAGGATCACACAAATCAGAATGAACCAATTCCAATATATCTTTGACTCCGTACCCCTTAGACTTAAAAGCTTCTTGGTTATTTTTCCTTCCAAGTAAGACTCGTAGGTTGGAAAGATTTCCACAACTAATGAACCCAAAAGTTCATCAGCTACCAATGAATCCTACTCAAGTTAATATAACCTAGCCTTAGATGCCAAAGATATAATTGGTTCATTTTCGAAGGTTACTTTCTCTTAAAGTTAGAAGATGTGTTACTAATTTCCATTTGTTGCATCGTGAGAGTTTTTGGATTTATAAATTGCCAACCAACGTACCAGAACAGATAACTTCCCTCTTTTCCTTAATAACAACTTTGTTATTAAAAGAGGCAGAATATCAAGTTCTTTGAATAGTTTAGAAACTGAAAACTAGTTCTTTCTAAACTTGGTGCGTAAAGACAATTACTCAAAAATCCATGTTTTATTATTATCAAAAGATAAACATCTCCCACTGCCACAACTACCATTTTTACAGTAGTGCCCATGTAGACGGTGTTTTAATTTTCATTTAGTTGCCGGGTTTCCTGGAACCCTGCAATGAATTACGGACATGATTAATGGCATCTGTATCTACACTCCAGGTTCTGGTAGATAACACCACTAAACATGTTTCAACTAATAAATTAAATACACCTATATTGTTCTTAGTTCTAAGAAGACAGTCTACCTTAATGTCCAAGTCCCATTTCCAATCATTACAATTGGGATTACTAAGTCTTTTCTATAGTATGACTACTAGGGGATTGATAAACATTTTAAATCCTAAGAATCACAAAAATATTTGGTCAAGATCAACTCCTTAAAAATCCCCATGAATTTTGTATGCCACGATAGTGTGGACGTATACAAAATCAAAGAGGAGATTTTATTCATTAATTTTATTATCTCGTCAACTTTACTTTATGACGAAATAAAATTAATAGTTGATCTGTCTTTGATCAAATATTTGGTCAAAAACTTTTGAATAAAAAAAAATATTGATTCCTCAAACAATATTATTTAAATTCTCCAACACCTCAAACACCGTGAATTTTGCATGCCACGTTAGTGTGGACGTATACAAATTCAACATTTGTAAAAGGAGGGTTTTAACCCATTAATTTTATTATCTTGTCAACCTAACTTTTTGACAAATAAAATTAATAGTTGGTATCATTTGGTTACACAAATAATAGTAGTGACTCCGATGGGGAGGATACTATTAGATGTGTCTAAGTGTATACCATTACTTGACACTAAGTCCATTAATAAGATTATGCCCCTTCCGTTAGGGAAGATCACACGCTCTTAATTAACTTCCTATAGTCATCCAAAATTGGAAGTCTGTTCTAGTGATCCACAAACATGCTCATCCGTTATGGAGGAAGGCACTCAGAGCCAACACACAAGCTTGTTTGCATCACTTACAAACCAGTAATGGAGACCATGGGATTTACTTAAAAATCCCTCTCCCACTTAGTTATTTATAAATGAGGAATTTTAACTATGCTAGCCTACTAAATATATAAACTAACATGCACACACAGCATAATATAAAAGCAATAAATAGAAAAATCTAATTTTCAACTATTATGGCTTTTATCTCTAGTTGTCCTCCGTGTGTTGTCATCCCAAGCTGTTGCCCGCCACGGGGTCTAGCTGTCGCATCCATCTTGCTCCTAGTTCCGCTGTGCCTCTGGTCCTTAGAAGGTTCCACGCTTTGCAAGATTCGATCCGCGACATAAATAGAATTTTACATTTTGATCCTATATTCCTCGAAGGAATGTACATGTAAACTAGATCGAACATAAAATAAAATTTACATCCATCGATCCTATATTCCATAAAAGGAATGTACATGTAACTAGATCAAAAAATAAAATCCTAATAAAACTAAATACAGCTCCTGCTGTATTTTATAATACAATCATGCACACACAATAAAATGCCCTTGACATGTCCAAGGGTCCAATCACACACATAATAACTATAAGCCATAATAGTTGGATCCTGCATCCATAAAGTTAGCACATCCTACTATTAACCTGCCTAAATTATGTATGACATGTGCATAATTAAACTAATACCAAATACACAGAGGCAAAACCCTAGCTCTGATATCAATTGTTGGTTGCTATTCGGAAAACCTAGAGGTTCCACTGTACAAAAATTTTGTACAAAGATCTGAACCTTTTCCTAGCTACCATGTGTTCTTTTAAATTAAATTTTGGATCGCCTGCGGAACTTAACACGTTTGATCCAAAACTTAATCTACTTGTTCTTTTAGGTTTTGACTTGGATCTCCTGCGGAACTTAACACGTTCGACCCAAGTCACCTTACGTTATTAATTCCATTAAATATTAATTTCCATAATTGGTTCTCAGTACTGACATGGCGAGGCACATGACCTTCTTGGATATGGGAGCAACCACCACCGACTAGACAAAACCTTTTATGGAAAGCTAATATTTAATTTCCTAAAATAACTTTAGGTTAACCGAAAAGAATAATCAAATCACAAGGAAAAGAAAAACAAAAGAACACTATATCGAAAACAAATTCGAAACTCTAGAATCGTATGCCTCTTGTATTTAGTATTATTTCCAAAAATAACTAGTATGATGCGGAAAGGAAAAATACTAGTTATACCTTTTAGAAAAACCTCTTGATCTTCTACCGTATTCCTCTTCTAACCTCGGACGTTGTGTGGGCAACGATCTTCCGAGATGAGAAACCACCAAAGCACCTTCTCCTTTCTTCAAATTTCGGCCAAGCACAAAGCTTCCAAAAGATGAAGATCTTTTCCACCAACCAAGCTCCAAGGGATGTAGGCTTTCTCTCCTTGTTCCTCAAGCTAGATCCGACCACTAATTAAAACTCCATAAGCATGAAGAGGTTCGGCCACAAAGAGAAGAAGAAGAGAAGAAGGAAGGGCCGGCCACACCACCAAAGAAAAGAGGAAGAAAAATAGAATAGAGTCGTTCACCTTGAAGCCTCCTCTACCCCCTCTTTTATAATCCTTGGTCTTGGCAAATAAGGAAAATTTAATAAAAATTTCCTTAATTCTTTTTCCATTGAAAATAAAAATTATTTAATTAAAAATAATTTTCTTTTTCAAATACAATGGCCGGCCACCTCAAGCCCCAAATCAAGGAAAGTTTTAATTAAAACAAGAATTAAAACTTCCTAATTTGTTTCCGGAAATTTATAAAAATTTCTCCAATAATTTAATCCCTTCATGATTGGTTTATAAAAAGGAAATTTAATAAATTAAAATCTTTCTTTTAAACATGTGCATAAGAAGAAAATTATCTCTAAAAATTAAAATCTCTTTTAATCTACAAATAAGGAAAGATATCAAATCTTTTCTTAATCTTTTGTAGAAACTAATAAAAGAGAATTATTAATTTTTTAAACTTTCTTTTAAATCATGAACATGGTTAAAAAGGAAAGTTTTTACCAAAATTAAAATCAACCTTTTAATCTACAAATAAGGAAAGAGATTTAGCTCTTCACTTAATCTTTTGTAGAATCTTATAAAAGGAAAGATTTAAAATTTTAAACTCTCTTTTAAAACATGTTATCCACATAAGAAAAATTTAAAAAAAATAAAAATCCTTTTTATTTTAATTTGGTCCGGCCACACCAAGCTTGAACCCAAGCTAGGGCCGGCCACCTTGAAGCACCCATGAACCAAACTTTGACCGGCCCTAGCTTGGTCTCCAAGCTAGCTTGGCCGGCCCCTTATGGGATGTGTAAGAAGGTGGGTATAGTACTCTATAATTAAGAGTCTACGATAGGGACCGAGAGGAGGAATTGGTTTTGGTGTCCCGATAAAATTAAGCATCCCGTGTTCGCCCCGAACACACAACTTAATTTTATCAATAATAATTCATTCAACTAGAGAACTATTATTGAACTACCGCACCAATCTCAAATTACATTTTGGGCTCCTTCTTATTATGAGTGTGTCAGTCTCCCTGTGTTTAAGATAACAAATGCCCACTAATTAAGTAAGTTACTGATAACTCACTTAATTAATATCTAGCTCCAAGAGTAGTACCACTCAACCTTATTGTCATGTCGGACTAAGTCCACCTGCAGGGTTTAACATGACAATACTTATGAGCTCCTCTTGGGGACATTCTCAACCTAGATTACTAGGACACAGTTTCCTTCTATAATCAACAACACACACTATAAGTGATATCATTTCCCAACCTATCGGGCTTATTGATTCATCGAACTAAATCTCACCCATTGATAAATTAAAGAAATAAATATCAAATATATGTGCTTGTTATTATATTAGGATTAAGAGCACACACTTCCATAATAACTGAGGTCTTTGTTCCTTTATAAAGTCAGTATAAAAGAAACGACCTCTAATGGTCCTACTCAATACACTCTAAGTGTACTAGTGTAATTATATAGTTAAGATAAACTAATACCTAATTACACTACGACCTTCCAATGGTTTGTTCCTTTCCATCATGGTCGTGAGCTACTGTTTATAATTTATAAGGTACTGATAACATGATCCTATGTGTGTGACACCACACACCATGTTATCTACAATATAAATTAATTGAACAACTATATTTATTATAAATGTAGACATCTGACTAATGTGATTCTTATTTTTAGATAAATGTTTATACCAAAAGCTAGGCTTTTAGTATACACTCTAATCCGGGCGCCCGGACCACCTTTCTCCAGAACAGGTCCTTCTCCTGCAAGACAAGGTTAGTCTGAGGCAAGTATAATAAATTTCCTGCAAAATAAAGTGTTAGCACAGTTCATGAGTTTGACATGAAAAAGTATGACTTAGATTCCGTCTTTCCGAGACCGGAATCTAGTCACGATCTCGACCTAGATATCCGAAATGGATCTAAGCCGGATGGACGCCTAATGTTCCCTTCCCGGGAAGGCGTCCTCCCAGTCACTCCCTTCTAGTGACTTACCTTTACTCATCTGCCAGACGTCCGGTCAACCCTTCGACCCGTCTGGACTTCTCGCCAGCTATCCGGTCAGCCCGTCGACCTAGCTGGACTTCTCGCCAAGCGTTCGGTCAGCCCGTTGACCCGCTTGGACTTCTCGCCAGCTATCCGGTCAGCCCGTCGACCTATCTGGGCTTCGTGCCAGACATCTGGTCAGCCCGTCGACCTGTCTGGACTTCTCCTGCACACTCGATCAAAGTGTCAGACAACACCAAACTAACTTAACCTGATTTGTCATTCATCGAAACCTGGGTTAAATCGTTAGTGCTAACCGCACCAACAATCTCCCCCTTTTTGATGGAATGACAACCTGGTTAAGTTAGTGAAAACATATGCAAGAAACATGCATTTATGTGGTTTTTAAGTTAGTTTGAATTTTCAGTTTGGTTCCAGCTAACTTAACCACCTAACCCTCCCCCTTTGGCATTCATCAAAAAATAAGTATGGATTAAGTAAACATAGACTTCAGACAAAGTAAGAAATAATGTCAAGTTAATTTGAGGGAGTTTAAACTTTTGAAAACTTGTTTAAAGCATTAGCTTTTAGCTTTTATAAAAATAGCTAAGTTTAGATAGTCTAATTTTCAAACATAAGTATATAAGTTCTAAATTTCAAGATCAAGTTTTAAAGTTTCAAAACACATTTCAATTTTGAAACGTTTTTCAAACATAAGTGTTCAAAATCAAAATTCCAAAACGTTTCAAGTTTGTAAAAGATTCAATTTTCAAAATTGAGGAAAATGATTTTGAGAAGCTTAGTTTGTAAACTTAAGTTTTGAAAAAAAAATCTAATTTCCACAATTTTTCAATAACAATAAAACTAATTTTTGCAAAATTTAACTTTCAAATCAAGTACAATCAAATTTTGAGAACTAGATTTAATTTTCAAAACTGAGTTAAATCTAAAAATCAAAAAAGTGAAACCCAATACAACTTATTGTATACGAGTTAGTTTGCAAACATAGTCGTTTACTTTCACTAGGTTGTTACAAATTTCAGCACACAGACTTATGTTTACAGGACTAGTACATTCAACAAGGTTTCGTAGGTTATAGTAGTTTATAACCTCCATAACAGGAGCACAAGAAACTAAAAAGAACGATCTATCTATGCATTTAGTCCTAATGGCCATATAAATGGTTGACTCAAATCTAAGTCTAAGTTCATCTGTGGGAAACCTAGGGTCAGTACTAGCATTAGAGGGCCCAGCACCAGTATTTGTTCGTTTCCTACTGTTATATCAAAGAGATATTCTAAATAAAAACATCAAGACAATATTTTAAAAAATATTTTAGACAAGGAAAAAGGATTTACCGAGGAGCCATCGTAAAATATAGAACTGATGACCTCGGTTGAGTCGCGGCAGCGTCTTCACCGCAAGAAAATTTAATTTTTAGAACACTCTCACACTGAGGTTCAGATAGAACCTTGGTAAGAGTGAAGGAGTTTGTGGCAAGTGTTGGGGGCACCTACTGCCCCCTATTTATAGGGAACTCCAGGCGCCCGGAGCCTTTCCGGGCGCCCGGGGTTGATTTCGGGCGGGGCGCCCGGATCCCTTCCGGGGCGCCCGGATCCCTATACCAGTGGTGCCCGACCCGTTTTTTTTTTAAATTATTTTTAAGTTAATTTAAAATAATTTTAAAAATAGTTTTTGAGGTTAATTTGGTTTTAGAATTAAAAGTAAATTAATCGTAATTCATTTTAGTTATTTAATTCAGAATTTGTTTAGTTTGAAATTTAACTGATTCAGTTCGAAATTTGATTTGAAATTCGAAATTTAATTTAATTAATTTAATTTGAGATTTAAATTATTTAATTCAAAATTTAATTTAATTAATTCAATTTGAAATTTAATTTTGATTCTTAGTTATCTCACCCGATCTAAGTTGTCAATCAGGGAATCCTATAATTTTGTGAGATGGATTGGATTTTTAATTATGAAGTTTTGGTTTAACTTGTGTTAGATTCAGTTTTAGCTTTGATCTCTACAAACAGGCATTCTTCGGATAAACTTCTAAGCTTGGTGAGTCACATGGACGTCATTAGAAGTAACCAACCTTTCAAGGTTTTCCGAATAGTCTTGTCCACGGAGCTTAGTACTAAAATTTGGTCTAACTGGTTGGGATTCGTTTAAGGGTAGCTTCGGTCAGTTCCACTTGGCCAAATGCACCAGATCGAAACCATATCTTTCTAGACATGCGATGCCCAAGCTTCCCTAACGTACTATCATCCAAAAACTTCACCAGTACCATGATTCAAGTTAAACTTGGTCTCTTTTTAACTAATCCTAATTACCCTGCCGAGTTAGTTTGTTTAGGTTACCCTGTCGGGTAAGTTAGTTTTGGAGGTGCCAGCTATTCTGGAGCCTCCCCCTGAATTATTGGGCATTAATTTAAATTTTGGTTTTAGGTTTGTGTCGATTCCTTTTATAGTTATAATTAACTTGGTGATAATTTATATTTTGTTGAGTTTTAATATTTTTAAATTTTGATTTCTTTGATTTGTGTTTTGGGTTTTGATTTAGTTTATTCGAGTTAATATAACATATTTTTTCTTTAGGTATGTAATATTGATTAATTCCTACTTGCGTGGTCAAACACGCTTTCGGAACCCAAGCTTGATTAGTTGATTTGTATTGGGTTTTTAACGATTTGAAAGTTTTATTTGAATTCGACTTGTATCCAAGTCCGGTTTTATTATAACATGCTTTTTGATTGTTCAGGATTAAGTCTAGATTTTTTGATATTGTAGTGAATTTCTCTAGTATTTCTTTTAAGTTATTAATTTCTGATTTTAATGTTGAGTTCTCTTCAAGTATTATATCTTGAGTTGGATTTAAATTCTTTATTTGTTCCTTGAGGTCTTGATTTTCCTCAAGGAGTGATTTGTTTTCATTTTCTATTTTAATTAACTTACTATTTAAGCAAGAAATAATTTTAAAGAATTTTTTGTTTAAATTAAAATATACCTCATCCGTGCCTTCGGAAACGAGTACGGACTCGTGGCTTGATTCGGGTTCGCACCCATCTTCTGATTCATCTCCATCAGCGCGAGGTGGCTCTGGTGTTTATGCTCTTCTCCCTCAGATTCGTCCGAGGAGTCGTCCCACGTTGCTTTGAGGGCCTTCTTTTTGGTTGGCTTCGGTTTGTCGAATTTCAGTCTTGGGCATTCGTTCTTGTAGTGCCCCTTTTTGTTGCATCCGAAGCACGTCACGTTCTTTTGTTCCGAGGGAGAACTGATCTTTTGAAGATACTTCTTGCTGAAGCTTCTTTTTTTCCTGGTGAATATTTTTCTTACCAGGTTCACCAGGTGTTCTTCGTCTTCGGAATCTTGATCAGAATCTTCTTCAGATTCAGGCTTGCTTTTCTTTTCTTTGGATGAGCCTGCAAATAAAGCAATACCTTTCTCGGCTCCAGCATTAGTTTGTTCGTGTAATTCCAATTCACGGAAAAGCTCGTCTAATTTTAACTTAGATAAATTTTTCAAAATTTTGTAGGCATCTACGATTGATGCCCACAAGCTATTACGAGGAAAAGCATTTAGAGCGTACCTTATTAAATCTCTGTTTTCCATCTGGTGGCCTATCGCGTGGAGTCCGTTGAGGACGTCTTTGAATCTTGCATGCAGTTGACTTGCCGTTTTCCCTTCCTGCATTTTTATATTAAATATTTTATTTAAAAGTATGTCTCTTTTTGTTACCTTTGCGTCGCTTGTTCCTTCGTGCAACTCGATCAGTTTGTCCCACAATTCTTTAGCATTCTGATGTAGTCCGACCCGGTTCAGCTCTTCTCGTGTTAGGCCGCAGTGTAGCATATTGATCGCTTTGTTTTCTGTCGACGCCTTTTTCCTCATGTCCGGAGTCCACTGTTCCATGTCTAGTGGATTTCCGGAGTTGTCGGTTGGAGCTCGGTAGGCCTTTATAACGCTGAACCACTGATCGTAATCCGTCTTTAGGTATACTTCCATTCTTTTCTTCCAGTACGAGAAGTCATCCCCGTTGAATAGGGGAGGACGTACTGTGCTAAAGCCTTCTAGTTGAGACATTCTGCACACAAGTAAACAACGAAAAAAAATATCCCAAGACTTGGTCTTGGATTAGCAGTGCGGGAAAGATAATAAGAATATCTAAATTAGTGTTACACCAATATGGATTTAATTGCAACGGAGGAAAGCAAAAAGAAAAGAAAAAACTTTCCGGATTAATAATAATAATATTAGATTAGAATTAGGCGTAAAAATTTTTCACCCCCTGTCTGATTGGTGGTTGCACCAAATTAGAGCGGTACCTGCTCTGATACCACTTATTGGATCGTGAAACGTCGATAGAGGGGGGGGGTGAATATCGATTCGAAAAATAACGAGTATAACGCAGCGGAATAAAAATTGGACACAATAAATTTTACTTCGTTCGGAGCCTGTGACGACTCCTACTCGAAGGCCCGTACTCCGTGAGTACTTTCGTTGGGCAATTACTAGCAGTTCGAAAATGATTACAATTTAAGGTACAGTAATGCTTAGCAAAATAAAGAAAATACCGACAAGAATTAAGAACAGAAAAGGAGTATATCGTTGGATCTTCGTTAGCGTCGCAGGAGCGCAGAGCAGTAGAGCAGGCAGTCTGAGAATTCTGAGTTGATATCGAAGCTCTACCCTTGCCCTTTCTTTTATATGAAGCTCAGGGCGCCCCGGATCCCTTCCGGGCGCCCTAGTGAGACGTGGCAGGTCCAACCAGTGAGCTCCACGTGGCGACGCACAATCGGGATAAAACTTGCCTCCCGGGCGCCCGGACCACCTTTCTCCAGAACATGTCCTTCTCCTGCAAGACAAGGTTAGTCCGAGGCAAGTATAATAAATTTCCTGCAAAACAAAGTGTTAGCACAGTTCATGAGTTTGACATGAAAAAGTATGACTTAAATTCCGTCTTTCCGAGACCGGAATCTAGTCACGATCTCGACTTAGATATCCGAAATGGATCTAAGCCGGATCGACGCCTAATATTCCCTTCCCAGGAATGCGTCCTCACAGTCACTCCCTTCCAGTGACTTACCTTTACTCATCTGCCAGACGTCCGGTCAGCCCTTCGACCCGTCTGGACTTCTCGCCAGCTATCCGGTCAGCCCGTCGACCTAGCTGGACTTCTCGCCAAGCGTCCGGTCAGCCCGTTGACCCGCTTGGACTTCTCGCCAGCTATCTGGTCAGTCCGTCGACCTAGCTGGGCTTTGTGCCAGACATCCGGTCAGCCCGTCGACCTATCTGGACTTCTCCTGCACGCTCGATCAAAGTGTCAGACAACACCAAACTAACTTAACCTGATTTGTCATTCATCAAAACCTGGGTTAAATCGTTAGTGCTAACCACACCAACACTTCCAAGTCAAGAGGCGGATCTACAACAAGAAGAAGAAATCTAGGGTTAGGGTTTTTCTTGTGCTAACTTGTAAGTTTTTAGCTTGTATTTTGTTCCCTTTCCCTTTCTTCTTGTAGTGTGAACTTGTAGGGATTCTCCGCCTTTGGTAATTACCATAAAGGAGTGTTTTATTAGTGGAGGGTGCGTGAGTGTGTGCATTCTTGGACTAGTCACCTCTTGTGAGGTGGATACCAAGTAAATCCTTGAGTTAGCATTGTTGTATTTGTGTTCTTGAATTTTCCGCTGCACATCATCGCAAGAAACAAGCAATGACGAGCACGAGATCGCGCCGAGCTCTTCACCCCCCTCCCTCTAGCTACATAATCGGTCCCAACACCATAGAGTACTTATACTTCTAACAAAGATCAGAGGCGGAGTAGCCTCTTATAGTAGTTAAAAGCTAAGAAGAAATACAAAAGTTAAATATAGATGCATCCTTTACAACTAGCTCTAGGGTGTTATTTATAGTCTGCTGGTCAAAAATGGTTGTTGTTAATGTGTCAATTTAGAGGGGTTTCGAATGCTTAGGGGCACCTCCAACTAGATAAATTTTATCCTTATCACTACCAATGTTCAACTATTCAGGCGGCTAGAGGCACCTTGGTTCGGCTGAGCTGGATTCCACAGTTTATCTCTTTGCTAACGACTATAGCTTATTAGGGGCGCCTCTGATGAACCGAGGCGCCTCAAGTTCATTGCATGAGAGGCTCCTCGGGTCTTCACTTCATCAAAGCGCCTGCAGTCGATTAGAGGTGCCTTAGATGGGCAACTTCCGAATTGACCATCACTCTTTTCACGCTTGGGTGATGCTCCGGTCGTCCGGAGTTGAACCCACTCAAATCCAATTCTAACCTTCTTCTCGAACAAACTTCCTCCTGGTTTCTTGTCCCTTGGATGCACCGTGTGCGCCCTTCTTGCTCCACCGACGTACTCTTCTATAGCTCCTCAACCCTTAAATGCATTGAGTTCATTAGCTTTCTTCCTGTGTCATCCTTCTCGCTTACTACATCTTTCACTCGATTTCGTGTTCCTAAATTCCTGCACACTTAGACACAAGATATCAAACATACAAGACCTAACTTAACTAGGTTGATCAATATCAAAACTACCTAAAGTACTTACAAAAAGAACACTAGATCACCGACGACTATCAGAGCGCACGTTTTTGAGAGATCAATATAGAAAAGGAAGAGTTGATTAGGTTTTAAAAAAAAAGGCAATTTACCAAAAGGCGTATTTAGGTTTTTTAATTTACCAAAAGACGCATGTTACTTTGTTATTTATCAAAGGGTGCACCTTTTTACAGTGCCTTTTCCATTTTATTCTCCTGACAAATTTGATTGTTTTTCTTTTTATTTTTTCTATCATTTCTCTCTCTCTTCTCTTTCCTCCTATGCATGCAACATTTCTTTTCTTTCCTCTGTTTTTTTTCTTTCCTCTCTCTACAGTGCTCTTCCAATGCATGCATGCATGATAACGTGAACTTAAAAAGCCTCCTGAGAAATCGATTCTTCTAAAGATATTTTAACACCCCTTAGAAGCCAAAATAAGCAATGAATAGTATTATTTAACTCCTTATTACTCTAAAAATTTATAGGAATTGAAATTAGTGCAATCAAAGCTTTCTAGGTTCATCAGTGAATTCGACCAAAATCTATTGATGGACTTAGAGAGCTCTAATTATACCCATTTCAGTTTTTGTAGATTTTTGAGGTTACAAGGAGTTCAAATATACTGCCCATTATTTATTTCGACTTCTCAAATGTGTTAAAATGTAATAAAAAAGAATCATCAAAATTTTTCACGTTAGGCCTAATATGGAATCTCATAACGTTCCCTATAAAGGTAATGCCTCTAAATCTTTAGAGCAAAGATAACTGCTGCTAATTCCAAGTGATGTGTGGGATAGTTTTGTTGGGACCTTGAGGTTCGCTAGAGGGGGGTGAATAGTGTCTCACCCAAAATGTCGCTTCCTACAATGCTTAGTGTGCAGCGGAAATACAAACAAACAAGTAGAAAGCTAATCTAAATATAAGACAAGAAATACAAACCAAGCTATACGATCATTTAATGTGGTTCAGAGATCAGGGCTCCTACTCCACGGCAGTCCATAAGGTGGGCGATCCCGATCCGTCGGTAGATGACTCCCCGGTAAACTCTGGCTGGCTCACGTAACTCCTTGTGAGTGGAGAAACCTCACCACAACTCTCACAAGAACACTTGAAACGTTAGGGCACAGGTAGACTACTAATAGGGGTTAACCACTTCTATTTCATCAACTTTGGCCAAACACCCCGAGCTCTATTAAATAGAGCTCGGAAGGAAAACACCTATTGTTTTCCCCGCCACCAGTCGACTGGTAGAACTATCAGTCGACTGCCCCCTGTGAAAATTCGATTGTTACATCCCAACGGCTTGATACCAGTGGACTGATACTTCCATCAATCGACTTCTCCACACTAATTGAACGAACAGAAGCATTATGTTCATTCCCAGTCAGTGTCTGATCGACCACACCAGTCAACTGATGAAAACATCAGTTGACTGCTACAGTACTGCTACAGTGACGCTACAATATTGCTACATTATTGCTACAGCAAAACCCTAATCCTTGGATTTAACCCCTGAGTACATTCACTCAACACTCGTCCTCGCCGACCAACCTAGACCTAGCCTTCTAGCCTCCTCCATCAGCTTTGCATCCCTCGGATGCCTCCCTATCCTTCACGTCTTGCCTTCTGGAGCTTCCATCGGCCTTGTCATTATTGTCGAGTCTTCCTTTGTTAAGAGGTTGCGCCTCCGGGACTTCATTCATTGCCAAGTCACACTTGAACTTACGTTGCCAAGACTGCATGCTTGGACTTACACCGCCAAGACTCATCCTTGGACTTTTCTCCTTTGCCAAGATCACACTTGGACTTTCCTTGTTGTACCTGTATCCTGTACACTCACAATGCATATCAAATACAACAATAAACCTAACTTAAACCTTTACCCAAACATCAAAACCTAGGGTCACTAGATTGCTCCAACAAGTTTTGCTTATATACCTTCAACTGACGGGAAGCATAAGCAATTGCCTTCCCATTTTGCATCAGCACAGTCTCTAAACCATTCTTGGAGGCATTTGTGTATACCACGAACCAACCTGAACTGCTTGGAATTGCAAGTACTAGCGCCATCATCAATCTTTCTTTCAGCTCCTCGAAACTCTTCTCACATTGGTCCGTCCATACATACTGTACCCCATTGTTGGTCAGCGAAGTTAGGGATTGGGCAGTCCGTGAGGAATTCTAGATGAACCTTCGATAGTAGCCTGCCAACCCTAAAAATCTTTAAATTTTGATAGCATTTCTCTGAGTAGCCCAATTCTAGATTGCCTCTACTTTGGCTGGATCCACCTCTATACCCTTTTCTGAGATTATGTGTCCCAGGAATGGAATTTGCCTCAGTCAGAAGTCACATTTACTAAACTTCACGTATAATTGTCTATCCTTCAAGGTCTGCAACACCACAGTCATATGTTGACGGTGTTCTTCGTGACTCCGAGAGTAAATTAATATGTCATTAATGAAGACAATAACAAACTGGTTCAAATATGGTTGAAAGATCCGATTCATCAAATCCATAAAGATTGCTGGAGTGTTAGTAAGCCTAAACGACATAACTAAAAATTTGTAGTGACCGTAACGAGTTCTGAATGCAGTTTAATGGGCGTCCTCCTTTTTCACCTTTACTTTATAGTAATCAAACCTCAAGTCGATTTTTAAGAATATCGTAGCCCCTTGTAGCTGATCAAACAGATCATCAATCCTGGACAGTGGGTATTTATTCTTGATTGTAACTCGATCCAGCTCCCGGTAGTCTATGTACAAACGCATTGTCCCATCTTCTTGCGCACAAATAACATCGGTGCTCCCCATGTTGACACACTCGGTCAGATGAAACCTGTCCAGTAGCTCCTGCAGCTATTTCAATTCTTTCATTTCTTTGTGTGTCAATCGGTATGAAGTTTTAGACATCGGAGTGGTTCCAGGTATCAATTCTATCCCAAACTCCACCTCTCTAACAAGAGGAAATCTTGTGATGTTGTCTGGAAAAACTTCTAGAAAGTCTCGTACCACCTTCACTTCCTCCAATCTCGGTCTATGATTCTCAGAAGTAACCATGATATTGATTAGAAATATGTTACACTCCTTACCCAGCATTCATTGAGCTTTACACAGTGTAATGATATAGGGAAGATTTGGTCTTGGGGTTGCATTAAAAATGAAGGATTCCTCATTTGGTAGTTTTAACTTGACCATCCATTGTTTACAGTCAATGATAACCTCGTGCTGGGTCAACCAATCTATTCCCAGGATCACATCAAAATCTGTCATTTTCAGGACAAAAAATTCTGCATACATCGTACGATTTTGTATTATCATCTGACAATTCCTTACCATACTGTTGATGTGTAGTTCTTCTCCATAAGGTAAAGAAACACTATACCCCATAGTCATTCGATCGAGTGCAATGCCCAGTTTTGCAGTATAAGTCATAGATATAAAAGAATGGGTAGCTTCAAATCTATTAATACATGAGCAGGTAGATTGACAACAAGGATTATACTTGTGATGTTAGCAGAATCCAGATCCACCTGCTCTTGTGTCATAGAAAACACCCTTCCCTTGGTTGGCTCTTTGAGCTGGGGGCAGTCTCTAGCAAAATGCCCTGATTTCTTGCACATGTAGCAAATATTTCTATCCACCAGACACTGACCTGCATGAACCTTCTCACACTTGGGGCACTGGACTCTGTCATCGACTTTGGAAATAATGCCATCAATTGATCGAGATCTCTAGTGCTGCTGCCGTGGTTGTGTTTGCTTCTGCTGTTGCTTGCCTTGAAATTGAGCAGACAAAGGCTTCTTCTTACTCGCCCCTTGCTGTTCTCTTCCTTGGTAATCTGCTCTCTTGTTCTGCGTTTTCTTGATCATATCATTCCAATCCCTTTTTGACATCAGAGCCTGGTCCACTGTCTCTCTGAAGGTGGTGACCTGATTCAACCTGACATCATGCGGAATTGTAGCTCTTAGCCCCTCGATAAAGTGCTTAAGCTCCTCTGCCGGTTGTCCTACGAACATGGGTGCAAAATATCATCCCCTCTCAAATTTCTTGACATACTCGGCCACCATCATGTCTCCTTGCTGAAGCTCTAGGAATTCTCTTGCCAGTCGAGTTCTACTATCGATGGTGAAGTACTTTCCATAGAATACTTCTTTGAAGCCCACCTAGGTTAAGGTAGTCAGATCTATCGCAGAGCGTGCACCCTCCCACCATATCTGAGCATCGTCTCGTAACATGAATATGGCACACCTAACCTTGTCAACGTCCGTGAGTTTCATGAAGCCATAGATCGTTTCTAGTGATCAGATCCATCCTTCCATAACGATCGGATTTGTGGTGCCCTTAAACTCTGTCGGCCCAAGCTCCATGAATTGTCTGTAAACTGGGTTCACGCTGGTTGTGGGACAACTAGCATTTCCATCTTCTCTAGCTCTCAACAATTGCTAGATTTGCCCTCCATGAATGCTGTTCTACTCATGTAAGAGCACGGTAAGCCCTGCTAAGAACTGACTATTCTGGCCACCAATTTCACCATTGTTCCTTCTGGTAGCCATAACCTATACATCCCAACATACACTCAGTATTACTCCACACTTGCATATTTATATACTATTCGTATCTTAGACAAGTTACCAAATTGAATTCAGGACTATAATAAAATAAATCTTACAAACTTGAAGGTGGAAGTAGCCGAGTTCTTGACGAAATGACATGCGCATACTGCCCTTTAGGAGTACCTGCTCTGATACCAACTGAAAAGACCCTTAACTTACCATCCATACCAAGGACCCATAATAAAAGTTTGCAACCATTATCAGTTAACTTGAAGACCAACTTCCAATCAAATATTAAAACTCCCATACATCGTCGTTAAGGAACCATATTAGAAAATCTAATCAATCATGAACCATCATAACCAACACAAATCATAGCTTCACGATTCAAAGAGTCCAACACTACTCCTCATACAAGTAAAGAACAGACTCCACAGAAAACAAGAGTCATCACAATACTCCTAAATTTCTCGGACAGTGTGTCGAGGTGTTATCCCGCCTCCTCGTCTACTCCATGTGCATGTCCTCTATAGTACCCTGGGGAATGCCTCTCTCACCTGCATCATAGATATCATGAGTCTATAGACCCAACAAGAACATCTTAATATGAAAATATGACATCCGTGAGAAGAAGAATCAGTAACTAGAATACAGAATACAAACTTAGATACGATATAGAAAAAAACACTTGAAGCAGAAAAATAAATCTATACCACTAGTAAAGATCAATATGTTACACATATGGTAACCACCATTTGAGCCAGTCATTCAGTTCATAATCATGACCCTAGAGGTACCTCCTAGGAGAACATGTAGTCATATAGCCGAAGTTAACATAAATTACACTATCAATCAAGTTTAGAAGAGTCCTCCCCGGAGCTCATCTTGAGGCACTCATCCCATACTACCACCACATGTGCCCATATCCATCCAATTATACACATAAAACATAACCAAAAAAGGAACAATTACACAAACAACACTCATTTCCATTATACCAAATTCTGCCAAAATATTCCATTAACAGTAGCATGAACTAGCTTACCATCCAATATCAATCAACAACTTTCCAATCTACTTTTCAAATCTATATCAGCAAACTCAACCAACATAAAAGAAAACAAATCAACAACAAAATCAAATTGAAACCTCACAAGCTGACATTACCTACACCATAGAAGGAATCGCAAGGGAATGTTGGAATCCAATCTAAATCATAAAATTCCATTCTACGGTCCTAAAGCATCATGGAGAAAATGAATGTTCTTGAAATCAAGCTAAAATCCTAGAACTGACAAGGAAACACAGAGCCTCATAAGGAAGAAGGACATCATCGAAATCCACTATAAACTCCTAATCGGATGAGAAATCTGAATTAAAAGGAAGAACCAAAATCGTCCCAAGTCTTATTCCATAACATACTGTCCACAAATTTGGAAGCATGAAGAAAAAAAACATCACCGATCGATACCTTAAATTACCCATACCACCCAAAACCTTTGAGAACTGTAGAACGAAGCAAACATCACACCTACATCTCCACGAAATCGGTTCAGAAACTCGATTCAACAAAAAGAACAGAGTAACTTTGCAATCAAACTCCAATACTGAAATCCGTTGCCGGAACCCGAAATAAATCGCAAAAGAAAACAACACATCAATGGTAATCGGTTCGGAACCATACCATGCCTAAATTTCCAAAGAATCTTTCCGGGATCTCAACCCAACAAGAGCAATCAAGGTAACACTGAAGTCAACCACCGACTCTACCAACACTAGAACCATCGCAAAGAACCCAAGCAAGAAAACTTGATTCAAACGTAAACACCCACACCCATTGTGGGAATCAGAAAGAAAAACATGCGATAAAGCAAGAACAAGCACCAACAGCATGAGCATCACAGAAACCTTAAATCGTAGCTCATCCAAGTAGACAATCAGCATAAGCAAGCTTGCCAACAACTCCTAGCACCTAATCCTTACCTCACTGATCTCATACCCACATAATAGAGAGTACTTGCCTTTCTCTTCTTCTTGTCATCGTAGGAATCCCTCGCCCCAGTGGTGTTGTGCCGGTAGGGAGGTATTTGAAGGTCTCTGCGTACGATCGCAGTGTCCTCTGCGGGCTCGTCGACGCGGGAAGATGCTTGGTCGGAACTCGGGGCTTAGTGAGAAGCTCCGTCGAAGTCAGCGAAGCTGAACAGGGAGAAGAAATCGACATTTTGGGGAACAGTGAGGAGAGATCGGTGAACTTAGGGATTTTATACCTAGGTTACTTGATTCTTACTTAGGCTAACCAAATCAATCAACTCCTAATTTAATTGTGTGTCATATGCTTCATCAAGTTTCATATCTCTATCCCTTCTAAATGTGTCGTACAAGTTCATTTAAAATTCTAAGAAAATTTTATAAATTAATCCCTTGTTAGGATCGAAAAGTAGCTAGAGGGGGGGGGGGGGGGGGGGAATAGCTCTTCGCGTGTTCGTTGTTGGCGTTGCTCGTTTCTTCAAGGATGTGCAGCGGAAATACAAAGAAACAAAAGCATACAACGCTAATACTTGAAATTTTACTTGATATCCACCTCACAAGAGGTGACTAGTCCAAGGATCCACACACTCACATACCCTCCACTATGAAATCACTCCTTTTCAGTAATTACCGAAGGCGGAGAAGCCCTACAACTCTCACAATACAAGAAGAAAGCAAGGGAAACAAATACAATAGATATCTTACAAGATATGGAATGAAAACCCTAACCCTAGCTTTCTTCTTCTTGCTTTTGATCCGCCTCATGACTTGGGAAACCTCCTAGAACCTTCAAGAACTGGCGATCTGAGCTTGAGAGAAGTGTGGAGAAGTCGCTGAAGTGATCTGAGATGAATCGGTGAAGTTCTACCGCAGCCATCGCACGTCTGCAGCTCAAATACGACGCAACGGTCGGATCCCGATCGATTCAAAAGCTCCCAATCGATCGGGGAGGCTTTGGATCGATCCACGGATCGATTCAGAGCGCCTCTGTGCTATGGGAAAACGCCTGGATCGATCCACGGATCGATCCAGCGCTTATCGCGTGAACCAGCAGCGTCCCAATCGATCGGCTGATCGATTGGGACCTCTGGATCGATCCACTGATCGATCCAGAGGCTCTCTGTTCGCTGGAAAAGGCCTGGATTAGTGGATCGATCCAGAGGCTCTCTGTTCGCTGGAAAAGGCCTGGATCGATCCACTGATCGATCCAGAGGCTTTCTGTTCGCTAGGAAAAGCCTGGATCGATCCACTGATCGATCCAGCTCTTGGTTTTTATCCAAAACCAAGTCCCAAGCCTCTCAACCCAACATTCGGTCAACCTTGACCTGTTGGTATATCATGCCTAGCATCTGGTCACTCCCTTGACCTGCCAGGACTCCCCACCAAGTGTCCGGTCAGTCCCTTTGACCCACTTGGACTTTTCTCTTCGTGCTAAGTATCCGGTCACTCCCTTGACCTCCTTGGACTTCCACCACATGTCTGGCCAATCTTGACCAATCTGGATTTCCCTGTGCCTGGCTTCACTCACCAGGTCTTTCACCTAGCTTCACTCACAGGATTTTCACCTGGCTTCACTCACCAGGATTTTCTTCTGCCTGGCTTCACTCACCAGGACTTCCAATCTGCCTAGCTTCACTCACTAGGACTTCTCTTCTGCCTGGCTTCACTCACCAGGTCTTTCACCTAGCTTCACTCACTAGGATTTTCACCTGGCTTCACTCACCAGGATTTTCTTCTGCCTGGCTTCACTCACCAGGTCTTTTACCTAGCTTCACTCACTAGGATTTTCACCTGGCTTCACTCATCAGGATTTTCTTCTGCCTAACATCCCAGTTAGAACTTCCCAGTCAAGTATCCGGTCATCCTTGACCTACTTGACTCTTCTTCAATCAACCTTGTATTGTCAAACATCGAAACTCAAACCAAGACTCAAGCTTGGTCAACCAGGTCAACCAGGTCAACCTTGACCTGAGGGATGTTGCACCAACAATCTCCCTCTTTTTGATGTTTGACAATACCAACACTATCACTTACAATACCACATGTAAGTTAGGCTAATCCCATAGCCTAAACCTTCTTCATGCCACTAGGTAATGAATACACATAGGCAAACTCCCTCTAGGTAATGAAAGCCTAACTTACTCCCTTTCATTCTCCCCCTATTGGCACACATCAAACCATGCCCCATTTTTGGGCACACATCAACAAATTCACTTGTTGAAAACTCTCCCCCTGAAGAGTTGCTCATCGTTGTTCACAACTTCAGTCGTTGTGATCAATACGATAATGAAGATCCCATACCCTTCATTATTCTTAACCCTACATTCTCCCCCAATGTAGGCAAATGTCCATCCTTGAGCATTATCCACTTGAAACCACTTGAACAATGAGGATATCCACTCCCCATTAAGGTTCAAACGCTCAACCTTGAGCATGTTCTTAACGGAAGGTTAACCACCTACCAAGGTTCATGAAAAATAATTTTCATGTCTTTAAAGAGTCCCTCCCCCTAAAGACATGGTGGTAACTTTTTTCATTGCACCAACAATGACTTGGAATCCCTAAACTTTAGGAAACCCAATTTTAGAAGTTTTGAGGTTCAAATATTCAAAATTTGAAACAAACCTCAACCTAAACTTTAACTTAGCCTTCCTTAACCAATCCATCCTTATTTTCCACACGAAAATACCCTTTTTATGTATACAAATGTATTTTCAGGGGTTTGGAATGGTTAACTAGACTAAAACAGGTTCAAAGATGCTGAAATCAGACATTCCCAGCCAAAATCAGCATCTTCGATCGATTAGAGTTGGGTTCCAATCGATTGAACCCTGCTGAATCGATCCATTGATCGATTCAGTCTACTTGGATCGATCGGCTGACCGATCCAGCGAGCTTCTGCTCGCTAGAATTGCCTTCTGAATCGATCCACTGATCGATTCAGACACTCCAATCGATCCATGGATCGATCGGAGCTCTGATAGTTGCTGAATTTCAAATTCAGCCAACTTCAGAAACCCCTAGAAAATTCTACAAAAATCCAAAAATCATGAAATTTCGTGTAGACATTATTTAGGGCATACTTTATCATGGAAAAATAGCTTTCTATGAAAATACATCATATTTTCAAAGATTGACACAAACTTGAGAACTTACAAAAACTTTAGTGTTTTCTTCAAGTTTGTGTCTAACTATTCAATGGTGATTACTATCAAAAGATAGCCTTCACCAAGGTTTTCCAAAAACCTTTTAAAATAATTTTCAAAACCAATATCCCATCACATTCCTTGGGCTTAATGCACATGACTTGTACATTAGCTTTCCCAATGATGGGAAAACACATAACTATGTGTTTTGATGAACCTAAAACTCAAAAGAATGCACTAAATCAACATCTTGAGTTTTATTCATCTTCCTAACATCTCACTTGTATCTAACGTGCACTAAAACACATACAAGTCATTTTATGTGTCTTTGTGAGATGTAAAATTTGGTTTTGCCCTAATCTAGGGATCATGCATATCTATCTAGGCATTTTGTGGATATTGAACATCCACTTAGGATGTTACTTGTTAATACCACTTGTTGACAATGCTTGTTGAAAACACTTATTGATAAATGCCATTTGTCCTTGCTTTTAATGAATTAAACATAATGCATGATAATGTTATGGCATACATCAAAATGAAATAGCTTTCAAAAGAAAGATTCCTATAATTACATGATGTATGTATGACATGACATGATATTTTTGTATTTTTATAATAAGGCATGAGTGCAAAAATAAAACATGATGTCATGACAAATAATGAGCAAACAATCATGGCAAGATTTAGCGTAAATAAAATATACCTAGATTATCTATCTAAGTATCCTTAATCTTAGCTAATCCTAAAACTTAAACCCTAGATTTGCCCAAAGTTCTTCAAGAAAGTGCCAAAACCTAACTTGACATTTCTAATTCTCTTGATTAATTTATGCCAATTGAAATTAAGCATATTCCTCAAGTGTTGGCATATTTCATTTTTCCACAAGAGAAGCACTTTAAATTAAGGCTTAGATTTGCCTTAAAATATTAAGAAAATACCAAAATCCCAACTTGGTATTTCTTATGTTTTCCCAAATTGTGCCAATTAAGATTAAAATCAATATTTTCAATTTTCTGGCACATTTTACTCTTCCAAAGAGTAAATGTAAATCCATTTCATTTTCAAAGGTTAATAATAACCTTGAAAATGCTCCTTGAGTGTCAATTTCTTCAAAGTTGGGTTAACTACCCTTCTTTTTAGAGTTGACACTCTCTAACCCATCTATGGGGTAGAGAAGATGCTCCTAGGAACCCAAAACCTATTGGTGCTCCTTGGATGCTCTAGGTATTTACTAGGGATAACTTCCCTAGATACCTTCCTAATGACCTTGTTGGGCTTCTTAGAAGCCTTGGTCACATTTTCTAGGTCAACTCTAGGGATAACCTCCCTTGTGACCTTGTTAGTGACTTTCTTAGACTTCTTAGAAGTCTTAGTCACTTTGGTTGCAAAGATACTTCTAGGGATATCTTCCCTTGTATCCTTGACTTGACCTTTAGACTTAGGGTTTGTTCCATACCTATATGGAACCCTATGATAACTAGGCACATCCTTCTTAATTCTAGGTTTGTATCCCAAACCTCTATGGCCCTTGGATGACCTTTGTAGTACTCCTAAACCTAGGGTTTGCTCATTTTTCCCTTTTAGGATATTTTCCATCCTTTTTAGGGTCTTTTTCATTTTATCAAGTCTTGACCTCAAGACTTGATTTTCTTCCCATAAATCCCTAGATTTTGATTTTTCATTAAACCCATGAGCATTTTTATTTGTAGGTTTATAACTATGGTCCTTAGTGTGATTGCCTAGATTTTTATCTATCTTCCTAATCCAAGGTGTGGTAGTCTTAGCATGATAAGCTACATGATTTTCTTTAATTTTATCATGCCTCCTATTTTCATGGTAAATGGAATTAAAATGATATAAGTTAGAACTGTTGGTTGCTACTCGGAAAACCTAGAGGTTCCACTGTACAAAAATTTTACACAAAGGTCTGAACCTTTTCCTAGCTACCATGTGTTCTTTTAAATTAAATTTTGGATCGCCTGCGGAACTTAACACGTTTGATCCAAAACTTAATCTATTCGTTCTTTTAGGCTTTGACTTGGATCTCTTGCGGAACTTAACACGTTCAACCCAAATCACCTTAAGTTATTAATTTCATTAAATATTAATTTCCATAATTGGTTCCCAGTACTGACGTGGCGAGGCACACGACCTTCTTGGATATGAGAGCAACCACCACCGACTAGACAAAACCTTTTATGGAAAGCTAATATTTAATTTCCTAAAATAACTTTAGGTTAACCGAAAAGAACAATCAAATCACAAGGAAAAATAAAACAAAAGAACACAACATCGAAAAACATATTCGAAATACTAGAATCGTAAGCCTCTTGTATTTAGTATTATTTCCATAAATAACTAGTATGATGCGGAAAGGAAAAATTACTAGTTATACCTTCTAGAAAGACCTCTTGATCTTCTACCGTATTCCTCTTCTAACCTCGGACGTTGTGTGGGCAACGATCTTCCGAGATGAGAAACCACCAACCACCTTCTTCTCCTCCTAGCTAGGTTCGGCCACAACAAGGAAGCTTCACCAAGGAAAAAGATCAAAACACCAACCAAGCTCCAAGAGATGCTAGCTTTCTCTCCTTCTTCTTCTTCTTCTCCAAGTAGTATCCGGCCACCACAAGAGCTCCAAGGGGAGAGAGAGATTCGGCCACCACAAGAGGAAGAGAGGGAGAGGATGATGATGATGGCCGGCCACACCAAGGAACAAAAGAGGGAGAGAAACAATAGAAGTTATCCCATGAAGGCACCCCTACCCCTTCTTTTATATTCCTTGGCTTTGTCAAATAAGGGAATTTATTTATAATAAAATTTCCTTAACTTTATTTGACAATAATTAATTAAGAAAAAATAAATAAAATTTCTTAATTAATTGAATTGTGGCCGACCACCTCATGGAGAACAAATAAGCCAATTTTAATCAACAATTAAAACTTTCTTATTTGCCTTTGGAAATTTTTAAAAAATAAAATTTTCCTTTAAAATCCCTTCATGGTTGATAAAAAGAAATTTCTATAATTTTAATTTTCAATCA
Organism: Zingiber officinale; assembly: GCF_018446385.1. Classification (NCBI taxonomy): domain Eukaryota; kingdom Viridiplantae; phylum Streptophyta; class Magnoliopsida; order Zingiberales; family Zingiberaceae; genus Zingiber; species Zingiber officinale. The sequence goes on from NC_056000.1 coordinate 42,833,427, forward strand.
TGTGAATAATTTTAAAAGAGAAAAATAAAATACCTTTCTAATCCACAAATAAGGAAAGAGATCTAATCTCTTTCTTTAATCTTTTGTAGATCCTTTTAAGAGAGATATTTTAATTTTAATTCTCTTTAATAAATTATATCTTCCACATAATAAAAATTAAAATTAAAATTCTTTTTTAATTAATTATGGCCGGCCCCCTCTAGCTTGGGTTCAAGCTAGGGCCGGCCACCCCAATTCATGCATAGGCCGACCCTAGCTTGGTTCCCAAGCTAGCTTGGCCGACCCCCTTTAGGTGGGTATAGAAAGTGGGTATAGGTGGGTATAGTACTCTATAAATAAGAGGCTACGATAGGGACCGAGAGGAGGAATTGGTTTTGGTCTCCCGATAAAATTAAACATCCCGTGTTCGCCCCGAACACACAACTTAATTTTATCAATAATAATTCATTCCACTAGAGAACTATTATTGAACTACCGCACCAATCCCAAATTACATTTTTGGGCTCCTTCTTATTATGAGTGTGTTAGTCTCCCTGCGTTTAAGATATCGAATGTCCACTAATTAAGTGAGTTACTGACAACTCATTTAATTAATATCTTAGTCCAAGAGTAGTACCACTCAACCTTATCATCATGTCGGACTAAGTCCACCTGCAGGGTTTAACATGACAATCCTTATGAGCTCCTCTTGAGGACATTATCAACCTAGTATCTCTAGGACACAGTTTCCTTCTATAATCAACAACACACACTATAAGTGATATCATTTCCCAACTTATCGGGCTTATTGATTCATCGAACTAAATCTCACCCATTGATAAATTAAAGAAATAAATATCAAATATATGTGCTTGTTATTATATTAGGATTAAGAGCACACACTTCCATAATAACCGAGGTCTTTGATTCTTTATAAAGTCAGTATAAAAGAAACGATCGCTTTTGGTCCTACTCAATACACTCTAAGTGTACTAGTGTAATTATATAGTCAAGATAAACTAATTCCTAATTACACTACGACCTTTCAATGGTTTGTTCCTTTCCATTTTGGTCGTGAGCTACTGTTTATAATTTATAAGGTACTGATAACATCATCTTCTATATGTGACACCACATACTATGTTATCTACAATATAAATTAATTGAACAACTACAAACAAATGTAGATAAATTGACCAAATGTGATTCTTTATTTAACATAAATGTTTACAAAAGCTTATGCTTTCAGTATACACTCCAACAAGAACTATCATGCTTTTTACCATGATTTAAAGGGGTAGGTTCAATGAAGGTTACCTTTCTTTTTACCTTGGAGGCTCCCCCTTGACTTGAGCTTCCTCCATGAGCCTTGACCACCTTCTTACCCTTAGGGCATTGACTTCGGTAATGCCCCTTTTGGTTGCAAGAAAAACACACAATGTGCTCCTTGCTCTTCTTTGTTCCGGGGATGGTCTCCTTGGGCTTCTCCTTGCCCTTTTGTGCCACTTGACCCTTCTTCTTGGCCAATTTAGGGTATTTACTTTTGTAATGCCCTTTTTCCATACATTCAAAACATATAGTATGATTTTTATTATTTATTGAAATATTTATACCTTTGCTTGTATGGGTGGCATCTTCTCCATGTGATGTGGAGGCTTCCTCTTGATTCGAAGATGATACTCCTCAATTTGATTTTGCTTGACTTGTGGAGGTGGAAGTTACTGTTAGGATCGATGTACTCGGCTAGAGAGGGGGGGTGTGAATAGCCGACCCCAAATTGCTCGTTTCTTTCTACGATTAGGGTTAGCGCAGCGGAAATAAAAACAATAGAAACGAAAGCGGAGAAATCAAACCTCAACACGCGTCGATGTAACAAGGTTCGGAGATATACTCCTACTCCTCGGCGTGTCCGTAAGGTGGACGAGCCCTATCAATCCGTCTGTGGATGAGTCCCCGGAGAACTGGCTAATATAAACTCCTTATGGGTGGAGAAACCTCGCCACAAAAACTTGCAACAGCAATATGGAAATACAAAGAAGAGCAAGAACAAAATACACAATGAATGTACAAATACTTGCTTGCCTTCTCGTCGACTGAAGTCCCGGATGAAGCACCAACTTCACGGACGAATGCCAACAAGCAACTCAGTCGAAGAAGCTCACACGAAGCTTCGGAGCTCAGCAAAGCTCAAGAGCACAGCAGCTCAGTACCGAGGAGGAAGAAGAAGTTTTTCGTAGTAGCCCTCGATCTCCTTTATATAGCCTGAACCTGCAACTGCAGCAAAGCAGACAGCGAAGAAGACGGAGATACCCATTGAATCTCAACGGATATACTTGGACCGATCAGGCTCCACCCTGATCGGTCCGGGAAGACCCTGATCGGTCCTGGGGGCCGGTCAGAGCTTCCTCTGATCGGTCCAGGGACCGATCAGCATGCATGTTCCTTCCTTTTCTCCCGAACTTCTGTACGCTTTCTGATCGGTCTGCAGACCGATCAGATAACATACAGTAGCATACTGTTTGGTTACTGATCGGTCACCAGACCGATCAGATAACCCAGTGTATCATTGGATCGATCCACTGATCGATCCAGCTCTTGGTTTTTGCCCAAACCGAGTCCCACGCCTTCCAAACCAATATCCGGTCAACCTTGACCTATTGATATCTCATGCTTAGCATCCGGTCACTCCTTTGACCTGCTAAGACTCCCCACCAAGTGTTCGGTCAATCCCTTTGACCCACTTGAACTTTTCTCTTCGTGTCAAGTATCCGGTCACTCCCTTGACCTACTTGACCTTCTCAACACCAGATGTCCGATCATCCTTGATCCATCTGGATTTTCCCTTGCCCGGCTTCACTCACCAGGACTTTCTCCTAGCTTCACTCACTAGGATTTTCACCTGGCTTCACTCACCAGGATTTTCCATCTGCCCGGCTTCACTCACCAGGACTTTCCAACTGCCTGGCTTCACTCACCAGGACTTTCCCACTGCCTGGCTTCACTCACCAGGACTTTCACCTACCTTCACTCACTAGGGTTTTCACAACTGCCTGGCTTCACTCACCAGGACTTTCCACATCCGGTCCAGAAAACGAGCTCCCGAGCCCTCTCTGACCACAGTCCGGAGAACGAGCTACCGAGCCCTCTCCGACTTCCCATGTGGTCCAGAGAACGAGCTCCGAGCCCTCTCTGACCACAGTCCGGAGAACGAGCTACCGAGCCCTCTCCGACTTCCCATGTGCCAAGCTTCCATACTTGGACTTTTCCCGTGCTAAGCTCCATACTTGGACTTTTCCTGTGCCAAGCTCCCTGCTTGGACTTTTCACCATGCCAAACTCCCTGCTTGGACTTTTCTCATGCCAAGCTCCCTGCTTGGACTTTTCCGAGTCAGGTCAACTCACCTCGGGTCAACCAGTTCAACCTTGACCACGGGTTGCACCCACAATCTTCCAAGCTTGTATCCTTGTAAAACATCAAGATACAACTTTTCTGTTCACGTCAAACATAACTCGTCAAACATCAAAACACAACTCGAGTCAAGTCAACTCGAGTCTGGTCAACCTTGACCTAAGGTTGCACCAACAATCTCCCCCTTTTTGATGTTTGACAAAACTCATAATCAAGTTAGGTTAACCCGATAATAATCAAGTTAGGTTAACCCGATAACCTAACTTAGGTTTTCCAATGTTCTTCCCTGAACATCCTCTAGACATTCTCCATTCTCCTCAAACCTACACTCTCCCCCTTTTTGACACACATCAAAAAGAGTGAATCAAGGTCAAGAATTTCTTTCTAATGAAGGTCCCATACCTTTCATTGAAACCCTTAATTTCCCCCTTGATACTAAGGTCAACAATTAACTTAGTGATAATCTCATATCACTCAAGTCTTTAGGAGTAAAAACTCCCCCTAAAAGTCAACTCCCCCTTGACTAATAGGTAAAATTCCCCCTAAAGGTCAACTCCCCCTTGACCATTGCACCAACAATGTCTTGGAGAGTTCCAAACCTTTAGAAATCTAAAACACCAATTCCCGAGCTGAAATTTCAGAAATTTCAGACAGCACAGTTTAAACTGGCACGCCCTGATCGGTCACCAGACCGATCAGGTCTTCCCTGGATCGGTCACTGTGACCGATCCACAACTGCCTGGACCGATCAGACTCCCTTCTGATCGGTCCACAACCTCTGATATCAGTTTTTGAATTTCCTTCCGAAATTCAGAAACCCCTACAAAATTCCAGAAAATTCCAGAAATTATAAAACTTTGAGGATACATTCCTCATAACATATACTATCAAGGAAAAATAGTTTTCTATGAAAATAACTTCCATTTTCAAATCTTGATACAAAGTTCAAAAGTCTTTGAAATAGCTCAAAGTTAATCACTCTTGGTATCACTTGTTCAATGATGAATGCTATCACTAGAAAAGCTTCATCAAGGTTTTTCAAATCAACTTTGAAATGATTTTAAACCATTTAATTTAGGACCACAATCTTAGGGCTAAATGTACATGACTTATACACAAGCTTTCCCTATGATCCTCAATTTTGAATTAGGCTCATCTAGGTACAAGAACTATGCACCTTGATCCTAACTCATGATCCTAATATCTCACACACATCTAAGGTGTATCAAACACATCCAAGTCAATTTTGATGTGAGATATGAGTTTAGGTCATCTTAGGCTAAGTTCTCATGCATTTTCTAAACAACAATTTGATTTCCATATCAAATTGTGTTTTTGTCCTTAAATCAATTTCATTGATTATAAATGCAAGAAATGATGACATGGCATAAAATGATATCATACATAATAACATGTGCCAATGTCATGATGTCATGGCATAAAGTATGAAACTTAAATAAAGCATGACATATAAATAACCTAAGCATTATCATGACATTTCAAATGATCATAGCTTAAATATGATGTCATGACATGGCATATGGCAAACAATATATGGCAAATAACATGTAAAGGTATAGAAAATACCTAATTCTAGCCTTAGTTGCCATTTTTGATAATTTCGATCATTTTGCCATAAATTCTATATTCCTAAGTGTAATAGACCTAAAATCTTATCCTCAAGACTTTTAGATCACTATGTGCCAACTAGATTGACTCTAGACAACTCCTCAAATTTGATTGGCACATCCTAATCACCTTAGGAATAATTCTTAATTTCATTTTCAAGGCTTGATTATACCTTGAAAAATCCTAAAGTGCCACCTTTTGCCATGATTAGGTTAACTACCTATTCAAGTAAGGTTGGCACACCCTAACTCATCTAGCGTGATGAAATCACGCTCCTAGGAACCCAATACTTATTGGAGCTCATTGGGTTCACTAAATATTCACTAGGGATGACTTCCCTAGCAACCCTTCTAATGACCCTCCTAGGCTTTGAAGCCTTGGTCATTTGAGACTCATCAAGATCAACTCTAGGGGTGACTCCCCTTGTGACTTTGGTGTTGTTCTTCCTAGCCCTAGGTTTTGTTCCATAATCGAATGGAACATTATGATAATTGGGCTTGACTACTTGGGACTTAGGTTTGTGACCCAAACCTTTCTTGTCCTTGGACATTGGTTTTTGACCCTTAAACCCTAGAGATGACTTTTCCAAGTTCTTAAGAGCATTTTCCAAAGTATCAAGTCTTGACCTCAAGACTTGATTCTCCTTCTATAATACCTCAATTTTTAATTTTTCATTTTTCTTTGAGGTATTCCTAGGCATGTGTCTAGTTGATTTGGGATTTCTACCTAGGTTCTCCCTAACCTTAGATGAGTTAATCCTAGGATTGACATTTCTAGTATTATCCTTATCTAGGTTAACATGTTTGGCTCCTAAGCTCATGTATTGGTTCCTAAAGTTAACATGCTTATCATTCTTGACAATAGCAATAAGGCTACTAGCATGCATCCTACTAGAATTGCAAGAATGTGCCTTAGAGATTACCTTAGGGTTTGCCTTAGCTCCCCCTATCGATGTGCTCGTCTTATTGTCCTTGTGAGGTTGCCTCCCCCTCGGACATTGGCTCCGATAATGTCCCCTTCGCTTGCATTGGAAACACACCACGTGTTCCTTGCTCTTGCGTATCGGGACTCCGACTTCCTTGATCTTTGGCGCCGGTGGAGTCTTCCTAACCCTCTTTGGACACTTACTCTTGTAATGTCCATACTCCCTACACTCAAAGCACATTATGTGTAATTTATTTGAAATTGAAATGCTTGAGTTACCTAGGGTTGAGGATGGATGAAGACTTTCTTCTTCATCCCTTCCGGAGGTAGAAGCTTCTTCTCCTTGCTCCGAACTTGAAGAGGAACACTCCTCCTCTTCTTCTTTAGATGTTGAGTAGCCCTCAACTTCTAAATTCATCCCTCCATGATGTGAACTCCTTGGCTCACTTGACTCCTCTTCATGGCTTGAAGTGGAGTTCCCCTCATGGAACTTAGCCAAGTTGTTCCACAACTCCTTGGCATTGTTGTATCCACCTATCTTACATAGAATGTCATTAGGTAATGAGAATTCAAATACTTTCATTACCTCATCGTTGATTGTGGAATGGTGGATTTGTTCCCTTGTCCACTTTTTCTTCTCGAGTGGTTTTCCTTCCTTATCCATTGGAGGCTTGAAACCTAATTTAACACAACTCCAATTTTCAAGGTTAGTCATAAGAAAGTACTTCATTCTTACCTTCTAAAACGCGAAGTCGTCACGATCGTCGAAGGGTGGAATCGTGACATCTTCTCCGAATAGATCCATTCTCTAGCTCGTGCTCCCCCGGGTGTTGATCCAACGAAGAGCGACCTTGCTCTGATACCACTTGTTAGGATCGATGTACTCGGCTAGAGAGGGGGGGTGTGAATAACCGACCCCAAATTGCTCGTTTCTTCCTACGATTAGGGTTAGCGCAGCGGAAATAAAAACAATAGAAATGAAAGCGGAGAAATCAAACCTCAACACGCGTCGATGTAACGAGGTTCGGAGATATACTCCTACTCCTCAGCGTGTCCGTAAGGTGGACGAGCCCTATCAATCCGTCGGTGGATGAGTCCCCGGAGAACCGGCTAATATAAACTCCTTATGGGTGAAGAAACCTCGCCACAAAAACTTGCAACAGCAATATGGAAATACAAAGAAGAGCAAGAACAAAATACACAATGAATGTACAAATACTTGCTTGCCTTCTCGTCGACTGAAGTCCCGGATGAAGCACCAACTTCACGGACGAATGCCAACAAGCAACTCAGTCGAAGAAGCTCACACGAAGCTTCGGAGCTCAGCAAAGCTCAAGAGCACAGAAGCACAGCAGCTCAGTTCCGAGGAGGAAGAAGAAGTTTTTCGTAGCAACCCTCGATCTCCTTTATATAGCCTGAACCTGCAACTGCAGCAAAGCAGACAGCGAAGAAGACGGAGATACCCGTTGAATCTCAACGGATATACCTGGACCGATCAGGCTCCACCCTGATCGGTCCAGGAAGACCCTGATCGGTCCTGGGGACCGATCAGAGCTTCCTATGATCGGTCCAGGGACCGATCAACATGCATGTTCCTTCCTTTTCTCCCGAACTTCTGTACGCTTTCTGATCGGTCTGTAGACCGATCAGATAACATACAGTAGCATACTGTTTGGTTACTGATCGGTCACCAGACCGATCAGATAACCCAGTGTATCACTGGATCGATCCACTGATCGATCCAGCTCTTTGTTTTTGCCCAAACCGAGTCCCACGCCTTCCAAACCAATATCCGGTCAACCTTGACCTATTGGTATCTCATGCTTAGCATCCGGTCACTCCCTTGACCTGCTAAGACTCCCCACCAAGTGTTCGGTCAATCCCTTTGACCCACTTGGACTTTTCTCTTCGTGTCAAGTATCCGGTCACTCCCTTGACCTACTTGACCTTCTCAACACCAGATGTCCGATCATCCTTGATCCATCTGGATTTTCCCTTGCCCGGCTTCACTCACCAGGACTTTCTCCTAGCTTCACTCACTAGGATTTTCACCTGGCTTCACTCACCAGGATTTCCAATCTGCCCGGCTTCACTCACCAGGACTTTCCAACTGCCTGGCTTCACTCACTAGGACTTTCCCACTGCCTGGCTTCACTCACCAGGACTTTCACCTAGCTTCACTCACTAGGGTTTTCACAACTGCCTGGCTTCACTCACCAAGACTTTCCACATCCGGTCCAGAGAACGAGCTCCCGAGCCCTCTCTGACCACAGTCCGGAGAACGAGCTACCGAGCCCTCTCCGACTTCCCATGTGGTCCAGAGAACGAGCTCCGAGCCCTCTCTGACCACAGTCCGGAGAACGAGCTACCGAGCCCTCTCCGACTTCCCATGTGCCAAGCTTCCATACTTGGACTTTTCCCGTGCTAAGCTCCATACTTGGACTTTTCCTGTGCCAAGCTCCCTGCTTGGACTTTTCACCATGCCAAACTCCCTGCTTGGACTTTTCTCATGCCAAGCTCCTTGCTTGGACTTTTCCGAGTTAGGTCAACTCACCTCGGGTCAACCAGGTCAACCTTGACCACGGGTTGCACCCACAATCTCCCAAGCTTGTATCCTTGTAAAACATCAAGATACAACTTTTTTGTTCACGTCAAACATAACTCGTCAAACATCAAAACACAACTCAAGTCAAGTCAACTCGAGTCTGGTCAACCAGGTCAACCTTGACCTAAGGTTGCACCAACAGTTACATCATCCTCTTCTTCTCTTGACCCGGATGTGGAGGCCTCTTCTTGCTCCGGGTTCATTGATCTACACTCCCCCTCAATCCTAGAGGTGGAGGCTTCATCATCTTGTACATGGAACAAGGAGTATGCTCCATCCTTGTTCTCTTCATTGCACTCCCTTGAAGATGAAGCTTCTTCTTGGACTTCTTCTTCGGAGGTTGAGCATCTCTCAACCTCGGAGTCCTCCTCTTGGTCTTGCTCCAAAGAGTCACCCTCTCTGGATTCTTCTTGCTCTTGTACAGTGGAGGTGACCTCTTCATGAAGCTTGGCCAATTTACTCCATAATTCCTTTGCATCTTCAAATTCTCCAATTTTGCAAAGGATGGTGCTTGGCAATAAATTGACCAAAAGTTTGGTCACTTTGTCATTGGCCTCGCACCTTTGGACTTGCTCTTGGCTCCACTTGCTCCTCTTGAGAACTTTGCCCTTTGAGTTTGTTGGAGTCTTGAAGCCTTCCATAAGAGCAAACCATTGCTCTATCTCCATCATAAGAAAATTTTCGATTCTTGATTTCCAAGAATCGAAGCTCGTGGAAGTGTATGGTGGAGCCACCCTCGTGTCGAGTCCGAGCCCATCTCGGAATTCCATTGTAGAAGTTGAGCTTTTGAATTTTTTTGACTTTGACAATTTTGCTTCAACTTCTTCACCCTCTAGCTCTTCTTGTTATGCTTGACCCTTCCGGCGATGATTCCGGTGAAGAGCGGTCTCGCTCTGATACCACTTGTTAGGACCGAAAAGTAGCTAGAGGGGGGGGGGGGGGGAATAACTCTTCGCGTGTTTGTTGTCGGCGTTGCTCATTTCTTCAAGGATGTGCAGCGAAAATACAAAGAAACAAAAGCATACAACGCTAATACTTGGAATTTTACTTAGTATCCACCTCACAAGAGGTGACTAGTCCAAGGATCCACACACTCACACACCCTCCACTATGAAATCACTCCTTTTCAGTAACTACTGAAGGCGGAGAAGCCCTACAACTCTCACAATACAAGAAGAAAGCAAGGGAAACAAATACAATAGATATCTTACAAGATATGGAATGAAAACCCTAACTCTAGCTTTCTTCTTTTTGCTTTTGATCTGCCTCTTGACTTGGGAAACCTCCAAGAACCTTCAAGAACTGGCGATCTGAGCTTGAGAGAAGTGTGGAGAAGTCGCTGAAGTGATCTGAGATGAATCGGTGAAGTTCTACCGCAGCCATTGCACGCCTGCAGCTCAAATACGACGCAACGGTCGGATCCCGATCGATTCAAAAGCTCCCAATCGATCGGGGAGACTTTGGATCGATCCACAGATCGATTCAGAGCGCCTCTGTGCTCTGGGAAAACGCCTGGATCCAGCGCTTATCGCGCGAACCAGCAGCGTCCCAATCGATCGGCTGATCGATTGGGACCTCTGGATCGATCCACTGATCGATCCAGAGGCTCTCTGTTCGCTGGGAAATGCCTGGATCGATCCACTGATCGATCCAGAGGCTTTCTGTTCGCTAGGAAAAGCCTGGATCGATCCACTGATCGATCCAGCTCCTGGATCGATCCACTGATGGATCCAGCTCTTGGTTTTTGCCCAAAACCAAGTCCCAAGCCTCTCAAACCAACATTCGATCAACCTTGACCTGTTGGTATATCATGCCTAGCTACTGGTCACTCCCTTGACCTGCCAGGACTCCCCACCAAGTGCCCGGTCAGTCCCTTTGACCCACTTGGACTTTTCTCTTCGTGCCAAGTATCCGGTCACTCCCTTGACATCCTTGGACTTCCACCACATGTCTGGTCAATCTTGACCCATCTGGATTTCCCCGTGCCTGGCTTCACTCACCAGGTCTTTCACCTAGCTTCACTCACTAGGATTTTCACCTGGCTTCACTCACCAGGATTTTCTTCTGCCTGGCTTCACTCACCAGGACTTCCAATCTGCCTAGCTTCACTCACTAGGACTTCTCTTCTGCCTGGCTTCACTCACCAGGTCTTTCACCTAGCTTCACTCACTAGGATTTTCACCTGGCTTCACTCACCAGGATTTTCTTCTGCCTGGCTTCACTCACCAGGTCTTTCACCTAGCTTCACTCACTAGGATTTTCACCTGGCTTCACTCACCAGGATTTTCTTCTGCCTAACATCCCAGTTAGAACTTCCCAGTCAAGTATCCGGTCATCCTTGACCTACTTGACTCTTCTTCAATCAACCTTGTATTGTCAAACATCGAAACCCAAACCAAGACTCAAGCTTGGTCAACCAGGTCAACCTTGACCTGAGGGATGTTGCACCAACATTAATTAGCGCTCGTGTGACCTTGAAAAATTTCGTTAATAAATTTCTTAATTACGCTCGTGAGATCTTATAGTAAAATGGGAAGAATACTGTGAAAAGGTACGTCCTTTGGTAAATAACAAAGTAGTATGTACTTTTTGGTAAATTTGAAAATCTAGATACTTCTTTTGCTAAATTGCCAAAAAATAAGATATATAATTAAAAATAATCAACTACAAATTAAATAGAAATAATCTAAAATTAAGAATAGATGTTTTTTTTAAAAAAAATTAATCTAAAATTAAAGTGAATGTTTTTTAATTTAATATAAATAATATAAAAATAAAAAAAAGTATATTAGGGGCCTCAATGAAGTTCAGGTCCTAGACATATATCATTAAAGTCTATACCTTGAGCCGGCAGTGACAGCCATAATATGAAAAAAAATTATTATTCGGAGTCTTTAAAGGATTTAAATGGTAGCTTGAACTTAAAATTGGACCGTTACGAATTTCATCCCATAATTGATTGTAGATCTCTGAACGAATTTCAATTTGATATATTATATGTTTCATGGTTCAATATGAGTTAAAAATTTGACCTCTTAAAATTTAAGATTTTAACCTCCATCTTATAGTAATTATGAAATCTTAGTTACTATAATTGGTTTCGTAATTATTATATTTGAATTGTCACGCAGGTATAATAACTACAGTTTCATAGTTACTATAACATAAATATTAAATTCTAAATTTTAAGAGGTTATAATTTTTGACTCGAATTAAAATATGAGACATATAATATATCAAATTAAAATTAGTTCAAAGATCTATAATTAATTATAAGGTAGAATCATAATGATTTCAGATTAAAGTGGTTATGTTATGGACTCAGGTCGTTATAACTAATTAAACCAATTGCTACACTACGGTTTGTTATTTAATCCTTTTCAGAGACTCAAATTTATTTTAATCTTCAAGTTTTTTCTACGTTATAGTGTAGCAGCTATGACACGTCCAATTAATTAATTAAGAAGAGTTCGGCAATAAGATGCCTTTTATTATAATAATAATAATAATAATTATTATTATTATTAATATTATTATTATTACATAAATAGATAAAATAAAACAATTAATTAATTAAAAATAAAAATGAAGCGTCATCCGGATGACTTAGAAAATAAGGGGCGCCCAATAATTAATTAATCTTGAGATTTTTTTTCGTTACTCATATTTCGACCTTCGTTATGATTGAAGGGAAAACAAAGTCCTCCTCGCGACTCCCACCTCATTCATGGAAGGTAAAAGAAGTGTATTCGGCGTTGAGTAATTAAAGTTGTTGCAAAAAAAACGTTTTATTCTAGCACGTGTCAATCGCTTGCTGTTCGGTCAACTGTCGTGATGTTTGGAAAAGGTCAACCCAAATATTCGTCGGTATATGGAAGATAAACTAATAAAAGAAAATTTTGAGCCGCGCCCAAAGACTTCGATGCGCCTCGCGATTTCGTCGGATTGATTGCGATTGCGAAGTTTGATAAATGAAAAAAAAATATGGCGATTAATTTCCTTGTGCGAGTCTCTGCCTTGCTGCTGCTCCGCCTCGTGCCGTCTCGCTTCCCTATTTCCTATTGCCGGCCAAGCAGGATTTGGCGCTAGGGTTTCCTCGCTTCCCTGACGAGATTGCTCCGCTTCTCTACTTTCCCGAATCTGTGAGCAAGTTAGTACTTTCTCTTGTTTTTTGGGGGTATTTTCCCCCCTTTTTCGTTGCGATTGGCGAATTGGTGGTACAGTTGCTTGAATTGGTAAGATTGCGATCTTGAAGTGTTGACCGATTGATGATAATTCGGCTCCTTGCGAATTGGTGATACTATTTGCACTTGTAGGTCATCTGGTTGCTTGTTTTCGTTCTCTTATACTTTGATTCGAGAGTTCAGAATGATTCTGTTTGGGCGATGAAAGCATCTATTGCAATTTTAAATGAGACATGCAGAAGAATTGTTTTTTTCCCCCTTCATTTTCTAAATATTTCTTCTCGATGATAACTGGATTTCTCTTTTGTTCCTATCAAAAGAAGAAGAAAAAAAGAATCGTCTAGTTCTTGCAGATTGTAGACCTGCAACTGTTTCCTTGAGTAAAGGTTTCTCATGAACAGAATGCCTTTAGAAAGAAGTTTTCTAGTTCATGATGCCTTCAATTGTTGGTGATAGACCTTTGAATCTAAGGAAATTAATAGCACAAATGGTGTAGAATGTAGAGGTTGTTAATATCTAATACTAAATTTGTCAAGTTTTGAATTGTACACAAGTATAAACTAAAAATATTATGAAACATTGTAAGATATCAGTAGGAACATTCAAATCTATTATGAGTAAAAATTGAGTTGAAAGATTGAACATTGTTTGCATCCCTTGTGGTTAAAGTTTCTGTCAGTCAGCTCTTCTACTATGCTCTCTTTAGCACCCTTGAATCTGTCATAATTCTTATGATTCCTATATTCGTGTTTTCTTTTCTTTTTGCCTTCTATTATTTCCTTTTATTTCCTCATCCCAAGCATAAATCCTATCTAATTCAGTTTCTTGCTATTTATTTATTTTTTTGTTTTATAATCAACAGATCTTCTAAGAAATTCTAAGTGGAAGTTGGATCATTTTAATAAATGGTGATGGTGATGCCTGCATTAGTTTCCGACGAAGCAGCTTCTTACCCTTTGGACTTAGAGAATCTGAAAATGGATTTGGATTGGGATGATGTATCATGTTCGATCTGTTTGAACTTCCCTCACAATGGTGTGCTACTTCATTGCTCCTCGTACGAGAAGGGTTGCCGTCCATTCATTTGCGATACTGATCAAAATCACTCTAACTGTCTCGAACGGTTCAAGAATGCATATAGAATTCCTTCAGCTATAAAAGATTCTTCCACAGATGGGGTCACTATTATCTGCTTTCAAGGGGTATCAGCAAGTACCGGCAACCAACCAACCTGCCCACTGTGCAGGGGTGCTGTAACTGGGTGGCTCATCATCGACAAGGCCCGGGTCTCCTTAAACATGAAGGAACGATGTTGTGAAGAGAAACATTGTGCATATACTGGCAACTTTTTTGAGCTCCAAAAGCATGCTAAAGTAAGACACCCATATTCATGCCCTTCTAAAATCGATCCTGCACGAAAATTGGACTGGGAAAATTTCCAGCAGTCATCAGAGATCATAGATGTCTTGAGCACTATACATGCAGAAGCACCACACGCAGTCGTATTGGGGGACTATGTCATCGAATATGGAGATTCAGAAGCTGGTGATGAGTATATAGGTGTTAGGAGGAACAGAGGCCGTTGGTGGAGCTCTCTCTTATCTTGTAGATTGATTCCAAGATTTGGGTGTTTAAGAACTCGGCGGAGATCCTCCCATGGTGATGATCGGAGCAGACATGGGTCTATCGCCGATGTTTCATACATAGGAGAAGCATTTTCATCCCTCGACGTAAGAGAGTACAGATTTGCGGAAACTGATGATGGAGTTGTCCAAACAGGTGTCCGTACTGCTCCGTCTTTGGTGATTCCTGGCCACTACAGGTGGGAGTTTTCGTGTCGATTCATATTTAATTTCAACATCTTTATTACTGGTAATCTTCTATCCTATAGGATCATTCAGCTGGAGAATTGATGAAAGAAGATTTAGCATGCAATGACTTAGCAACTTAAGGAACAAATACATAGAGTGATACAAAGAGTTATCTTTATTGAGTATAATGATGAGTAAAGTGGTAGTTGTAATGCTAGTTGAACACATTTCTTGCTACCGTAAATGCCTTGTATGATTCATCCTTCTGATATCTTTTATCTTTTCGACACTTACAGATATGGACCACGTGAGATACACCAGTTGCAATACGATCGATGACCAGCAGAATGTGCAGAAGCTAGTCGGTACTCTTAGAGTGCACTTTTTGGCGATCGAATCAATGTCGATGAAGAATGTGCAGAATCTAGTTGCTCCTCTTAGGTTGATCTTGTTGGTTTGTTAGATTTAGATTCAATTCTGGTCGGTATAGATTTTACTTTGTCTACATTTCTCCCTGTACATAATGCTCTGGCTTAAAACATGTGAAAGTCCTTAAATAAATGTGAAGGATGAATCGATTCAAGTCCTCTTGTTCTTATGCTTCCAAGTGATCTTTGTTATTGTTTAATAAAACAACTTAGCTATACCATTGGGGTATCTTTGTTATAGCTTAAGCTTGCATGTCATTTAGATAAATTGTAACGACGATACTTGTAGTCAAATTCCAATCCACCAAATTATAATTTGTCAAAACTGTTTGGTGGAAACACAATTCAGAAATTTCAAAACCATGCCACGATCAACTAGGAAAATGAAGATCAAACTTTTTAAAAAAAGTATTTCTCATGACTTTTCTCATTCAAAGACTTTAACAAGAACACAATACATAGAATAATAGAAGTAAAAACTATAACACATTAAAGAAACATAATAAATTCATAAAGAAGAACAAAGGAGAAGCATGACCAACCTCATCCACTCCTCAAATTTGTTGTGCTGGCAAACACAAACACAGCACCATAAGACATCGCCTCCTGACCTGCCTCTTCCATTAGTCTCTGCCTTTCTCTGCAATCCACATGCATGAAAAGCCCAAATATATTCTTGCAGGCGAAAGCCATCTTTGATTGCACATTGATTTGATTGATGGCCGTGGCCTACTCAATCTCCAACTCATCCTTTGTCTTCTTCTTCTTCTTCCCAGATATTTGAGAATCGAGAGCATTCCGACCCTTGTTGAATCGTATAAGCCAAGTTCCGATCTTGTTTGTTGAATCAGAGTCGTTTGCTGCGAATTGATTGATAAACAAGGCAAAGATCGGAGCTTTTTTGTTTCTTGATCGGAAAGGAATGGAGTTTTGGACCTCGCTGGCGTCGCTGATGGGGGTGTTCGCCTTCTGCCAGAGCATCCTCCACGCGTTGTTGCCGCCGGAGTTGCGGTTCGCGGCGACGACGGTCTTGCAGCGCGCGTTCCTCTGCTTCTCGAGTTACTGCTACTACGACATCACGGAGACGGATGGCATGAGCACCAACGAGCTGTACCACTCGGTGCAGTTGTACCTCAGCCGCTCCGCGTCCGTCGCCGCCACGCACCTCAGCCTCTCCCGCGGCCTCAACTCCTCCGCCTTCACCTTCGGGCTCAGCAGTCACGACCGGCTGGTGGACACCTTCCGCGGCGCCACCGCCACGTGGGAGCACGTCGTGACGCAGAGGCAGGCGCAGACGTTCTCGTGGCGGCCGCTGCCGGAGGAGAAACGCAGCTTCACGCTCCGGATTAAGAAGAAGGATAAACCCCTGTTCGTCCCGGCCTACCTCGACCACATCATGGACACCGCCACCGAGCTCCGCCGCCGGAGCCAGGACCGCCTCCTCTACACCAACTCCCGCGGCAGCGCCGGGGGCATGGAGTCCCGCGGCTTCCCATGGGAGTCCGTCCCCTTCAAGCACCCTAGCACCTTCGAAACCCTAGCTATGGATCCGGAGCGGAAGCAGCTCATCATGGCCGACCTCAGGGACTTCGCCGAGGGCAAGGCCTTCTACGAGAAGACCGGTCGCGCGTGGAAGCGCGGATACCTGCTCTACGGTCCGCCGGGAACCGGTAAGTCCAGCATGATCGCCGCCATGGCCAATTTCCTTGGGTACGACGTCTACGACCTCGAGCTCACTGAAGTCAGCACCAACTCGGAGCTCCGCAAGCTCCTCATGAAGACCACTTCCAAATCCATCATCGTCATAGAGGACATCGATTGCTCGATAAACCTCACCAATCGAGGCCCCAAAAAGTCACCGACCCCGCTGATCGATCCGCCGTCGCCGGAGGATCCCAATGTCGCCGTCGCCCCCGCTGCCGCACCCAAGACGATAACTTTATCCGGGCTCCTTAACTTCACCGACGGATTGTGGTCGTGCTGCGGCAGCGAGCGGATCTTCGTGTTCACCACCAACCACGTCGAGAAACTCGACTCGGCGCTGCTCCGATCAGGGAGAATGGACATGCACATACTGATGGGTTACTGCTCGTTCCCGGCGCTCAAGATCCTGATGAAGAACTACCTAGGGTTAGAGGACGGCGAACTCGACGAAAAATCCGACCTTTGGGCCGGATTGGCGGCGGCCATCGACGAGGCCGAGATAACTCCGGCGGACGTCAGCGAGATCCTGATAAAGAACCGGCGGCGGGAGAAGCCCGCGGCGGCGGCGGAGCTTCTGGAGGTCCTCAAGGCCCGGGTGGAGAAGAGGAGGAAGGAGGGAGGGAAAATTAGTTCCGGCGAGGGCGTGGAAGTGGAGGAGGAGGAGAAGAGGGCATTGGACAGCCCCAAAGAGAGCGGCCAAGACACCGAGAGTGACGGTGGGAAAGAGGTAGTGGCGGCGGCGGCGGCGTTATGAGGAGTAACCATGGCCGCCCTGTCCGCCATGTGCTTTCTGAAATGCCTCTGCCATTGTGATTGTTGAATAAAGAGTTGTTGTATAGCCTTTTGCCATTTGCCCATTCCATTTTGAACTCCATTTACATCATTTGGGTTGTAGATTTTATGATTTGAAGAAGAGAATAAACTTGATATGTATTTATTACTTGCATCCTAAAACCTTTTCTTAGATTTCTTTGTTAAGGCAAACTCAATTCGTTTGTTGTATAAATGCCACCCAAAATTGATGGCAATTTAAGTAACCAACTAAAATGGTACGGCAAGGCACTCACATAGTTTCTCCAGTGCTCACAATCTCAGTTATGACATATTGCAAGGTATTTTATTTTGGCAGCATGAAAAATCTTGAACGTTGGCTAGCTACTGGACTATGAACTGCTTGTGCTTCCGGATTTAAGATTTAGGGTTTAAGATTTGTACGATGTCTTGGTCACCCCTATCAAGAAGTTTAGAAATAGTCTTACTTAAGTAAAGCAAGAAAGGGCTAGATCAAATTCAGTCTCCACCAGTCTGGTGCAATGATAAAATACTCATAGAAACACTAAAAGAATCAAAATTTGAATGCTAAAAGAAATGAATATTCTCAAAGTTAGCTTTTGAGTATGTATAAATCGGCCCCCTCTAGATTAGGCAGCTGAGATTAAACACCTAAATTATCAAAAAAAAAAAAAAATCTAAATCAAATTCAATAGTTATTTTATTCTTAACCATTCCACTAGTTTGATGTCCAAATCCATAGCGACCCATAAAGATACAAACAATCCAATCAAAGAGACAGAGGAAATGCTAAACTTTATGGAGATTTCAAACAAAAAGCAATTGTCGATCTTTATGGAATAGAAAAACATTTGTTAAGAGTGTTAAAAGGAAGGTGCCAACTCACAAAAAATTGACAAGATCTCGAAATCTAGTGTCAAGATTTTGAGTGCGAAACTTGTCTTCATGGAAAGGAAGAACCCTTCTAAATTAGTGGTTTCGATGTTGAAAGCATGCCTTTTCCCCCACAATCTCCATTCCTTGCTATGCGATTTTCTCGTTCGATGACTCATAGCTGATAAGGACTGAGTCACACAACAACAATAAGAAAAGAATCGAATCAAAGCGATGAATACTTTAAGGGAAACTCATTTCTCTATTGGAAAGTGGCTTGGCCTAGTCGACTATTTGTCCATTTGCTCGTGAGGGTTTAGTTGTATGGAATCTCTTACTCGCTTTGATGGCCTCTATTTTGTTTTTTTTCATTGCCATCAATTGAATGCATGCATTGGTGTCCTATAGCTCTAGTGCCATTCCAAGTGTGTGGTGGAGTCTTTTGTGAAGCTCTATATTTTTAAGCAACTAATGTAGGTGCCCATCATGGTAAAGACAAAGGATGTTATTTCTTAAGCCAAGCCCCCATGACTTTTATGGAAAGGGTATATATCGCCCCTTTGATTACAATATAACGGTTAAGTCCTCTAAATTGTCAATCAGACATCTAAGATTTAAATTTTAGTTGCGGCACATTGTAGAGATTTTCTTCTAGTGGGATGATAAATCTAGTTAAGAATATTTACCATTTGGATGGGCATCTATAAGTGCTTCCCGATTTATACTAGAGGTCGGCGGAAAATTTTTGTGAAAATAGATTACTCATCTCTAGAATTAATAGTATTATAATAATAATTTGGTCAAACTTACTTCAACATATTTGAAATTTCTAATTAATTATAGTTAAATTTAATATAATATTATTCAAAATTATTGCTCAAATATTGATTAAAATTATTTAAAATTGTCTAACATGGTCAAAACTTATAAATATTATTATACCAATTTCAAACAAAAAGGCTATAAACTTAGAATAGTTTTGATTAAAACTATTATACTAGAACCAAATTTAGAAATTAGAATTGATGGACTTTAGATGCCGAAGAAGTGAGTCTTAGTGAGCTAAATAAAAAATTTACATATATTGTACTATTAAAGAAATACAATTACAACTGAACATCTTTAAGTGATATATATATATATATATATATATATATAAATTTGATGGTGGATGGTTGACTAAAATTTTGATACATTATTTTAGCGCTTAGACTTATCACTTATAATCAATATGATTATGTTTTACTCATGTTTTACAAGTATAATCTAATTTTGAGTCCATTATAATTTTTTCCTAAATTTTGTTATTATTTTATAATTTTATAGGGAATTAAAGAAGATTCACTCAAAGCCCTCAATCCGGTTCAAAATTGAAAGAGAATTCGGTTCACATTGAAGTTGGTCCAGTTGTAGATAGATGGGCTAGTTCGGTTCAATTGGATGGGGTTGAAATCAAATGGAGAGCTTGATTCACCTCAACCCAAAAAACACATTTCATCAACTCAATCTCAAGCCCAATTTGATGGAGTCAAAGAAAGAGAGCAACAAGCTAACGATATGGATCATGGTACCCACTCTAGATGTTAATGATGATCCATTATGCATCCATGGAGGCCCAATTACAAGAGCTAAGACTAGAAAGATAAAGGAAACACTTAATGTACTAATTGAAGATGTGAAAGTCAAAGCTACCATTGAAGAAGGTTTGACCAAGAGCAAGTCATTCGGCATAGTCAACCTAATTCAAGCCTTAGATGAGCTTAATTAGCACTTAAGTCTCATGTCTATGTAGTAGGGATATGTAGGCTTAATTTAGACTCAATTTCTACTTTTATTTGGGTTGTAATAAAGCCATAAGCTTAAAATGGCTAAGTAGTCTACATAGACCTTTACTAAATGGGCTTTCTTTTTTGCGTTTTAGGATTTTTTTGGTCACCTTATAGCTATAAATAAAGGGAGTGACAACCACACATGTATCTTTGACATACTTCTCAATCTAAAGCACGGTGAGGCTCTCGCTTGTTGGTTCTTCATTGAACTTGAACTTATCAAGGCATCTCCTTGTGGCGTTCAAAGACTTATCAACCTCAATCCCAAGGTTGTGGCGTCTTCCATCTCGTATACCAAGGTTTGTGCTTTTCTAAGCATTGGGTCGAGGTTTCTTTCATCCATCTTATCGTCTTTAGACCTTCCTTCTTTCTGTTTTCAATTCGTTGTGGGTTCTTGATATATCTTTCTTGTTGGGTTCACATCACAATTTCAATCCATAATCCAATAGTTTTTTTTCCTCTTATGGGATCCAGATCTCACTCCACCCAAAAATCCAAAAACAAATAAGAAACTTTTCTCTCTTCACACAAAGCTCCTTACGGAAATTAGCCCAATGCACACACCTTCGACACCACTCTCCTCCATCGACAATCCACCAAGGTTGGTGGCTTCCTCCCTCATCACCGCCGTCGGCCATCCACATCCATCTCCACCTCATCTCTTCCTCCATAATAGGCTTTCCCTTTCCCCTCTCGTCTTCGGGTTAGAAGAGGAGAGGCAAACTCCTCCTCCACTCTGGCAGTTCATTTGTCCTCCTCCACTCTGACAGTTTATCTTCTCCTCTTTGGGTTAGAAGAGGAGAAGAACCCTTCATCCGGCCAATCCATAGCAACTCTGACAACTTTCCCTTCTTCTCTTCGGGATAGAAGAGAAGAAGTACTTCACTTCATCTGGCTACAACACATTTTCCTCGTTCTTGACAGTTGCACTATCTCCAATGTGTGCTTTATTTTTCTTGTGTTAGGTTATTTCTTTCTTATGTTGAATGCGTGTATTTCACTTGATCTCACATATTAGTTTGCACATGCTTAGCTTTGCTTGATTCAACCCCAACCATTCATGTTACTTTGATTGTTACATTTAAGTTTGTTAAATTTTCATAATATTTAGTTAGTTGAATGTTTTATGTTTTCTTATGTTTGTCTTTCATTTGAATGCAATTAGGTTAGGTTTTATTAATTACTCTAGGTTTCAATTCATGCTAGTTTCAATTAATGTTGGCTTATGTTTTCTTTAATTCCTTGTAATCATACTTTAGGTTAGATTAAATTTTCATTGCTTGTATTATCTTCTGTTCATTAGGTTTAGTTTCATAATTGCTTTGTTATTTCATTTCTTAGTCTTAGCACAAAAATCTAAACCTCTAGTTTCATATCAAAAATCTAAAAACAATAACAAACTAATCCTAAAAACTATCATCCATATCCATCGTCACATTCATTAGAAGATGATCCGAGTCATCCCTATGCTATTTTGCATAGAGAAAGTTTGGTAACAAATGTGACAAAAGGTGATTCGCCCGCCCCTAGTGCCCCATCAACCCGTCAACCCGTCCCTAGACTAACAGAAGGTTCGATTACAAAGCAATAACCTGAAGAGTAGATGGTAGAGGGGAGAGGGAAAGCCTATGGTGGAGGAAGAGATGAGGAGATGAGGTGAGATGGATAGGGATGGTCGGCGACGGTGATGAGGGAGGAAGCCGTCGGGCTTGGTGGATTGCCGATGGAGGAGAGTGGTGTCAATGGTGTGTGCATCGAGCTAATTTCTGTAAGGGTTGCATGAGAAGAGAGAAGGGTTTCTTATTGGGTTTTGAGTTTTAGATTTTTGGGTGGAGTGAGATCTGGATCCATTAATAGGAAAAAAATATTGGATTATGGATTGAAATTGGACTTAAGATTGGGTTGATGAGATATGTTTCTTGGATTGAGGTGAACCAAGCTCTCCATTTGATTTAAACCACATTTAATTGAACTGAACCAACCCTCCTTTCTCCAAGTGAACCAACTTCAATGCAAACCGAACCCTCTCTCAATCTTGAACTGGATTGAGGGCTTTTGAGTGAACCTTCTTTAATTCCCTACAAAATTATGAAATAATGACAAAATTTAGAGAAAAAATTATAATGGGCTCAAAAATATATCTTACTTGTAAAACATGATATGAATCAATAATTAACCATACAAGAGGGTATAACTGATAAGTATAAGAGCTAAAAGAATACATTAAAATGTTAGTTATCAATGGTCTGGTCCCATATGTTGGTGTAATTTCTCCTGGGTCAAAGAGGACCAGGTTGACTAAGCTTAATCTTGATGTTTGAGTTTTGATGTTTAACAATGTATGAAGATTATAGGTGCAATTGTTCATATGGGATATTGACGGTCAAAGGTGTAGGATAGAGATATGTTAGAGGGGGTGAATAACGCTCATGGCTTTCACGTTCTTTTAAAACTTCGGAGAGAACACAGCGGAATAATTAAAGAGACAAAAAGTCAATGCTAACAAATCTAAGATTTACTTGGTTCGAAGTCTATGACAACTCCTACTCCAAGGTCCGCACGTGAGAGTACTTTTGTTCGACAATCACTAATCAATCAAAGAATACAAATACATTTTCGAATGATTACAAGAAATTTGAACAATAAAAATACTGACAATTTTAGAGAATAAAATCTTCAGCGTAGTCGTTGTCGGAGCAACTTTCGAATGTCGTGGGAGTTTTTTCTAAGCAGCGCACAAGAGAAAAACTTCTTTGGATTGATGTTCTTGATCCACTGGTTGAAGCCTCTTTTTATAGCCCATTTTGGGCGCTTGGAATCCCTTCGAGTGCTTGGACTGTTGGCGCGGGTTCGACTAGTCATCGCGCTCTAACTTAGCTTCGGGATAACTTTTTTGGTTCAGGCGCCGAACCGCCCGGGTGCTTGCGACACTCGTGAGCGACATTGGTTTGAGCTCTCGGACTCCCCTTTTTCGCACTTCTCTTTCCTGCAAAAAAAAGTTAGTCCAGACAAATAATATTAAAGAACGATAAGATTTAACAGCCTTCAGACTGTCTGATTCTGACTTTGAATTTTGCTAAAACTCTAGGTCAGACTGATGCTTATTGTTCCCTCTTCGGGGAGCGTGTGTGTCCTCACCTACTCCTCTTAGGAGAAATTACCTTTTGTTAGA
Organism: Zingiber officinale; assembly: GCF_018446385.1. NCBI lineage: Eukaryota > Viridiplantae > Streptophyta > Magnoliopsida > Zingiberales > Zingiberaceae > Zingiber > Zingiber officinale. The sequence goes on from NC_056000.1 coordinate 42,856,765, forward strand.
CCAGTTCTCCAAGACTTCAGGACTTCATGCTGGATGTCTGCTCCATAATCCGTCTTGTCTTCCATTTGGTGTCTATGACCCCGAGGATTTTCAACTAGAGTCCTCGACTTTATGATTTCACCTAAAGTCTTCGACCCGCCAAGATTTCACTCAGTCCCCTGGACCAGCACTTCATTGCCTAACTGCAACTAAGACTTTCCACCTGTCTAACCGCGGCTAGGATTTTCCTTTGCCTAAGATCACTTAGGACTTTCCTGTACACTTAGTTACACTTGTTAGACAACAAGACAACTTAACTTTGAATCTCTCTGCTATTATCAAAATACAGGTTCAATCATCTAGTGCTCCCTGCACCAATAATAGGTTGACCTAAAGAGTCAAGTAGGTCAAGGTTGACCGAATAATTGACTGAAAAGTTCTAACTGAAGGTTAGATAAGGGCAAGACCAACAGAAAGATTGGAAAAAGAAGGAAATTCAAGTAGATCAGTGTTGACCGGAGACTTGGTGTGAAAAATTCTGGTGAGTGAAACCAAGTAGTTGGAAAGTGCTGGTGAGTGAAATCAGGTAGCTGGAAAGTCCTGGTAATGAAGCCAAGCAGTTGGAAAGTTCTAGTCAGTAAAGCTAGGCAGTGAGAAAAGTCTTGGAGAGTGAAATCCGGTGAAAAGCTCTAGTGAGTGAAGCTAGGCAGAAGAAAATCTTGATGAGTGAAGTCAGATGGTGAAAAGCCCTAGTGAGTGAAGGTAGATAGAGGGAAATTCTAGTGAGTGAAATTTGGTGGTAAAAAGCCCTAGTGAATGAAGCCAAGCATGTGGAAATTTAGGTGGGTCAATGTTGACTAGACATCTAGTGTTTGAAAGTCCAAATGGGTCATGGAGAACAAAACACTTAGCACGAGACAGTAAGTCCAAGTGGGTCAAGATTGACTGGACACTTAGCATGGGAAAAAAAGTCTAAGTAGGTCAAAGGCTTGACCAAACACTTAGTGATGAAGTCTAAGCAGATCAAAATTGATCGGATGCTAGGCATGAGGGAGTCCCAATAGTCACGGTTAACCGGATGTTGGGATTGAGAATCCTAGATTTGAGTTAAGCAAGTTTGGATTGGTCAATCGATCAGGTGATCGATTGAGCCAGAGCCTAATCGATCGATTGGGTAGTGCCTTTAATGTGAGGAGCTCAATCGATCAGGTGATTGATTGAGAGGAAATCGCGTGAGCACAGAAGGTCTCTCAATCGAGCAATTCTACTCCAATCGATCGATCGATCAATTGGAACTGGTTTTCTCACGATGACACAAGTCAGTCAGAATTGATTGGTCAATAGATTCTGAGGTCTTCTGCAAGAGCATAAAAGACATTTGGATCAATTAGTTAATCGATCTAGCTATTCCAATTGATCAACTAATTAATTGGGATATGATCGTTATGCAGGTTGTAAGCTTTGGATTGTTGGGATCAGCTGGATCTAATGTGGCAATCGATTGGGAAGTAAGCTCAATTGATTGGAAACCCTAAATCACGAAGTATAAAGGCAACGGCGAGGTTCAAACACAACAATGTTTACATTATTCTTCTCCACTACTGTTCGCCAGACTTAAAGCTTGGAAGACAAGTGTTGCTACACTTTCCAATTGGTCTAGAGACATCTTCAAGCTACAAGAAATCAAACAAGAGAGGTTCTTTATGTTGGTTGCTACTCGGAAAACCTAATGGTTCCACTGTACAAAAATTTTGTACAAAGGTCTGAACCTTTTCCTAGCTACCATGTGTTCTTTTCAATTAAACTTGAATCGCCTGCAGAACTTAATACGTTTGATCCAAAATTTAATCTATTTGTTCTTTTAGGTTTAGACTTGGATCTCCTACGGAACTTAACACGTTCGATCCAAATCACCTAGGTTATTAATTCCATTAAATATTAATTTCCAAAATTGGCTTCCAGGACTGCATGGCGAGGCACATGGCCTTCTTGGATATGAGAACAACCACCACCGCCTAGACAAAGCCTCTTAAGGAAAGCTAATATTTAATTTCCTTAAATAACTTTAGGTCAACCGAAAAGAACAATCAAATCACAAGGAAAAGAAAAACAAAGAACACAACATCGAAAATAAATTCGAAATACTAGAATCGCATGTCTCTTGTATTTGGTATTTTTTACATGAAGATGAAACTAGTATGATGCGGAAATAAAATACTAGTATACCTTTTCTTTTGTAAGCAAAAACCTCTAGGTCTTCTACCATATTCCTCTTCTAACCTCGAACGTTGTGTGGGGAACGATCTTCCGAGATGAGAAACCACCAAAGCACCTTCTCCTCCTCCTTGCAAGGTTCGGCCAAGTCAAGTGCACCTCTAAGGAAGAAGAAAAACCACCACCAATGCTCCAAGGGATGAAAGCTTTCTCTCCTTCTTCTACAAGCTAGAAAACCGGCCACCACTTGATCTCCAAGAGGAAGAAGAGGTTCGGCCACAACAAGGAGAAGAGAGATCTTGAAGGGGCCGGCCACACCAAGGAAGAAAAGAGGGAGAAGAATAATAAAGTTGTGTGTCATGAAGGTACCCCAACCCCCTCTTTTATAATCCTTAGCTTTGGTAAATAAGGAAATTTAATTACAATAAAATTTCCTTAATTTTCCTTGACATGAATTAATTAAGAAAAATTAAACAAAATTTCCTATTCCTTCATGTCATGGCTGGCCACATCATTAAGAGCAAACAAAGCTATTTCAATCAACAATTAAAATTCCTTATTTGTCTTTGGAAATTTTAAAAAATAAAATTTTCCTTTAAAATCCCTTCATGGTTGATAAAAAGAAATTTCTATAATTTTAATTTTTCAACATGTGAATAATTTACAAAGAAGAAAAATAAAATATCTTTCCAATCTACAAATAAGGAAAGAGATCTAATATCTTTCTTTAATCTTTTGTAGATCCTTTTTAAAAGAGATATTTTAATTTTTAATCTCTCCAATAAATTATATCTTTCACATAAGAAAATTTTAAATTTTAAATTCTTTTAAATTTAATGGGGGCCGACCACCTAAGTTTGGGTTCAAGCTAGGGCCGACCACCCATGAACCAAGGCTTGGCTGGCCCTACCTTGATCCACAAGCTAGCTTGGCCGACCCCTACATCATGGGTATGAAGGTGGATATAGGTGGGTATAGTACTCTATAAATAAGAGACTACAATAGGGACCGAGAGGAGGAATTGGTTTTGGTCTCCCGATAAAATTAAGCATCCCTTGTTCGCCCCGAACACACAACTTAATTTTATCAATAATAATTCATTCCACTAGAGAACTATTATTGAACTACCGCACCAATCCCAAATTATATTTTTGGGCTCCTTATTATGAGTGTGTTAGTCTCCCTGTGTTTAAGATGCCAAATGTCCACTAATTAAGTGAATTACTTACAACTCATTTAATTAGTATCTTAGTCCAAGAATAGTACCACTCAACCTTATCGTCATGTCGGACTAAGTCCACCTGCAGAGTTTAACATGACAATCCTTATGAGCTCATCTTGGGGACATTATCAACCTAGATCACTAGGACACAGTTTCCTTTTATAATCAACAACACACACTATAAGTAATATCATTTCCCAACTTATCGGGCTTATTGATTTATCGAACTAAATCTCACCCATTGATAAATTAAAGAAATAAATATCAAATATATGTGCTTGTTATTATATTAGGATTAAGAGCACACACTTCCAAAATAACTGAGGTCTTTGTTCCTTTATAAAGTCAGTATAAAAGAAACAACCTCTAATGGTCCTACTCAATACACTCTAAATGTACTAGTGTAATTATATAGTTAAGATAAACTAATTCCTAATTACACTACGACCTTCCAATGATTTGTTCCTTTCCATTTTGGTCGTGAGCTGCTGTTTATAATTTATAAGGTACTGATAACATCATCTTCTGTATGTGACGCCACATACTATGTTATCTACAATATAAATTAATTGAACAACTACAAACAAATGTAGATAATTTGACCAAATATGATTCTTTATTCAAAATAAATATTTACAAAAGCTTAGACTTTCAGTATACACTCTAACAATCTCCCACTTATACTAATGACTAAGCTGTCATATCTTCTGCCATACATCTGATTCCCATTCCCTCCACATGCTGATCGAAAGCTTTTGCCGGAAGGGCCTTAGTGAAAGGATCTGCCAGGTTATCTGCTGATGCAATCTTGGCGATGACAACTTCTCCTCGCTTCACTATATCTCGTATTAGGTGGTACTTGCGCTCTATATGTTTACTTGCCTTATGGGCTCGTGGTTCCTTCGAGTTTGCAACTGCACCGCTATTATCACAATAAATTGTGATGATTTTGGGCAAACCAGGAATCACATCTAAATCCATTAGAAAGTTCCTGAGCCATACTGCTTCTTTAGCTGCCTCAGAGGCTGCTACATACTCAGCTTCCATGGTTGAGTCCGAAACACATTTCTGCTTAACACTCCTCCATGCAATGACTCCACCTCCTAAAGTAAACACATAGCCTGATGTAGACTTACTGTTGTCCCTATCTGATTGGAAATCTGAATCCGTGTAACTCACAGGGAGCAAATCGTCTGCTTGGTAAACTAGCATATAATCTCTAGTCCTTCTCAGGTACTTTAATATATGCTTTACCGCAATCCAATGTCCTTGTCCAGGGTTACTCTGATATCTGCTAACCATGCCTATGGCAAAACAGATATCAGGTCTCGTACATAGCATTGCATACATTAGGCTTCCTACAGCCGAAGCATAAGGAACTGCTTTCATGTCCTCTATCTCCTTTGATGTCTTCGGAGACATCTCTTTAGATAGAGCTACTCCATGCCTAAAAGGTAAGAAACCTTTCTTGGAATCCTGCATGCTAAAACGAGCAAAGATTGTATCTATATAAGAAGCTTGGGACATACACAACATTCTTTTCTTGCAATCCCTTATAACTTTGATCCCAAGAATGTATGCACAATCTCCTAAGTCCTTCATATCAAATTGTTTGGACAACCATACCCTTATGTCCGATAATACCTTGACATTGTTGCCAATTAACAAAAATATCATCTACGTATAGTACAAGAAATACCACCACGTTTCCGTTACACTTCTTGTATACACAAGACTCATCCGGACACTGAATAAATCCATATGACTGGATTACTTCATTAAACCAGATGTTCTAAGACCTTGAAGCTTGCTTCAGTCCATAAATGGACCGATTGAGCTTGCACACTAGATGTTCTTTGCCTTTTTTAATGAACCCTTCTAGTTGCATCATATGAATGTTCTCTTCAAGACTTTCATTAAGGAAAGCTGTCTTGACATCCATTTGCTAAATCTCATAATCCATATGAGCAACAATGGATAAGAGTATCTGGATAGACTTAAGCATGACTACCGGTGAAAAAGTCTCCTCATAATCAATTCCCTCTTTCTGAGTATACCCTTTCGCAACAAGCCTATATTTGAAGGTTTCTACCTTCTCGTCTGTCCCTCTTTTCCTTTTGTAGATCCACTTGCATCCAACGGCTTTTACACCATCAGGTGGTTCTACAAGCTCCCAGACCTTATTAGAGTACATAGATTCTATTTCAGAATTCATTGCCTTTTGCCAAGATGTTGCATCTATATCTTGGAGTGCTTCGTCATATGTTCGGGGATCAGGTTCATGTTTACCCAGGATTAAGTCCGAAGACTCTTCCAAAAACATGAATCTATCAGGCTGCCTTACAACCCTCCCACTACGACGAGACACTGTCTGTGGTTGTGTATTATGTGTGACACGTGTTGCAGTCTCTTGTGGTACTTCATCTTGTACTGTTGGTACTAAGGTAGACGTGTCCTCTCTAAGTTCTTCTAAAACAACTTTGCTACTGGGCTTGTGATCCATTATATAGTCTTCTTCTAAAAACTGGGCATTGGTGCTAACAATGATCTTCTGGTCTTTAGGACTATAAAATAAACCACCTTTCGTTCCTCTAGGATACCCCACAAACACGCGAACTTCTGTACGAGATTCTAACTTATCAGCATCTGGTTTCAGCACATGTGCTGGACTACCCTAAATCCGAATATGTCTTACACTGGGCTTTCGCCCATTCCACAATTCTGTGGGAGTAGAAGAAACTGATTTAGAAGGTACTAAGTTCAGAATGTACACTGCCGTTTCCAGAGCGTATCCCCAAAACGAATTTGGTAAATCTGAATAACTCATCATCGATCTAACCATCTCCATAAGAGTCCTATTCCTTCGTTTTGCCACACCATTCTGTTGGGGTGTACCAGGTGCGGACAGTTGGGATTGAATCCCGGCCTCTGATGAGTAATTCCTAAACTCTCCTAAGAGGTATTCGCCACCACGATCAGACCGTAGTGTCTTGATACTTTTACCTAGTCATTTTTCCACATCAGCCTTGTACTCTTTGAACTTATCAAAGCACTCGGACTTGCGGCGCATTAGGTAAATGTATCCGTATCTTGAATAATCGTCTATAAAAGAGACAAAATATTCAAAACCACCTCTCGCCTGGATAGACATAGGACCACACAAATCAGAATGAACTAATTCTAACACTTCTTTGGCTCTATACCCCTTGGCCTTAAAAGGCCTCTTGGTCATTTTACCTTCCAAGCAAGATTCACAAGTTGGAAAATTTTCCAACTCTAATGAACCCAAAAGTCCATCAGCTATAAGCCTTTGAATCCTACTTAAGTTAATATGACCAAGCCTTAGATGCCAAAGATATGCTTGGTTCATTTCCGAAGATTCTTTTCTCTTATTTGAGTTAGAAGATGAGTTATAAATTTCCATATTTTGCTTTGTGGGAGAAATTTGATTTAAAGTATACAAATTGCCAACTAATGCACCAGAACAAATAATCACTTTATTTCTCTTAATAACTACATCGTTACTAAAGGAAACTGAATATCCATCCAAAAATAGTTTAGAAACTGAAATTAAATTTTTTCTAAAATTGGGTACATAAAGACAATTTCTTAAAACCAAATTTCTATTTCTATTAAAAGATAAGTAGATGTCTCCCACTGCAACAACCGCAACCTTAGTAGCATTGCCCATGTAGACTGTAATCTCTCCTTCAGTTAGTCGTCGGGTTTCCTGGAACCCCTGCAAGGAATTGCAGACATGATCAGTGGCTCCCGTATCTACACACCAGGTGCTGGTAGATAACACCGCTAAACATGTTTCAACAACTAGAGCATGAGATATACCTTTGTTGTTTTGATTCCTACGAGGACAGTCCACCTTCCAATGCCCTGACTGCTTGCAGATGAAGCACTTGCCCTTTGGCTTCTTTATTCCAACTTTAGGTCCTGTACTCTGAGATTTATTCACTTTCTTTGCTGAGCTAACTTGTTTCTTCTTCTTCTTTCCTTTCAGTTTAGAAGTAGAACCATTTTCAGCATAGTGAATATGAGAATTATGACGGAACAAACCTTCTGCTGCCTGAAGTTCTGTTAGTAATTCTGCCAATGAATATACCCTTTTATTCATATTGTAATTCAGGCGGAATTGCTCAAAATTTCTAGGAAGTGTTTGGAGGATCATATTGTTGGTGCAACATCTCTTAGGTCAAGGTTGACCTGGTTGACCAAGCTTGAGTCTTGGTTTGGGTTTCGATGTTTGACAATGCAAGGTTGATTGAAGAAGAGTCAAGTAGGTCAAGGATGACCGGATACTTGATTGGGAAGTCCTAACTGGGATGTTAGGCAGAAGGAAAGACCTAGTGAGTGAAGCTAGGAAGGAGGAAAATCCTGGTGAGTGAAGCCAGGTGAAAGGCCTAGTGAGTGAAGCTAGGCAATTGGGAAGTCCTAGTGAGTGAAGCTAGGCAGGAGGAAAATCCTGGTGAGTGAAGCCAGGTGAAAGACCTAGTGAGTAAAGCTAGGCAGGAGGAAAATCCTGGTGAGTGAAGCCAGGTGAAAGACCTAGTGAGTGAAGCTAGGCAATTGGGAAAGTCCTGGTGAGTGAAGATAGGCAATTGGGAAGTCCTAGTGAGTGAAGCTAGGCAGGAGGAAAATCCTGGTGAGTGAAGCCAGGTGAAAGACGTAGTGAGTGAAGCTAGGCAATTGGGAAAGTCCTGGTGAGTGAAGCCAGGCAAGAGAAATTCAGATGGGTCAAGGTTGACCAGACATCTGGTGAGAGTCCAAGTAGGTCAAAGGGATTGACCAGATACTTGGCACGAGGAAGAAAAGTCCAAGTAGGTCTTAGGGAGTGACCGGATACTTGGCAAGAAGAAAAAAGTCCAAGTGGGTCAAAGGGATTGACCAGACACTTGGTGAGAGAGTCCTAGCTGGTCAAGGGTGACCGGATGCTAGGTCTTATGTACCAACAAGTCATGGTTGACTAGATGTTGGTTTAGGGGGCTTTGGACTTGGTTTTGGGCAAAAACAAAGATCTGGATTGATCAGCCGATTGATCCAGCAGGTTTGGATTGATCCGTGGATCGATCCAGCAGATCTGGATCGATCCAGAAGATCTGGATCGATCGGCCGATCGATCCGGTGAGTCCCCGCGAACAGAACCCCTCTGGATCGATCGGTGGATCGATCCAGAGGTCCCAATCGATCAGTGGATCGATTAGGACGCTGCTGCTTCGCGCGATAAGCGTTGGATCGATCCAGGCGTTTTTTCAGAGCACAGAGACGCTCTAGATCGATCCGTGGATCGATCCAAAGCCTCCCCGATCGATTGGGAGCATTCCAATCGATCGGGATTCGACCGTTAGCGTCGATTTAAGCCGCAGGCGTTCATTTCCTTCGGCATCTCTTCACCGATTCATTTCAGATCTTCACCAGCTTCTCCACAGCTCTTCTCAAGCTCGAGATCGCCAGTTCTTGAAGGCTCTTGGAGGTTCTTCCAAGTCAAGAGGCGGATCAAAGCAAGAAGAAGAAACTAGGGTTAGAGTTTTTGCTCTCATTGTAAGCTTGTAAGCTTGTATTTCATTACCTTTCCCTTTCTTCTTGTATTGAGTCTTGTAGGGCTTCTCCGCCCTTGGTAGTTACCATAAAGGAGAGTTTTATTAGTGGAGGGTGTGTGTGTAGGTGTGGATCCTTGGACTAGTCACCTCTTGTGAGGTGGATACCAAGTAAACCAACCTTGTTAGCGTTGTGTGGTTTGTTTCTGTATTTTCCGCTGCGCATCTTTGAAGAAACAAGCAACGCCGAGCAACGAGCACGCGACGAGCTATTCACCCCCCTCTAGCTACTTTTCGGACCCAACAAGTGGTATCAGAGCAAGGCCGCTGTTCACCGGAATCATCGCCGGAAGGGGCAAACAAAACAAGCAAAGCTAGAGGGTGAAGAAGTTGGAGCAAATTTATCAAAGTCAAAGAATTCAAGAAGCTCAACTTCAAGATGCAATTCCAAGATGGACTTGGATTTGACACAAGGGTGGCTCCATCGTACACATCCACAAGCTTCGATTCTTGGAGATCAAGAATCGAAAATTTCTTGATGATGGAGATAGAGCAATGGTTTGCTCTCATGGAAGGATTTGAAGCTCCAACAAACTCCAAGGGCAAGCCTCTCAAGAAAAGCAAATGGAGTCAAGAGCAAGTTCAAAGGAGCAAGGCAAACAATAAAGTGACCAAGCTTTTGGTCAACTTATTGCCAAGCAATATTTTGGCTCAAGTTGGAGAATTCAAGGATGCCAAGGAGCTTTGGAGCAAGTTGGCATCAATTCATGAGATCCCCTCCACTGTACCGAATCAAGAGGAATCCAAAGAGGGCGACTCATTGGAGCAAGATCTAGAGGAGGACTCAGAAGTTGAGAGATGCTCAACTTCCGAAGAAGAAGTTCAAGAAGAAGCTTCATCTTCGAGGGAATGCAATGAAGGGAACAAGAAGGAAGCATACTCCTTGTTCCATGTACAAGATGATGAAGCCTCCACCTCTAGGATTGAGGGGGAGCAATCTTTGGTGACACCGGATCAAGAAGAAGGAGAAGCTTCTACATCCGGGTCAAAAGAAGAAGAGTATGATGAAGCTTCCACCTCCACAAGTCAAGCAAAATCAAATGGAGGAGTATCATCTTCGGATCAAGAGGAAGCTTCTACCTCCGGATCAAAAGGAGAAGATGCCACCCCTACAAGCAAAGGTATAACAATTTCAATTAATAATAAAAACCATATTATATGCTTTGAATGTAGGGAAAAAGGGCATTACAAAAGTAAATGTCCTAAATTGGCCAAGAAGAAGGGCCAAGTGGCACAAAAGAGTAAGGAGAAGGCCAAGGAGACCATCCCCGGAACAAAGAAGAGCAAGGAGCACATTGTGTGCTTCTTGTGCAATCAAAAGGGGCATTACCGAAGTCAATGCCCTAAGGGGAAGAAGAAGGTGGTCAAGGCTCTTGGAGGAAGCTCAATTCAAGGGGGAGCCTCCAAGGTAAAAAAGAAGGTAACTTTTATTGAGTCTACCCCTTTACGTTATGGTAAAAAGCATGATAGTTCTAATTTTTATCATTTTAATGCAATTTACTATAAGAATAGAAAGCATGAGGGCATTAAGGAAAAGCATGTGGCCCTACATGCCAAGACTACCCAACCTAAGGTTAGGAAGGTAGATAGACATTTGGGCAAGAACACTAAGGATAATAGATACAAGCCCAATAATAAAAATACTCATGGATCAAATGAAAAATCAAATACTAAGGACTTAGTGAGGGAAAATCAAGTCTTGAGGTCAAGACTTGATAAATTAGAAAAGACCCTAAAAAGATTGGAAAATATCTTATTAGGGCAAAATGAGCATAACCTAGTTTTAGGGGTACAAAAGCCATCAAATGGCCATAGAGGTTTGGGATACAAAACCAAAGCAAAAAATGATGTGCCTAGTTATCATAGGGTTCCATATAGTTATGGAACAAACCCTAAGTCTAGAGGTCAAGTCAAGGATACAAGGGAAGATATCCCTAGAAGTATCTTTGCAACCAAAGTGACTAAGACTTCTAAGAAGTCTAAGAAAGTCACTAACAAGGTCACAAGGGAGGCTATCTCTAGAGTTGACCTAGAAAAAGTGACCAAGGCTTCTAAGAAGTCAAACAAGGTCACTAGGAAGGTATCTAGGGAAGTTATCCCTAGTGAATACCTAGAGCATCCAAGGAGCACCAATAGGTTTTGGGTTCCTAGGAGCATCTTCTCTACCCCATAGATGGGTTAGAGAGTGTCAACTCTAAAAAGAAGGGTAGTTAACCCAACTTTGAAGAAATTGACACTCAAGGAGCATTTTCAAGGTTATTATTAACCTTTGAAAATGAAATAGAGTTATTGAGTTACTCTTTGAAAGAGTAAAATATGTCAAATTTGAGAAGTATTGATTTTATTTTAAAATGGCACATATTGGGAAAATCATAAGAACTACCAAGTTGGGATTTTGGTATGTTCTTAGGAAATTAAAGGCAATTTGAGCCTTAATTTAAAGTGTTACTCTTGTGAAAAAAAAAAATGAAATATGCCAACACTTGAGAAATATGCTTAATTTCAATTGGCATTAATTAATCAAGAGAATTAGAAATGCTAATTTAGGCTTTGCCACTTTCTTGAAGCACTTTGGGCAATCTAGGGTTTAAGTTTTAGGATTAGCTAAGATTAAGGATACTTAGATAGATAATCTAGGTATCTTATTTATGCTAGACTTTGCCATGATTGTTTGCCCATTATATGCCATGACATCATGTTTTATTTTTGCACTCTTGCCTTATCATGAAAATACAAAAATACCATGTCATGCCATACATACATCATGTAGTTATAAGAAAATTTTCTTTTGAAAATTATTTCTTTTTGATGTATGTCATAACATTATCATGCATTATATTTATTTCCTTAAAATTAAGGACAAATGCCATTTATAAACAAGTGGAATCAACAAGTAACATCCTTGGTGGATGTTTACCACTCAAAATGCCTAAATAGATATGCATGATCCCTAGATTAGGGCAAAATCAAAATTTACATCTCACAAAGACCTATAAGATGACTTGTATGTGTTTTGTGCACAATAGATACAAGTGAGATGTTAGGATGATGAACAAAACTCAACATGTTGATTTAGTGCATTTCTTTGAGTTTTAAGTTCATCAAAACACATAGTTATGTGTTTTCCCATCATTGGGAAAGCTAATGTACAAGTCATGTGCATTAAGCCCAAGGAACATGGTGGGATATTGGTTGTGAAAATATTTTTAAAATGATTTTGGAAAATCTTGGTGAAGGCTATCTTTTGATAGTAATCACCATTGAATAGTTAGACACAAACTTGAAGAAAACACTAAAGTTTTTGCAAGTTCTCAAGTTTGTGTCAATCCTTGAAAATATAATGTATTTTCATAGAAAACTATTTTTCCATGATAAATTATACCCTAAATAATGTCTACACAAATTTTTACGATATTTGGAATTTTGTAGAATTTTTTTAGGGGTTTCTGAAATTGGCTGAAATTGAATTTCAGCAATTTCAGGCCTTCAATCGATCAGTGGATCGATTGGAGTGCCTCAATCGATCAGCCGATTGATTGAGAAGACATTTCTCGCGAGCAGAAGCTCACTGGATCGATCAGTCGATCGATCCAAGAAGACTGAATCGATCAGTGGATCGATTCAGCAGGGGTAAATCGATTGGAACCCAACTCCAATCGATCGAAGATGTTGATTTTGGCTGGGAAGGTCTGATTTCAGCATCTTTGAACCTATTTTAGTCTAGGTAACCATTCCAAACCCCTGAAAATACATTTGTATACATAAAACGGGTGTTTTCATGTGGAAAACAAGGATGGATTGGTTAAGGAAGGCTAAGTTGAAGTTAAGGTTGAGGTTTGTTTCAAATTTTGAATATTTAAACCTCAAAACTTCTAAAATTGGGTTTCCTAAAGTTTTAGGGATTCCAAGTCATTGTTGGTGCAATGACAGAAGTTACCACCATGTCTTTATGGGGAGGGACTCTTTAAAGACATAAAAATTATTTTTCATGAACCTTGGAAGGTGGTTAACCTTCCGTTAAGAACATGCTCAAGGTTGAGCGTTTGAACTTTAATGGGGAGTGGATATCCTCATTGTTCAAGTGGTTTCAAGTGGATAATGCTCAAGGATGGGCATTTGCCTACATTGGGGGAGAATGTAGGGTTAAGGATAATGAAGGGTATGGGACCTTCATTATCGTGTTGATCACAACGAGTGAAGTTGTGAACAACGATGAGCAACTCTTCAGGGGGAGAGTTTTCAACAAGTGAATTTGTTGATGTGTGCCCAAAAATGGGGCATGGTTTGATGTGTGCCAATAGGGGGAGAATGAAAGGGAGTAAGTTAGGCTTTTATCACCTAGAGGGAGTTTGCCCTCTTAGGGGGAGAATGAAGGGCTTAACTTATGTATTCATTACCTAGTGGCATGAAGAAGGTTTAGGCTATGGGATTAGCCAAACTTACATGTGGTATTGTAAGTGATAGTGTTGGTATTGTCAAACATCAAAAAGGGGAAGATTGTTGGTGAAACATCCCTCAGGTCAAGGTTGACCTGGTTGACCAAGCTTGAGTCTTGGTTTGGGTTTCGATGTTTGACAATGCAAGGTTGATTGAAGAAGAGTCAAGTTGGTCAAGGATGACCGGATACTTGACTGGGAAGTCCTAACTGGGATGTTAGGCAGAAGGAAAGACCTAGTGAGTGAAGCTAGGCAGGAGGAAAATCCTGGTGAGTGAAGCCAGGTGAAAGGCCTAGTGAGTGAAGCTAGGCAATTGGGAAGTCCTAGTGAGTGAAGCTAGGCAGGAGGAAAATCCTGGTGAGTGAAGCCAGGTGAAAGACCTAGTGAGTAAAGCTAGGCAGGAGGAAAATCCTGGTGAGTGAAGCCAGGTGAAAGACCTAGTGAGTGAAGCTAGGCAATTGGGAAAGTCCTGGTGAGTGAAGCTAGGCAATTGGGAAGTCCTAGTGAGTGAAGCTAGGCAGGAGGAAAATCCTGGTGAGTGAAGCCAGGTGAAAGACGTAGTGAGTGAAGCTAGGCAATTGGGAAAGTCCTGGTGAGTGAAGCCAGGCAAGAGAAATCTAGATGGGTCAAGGTTGACCAGACATCTGGTGAGAGTCCAAGTAGGTCAAAGGGATTGACCGGATACTTGGCACGAGGAAGAAAAGTCCAAGTAGGTCTTAGGGAGTGACCGGATACTTGGCAAGAAGAGAAAAGTCCAAGTGGGTCAAAGGGATTGACCAGACACTTGGTGAGAGAGTCCTAGCTGGTCAAGGGTGACCGGATGCTAGGTCTTATGTACCAACAAGTCATGGTTGACTAGATGTTGGTTTAGGGGGCTTTGGACTTGGTTTTGGGCAAAAACCAAGATCTGGATTGATCAGCCGATTGATCCAGCAGGTTTGGATTGATCCGTGGATCGATCCAGCAGATCTGGATCGATCAGTGGATCGATCCAGAAGATCTGGATCGATCGGCCGATCGATCCGGTGAGTCCCCGCGAACAGCTCCGATCGATCGGTGGATCGATTCAGAGGTCCCAATCGATCGCTGGATCGATTGGGACGCTGCCGCTAAGCGCCGGATCGATTCGTGGATCGATCCGGCATTTTTCCAAGCAGTAGACGCCTAGATCGATCCTTCGATCGATCCAAAGCCTCCCCGATCGATTGGGAGTATTCCAATCGATCAGGATTCGACCGTTAGCGTCGATTTAAGCCGCAGGTGTTCATTTCCTTCGGCATCTCTCTTCACCGATTCATTTCAGATCTTCACCAGCTTCTCCACAGCTCTTCTCAAGCTCGAGATCGCCAGTTCTTGAAGGCTCTTGGAGGTTCTTCCAAGTCAAGAGGCGGATCAAAGCAAGAAGAAGAAACTAGGGTTAGAGTTTTTGCTCTCATTGTAAGCTTGTAAGCTTGTATTTCATTACCTTTCCCTTTCTTCTTGTATTGAGTCTTGTAGGGCTTCTCCACCCTTGGTAGTTACCATAAAGGAGAGTTTTATTAGTGGAGGGTGTGTGTGTAGGTGTGGATCCTTGGACTAGTCACCTCTTGTGAGGTGGATACCAAGTAAACCAACCTTGTTAGCGTTGTGTGGTTTGTTTCTGTATTTTTCGCTGCGCATCTTTGAAGAAACAAGCAACGCCGAGCAACGAGCACGCGACGAGCTATTCACCCCCCCTCTAGCTACTTTTCGGACCCAACACATATCGATCTGGGTTTCCCCATCAATTTCTCCTCCAAGGATTTGTATTTCATTAAGATAAGCCATCATCTTTAGGATATGATCCTTCACGGGAGTACCCTCTTGCATGGTGGCTGTCATTATCTTTCTCATGGCTTCTTGTCTAGAAGCCCGATCCTGATGACCAAAGAGTTCCTTGAGATTGTTCATAATATCATAAGCTGTTGGTAAATCTTGATGCTGATGTTGCAATACATTTGACATTGAAGCCAAAATGTAACACCACGTCATCTCATCTGCTTTTACCCATTTCCTATGATATTCAATCTCCTCTTGGGTAGATTCACCAGTGGGTGCATCAGGGCAAGGTTCAGTCAGTACAAACTTATAGCTTTCAGCAGTAAGAACAATGTCCAGGTTCCTTTTCCAATCTATGTAGTTAGGACCAGTAAGTCTATTCTCTTTTAGTATGATAGCCAGTGGGTTGAAAGTCATCCTAAGAATCACAAATAACTTTTGGTCAGAACTCTAAATTTAGAATAATATTGATTCCTCAAATAATACTATTTTAAATTAACCAACACCTCAAAACACCGAGAATTTTGTATGCCACGATAGTGTGGACGTATACAAATTCAACATTTGTAAAAGGAGGGTTTAACCCATTAATTTTATTGTCTTGTCAACCTAACTTTTTGACAAATAAAATTAATAGTTGGTTTCCTTTGGTCACACGAATAATAGCAGTGACTCCGATGGGGAGGATACTATTAGACGTGCCTAAGTATATACCATTACTTAACACTAAGTTCATTAATAAGATTGTGCCCCTTCCGATGGGGAAGATCACACGCTCTTAATTAACTTCCTATAGTCATCCAAAATGAAAGTTTGTTCTAGTGATCCACAAACAAGCTCATCCGATATGGAGGAAGACACTCATAGTCAACGCGCAAGCTTGTCTGCATCACTTACAAACTAGTAATAGAGACCGTGGAATTTATTTAAAATCCCTCTCCCACTTAGTTATTTAAAAATGAGGAATTTTGACTATGCTAGCCTACTTAACATGCATACTAACAAGCACACACAGTCACAGCATAAAAAACAATAAATAGAAAAACTAATTTTCAACTATTATGGATTTTATCTATTGCTGTCCTCCGTGTGTCGCCAACCCTAGCTGCTGCCATCTTTGGCCACCGCCACCGGGTCTAGATGTCGCATCCATCTTGCTCCTTATTCCGCTGCGTCTCTGGTCCTCAAAAAGTTCCACGCCTTGTAAGATTCGATCCGCGACATAAATAGAATTTTACATTTTTTGATCCTATATTCCTCGAAGGAATGTACATGTGAACTAGATCGAACATAAAATAAAAATTTACATCCATCGATCCTATATTCCATAAAAGGAATGTACATGTAACTAGATCAAAAATAAAATCCTAATAAAACTAAATACAGCTCCTGCTATATTTTATAATACAATCATGCACACACAATAAATGCCCTTGACATGTCCAAGGGTCCAATCACACACATAAAAAACTATAAGCCATAATAGTCGGATCCTGCATCCACAAAGTTAGCACATCCTACTATTAACCTGCCTAAATTATGTATGACATGTGCATAATTAAACTAATACCAAATACACAGAGGCAAAACCCTAGCTCTGATACCAATTGTTAGTTGCTACTCGGAAAACCTAATGGTTCCACTGTACAAAAATTTTGTACAAAGGTCTGAACCTTTTCCTAGCTACCATGTGTTCTTTTAAATTAAACTTGGATCGCCTGCGGAACTTAACACATTTGATCCAAAGTTTAATCTATTTGTTCTTTTAGGTTTAGACTTGGATCTCCTGCGGAACTTAACACGTTCGATCCAAATCACCTAGGTTATTAATTCCATTAAATATTAATTTCCAAAATTGGCTTCCAGGACTGCATGGCGAGGCACATGACCTTCTTGGATATGGGAACAACCACCACCACCTAGACAAAGCCTTTTAAGGAAAGCTAATATTTAATTTCCTTAAATAACTTTAGGTTAACCGAAAAGAACAATCAAATCACAAGGAAAAGAAAAACAAAGAACACAACATCGAAAATAAATTCGAAATACTAGAATCGCATGCCTCTTGTATTTGGTATTTTTTACATGAAGATGAAACTAGTATGATGCGGAAATAAAATACTAGTATACCTTTTCTTTTGCAAGAAAAAACCTCTAGGTCTTCTACCGTATTCCTCTTCTAACCTCGGACGTTGTATGGGCAACGATCTTCCGAGATGAGAAGCCACCAAAGCACCTTCTTCTCCTCCTTGCAAGGTTCGGCCAAGTCAAGTGCACCTCTAAGGAAGAAGAAAAACCACCACCAATGCTCCAAGGGATGAAAGCTTTCTCTCCTTCTTCTCCAAGCTAGAAAACCGGCCACCACTTGATCTCCAAGAGGAAGAAGAGGTTCGGCCACAACAAGGAGAAGAGAGATCTTGAAGGGGTCGGCCACACCAAGGAAGAAAAGAGGGAGAAGAATAATAAAGTTGTGTATCATGAAGGCACCCCAACCCCCTCTTTTATAATCCTTAGCTTTGGTAAATAAGGAAATTTAATTACTGATCCTGTCCGAAAGCTGAATCAACGGACGCTGGGCACGTGGCGCTCTCCGAGTCGTTGACGTAGATCTCCTGACTATCCGCACAGACCTCCGGTGAACCTGCACAGAAGTCGGGCCGGGAAGGGGTTCTCGGCGACGACCCTCCGACGCTCAAGTCAGGCAAAGCTCGACAACAAGAAAGTGGCTCCAAGAATCGTAGAGTGCGTACCTCCGGTGAAGGGTGAGGCCCTTTATATAGGGCCGGAAAGGGACTCACGCACACATATCGAGGCAAATACGTGTCCTTAGCCCATACCTCCATATGGGCTTGTCAGAAAAGCTTACCTGACCCCTTACTGCTACAGTCCGAGCACGTCTTTGACGGGACAGCGGACCCCTGTCATAAGATCCTGCGTATGGCCTGCTCCTCGGACATACCCGCTGTCAGAGGATGTTTCCTTGTCCTGTTCTCCATACTATATGGCGAGTGTCCGGCCGGTCGGCAGTCCCTTTTCGTCCGGCCGGTCATACGTGCTGGACCGGGTGCTCGGCTGAGAGTGTTCCACAGCAACGATGCTTTATGCTTCGGCCGAGCGGGCTATCCGCTCGGCCAGGTGACCCTTTTCACTATGAGCGTCGGAAACCCGCCCATGGTCGGGTTGTCTTCTGTCCGGCCCGGGAAGCTCCTGGCCGAATGTCAGGTCGGCTCGGCATCCTTCCGTTCGGCCCGGCATCCTTCCGTTCAGCCCGACATCCTTCCGTTCGGTAGGGCATCCTTCCGTTCGGTTTGGCATCCTTCCGTTCGGCCCGGTATCCTTCCGTTCGGCAGGGCATCCTTCCGTTCGGTCTGGCATCCTTCCGTTCGGCAGGGCATCCTTCCGTTCGGCCCGACATCCTTCGTTCGGCAGGGCATCCTTCCGTTCGGCCCGGCATCCTTCCATTCAGCCCGGCATCCTTCCGTTCGGCAGGGCATCCTTCCGTTCGGCCCGGCATCCTTCGTTCGGCCCGACATCCTTCCGTTCGGCCCGGCATCCTTCGTTCGGCCCGGCATCCTTCCGTTTGGCCCGGCATCCTTCGTTCGGCAGGGCATCCTTCCGTTCGGCCCGGCATCCTTCCGTTCGGCATGGCATCCTTCCGTTCGGCAGGGCATCCTTCCGTTTGGCCCGGCATCCTTCCGTTCGGCATGGCATCCTTCCGTTCGGCAGGGCATCCTTCCGTTCGGCCCGGCATCCTTCGTTCGGCGCGAACTTGGGGTTGACCTCCAGGTGTCTTTGACCCTCCTCCCATGAGGGTCCCCCGTCCTTACCACCGGATCACATGCCTCCCCTTCAAGTCTAGTCGAAGGAGGCGCATAGTTTGACTGACTAGATGCCCGTAGTGTCGAGCGGCGCATCCAAGAAACCATCCTTCGCTTCTCCTCGTTAATCGCCTCTCATCCCACCTCTCTTGCGTTTTGCAAGGGATTTCTCACGAAGTATTTTGTATAGCTAGTCCGCTCGGCTGAATATATCTCGTTTCG
Organism: Zingiber officinale; assembly: GCF_018446385.1. Classification (NCBI taxonomy): domain Eukaryota; kingdom Viridiplantae; phylum Streptophyta; class Magnoliopsida; order Zingiberales; family Zingiberaceae; genus Zingiber; species Zingiber officinale. Next base: position 42,876,059 of record NC_056000.1, read on the forward strand.
CAAATGGGATTTTCGTCAGATGTTTACGAGGTACTCTTGGTAACCCGCCCGCTTGCACACTTGGTCCGCCGGACTCGCTTAGTTGAATACATGCATGGCTTTAACTGGAATTATCGCTAAACAGCATTACTTCCGGCCGGAGGGTTTATAGTCGCCGGCGCGACTCTCGATTTTTAACATCGGAGCTCGACGGTCTTTCGCTCGGAGAGTTTATAGACGCCGGCTCGTCTCTCGATTTTTAACATCGGAGCTCGACGGTCTTTCGCTCGGAGGGTTTATAGACGCCGGCTCGTCTCTCGATTTTTAACGTCGGAGCTCGATGGTCTTCCGCTCGGAGGGTTTATAGACGCCGGCTCGTCTCTCGATTTTTAACGTCGGAGCTCGACGGTCTTCCGCTCGGAGGGTTTATAGACGCCGGCTCGTCTCTCGATTTTTAACGTCGGAGCTCGACGATCTTCCGCTCGGAGGGTTTATAGACGTCGGCTCGTCTCTCGATTTTTAACGTCAGAGCTCGATGGCCTTTAAGGCTAACTTTAACACGGATGACATACGCCCTACCGAGCGGCGAGGGGTCTTCGTCTTCGATGACTTGGCTCGGATAATTTTTACGCCCGGCCGATCGGCCCGGGGTCTTCGACATTGAGTCGGTACCTCGGATCTTATACATCATGGAGATAGGCCGCTCGGCAGATAATGCCAATTGCGTTTTAACATTTTGCTTCCTGCATTTCAAATATACAGCCAAATGGAAAATATACAGCACACATTATATTGGTGCACCTTTCACCCTGCCCTGGAAAGGCTGGAGATAATTTGCGCTTCATGGTTGATCCAAGTCCTAATCCATCTTCATCTGCTCGGCGGTGCTCCCCCTTGAATGCCGGTTGGATCATTGTCTCAGGGGAGGCGTCCGCTCGGGGATCATTGCCTCCGCTCGGCCACCTGATGCTGACGTTGTTTGTTGCTTCAGCCGCTCGGCTTGCGCATTCTCTCTCTGTTGCTCCACGAGCTTAGCTGCTCTTGCCTTGATTAGAGCGTCGAGCTCCTTCGTGGAGAGCATCACCGTGGGCGGTCGTCCAGCCTTGTCCATTGCTTCCGATTGGATGCAGGAGTGTTCCCATAGACGGCGCCAAATTGATCCTATCCGAAAGCTGAATCAACGGACGCTGGGCACGTGGCGCTCTCCGAGTCGTTGACGTAGATCTCCTGACTATCCGCACAGACCTCCGGTGAACCTGCACAGAAGTCGGGCTGTAAAATACCGGAAATAGGCGAATATTAATAAGGGAATTTTCCAGAATTTTTGGATATTTTTCGGAAATTTTTCGGAGCTCGTACGGACGAGTTAACGGGGATAAAAATGGGGTCCGGAAAAGCCTGTTTAGGCTACCCTGTTTTAGTGAGGAAAAGTTGATTTATTTATTTATTTATTTTTTTCCTTTTCCTTTTTTTCTGTTCTTCTTCCCTCACCCGACGCCATGCCTATTTCTCCCGCGACGCCGTCTCCTGCCCTAACCGCTCCCAACCGGCACCACAAAACCCCTCTCCTCTTCCCCTTTTTGCTTCCGCGACGATGAAGCCCTCTCTGCCGCCCCTCTCGTGCGCCGACAAGCCAAGGAAAAGCCCTATCGCCGACCGCCATGCCCTAGCCGGGCCAGCATGTGAGAGCCGGCAGCCGGTCTCCTCTCCTTTCCCGAGTACCAGCCATCGGCCCAGGGAAGCCCTCTACCCTAGCTGTCTCCACCACCACCCGACTCCCTCTCGCCACTGGCTATTGCCGCCGTCGATCGGCTGGCACAGCCTAGAACCGCCGGCACCTCCTGGCGCAGACGAGCCCTTGCCGATCTCCCAGACTCTAGCCTCTGCCTATCTCACGGTAGATCGCCGGTTGTCACCGCTCCACTATCTCCTCTGCCCGAGCACCATAGTTGACGATCCTCTGCTTTCCCTCTTCCCTAGCACCGGCAGCCGATCTCACCCATTCCCTAGTTGAGATTTTGGAGGGCTGGGAGGAGGGTTTCCAGCAGCAAGGTTCACCAGTGGTGAATCAATGAGAGAGCATCTAAGATTTGGGTGAGTTTGTTTGGATATGGTTGCTTGATTTCTAGGTTTGATATCTATGAGACTAAGCTGTTGCTGAGGTGTGATATCCGATCATGGTTCAAAAAAATTCAGGTGAGCTTATTTCTGTGATCTCACTTTGAATTCCTATTGAGGATGATATGTTCATTACATATTTCCATTTGGGTTATTAGTTTACTTCTATATTAATTCAATTGGAGTATGTGATAGAATGATGAGATTTGATTTAGTGATTAATTTGAGAAAGTTAAGGAATTGTTCGATGGATTAAGGATGGATTAATTACCTAATTTGATTTGGATTGTTAGGTGGAATTAAATGAGAATACCTAACCAAATTAGGATTGAGTTTTGAGTTTAGCTAGTCGTTGCTTATAAGATTAGCTAAATTGTACATTAAATGATATATAGGACTTTAACGCGAGACGAGCATCTCGACGTCGGATTTGGATCGGATTGGACCCTTCTATTGGAGGTGGGTACCTTGACTTATCTTTTTGATATGTCTTGTTGATATGTCTAGTAGGTCATAGCTTTTAGTAATAATTATGTTCGTCATTGTTTCGATATGTCACTTTTGGATACCTGTTACATGCTTGTTTGCTCATCTGTTATGCATTTTATGCTAGTACCCACATGATTATATATATATGCTCAGAGGGGTAGTGACATATCATGCTTGTTATGTTCAGGACCTAGGTTTTTGATATCCTATCTGACCTGTGTACTTTAGATCTTCGTATTTGACCATCGATATTACGGTACTCATTTTATATATATGGATATGGTTATGCTGATCAGTTTATTGCTATGCTTAGTGTCATGCATCATTATTGCATGCTGTGTGATAGTCCGCTCCATTATTGTTGAGCACATCGCCAGTTACATGGATCTGCACACACCACCACTCATGGGTTAGTGGTCGATTCAGGCAGTGTGTGTTGCAGCAGGGACTTTGTTTGGCTCCGTTGGTCCGCTCATGGGTAGCGTGATGCAACGTGTTAGCCGGCAGGGATTCCTCCCCGTCATCGTGTACCGGGAGTTGAGAGCATTTCGCTCCCCCATTTATGATTTGGGGTAGGAGGATAGGTGTACTCCGACAGCATCCCGTCCACTCGGTCACTCATCAGGAGTAGTGACGACAGAGTGCACGGTTATCACAGCCCTACCCACTCGGCCTCACTATTGTGTGTGAGATGACTGACTGGCGTCAGGGGTGATCAGGACGCATCATTGGCATCATACGCATTTATGCATTTACTGCTTGTGTTTGCTGCACTTATATGCTGCATTTGGGTGGATGCATATGTTTGACATGCATACAGGAATTATGACACTTCCGGTCTGACGACCTGATTTTTATGATAGGTGGCCCTGGTGAGTACAGTACTCTTCAGCCTTTTCTATTATGCATTACCTTCTTTTGTTCAGGAGACTGTAGTCCATAGCTATTACTATTTGTTATAGTTTACTATACATGTCAACTAGGTATCTGCTGAGTTGTTGAACTCACCCCCGTGGACACTATCTTTTTCAGGTACCAGGTTGTTTATGGAGTCGCTTGGAGTATCCTGTCTGCTGGTCCCCACGTCACAACAGAAGACTTATCGGTTTTACTTATGTTTTGTTTGTTTATGTATCAGTTTGTTTAGCTCTGTACTCCGGTTTTATTTTTGGAGTGTTGATGTTGTTATGTGGTATTTTGTATTGGTTGTTGGTTGTGTAAGCCTAGCCGGCTAGCAGTTTTGTGTTTTGGGTTTATATTTGGTTTCTGTTATTTTCCGTTGTGTGTATATTCCAGCCGCCTGTGGCTGATGTATATTATGCCTGTAGAAATGCTTCAGATTGTCACCCGTACAGGGGAGGTGCTGCCGAAATTTCTTCGGACAGGAACTTTCCCAGGGCTTGACACGGGCCGGGAAGAGGTTCCCGGCGACGACCCTCCAATGCTCAAGTCAGGCAAAGCTCGACAACAAGAAAGTGGCTCCAAGAATCGTAGAGTGCGTACCTCCGGTGAAGGGTGAGGCCCTTTATATAGGGCTGGAAAGGGACTCACGCACACATATCGAGGCGAATACGTGTCCTTAGCCTATACCTCCATATGGGCTTGTCAGAAAAGCTTACCTGACCCCTTACTGCTACAGTCCGAGCACATCTTTGACGGGACAGCGGACCCCTGTCATAAGATCCTGTGTATGGCCTGCTCCTCGGACATACCCGCTATCAGAGGATGTTTCCTTGTCCTGTTCTCCTTACTATATGGCGAGTGTCCGGCCGGTCGGCAGTCCCTTTTCATCCGGCCGGTCATACGTGCTGGACCGGGTGCTCGGCTGAGAGTGTTCCACAGCAACGATGCTTTATGCTTCGGCCGAGCGGGCTATCCACTCGACCAGGTGACCCTTTTCACTATGAGCGTCGGAAACCCGCCCATGGTCGGGTTGTCTTCTGTCCGGCCCGGGAAGCTCCTGGCCGAATGTCAGGTCGGCTCGACATCCTTCCGTTCGGCAAGGCATCCTTCCGTTCGGCCCGGCATCCTTCGTTCGGCAGGGCATCATTCCGTTCGGCCCGGCATCCTCCGTTCGACAGGGCATCCTTCCGTTCGGCCCGGCATCCTTCCGTTCAGCCCGGCATCCTTCCGTTCAGCCCGGCATCCTTCCCGTTCGGCCCGGCATCCTTCATTAGGCAGGGCATCCTTCCGTTCGGCCCGGCATCCTTCCGTTCGGCCCGGCATCCTTCCGTTCGGCCCGGCATCCTTCGTTCGGCCCGGCATCCTTCCATTCGGCCCGGCATCCTTCGTTCGGCCCGGCATCCTTCCGTTCAGCCCGGCATCCTTCCGTTCGGCAGGGCATCCTTCCGTTCGGCCCAGCATCCTTCGTTCGGCCCGGCATCCTTCCGTTCGGCCTGACATCCTTCGTTCGGCAGGGCATCCTTCTGTTCGGCCCGGCATCCTTCCGTTCGGCCTGACATCCTTCATTCGACGCAAACTTGGGGTTGACCTCCACGTGTCTTTGACCCTCCTCCCATGAGGGTCCACCGTCCTTACCACCGGATTAATTACAATAAAATTTCCTTAATTTTCCTTGACATGAATTAATTAAGAAAAATTAAACAAAATTTCCTATTCCTTCATGTCATGGCTGACCACATCATTAAGAGCAAACAAGGCTATTTCAATCAACAATTAAAATTCCTTATTTGTCTTTGGAAATTTAAAAATATAAAATTTCCCTTTAAAATCCCTTCATGGTTGATAAAAAGAAATTTCTATAATTTTAATTTTTCAACATGTGAATAATTTACAAAGAAGAAAAATAAAATATATTTCCAATCTACAAATAAGAAAAGAGATCTAATCTCTTTCTTTAATCTTTTGTAGATCTTTTTTAAAAGAGATATTTTAATTTTTAATCTCTCCAATAAATTATATCTTTCACATAAGAAAATTTTAAAATTAAAATTCTTTTAAATTTAATGGGGGTCGGCCACCTAAGCTTGGGTTCAAGCTAGGGTCGGCCACCCATGAACCAAGGCTTGGCCGGCCCCTACATCATGGGTATGAAGGTGGGTATAGTACTCTATAAATAAGAGGCTACGATAGGGACCGAGAGGAGGAATTGGTTTTGGTCTCCCGATAAAATTAAGCATCCCGTGTTCGCCCCGAACACATAACTTAATTTTATCAATAATAATTCATTCCACTAGAGAACTATTATTGAACTACCACACCAATCCTAAATTACATTTTTTGGCTCCTTCTTATTATGAGTGTGTTAGTCTCCCTGTGTTTAAGATGTCAAATGTCCACTAATTAAGTGAATTACTGACAACTCATTTAATTAGTATCTTAGTCCAAGAATAGTACCACTCAACCTTATCGTCATGTCGGACTAAGTCCACTTGCAGGGTTTAACATGACAATCCTTATGAGCTCATCTTGGGGACATTATCAACCTAGATCACTAGGATACAGTTTCCTTTTATAATCAACAACACACACTATAAGTGATATCATTTCTCAACTTATCGGGCTTATTGATTTATCGAACTAAATCTCACCCATTGATAAATTAAAGAAATAAATATCAAATATATGTGCTTGTTATTATATTAGGATTAAGAGCACACACTTCCATAATAACTGAGGTCTTTGTTCCTTTATAAAGTCAGTATAAAAGAAACGACCTCTAATGATCCTACTCAATACACTCTAAATATACTAGTGTAATTATATAGTTAAGATAAACTAATTCCTAATTACACTACGACCTTCCAATGGTTTGTTCCTTTCCATTTTGGTTGTGAGCTGCTGTTTATAATTTATAAGGTACTGATAACATCATCTTCTGTATGTGACGCCACATACTATGTTATCTACAATATAAATTAATTAAACAACTACAAACAAATGTAGATAATTTGATCAAATGTGATTCTTTATTCAAAATAAATGTTTACAAAAGCTTAGGCTTTCAGTATACACTCTAACACTTTATTGTATTTTTTGTACATTTACTTATTATTTTGAGTTGTACTCTTGTGGGAGCTTGTACAAGGTTTCTCCACCTCCAAATTATTCTAAGAAAGAGTTATTTTCATAGTGGAGAGTATGTTTGTGTGCAGATCTTTGGATTAGTCACCTCATCTTGATCATACCAAGTAAATCCTTTGTGTTAGCATTGGAGGAGTTTACTTCAAGTTTTTCACTGCAAATCATCTTCAACAAAGTGAGATGAGCTATTCACCCCCCCCCCCTCTCTAGCATTGGAGTGTTCTAACAAGTTGTATCAAAGAAAGGCTGCTCTTCACCAGACTCATCGCTGGAAGGGCAACAAACTAGAGTAAGAAAAAGAAGTTAAAACTCTAATTTCAACAAGTTAAAGACTATCATCAAGGGAGTTCAACTTCAAGATGAACTCGGATTTGACACAAGGGTGCCTCCACCATTCATATCTACAAGCTTCAATTCTTGAAAATCAAGGATTGAAAACTTCTTCATGATGGAGATAAAGCAATGGTTTGATCTAATGGAAGGTTTTGATCCTCCAAGGGATAGCAAAGGTAAAATCATCAAAAGAAGCAATTGGAGCAAGGAACAAATCCAAAGAAGCGAGGCTAATGACAAAGTGACCAAATTGTTGGTCAATTTTTTCACAAGAAACATCTTAAGAAAGATTGGAGGGTATGACGATGCCAAGGAGCTTTGGAGCAAGTTGGAAAAGATTCATGAAGTCCCCCTCTACTATACCAAGTCAAGACAAAAATTCAAAGAGAGAGACTCATTGAATCAAGAAGAATCAGAGGTTGATCCATCCGCAAGAGAGTGTAAAGACAAAGGCAAAGGGGTGTACTCTTTGTTTGATGTGTACGAGGATTCTGAGGTTGAGGGATGCTCGACATCCGAGGATGAAGAAATTGAAGAAGCCTCCACCTCAAGGATTGAGGGGGAGCGACATTCATTAACATAGGAGCAAGAATAAACTTCTACTTCCATGTCAAATGGAGAGGAAGATTGTGCCACCTCCATGAGTAAAGAAAAATCAAATGGAAGATCATGTGACACCTCTACAAGTAAAGAAGGTATACTAATTTTAATTGTAAATAATAAAATTCACATTATTTCCTTAAATATAGGGAAAATGGGCACTATAAGAGCAAGTACCAAAATATGATCAAGAAGAAAGGTCAATTGGCACCTAAAGGTAAGGAAAAGCCCAAAGAAGTCAACCCTGTTGTACAAAAAGATAAAAAGTACATTGTGTGTTTTTCTTGCAACTAAAAAAGATATTATCAGAGTCAATGTCCTAAGGGGATAAAATCAGTCAAGGTCAAAGGAGGAAGCTCAACTCAAGGAGGGCCTTTAAGAACAAATACAAGGTATTATTTATTAATGCAATTCCTTTGAGTAATGATAAAAAACATGATAGAAGTAATCTTTATCATTTTAATGCAATTTATCATGAAAATAGGAAGCATGATAGGGTTAAAGGAAAATATGTAGCATATCATGCTAAAACTATCTCATCTAAGACTAGGAAGGTAGATAACAATTTAGGCAAAAATTCTAAGGAGTTTAGATATATGCCTAAAAATAAAAATACTTAAGGAAATCAAGAAAAATCAAAATTTAAGGATTTAAGGAGAGAAAATCAAGTCTTAATGTCTATTGGTTAGTCTTAGAAAAATCGTACCGGTTCCACTATACAAATTTTTTTTGTACAAATGTCGAACATTTCCTTAAATAACCTATTGTGTTCTTTAGAAATTAAATTAAGAATCACAAACGGAACTTAACATCATTGATTCCAAATTTAACTTATCTGTTCTTAATGGTTTAGATTTGAATCGCAAGTGGAACTTAACAATATTGATTCAAATCCACCTATGTTATTAATTCCATTAAATATTAATTTCCAAAATTAGCTTCCAGGACTGCATGGCGAGGCCCATGGCCTTCTTGGATATGGGAGCAACCACCACCACCTAGACAAAGCCTTTTAAGGAAAGCTAATATTTAATTTCCTTAAATAACTCTAGGTTAACCAAAAAGAACAATCGAATCACAAATCCGAAAAATAAAGAAAACACAAACTCGAAAAATAAATTCGAAAAACTAGATCTAATGCCTCTTGTGTTTGGAATTCTTACAAAAAGAAATAACTAGCATGATGCGGAAAACAATTACTAATTATACCTTCTCTTTGTATGCTAATGACCTCGAGATCTTCTGCCGTATTCCTCGCCTCGCCTTGGACGTCGTGTGGGCGACGATCCTCCAAGATGAACACCACCTAAAAGCTTTCTTCCTCTTCCTCTAAAATCCGGCCACCACCACCACCAAGGAGAAGAGAGCAAAGGGAAAGGGAGAAGAGAGAGGGCCGGTCACACCAAGAGATCCTCCAAGCAAGAGAATAAGAGTTGTTGTTTCATGAGGCCTCCTCACCCCTTCTTTTATATTACTTGCCCAAGGCAAATAAGGGAAGAATTTTTACAAAAATTAAAATCCTCCTCTAGTTTTTCCTTTTCCCTTTTATTTTTCCTTTTCTTTCCTCTTGATTGAATCAATAACCAATCGTTAATTGGATGATGATATTTTATTTTCTTTTTGGCCGGCCACCTTGCTTGGGCACCAAGCAAGGGTGGCCGACCCCCATAAGAGGAAGGAAATATAATTTTTTTTATAAAATTTTACAAGAAGAAGACCTCTTATAAAATTTTACAAACTCTCTTTCCTAAAGTGGATGTTAAAAAGGAAAGCTTTTAAAAATTAAAACCATGTTTTAAAATTTAAAACTTCTCTTCAAAAATTTCCTTTTTTAACATGAATAGAAAATTTTAATTTTTAAAACTTCTCTTCCTTTTTTTTAAAACCATGAGGATGGTTAAAAAAAGGAAAGTTTTAAAACTTTTAAAACTCTCTATTAAAACATGTGGCCTAATTCAATTAAGGAAAGTTTTTAAAATTAAAATCTCTCTTTTAAAACTTATAGTTTTCTATAAAGAGAAGATTTTAAAAATTCAAAACAACCCTCCTTGTTTGAATTATTGTGGTCGGCCCCTACTAGCTTGGTCACCAAGCAATAGGGTCGGCCCCTATAGAAGAGGATGTGGCCGACCATTGCTTGGTCACCAAGCAATGGACCGGCCCCCTTCTTGTACACTAAGAAGGGCCTTACATTTGGATGGACTTGAGGCTATAATGAGGCTACGACAGGGACCTAGAGGAGAAATTAGTTTTGGCCTTCCGATGAGCTTGAGTATCCCATGTTCATCCCAAACACGCAACTCAAGTTCATCGATAATAACTCATTCCACTAGAGAGTTATTATCGCACTGCCGCACCAATCACAAATTACATTATGGGCTCCTTCTTATCATGAGTGTGTTAGTCTCCCTGTGTTTAAGATAATGAATGTCCACTAATTAAGTAAGTTACTGACAATTCACTTAATTAATATCTAGCTCCAAGAGTAGTGCCACTCATCTTCATTATCATGTTGGACTAAGTCCACCTGCAGGGTTTAACATGACAATCCTTATGAGCTCCTCTTGGGGACATTCTCAACCTAAATAACTATGACACAGATTCCTTCTATAATGAACAACACACACTATAAGTAATATCATTTCTCAACTTATCGAGCATATTGATTTATCGAGCTAAACCTCACCCTTTGATAAGTCAAATAAATAAATATTAAATATATGTGCTTGTTATTATATTAGGATTAAGAGTACACGCTTCCACAATAATTAAGGTCTAGTTCTTTTATTAATTCAGTACAAAATGAACTTACCTAAAATGGTCATACTCAATACACTTAGAGTGTACTAGTGTAATTTATTAGTCAAGATAAACTAATACTTAATTACACTACAACTATTCTAATGGTTTGTTCCTTTCCATCTTAGTTGCGAGTAATTATTTATAATTTATAAAGAACCGATAACATGATCTTCTGAGTGTGACACCATACTCCATGTTATCTACTATATAAATTAATTGAAAAATTATATTTAACAAATAAATACAGATATTGACCAATGTGATTCTTTTATTTCAAAAATAAATATTTACAAAAGCTATGCTTTTAGTATACACTCCAACAATGTCAAGGCTTGATAAATTAGAAAAGACCCTAAAAGAATGGAAAACATTTTTAAGAGGTCAAATGAGCATAATCTAAGGATAGATAGATAAGAACCATTCAATGGTAGGAGGGATTTGGGATACAAACCTTAAACCAAGAAGAATGCCCTTTCTTATCATAGAGTTTCATATAGGTATGGAACTAACCCTAGGTCTAGGGGTCAAGTCAAGGTTATAAGGGAGGTCATTCCTAGAGTTAAGCTTGAAAAGACCAATGTGACTAAGGCTTTTGAGAAGCCTAAGAAAGTCACTAAGAAGGTCACAAGAGAAGTTATCCCTAGAATTAACCTAGAGGAGTCTAGCATCGCCAAGGCTTATAAGAAGTCTAACAAGGTCATTAGGAAGGTAACTAAGGAAGTTATCCCTAGTGAGTACCTAGCCGATTCAAGAAGCACCAATAGGTTTTAGCTTCCTAAGAGTGTGTTCTCTACACTCTAGAGTTTAGAGTGTGTCAACTCTAATTGGAAGGGTAGTTAACCCAACCTTAATAAAATTGACATTTGAAGGCATTTTCAAGGTTTTGTTAACCTTTAAAAATGTAGGTTTAAATGTTTACTCTTTTGGAAGAGTAAAATGTGCTAAAATTTAAAGATTTGGACTTAATTAAAATTGACACAAATAGGAAGAGTCAAAGAAATATCAAGTTGGGATTTTGACATTTTCTTGAAAGATAAGGGCAAACTTTGGTTAATTCTTTAAATTTAGCAATTAATTAAAGATGCTTAGATAAATAATCTAGGTATTTTATTTATACTAAATTGTCATGATTGATTGCCCATCATATGCTATGACATCATATTTTGCATTGATATCATTGTGAAAAATATCGCATATCATGTCATGCATACATCATGTAACTATAGTATGTTTTCTTTTAAAAATTATTCATTTTGATGTATGTTATAAATCATCATGTATTAGTTTAATTTCTTGTAATTAGGACAATGACATTAGCTATCAAATGACATCCTAAATGGATGATCACAATTTAAATACCTAGATAGATATGCATGAATCCTTAGATTAAGGTAAAACCAATCTCTACATCTCACAAAGACCATAAGTTAACTTGTATATATTTTAGTGCACATTTGATATAAGTGAGATATTAGATGAATGAATAAAACTCAAGATGTTGATTTAGTACATCTTTTTGAGTTTTAATCTCATCAAAGCACGTAAATTATGTGTTATCCAATCATTGAGAAAGCTAGTAAACAAATCATGTGCATTTAGACCAAGAAATATGGTTGAAAATTGGCTACAAAAATCATTTCAAAATGCTTTTGGAAAATCTTGGTGAAAACTATATTTTGATAGTAATCACCATTGTATAGTTAAACACAAACTAGGAAGAAACATTGAAGTTTTCAATGATTTCAAGTTTTATGTCAATCTTTGAAAATAAAAATTATTTTTTTAGAAAACTATTTTTTTTTTCATGATAGTATATGTCTTAAATATTGTCTACATAATATATTATGATTTTTGGACAAAAGTAGAATTGTTAGGAATTTCTGAATTTTTGTTTGATTTTGAAATCAGGAAATTCAGAAACTCAATCGATCAAGTAATCAATCCAACCAGGTGTGGATCGATTGAAGGGGTTTTCTACGAGCAAAAGCTTGCAAAATCGATCAGCCAATCAGTTGGCCCCAACTTCAATTGATCAGTTGATCAATTGATGCAATTTTTCATGAACAGAAGCTCGCGGAATCGATCATGTTATGTAAATCTTTTATGATTCCGCCGATTAGATTACTCCACTCTTTGTTATGTTTCATTGTCTAGTATCTAGTATAGGTGTACTGTAAAAGCTTTTTTATGTCAGAATCTATCCCATTGTTTGGTGTTATCATTATATTATTAATATTAAGTGTTATTGTCATAACAAAAGAAATGAATATTTTGATTCATTCCAAATCGTAATCTAGTTTATTACTAGAGATTGTTCTAAAATAGAAATAATATTTTATTCTAACTCCAATGAAATAACTCCATCCTTCTTATTTATTTCTGATAAGGTGGGATGGTACAGGTTCAAAGTTTCTAATTTTTTCTATTTTTGTATAGAAAGATATAACTTGTTATATGTCACCTCTCAATTCAACAGATTGAATCAAATTAATTAAGAAAAAAGGAAATGAAATAAATAATTTGAATATACTAATTATAGACTATTCATAGTATTTAATTAATTATTAATTATAGGATATTTATTTTATAATATTATAATAATTATTATTGGGAAATGATCAATCAACACCCTCCAATCGACCAATTGATCGATTAAGAGGTTATTTTTTGCTGAAATGGTCTGATTTCAATCCATTAAACCACATTTAGTCAGGTTAACTATCCCTAACCCTAAGATATACATTTATATGTATTAAAGGGTTGTTTTCTTTATGAAAATAAGAATGGAATGGTTAAGAAAGATTAAGTTGGAGTTTAGGATGAGGTTTAGTTTCAAAGTTGATTTTTAAACCTTAAAACTTCAAATTTTGGGTTTTCTAAAGGTTTAGAAACTCCGAGTCGTTGTTGATGCAATGACAAAAGATTTGAGCATATTTTAAAAGAGAGCTACTCCTTAAAGACATGAATTAGATCTGTTTTCAATGAAACATTGGAAGGTTGTAAACCTTCATTATTGGTTATGCATTGGAGAACAATGGAATATTGGAAATCTTCATTGTGATGGATGTATTATCTAGGATGAGCATTTGGAGACAATGAAGCGTATAAGACATTCATTGTGATGTTGTGAATAATAAGTGAGATTGTGAACAGTATGTAGATAACTCTTCAGGAGGAGAGTTTCTATGTGTGCCAAAGGGAGAGAATGTAGGATTTAAGTTAGAAAACCTTCATTTACCCAAAGGGGAAGATTACTCTCTTATAAAAGGAGATGAATGAAGGAAATCCTCATTCATTCTTTAGAATAAAGAATAAGTTGAGGCAATGAGATTAGCCTAACTTAAACTTATTGTTAAACATCAAAAATGAGGAAATTATTGGTACGATTTCTCCTGGGTCAAAGTTAACAAAGTTGACTAACCTTGAGTTGGCTCAAGTTTAAGTCTTGATATTTGAGTTTTACTGTTTAACAATGTATGGACGTTACAGGTGCAATTATCCATATAGGATATTAATGATCAAAAGTTGACCAGAAGAGTCAAGTTGTCAAGGTTGACCGGATATTTAATTGAGAAGTCCTAACTGGAGGTTAGGCAAGGGTAAGACCAATGGGAAGGTTGGAAGAATAAGAAAATCTAAGTAAGTCAGTGTTGACCGGACACTTAGTATGAAAAATTCTGGTAAGTGAAGCCAAGCAATGGGTGAGTGTGTAGCACAATTGTTATAGATGATCATACATTAAAAAAAACTTTAACTTAGAATATAAAAATATAAAAATCTATATTGATAATATCAATTCAATCAACTTAACCAAAAATCTAGTATATTATTCAAGAACCAAACATATTGAAATTAAACATCACTTCATTAGAGATCACGACGCCAAAGGAGACATTGACCTTACCTATGTTGAGTTCAAGTTAAATCTGGTCGACGTCTTCACTAAACCACTACCATAATCTGAATTCAGTATCCTACGAAATGACTGGGAATGTGCACGTTAGACTAGGACTCTTGTTATCAAATAAATTTTCATGTTATTTGTAAATTCTAGGAAAATTTATTACTTATGTTTTCTAAAAATTCCTATTTCCCTAGTATTTTTAAAATTCATTTTAGCTTTAGTCTAGGATAAATTTCTAGAAAGTATGATCCTATAGATATAGATAATGAGCATCTCACAAACATAATAGGTCTATCTTGATTGTGTTTTCAAAAAAAATAGAATGTCATGAGATGCGTAAGCCTTTTTGCCTAGACTTCAGATGCTTATATCAATGCATCAATATAAGTCTGTATAGAAAATACAACAGTACATTGATCTAGTTAAGTAGTTCTTTTTCAGTAAATTTCTAACTGGACATTATTACTTACCTTGACTAACTAAGTGAACACTGCTATCTTCTGATAGTCAATTAGTAACTAATGATTAGATATTTAAGGATAATTTTTAGATGAATATTATTTTTTAAATAATATCAAGTTCAGAGGAAGGATATTTAAAAACTCCTTTCAAAATTTATTTTTTAGCAAAATGTTGATTTAGAAATTCTTTTGAAATTTTGCTGAAACTTACCTTGTAAATAATTAAAAATAATATCTGTTTTGAAAAATGAAATGAAAATATTTTGCAAATTGCATTGAAAATTGTTTAAAAATACTTTGAAAAATTTTACCAAATTCTTGTAAAACTTATCTTTGCAAAATATTTTATTTTGAAATTTTCAAATTTCAAATTTCAAACATTGGATAACCATTTGTAAAATTTTAAAAATTCCTTTCAAAATTTCCTTAATTACTTTAAAAATTTCTTTGCAAAATTTTCAAAATGTTTTGAAAGCTATTATATAAATTATTTTAACAAACTTACTTTAAAAGACATTTTTGAAAGATACTTTCTGAAAATTATTTAGAAATGCTTTACAAAATTTAGCTTTGCAAAATGTTTTGTTTTTATAATTTTCAAAATTTTAAAAATCTTTTATAAATTTTGAAAAGTTCCTTTCAAATTAATTTGAAATTTTTTACTTTGAAATTTTTTTAACTCCTTCCTATAATAAACCTATAAGTTCTTTTTAAAAAAAATACCTTTGTAAAATTTATTTACTTAAAAATCTTACTTGCAAAACTTCTTTCAAAAGATAGCACTTTCTATTTGAAATAATTATTTTCAAAAACTTATCTTCCAAATAATTATTTAAAAACTTAAATAATTATTTGAAAACTTGTTTAAAAAACTTGGTTTGCAAACTCTATTTATTTTGCTAACACTTTGTTGGAATCTTTGTTTTGGTGCAATCTGAGTGCAGGCAGAATGACGATATACCACTGTTTTGGTTGAGTCGAGGCTAGAGTTAGACTCTATCTTTTTAAGATGAATTTGCCCCGCACACGGTGCTCACGGAACATGGCAATCGTCTCCCAAGATACAACGACTTTATCTTGCTTTAGCAGCACTCTTCTCGAACTCTCCAATGCAAGTATGAAATGCAATGCTTGCTTTGCTTGAAAGGAATTGAGTGAATGAAATGAGGATGTGAGGGACTTTATTTATACTAAATGAAGGGGTATAAGAACCTCTTGGTTCAATTAGATCTCATCCATCTATTTTGAATTGGATGATGTAGATCGTATCTTTTCCTAAGAGGCACACTACCTCTTCATAAGATGTCACCCTTTAACTATCCAAAAGGCACTTAAACCTTTTAATTTCTCTTTTATAATTTCTAATAATCCCCCACGTAAATAAAAATTAATGCATGCATGTTATCACCCAAGGAGAGTTCAATTAATAAGTTAATGCATCGGGAGAGGTAGCTTGTGGCTTTGAACCTTTCGTAGTGGAATGCTATCGAGCATAATAGGCTGCGCAGTGAACGTGATGTCTTGAACTACTCAACTATTTGTGTATACTAAAACAATAACACCCATACAGAGACTTATCTCACCTACTTTTGGTTCTCATGGTTGGTTCCATTTTGGCCATGGACACCATCTTGGATTCATGAGTGTTTCATTGAAGCGGTCAGTCTTCACACTCACATAGGTGACACTTCTATCAAGAGTTTCCTACCATACTCCACTTTATAAAGGTATCAAGGTCATTAAAAGCATACACTTAACCTCACTACATGTGGTAGGATAGCACAAGTTTATCCTAGGATTGGGATAGAGATAATACATCTCGTGTGCTATAACACAACTTCTGTAATTTCATTATTCCATTGAACCAAGATCTTGGGATCTCCAGTCAATAAGATTGGGTTACCGCTACAGTTGTTTTAGTTGTAGATTTTTAGTCTCATTCCTCTCAATGAGCAGTATACTTGATCTCGACTTAGCCCCTTCGTAAGAGGGTCCGCTAAGTTATCTTTTGGCTTGATATAGTTGATTGCAATCACTCCGTTCGAGATCAACTGTTTAATGGTATTATGTTTACGACGTATATGTCGAGACTTACCATTATACATACTACTTTGTGCCCTTCTAATCGCCGATTGACTATCACAGTGTATAAGTACGGCGGGCATAGGTTTCGTTCAGCTCGAAATATCTTCCAAGAAATTCCTCAGCCATTCAACTTCTTCTGCTGCTTTGTCTAGTGCTATAAACTTGGATTCCATAGCTGACCGAGCAATGCATGTCTGCTTTGTGGATTTCTAAGATACCGCTCCTCCATCAATTGTGAATACATACCCACTAGTGGATTTGGAATTTTTTGTATCTGATATCCAATTAGCATCACAATATCACTCTAAGATAGCGGGATACGTTCTGTAATATAATCCATAGTTCATAGTATATTTTAAATATCTAAGAACTCGCATTAGTGCTTTCCAATGGGTGTCGTTTGGATTACTCATAAAACGACTTAGCTTATTTACCACACAAGCAATATCTGGACGTGTGCAGTTTGTGAGATACATCAAACTACCTATTAACCGAGAATATTTCAATTGTAATATGGGCTCACCATGGTTTTTCGCTAAGCGTTGACTTAGATCCATAGGTGTTTTTACTGTAGAGAGATTGTATGTATTGAACCTTTTCAACATTAACTCTACATAATGGGATTATGTCAAAACTATCTCATCAGATGTCTTGAGAATTTTAATTCCTAATGTAACATCTGCTAGACCCATATCTTTCATATTGAAATTCTTAGTCAACATTTTCTTTGTACTCATGATTACCTCATGATTACTGCCTATTATAAGCATGTCGTCTACATATAGACAAACGATTACATGACCTTTAGGTGTGTATTTGATATAAATGCATTTGTCACATTCATTTATTTTAAATTCATTTGACAGCATTATTTTGTCAAATTTTTGTGTCATTGTTTAAGTGATTGTTTAAGTCAGTACAATGACTTAACAAGTCGACACACCTTTTCCTCTTTTCCTGGAGCTAAGAACCTCCCGGTTTTCTCCATATAGATTTTTTCTTCCAACTCACCATTTAAGAATGCAGTCTTAACATCCGTTTAGTGTATTTCAAGGTTAAATAGTACTGTGATGGCTATCAGCACTTGTATGGATGTAATCCTTGTCACCGGTGAGTAGGTATCGAAGTAATCAATGTCTTCCTTTTGCTTGTATCCATTAGCTACAAGTCTGGCTTTATACTTGTCAATCGATCCATCAGCTTTTATACTCGTGTTTTAGTATCCACTTACAACCTAATGGTTGAGTACTAGAAGGAAGGTCCACTAATTCCCAAGTATGGTTATTCATGATGGACTCAATCTCATTATTGACAGCTTCTTTCCTCAATGAGGCTTTGGGATTAGAGAGAGCTTCGCTTAATGTTCTTGGGTCCATTTTCGATATAAAAGTCATGAAGTCTAACCCGAACGATTTCTCAACTCTAGCCTGTTTGCTTTGACGTGGCTCTTCGCTTTGATTGTCAATAGTCCTTTTATGACAACTAAGTTTAGAAACATCATTTTCATTGGAACTTCCATTGTTATTACTTTGAATGTTTCCCTTCTTATCCGGGAATATGTTTTCAAAGAATATCGCATTTCGAGATTCTATGGTTGTTCCCACATGAATATCAGGAATGTCTGACTTGTGAACTATGAAACGATATGCACTACTATTATGGGCATGTCCGACAAATATCGCATCGAATGTTTTAGGTCCGATTTTTACTTGCTTTGGCTTGGGTACTTCGACCTTTGCTAAACACCCCCACATTTTCAGGTATTTGTACGATGACTCACGGCCTTTCCATAGCTCATATGGTGTTTTATCGATTTTCTTGTGAGGGATTTTATTGAGAATGCGATTTGCTGATAATATAGCTTCCCCCAATAAGTTTTGGGGTAAGACTGAATTTATCAACAAGGCATTCATCATTTCCTTTAATGTTTGATTTTTACGTTCGGCAACACCATTTGATTGAGGTGAGTAAGATGTCATTGTCTGATGGATAATGCAGATTCTGAACAAAACTCATCAAACGGTGTACCATATTATCCACCTCTATCGCTATGAATTATTTTAATTCGTTTATCAAGTTGATTCTCAACTTCTGTTTTATAGGTTCTGAAAGCTTCTAAGGTTTCGTCTTTACTTTTTAAAAGAAAGACATAACATAACCTCGTGCAGTCATCGATAAAAGTAATAAAATACTTTTTACCTCCTCTAGTTTGCACGGATTTTAAGTCACATAGATCACTGTTTATTAACTCTAAAAGAGTCGTTGACCTTTCCACTTAATAAAAATGTAGTCTCATCATTTTTGCTTCCACACACACTTCACATTTGCGTGTTTTGTCCATATTGACACTTGGTAATAAATTTAACTTGATGAGATGTTTAAGAGTATTATTATTGGCATGCCTAACTCGATCATGCCATAAATTAAAACATTCAACAACGTAGCT
This sequence comes from Zingiber officinale, assembly GCF_018446385.1. Classification (NCBI taxonomy): domain Eukaryota; kingdom Viridiplantae; phylum Streptophyta; class Magnoliopsida; order Zingiberales; family Zingiberaceae; genus Zingiber; species Zingiber officinale. The sequence continues at coordinate 42,895,320 of NC_056000.1, forward strand.
AGAAGCTTTTATTTTATTACCATCAAAGTCACGATGTACAGTCATTACAACCATTTTGAATAGACTTTGTTTTAAGTACCCCTTACCTATGAATACACCATTCTTTGTAAATGCAAAGTTGTTTGACTGAAACACTAGTCTGAAACTATCTTTAACAAGTACCGATCCAGAAACTAGGTTCTTCCTGATGTCAGGTGTTGGAGTGTATACTGAAAGCCTAAGCTTTTGTAAACATTTATTTTGAATAAAGAATCACATTTGGTCAAATTGTCTACATTTAGTTGTAGTTATTCAATTAATTTATATTGTAGATAACATAGTATGTGGTGCTACATACAGAAGATGATGTTATCAGTACCTATAAATTATAAATAGTAGCTCACGACCAAAATAGAAAGGAACAAACCATTGGAAGGTCGTAGTGTAATTAGGAATTAGTTTATCTTGACTATATAATTACACTAGTACACTTAGAGTGTATTGAGTAGGACCATTTGAGGTTATTTCTTTTATACTGACTTTATAAAGGAACAAATACCTCAGTTATCATGGAAGTGTGTGCTCTTAATCCTAATATAATAATAAGCACATATATTTGATATTTATTTCTTTAATTTATCAATGGGTGAGATTTAATTTGATAAATCAATAAGCTCGATAAGTTGGGAAATGATATTACTTATAGTGTGTGTTGTTGATTATAGAAGGAAGCTATGTCCTAGAGATACTAGGTTGATAATGTCCCCAAGATGAGCTCATAAGGATTGTCATGTTAAACCCTGCAGGTGGACTTAGTCCGACATAATGATAAGGTTGAGTGGTACTACTCTTGGACTAAGACATTAATTAAATGAGTTGTCAGTAACTCACTTAATTAGTGGACATTTGATATCTTAAACATAGGGAGACTAACACACTCATAATAAGAAGGAGCCCAAATATGTAATTTGGGATTGGTGCGGTAGTTCAATAATAGTTCTCTAGTGGAATGAATTATTATTGATAAAATTAAGTTGTGTGTTCGGGGTGAACACGGGATGCTTAATTTTATCGGGAGACCAAAACCAATTCCTCCTCTCGGTCCCTATCGTAGCCTCTTATTTATAGAGTACTATACTCACCTATACCCACCTTCATACCCATGATAAGGGGGTCGGCCAAGCTAGCTTGTGGTTCAAGCTAGGGCCGACCAAGCCTTAATTCATGGGTGGCCAGCCCTAGCTTGAACCCAAGCTTAGGTGGCCGGCTCCCATTAAATTAAAAAGAATTTTAATTTTTAATTTTTATTATGTGGAAGATATAATTTATTAAAGATAATTAAAATTAAAATATCTCTCTTAAAAGGATCTATAAAAGATTAAAGAAAGAGATTAAATCTCTTTCCTTATTTGTAGATTGGAAAGATATTTTATTTTTTTCTCTTTGAAAATTATTCACATGTTGAAAAATTAAAATTATAGAAATTTCTTTTTATCAACCATGAAGGGATTTTAAAGGGAAATTTTATTTTTAAAATTTCCAAAGACAAATAAGGAAGTTTTAATTGTTGATTAAAAATTATCTTATTTGCTCTACATGAGGTGGCCGGCCACATACAATTAATTAGGAAATTTTATTTAATTTTTCTTAATTAATTGTTGTCAAGGAAAGTTAAGGAAATTTTATTATAAATAATTTTCCTTATTTGCCAAAGCCAAGGAATATAAAAGAAGGGGTTAGGGTGCCTTCATGGGTTACAACTTCTATTATTTTTTCTCCCTCTTTTCCTTGTTGTTGTGGCCGGCCATCCTCCCTCCCTCTCTTCCTCTTTGTGGTGGCCGAAACCTATCTCTTGCTTGGAGCTCTTGTGGTGGTCGGATACTACTTGTAGAAGAAGAAGAAGAAGGAGAGAAAGCTTGCATCCCTTGGAGCTTGGTTGGTGTTATTCTTCATCCTTGGTGAAGCTTTTGTTTTGGCCGAACCTAGCAAGGAGGAGAAGAAGGTGCTTAGGTGGTTTCTCATCTTGGAAGATCGTTGCCCACACAACGTCCAAGGTTAGAAGAGGAATACGGTAGAAGATCAAGTGGTCTTTCTAAAAGGTATAACTAGTAATTTTTCTTTCCGCATCATACTAGTTATTTTTGGAAATAATACCAAATACAAGAGGCTTACGATTCTAGTATTTCGAATTTATTTTTGATGTAGTATTCTTATGTTTTCTTCTTTTCCTTGTGATTTGATTGTTCCTTTCGGTTAACCTAAAGTTATTTTAGGAAATTAAATATTAGCTTTCCTTAAAAGGTTTTGTCTAGTCGGTGGTGGTTGTTCTCATATCCAAGAAGGTCATGTGCCTCGCCACGTCAGTACTGGGAACCAATTATGGAAATTAATATTTAATGGAATTAATAACTTAGGTGATTTGGATCAAATGTGTTAAGTTCCGCAGGAGATCCAAGTCTAAACCTAAAAGAACAAATAGATTAAGTTTTGGATCAAACGTGTTAAGTTCCGCAGGCGATCCAAAATTTAATTTAAAAGAACACATGGTAGCTAAGAAAAGGTTCAGACCTTTGTACAAAATTTTTGTACAGTGAAACCTTTAGGTTTTCCGAGTAGCAACCAACAATTGGTATCAGAGCTAGGGTTTTGCCTCTGTGTATTTGGTATTAGTTTAATTATGCACATGTCATACATAATTTAGGCAGGATAATAGTAGGATGTGCTAACTTTGTGGATGCAGGATCCAACTATTATGGCTTATAGTTTTATGTGTGTGATTGGACCATTGGACATGTCAAGGGCATTTATATGTGTGTGCATGATTGTATTATAAAATACAGCAGGAGCTGTATTTAGTTTTATTAGGATTTTATTTTTGATCTAGATACATGTACATTCCTTTTATGGAATATAGGATCAAAATTGTAAAATTCTATTTATGTCGTGGATCGAATCTTGCAAAGCGTGGAACCTTCTGATGACCAGAGGCGCAGCGGAACAAGGAGCAAGATGGATGCGACAGCTAGACCCGGTGGCGGTGGCCAAATATGGCAGCAGCTTGGGATGACAACACACGGAGGACAACCATAGATAAAAGCCATAATAGTTGAAAATTAGATTTTCTATTTATTGCTTTTATATTGTGCTGTGTGTGTATGTTAGTATATATATTTAGTGTAACGACCCAATTTTCCTCATTAGGAGTTCTAAAAGTGCTTTAAAATATTTAGAAATACTTTAGAAAAATTCTAGAGATTTTTAGGAATTTATAGAGTATTTTTATATAATTTTTGGAGTTCGTTTGGTATTTTTACCAAAAAGGAAGAGGTTGGAAAAAATAAAGAAAATAAGCCGAGGTTCGAACCGTGGACCTCGGACCTGAACCGAGCCTTAACCAAATTCAATTAGCCAACTGATCCAGCGATCGTTTCTTATTAAAGAAGGAGAAATATTTTATTTAAGCAGTAGTTAATGAATAAAGAATAAATAGGAAGAAAAAATGGTTGCAACCAAGAATCGAAACCGCGGCCTTTTGACTCGGTTAAAACCCGACTGACCAGGTGTTCAAGCCACCGGTTTCGTTTAGAAAAGGTAGGAAATTTTATTTAAGGAAGTTAATGGAATTCGCGAATTTAAAAGAGAAACTTAAGGCTTAATTTTCCCGTAACCTAAACCTAATTCTTTTCCCTCCTCCCGATTCCATCTGCGTACGGCGCTTCTGCTCAGGCGACAGCGAAGAAGGAGCTGGGTTTTGGTCTCCGGCAGCCGGCCTAGGATCAAAGCCGAGAGTTTTCTACACCATTGTGATCTTCTCGTCGAGGAGAGCTTGTGGGCACGAGGAGGAACCGAACACTCAAGTATCTCGGAAACCCTAGAGCTGCCTTTCTCCTTCAGTAGTAAGCTCAAGAACAGCAAGGTAAGTTGCTCACTCACCTGCGGTAAGAGTAGTTCCGAGATTTTTATTTCAGCTGGTGTTTCCTTGCGATTCGAGTTTGCTGTGAAGTTTTTTGGGGTTTAGGGCTTGTTGCCGTGAGCCTCAAAAAGGGAACGGAGAAGGGAAAGGTTGTATAGGTTAGGGAATTAGTCTTCTTTTCCTTGTTTTTTTGGTTTCCTGCCATGCTATAGTTCCAAGGGGAATTGTTTCCCTAGTTTTCGGATTCTTGAGTCTTTCTTTGGTTTTGTTGAAGCATTCTGTGAAGAAGATTTTCTCTTGAAGCGTGCTGTTATTTTTGTAGAGCAAACATGTTTGTAGATCAAGCGCATTCTGTAGATTCTACAGCCCTTGTTGTTAACATTTTATTTCACAGCACTTATGATTAGTATTCCATTTTACATCCCTATGATCAGCATCTCGAATTTAGGTTTTTTCCTTGCTACCCTAGTGGGCATGATCAGATTATATGTAACCCTACAGAATTGGGCTTTTGTTGCTAGACAGTGGGCAGGAAATGGTTCAGAGTTTAAATTTCCCCTGCTAAGTAGTTATAGATCTTTTGTTGGGTTATTTAATGAGCATGTACAACTTCTATTTGTTATTAGTTAAGCATGCGTAGTTTCTTTATTACTAGAATAGCATGAGCAGTATTGAATTATAATGTTTCTCCTTGCTATTAGAATAACATGAACAGACTTAGGTTTGGTTTATCTTGAAGCTTGCTGCCAAAAGACCAGATTTAGTTGTTTAGATTTGGAAATGAGAGCATGAAACATCCTAGTATTTGATTTTCTTCTTTGCTGCCATGTGTAGGAATAGGCCTTTTAACGAGCATGCAGTAGAGTGGTTTTGTGCTGTTAGCATTTCCATTGCTTAGTTTTGATATAGATCCTTCATTATTAGTTTTTATGCATGCAGATTTCAAGTTTATGTAGCTCCAATGAGTAGGAATATGTAACGACCCGCCTTCTGGGTACTAAGCTGTAAGGCGAATCGCTACAATACTGCTAAGCTATACTGCGCGGAAAGCTGGGCTAATTAAAATTTTTGCTAACTAATTGATTCTTATAAACTAATCGCCTTACAGACCAATCTACTGATACTGGTACGGTCACAAGACCCTGGATCGGTCTGCTGTCCGATCCTCAAGCTTCATTGCTTACATTCTGGTGGATCGGTCTCGATCCAGAGTGCTCCGATCGGTAGACCGATCGGGCTTTCGTGCTCGTTGCACCGGATCGGTCGGTGACCGATCCTTAAACCTAATCCGGGTTCGCCATCGTTCAGTCTTTGGATCGGTCGGCATCGATCCAGCGAGGGCCGATCGGCGGCGATCGATCCAGTATAAACGATCGGTCCTACCGACCGATCACTGTACTCTTCGAGGTTATAAGGCTTTGGATCGGTCGGTGACCGATCCAGTGATACATGTTATGACTCGATCCGGATCGGTCGACCGATCCAGCTCTATTTATACGATGATCGGGCAGAACCCATGATTTCGGCCGGGAACTCTGATTTCAGGACTCCGGTGTGCCAAAATACAATCCAACAACTACCTACTGCATAATAAACTATTCTAATAACAGGTAGTGGCAATTCTAAACTGGTTCATGGCATTTCACTTGCTAAAACACATTTTAACAACTTAACGTGCATGAAAACGACAGTATCAAACTAATAAACTGAAAGTGCTGAAAGTAAATGCTAAAGAGTTCTAATGTATAAATGAAGCTCGTTAGATCCCTAAGATCTTTCATTCCAGTTCCTGCCACACACACCATCTTCGCATTGCCCTCCAGCTTCCTCTGCTAGTCCATCTTTCCTTTACCCTTATCTGCAGTATAAGGAAAAATAGAATCTGTAAGCTTAAAGCTTAGTAAGAAACCATCTACCTCACAAAAACATGCAACGATGCAATCATGGATTTAAATCATGCTATTTGAAAACATGCACTGAAAAGCTAAACCATGGCATACTGAAATCTAATGGCATAACATATAAGCATGGCATATACACTGGAATCATGGCATAGCAAGTAATAACACTAAGCTAATCATAAGTTAAGCTAACTGGAACTAAAGCTGTAACTGAAAACAAACTCCACTAGCATATCTGATTTTGAGTTTGAAACTAATACATAATAAGTGAAAATAATAAACATGCTGTTGGGCCCGGCAACTGTACTTGCTGTGCGCGCATCCCTACTAGACCCGGGGTTGCAAGTCCCGAATTTAGCAGGGTTTACTAGGTTGTCTGAACCTAGGGACGACTGTGGAGTCCAACCCAATGGATATCTAATCCAGTACAGTGCCACTGAAAATAAAATACTAATATCTTTAGCTAACTGATATAACATGCTGATTCTAGGTTATCTGAACCTAGAGCTAGGTTATCTGAACCTAGAGGCGACTGTGGGAGCCTACCCATTGGACCATAGTCCCATATAAGCTGTAGTGAGCAAAGTTACTAATTTAAATGCTACTAATGCATTTAACTGGGCTAATAAACATAACTGAAGGGTAATTAGCTAAACTAACCCCTTTTTCGAACACTTGGTGTGCTTCAACCCCTCTCTGCATTAGGAAAGACACCTCTAGGCACCCAACCGCGTCTATGATCTCCAACTGAAGGAGAATAAACGTGTCCGGCCCATCTAAAGGTGCTAACTAAATTCCTAATCTTCGAGAAGGGTTAAAACACATCCTAGGTGCCGGAAACTACACATATAGCTAATAACTAATGCATATAAACGAACGGAGCTATTATACCGCAGGTGAGGGGTTTCTTACCTCCTGATCTTAATTTCTTATGATTCTATTCGCTAGAGTTCCGGTGGAGATGATCCTCTCGATGATCCGATCACGTCTTCGCGTTCCTCTCGCGGAGAAGAACCTCTTTCGTGTTGGAGTCGTCGCCGGAAAGTGAACCTATGGACCCTTGCCTTGGTGTGCCGTGCGTGAGGAAGAGGAAGAGGAAGAGGAGTGGGCGGCGGTGAGGGTTTGGAGAGGATCGGCGTGAGTTAGGGTGAGGAGAAGGAAGTTGCCGAACCAAAACTAAAATAAACCAAACCCCACTTAAACCCTCTATTTATATTAAGTGGGTAACCCGAACCAACTCTAATATAAATTTAATTGTCTCCCTTTCCTTTCAGCACGGCCCTGCTGGGTTCAACTGGTTACTAACATTATCCTCTACACGATAGGTCTCGGGTTCGATTCCCGCTTAGACCGTTTTCGTTTATATTTATTTTTGCTACTTCCGCTACTCGGAAAATTCCGGAAAAATATCTAAAAATTCCAGAAAAATCATACTATATTTCTAAAACAGTTTGAGAATTTTCGGGTTATAATCCCCATACCTTATAAAAGTTCTGTCTCGTGCTGGCCTCTGTCTCCCAAGTCGCCTCTGCTGCTGTGTGATTTTGCCAGCTGACTTTAACTAATGGTACTTCCTTGTTCCGCAATTTCTTTACTGCTCGGTCTATTATCTGAATAGGCCGACTGTCATAGCTGAGATCATCACGGACCTGTACCAACTGGGGCTCAATCACCTGGGTGGCGTCTGGAATATGCTTCTTCAGCATGGAGACGTGAAATACGTTGTGGACAGCTGACATTTCCTGAGGTAGCTCTAGCTCATATGCTACCTTGCCCACTCTCCTCGTGATAAGGTATGGTCCCACATATCTGGGGGCTAGCTTGCCCTTCTTTCCAAAACGCATGACTCCCTTCATGGGAGCTACTCTGAGGAAGACTGTATCCCCAACTGAGAACTCTAGGGGTCTGCGGCGTGTATCGGCATAGCTCTTCTGCCGGCTCTGTGCTGTCTCTATCCTCTGGCGAATCTGCTGTATGGCTGCTGTGGTAGCTGCTCCTTCTGTTCACCACTCTCATACCAGCAGATTGGTGATCTGCACCTCCGCCCATAGAGTGCCTCATAAGGTGCCATGCCGATAGTGGCCTGATAACTGTTGTTGTATGCAAATTCTGCTAGACTCAGATATTTGCACCAACTTCCCTTGAAATCTAGGGCACAAGCTCGGAGCATATCTTCGAGTACCTGATTTACTCGCTCCGTCTGACCATCTGTCTGAGGATGGAAAGCTGTGCTGAATTTTAACTGGGTGCCCAATGCTGATTGTACACACTCCCAGAAGTGTGATGTGAATCTGCTGTCTCTGTCTGAAATGATGGTTCGTGGGACTCCATGTAGTCTGACGATCTCCTGGAGATACAACTGAGCTAGCTTCTCCATGGAGTAGGATATCTTGATAGCTAGAAAGTGGGCTGATTTAGTCAACCTGTCAACTATTACCCAGATGGCATCAAAACCATTTGTGGTTCTGGGTAGCCCCACTATGAAGTCCATCGAGATATCCTCCCACTTCCATTCTGGAATCTGTATAGGCTGCAGAACTCCTCCTGGTCGCTGATGTTCTGCCTTGACCCTCTGACAGGCAGATGCTAATATATCTGGCGATGTCTCGCTTCATCTCGGGCCACCAAAAACGCTTCTTCAGGTCTTGATACATTTTGGTGGAGCCTGGATGCATCGCATAGGGAGTCCTGTGAGCCTCATCTAAAATCTGTCTCCGTAGCTCCTCCTGATCTGGAGCACAGAGTCTATCACCAAAATACAACACCCCGCTATCGGACACTCTGAATTCTCCACTTTCTGATTCTGCTAGCCCTTGCTTGATTTTCTGAATTTCAGGATCCTGATCCTGAGCTGACTGAATATCACCAAGCAAGGTAGACTCTAAGGTCATAGTAGAGAGCTGTCCCACGATGAGCTCGAGACCGAAATCCACGATCTCCTTCTGTAGGGGCGGCGACATGGCTGTAAGAGACAATAAGGTAGCACTGGATTTCCTGCTAAGTGCATCTGCTACCTTATTGGCTTTCCCTGGATGGTAGAGGATGTCTATATCGTAGTCCTTGACCAGCTCAAGCCATCTGCGCTGTCGCATATTCAGATCCTTCTGAGTGAAGAAGTACTTCAGACTCTGATGATCTGTATACACTCTGCACTGAGCTCCATATAAGTGATGTCTCCAAATTTTGAGAGAGAGGACGACTGCTGCAAGCTCAAGGTCATGAGTAGGGTAATTCTTCTCATAATCCTTGAGTTGTCTGGAGGCATAGGCGATCACCTTGCCATTTTGCATCAGTACTGCTCCTAGTCCCAACTTAGAGGCATCACTATAGATGTCAAAGCTGCTGGTGTCGTCCAGAGCCAAAATAGGAGCACCGGTCAATCTCCTTTTTAGCTCATTCTCACATCCTCCGCCCACCGGAATTTCCTGTTCTTTCCGGTAAGAGCTGGTGGGAGGCTACCGGAGAAATCCTCTACAAACTTCTGTAATATCCTCGCTAATCCCGAAAGCTCCGATTTCACCGGCGTTCTTGCCGCTTCCATTACTATCGCTTCTATCTTGCTGGGATCCACCATAATACCATCCTTTGAGATGATGTGACCCAGAAAGGACACCTGGTCTAGCCAAAATTCGCATTTCGTGAACTTGGCGTGAAGGGTCTGCAATACTAGTTTCGGTGCTCTGCATGTTCTTCCCGAGTTTCTGAGTAGATAAGAATGTCATCGATAAACACAATAACAAACTTATCTAAATACTCCTGAATACTCTGTTCGTGAGATCCATGAATGTAGGAGCATTGGTCACGCCAAAGGGCATGACCACGAACTCGTAGTGTCCGTATCTGCTTTGGCTTTGGTATATCCTTCTTTAACCTTTACTTGATGATAACCTGATCCGAGATCTACCTTAGAGAACACTGATGCCCTTCATTGATCGAATAGGTCATCTATTCCGGGAAGAGGATACCTGTTTTGATTGACTGGTTCGGTGATCCGTAGTCTATGCATAACGCATGCTTCCATCCTTCTTCTTCACGAACAACACAGCGCCCCCATGGTGAGTGACTGGGCGTATGAAACCCTTGTCAAGCGGCTCCTGAAGTTGCTTCTGCTGGAGCCATGCGGTATGGTGCCTTGGAAATTGGATTTGTGCCGGGAATAAGCTCTATCTCAAATTCAATCTCCCTGTCTGGTGCTAAGCCTGGTAGCTCTTCAGGGAAGACTGCTGGGTAGTCACAAACGACTCGGACCTCTGCTAGCTGTTGGTCCCTGTCCTGACTGGTGCTGACTACGTGTGCTAGGAATCCCGTGCATCCTGAATCCAGTAACTTCTGTGCCTTCATAGCTGAGAGAAACCTCTTGGCCTTTCTCCTTGGTTCCCCGACGAATTCGAACTGTGCTTCCGCTTCAGGTTGGAACGTGACTTTCTGTTTACGGCACTCGATAGAGGCACCGTATTTGACCAAAAAGTCCATTCCGAAGATAACGTCATAGTCGGTCATTTCTAGCACTATCAGATCGCAAAAGAGCTCCCTGTCTGCTATAATGACCGGCACTGCTCTGAGCCAGTGCGTGGACGCCATGATCTCTCCTGAAGGTAGCGTCGTCAAAAACTGACCGCTGAGTATCTCTGGGGGTACCTCTAATTTTTCGGAGAACATCCTGGCTATATATGAATGGGTTGCCCCAGTATCAAATAGAACAGTAGCACTATGCTGAAAAATGCTAATCTGACCTGTGACAACTGTCGAGGCATTGGCTACGTCCTCTCTGGTGAGTGCGTAGATCCTCGCATTCGCCATAGCTGGAGGGGCTTCTAATCGGCCCTGGCTGATGAGTGGACCTTCTAAAGCGGCCTGCATCTGATGTAACTGAGCTGGCTGGCCTGCGTACTGGATCTGCTGTGGCTGAGGAAGACCGGTCTTGTTCGGGCACTGTTTGGCCATGTGCCCTTCCTGTCCACATTCAAAGCATCCTCGTGTGCCCTTGCGACAAACCCCTGGGTGGAATTTCCCACAAGTAGCACATTTTGGATAACTGGGTCGCTTGCTAGATGGTCCTCCTTTGAGTCACTACGATTTGCGCTTGTTGTTGGAGTTCCTTTCCAGTTGAGGTGGCCTGCTTCGAGTGTGAGAGCCTTGGCCTTTGAACTCGAGGAGACTTGCTTCGCTGTTTCATGCGCTCGTAATGCTCGTGGTCAAGGCACCGCTCACTAGCTCCTCCGTGGTCTCGTGGCCTATGAATGCCACCACCACGCTCATCGCGATCTCGGCCTCGATCTTGAGCATCAACCGACTCGTTCCTTCTCTGGCCGACTAACTCGGACATAGACGAGCCAACCTTGAATTTCTTCACGGCTTCCTCCACCGAAAGGTTGCCCGACGAAACTCCGTGAACTCGTCGTAGTGGCGGTTTGTAACCCGCATGTGAAAGAACTCCTCAAAGAATTCCTTCTCAAGTCCCCCATGACATCTTCACTGGGCGCCGTTTCGATTCTTTCCCACCACATGCGTCTCCTGACAGTAGGAGGCACACTTCACCTTCTCGTGTTCGGGCCAATCTAAGCTCCATCGTGCTCTCCGGTGTTTTGAACCATGCTTGTGCATCCCATGGTTCACTAGTGCCCGAGAAGTTCTCCGGCTTGACTCACCGCCATTGGATCAGATAGGCTTCCTTCCTTGGCTCACCGGGCTGGTCTTTGCCGGTGGTGGTGGAACCTCTAAACCACTGAGTCGCGTTTGGCTCGGGGTGACCGTGGGGTGTTCACGATTAGCCTTTAAGGTGGCTATTTCTGTTCATTGACTAGTCAGAATCGAGCCACTAATGTCAGAAGATCCGGAGGAGGCACCAACCGCCCGCCTCTTGCCGGGCTCACCGCTAGTGCCTTTTTGGGCGCCTCGTGCCATTTCTAATGACATAGAGAACATATGTATAACTAATACTATCACGGTTATAAATTTCTGATATCATGATTAAACTACCATGTACTAACAAGCACAAGCATATAACATGAACTGTAATTATAAGCAAGAAACATATAACATGAACTGTAGCTATAAACAAGAACATTAAGGAGAGTAGAGGTATCCTTACTTGGGAGCTGCAGGTACAATGATGTATGTGTAGGAAGTATGGAACACGGCTCGATACCACTCAGTAACGACCATTGGTACTAAGTCAAGGCGAATCGCTACAATCGCTAAGCTATACCGCGGAAAGTCGGGCTAATTAAAATTTTGCTAACTAATTGATTCTTATAAACTAATCGCCTTACAGACTGATCTAATGATGGAAGTAGTCGTCGATTGTCGGATCATCAGAGCGTTGTTGAAGCGTTCGGAGCAGCACACAGGAGCACAAGTTGTTCGATTTTTGGTGCTTTCGTTGTCTCCTGAAGTGCTAGCCGAGACTCCTTTTGATCGTAGTCTTGAGGCTAATCCAGATCCACTTACCTCGGGATCGGGATTTGACTCGTAGTCGATCGGTCGACCGATCCGCCTAAATCGGTCTGCCTCCCGATTTTACTGCTCGGATAGAATTCCTTGGATCGGTCGGCTGACCGATCCAGTGGCACTGCTCAGGCACTGATCGGTCTGGAGACCGATCAGTGTCTGATTTCGGCCGGGAACTCTGATTTCAGGACTCCGGTGTGCCAAAATACAATCCAACAACTACCTACTGCATAATAAACTATTCTAATAACAGGTAGTGGCAATTCTAAACTGGTTCATGGCATTTCACTTGCTAAAACACATTTTAACAACTTAACGTGCATGAAAACGACAGTATCAAACTAATAAACTGAAAGTGCTGAAAGTAAATGCTAAAGAGTTCTAATGTATAAATGAAGCTCGTTAGATCCCTAAGATCTTTCATTCCAGTTCCTGCCACACACACCATCTTCGCATTGCCCTCCAGCTTCCTCTGCTAGTCCATCTTTCCTTTACCCTTATCTGCAGTATAAGGAAAAATAGAATCTGTAAGCTTAAAGCTTAGTAAGAAACCATCTACCTCACAAAACATGCAACGATGCAATCATGGATTTAAATCATGCTATTTGAAAACATGCACTGAAAAGCTAAACCATGGCATACTGAAATCTAATGGCATAACATATAAGCATGGCATATACACTGGAATCTGCATAGCAAGTAATAACACTAAGCTAATCATAAGTTAAGCTAACTGGAACTAAAGTTGTAATCGAAACAAACTCCACTAGCATATCTGATTTTGAGTTTGAAACTAATACATAATAAGTGAAAATAATAAACATCTTGTTGGGCCCTAGTGTGCGCGCATCCCTACTAGACCCGGGTTGCAAGTCCCGAATTTAGCGGTTTACTAGGTTGTCTCAACCTAGGGACGACGACTGTGGAGTCCAACCCAATGGATATCTAATCCAATACAGTGCCACTGAAAATAAAATACTAATATCTTTAGCTAACCGATATAACATGCGATTCTAGGTTATCGAACCTAGAGCTAGGTTATCTGAACCTAGAGGCGATTGGGAGCCTACCCATTGGACCATAGTCCCATATAAGTAGTGAGCAAAGTTACTAATTTAAATGCTACTAATGCATTTAACGGGCTAATAAACATAACTGAAGGGTAATTAGCTAAACTAACCCCTTTTTCGAACACTTGGTGTGCTTCAACCCCTCTCTGCATTAGGAAAGACACCTCTAGGCACCCAACCGCGTCTATGATCTCCAACTGAAGGAGAATAAACGTGTCCGGCCCATCTAAAGGTGCTAACTAAATTCCTAATCTTCGAGAAGGGTTAAAACACATCCTAGGTGCCGGAAACTACACATATAGCTAATAACTAATGCATATAAACGAACGGAGCTATTATACCGCAGGTGAGGGGTTTCTTACCTCCTGATCTTAATTTCTTACGATTCTATTCGCTAGAGTTCCGGTGGAGATGATCCTCTCGATGATCCGATCACGTCTTCGCGTTCCTCTCGCGGAGAAGAACCTCTTTCGTGTTGGAGTCGTCGCCGGAAAGTGAACCTATGGACCCTTGCCTTGGTGTGCCGTGCGTGAGGAAGAGGAAGAGGAAGAGGAGGGGCGGTGAGGGTTTGGAGAGGATCGGCGTGAGTTAGGGTGAGGAGAAGGAAGTTGCCGAACCAAAACTAAAATAAACCAAACCCCACTTAAACCCTCTATTTATATTAAGTGGGTAACCCGAACCAACTCTAATATAAATTTAATTGTCTCCCTTTCCTTTCAGCACGGCCCTGCTGGGTTCAACTGGTTACTAACATTATCCTCTACACGATAGGTCTCGGGTTCGATTCCCGCTTAGACCGTTTTCGTTTATATTTATTTTTGCTACTTCCGCTACTCGGAAAATTCCGGAAAAATATCTAAAAATTCCAGAAAAATCATACTATATTTCTAAAACAGTTTTGAGAATTTTCGGGCGTTACAGAATAGCTATGTCAATTCACGTTGCAGTTTTGGGTTTCCTTTGCATTATAACAAATCTAAACAGCTTTCATTTAAGCATGCTTAAAGATTTCAGAATTGTTTTCCTTTGTTTTAAATCTGTTGTAGCATGTTTGAAGAAGTTAGATATGCTTTCTTTTGATTTGTCTTTGATATAGCATGCTTATAGAAGTCAGATTTTCTTTCCTTTGATTTAATTCTGTTGTAGCATGCCTATATTCTTTTTAAGAGTTTAAGAAAAATATAAGAAAGATAAAGAAAAGAAAGAAAAAGGCCAAGGCCTTAGTAGATCCCAAAGTCAAGACTTTAGGGATTTTGGCACACAAGGTGCTAAAGAAAATGCCGAGACATTATATAGAAATAGTAAAAGATAATAAGTATTTTACTTTTATCAGTGGCACTGTGCTGGACTCTCAGTTGTCCTTGGGTTGGGCTCCCATAGTCGTCCCTAGGTTTAGATAACCTAGTAGTAACGGCACGGTCGACGGTCGACGACCCGAGGGTCGCCAAATGGGCCGCCAAATGGGTCGGGTCGTTACAAAAGTAAAAGCACAGTTGCCGGGCCCAAGAGAAGTTGATTATTATTTTGAAATATTATAAGTATAAATTTTTGAACAAGTAAAACGAGTTTTACATAAACATAAAGTATTAAAGATTAAGTTTAGAACAAATAAAATAAGTTTCATATAGTTCTAAAAATCAGTAAGTTTAGTTCTTTATTCTACCATGTTTATCTAGTGGATGAGTAGTTTTCATGTTTACCTATTAGATGAGTAACATGATTAGCCATTAGAATTACATGAGTAAATTCCTTAGCTTTTCTTCGCTATTAGTTTGGCATGAACAGTTATGTTTATGCTTTATTTCTTTTTAGAGCATATAGTTTCTAGTTCTTTTCGTATACATGCACATTCGTGATTTTGTGAGTTAGATAGCGCTTACTAAGCAAATTTTGCTTATAGATTGCACTTCCTCTTACTGCAGATACAGGAAAGGAAAAGATATAGAAAGGAAGGCGACAAGGAGGTGTTCGAAGGATGTGTGATGCCAGGACTATGGAAGCCTTGGGACTAGGAAAGAAGTTTTAATTTTAGTTTCCGCATTTTAGTTATTGTAAACATTTGAATTGTATTTTAAGTTCATGTCATTTGAGATTATTCTGTTTAGATTGCATGTAGGATGAGTTCAGTTTAGTAAGCAGATATTTATGTGTTTGATACTTATTTAACTGCGTGGTTGATTGATATGTGTTCCAGCCGCTTGTGGCTGAGTATATATTGCATGTATTGTTGAATATGGTCACCGGTACAGGGGAGATTCTGTCGAAATTTTTCGGTAGGGTTTCCATGTGATTTTTAATCATACCGGTTAAGTAGAGTTAGTAGTTAAGTAACGGTCATCCTTAGAGAATAGTAGTAGTAAGAAGGGTGGTCGTTACATTTAGTATGCTAGCATAGTTAAAATTCCTCATTTATAAATAACTAAGTGGGAGAGGGATTTTTAATAAATTCCACGGTCTCCATTACTGGTTTGTAAGTGATGCAAACAAGCTTGCGCGTTGGCTCTGAGTGCCTTCCTCCATATCGGATGAGCTTGTTTGTGGATCACTAGAACAAACTTCCATTTGGGATGACTATAGGAAGTTAATTATGAGCGTGTGATCTTCCCCATCGGAAGGGGCACAATCTTATTAATGGACTTAGTGTCAAGTAATGGTATACACTTAGGCACAACTAATAGTATCCTCCCCATCAGAGTCACTGCTATTATTTGTGTGACTAAAGGATACCAACTATTAATTTTATTTATCAAAAAGTTAGGTTGACAAGATAATAAAATTAATGGGTTAAACCCCTCCTTTTACAAATGTTGAATTTGTATACGTCCACACTATCGTGGCATACAAAATTCACGGTGGTTTGAGGTGTTGGTTAATTTAAAATAGTATTGTTTGAGGAATCAATATTATTCTAAATTTAGAGTTCTGACCAAAAGTTATTTGTGATTCTTAGGATGACTTTCAACCCACTGTCCATCATACTACAACAGAATAGACTTATTGGTCCTAACTACATAGATTGGAAAAGGAACCTGGACATTGTTCTTACTGCTGAAAGCTATAAATTTGTACTGACTGAGCCTTGCCCTGAAGCACCCACTGGTGAATCTACCCAAGAGGAGATTGAATATCATAGGAAATGGGTAAAAGCAGATGAGATGGCGCGGTGTTACATTTTGGCTTCAATGTCAAATGTATTGCAACATCAGCATCAAGATTTACCAACAGCTTATGATATTATGAACAATCTCAAGGAACTCTTTGGTCATCAAGATAGGGCTTCTAGGCAAGAAGTCATGAGAAAGATAATGGCAGCCACCATGCAAGAGGGTACTCCTGTGAGGGATCATATCCTAAAGATGATGGCTTATCTGAACGAAATACAGATCCTTGGAGGAGAAATTGATGGGGAAACCCAGATCGATATGATCCTCCAAACACTACCTAGAAGTTTTGAGCAATTCCGCCTGAATTACAATATGAACAAAAGGGTATATTCATTGGCGGAACTACTGACAGAACTTCAGGCAGCAGAAGGATTGTTTCATCACAACTCTCATATTCACTATGTTGAAAATGGTTCTACTTCTAAGCCGAAAGGAAAGAAGAAGAAGAAACAAGTTGGTTCAGCAAAGAAAGTGAATAAATCTCATAGTACAGGACCTAAAGCTGGAATGAAGAAGCCGAAGGGCAAGTGCTTCATCTGCAAGCAGTCAGGGCATTGGAAGGCGGACTGTCCTCGTATATCTCATGCTCTAGCTGTTGAAACATGTTTAGCGGTGTTATCTACCAGCACCTGGTGTGTAGATACGGGAGCCACTGATCATGTCTGCAATTCCTTGCAAGGGGTTCCAGGAAACCTGACGACTATCTGAAGGAGAGATTACCGTCTACATGGGCAATGCTACTAAGGTGGCAGCTGTTGCAGTGGGAGACGTCTACTTATCTTTTAGTAGAAATAAAAAATTGGTTTTAAGAAATTGTCTTTATGTACCCAGTTTTAGAAAGAATTTAATTTCAGTTTCTAAACTATTTTTAGATGGATATTCAGTTTCCTTTAGTAACGATGTAGTTATTAAGAGAAATAAAGTGATTATCTGTTCTGGTGCATTAGTTGGCAATTTGTATACTTTAAATCCAATTTCTCCCACAAAGCAAAACATGGAAATTTATAACTCATCTTCTAACTCAAATAAGAGAAAAGAACCTTCGGAAATGAACCAAGCATATCTTTGGCATCTAAGGCTTGGTCATATTAACTTAAGTAGGATTCAGAGGCTTATAGCCGATGGACTTTTGGGTTCATTAGAGTTGGAAAATTTCCCAACTTGTGAATCTTGCTTAGAAGGTAAAATGACCAAGAGGCCTTTCAAGGCCAAGGGGTATAAAGCCAAAGAAGTATTAGAATTGGTTCACTCTGATTTGTGTGGTCCTATGTCTGTCCAGGCAAGAGGAGGTTTTGAATATTTTGTCTCTTTCATAGACGATCATTCAAGATATGGATACATTTACCTAATGCGTTGCAAGTCCGAGTGCTTTGATAAGTTCAAAGAGTACAAGGCTGATGTGGAGAAACGACTAGGTAAAAGTATCAAGACACTACGGTCTGATCGTGGTGGCGAATACCTCTTAGGAGAGTTTAGGAATTACTTATCAGAGGCCGGTATTCAATCCCAACTGTCCGCACCTGGTACACCCCAACAGAATGGTGTAGCAGAACGAAGGAATAGGACTCTTATGGAGATGGTTAGATCGATGATGAGTTATTCAGAATTACCAAATTCATTTTGGGGATATGCTCTGGAAACAGCAGTATACATTCTAAACTTAGTACCTTCTAAATCAGTTTCTTCTACTCCCACAGAATTGTGGAATGGGCGAAAACCCAGTCTAAGACATATTCGGATTTGGGGTAGTCCAGCACATGTGCTGAAACCAGATGCTGATAAGTTAGAATCTCGTACAGAAGTTCGCGTGTTTGTGGGATATCCCAGAGGAATGAAAGGCGGTTTATTTTATAGTCCTAAAGACCAAAAGGTCATTGTTAGCCCCAATGCCCAGTTTTTAGAAGAAGACTATATAATGGATCACAAGCCCAGTAGCAAAATTATTTTAGAAGAACTTAGAGAGGACACGTCTACCTTAGTACCAACTGTTGGTTGCTACTCGGAAAGCCTAGAGGTTCCACTGTACAAAAATTTTATACAAAGGTCTGAACCTTTTCCTAGCTACCATGTGTTCTTTTAAATTAAATTTTGGATCGCCTGCGGAACTTTACACGTTTGATCCAAAACTTAATCTATTTGTTCTTTTAGGTTTTGACTTGGGTCTCCTGCGGAACTTAACACGTTCGACCCAAATCACCTTAAGTTATTAATTCCATTAAATATTAATTTCCATAATTGGTTCCCAGTACTGACGTGGCGAGGCACACGGCCTTCTTGGATATGGGAGCAACCACCACCGACTAGACAAAACCTTTTATGGAAAGATAATATTTAATTTCCTAAAATAACTTTAGGTTAACCGAAAAGAACAATCAAATCACAAGGAAAAGAAAAAACAAAAGAACACAACATCGAAAAACATATTCGAAATACTAGAATCGTAAGCCTCTTGTATTTGGTATTATTTCCATAAATAACTAGTATGATGCGGAAAAGGAAAAACTACTAGTTATACCTTCTAGAAAGACCTCTTGATCTTCTACCGTATTCCTCTTCTAACCTCAGATGTTGTGTGGGCAACGATCTTCCGAGATGAGAATCACCAAGCACCTTCTTCTTCCTTACAAGTTTCGGCCATCAAAACTTCTCCTAGGATGAAGAGGTTCGGCCACCACCACCATGCTCCAAGGGATGCTAGAAAAGAGGCTTCTTTTCTCTCCTTTTTCTCCTTCTTAGATCCGACCACCACAGCTATCTCCACCATGAGAAGGTTTCGGCCACACAAAGGAGAGGAGAGGAAAGAAAGGGCCGGCCACACCCAAGGAGAAAAGAGAGGGAAAATAGAATAGAGTCGTTAGCCTTGAAGCCTCCTCTACCCCCTCTTTTATAATCCTTGGTCTTGGCAAATAAGGAAAATTTAATAAAAACTTCCTTAATTCTTTTGCCATTGAAAAGGAAAATTTATTTAATTAAAATAATTTTCTCTTTTCAAATTATAATGGCCGGCCACTCTTCTCCACAAAACAAGGAGAGTTTTAATTAAAACAAAAATTAAAACTTCCTAATTTGTTTATAGAAATTTATAAAAATTTCTCCAATAATTTTAATCCCTTCATGATTGGTTAATAAAAAGAAATTTTATAAATTAAAATCTTTCTTTTAAACATGTGGATAATTTCCAAAAAGGAAAGTTATCTCTAAAAATTAAAATCTCCTTTCAATCTACAAATAAGGAAAGATATTAAATCTTTTCTTAATCTTTCGTAGAAACTAATAAAAGAGAATTTTTAATTTTTAAACTTTCTTTTAAATCATGAATATAATTAAAAGGAATGTTTTTACCAAAATTAAAATCAACCTTTTAATCTACAAATAAGGAAAGAGATTTTAACTCTTCTCTTAATCTTTTGTAGAATCTTATAAAAGGAAGGATTTAAATTTTTAAACTCTCTTTTAAATTATATTATCCACATAAGAAAAATTTTAAAATTAAAATTCCTTTTTATTTAATAGGGTCGGCCACATGAATTCACCCATGAACATACCCATGGCCGACCCCTATAGGATGGGTAAGAAGGTGGGTATAGGTGGGTATAGTACTCTATAATTAAGAGGCTACAATAGGGACCGAGAGGAGGAATTGGTTTTGGTCTCCCGATAAAATTAAGCATCCCGTGTTCGCCCCGAACACACAACTTAATTTTATCAATAATAATTCATTCCACTAGAGAACTATTATTGAACTACCGCACCAATCCCAAATTACATTTTGGGCTCCTTCTTATTATGAGTGTGTTAGTCTCCCTATGTTTAAGATGTCGAATGTCCACTAATTAAGTAAGTTACTGACAACTCACTTAATTAATATCTAGCTCCAAGAGTAGTACCACTCAACTTCATCGTCATGTCGGACTAAGTCCACCTGCAGGGTTTAACATGACAATCCTTATGAGCTCCTCTTGGGGACATTCTCAACCTAGATCACTAGGACACAGTTTCCTTCTATAATCAACAACACACACTATAAGTGATATCATTTCCCAACTTATCGGGCTTATTGATTCATCGAACTAAATCTCACCCATTGATAAATTAAAGAAATAAATATCAAATATATGTGCTTGTTATTATATTAGGATTAAGAGCACACACTTCCATAATAACTGAGGTTTTTGTTTCTTTATAAAGTCAGTATAAAAGAAACGACCTCTAATGGTCCTACTCAATACACTCTAAGTGTACTAGTGTAATTATATAGTTAAGATAAACTAATACCTAATTACACTACGACCTTCCAATGGTTTGTTCCTTTCCATTATGGTCGTGAGCTACTGTTTATAATTTATAGGGTACTGATAACATGATCCTCTGTGTGTGACACCACACACCATGTTATCTACAATATAAATTAATTGAACAACTACATTTATCATAAATGTAGACATTTGACCAATGTGATTCTTATTTCTAGATAAATGTTTATAACAAAAGCTAGGCTTTTAGTATACACTCTAACACCAACAGTACAAGATGAAGTACCACAAGAGACTGCAACACGTGTCGCACATGATACACAACCACAGACAGTGCCTCGTCGTAGTGGGAGGGTTGTAAGGCAGCCTGATAGATTCATGTTTTTGGGAGAGTCTTCGGACTTGGTCCCTGGTAAACACGAACCTGATCCCCGAACATATGACGAAACACTCCAAGATATAGATGCAGTATCTTGGCAAAAGGCGATGAATTCTGAAATAGAGTCTATGTACTCTAATAAGGTATGGGAGCTTGTAGAACCACCTAATGGTGTAAAAGCCGTTGGATGCAAGTGGATCTACAAAAGGAAAAGAGGGACAGACGGGAAGGTAGAAACCTTCAAAGCTAGGCTTGTTGCAAAAAGGTACACTCAGAAAGAGGGAATCGATTATGAGGAAACTTTTTCACCAGTAGTCATGCTTAAGTCTATCCGGATACTCTTATCCATTGCTGCTCATATGGATTATGAGATTTGGCAAATGGATGTCAAGACAGCTTTCCTAAATGGAAGTCTTGAAGAAAACATCCATATGAAGCAACCAGAAGGGTTCATTGAAAAAGGTAAAGAGCATCTAGTGTGAAAGCTCAATCGGTCCATTTATGGACTGAAGCAAGCTTCTAGGTCTTGGAACATCCGGTTTAATGAAGTAATCTAGTCATATGGATTTATTCAGTGTCCGGATGAGTCTTGTGTATACAAGAAGTGTAACGGAAACGTGGTGGTATTTCTTGTACTATATGTAGATGATATTTTGTTAATTGGCAACAATGTCAAGGTATTATCAGATGTAAGGGTATGGTTGTCCAAACAATTTGATATGAAGGACTTAGGAGATTGTGCACACATTCTTGGGATCAAAGTTATAAGGGATCGCAAGAAAAGAATGTTGTGTCTGTCCCAAGCTTCATATATAGATACAGTCCTTGCTCGTTTTAGCATGCAGGATTCCAAGAAAGGATTCTTACCTTTTAGGCATGGAGTAGCTCTATCTAAAGAGATGTCTCCGAAGATATCAAAGGAGATAGAGGACATGAAAGCAGTTCCTTATGCTTCGGCTGTAGGAAGCCTAATGTATGCAATGCTATGTACGAGACCTGATATCTGTTTTACCGTGGGCATGGTTAGCAGATATCAGAGTAACCTGGACAAGGACATTGGACTGCGGTAAAGCATATATTAAATTACCTGAGAAGGACTAGAGATTATATGCTAGTTTACCAAGCAGACGATTTGCTCCCTGTGGGTTACACGGATTCAGATTTCCAATCAGATAGGGACAACAGTAAGTCTACATCAAGCTATGTGTTTACTTTAGGAGGTGGAGCCATTTCATGGAGGAGTGTTAAGCAGAAATGCGTTTCGGACTCAACCATGGAAGCTGAGTATGTAGCAGCCTCTGAGGCAGCTAAAGAAGCAGTATGGCTCAGGAACTTTCTAATGGACTTAGATGTGATTCCTGGTTTGCCCAAAATCATCACAATTTATTGTGATAATAGCGGTGCAGTTGCAAACTCAAAGGAACCATGAGCTCATAAGGAAAGTAAACATATAGAGCTCAAGTACCACCTAATACGAGATATCGTGAAGCGAGGAGAAGTTGTCATCGCCAAGATTGCATCAGCGGATAACCTGGCAGATCCTTTCACTAAGGCCCTTCCGGCGAAAGCTTTGGAGGGAATGTGAATCAGATGTATGGTAGAAGATATAGCAGCTTAGTCATTAGTATAAGTGGGAGATTGTTGGAGTGTATACTGAAAGCCTAAGCTTTTGTAAACATTTATTTTGAATAAAGAATCACATTTGGTCAAATTGTCTACATTTAGTTGTAGTTGTTCAATTAATTTATATTGTAGATAACATATTATGTGGTGCTACATACAAAAGATGATGTTATCAGTACCTTATAAATTATAAACAGTAGCTCACGACCAAAATGGAAAGGAATAAACCATTGGAAGGTCGTAGTGTAATTAGGAATTAGTTTATCTTGACTATATAATTACACTAGTACACTTAGAGTGTATTGAGTAGGACCATTTGAGGTTGTTTCTTTTATACTGACTTTATAAAGGAACAAATACCTCAGTTATTATGGAAGTGTGTGCTCTTAATCCTAATATAATAACAAGCACATATATTTGATATTTATTTCTTTAATTTATCAATGAGTGAGATTTAGTTCGATAAATCAATAAGCTCGATAAGTTGGGAAATGATATTACTTATAGTGTGTGTTGTTGATTATAGAAGGAAACTGTGTCCTAGAGATACTAGGTTGATAATGTCCCCAAGAGGAGCTCATAAGGATTGTCATGTTAAACCCTGCAGGTGGACTTAGTCCGACATGACGATAAGGTTGAGTGGTACTACTCTTGGACTAAGATATTAATTAAATGAGTTGTCAGTAACTCACTTAATTAGTGGACATTCGATATCTTAAACACAGGGAGACTAACACACTCATAATAAGAAGGAGCCCAAAATGTAATTTGGGATTGTGAGTTCAATAATAGTTCTCTAGTGGAATGGTTATTGATAAAATTAAGTTGTGTGTTCGGGATGCTTAATTTTATCGGGAGACCA
Organism: Zingiber officinale; assembly: GCF_018446385.1. Taxonomy (NCBI): domain Eukaryota; kingdom Viridiplantae; phylum Streptophyta; class Magnoliopsida; order Zingiberales; family Zingiberaceae; genus Zingiber; species Zingiber officinale. Next base: position 42,918,914 of record NC_056000.1, read on the forward strand.
AAACCAATTCCTCCTCTCGGTCCCTATCGTAGCCTCTTATTTATAGAGTACTATACCCACCTTCATACCCATGATAAGGGGGCCGGCCAAGCTAGCTTGTGGTTCAAGCTAGGGCCGGCCAAGCCTTAATTCATGGGTGGCCGGCCCTAGCTTGAACCCAAGCTTAGGTGGCCGGCTCCCATTAAATTAAAAAGAATTTTAATTTTTAATTTTTAATTTTTATTATGTGGAAGATATAATTTATTAAAGATAATTAAAATTAAAATATTTCTCTTAAAAGGATCTACAAAAGATTAAAGAAAGATATTAAATCTCTTTCCTTATTTGTAGATTGGAAAGATATTTTATTTTTTTCTCTTTGAAAATTATTCACATGTTGAAAAATTAAAATTATAGAAATTTCTTTTTACCAACCATGAAGGGATTTTAAATGAAAATTTTATTTTTAAAATTTCCAAAGACAAATAAGGAAGTTTTAATTGTTGATTAAAAATTATCTTATTTGCTCTACATGAGGTGGCCGGCCACATACAATTAATTAAGAAATTTTATTTAATTTTTCTTAATTAATTGTTGTCAAGGAAAGTTAAGGAAATTTTATTATAAATAAATTTCCTTATTTGCCAAAGCCAAGGAATATAAAAGAAGGGGTTGGGGTGCCTTCATGGGTTACAACTTCTATTATTTTTTCTCCCTCTTTTCCTTGGTGTTGTGCCGGCCATCCTCCCTCCCTCTCTTCCTCTTTGTGGTGGCCGAAACCTATCTCTTGCTTGGAGCTCTTGTGGTGGCCGGATACTACTTGGAGAAGAAGAAGAAGAAGAAGGAGAGAAAGCTTGCATCCCTTGGAGCTTGGTTGGTGTTATTCTTCATCCTTGGTGAAGCTTTTGTTTTGGCCGAACCTAGCAAGGAGGAGAAGAAGGTGCTTAGGTGGTTTCTCATCTTGGAAGATCGTTGCCCACACAACGTCCAAGGTTAGAAGAGGAATACGGTAGAAGATCAAGAGGTATTTCTAAAAGGTATAACTAGTAATTTTTATTTCTGCATCATACTAGTTATTTTTGGAAATAATACCAAATATAAAAGGCTTACGATTCTAGTATTTCGAATTTATTTTCGATGTAGTATTCTTATGTTTTCTTCTTTTCCTTGTGATTTGATTGTTCCTTTCGGTTAACCTAAAGTTATTTTAGAAAATTAAATATTAGCTTTCCTTAAAAGGTTTTGTCTAGTCGGTGGTGGTTGTTCCCATATCCAAGAAGGCCATGTGCCTCGCCACGTCAGTACTGGGAACCAATTATGGAAATTAATATTTAATGGAATTAATTGTTGGAGTGTATACTAAAAGCCTAGCTTTTGTATAAACATTTATAAGAATCACATTGGTCAAGTGTCTACATTTATATATACCAAATATAGATGTTCAATTAATTTATATTGTGGATAACATGGTGTGTGGTGTCACACACAAAGGATCATGTTATCAGCACCTTATAAATTATAAACAGTAGCTCACAACCAAGATGGAAAGGAACAAATCATTGGAAGGTCGTAGTGTAATTAGGTATTAGTTTATCTTAACTATATAATTACACTAGTACACTTAGAGTGTATTGAGCAGGACCATTTAAGGTAAGTTCTTTTTATACTGATTTAATAAAAGAACTAGACCTTAGTTATTATGGAAGTGTGTGCTCTTAATCCTAATATAATAACAAGCACATATATTTAATATTTATTTCTTTGACTTATCAAAGGGTGAGATTTAGTTCGATAAATCAAAATGCCCGATAAGTTGGGAAATGATGTTACTTATAGTGTGACTTGTTGATTATAGAAGGAAACTGTGTCCTAGTAATCTAGGTTGATAATGTCCCCAAGAGGAGCTCATAAAGATTGTCATGTTAAACCCTGCAGGTGGACTTAGTCCGACATGACGATAAGGTTGAGTGGTACTACTCTTGGACTAAGATATTAATTAAGTGAGTCGTCAGTAACTCATTTAATTAGTGGACATTCGACATCTTAAACACAGGGAGACTAACACACTCATAATAAGAAGGAGCCCAAAAATGTAATTTGGGATTGGTGCGGTAGTTCAATAATAATTCTTTAGTGGTATGAATTATTATTGATAAAGTTAAGTTGTGTGTTCGGGGCGAACACGGGAAGCTTAATTTCATCGGGAGACCAAAATCAATTCCTCCTCTCGGTCCCTATCGTAGCCTCTTGTATATAGAGATTTATACCCATCACATACCCACCTTCTTACCCACTTTTGGTGGCCGGCCAAGCTAGCTTGGAACCCAAGCTAAGGCCGGCCAAGACTCAAAGGTTGAGCCAAGTTGGTGGCCGGCCAAATCTTGGGTCCCAAGCTTAGGTGGCCGGCCACTAGAAAATTAAAAGGAATTTTTATTAAAATTATTTCTTATGTGGATATCATGGTTTTTAAAAGAGAGTTTAAATTTTAAATCTTTATAGCTTTCTATAAAAGATTAAGAAAAGATTTGAAATTTTTCCTTATTTATAGATTGAAAGGAGATTTTAATTTTGAGAAAACTTTCCTTTTTTAACCATGATCATAATTTAAAATAGAGTTTTAAAAATTAAATATTCTCTTTTATTAGTTTCTACAAAAAATTAAGAAAAAATTTGATATCTTTCCTTATTTGTAGATTGAAAAGAAATTTTAATTTTTAGAGATAACTTTCATTTTTGAAAATTATCCACATGTTAAAAATAAAGATTTTAATTTATAAAATTTCCTTTTTATAATCCACCATGAAGGGAAAAATTATTGGAGAAATTTTTTATAAATTTCTGGAAACAAATTAGGAAGTTTTAATTTTTGTTTTAATTAAAACTCTCCTTGTTTTGGGGAAATAAGTGGCCGACCATTGAAATTGAAAAAGGAATTGATTTTAAATCAATTAAAATTTATTTTTCATGGCAAAGGAATTAAGGAAGTTTTTATTAAAATTTCCTTATTTGTCAAGACCAAGGAATATAAAAGAGGGGGTAGAGGTGCCTTCATGGCTAATAACTCTCTTCTTTTCTTCCTCTCTTTTTCTCCTTGGTGTGGCCGGCCCTTAGAGGATCTCCCTCTCCTCTTCTCTTCTTCTCTAGTGGCCAGTTTTATCCCCTCTTGGAGCTCTTGATGGTGGCTGGTTCAAGCTAGGAGAAGAAGGAGAGAAAGGAGGTTTTGTTTCTTGCATCCCTTGGAGCTTGGTGGTGGTGGCCGGACCTCTACTTCTCATGGAGAATTCTTGGTGGCCGAATCTAGCTTGGAGAAGAAGGAGCTTGGTGGTTCTCGTCTCGGAAGATCATTGCCCACACAACGTCCGAGATAAAAAGAGGAATACGGTAGAAGATCAAGAGGTTATTTTGCTTACAAAGAAAGGTATAACTAGTAATTGTTTTCCGCATCATTCTAGTTATCTTTGTATAGTTATTTATGGAAATACCAAACACAAGAGGCATAAGATTCTAGAGTTTTCGAATTTGTTTTCGAGTTTGTGTTTTTTTTTATTTTGTCGAATTTGTGATTCGATTGTTCTTTTTTGTTAACCTAGACTTATTTAAGGAAATAAATATTAGCTTTCCTTAAAAGGCTTTGCCTAGGCGGTGGTGGTTGCTCCCATATCCAAGAAGGTCATGTGCCTCGCCATGCAGTCTTGGAAGTCAATTTTGGAAATTAATATTTATGGAATTAATAATCTAGGTAGATTTGAATCAATAGTGTTAAGTTCCGCTTGCGATTCAAATCTAAACCATTAAAAACAGATAAGTTAAATTTGGAATCAATGATGTTGAGTTCCGTCTACGATTCTTAATTTAACTTCTAAAGAACACAATAGGTTATTTAAGGAAAGGTTCGACACTTGTACAAAATTTTTGTACAGTGGAGCCGGTACGGTTTTCCTAGGACTAACCAACATTAATAACTTAGGTGATTTGGATCGAACGTGTTAAGTTCCGCAGGAGATCCAAGTCTAAACCTAAAAGAACAAATAGATTAAGTTTTGGATCAAACGTGTTAAGTTCCGCAGGCGATCCAAAATTTAATTTAAAAGAACACATGGTAGCTAGGAAAAGGTTCAGACCTTTGTACAAAATTTTTGTACAGTGGAACCTCTAGGTTTTCCGAGTAGCAACCAACATCAGGAACATGGAGCACATCAATGAGTGTTAGCTCTTTCCTAGACATCATTTTCAGAACAACCTTCCTAAGTCCGACAATCGAGGATGTCGTGAAATTGCTCATATAGAGCTTTCTTCCACTTATCAGAGTATGCTTGGAGAACATCACTTTATTAGAACAGATATGAAGTGTTGCTCCAGTATCAATCCACCATTGTTTAAGGCTATCCATCACCGTGTTGGCTTCAAACATGACCGCAGTGAGATTCAATTCCATGTCTTCAAAAGTTACGACTTGGTTCGCAGCGCCCTTCTAACTCTTGGTTGGTTTCTTCGGGCGTCTGCAGTCTTTGGACATGTGTCCTGACTTTCCGCAATTGTAGCATGTGCCATTGAATTTCTTGCCTTGAGCCTTCTTTTTGGACTAGTTCGGCTTTTTGGCTTTTGGCTCAGCCAAGTTCAACATCTCGTCGACTGCTCGCTTTGTTCCTCTAGAGTCAGACATCTTTCGATTATCTTCCTAAATTTGTAGCCTTAGGATTAGGTCTTCAAGTCTCATCTCCTTTTACTTATGCTTAGGTAATTTTTAAAATCCTTCTATGATGGAGGGAGTTTCTCGATTACCGCGGTTACTTTGAACGATTCATTCAACTTCATGCCTTCGATATCCAGATCATGCATTATCAGTTGCATGTCTTGGACTTGAGATGTCACGCTCTTGCAATCCATTATCTTGAAATCCAGAAACTGTCCAATGATGAATCTATTTAATCCAGCATTTTCGGTTTTGTATTTATTTTTAAGTGATTCCTACAGAAATTTTATCGTTTCCATCTAACAATACACGTTATACAACATGTTGTTCAATGCATTGAGAACGTAGTTGCTATTAGAGTGTATACTAAAAGCCTAGCTTTTGTATAAATATTTATCTAGAAATAAGAATCACATTGGTCAAATGTCTACATTTATATGCTAAGTGTAGTTGTTCAATTAATTTATATTGTAGATAACATGGTGCGTGGTGTCACACACAGAAGATCATGTTATCAGTTCCTTATAAGTCATAAATAGTAGCTCACAACCGAGATGGAATGAGACAAACCATTGGAATGGTTGTAGTGTAATTAGGTATTAGTTTATCTTGACTACTAAACTACACTAGTACACTATGAGTGTATTGAGCAGGATCATTTGAGGTAGTTTCTTTTTATACTGATTGCATAAAAGAACAAGACCTCTGTTATTATGGAAGTGTGTGCTCTTAATCCTGATATAATAACAAGCACATATATTTAATATTTATTTCTTTAATTTATCAAAGGGTGCGATTTAGTTCGATAAATCAATAGGCCCGATAAGTTGGGAAATAATATTATTTATAGTGTGTGTTGTTGATTATAGAAGAAAACTATGTCCTAGAAATCTAGGTTGATATCCCCAAGAGAAGCTCATAAGGATTGTCATGTAAACCCTACAGGTGAACTTAGTCCGACATGACAATAAGGTTGAATGGTACTACTCTTGGAGTTAGATATTAATTAAGTGAGTTGTCAGTAACTCATTTAATTAGTGAACATTCGATATCTTAAACACAGGGAGAGTAACACACTCATGATAAGAAGGAGCCCAAAATATAATTTGGGATTGGTGCAGTAGTTCAATAATAATTCTTTAGTGGCATGAATTATTATTGATGAAATTTAGTTGGGTGTTCGGGGAGAACACGGGAAGCTTAATTTCATCGGGAGACTAAAACCAATTCCTCATCTCGGTCCCTATCGTAGCCTCTTATTTATAAGGCCTTATATCCACCAAATACCCAACTTCTTACCCACCCTTAGGTGGTCGGCCAAGCCAAGCTTGGGTCGGCCAAGCCAAAGGGTTGAGCCAAGTGGGTGGTCGGCCAAAGCTTGGAGCCCAAGCTTAGGTGGCCGGCCATAATTAAATAAAAGGGATTTTATTTTAAAATCTTTCCTTATGTGGAATCCATAGTTTTAAAAGAGAGTTTAAAATTTAAATCTTTCCTTTTATATCTTTCTACAAAGGATTAAGAGAAAGGTTTGATATCTTTCCTTATTTGTAGTTGAAAGGAAGATTTTAATTTTTGATAAAACTTTCCCTTTTTTGTAACCATGCTCATGATTTAAAAGAGAGTTTTAAAAATTATTAATCTTTCCTTTTATAGCTTTCTATAAAGGATTAAAAGAAAGGTTTGATATCTTTTCTTATTTGTAGATGAAAAAAAATATTTTAATTTTGGAGAAAATTTTCCTTTTTGTAATTATCTACATGTTTTAATAGAGAGATTTTAATTTATAAAAGTTTTCTTTTATAACCAACCATGAAGGGAATTTAAAAGAGAAATTTTTATTTTAAAAATTTCCGGAAACAAATAAGGAAGTTTTAATTTTGTGTTTAAAACTTTCCTTATTTGTGGAGCTAGAGGTGGCCGACCATGATAAAGGATTAAAGGAAATTTTAATTAAATTTTCCTTTTTATTCAATGACAAGGAAAATAAGGAAGATTTAATTATGTCTAAAACTTTCCTTATTTGCCATGACCAAGGATTATAAAAGAGAGGGAGGGGTTGCCCCATGAGATATAGCTATCATCTATTCTTCTCTTTTCTTCCTTGGTGTGGCTGACCCTTAGTCTTCCCTTTCTCTTCTTCTTTAGTGGCCGGCGACATCCTCTCTTGGAGTTCTTGTGATGGCCGGATCTTGCTTGGAAAAGAAGGAGAGAAAGAAGGCTTTGTTCTAGCATCCCTTGGAGCTTGGAGGTTGGTGGTCAAAGCTTGCAAAGAGGAAGGAGTTTTGGTGGTTCTCATCTCGGTAGATCGTCGCCCACATGACGTCCGAGATAAGGAGAGGAATACGATAGAAGATCAAGAGGTTGTTGCTTATAAAGAAAGGTATAACTAGTGATTCTATTTCGCATCATACTAGTTTTTTTGTATGGATTTTGAAATACCAAACACAACAGGCTAGTGATTCTAGATTTTCGGATTTGTGATTCAAAGTTGTGTTTCTTTGTTTTTCGATCTTGTGATTCGATTGTTCTTTTTGGTTAAACCTAGGGTTACTATAAGGAGATTAAATATTAAACTTCTTTGAAAGGCTTTGTCGAGGCAGTGGTGGATGATCCCGTACCCAAGAAGGCCAAGTGTCTCGCCATGTTTGACCTGGGAGCCGATCTCTGAAATAAATATTTAATCAGATTTGTAACATAGGCGGATTTGGATCAATAATGTTAAGCATCGTTTGTGATCCAAGTCTAAACCTCTAAGAACAGATAAGTTAAATTTGAAATCAGTAATGTTAAGTTCTGTTTGCGATTCCTAATTTAATTTCTAAAGAACACAATAGGTTGTTAGGAAAGGTTCGGGACTTGTACAAAATTTTTGTACAGGGGAACCGGTACGATATTCCAAGTAGCAACCAACAATTGGTATCAGAGATAGGGTTTGCCTCTGTGTGTTTGGTTTTCAGTTTAATTATGCACATGTCATATATATTTTAGGCAGGATAATAGTAGGATGTGCAAATAGATTTAACTCTGTGGTTGCAGACATCCTAGATCCAACTATTATGACCCTAATGTGATTGTGTGTGATTGGACCCTCGGACATGTCGAGGGCATTTTATGTGTGTGCATGATTGTATGTATTAAATACAGCAGGAGCTGTATTAGTTTTAGGATTTTATATTTTTGTTTCAATTTAGATTACATGTACATTCCTTCATGGAATATATGATCGATAAATGTAAAATTCTATTTTTATCATGGAACGTATCCTTGAGAGGCATGGTGTTGTTTGAGGACCAGAGACGCAGCGAAAAAAGAAGCAAGATAGATGCGGCGACTAGACCCGATTGCGGTGGCTAAAGATGGCAGCAGCTAGGGTTGGCATCACATGAAGGACAGTGATGGAAGAGACCATAGTAGTTGGAAAATTATTTTTTCATATTTATTGCTTTTTATTTGCTGTGATGTGTGCTTGTATGATAAAATCCTCATCTTAAAAAACTAAGTGGGAGAGGGATTAGTAAATAAATTCCACGGTCTCCATTATTGGTTTGTAAGTGATGCAACAAACTTGCGTGTTAGCTCTGAGTGCCTTCCTCCACAACGGATGAGTTTGTTTGCGGACCACTAGATCAAACTTCCTTTATGAATGATTACTGGTTTGTAGGTGATGCATTTAAACTTGCGTGTTGGCTCTGAGTGCCTTCCTCCACAACGGATGAGTTTGTTTGCGGATCACTAGATCAAACTTCCTTTATAATTACTGGTTTGTAGGTGATGCATTCAAACTTGAGTGTTGGCTCTGAGTGCCTTCCTCCACAATGGATGAGTTTGATTGCGGATCACTAGATCAAACTTCCTTTATGGGTAATTATAGGAAATTGTTTAGGTTTGTGTGATCTTCTCTAGGTAAAGGAGCACAATCCTATAAGTAATCAAGTAATAGTATATACTTAGGCACATCTAATAGTATCCTCCCCAACGGAGTCACTGCTATTATTTGTGTGACCAAAGGAAAACCAACTATTAATTATATTTTTCATAAAGCTAGGTTGACAAGATAATAAAATTAATGGGTAAAACCCTTCTTACAAATGTTTGAATTTATATACGTCCACACTAACGTGGCATACAAAATTCATGGTGTTTGAGGTAATTTTATTTGTCATAAAGTTAGGTTGACAAGATAATTAATGGGTAAGACCCTCCTCTTACAAATGTCTGAATTTATATACGTCCACACTAATGTGGCATACAAAATTCACGGTGTTTGAGGTGTTGATGAATTTAAATGATATTGTTTTGAGGAATCAATATTATTTTAAATTCAAAGTTTTCACCAAATATTTGATCAAAGTCAGACCAACTATTAATTTTATTTGTCATAAAGTTAGGTTGATGAGATAAAATTAATGGATAAAATCTCCTCTTAAAGTTTGAATTTGTATACGTCCACACTAACATGGCATACAAAATTCAAGGGGATTTTGAGGTGTTGGTCTTGACCAAATATTTTTTGTGATTCTTAGGATTTCAAATGTTTGTTAATCCCCTAACTGTTATACTATAGAATAGACTTAGTAGTCCCAATTATAATGATTTGAAACAAAACTTGGACACCAAGGTGGACAGTCCTCTCAGAACTGAGAACAATAAAGGTGTATTTTATTCATTAGTTGTTGAAACATATTTAATGATGTTATCTACCGATACTTGGTGTGTAGATACAGAAGCCACTGATCATGTCTGCAATTCATTGCAGAGGTTCCAGGAAACCCGACAACTATATGAAGGGGAAATCACCGTCTACATGGGCACTGCTGCAAAAGTAGCAGCTGTTGCAGTGGGAGATATTTATAAGAATTGATTTAGAGAAATTGTCTTTACGTACCAAGTTTTAGAAAGAACTTGATTTCGGTTTCTAAACTATTAAAGAATAGATATTTTGTCTATTTTGATAACAAAGTTGTTATCAAGAAAAATAGGGAAGTTATCTGTTCTGGTACGTTGGTTGGTAATTTATAAATTCAATAACTTCCACGATGCAACAAAATTAATAACACATCTTCTAACTCTAATAAGAGAAAGCAACCTTCGGAAATGAACTAAACATATCTTTGGCATCTAAGACTAGGTCATATTAACTTGAGTAGGATTCAAAGGTAAATAGCCAATGGACTTTTGGGTTCATTGGTAGTGGAAAATTTTCCAAATCTGCGAGTCTTGCTTGAAAGGGAAAATGACCAAGAGACTTTTTAAGGCCAAGGAGTATAGTGCCAAAAATGTGTTGGAATTGATTCATTCTGATTTGTACCTATGAATATCCAGATGAGAGGTGATTTCAAATATTTCGTCTCTTTAATAGATGACTATTCGAGATACAGGTACTTTTACTTAATGCACCACAAGTCTAAGTGCTTTGATAAGTTCAAAGAGTATAAGGCTGATGTGGAGAAATGTCATGGTAAAAGTATCAAGACACTACGGTGAGATCGTAGTGGTGAGTACCTCTTAGGAAAGTTTAAGAGTCAATTATCAGAAGTCGGTATTCAATCCCAACTGACTGCACCTGGTACACCCCAACAGAATGGTGTGGCAGAACGAATGTATAGGACTCTTATGGAAATGGTTCGATCAATGATGAGTTATTAAGAATTACCTAATTCATTTTGGGGATATACTCTTGAAACGGTAGTGAACTTAGTACCTTCTAAGTCAATACCCTCTTCTCTCATAGAATTGTAGAATGAGGGTAAGCCTAGTCTGAAGCATATTCGGTTTGGGGTAGTCCAGCACTTGTGCTGAAGGGAGACACTGAATTACGAACAGAAGTTCGCTTGTTTGTGGGATATCCTAGAGAAACGAAAGGAGGTTTAGTCCTAAAAATCAGAAGATCATTGTTAGCACCAATGCCCGATTTTTAGAAGAGGATTATGTAATGAATCACAAGCCCATAAGTAAAATTGTTCTTGAGGAAATAAAAGAAGACACGTCTAAATCTAGTACTAACAGTACAAGATGAAATATCACAAGAAACTGCAACACATATCACAAATGATACACAATTATAGATAGTGCCTCATCGTAGTGGGAGGGTTGTGAGGCAACCTGAAAGATTCATATTTTTTGGGAGAGTCATCGGACTTGATCCTAGGTAAATATGAACCTGATCCCTGAACATATGACGAAGCACTCCAAGATAAAGATGCAGCATCTTGGCAAATAGCAATAAATTCAAAAATAAAATAAAATCTATGTATTCTAACAAAGTCTGGGAGCTAGTAGAACCTTTAAATAGTGTAAAATCTATTGGATGAAAATGGATCTACAAAAGGAAAAGAGGGACAGACAGGAAGGTGGAAACCTTCAAAACAAGGCTTGTTACGAAGGGGTATACTTAGAAAGAGGGAATCAATTATGAGGAAACCTTTTCGCCAGTAGCTATGCTTAAGTCTATCTAGATACTCTTATCTATTGCTACTCATATGGATTATGAGGTTTGGCAAATGGATGTCAAGACAGCTTTCCTTAACGGAAGTCTTGAAGAAAACGTCCATATGAAGCAACCAAAGGGGTTTATTGCAAAGGGCAAAGAGCATCTAGTATGTAAGCTCAATTGGTCTATTTATGGACTGAAGTAAGCTTCAAGGTCTTGGAATATCCGAATTAATGAAGTAATCCAATCCTATGGATTCATTCAGTGTCTGGATGAGTCTTGTGTATACAAGAAGTGTGATGGAAACATGGTGGTATTTCTTGTACTATACGTAGATAACATTTTGTTAGTTGGAAACAATATCAAAGTGTTGTTGGAAGTAAGGGTATGGTTGTCCAAGCAATTCGATATGAAGGACTTGGAAGTATGTGCACATATTCTTGGGATCAAGAGATCACAAGAAAAGAATGTTGTGTTTATCCCAAGCTTCATATATCGATACGATCCTAGCTTGTTTTAGCATGCAAGACTCCAAGAAAGTTTTTCTACCTTTTAGGCATGGAGTATCTTTATCTAAAGAGATGTCTCTAAAGACATCAAAAGAGATAGAAGAAGTAAAGGCAGTTCCTTATGCTGTAGGAAGCCTAATGTATGTTGATCCTGTCCGAAAGCTGAATCAACGGACGCTGGGCACGTGGCGCTCTCCAAGCGGCTGACGTAGATCTACTGACTGTCCGCCCGGACCTCCGGTGAACCTGCACAGAAGTCGAGTCGGGAAGGGGTTCCCGGCGACGATCCTCCGACGCTCAAGTCAGGCAGAGCTCAACAAGAAAGTGGCTCCAAGAATCGTAGAATGCGTACCTCCGACGAAGGGCGAGGACCCTTTATATAGAGCTATGAAGGGGCTCGGGCACATGTACCGAGGTGCATACGTGTCCTCTATCCATACCCTGGTATGGGCTTGTCAGAAGAGCTTACCTGACCCCATACTGCTACAGTTTAAGCACGTCTCTGATGGGACAGCGGATCCTTCTGTCATAGGATTTTGAGTATGGCCTGAACGCAGCACATGCCCACTGTCAGAAAAAGATGTCCCTTGTCCTTTTGCCTTTACTCCCTGCCAGGCGTCCGGCCGGCCAGCCTCCGCCGACATCTAGCTGGACATATATGGTGGTTTACTTGGGAGATTCTCAATCATGTGCTTTATGGGGACTGTTAGCAGTAGGCTACCTCATGTATTCGGCCGAGCGTGTCATCCACTCGGCTCTGTGATATTGTCCGATGAGCGCCGGAACCCTGACTTTCGCCAGGGTGCCTTTAACCATCAACTAGACACCGGCCGGCCGGCCGGCCGGTCGACCCATCTCTCTCCGGCCGGCCACCTGCCCTTTTGACTCCCACGTGGCGTTGACTCCACAGAAGGGGTCCCCTGTACTTACCGCCGGATCATATGTTATATTGTGCACGAGATAGGATATCTGTTTTGTCGTGGACATAGTTAGTAGATATCAAAGTAATCTAGGACAGAGACATTAGACTACCGTAAAGCATATATTAAAGTGCCTGAGAAGGACTAGAGTTTATATGCTGGTTTACCAAGCAGATGATTTGCTCCCTATGGGTTACACGGATTTTGACTTCCAATCAGATAGGGACAATAATAAGTCTACCTCAGGGTTTGTGTTTACTTTAGAAGGTGAAGCCATAACTATGGAGGAGTGTTAAGCATAGATGCTTTTTCAGACTCCACCATGGAAGCTGAGTATATGGCAGCCTCTGAGGCAACCATCGAAGTTATATGGCTCAGAAACTTTATGATAGACTTAGATGTGATTCCTGGTTTGTCTAAAAATTATTACAGTGTATTGTGATAATAAGTGGTGCAGTAGCAAATTCGAAGGAACCGCGAGCCCATAAGGCAAGTAAACACATAGAGCGCAAGTACCACCCAATACGAGACATCTATAACGAGGAGAAGTTGTTGCCGCCTAGATTGCATCATATGATAACCTAAGAGATCTTTTCACTAAGGCCCTTAAGGCAAAAGCTTTTGATGGGCATGTTGAGGGGTTAGGAATCAGATATATGGCAGGGTATATGGCAGCATAGTCTTTTAGTATAAGTGGGAGATTATTAGAGTGTATACTAAAAGCCTAGCTTTTTATATAAACATTTATCTAGAAATAAGAATCACATTGGTCAAATGTCACTACAAGAAAATTGGGATTCTACAACACTTAAACGACAACGCTTTTTATAAAAAGCGTTGTCTATTTTGTTTTAACAACGCTTTTAGTGAAAAGCGTTGTCTATTTCATTATTTTCTTATTAATAGACAACGCTTTTCTAAAAACCGTTGTCTATTAGTGATTTTTACGGGTCAAAGACAACGCTTTGTAATAAGCGTTGTCTATTAGACTGATTTTTAGTGTCTACGACAACGCTTTTTAAAAAGTGTTGTCTATGTTTAAAATCTCATCTAATTCTTGATTAATACAAACCGTTGGATCTAAATCTTGATTAATACAAACCGTTGGATCTAGGTAAGGAGTAGAAAAGCCAAACCCTTCTCCCAACTTCTATCTTCCGATCATTTTCAAATCCCGAACCCTTCTCCCAAGTACTCCTCATCTCGCGCAGCCTTCTCCGTCTAAGAGCGAGATCAGATACGAGGGCATCCTCTACAGCATCAACACCGAGGAATCCAGCATAGGCTTGTGCAACGGTATAGTTTGCTTTATGTCCAATTCCTCGCGTCTTCGCTTTTCTCCACTCCCCTTTGCGCTGTTCCTCATCAAAGGGAATATTTTTTCGAGCTTTTTTGGCTGGATTTTAGGGCTATTATCTTTGTTTGTGGCAACGGAATAAAATCTCGATCACATTTTTTCTTCGGATCTGACCTTTGCACGCCTGCCTCTTCTTCCTCCTTCGCAGGAACTAGGGTTTCGTCGAGACTCCTCCGCCACGATGTCTAGCTTCAGCGGCGACGAAACTGCCCCTTTCTTCGGATTCCTCGGCGCGGCCGCAGCCCTCGTCTTCTCCTGTAATTTCCCCCAATTTCGGCGACCTTTATCTCGGACTCCTATTCCGTTCGAATCAAAAGGTTCATTTCTTGAAATGTTTTTCATTCTTTTGCAGGCATGGGGGCGGCGTACGGCACGGCGAAGAGCGGCGTTGGGGTGGCGTCCATGGGTGTGATGCGGCCGGAGTTCATGATGAAGTCGATAGTTCCCGTTGTCATGGTCGGAGTCCTGGGGATTTATGGTCTCATCATTGCGGTGATCATAAGCACCGGGATCAACCCCAAGGCCAAGTCGTACTACCTTTTTGATGGGTATGCCCATCTCTCTTCTGGCTTGGCTTGTGGTCTTGCAGGACTTTCAGCTGGTATGGCCATTGGCATCGTGGGAGATGCTGGAGTCAGGTAGTTGTTGTTTGAGATCCTTTCTAGATTCGATAGTGCTCTCTATTCCTCTTTTTTTTTTTGTCTAATTATTGACTACGAATTCTCTAACCTTGTCTTCTGTTATCGCATATTTAGTCCATTTTTCCTCTGATAGTCCTTTCATAAAAGAGCAATTTATTTTTCTAGGTCATGTGTGTAAAATTTATTTACAGTCGTATTCCTATTGTGTATGTGTCTTTCATCCATTCTTTGCACTATCTATCTATATAGGAGTCCTGGAGGGATCGTGCCTTAGCTTGTTGTTGTTGTTATTGAGAGAGCTAGTTATTGACTAAAAAAATTGGAATATTTACTGAGATGCTTGTAGTTTCATATGCAGATCCCACATGAATCCTTAGATCTATCGATTTCAATGATTACTACAAAATTTTCTATGTTTTAGTCACTTTGAAAGGGTAACAAACAATGTTTGTGCCCATATTTTGATTACTTACTGTGTTTAGTTTCACTATATAAAATATTGAGTCTTATTTATGGATACAAATAGCATAGACATATATGTGCTTTATTTCTATGGAATTTACCAAAACATATACAATCAAAGCACTTTTTCTATAATTGTTTTTTAATAAAAAAAAAGTGTCAGCTTTGCACTACATGTAATTTGATGAATCAAAATGCATGTATAGGTAGTTATGTAGATAACGTGTATTGACCAACTAGACATCTGCAGTAGTAAGGTTGGAGAATATTGGTTCTTCCATTATGGTTAGATTTATCACATTGAGTTTGAACAAATGAGTTTAATGAAAATATGAAGCAAATGTGAAGCGGTTGTTACCTTAGGAGTACGTGTGAGTTGCATCTGGGATTCATGAGTAAGGTTATGGTTAGATTTATCACATTGTTATAATAGTTGTCAGTAGTTTTTTAAGTCAAATGGTTTGAGCTAATGGCCTTGTATTACATTTGCAATTCTAATATCTATTTGTAGTTTATCATCTACGTGTTTGAACAAATGAATTTAATGAAAATATGAAGCCAATGTGAAGCGGTTGTTACCTTAGGAGTACGTGTGAGTTGCATCTGAGATTCATGAGTAAGGTTATGGTTAGATTTATCACATTGTTATAATAGTTGTCAGTAGTTTTTTAAGTCAAATGGTTTGAGCTAATGGCCTTGTATTACATTTGCAATTCTAATATCTATTTGTAGTTTATCAGCTACGTGTTTGAACAAATGAATTTAATGAAAATATGAAGCCAATGTGAAGCGGTTGTTACCTTAGGAGTACGTATGAGTTGTATCTTGGATTCATGGGTACATCTTGTAAGAATAAGATAAGCATCTAAGGTTAGTATTATTTACATGGGTAGTTTATTGTTAAAGCCACAAGCTATTTGGATTAAGATCATTTGTTGTTGTGTCAGATCTTCAACCTTTTGGAGTTTGGATGAGCCAAGTTCTCCAAATTTGCTCCAAATTATTTGTCATCTTATATTGTTTATAACCAAGTACATCAATCCACATGAATTAGGAATTATGAGTTTGATGCTTGTAAAGCCTGTTTTCACTATGGAATATAACTTCGTAAACTGTTCCAGTTAAGATCAACTTGCTTGTGGCTGGTGTTTAAAAAGTTGATTTTATTACCTGAGAAAAAGAAAATTGAAAAGTCCAGTAAATTTGTATCTTCGCTGTAAATTGTATAACTAAAAAGTTGAAAACTTGGGAGAGCAAAGAACAAGCTGCATGAGATCAGTTTAATAAAGCAGTCAGATAGCTGCATGCAATTTGAAAACTATTTTACATCAAGGATCTGAAAATCTTCATTAAGATTAGTGTAAATTTTGTTTCTTTTAGTAGAAAGTCATGATAATTGTTTTGTTTCTTTTGAGAGCCATCGGTAATGCTCATATATGAACTTGAAACATATTATTGTTACTTTTGTAGGTGAATACAGGACAGTCGAGATCAGTACACTAAGGAGCGTCTGGATTCAGTAATTGATCAGTACACTAAGCGTATGGATTCAGTAACTACTGTACTATTTTGAGTAAACAAATTGTTGGCTACTTCAATATTAAGTATTAAGTATTCAGTAAACAGATTGTTGGCTAAACAGATTGTAGCTGTTCAAAACAGATTTTTTGTGCTCTTTTGTTTTATATGTGAATATCACTATATACTTTGAAACAGAATTAGTGTAAATTTTGATATTTACTAGCTTTTCATGTAATTAATATTACTTCAACGTCATATTTCTATTATTTTTATGAGTTTGAAATCATTAACTGAGTTGATTATATGTAAAATTCGAATCTAGACATGGTAAAAGAAAAATAATAGTTTCGTAAATATAAAAATAATGATTTTTAAATATATTTTTTATTTTTTTCTTTAAAACGACAACGCTTTTAAAGCGTTGTCTTTTCTACCAAAAACAACGCTTTAAAAGCGTTGCAAAACGTTGCCTCTGCATAAAACGACAACGCTTTTAAAGCGTTGCAAAAGCGTTGTCTTTGGTACAAACGACAACGTTTTAAAAGCGTTGTCGTTGAGCAGACTTTTTACAACAGTGCCTTTAACAACGCTTTTTCAGGCAAAAAGACAACGCTTTAAAAGCGTTGTCTATTAGCTTTTTTCTTGTAGTGTGTCTACATTTATATGTTAAGTGTAGTTGTTCGATTAATTTATATTGTAGATAACATGGTTGGTGTTACACACGGAAGATCATGTTATCAGTTCCTTATAAGTCATAAATAGTAGCTCACAACCGAGATGGAATGGGACAAACCATTGGAATGGTTGTAGTGTAATTATGTATTAGTTTATCTTGACTAATAAACTACACTAGTACACTATGAGTGTATTGAGCAGGATCATTTGAGGTAGTTTCTTTTTATACTGACTGCATAAAAAAACAAGACTTCTGTTATTATGGAAGTGTGTGCTCTTAATCCTGATATAATAACAAGCACATATATTTAATATTTATTTCTTTAATTTATCAAAGGGTGCGATTTAGTTCGATAAATCAATAGGCCCGATAAGTTGGGAAATAATATTATTTATAGTGTGTGTTGTTGATTATAGAAAGAAACTGTTGTTGGGGTAATTTCCCTAGGTCAAGGTTGACCACTTTGACTAAGCTTGAGTTGAGTCAAGCTTGAGTCAGGATTTGAGTTTTGATGTTTGACAATATAAGGAGATTATTGGAGCAATCGTCCGGTTGTGGAGATGGTCAAAGGATTGACCAGGTTGATGAGAATACAAGTCAAGTAGGTCAAGGTTGATAGGAGACTTGACTGGGAAAGTCCTAACTGGAGGTTAGGCATTTGGAAAGTCCTGGTGAGGAGCCAGGCAATGGGAAAGTCCTAGTGTGGAGCTAGGCAGGAGAAAATCCAAGTGTGATCTTGGCAAAGGAAAAGTCCTGGTGAGGAGCCAGGTAATTGGAAAGTTCAAGTGTGATCTTGGCAAAGAAGAAAGTCCTGGTGAGGAGCCAGGCAATTGGAAAGTCCAAGTGTGATCTTGGCAAAGGGTGTAAGTCCAAGCATGTGGTTTTGGCAAGATAAGTCCTAGTATGACTTGGCAAGGAAGACCCCACAACTAAGATGAGGCCGAAGGAAGCTCCTGAAGGCAAGGCGTGAAGGATGGGGAGATATACGAGGGACGCGAGGCTGATGGATGAGGCTAGAAGGCTAGTTCGAGGTTGGTCGGGTGTGGCCAAATGCTAGGCATGGAGACCCAACAGGTCACGGTTGATCGGGAGTGGGTTGGAGACTTTAGACTTGAGATTGAGTCAAGTCCAGGATGGTTAATCGATTGGGAAATCGATTGAACCAGGGTCCAATCGATCAGCCGATCGATTGGAGTGTGCTGCGAAGGAAGAAATGGCCCAATCAATTGGTCGATCGATTGGGAGCATGAGTCGCGAGCACAGAGGCTTTCCCAATCGATCGGGCAATCGATTGGGAATCTCCAATCAATCGGGCAATCGATTGGGAATCTCCAATCGATCAATCGATCGATTGGAGCTAGGAGTTCTCACGCGATCGCGAGAACACAGAAAGCATCTGAATCGATCGGTGGGTCGATTCAGAATGTCCCAATCGATTTTCTGATCGATTGGGATTCGACCATTGCGCGGGATGCAGGTGATGGATGGCTGGGATTGTGCAGAGCTGATGTGGCGATCGGTTGAGGTTGATTTCAAACGATTGGGAGCACAGGATATAGCAGTTGTGGAGCGTTTTTCTCCGCAAATCTTTGGGATCTTCTCCTGCGAGCTTACAACGATCTTCACAGCGATTTCTCCAGCACTCACGCCAGTTCTTGAAAGCACTTGAGGAGCATCTTCAAGGTTCAAGAGGCAACAACAAGTAGCAAGAAGAAAGGTGTATTCACTTGTATTCTTAGAGTTTCTTCTTGTATTTGTGTTTGTGTTGTGTGTGAGTTTATACAAGGCTTCTTCGCCTTCGGCTGCGACCGAGAAGGAGGTTTTCATTAGTGGAGATAGCATGTCATGTGTGGATCCTTGGATTAGTCACCTCTTCTTGAGGTGGATACCAAGTAAATCCTAGGTGTTAGCATTGTGAGTGTTTGTCTTCAAGTATTCCGCTGCACAACAACAAGACGAAGCAAACCGTCGCAAGCACGATGAAACGCTATTCACCCCCCCTCTAGCGGGCACATCGGTCCCAACAACTGTGTCCTAGAAATCTAGGTTGATGATGTCCCCAAGAGGAGTTCATAAGGATTTTCATGTAAACCCTACAGGTGGACTTAGTCCGACATGACAATAAGGTTGAGTGGTACTATTCTTGGAGTTAGATATTAATTAAGTGAGTTGTTAGTAACTCATTTAATTAGTGGGCATTCGATATCTTAAACATAGGGAGACTAACACACTCATGATAAGAAGGAGCCCAAAATGTAATTTGGGATTGATGCGGTAGTTCAATAATAATTCTTTAGTAGTATGAATTATTATTGATGAAATTAAATTGGGTGTTCGGGGCGAACACGAGAAGCTTAATTTCATCAGGAGACCAAAACCAATTCCTCCTCTCGGTCTCTATCGTAGCCTCTTATTTATAAAGTCTTATACCCACCAAATACCCAACTTCTTACCCACCCTTAGGTGGTCGGCCAAGCCAAGCTTGGAGCTCAAGCTTGGGCCGGCCAAGCCAAAAGGTTGAGCCAAGTGGGTGGTTGGCCAAAGCTTGGAGCCCAAGCTTAGGTGGTCGGTCATAATTAAATAAAAGGAATTTTATTTTAAAATCTTTCCTTATGTGGAAGTCATAGTTTTAAAAGAGAGTTTAAAATTTAAATCTTTCCTTTTATAGCTTTCTACAAAGGATTAAGAGAAAAGTTTGATATCTTTCCTTATTTGTAGTTGAAAGGAAGATTTTAATTTTTTATAAAATTTTTTCTTTTTTGTAACCATGCTCATGATTTAAAAGAGAGTTTTAAAAATTATAAATCTTTCCTTTTATAGCTTTCTACAAAGGATTAATAGAAAGGTTTGATATCTTTCCTTATTTGTAGATGAAAAGAAATATTTTAATTTTGGAGAAAATTTTACTTTTTGTAATCATAGAAAGGTTTGATATCTTTCCTTATTTGTAGATGAAAAGAAATATTTTAATTTTGGAGAAAATTTTCCTTTTATAAATCCTTACTTTTTTCCTTTTTGTATGGATTTTGAAATACCAAACACAAGAGGCTAGTGATTCTAGATTTTCGGATTTGTGATTCGAAGTTGTGTTTCTTTGTTTTTCGATCTTGTGATTTGATTGTTCTTTTTGGTTAAACCTAGGGTTACTATAAGGAGATTAAATATTAAACTTCTTTGAAAGGCTTTGTCTAGGCAGTGGTGGATGATCCCATACCCAAGAAGGCCAAGTGTCTCATCATGTTTGACCTGGAAGCCAATCTCTGAAATAAATATTTAATCGAATTTGTAACATAGGCAGATTTGGATCAATAATGTTAAACAGCATTTGTGATCCAAGTCTAAACCTCTAAGAACAGATAAGTTAAATTTGGAATCAATAATGTTAAGTTCTGTTTACGATTCCTAATTTAATTTCTAAAGAACACAATAGGTTGTTAGGAAAGGTTCGGAACTTGTACAAAATTTTTGTACAGGGGAACCGGTACGATATTCCAAGTAGCAACCACCAGTTGCGGTATAGGGAATCTCCGTGCGTCCATGTATCGCATGCAACCTTATTATCAGACTTTCCTTCCGTAGCAGTTGGCGGGTCTTCATGCAGAAATCGTACGAGGTTTAGTGTTGTCAAGTAGAACAACATCTTTTGCTGCCATCGTTTGAAGTCGGTTCCATTGAACTTCTCTAGCTTTTCTCCTTGTGGAATGGCGGTCAAACCATCGTTAATCCTAGCTATCAGTTTGCACGATTAGAATTCGTCTTAAAATTGTTGGGATCTTTGTTTTGGTGCAATCTGAGCGCGGGCAGAATGACGGTACACCACCATTTTGGTTGAGTCGAGGCTAGAGTTAGACTCTATCTCTTTAAGATGAATTTGCCCTGCATACGGTGCTCATGGAACATGACAATCGTCTCCCAAGATACGACTTTATCTTGCGATAGCAGCACTACAAATTGCAAGACCTCCGAACCGAAAAAGACTTCTCGAACTCTCCAATGCAAGTATGTGTTGGTGCAATATCCCCTGGGTCAGGTTGACCAAGTTAACTAAGCTTGAGTTGGCTCAAAATTGAGTCTTGATATTTAGGTTTCAATGTTCGACAATACATGGAGATTGTAGATGCAATCATCCGACTAGAGAGATTATTGATACAATTCCCCTCTGGTCAAAGGATGACCAATTTGATGTGAAGAAGAGCCAAGTAGGTCAAAAGGTTGACTGGATACTTCACTGAGAAAATCCTAAATAGAGGTTAGGTAAGGGAAAATCCTGGCAAGTGAAGTCAGGCGAAAGACCTAGTGAGTGAAGCTAGGCAATTGGAAAATCCTGGTGAGTGAAGCTAAGTGAAAGACCTAGTGAGTGAAGTTAGGTAGGTGAAAGTCCCGGTGAGTGAAGCCCGGCAGTGGGAAAATCCTGTGAGTGAAGCCAGGTGAAAATCCTAGTGAGTGAAGCTAGGTGAAAGTCCTGGTGAGTGAAGTCAGGCAGATGGAAAGCCCTAGTGAGTGAAGCTAGGCAGAAAGAAAGTCCTAGTGAGTGAAGTCAGATAGATGGAAATACCTGGTGAGTGAAGCCAGGCAGATGGAAAGACCTGGTGAGTGAAGACAGACATGTGAAAATCCAAAGGGCCAATGTTGACCGAACACCTGGTGTTGAGAAACCCAAGTAGGTCAAAGGATTGACCTGATACTTAGCATGAGGAAATCCAAATGGGTCAAGGATGACCGGACATCTGGTGGAAGTCCAAGTGGGTCATGGAGGATCAGACACTTGACACGAGACGGTAAATCCAAGTGGGTCAAGATTGACCGGACACTTGGCACGAAGGGAAAATTCAAGTGGGTCAAAGAATTGATCGGATACCTAGCGAAGAAGTGCCAGCAGGTCAAGGTTGATCAGATGCTAGGCACGAGGAGTCTCAACAGGTCACAGTTGATCGGATGTTGGGTTTGGGGCACCTTAGACTTGACTCGGGCAAGTTAGGGTTGGTCAATTTGATCAAGTGATCAAATTGAACCGAGCCCAATTGATCAGCTGATCAATTAGGCATAGTGTTGCGATAAACAACATCCCAATTAATCAACTGATCGATGGGAAGAAATGTCACTAGCACAGAATGATCCCCAATCGATCAGCCGATCGATTGGGGGCTAGAAATCACGTGTGACGAGAGAGAGCTAAATCGATCAAGCGATCAATTCATGTCATTTTTCAGAGAGCACAGAAGAAGGCTGAATCGATTAGTCGATCAATTTAGCCTCCCCAATGGATTGACCGATCGATTGGGAGACGACCGTTGCGCAGGATAAAGCCTTTAGCGAGCATCTTCCTCCGCAGTTCTTTCTCTCCACTTCTTGCAATCTCTCTCACAGATTCACACCAGTTCTTGAAGTTTTCTTGAAGAAAAGTGTTGTTGCACTTCCAAGGTCAAGAGGCGTTCCATAAGAAGAAGAAGCAAATTAAGGTTTCATATTGTAAATCTTGTAAGATTTCACTTGTATTTTGCTTTCCTTTCTTCTTGTTGTATTGAGAGTTTGTACAAGGCTTCTCCGTCTTCGATAGTTACCAAGAAGGAGTGCTTTTCTTAATGGAGAGTGTGTCATGTGTAGATCCTTAGATTAGTCACCTCTTTTTGAGGTGAATACCAAGTAAATCCTAGCGTTAGCATTGTGAGTGTGTTTTGTGTGTATTTTCACTGCATAGCATCATCATCAAAGCAAGACAACGAAGCGCGACAAGCTATTCCCCCCCCCCCCCCCCTCTAGCACCAACCGGCCCTAACAAATGGTATCAGAGCGAGGTCGCTCTTTACCGAAATCATCATCGGAAGGGGCAACGAGCTAGAGCAAGAAGAAGTTGAAGCAAGTTCAAAAGTCGAAGACTTCATCAAAAGGCTCAACTTCAAATGGAATTCCAAGATGAACTTGGATTTGACACAAGGGTGCCTCCACCATTCATATCAATGAGCTTCGATTCTTGGAAATCAAGGATTGAAAATTTCCTCCTGATGGAGATAGAGCAATGGTTTGCTCTAATGGAAGGCTTTGAAGCTCCAAAAGATTCAAAGGGCAAAATTCTCAAGAAAAGCAAATGAAGCAAGGAGCAAATTCAAAGGTGCGAGGCGAATGACAAGGTAACGAAATTATTGGTTAGTCTATTGCCAAGCACAATCATTTGCAAAATTGGAGAATACAAGGATGCAAATGAACTATGGAGCAAATTGGCTAAGCTTCATGAAGAACCCTCCTCTACACCAAACCAAGAGAAATCCAAAGAAGGTGACTCATTGGAGCAAGACCAAAAGGAAGAGGACTCCGAAGTTGAGAGATGCTCAACTTCCGAAGATGAAGTCCAAGAAGCTTCTTCTTCAATGAAGCACAACAAAAAGGGTGAAAAAAGAGCATACTCTTTGTTTAATGGGCAAGAAGATGAAGATAAAGAAGCCTCCACCTCTAGGATTAAAGAGGAGTGTAGATCATTGACACTAGAGCAAGAAAAGGCTTCTACTTCCGGGTCAAGTGAAAAAGAAGAGGATGAGGCAACCTCCACAAGTCAAGCGAAATCAATTGGAGGATCGAGTGTCATCCCTACACATGAAGGTACAATTAGTTCAATTAATAATAAACATCATATTATATGCTTTGAGTGTAGGGAACATGGGCACTACAAGAATAAGTGCTCTAAATTGGCCAAGAAGAAG
Organism: Zingiber officinale; assembly: GCF_018446385.1. Lineage (NCBI taxonomy): Eukaryota > Viridiplantae > Streptophyta > Magnoliopsida > Zingiberales > Zingiberaceae > Zingiber > Zingiber officinale. The sequence continues at coordinate 42,942,797 of NC_056000.1, forward strand.
GGTCAAGTGGCACCTAAGGGCAAGGAGAACCCCAAGGAAATCGTCCCCACAACAAAGAAGAGCAAGGAGCAAATCGTGTGCTTTTCTTGCAACCAAAAAGGACATTATCGAAGTCAATGCCTTAAGGAGAGAAAATCGGTCAAGCCTAAAGGAGGAATCACAAGTCAAGGGGAAGCTTCTAAGGTAAAACTCAAGGTATCATTTATTGAGCCTATCCCTTTAAGTAATAATAAAAAACATGCTAGGAATAATTTATATCATTTTAATGATATTTATCATAAAAATAGGAAGCATGATAGAATTAAGGAAAATTATGTAGCTTATCATGTTAAAACCACTCAACCTAAGGTTAGAAAGGTAGATAACAAATTAGGCAATAATTCTAAGGGGTTAAAATATATACCTAAGAAAAAGGAAGATCAAGGCTTTAGTGAAAAATCTAAGGTTGAGAAGTTATGAAAAGAAAATCAAGTCTTGAGGTCAAGACTTAAAAAATTGGAGAGGGCCCTTAGAAAAATCACAAATGAAACACAAGGGTCCAAGAATCAAAACCTAGGTTTAGGACAATAAGAATCATCCAATGGTCATAGAGGTTTGGGATACAAACATAAAACTAAGAAGAATATTCCTTCTTATCATAGGGCTCCATATAGTTATGGAACCAACCCTAGGTCTAGGGGTCAAGTCAAAAATACAAGGGAAGTTATCCCTAGAATTATTTTTGTCAAGCCCAATGTGACTAAGACTTCTAAGAAGTCTAAAAAAGTCACCAAGAAGGTCACAAGGGAAGTTATCCCTAGAGTTGACCTAGAGGAAGGTAACCAAGGCTTCTAAGAAGCCTAGAAAGGTCATTAGGGAGGTATCTAGGGAAGTTATCCCTAGTGAATACCTTGAACATCCAAGGAGCACCAATAGGTATTGGGTTTCTAGGAGCATATTCTCTACACCCTAGAGAGTTAGAGAGTGTCAACTCAAATTGAAAGGGTGGTTAACCCAACTTTGATATAGTTGGCACTTGGAGAGCATTTTCAAGATTTTTTGTTAACCTTTGAAAATGAAATGGATTAATTGTTTACTCTTTGGAAGAGAAAATATGCCAAAATTTGAGGAATTGAACTTGTTGGAGGTTGACATTTTCTTGAGAAAATATGGGCAATCCAGGATCAATTTTAGGTTTAGCTAAGGATTTAAGATACTTAGATAGGTTATTTAGGTATAGTTTATTTATGCTAAAAATTATCATGCTTTGTTTGCTCATCATATACCATGACATCATATTTTGCATTCATGCTTATTATAAGAAATATAAAAATATCACGTCATGTCATACATACATCATGTAGCTATAGTATGTTTTCTTTTGAAAATCATTTATTTTGATGTATGTGATAAATCATCATGCATTATTTTTAATTCCTTGCAATTAAGGACAATGATATTTACTAACACGTGGCATCCTAGGTGGATGTTCATAATTCAAAATGTCTAGATAGATATGTATGATCCCTAGTTTAGAGCAAATCAAAATTTATATCTCACAAAGACTACAAGGTTACTTGTATGTGTTTTAGTACACATTAGATACAAGTGAGATGTTAGAATGATGAACAAGACTCAAGATGTTGATTTAGTGCATCTAGTTGAGTTTTGACTTCATCAAAATGTTGGTGCGGGAAGCATCCGACGATCGAACCCAAGTTTTGATAATGGCAAAGGGGTTCAAAGTTAAGTCTTGTTGTTATCTAACATGTTGAATGAGTGTTTCAGGAAAGTCCTAACTGCGGTTAGGCAGGTGAAAACCCTAGGGGTGGTAACCCTAGGTCCTAGGGGGCAGTAACCCTAGGTCCTAGGGGGCGGTAACCCTAGGTGGAGAAAAGTCCTAGCTGCAGTTAGGCAAAGGGAAAACCCTAGGGGGTGGTAACCCTAGGTCATAGGGGGTGGTAACCCTATGCGGAAAGTCTTGGCAGGTCGATGGCTTCAGGCAAAAGTCCTAGGGGGTGGTAACCCTAGGTGGAAAGTCCTGGTGTCGCGAACTAGGTGAAAGACTGGACTAGCCGGGAAACGGATGTCCAGCAGAAAGTCCGGAAGCGTCGAGTGCTGAGCAAAAGTCCAGTCGATCTGGAGGATCGCACTGGCAACAGGTAAATCTCCTGAGTGGAGTAGGTGAGGATGCGTTCCCCGTAGAGGGAACAGTAGGCGTCGGGTCGACCTAGGACTTCCGGACGGAAATTCGAAGTCAGACCCGGACAGTCCAGAGACTGTCATTAATCTGTTATCATATTTTCTGTTGTATTGTGCTAACTTTGTGTTGCAGGATATTGTTTGGGACTAGCATGTCTTGCAGGTACAAAATAATGAAGTTTTCCCTCGGATGAACAGTGTCCGAGGCGCCTCCATGGAGCTTGGAGGCACCTCGGGTGCAAAGCTGGAGCTGGCTGCGAAGCACCCATGGAGGCGCCTTGAAGGAGGTATAAGGCGCCTTGGAAGGCGCCTTGAATAGGGCATAAGACGCCTTAAGCAGATGAACTTCGACCAGTTCAAGCTTTATCCACGCGGGAGACTCGGCAGTATGGAGGCACCTTAAACACCCTTTATAAGGGGGTTTCGACCAGCACCTCAGATCAACGAATTCCAAGTCTTCTCTCTTCAACGTGTTGCTCCGAAAGACGCCCGGAAGTGTTGCTACAAGTCTCCGACGACCCGAAGCTCCAAGATTCTGTTCTTGTCGTCGGTATAATTAGTTTTTGCATTTACTTGTACTTTAAAGCTGTAACTCCTTTTCGTACTTATAGTTGTTGCCCACCGGAAGCGATCAAGGATTGCGGGCCTTCGAGTAGGAGTCGCCTTAGGCTCCGAACGAAGTAAATCTTTCGTGTCTTTGTTTGCACTTGTTTTTGTTTCTTTCCGCTGCGCTTATACTCGAACGACTTACTCGATACGATTCCGATAATCGAACAAAATAGTCGCGAGCGCTATTCACCCCCCCTCTAGCGCGTCTCGATCCAACACAAAACACATAGTCAATGTGTACTCCAATCATTGGGAAAGCTAATGTACAAGTCATATGCATTGAGCCCAAAGAACATGGTTGGAAATTGGTTTTGAAAATCATTTTAAATATACTTTGGAAAATCTTGATGAAGGCTATTTTTTGATAGTAATCATCATTGAAAAGTTAGACACAAACTTGAAAGAAATGTTGAAGTTTTTACAACTTTCCAAGTTGGTGTCAATCTTTGAAAATAAGATGTATTTTCTTATAAAATTATTTTTCCTTGATAGTATATACCCTAAATAATGTCTACAATAATTTTCATGATTTTTAGAATTTTGTAAAATTTTTAGGGTATTTCTGAATTTTACTGAAATTGAATTTCAGGAAATCAGAGCCCCAATCAATCAGCTGATCGATTAGAGGGCCCCAATCGATCAGCTGATTGATTGGGAGGTATTTCCCGTGAGCAGTAGCTCACAAAATCGATGAGTCGATCGATCCATTCCCACCTAGATCGATCGAACAATCAATTCAGAGGCAGGTTCTGCGAACAGAACCTCTCTGAATCGATCAGTGGATCAATTGAGCCAGTGTCAATCGATTGAGTCTCAACCCAATCGATTGAAATGGCTGATTTTGGCTGGAAAAGTTTGATTTCGGCACTTTAAGCCATTTTTAGTCCCTTTAATCATTCCTAACCCCTTGTAACACATTTGTATACATTTAGGGGTAATTTTCATAATGAAAACAAGGAGAAATGGTTAAGGAACACTAGGTTAAAGTTTAGGAGGAGGTTAGTTTCAAAATTGAGTCTTTTAAACCTCAAAACTTTAAATTTTTGGATTTTCTAAATATTTAGGGATTCCAAGTCATTGTTGGTGCAATGACAGAAATTTGAAGCATGCTTTTATGGGAAGTTACTCTTTAAAAATATGGAAATATTTTTCCAAAACCATTGAAGGTGGTAAATCCTTCGTTTGGAAAAATACTCAAGGTTGAGCATTGGAGAGCAATGGAAGATTGGATATCTTCATTGTAGAAAAGGAGTATGCTCAAGGATGAGCATTGGATACAATGAAGGGTATGGGACCTTCATTGTTGAAATTATTAATGCTCAAGGGTGAGCATTGAAAACAATGAAAGGTATGGGGCCTTCATTGTGGTGTTGTGAATAACATGTGAGGTTGTGAACAACGTTGAGTAACTCTTTAGGGGGAGAGTTTTTTTATGTGTGCCAATAGGGGGAGAAATGTAGGGTTTAAGTTAGGCCTTTGTCCCTCAAGGAAAGGTTATGGGAGAATATAGGGTCTAAATTATGCATTCATTATCCAAAGGGCATTGGCATGAAGAATAAGTTGAGGCTATGAGATTAGCATAACTTAAAGGTATTATCAAATATCAAAAAGGGAGAGATTGTTGGTGCAATATCCCCTGGGTCAGGTTGACCAAGTTGACTAAGCTTGAGTTGGCTCAAGCTTGAGTCTTGATATTTGGGTTTCGATGTTTGATAATACATAAAGATTACAGATGCAATCGTTCGACTAGGGAGATTATTAATACAATTCTCCTCTGGTCAAGGGATGACCAGTTTGATGTGAAAAAGAGTCAAGTAGGTCAAAGGATTGACTAGATACTTGACTAGGAAAGTTCTAACTGGAGGTTAGGTAAGGGAAAATCTTGGTGAGTGAAGTCAGGTGAAAGACCTAGTGAGTGAAGCTAGGCAGTTGAAAAATCCTGGTGAGTGAAGCCAGGTGAAAGACCTAGTGAGTGAAGTTAGGAAGGTGAAAGTCCTGGTGAGTGAAATCGGACAGTGGGAAAATCTTGGTGAGTGAAACCAGGTGAAAATCCTAGTGAGTGAAGCTAGGTGAAAGTCCTGGTGAATAAAGTCAAGTAGATAGAAATCCCTAGTGAGTGAAGCTAAGCATAAGGAAAGTCATAGTGAGTGAAGCTAGGCAGATGGAAAGACTTGGTGAGTGAAGCCAGGCACGTGGAAATCTAGGTGGGTCAAGATTGATCGGGCACCTGGTGTTGAGAAGCCCAAGTAGGTCAAAGGATTAACCAGATACTTGGCATGAAGAAATCCAGATGGGTCAAGGGTGACCAGACATCTGATAGAAGTCCAAGTGGTTCATGGAGGACTGGACACTTGGCACAAGATGATAAGTCCAAGTGGATCAAGGTTGACTAGACACTTGGTACGAAGGGAAAAGTCCAAGTGGGTCAAAGAATTGATCGAACACTTGGCGAAGAAGTCCCAACAGGTCAAGGTTAACTGGATGCTAGGCACGAGGAGTCCCAACAGGTCACGGTTGACCGGATGTTAGGTTTGGGGCACATTATACTTGACTTGGGCAAGCTAGGGTTGGTCAATTTGATCAAGTGATCAAATTGGACCGAGCCCAATCGATCAGCTGATCGATTGGGCATAGTGCTACGACAAACAGCATCCCAATCGATCAACTAATTGATTGGGAAGAAATGTCGCAAGCACAGAACGGTCCCCAATCGATTAGCTGATCGAATGGGCACCGCCAATCGACCAGCCGATCGATTGGGGACTGGAAATCATGTGTGACAAGAGAGAGCTGAATCGATCGGGTGATCGATTCATGCCATATTTCAGAGAGCACAGAAGAAGGCTGAATCGATCATCCGATCGATTCATCCTCCCAATCGATCGGCCAATCAACTGGGAGACGACCGTTATGCAGGATAAAGCCTTTAGCGAGCGTTTCCCCCGCAGTTCATCCTCTCCACTTCTTGTGATCTCTCTCACAGATTCATGTCAATTCTTGAAGCTTTCTTAGAGCAAAGTGTTGTTGCACTTCCAAGGTCAAGAAGCGTTCCACAAGAAGAAGAAGCAAATTAGGGTTTCATATTATAAATCTTGGAAGATTTCACTTGTATTTTGCTTTCCTTTCTTCTTGTTGTATTGAGAGTTTGTACAAGGTTTCTCCACCTTCGGTAGTTACTAAGAAGGAGTGTTTTTCTTAATAGAGAGTGTGTCGTGTGTGGATCCTTGGATTAGTCACCTCTTCTTGAGGTGGATACCAAGTAAATCCTAGCGTTAGCGTTGTGAGTGTGTTTTGTCTGTATTTTCGCTGCATATCATCATCATCAAAGCAAGATAACGAAGCGCGACAAACTATTCACCCCCCCCTCTAGCACCAACCGACCCTAATAGTATGAAATGCAATGTCTTCTTTGCTTGGAAGGAATTGAGTTAGTGAAATGAGGATGTGAGGGACTTTATTTATACTAAATGAAAGGGTATAAGAACCTCTTAGTTCAATTAGATCTCATCCATCCATTTTGAATTGGATGATGTAGATCGCATCTTTTTCTAAGAGGCACACTACCTCTTCATAAGATGTCACCCTTTAATTATTCAAAAGGCACTTAAACCTTTTAATTTCTCATTTATAATTTCTAACACACTTTATGTAAGTTGTTTAAAAATTTCCAAAAAGTGGTCAAACAATTGGTTGAAATATTTGTAACTTTTGTTTTAAATATTTTGAAAGGTAAGTTGACAACTTTTATGAACAATTAGAAATTTTTTTAACTGCTCTTCGAAAACTAGCTTAAGATTGGTTAATGGAATAACTACTTGATTGATGTGCTCTATTTTTGAACATCTGGGCTATTTTAATTGCTATTATTTGTGTTTAATGCATTGTATTATTTTTTTGATGTATGCCAAAGGGGGAGGATAGTGCATTAGGTTAGACAAATAGACTCACTTTACTCAAATTCAAACTTAATTTTGCATTACATAATGCTTATTTGCATTTATTTTTTCTGACTTTAACTCAGGTTGTCATTACATTAAAAATGAGGAGATTGTTAGTGCATATTACACTAATAATCGTGTTTTGATGTATGAGGCTAAAGTTAGATGTGTCGTTTGTCTAACCTTTTACCAAGTGTGTAGGACTTGATGGGTCTAGTGGACCGAAACACCAGGCTGAAGTCCAGCTAGGTTGGTAGTTGGCACGAAGTCCAGATTGGTTGAAATCTGGCAGAAAGAAGTCCAGGTTAGTTGAGATCTATGTTGGAGTGTATACTAAAAGCCTAGCTTTTGTATAAACATTTATAAGAATCACATTGGTCAAGTGTCTACATTTATATATACCAAATGTAGATGTTCAATTAATTTATATTGTAGATAACATAGTGTGTGGTGTCACACACAAAAGATCATGTTATCGGTTCTTTATAAATTATAAACAATAGCTCACGACTAAGATGGAAAGGAACAAACCATTGGAATAGTCGTAGTGTAATTAGGTATTAGTTTATCTTAACTAATAAATTACACTAGTACACTCTAAGTGTATTGAGTAGGATCATTTTAGGTAAGTTCTTTTTATACTGACTTGATAAAAGAACTAGACCTTAGTTATTATGAAAGTGTGTGCTCTTAATCCTAATATAATAACAAGCACATGTATTTGATATTTATTTCTTTAATTTATCAATGGGTGAGATTTAGTTCGATAAATCAATAAGCCCGATAAGTTGAGAAATGATATCACTTATAGTGTGTGTTGTTGATTATAGAAGGAAACTGTGTCCTAGTAATCTAGGTTGATAATGTCCCCAAGAGGAGCTCATAAAGATTGTCATGTTAAACCCTGCAGGTGGACTTAGTCCGACATGACGATAAGGTTGAGTGGTACTACTCTTGGACTAAGATATTAATTAAGTGAGTCGTCAGTAACTCATTTAATTAGTGGACATTCGACATCTTAAACACAGGGAGACTAACACACTCATAATAAGAAGGAGCCCAAAAATGTAATTTGGGATTGGTGCGGTAGTTCAATAATAATTCTTTAGTGGTATGAATTATTATTGATGAAGTTAAGTTGTGTGTTCGGGGCGAACACGGGAAGCTTAACTTCATCGGGAGACCAAAATCAATTCCTCCTCTCGGTCCCTATCGTAGCCTCTTGTATATAGAGATTTATACCCACCACATACCCACCTTCTTACCCATCCTAATGGGGCCGTCCAAGCTAGCTTGGAACCCAAGCTAGGGCCGACCAAGACCAATTGGATGAGCCAAGTTGGTGGCCGGCCAAAGCTTGGGTCTCAAGCTTAGGTGGCCGGCCACTAGAAAATTAAAAGGAATTTTTATTAAAATTATTTCTTATGTGGATATCATGATTTTAAAAGAGAGTTTAAAATTTAAATATTTCCTTTTATAGCTTTCTACAAAAGATTAAGAAAAGATTTGAAATCTTTCCTTATTTGTAGATTGAAAGGAGATTTTAATTTTGAGAAAACTTTCTTTTTTAACCATGTTCATGATTTAAAAGAAAGTTTAAAAATTAAATATTCTCTTTTATAAGTTTCTACAAAAGATTAAGAAAAGATTTGATATCTTTCCTTATTTGTAGATTAAAAGGAGACTTTAATTTTTAGAGATAACTTTCCTTTTAAAAATTATCCACATGTTTAAAAGAAAGATTTTAATTTATAAAATTTCCTTTTTATAATCCACCATGAAGGGAAAAATTATTGAGAAATTTTTTATAAATTTTCGGAGACAAATTAGGAAGTTTTAATTCTTGTGTTAATTAAAACTCTCCTTGTTTTGGAGATTAGTGGTCGGCCATTGTTTTAATGAGAATAAAATTGTTTTTTAATTAAAATAAATTTTCCTTTTCATGGCAAAAGAATTAAGGAAGTTTTTATTAAAATTTCCTTATTTGCCAAGACCAAGGATTATAAAAGAGGAGGTAGAGGTGCCTTCATGGTTAACGACTCTATTCTTTTCTTCCTCTCTTTTCTTCCTTGGTGTGGCCGGCCCTAGGGTCTCCTCTTCTCCTTCTTTTCTCTTCCTCCTTTGTGGTCGGCGGCATCAACACAAGAGCTTTCCATGGTGGCCGGTTCTAGCTAGGAGAAGAAGGAGAGAAATAAGGCATCGTTTCTAGCATCCCTTGGAGCTTGGTGGTGGTGGCCGGACCTTTACTTCTCATGGAGAATTAATGGTGGTCGAATCTAGCTTGGAGAAGAAGGAGCTTGGTGGTTCTCGTCTCGGAAGATCGTTGCTCACACAACGTCCGAGATAAGAAGAAGAATACGGTAGAAGATCAAGAGGTTATTTTGCTTACAAAGAAAGGTATAACTAGTAATTGTTTTCCGCATCATACTAGTTTTCTTTGTATAGTTATTTATGGAAATACCAAACACAAGAGGCATATGATTCTAGAGTTTTCGAAATAGTTTTTCGAGTTTGTGTTTTCTTCTTTTTCGAATTTGTGATTCGATTGTTCTTTTTTGTTAACCTAGAGTTATTTAAGGAAATAAATATTAGCTTTCCTTAAAAGGCTTTGCCTAGGAGGTGGTGGTTGCTCCCATATCTAAGAAGGTCATGTGCCTCGCCATGCAGTCCTGGAAGCCAATTTTGGAAATTAATATTTATGGAATTAATAACTTAGGTAGATTTGAATCAATAGTGTTAAGTTCCGCTTGCGATTCAAATCTAAACCATTAAGAACAGATAAGTTAAATTTGGAATCAATGATGTTAAGTTCCGTCTGCGATTCCTAATTTAACTTTTAAAGAACACAATAGGTTATTTAAGGAAAGGTTCGACACTTGTACAAAAAAATTTTGTACAGTGGAATCGGTACGATTTTCTTAGGACTAACTAACAATCTAACAGAAGGAAGTCCAACTATGTTGACAACTGGTTGAAGTCTAGATTGGTTGAAATCTGGTAGGAAGTCCTTGTGAATCAAGGGACCTGACATCAAGGAAGTCTGTAAAATAGTAAGTGGGGTAAGTCACTGGATGAGAGAGATCTAGTGAGGATGAGTCCCGGTGGGATTATAGGCGCGGTCCAGCTTAGAGCCATTTGGGAAGTCTAAGCTGAGACCATAACTAGATCCTGGTCCTGGAAAGATATGATCTAAGTCATAAATTGATCATATTTTTAATGTGATAACTTTATTTTATAGGATAAATATATTATAGTTGTCAGGACTAACTCTTTTTTTTTGTAGGAAAGACAAATTGTGAAAAAGGGTGATCTGGGAGTTTAGAAAGGATCCGGGCACCCAGACCAAGTTCGGCCAGGCGGGTGCCTAGCCAGGTACCCTAGCTGTCCGAGCGCCTAAAGTTGCTCCAGGCACCCGGACCAGTAAAGTTAATCCAGAAATTGAGTTGGAGCACGATGACTAGCCTACCCACATCAACAATCTAAGCACCCGAAGGTGGATAAACTTCAAGGATGAAATTTCGATGAAAGCTCGCCACATCAATATAATCCAGGCACTTGAGTGGGGATTCAGGCGGCCAGATGGGGCTATAAAAGCAACCTTCGACCAGCAGCTTAAGCATAACATTTGCTACAGCTTTCATTCTTGCGCACTGCTCCAAGAAGGCTCCGACGATCCTGAAAAGCTACTCCGACAACCTACGATTAAGGAATTCTATTCATACTTTCTTCTTGTCGGTAATCTTTCATTTTACGATTTGTGTACTCTAATTTTGTAACTCATTTTTGAACTGATAGTGATTGTTCAACGAAAGCACTCAATGAGTGTGGGCCTTAGAGTAGGAGTCATCGAAGGCTCCGAACCAAGTAAAAAATAACTTATAACTCATTTTGTAACTCTTTTCTTTTTCTCGCTTCTATTCCTTAGTTTTATTTTCGCTGTAAACTTGGTATTTTTAAAAGAAAAGAATATTTTTAAAATCATGTGATTCACCCCCCCTCTCATGTGTTAGGGTCAAAATGTTCTAAGGGGGGTGAATAGCTCATCGCGCTTGTTGATGTGTTTCTTCGATGATGTACAGTGGAATAAACAATAAGAAACACACTCACAACGCTAACACTAAGGATTTACTTGGTATCCACCTCAAGAAGATGTGACTAATCCAAGGATCCACACACAACACGCTCTCCACTAATGAAAGCACTCCTTATCAATCGCAGCCAGAGGTGGAGAAGCCTCGTACTAACCCACACAATAAAATACAACACACACAAGAAGAAAAATACAAGAATACAAATGAGAACTCCTTCTTCTTGCTTACTTGTTGCTTATTGTAGCCTCTTGAACCTTGGAAGTGACCAGCACTTGTCTCCAAGAACTGACTGTGAGCAGTGGAAAATATGCGTGAAGTCATTGAGAAGAATCGGGCAAAAAGCTGCTGAGGAAATTGTTCACAATGGCTATATACTGTGCTCCTAATCAATTGGGCTTCATCTCAAGCAATTACCACATCATATCTCAGCCATCGCAACAATCCATTGCCTGCATCCTATGCAACAGTCAAATCTCAATCGATTGACCAATCGATTGGGGAGGCTTGAATCGATCGACCAATCGATTCAGAGCGCCTCTGTGCTCTTTGCAGAAAATCCAGAATCGATTGACCAATTGATTCTGTCTGCCTCGCGTTCTCGCAAGAAAATTTGAGCATAATCAATCGACTAATCGATTGGCAGCTTTCAATCGATCAACTTATCGATTCATAAGCTCACTGTTCCTCAAAAACTATCCCAATCGATTGACCAATCGATTGGGGAAGTTTTGATCGATTACCCAATCGATCAAGATAGTTTTTGCACAAAATCTTGTCAACCAATCGATTGGATGATCAATTGACCCCCCCCCCCCCCCAATCGATTGGCAAGTAAAAAAATTTGTAGAGCTTGAAACGAGCTTTGCTTCGCATTTGAGATCACATCATTCCGATATCCGAGTCAAAAGTTAGGGCATTCGGAAGTTTACTACGTCTGAACTTCCTAGTTCCATGCCAACTCCCTATTGGACTTACGACCGCTAAGTGTTCGGTCAACTTTTGACTCATCTAGATTTTCTCCTCATGCTAAGTATCCAGTCAATCCTTTAACCTACTTGGGCTTCCCAACACCAGGTGTCCGGTCAACCTTGACCCACCTAGATCTCCACGTGCCTGGCTTCACTCACCAGGTCTTCCATTTGCCTAGCTTCACTCACTAGGACTTTCACCTAGCTTCACTCATTAGGATTTTCACCTGACTTCACTCACCAAGATTTTTCCACTGCCCGGCTTCACTCACCGGGACTTTTACCTGTCTGACTTCACTCACCAGGACTTTCCCTTCCCTAAACTCCAGTTAGGACTTTCCTAGTCAAGTATCCAGTCAACTCTTTGACCTACTTGACACTTCTTCACATCTAACTGGTCAACCTTGACCAGAGGGAAATTGTATCAATAATCTCCCCAAATGGACGATTGCACCTGTAATCTCCATGTATTGTCAAACATCAAAACTCTAACATCAAGACTCAAGCTTGAGCTAACTCAAGCTTAGTCAACCAGGTCAACCTTGACCTAGGGATATTGCACCAACAATCTCCCCCTTTTTAATGTTTGATAATACGTTTAAGTTAGGCTAATCTCATAGTCTCAACTTCTTCTTCATGCCAATACATGAATAAGGATTTTCTTCATTCTCTCCCTTTCCTAAAGGGCAAACTCGTTGTGAACAACGTTGAGTAACTCTTCAGGGGGAGAGTTTTTGATGTGTGCCAATAGAGGAAGAATGTAGGGTTGAGTTAGACCTTCATTACCCAAAGGGGGAGTTTGCCCTCTAGGAAAGGGAGAGAATGAAGGAAACCCTCATTCATGCATTGGTATAAAGAAGAAGTTGAGGTTATGGGATTAGTCTAACTTAAAAATATTGTCAAACGTCAAAAAGGGGGAGATTGTTGGTGCAATATCCCTATGTCAAGGTTGACCTGATTGACTAATCTTGAGTTAGCTTAAGCTTGAGTCTTGATGTTTGAGTTTTGATGTTTAACAATACCTTTAAGTTAGGTTAATCCCACAGCCTCAACTTCTTCTTCATGTCAATGCATGAATGAGGGTTTCCTTCATTCTCTCCCTTTCCTAGAAGGCAAACTCCCCCTTTTGGGTAATGAACGCTGAAGAGTTACTCAACGTTGTTCACAACCTTGGTTCACAACACCACAATGAAGGTCTCATACCCTTCATTGTATCCAATGCTCACCCTTGAGCAGTAAACCGCTTCACAATGCTCATCCTAGAGCATACATCATTCCAACAATGAAAGTCTCATATCCTTCATTGTAACTAATGCTCACCCTTGAGCATACTACGTTATAATGTTCATCTTAAAGCATCCATAACTCAACAATGAAGATATACATGCTCCATTGTTTTTCAATGCTCAACCTTGAGCATTTATCCTAAGGAAGGTTAACCATCTTCCAAGATTTATGAAAAATTAATTTTCATGTCCTTAAAGAGTAACTCCCCTTAAAGACATGCTCATAATTTCTGTCATTGCACCAATAATGACTTGAAATCCTTAAACATTTAGAAAACCCAAAATTAGAAGTTTTGAGGTTCAAAATTCAATATTGAAATCAAAACTCAACCTAAACTTCAAATTAATCTTCCCTAACCAATCCCTTCTTGCTTTCAGTATAAAAACTCCCCCTAAATGTGTACAAAAGTATTCCAAAGGGATAGGAATGGTTACCTAGACTAAAAATGGCTTAAAGTGCTAAAATCAAACATTTACAGTCGAAAATAGTCTTCTCAATCGATTGAAGCTGGGACTCAATCGATTGAAATCATTTCAATCGATCGCCTGATCGATTCCGCGAGCTTCTGTTCGCAGAAAATCCCCTTGAATCGATCGACTTATCGATCCAGCCTGGGTCAATCGATCGACTGATCGATTCTGCGACGTTTTGGTCGCAGAAAATGCATTCTCAATAGATCAGCTGATCGATTGAGACCTTCCAATCGATCGGCTGATCGATTGGATTTCTGATTTCCTAAAATCCAATTTCAGCAAAATTCAAAAATACCCTAGAAATTCTATAAAATTCTAAAAATCATGAAAATTTATGTAGACATTACTTAGGGTATATACTATCATAGAAAAATAGTTTTCTATGAAAATACTTCCTATTTTCAAAGATTGACACAAACTTAAAAATTTGTAAAAACTTCAATATTTTCTTCTAGTTTGTGTCTAACTTTTCAATGATGATTGATATCAAAAGATAGTCTTCACCAAGGTTTTCCAAGAAATATTTAAAATTATTTTCAAAACTAATATCCAACCATATTTTTTGGGTTCAATGCACATGACTTATACATTAGCTTTCCCAATGATTGGAGTATACATTGTTGGGTGCTACTCAGAATTCCGTTCTGTTTCCCCTGTACAAAATTTGTACAGGCACAAAACTTTTCCTAGCAACCCATGTGCTTTTCATAAGTTAAACTTGAATTGCAAACGAAACTTAACATTATTAATCCAAGTTCATCCCATTGTCTTCAAAAGTTAAACTTGGATTGTAAACGAAACTTAACATTATGAATCCAAGTTCAACCCATGTGTTCATCAGAAGTTAAATCATATTACAGAAGTTAATTAAATATCTATTTCAAGGATTACTTCCAGGTCATTGGCGAGGCACTCGGCCTTCTTGGTTATGGGATCATCTACCACTTCCTAGACAAAGTCTTTTAAAGAAATTGAATATTTAAACTCCTTACAGTAAACCCTAGGTTTAACTAAAGAGACCTCAATCAAAGCACAAGATCGAAACACAAAATCGAAATACAAAATCGCTAGCCTCTTATGTTGGTATTTCAGGATCCATACAAAGAAAAACTAAACTAGTACACCGCGAAAACAATTAACTAGTTATACATTTCTTTGTATCTTAAAGACCTCTTGATCTTCTGTTGTATTCCTCTTGTTGGTTAGTCCTACGAAGATTATACCGATTCCACTGTACAAAAATTTTGTGCAAGTGTCGAACTTTTCCTAGCAATCTATTGTGTTCTTTAAAAATTAAATTCGGAATCGCAAACGGAACTTAACATTATTGATTCCAAATTTAACTTATTTGTTCTTAATGGTTTTGACTTGGATCGCAAATGATACTTAACATTATTGATCCAAATCTACCTATGTTATAAATTCAATTAAATATTAATTTCGGAAATCGGTTCCCAGGTCAAACATGGCGAGACACTTGACCTTCTTGGGTATGGGAACATCCATCACTACCTCGACAAAACCTTTTACCGAAATTCAATATTTAATTTTCTTATATAACCCTAGGTTTAACCAAAAGGAACAATCGAATCACAAATTCAAAAAATAAAAAAAATAAAAAAAAATTGAAACAAATCCGAATATCTAGAATCTCTAACCTCTTGTGTTTGGAATTCATACAAAGAAGAATTAGTATGATGCGGAAAATAATTACTAGTTATACCTTTCTTTGTATACAACGACCTCTTGATCTTCTACCGTATTTCTCTTCTTATCTCGGACGTTGTGTGGGCAACGATCTACCGAGATGAGAACCACCCAAACCCTTCTTCTTCCTTTCTTGCAAGTTTCGGCCAAAACACTTCTCCTTGAGATGAAAAATTTCGACCACCACCACCAAGCTCCAAGGGATGCTAGAAACAAAGTCTCCTTTCTCTCTTTCTTCTCCTAGCTAGAAACCGGCCACCAAGGACTCCTCTTGTGTTGATGCCGCCGGCCACCAAGGAGGAAGAGAAAAGGAGAAGAGCAAGAAGCAAGGGCCGGCCACCACCAAGGAAGAGAGGAGAGGAAAATAGAATAGAGTTCTCTCTCATGAAGGCACCCCCTCCTTCTCGTTTATAATCCTTAGTCTTGGCAAATAAGGAAAATTTAAATAAACACTTCCTTATTTTCTTTGCCATGAAAAGGAAAATTTAATTAATTAAAATCAATTTCCTTTTCTTAAATCCACATGGTCGGCCACCTCATTGCTCCAAGCAAGGAAAGTTTTAACACAAAATTAAAACTTCCTAATTTATTTCCAAACATTTTAAAATAAAATTTTCTCTAATAATTTTCCCTTCATGGTTGGTTATAAAAGGAATTATATAAATTAAAATCTCTCTATTAAAACATGTGGATGATTTCCAAAAGGAAAGTTATTTTTTAAAATTAAAATCCTCCTCTCAATCTACAAATAAGGAAAGATATCAAATCTTTTCTTAATCTTTTATAGAAACTTATAAAAGGAAAAAAATTATAATTTTAAAACTCTCTTTTAAATCATGAACATGATTACAAAAAAAGGAAAGTTTTCTCAAAATTAAAATCTTCCTTTCAATCTATAAATAAGGAAAGATATCAAATCTTTTCTTAATCTTTTATAGAAAGCTATAAAAGGAAAGATTTATAATTTTAAAACTCTCTTTTAAAACTCTGGAATCCACATAAGAAAAGGTTTAAAAAAATTAAAATCCTTTTAATTTGATATGGCCGGCGACACCAAGCTTGCGTTCAAGCTAGGGCCGGCCACACAACTTAGCTCATCCTATTTGCTTGGCCGGCCCAAGCTTGGGTTCCAAGCTTGCTTGGTCGGCCACCTTAGGATGGGTATAAAGGTGGGTATAGGTGGGTATAATACTTTATAAATAAAAGGCTACGATACGGATCGAGAGAAGGAATTGGTTTTGGTCTCCCGATGAAATTAAGCTTCCCGTGTTCGTCCCGAACACCCAACTTAATTTCATCAATAATAATTCATACCACTAAAGAATTATTATTGAACTACCGCACCAATCTCAAATTACATTTTGGGCTCCTTCTTATTATGAGTGTGTTAATCTCTCTGTGTTTAAGATGTCGGATATCCACTAATTAATTGAGTTACTGACAATTCATTTTAATTAATATCTTTGTCCAAGCATCTTCTTTTTCTTCTCCTCCAAGCAACCAACCACAAGGTGAAGGTCCTTCTCCAAGTGTTGCCGACCCTTATGAAGAGGAAAGGGAAAAGAGGGAAGAGCCGCCCACAAGAAATTAGAAGATGAGCCTTAGGTTGTGTTTTTTAGAGAGCATCCCCTCCTTTTTTATAATCTTTGCTAGTGGCTAATAAGGAAAGTTTTTAATAAAATTTCCTTTTATTTTCTATTATAGATGGTTACAAAAAAAAAGAAAAATTTTAATAAAATTAAAATCTCTCTTTTAAACCATTGTAAATAGCTATAAAAGGAAATATTATAATAAAATTTTGTTTTAAACAAAATCTTCCGTTTATTTCTATAATGGTTGGTTACAAAAAAGAAAAGATTTTAACAAAATTAAAATATCTCTTTTAACCATTGTAGATAACTACAAAAAGGAAAGATTTTAACAAAATTAAAATCTCTCTTTTAACCATTGTAGATAACTATAAAAAAAGAAAAGATTTTAACAAAATTAAAATCTCTCTTTTAACCATTGTATAACTACAAAAAAGGAAAGATTTTAACAAAATTAAAATCTTTCTTTTAACCATGGTACTAAAAAAATGAAAGATTTTAACAAAATTAAAATCTCTCTTTTAATCCATGGTAGAAAGTTATAAAAAAAAAAATTTTAACAAAATTTTATTTTCAACAAAACTTCCTTTTCTCTTCTTGTATAGCTGGCCCCATGCTTGGGCACCAAGCATGGCTTGGCCGACCCACATCTTGGCACCAAGAGGGCTTGGTCGGCCCCTTGCTTGGGCACCAAGGAAGGATGTGGTCGGCACCTCATTTGGGTAAGAAGAAAAATCAAACTCTAATGAATCTTTAGTTGACATCAAATATCCATCTTTTCGAACAGACTAATCCTAGGGTGATCAGTCCGGCCCTACGAAAATTTTCACTGGTCATCAGAATAAATCAAAAAGTGTTCATAGAGATTCATCTAAAAGGCCAACTTTCTTAGGTCCACTTCTCACTGAAAGAAAAATCTCTTACAATGCGCTAGATACGTAATTCAAATCTTAGATCCTTAATTATTTATTAAAGGAGTTAACCATTGCATCATTGCCCCAACTCTAATGAATTCATTCAGATATCCAACTCTTCGAATGCACTAATTCTAAAGGTGACCGATCCACTCCTATAAAAATTTACTATTGACTATCATGATAAATCAAAAAATACTCATAAAAATTTATCCACAATAATCAACATTTTTATGTCCGCTTCTCACCTACAATGCACAGTGGCACAGACTAAAATGTTACATCCCTTGATTATTTATTAAAGGGTTTAACTATTACACCATTACCTAAACAATCAAGGAATCCATTCTTATTCTTATGGTAGAGATCAGTTTTAATCAAAACTATTTAAATCATTTTTAATCAAACTCTCACTGCTAGCTGCTTTAATAATATTAGACATCCAGGTTGTCTTTCTAGGGTCATAATATCATGATAGGATATTCAGATTATTTCTTAGATATCCATGGTTCAAACCCCAACTATGACACATTTGTAAGGATTTTTTCTCCAAATGAGGGATGTAATCAAAGGATACTAGACTTCTGGACTGACCGCCACATGCGCTTCCCGATTTATTTTGATGGTCGATGGAAAACTTATGTGAGACTAAATAGATCATCCAGACTCGATGTTCCAGATTAATCATTTTTTTTAATAATATTGGATCAAAATATTTTTTGAATATGGAGTATTATTTTAATAACTTTTAAAATGGAGACGTTCTTTGGATGATGGTAAAAATAAAGATTTTTTTATTTTTAATCAAATTTAATTATTTATAATTTAGCTTTTGAAAACATAAAATCAACATTTATTCTTTATATTCATCGTCAATCTTTCAACATCTTTTTTACAGAATTGATATAAAGAATGTATAATATGACAATTTAATTTAGTATATTATATTTTATATGATAAAATTTAATCCATAAGAACTTACGTTTCAAGAAGTATAATACTTGCATGCAATTATATGCAAATAAGGTTCCACCAAATTAAATTAATAATTTTGATTTAATTAAAAAAAAGACAATTTAATTTGGTTGAACTAAAAATTAGAAAATTTCTTATGGAAGAAATACTTGCATGGAGAGTATTTATGGAGACAATAAGTTCAATTAGGCATAAAATCCTTTTTTAGGAAAATAATTTAGTAGTTTCTAAAATTTTAATAAGTTAATTTTTAACATAAAACTAAAGAACTCTTCATTAATTAAGTTTCCAATCTTATATAAATTTATTGTTTGATGATATACCAAAATCATTTGAAAAGACAATTAAAATTCCCAAAAAAAAATTACACAAATTATAAAAAAAATTAAATCTTTCCTATATATGATATGAACATAAATTCCGAACAATAAAACAAGAAAATGTTTTTTAAAAGCATATAAATAAAAAATTATTAAGCACAAAACAAGCCTAAATTTCCGGAAATCACGTGAACCATAAACCTATGAAGTTTTCCACACCTACCTTACCCAGGATACAATTGCGTCCTATTAGTGGGTCCAACGGTTCTAATCGTTCGTCAGACGCGAAAATCAGCGGGTAGAGAAATAAAAAGTGTCTTGAGAATCGTTCTTAATTTGGCTTTCATTGAATGAGCCGGCGGTGACGTGGTAGGAGATCGCTGCCTGGAATACCGTCCCGAAGAGAGTGTCCTCAGGATGGGACCCAGAACGGGCAGCCAATAGCATGAGAGGAATCGGCTGACGCTTGGGACGAGCGAGTGCGTGGGAATGGAATAGGTCTTAGAGTTCACAGCTGGCCTACACGCGTCCGATGGTTAAAAATTAGTTTTTTTAAAAAAGGAAAATTAAACCCGTTCCGAAAGAAAGGAGCGGAGCCGCGGCCTCACCCCTCTGCTATATATATAAACGCCCTGGTTCTCCTCCTCACGCCATCGATCCGCCGCTTGGCTAGGGTTTCCTCGTTCGCCATTGTTGTTCTTCCCTTCGTTGAGCACGTCCTCTCGCTTCAGGAGAGATCGTTCCTTTGATCTAGAGACGAGAGATCGAGGAGCGGATCAACGCCGTACTTAGCAGATTCTTCAAATTATTTATAGTACGTTCTTTTATTTCTTCATGGAAAAAGATGAAAAAAGAAGAACGACTTTTGATGATTGTTAAGATTTTTGTTAGCTTGTTAGGTTTGTTGCTCTCGGGTTAAAATCGAGATTTGTAGATTTAATTTTGTTTTTCAAGGATTCGCTTTTTGTCTCTTTGGATGCGTGATGTTCTTTACGCTTTATCTTTTGTACGTGTTCTTCGTTTCGTTACCTTGTAGCCTATAGTGATCTTCTCCTTTTGCGGATTTATGTTCGTACTGATACTCCATTGTTGTTTTTCCATTATTTTTCTATGTCATGTGTTAATCTATTCGTTTTGTTTATTTGTTAATCTTACCAAGTTATTTTCCTTATTGCGGTATCCATTTGTTCGTTTCGGCGATATGTTTGATTGATAAACGTCTTTACGGAGTTATTTTTCGGGGATTTTAATTTAATCTGACAACGCTCTTATTCTTCTTTTGTTTCAGGTATCGTGAATGATTATTTAATGGAGTCAAAAGGTGGCAAGAAATCTAGTAGTAGTTCATTACAATACGAAGCTCCCCTTGGCTACCTCATTGAAGACGTTCGACCGTACGGAGGAATCAAGAAGTTCCAGTCTGCTGGCTACTCCAACGTAAGATCAATGAAAACATTTGAATTGAAAATGCACCATTTTTTTTTAATTCTATTTGAATGAATTAAGTTTTTTTTTTTTCCTTGCAGTGTGTGAGGAAGCCATCCTGATATTCTTTCGCTTGCTCTCCTGTTCAGTAGAGTAGGATTTCTTAAGCGTGTTCGACCTTTGTTCCTCCTCTTTTCTACAACTCTCTGGCTTGCTGTCTTCTAGTAATCAAACCTCTCTCAGTCTCTCCTCCCCGCTTTCTTGTCCGTCCTCAGCAATGGCATTGACGACGATGACTGGCTCTCCTGACCTTGCTCTTGTTTCTGCAATCGGGTTCGAGGGGTTCGAGAAACGCTTGGAGATCACCTTCTCTGAGGCATCAATCTTCGCTCGCCCTCATGCCCATGGCCTGCGCTCCCTCTCTCGGGCACAGATTGACTCTGTTCTGGATTTGGCATGCTGCACCATCGTGTCTCAATTGGCTAACAATGACTTCGACTCCTACGTACTCTCCGAGTCGAGCCTCTTCGTCTACCCTTACAAGATCATCATCAAGACTTGCGGGACCACAAAGCTCCTCCTTTCCATTCCTAGAATCCTCGAGCTTGCAGCAGAGCTTTCGCTCTCTCTTCAATCCGTTAAGTACTCTCGGGGAACCTTCATCTTCCCGAGCGTGCAACCAGCCCCGTACCACAGCTTCTCTGAAGAAGTTTCTGTCCTCAATGGCTTCTTCGGCGACCTCAAGTCCGGTGGCAATGCTTATGTTATCAGTGATCCCTTAATGCCGGACCGCAAATGGCACATCTACTATGCTACTGAGAAGCCCGAGCATCCTATGGTCACTCTGGAGATGTGTATGACTGGATTGGACACTGGACGAGCTTCCATCTTCTTCAAGAACAATGTTGCTGCTTCTGCCACTGAGATGACGAAGTTCTCAGGGATCTCTGAAATCATCCCTGAGATGGAAATCTGCGACTTCGACTTCGAGCCTTGCGGCTACTCCATGAACGGGATATCTGGGCCAGCACTCTCTACCGTCCATGTAACACCAGAGGACGGTTTCAGCTATGCAAGCTACGAGGCCATGGGGTTCCACCCTGAGTCCCAATCATACAACGACTTGGTCGAAAGGGTCCTCTCCTGCTTCGGCCCTTCTGAATTCTCTGTTGCTGTCACCATATTTGGAGGACGTGAGCAAGCTGCCTCATGGGGAAAGGAAGTTGACGTATATGGTTACAATTGCGGGGAAATGATAGAGCAGGAGCTGCCTGACGGAGGATTACTGATCTACCAGAGTTTTTCTGCTTCCCCTGTGACAGCTCCTGTGTCACCGAGGTCCATCTTGCACCCCTGGGAAAGAGAGAACCAGGAGAGTATTGCGACTGCAAAGGATGAGGATGAGCTTCTGATGATGATGATGATGGAGAAGGGAAGGAAAGCTGAGAGTCAGGAAATTCAAGTGTTTTAGCAGCCAGCCAAACTGTTTTTTTTTTTCTTCATGTTTTTCTTTGTTTAGTTCTTTCATGCTGTGAAGAATAAATGCTCTAGGTGGTTTGCTATGTCTGCCACAATGAGCAAAAATGCATAATTTTGTGCTGTTCAAGAGATCTTGTTGCTGATGGAACAGTTTGGATGTCTTAATTATGTTCTTTATACTAAATCTGTGTAATATCTTTTATAATTCAGGTATGTTTAGTATGTGATCTATCTGTTGCCTTGTTAAGATATTGCGTTCTCAGGATTAACCATATGTATAATTAACTCTTTTTTTTAAAAAAAAAAGTATTTATTGATGTATAAAAAATAATAGGATTAATCAACAGTTAGATTACACGAACAAATAGGTTTAATAAAAAAGTATTTATTGACCTTAAGAGTTTGCCTAATACATTCACCTCGAGCCAGGCTTGGACCGGAGAGTCAAGTTGGGCCCGATTGGGCTTAGGCCTGTGAATCTCTATTTCCCCATTTGTACCCAACCCCACCTTCCTTCCCCTAATTCTCTCTCGAACCTTCTTTCGATCTGGCCGCCGCCGCTGCCGCCGGTGGCCGGAATCGATTGCGGTCCACTCCCCGTTCCGTCAGGACGGTCATTCCCTTGCTAGTGGCCTCGTCTCTCCGATCTCGCAGTGCAAGTTCTCAGCCTTTCCTATGGAGACCGATCTCTCACGCAAGTCAGTCACCCCCTCCTCTCGCGACCTCTGATCTCGCAGGCTGATCCTCTGCTTCGATATCGCTTATTATCAAGCTCTCTGGCTCGCACGCCGGTCACAGCATCCAGTTTCCCTAGTCCATCAGCCTTCAAATTTGGACGCCTCTACGACCACGTAGCTCTTGAACACCATAGAAGGATAATTAGGTGATAATTTTTTTTTTTGTTTTGCATTTTATTTCCGTTTTAGGAATATTTATATACATTGTTCATTTTGATCAAACATTTTCTGGAAGAAGAATCCTCTTGATTTAGATTTTTGGAGTTCTGGATACAAAATCCGTACGTTGATTAGGTTTTTAACATGGGTAATCAAATAGAGTAGGCAGAGTGCATATGAGATTTTGTGAAGTTTATCCTCTTAGAGTTGTTCATTTTAGTTGTTTCAGGTATGCACAACTAACAGACCCAATGTTTGATTGATTTGGGCATCCAACAAATTCTCATTTAAATAAATCGATAGGTTAAGGTAGTCTTTTTCCAAAATTTTCTAGGTATTTAACCATTGTATTGGTCGGGTTCGAGTATGAGGGTAAGTCTCCATTGCCATTGTTATGATAAGCCTCTACCATCTGAAGGCACAGAATGAGGAAAAGCACAAAGATCTCGCCTCCAAAGCAAACCATAAGTAAAGCTTTATCGTATTGGACCTCATTTCATTTTATTGCATGCTACACTTGTATTTGCTTTAGAAACTAAATTCTATGAAAATGTTTCATAAAATCCCCACTCCCACTCACTTTATTCTACAGTTTAAAGCTGGTGTCTGTTTCATTGTTCTTGTTCCTGCTTAAAGCTCACAACTTTCTGTGATTCTGTTTTAAAGTTTTATCGTATTCCTAATAGTGCTCTTCAGGTTTATTAGCTTTGTCCAGGCTCTCTTCCTGAACTCCCAAGTACTCTAATACTGTGCTAATGGCTCATCTTGCCTATGTGCTGGATTTTTGGCCGAAAACTAATTACATGAACTTCAATTATTTGCAAGCATTTATGTTTGCCTAAACCTAAGTGATTTAATTTATTTGGTTAGTACTACTGAATTAGCTTGCGTAGAGCAATAAGTTTTGTGTGGCCAACTCCAAATGGTTGCCAAAAACACAGTTTGACAATGACAATGACAATCTTGATTTTAAAGCTCACTCAAGCTTAGGTGCTTGTCTCAATCTAGCATCAATTACAAACATATATATATATATATATATAAAACTGTAAATGCTAACTAAATTCCTTTTTAAGTCGTGCTCATTTCATCCCATGGCATTAAGATTCAGTTATTGACAATGACAATGACAATCTTGATTTTAAAGCTCACTCAAGCTTAGGTGCTTGTCTCAATCTAGCATCAATTACAAACATATATATATATATATATATATATATATATATATATATATATGTATATATAAAACTGTAAATGCTAACTAAATTCCTTTTTAAGTCGTGCTCATTTCATCCCATGGCATTAAGATTCAGTTATTGACAATGACAATGACAATCTTGATTTTAAAGCTCACTCAAGCTTAGGTGCTTGTCTCAATCTAGCATCAATTACAAACATATATATATATATATATATATATATATATATATATATATATATATATATAAAATAAATAAAACTGTAAATGCTAACTAAATTCCTTTTTAAGTCGTGCTCATTTCATCCCATGGCATTAAGATTCAGTTATCATTTCGTGTTATTTGTATCACAAATCAATCGTTTAACTCTTATCAATATAAAATAATATAACAATTTTGTATATATTTTGGAAGATTGATTTTACATAATGTGAGATTAGGTAAGCCTTTTAAAAAATTATACAGCGTAAAAGATGTTAAATATTAAAATTAATTTTAACTTGAACAAAATGTAAATCTAGGTCACCTGTTACGCATTTGGTTGTGTCATTTTCAGATTTTGTCTCTGCTAGTCATGATTTCGTTCGGTGTTGTGTCTGGCATTGCTGGAGTTAGGTTTAGTATACGGAGTTTCAAAATGTCGGTCTTTGTCCAACGATATGAGTGTGCATATTCCCTTATTTTTTAGGAGGAAAGAATCTTGAATGTGAGTGAAACAGTCAATGTTATAGATCACAGAAATGTTACTTAAAGCAAGGAATTCAATGAATGCACTTCGGTTCAGAAAGGTTTGGTATATCATTCCATCAAAATCAATGAATTCCTGTGAAATGAGATTCGATGTATAATGATCAATGGCTATAAGATTTGCTTACTGACTTGTAATTCTGATCCTTTCTGCGTCGACATAAGTTTGCTGGATCATTGTTTGCTTATATTTTTAGTGTTTGTTTTTTTTTAACTTATCGAAAAATGCACAGGACGAGAAACTCTATTTCTATATATTTTTTCACTTGTAAGTGGAGAGAAGAGAAGTCTCAGCAGCTCGAACAATTGTGACTGGAAAAATGGTAGATGTATGGTGGTCATTGCTAGGGGCTGCGATTCCAGCCATCATAGCGGGGCAAGTCATCAGAGTAAGAAGGCGACATGCAGATGAACAAAGGCTCAAGAATGCTCGCGGCCGCGAGAACTCTGATGAAATCTTCGTCTGCGAGAGAGTCTGTACTTCGAAGAGAATGCTGAAGAAGGTCGGCGCATTTTCTAAGGATCCGATCGTCGACACGTGTGTCACCGTGTGTGGTGTCTCGGAACTTGATGCGTGTGCTGATGCCTGTGCTAGGACTGTCTGTGTTAACCAACACCAAGTGCCCAATTGGAACGACATCTGCATGAAGAGGTGCCAAAGCGAATGCCTCAGGCTCTCTGCATCTTCGATTTGATCGAGCTGAATCAGTAATTCAGTTGTATTCTCGTCCCGTATTTTGAATTTAAGAACAAAAAAGGGGGGAAATTCATTTATCTTCTCTTTCAAAATGCACCTTTATAATTTTAAAATCATTGAAGTACCTTCAAACACTTTGAAATTGATAATATTTATCAGAGATTTACATTTTAAAAAAAAAAAACAGAAGCTGACCCTGACACAAGTTCAGCAGCAACATGGTGTAAAGATTTCAAATAAAGAGCATTCGATACAAAAGCTTGGACCTGAAGAGATTCATGATTCAGAAAACAAAGGGTGTTTATTTACATTCTCCCAAGCGAATTGTTGTTAAGACTAGTTCCGAGCTGCTACTCTAATGGCGGTTTAGATTTTTCAGCTCGGAGCTCCTTGTGCGTCATAGACAACAATGGTGGAACCTTTTTTCTCTTGAGAAAGAAATACCACAATCAATGGTAGCAAAAGGCTTCTCTTTTCAGCTCCCTTTGTCAAATAAGTTAGAATGATGACAAAATGAGTAGATGAGAATCTGAGTGATATTGTCGACAACCGCTTTAAGTATGTCCCAAGCGATTGAGAAACCATAGTGCTCCTTCTGCGGCTTGCTCTTCGGCCTCTTGTTCATGAGGTTGTGATTCACTGAAGCACTCCAATATAGTGATTGTGATTGTGTCTACCTCCAGAATGATCTTACACGAGAATCTGCAAATAATCACAAGGAAATATATGTGTGTGTGAACTGCAGCTTGATTGTAACAGACGATAGAGACAACAAGTATCGAATCATAAGATTCGTAATCACTACATGTATCAAGCACCGTGCACACATAAAGGAAAAGTAAGCTCCTGTCGATCACAGGATCTGAGTTGGAAATTCATCATAATAATTTGGCTATCCAAGATGTCATGAACAACCTCCATTTGGAGAATCTCTACAAGGTAAATGTGCGCCGATAAACATCGATGAGTCACTATTCCAACATACCGTAGGAAGTTCATCAAAGAGTTTGTAGCTTATTAATGTTCCCTCTAAGGTTCAGGATTCTTGTCTACCTTGTTGGTGTTTGGTATTGAGTCTTCAAATTTTGGGTTCGAGAAGACATTAAGATAGTAAAAGATTATCATATTTCTCAAGCTCCAAGCTCTTGCTCAGCTCAATATGCCAATTCCACTGCTAAGTTTATTTGGATTTTATATCTTTCGGGAAAGCTATTGCAAATTGCTCCGACCATTGTTAACACCGAGTTAAAACGTAGATCTTGCGATTTGCTCTTTTGGTACATTGCAGAATTGTTGTATTAGTCAAATACTGAATCTCAAACTGAGTTTCAGAAACTCATCTTCTATGCTCATGCTCAATATCATCTTATACTATGCTTGTACTTATATGTGCACTGTTATTTGATATAATCTTAGTTAGCTTCTATATTTGATTTATGTAGCTCGTTATTTGATCTCTTAGCTTTTACAACGCGTATTTGACCTTATTCAGGGATGTACATTTAGTTCATGTTTACCATTTTTCATGACTAACTTTCACTATTTATCATCTCTCCTTTTACTTTCCTCCTGACAGATAGATCTTATGCTTCAATAACAGTCTATAAAGAGAAACACATTATCTAGTTTTCGATAAAATATATAAGGTACTAATTTGATTACGATGAGCCATGATTTATCATCATAAACAGTGCAAGAGGGAAGTTTTTAAGCTCTACAGATAACAACTAACATATAGAAAATGCCTCAGAAGTTTGTAGTGATATTCTAGAAAGATAATAACTGATATGCAGAAGTACTAAGAGGCAATAAGCGTAACCTGCCTTTTTTGTTGTTCAGGTCCTTCCTCGCACAAAATAAATGATGGGTGTTTCCAGGAATTTGCAGCACAGATCATAAGCAGCCGTGATTTCGCAGTTCGTGTACCCTGATCTCCTATAAACGTTAAAATGTAAGTGTATTTGAGTTCATGATTGTGTCATAGGCAACTTTATTTGCATTCAGAAAAGACAATTGTTCCCAAACATATTGTTTGTTATACCAATTTGATGCATTTCAGTTGGCGGGTCTTGGCATGCCCTTGTTTTGTTGGTTGCAGTCATCTCCTTGGAAAAACCGATCGATTCTGCTTCTCGACTCCTGTTTGCTATAAAAAGTTCATGTCCCACAATCGAATCATCTTCAATGGTACTTCTGGCTACAATAATCTCCTTACAAAAGCTAACTAATTTGGCTTCTTGGCTTCTACTCTGGGGCTCCATTTCGGAGAGCAAGCTTCCTTCCTGTGGGAGATAAAGAGCCTGTGCAATACGTTCGAATGCTCAGGGATGAAAGTTAAAAGACAAGTCTCAGTACTTTATTGCCAACATCGTAAGAAATTATACTATCTCAAAACTTTATTGCCAACATCGTAAGAGAATAGAAGCAAGATAGCTCCTACCGGCATATGTATAACATCACTAGAGAAGCTATGGATGTTCACGCGATCTTTTTCGACAATAATTTATTATTATCGACAGGAGTAAAGAAGGGAAAAACTTCCCAGCCAAAGATAGGAAGGATAGGGAAGAATGAAATTTAGCTGGCAATGATGCTCAACTTCTACCTACAGGAAGTAACCGGACGCAATAGATTGCGACCTCAAGTGATGTTATACATAGCTTCTCTAGTGAGAATGTGAAAAAGCCAAATGAGGGTTAACACATTCATAGTCAAGATAATGTCATCGAAAAACTTCCATACAACTTGATCTATTTGCTGCAGTTCACTAGTAGAAGAAGAACCATATCTAAGATAACAGAAATTAAATGAAGAATGTGTGGCATGTACATGTGAACCGCACAAGTTCGAAGAGCTCAAATAAAGAATTTGAAGTTGGGCCATTGTCTCTCTTGCATTCCTACAATGATTTAGATATAACCGTGCAATAATCAAAGATTTGAACAAAGGAACATGAGAAAGCATGGATTATTTGATGCAAATTCTAGACTGATATCTGGTATGACAATTTTCAAGGATATATTTTGCTTTCTCATTTTGAGTTCTTGTAGTTGTTTATTTCTCATTGAATGAATCGAGGAATGGGCTTGTCTATTCTTCTAACTAAGCCAAATCAAAAGAACTCATATCAAATGCCCCTTAAACTCTTACCAAACTAAAAGAAATCATTGACTAAAATAAAACAAAGAAAAATCAATGACAAATTCTAAAATTTAGATAGATTCCTTTTGTTTATTTGCATTAAAAGCAAAGGAAGCTATGTCGCTTCCACAACAATGTAAACCTGAACCTTCATACAGCTATTGATTTAAGCCCATAAACCTAAAAGAATAGATAAAGGAGAGCAATTAACATAAAACAGCATGTGCAGATTTAAGATTGAGAACATAAATAGCAGGATACATGAATCAACAGATATTATTTTTCCCAATTGGGCGTATTTGATCTGCAGATGAAAACTAGGTAAAAAATCAGCTAAGAATAGCAGTGCCCGGATAATAAAGATTCCGATGATATTCTTACCCAAAAAGTATGTACTCAAGATAGCGTAGAAATGCTGCATCTATAGAACAAAAGGGCTCGATCCCCAATATTCTCGTGAATAATTTCAAATCTGCTTGCTCTCCAACACCACATTGGCCGGAGCTCGCGCAAGCAACATGAATTTTTCGGAAAAAAACAAAAATGAGTGGCGAAACGAAGGGAAAATACGGAAGGAGGTTACCTCCTCTTCCATTGGATCGACCCAGCTCTGGCAGCAGCACCGCCACCGCGAGGAAGGGCAGGAGCTTCTCGCCATCGATTTCTCCTCTTCCATCGGATGGCGAAGAGAAGCCACGCGCGCCGCCGAGGAGATGAAAAAGATTTTTTTTTTCCCCTGCCCGACAGTGCGGAGAGTGGTGTGGATGTTTGGATTAGAATTTAAAAATTATAAAAAAAAGTTGGAGCCAGAGGTGCAAAGTTAACTTTCAAGAAAATTACTTCTAACA
The DNA here is from genome assembly GCF_018446385.1 of Zingiber officinale. Classification (NCBI taxonomy): domain Eukaryota; kingdom Viridiplantae; phylum Streptophyta; class Magnoliopsida; order Zingiberales; family Zingiberaceae; genus Zingiber; species Zingiber officinale. The sequence goes on from NC_056000.1 coordinate 42,972,281, forward strand.
TTCTATAATAAAATTCTTTCTAAATTATTGCCTCTTAAAATTTCAAAATTATTAAACTACTTCAAAAAATTTATGCGCAGAGACGATGGGACTGGCCGACAGACAGGATGCAAATTTTCAGATAGGTCCATTCGAGAATTTTTATTTCATGGAATAATAATAATTAGAGTGGCTAACGATATAGAGCTTTTATTTCTTAAAATTTGGTTATTTTATAACGGTTATGCTAACTTCCTGCCACAAGTACATTGAACTCTAATAGCCAAAAGTTCTGAATTTGAAACTGCACAGATGCAATCAAACGAACAAATTATCAGCTACATGGAGAAAAAAACCTAAGAAACAAACAACTTTCCCTGTTCTCAAACAGAATAAGAAAGCTCAGATTCACATTTTTTTTAGCATTAAAAAAAAAAAAGCTAACAAGAAACAAACAACTTTCTCTGTTCTCAAACAGTATAAGAATGCTCAGATTCACATTTTTTTTAGCATAAAAAATACAGAGTTACTGCAAGACAATACTGGGCCGTAGAGAGACGGTTCAGCCCCTGAATGTTGTACATTTACTTACGGCTTCCAGTTCCAAGGCGTGGTTTTGCTTTCACTTCTGATTCCTGTTACAAAGAACAATAGATTAGCAATTGTGGGATGAATCCTTCGTTCATTAGGTTTGTTTGATGTTTTTGGTGTGAGTAAAGGATAGAATTCAAAGAGAAGACGAGGCTTAGACAAGGAATAAAGGGTTATAGTATGATTTAAAATTTCATTCCAGTGTAGGACGTGAGCCAACAGGCTAATATGCGGATTAGTCTGATTCCAATGAAGCTCTACGGCCGACATTCCATAATGATGGTGATGTACCGAAACTTCCAATGAAGTGCGAGTCTTCCAGCAATGGTGTGAAGTCAGAACACACCAAAGGCTTACCCTAAGGCTGTAAGTCGAGCTCCACACATGGCATGACGTTCACAAAGGGCAAACACATGCAGCAGACCTTGTATAGTGATGGTGATGCAGCAGAGGCTTCCTCGTGTGACATTTACACAAGGCAGTGCAACATTCACATCAACAAACAACACATGTGCCAAACCTTCCATGATGACCGGGATAAGCCAGATCTTCCTATCCTTCCTCCTCTCCTATTCTGGTGTGATGTTGGCAATGGCATGTCTAAAGCTGACCAAAAGGCTTTGAGATTTCAAACCTTTGAGCACTTAATTCATAACAGTACCTATGATATTTCGAAAGCACTACCCTAAAATTTTGACAGGTAAACATTATATCCAAGAGCAATAAATTTTGCTAAAAGGAAAATATGTCTCCACAAGTAGTTCAAGTGGCAATTATGTTTAACTGCCAATTGCCACTGAATATTCACCCCCATTATATTTAGATAGAACTTAATATGAATGCTGCATTTTAGAAGAAGATGTGAAATATCATCAAGTTAGAAGGGATCGACTCAAAATCCTAAACATACCTGTGGATTGTGAAGGTAGATGTATGTTTTTGCCGTAGCTGGATTGTGGTTTTCAGCACCTTTGCTCCAGTCGTAGCAGACCTGCACCAATTCCATAACTTTATCAGAAGTTGTGTTATCAAGATTCAAGAATATCGACCATACTAATTTCTTTACATACATCAACATTTTATGAAAATGTGTACTAGCTAGAACAGGTTAGCTAATTCATGAAAATGTGTTTTCTGAACCAGGTACAGAAACTGGATCAAACAGTGGCTGAACTGGAATTGAGTTGTTTCCCTCACAGATTGAATAAACAAAAAAATATGAAAAGACAAAAAAAAAGGTTCAACTGCTGGGTTCTTTGTGAGGAAGTGCAAAATGTTAAATTAATTAATTAGCTTACTTAAAAGACTTTACTAATTTGAATCTCATGTCTCATTTCAGTCTCTAATGCTGCTAGCCCTCCACGTTTCAATCCTTCAACTCAAGCAGTTGGCCATCGCCCAAAGCCCAGCCTCAACGTCTTGAATCAAATTATTGTTATCGCTTAAACATGCAATTCACGATTAGAAACAACGGGTTTGTGATTTAATCCATTCTCATAGGATGGTCTGCCAAATGGACTAGGCTGAATCAATGCCCAAGTTGATACATGGCTTGACCAATTAATCCACCGGTTCAACAACTAATTAGTGATCCGAAACTCTTCTAGTTAGTTTACAATTCCGTCTGTAAACTATGTTTTGAATCACGTAATTTTTAAATAAGATCATTAACAGAAACATGAATTATAGGAAACTTACAGCATAAGCAAAAATTGAACCATCATGGTTGAAAGTGCTACATGGAATGGGATATGGGCACCTACTCATTGCCTGCATTCAAGAGGAAAATGATAATGAAATGGCCTAGGATGGTAATAGGATACTAAAATTCTATTTAAATAAAAAAAAAGTTGCTTTATGCCTTATATAATGTTAAACAATTATGATACTCCAACAACAAAAACAACGTTAACAAATATAAATAAGAAAATCAATTCTTATATTCAAGGCCTAGAAACAAGTTGAAAGAACTGAAGAAGGTAAAGAATATGCATGAAACATTTAATATATTCAGAATTATAAGGTATCATGAATGACACTAGCCTCTGATAGAATGTGCACAAACTTCATTAACAAAAAGATTGAGTTAAATTGAATGGTACAATTACATCATACATGGAAAATAAAATTGTGAAAATTTTTAATTAGTCCGGAGAGAGTCAACAGATGAAATCAAATCTTGATATCCTAAATCTGCAAAATAATCCAGTGAATGCAGCAAAATGACAATCGGAATGCCAAACTGGACTCCGTAGTTTCAGAGTAAAATACAAACATAGGAATCATACAAGAGATTAAAAACAAGCTCAGACCACTTAAATATGATTAATTTTTTGAAACATGCAGACCTTCAGTCTTTGTTTGCTGTCCTTGTCCCAGAAATTAAATGCGCCATCAGACCCAGCAGTGGCAAATGTATGATGAACCTGTTACAAAGTAGAGTTCTGAAGATGTAAATAGTTGATATCTCAGCTACACTACTTGTCTCAATAGACAATAATAGCAGTGGTAGTATCCAAGATACATTGTGAGGATAACATGAACATACACTAATGCTAATCACATGGAAAGAAAGTGAATTTAATTCTACATAATAAAGGTCGTGTATGAGGTTAGATGCTTGTCGATATCATCTAGAAGTAGGCAACCAAGCCAGCCTAAATGTACAAACAAAAGCTCAATAACTGGCCTGCTTAGGAGTTCATTTATTTGGAAGACTGAACTTGAACTTTAATCAGTAGATTAAAACTCAGCTTGATAAGCTTACAAAAGCTCACATGGCTAAGAATGGCAGGTTTGCAATTTGAAATTCTAGAAATAAAATAAATATGATTCAAAATAAAGAGCGAGTACTCCTTGTACATCAACCACTGAAAGAAGAATGCACTGGCTTTCGTGGGAATATGGGCAATAGGAAAAGGAATGTCAAGGTCCACCCAATTACAAAAGTTTCTGAAATATCTGCTAACTAAACTTATTTTCTCTAGGGGAAGAAAATAAACAAAAATTTTGTCATTGGATGAAAAAAAAATGACAACTTAATAGTCAAATATGAATGGTGCTTAAAGGAGAGTAAACTACATGCATTATAACCACAAGAAAGTAGGCAAATATGTAGACAATGAAATCATCACCACTAAAACCAAATTTATTATTTACATTGCAAAGGAATTATAAGAACAAGAACACCAAAACAAGAAATTCAGTATCTTACAGGATGGAAGTTCATTGAGTTCACAGAATATATTTCGTTGCCTTCTCTGTGGCACTTGAATGTGAAATTTTTGCTTTGTTGTGCATCGTCAAGATGGTGCACGCCAACTCTCCCTTCTATTGATCCCACCTACAGTACAACACCAATAAGGTTCGCTCAAAAACTTGGATTCTAATCAACTCCAGTAGATAAATATAGTAGAAAGAAGAAAGAAACTTCTGACTAGCATTTGCCGTGAAGGAACATAACTCATTTCATTTGACCACTGAAAACTTGAATTTCAAATTCTCTAAAAGCCTAAAGGAAACCTAGTTGGACACTTGGTTTATATTCAAAAATAAAGCTATATTAGCTGGTAGAAAACACAGTAAATATCAGTGAACAAACTTAAATAGTGGACTAAACCTGTAATTGCAGTGATCTCATTGAAGGGAGAGAACATAAAAGAGTAAAATTATTCCAAAACTTATTTCAAACAACAGATGTAAACCTCTTGATATAGGCTTTAAAAATGGGATAAACCCTAAAATAGTCCAAATTTCTTCAATGTTTTAGATGCAAACCTTAAAAATATTCTCTGATATAGAGGCTATATACAAGAACAACACTTGCATTTTCAGTCAAGGACAATTCTAAAACTTAGACTTAAGACTCTAGTGTATTCTCTGATTAATGTAAATGTATAAATGTACTAACAGAAATATTACCAGAAACCCTTGCTGATCAGGGAATGCAGAAAGGCATCTTGTCTGGTACTTCAAAGGCGATGTGATTGTCTTGAACACTGTCTGATAATGGCCAAAGAAAAAATTGAAAATGTGTCAGAATCTTGAAAAATCAAATTTTACTACTGCCCATAGAATAATGAAAAAGATGTGGAAATAGATTTAATATATAGATAATTAACAAACAAGTAGGAAAACAAAACCTAAAATATAAAGATATCATTCTCTTAGTCTACACAGACAGGATCTTTCATTCACCAAATTATAAGTCTCTCCCTCAGAAAATTTATATAATAAAGTTAATGTCATCCAATCCTGAATGAGGAAACAACAGCTCCTATTTGTTGGGATAAAACCAATCACCATTATGGACTGATAGAGAAGTACTATCTAACAAGTTGTCGTGTATCATCTTGCATCCTGTCAACTCAACAGGAATCAAATTTGATGTAGAAAATTCAGGTAGCCATGAATTAACTTCAGCCATTACTAGGTAAAGGTTTTAGCTCAATTTCCTAATTAAAATAAAAGAAACTTGCCCGTGACATCATTTTGGTTCCTGTGTTCCTTTCATGGCAAATAGTAAAAGCATCTGCTTCCTCTTCCTTATTATCCAACTTCCCCTTCATTTTTCCCTTGCCTCTGGTCTGTCTGATTTCATAGGATGACTTGTGTGGTTGGCTCCTTTCAATGCTCTATTTTCCACCATTTCCTACTATAACCACCACAATCTAGGGCTTATTCCAATCACCACAAATTGAGATTTAGTTCAGCCACTCACAACATTACTTTCCCTTATCTCTATGCCTTGTGTTTTTTCTTGACTCTTTTGCTCTATGCAAACTAAACAAAAACCCCATCTAAACAGAAGTTTATTTAAAGTTCATATAACAGCACATAATGCCAAGAACAGAAGAGATACTCACAGCAAGAAGATCTTGTTACACTAAGCAAACTTTACAAAGAAAAATTTACATAACATTTGTGCTAGAGGAAACTTAACTGCCATGCCACAAGGTTGTAAATAATAATATATATAGGATAAACACCTTGAATGCTAAACAGCAAATATATGAATCACCTGAGGGTTTTGCAAGTTAAAAATTTGAATCTGTCGATCTGCAGTGCCAACAACCATCAAAGGGTACTGCACTGACAGAGAATAGCATCGTTCAGGAAGCTGCTGACTATGGACAGGCTGCGCTTGTCGAGTATCCCAGTACCTGGAAAAGAAAACAATTAGCAACGAAGTAATTTAAAAATGGAAAAAAAAAAAATAGTTCTCAGGATAACAAATCAAGTATAATAAAATATATGCAGAGAAGGCACCGCATAAAACTCAAAACTGAACGGTGAAATACAAAAAAGGCAACAAATAGTGCTGGTTCACATCATGGAGCAAAAAAACACTAAACACACTGGCATTTACAAAAGATTAATTGCAGACTAGCCAGAAAAGAAATTGACATGTAATGCCATAATAAGGGTAAGTTTGGGCCTGCTACTCTTCAATCAGGGGAGTATTTGACTATTTAAATAAAAATGACACAGTCTGTATATTAATCAAAAAATAAGAGAGAAAAATAATACTTAATTAGGAAAGAAAAGGAAGATACAAGCCAGAAGAACGTTCACTTGTCCTTATGGACAAACCTTCAGCGCGCTGCTTTTTCGTAGAATTCAAAACAGTCTAACATGGCCATCACTTGAGTAGCAAACTATAAGAACACACTATGTTTCCCAGAAAAAAAAAAATGTTATTTCATATGTTCCCTTAATAGACAGTCTTTGATTTGATAAACTCAATCCTAGACTTTCCAATGCAAAAACTGGTTACCATTCTGATATGATCTTTGATGATTGCTATCGGAAAACAAGCTAAGCTACTGCAACAAGTAAATGCACATACATAAGGGGGACTACCAGGATATGCTGCTAACTTTCTCCATCAACTTCTAACATTTTCATAGATTTGTCTGTAATAAAATTTTAGAATGAATAACAATTTATAAAGTAAATGCACATACATATGAGGAACTATCCTTATACACTGCTAACTTTCTCCATCGCCTTCTAACATTTGCATATGGTGTGTCTTTAATAAAATTTTAGAATGACAAACAATTTAACAAGCAAAATTGATCATAATCATGGAACACAAACCTGAGTGTCTTGTCCCAGCTCCCTGTAACCAGGAGATTCATTTGTTGTATCCAGGCAATATCTTTAATCGGTGCATCATGTGCAGCAACAGTTGTAGGTTGTCCACCAGACATCAAAGGCCACATCTTTACTATTTTATCACAGCCTCCTGAAAAAACTGTTGTCCCATCATCCTTCCAAGTAGAGCACAAAACCTGAGGTAGAAAAGCGATGGATGATTAACAATATGAGTATTGTGATAATAATGTAACATATCTTTACTGCATGTGAAGGCCAAAATGAAAACAAAATACCGGATGATCATGTGATATTGAAGCTTTTGGTTGACTACTACCGGCCAAAATTTCCCAGCACCTAACCTATAAATAAACAATGAGGAGGAGGGAAATGAGTCCATCGAGAAAATATGGAGAAAAAAGTTGCATTGATCCGAGACCTGATTATCCCAGGATGTGGCAACAAGGTAATTTCCCTTTGGGCTGAAACTAAGGCTAGAAACGGAGTCACTTGGAGCAGGAACAACCTGCATTGCCATTAAAACATCAACCAAATCAGATCAACGTAGATAAAATCAACAATAAATTTTCCCTTCTAATAAATCCTTAAAAGAACATCAACCAAATTCTGCGGGGCTTTCTACCTCCATAGACTTGTTAGGGTTTGCATTTCCAGCTGCAGCAACACCCAAGCTACCAAAGCTCGCCATATGCGTTACTATCTAATCTATCACAGAATTCCTGAAATACAACAGATCATCCCATGAAATTGGTTAAGTGCCAGAACAAAGAAATCCTTAAAAACAAAATAAACTGTGCTAACAACCAGCGTTTGAGGTTCCTGCACGGAACCGGCACCAGTACCCTCGTCCTCGCGTGCGAGTTGCCAGCCCCGAAAGAAGGAATCGATTGACTTACTTGGAAGCAGATGCGAAGGCGATCGCCGAGAGATTAGTTCGGCGAGGGCGAGGGCGACGGCGACGGCGAGGGCGAGAGATCAGTAGCGGCGGCGACCGCTCTTCGTACGATAGTATTTGAATATTAACAAACCGAAAGGGAAAAAAAAAAGTATGCTGACCACAACAATAACAAAGAAAAAAAATAACAACAATAGCAAACAAATAAATAGATCGACGGAAAAAAAAAATCCATTCTGAAAAAAAAATCAACCCACACGTAAAAAAAAAAAGAAAGAAAGAAAGAATACCATAAACGCTCTGTGCTGTTCGACGCCGATTCACCCAAACGAAGAATACCATAAACGAAAACCCCCCACATTTCAGTCCTAAACCCTATTTTAGTCGAACTTCGATACCGGCAGATGCTCACCTGCCCGCTAGAGAGAGACGAAGGAAGCGGTAACGAGAGAGCGGATGCAATCGAAGAGAACGCTCGCACTAACAGATGAGCGGAGAGGCCTAGCTTCAATCGGACGCGAAGGAGATCGATCTGGGAGTGATGACGAAGCTCCAAGACGGCACGAACGGGCGGGACAACGAGGCCCTTGTAGTAGTTCTTATTTAGGACTTGCCTTTGGAGTTTGGGCCGAAATAATTGGGCTCAACGCTTTCATATTGGATCAATAAAAAACAGTCAACGTTAATAGGAGATTCCAATTAAAAGTCCAATTATTAATAATAATAATAAATATTCACGAGCCATTGTATTTTACACATGGTATGTCCTCATCAATCCATACTTAGTTCAATAAGAAAAATTAAATCAAAAATAACTACTAATATCAAAATGATCAAAACATAGGAAAGGACATGCTACCTGAGTTACCTGCCACCGTCCCTTACGTGCGGCGGAAAGGAGTTGTTAAGTTTTTAAATTAATAAATAATCATTAAATAATATGATATTAAATTTTAATCATTCATTAAAATTTTCTTAATTTTTGAAAAAAAAATCATAGCTATTTGAATAATTTTATTATTAACTATTAATCAAATAATATATTTAATAAACAAATTAAACCATTGAATATACTAATTTTAAATAGAGTTGATTTAGATTAGATTTGATAAAGTTACGATGAAATAAAGTTTAATCGATTTAAAATAAATTTAAAAATTTATTCCCGTCTTTTATTTACTACAACCACAAGGCTACCGCATCATCGACATTTTTTAAATTTTTTTCCGATAATACCTAAGATTTTTCTCTTTACCTTCTCCACCACCAACAACAACCGTTCTTTTTCTTTTCTTGTAACTTTACAAAATAGATGGAAAAGTTAATTTTAAAAGAAATATATAAAGGAGGGTTGCATTAGATTGTCAGTCAGTGTCAAACTATGGTAAATATTTCATGAATGAATCCATTAAACTATTGTGCTAATGCTAGGTTGTTCCTCGGAAGAAACGCGTTGCAGGGTCCGACTGTAACGTCTCGGCAAGGACCACTACATCTCCAGAACTTGGGTGTAGTGATAAATATGCAAGAGTTCGCGTTACAGGGTTCGACTGTAACGTCTTAGCAAGGACCGCTACATCTCCATGAGAACTTGGGTGTAGTGTTAAATAGGCAAAAGTTCTCACACCATAGGTTAGATAAGAACAAATACGATAGGAAAACTAATAATCTAAGATTTGGAACATGGAACATAGGAACTCTCACTGGTAAATCAATGGAGGGAGTAGATATGATGATTAGGAGAAAAATTAATATTTTGTGTGTACAAGAGACAAAATGGACAGGTGAGAAGGCAAAGATGATAGAGAACTCAGGTTTTAAGTTATGGTACACTGGAAAGAGTAAAACAAGAAATTGAGTGGATATTATTGTAGATAGTTTGTTAAAGGATGAAGTTGTAGGAGTAGTTAGAAAAGGGGATAAAATTATAGCCCTTAAGATAATAGTGGCGAAAGAAACTATGAACATAATTAGCGTATATGCACCACGAGTAGGATTAGATGAAGCTACTAAATTAAGGTTTTGGGAGGACTTAGATGAAATATTACAAAATATTTCACCAAATGAAAGGATTTTAATAGGAGGTGATCTAAATGGGCATGTCGGAGTGAAAAATGAGGAATATGAGAGAGTACATGGGAGCTATGGGTTTGGAACGAGGAATGAGGAAGGGAAAACTATATTGATTTTGCGATAGCATATGACCTTATATTAGCTAATACGTTTTTTAAGAAAAGAGAAGAACACTTAGTCACATTCAAAAGTGGGAATAATAAATCGCAAATTGACTTTCTTATAGTTAGGAAGAAGGATAGAAAGATTTGTAAAGATTGCAAAGTCATCCCTGGAGAAAACTTAACTACCCAACATAGGGTAGTAGTGTTGGATATACGCCTTAAACATAATATCAATAGAAATAAAATATATACAATTCCTAGAATTAAGTGGTGGAAGTTAAAGGATGGGAAGCAATATATATTTAAGGAGAAGATAGAAGTACAAGCATTAGGTGAAATATATGATGACTCTAATACAACATGAGATAAGATGGTATCAAAGTTAAAAAATAGTAGCTAAGAGTGTCCTCGGTGAGTCAAAGGGGCATGCACCGCTAAGTAAAGAATCTTGGTGGCGGAATGAGAAAGTACAAGAGAAAGTGAAGGAAAAACGAATAGCTTATAAGGAATTATATATTTGTAAGAATGAGGAAAACTTAAAAAAATATACAATAACCAAGAAAGAAGCTAAGAAAGTGGTGAGTGAAGCAAAAAAAGAAACTTTTGAACGGTTATATCAAAAATTGGATACAAAAGAAGGGGAAAGAGACATTTATAGAACAGCTAAAGTGAGAGAAAGAAAAACAAGAGATCTTAGTCAAATAAAATGTATTAAAGATGAATGTAATAGGGTATTAGTAAGCGATGGAGAAATAAAAGAGCAGTGGAAGAGGTATTTTCATCAACTTTTTAATGAAGGTTTAGGAGACCAACTTAACTTGGGTAATTTAATTAGGTCAAATGAGCATCGAAATTTTAATTTTTATCGTAGAATTCAAACTTTAGAAGTAAAACAAACTTTAAATGAGATGCACAATGGAAAAGCCGTTGGACCAGATGATATTCCGATAGAGGTGTGGAAGTGCTTAGGGAAACAAGGTATTGAATGACTTACAAAATTATTTAACATGATATTGAAAACGAAAAAAATGTCTGATCAATGGAGGATAAGTACTCTAGTTCCCTTATATAAGAATAAGGGAGAGACGTACAAAATTGTGCAAACTATAGGGGTATTAAACTAATGAGTCATACTATGAAACTTTGGGAAAAAGTAATAGAAAAAAGATTAAGGAAGGAGACCACAGTGACAGAAAATCAATTTGAGTTTATGCCTAGAAGGTCGACAATAGAAGTTATACATCTTCTTAGACAATTAATTGAAAAATATCGGGAGCAAAAACAAGATCTACACATGATATTCATTGACTTAGAAAAAGCGTATGATAGGGTCCCAAGAGAAATTATATGGCGAATTTTAGAAAAGAGAGGTGTTAGCGTAACATATGTTGAACTAATTAAGGATATGTACGAGGATGTAACGACCAGAGTAAAGACTTCAGGCGGAGTAACTGAAGCATTTCCAATAAAGATAGGGTTACATCAAGGATAAGCTCTAAGTCTCTATCTTTTTACACTAATTATGGATGAACTCACTGCGCACATTCAAGACACAGTACCGTGGTGCATGTTGTTTGCAGATGATATTATTTTGGTAGATGAGACACGTGAAGGAGTAAATGCTAAGCTAGAATCTTGGAGGGAAACACTAGAAGGGAAAGGTTTTAAGCTTAATAGATTAAAGACAGAATATATGGAATTTAAGTTTAGCAATATTAGAAGTAATGAAACAATTGTTAAGATAGGAGAGGACGAGTTGCCTGGAACCGAGCGATTTAAATATTTATGATCATTTTTACAAAATGATGGAGGGATTGAGAGAGATGTCTTACATAGAATACAAGCAGGATGGGTGAAATGGAGGGGAGCGTCGAGTGTTTTATGTGACCGTAAAGTACCTCTTAAACTTAAAGGTAAGTTCTATAAAACCGCAGTTAGACCTGCTATGTTATATGGAGCTGAATGTTGGGCTATGACTCGAGCACACGAGCAGAAGATGAGAATTGCAGAGATGAGAATGTTAAGGTGGATGTGTGAACATATGAAGATGGACAAAATAAGAAATGAGAGCATTAGAGAGAAAGTCGGAGTTGCATCTATTGAGGGAAAACTCCGAGAGACACGTTTAAGATGGTACGGACATGTACTTAGACGACCAATAAATGCTCCAGTTAGGCGATGTGAAACTATGATAAAATGCATATCAAACGAGGAAGAGGAAGACAAAAAAAAGACTTGGTTAGCAACAATAAAACAAGATAAAATTTATTTAAATATAGATGATGATATAATAGGAGATAGAGCTCAATGACGTAAAATGATTCATACAGCCGACCCCACCTAGTGGAAAAAGGCTTGGATGTTGTTGTTGTATATAATAGATTAATTAATATTGAACTAATCATTAATATTCCTAAAATATTATTAAACAAAAATTATAGTTAAAAAACTTTTAAAATTAAAATTTTGTAATTAACCAAATCTGTCTAGAGATACACTGGTTACGAGTTCGACCTGTTGAATTAGATCAATAGTAATCGGCCTATTGACTCAATTACAGATCTAGAGCAGGCGGATCCGGGTAAGTCAGGTTCGGACCGCGTAGGTCTGGGTTAGGCGGGTCTAATCCAGATGGGCACAGTCCAGACGGATCCGATTCAGACTCAATAAGAAAGACTTATGACAAGTTGGATCGATTCGATCGAGTCAATGAGTAGCTATACTCGGTTACGAGTCCGATCCAAATAGAGTCTAACTAGGATCAGACTCGAGGACACGCCTAATCAAGTTCCTGCCAATTCTAATTCTTGATCGTAATAACTTACTCGAGTCATACATAAAGGTCTTGATCGGCAATTATATTAGTCTCCGGGGTTATGGTGTCACGATAAGATATTCAAATTATCATTTAGATATTCATGGTTCAAATATCAGCTACAGTGTATTTATAAAAAAAAAATCTTCAAATAAGGGGTGTAACTAAAGGATGTTGGGTTTCTGGCCATCGCGTGTGTTTCTCGATTTATCCTGATAACCGATGAAAAATTTCTATACTTGATTTATCATGATGACCAATAGAAAATTTTTATGAGATGAAATTTATCACTTCAAAAAATCAACAATTGAGACTATTTAAAATTATCATTTTTTTCGACAATTATATTCTACCGAAATAATTATGTCCATTAATGATTTTATATTGACTTTGAAATTTAATAGTAAAAAGGTTTATGGTATGAAAAGTTTGCGACTCACGTGTGAATAATTTATTTACGATTAATTATTGCTAATCGAAGATTTTTTTAAAAAAATCTTTGTCTCTTTAAAAAATACATTTGATTTGAAAGTCAAGTTGATGAGAGATTTGCTTGTGCTTGACGATTATTTGTAAATTAATTGGTGGTCGACACGTTTTTTTCTTGTTCGATTAATTTTTCTGTTTTTTTTTTTGAAAAAAAATTATGTCCCGTATTTTGCCTAAGTTTCATTGATTGATTGTGTACTTTAGAAAAGTTTGATGGATGGAGATATTTTAATATGTGATCGAATCGATGCGCATCACATCGTCGATAAGGTCATTATTAATGAATGATTGAGATTTTTAGAATTTCTAGTAGGACAAATTATTGGCCAAAAATATTTTTTTAAAAATCTAAAATTAAGTAAAAAAAATATCCTATTAAATATTTTATCCCAAGAATATTATACTTCCATTATGACTAACTGTTGCAACTTATATAATGGATAGTTGTTATAGCTTATAATCTATAATACTTGATATAGTATTTTTTTAATATTGTAATAGTTACGTAGTAGTTTTTATACATCGTGATAGTAATTAAATAGCTGTTATAATTATTTTTAAATAATTTTAATCAAAATTAAAAAAAAAATATGAAGTTTAAGTAATGTAAAGAATATTCTAATATGATAATATAGAGTTTAATATTTTCATGAAATGGTTAATTTTTCACATTGTAATTAAACTTTAATCTTTAATAATTTTCAATATTGAAATATGCAAGTACCAGAATTGATTTTGATGTGATGAATAGAGTTGATTTAGGTTTTGTGTTTTTAATATCTTGTGTTTAAGTGTATAGGAATATAGAAACATAAGAAGTGGAGCGGGAGACACGGTGAATAAAAAGGATGACACGGAAAGCGAGTTAACAAACTTGATGCATCTAAGTGACGAGAAGCTGTGAAAGAATACACCGACGGACAAGAAAGGCGTGCACGGAGCTTCTGAGGGACGAGAAGAACGTGCATGCAGCTTTTTGAGGGATGAGAAGTCAGGGAGGAAGGCCGAAGTTAGGTTCGGGTGAACTCAATTCTGGACAGCTAGAGAGGATCACCCAAGCGACCGGACTAATCAACATCGGAAGTTGACTTCGTCTAAGCGCCCAAACCTAACCTAACCTGGTCCAAGTGCCTAGATTAGTACTAGCCAAGTCATTGAGCTATTTAAGACGTTGCAACTAGGATCAGCATTAGAGTTTACATCAGTAGACTCCAAACACCCAGACCGGGTCCTAACTCCCCAAAATCGATAAATCGTTGAGGAAAAGTCATTGCGGAATGGATCAAGTCGATCGAGTCCAAGCACTTGGATCTGGTCTAATCGCTTGAGAAGCTTCATGTCAACAAATGGCTAATTGCGATCAGTGGACTATAAATAGAGTTATAGTTTTCAAAGTTTAAAAATAACACTCGTTTTAACTTATGTAATTTTCAATTCAATTGATAGTGCTTTCAACGTTTATATAAGAGGCTACTTCATCTGCACCAAAAGAGTCATTATTAGTAAGCTTACATTCGTCAACCGCCCAAGTTGTAACCAAATAACCTCTCATCTCTTACTTTTGTTTATGTTTCTATTTGTTTAATTAATGTATGTTCCTTGCTAAAGTTAGAAAGTAAGAGAAAATGTTAAATTAGATTGCAAGCTATTCATCTCTCTCTAGCTGGTCTACACGAGCCTTACAATATAGTTTATATTTTACATTGTAATAACTATTAAATAGTTTCTAGGTGATGTGGTTAAACCCTAAAATTCACACACTAAGCTCTGAAATTATTATATCAAAATATTCTTATCTTTATCAAAATTATTTAAAATTTTCATCAAAAGTATTTTAAAATAATTTTATAACAATTAGAGAGTACTTCTACATGTTATAACAAATAGTCGGGATTACTATAACAAGAAGTAAGCAAGGCGGAGCCAAACTTGGGCTAGGGTGAGCTTTAGCCCCACCCATTTTAAAAAATATATATTAATTTTTTTCAATCCTACGCTTTCAATTAACCTAAATTTTCCTCATCGCGACTATGTCACCTCCCTGTGCGTGACACCGCAATGCACTACTTGTGATCTAACACACAAGCAACCAATGTGCGAAGCTGACTTCCTTTGCCCTCGGTGCAAGCATCAGACTATGACTCAACAAGAACAACTATGGCCTCCTTTCTCCCATACAGCGCGCGATATTATATGACTATCGCTGCAGCGGCTACCCCACGTCATTGCTTTCCTCCCTCAACACCACAATGTCACATTCATTACTCTCCTCATTGAGAGTTTCTTTGTTGTTGTTCTCCCTACTGCAAGCAACGTCGACTCTGCCCTTTCATTGCGACTTGGTAATGATCGTCATCTCTCTGAAATACCAAGGCCACCTATAGCTGCCTCGACCATGTGCTACCACTGGTCCTTTAAGCAACAAGTACCAAATTCCTCCTAAGACGACCATCTACATGAACGCATGGGTGATCAACAGGGATCCAGATATATGAGAGAGACCAAAGGTGTTTGACCTAGAGAGGCTCGTGAGCATGTCGTCGACGGCGGTGCCCGCCTCTTGTATTATTTTGACTAGTAGTTGTTATTAGAAAATAATTATTATAAATAAATAGTTATTTATTTCCTAATTATTAGGGAATAATTATTATTAAAAAATAGTTATTTATTTCTTAAATATTAGAGAATAATTATTATTAGGAAATACTTATTGTTTTCCTAATTTATGTATTTTTTTTATTTTCACTTATAATTGATATTTTAATATATCATATGCTATTATTAATAATATATGTGAATTCTATTGTCAATATGATATCAGAGTGATAAGTTTAACAACAATATTTTTTTAATTTTTTTCTTTCTTTTTATCCTCTCTTCCGCGTTTCCTTTTCTCACGATTCAAAAAAAAAACCTTAGCTTTCTTCTCCTTTCTCTGCCACTAACGTCAACGGGATTCGCCGCTATCACGTCTTTTCTACTGTTCACCTGTTGATGCGGCCAGAGGAGGCATCATCATCCAAAGGTAGCCCACCATCGGCCTTATCGTCGTAAAAAAAAAAGTTTTTGTTGTCCCTCCGCCGCCAACGTCCTTGTATCACCAGCCCCCCTTTCCTTACAAATTTAGCGACTCCATCACTTCCTTCGCTTTCTCCTTCACGGGTTCAAGTCCATCCTGTGACACCTCCTTCATCGGCGTCGCTTTTTCTCAGGCTTTCTGTCCAGCCGCTTTTGTGATCTCTTTAGATTTCTTAGAATCTTCTTTCTCCCCTATTTTCCTGCACCGCTTCCTTCGGTCTTAATTATTAGGAAATAATTATTATACGGTGGAAAAGAGGAAGTCAGAAAAGACAAATTTTTTTTAGGACAAAAAACACAAGAAAGGAAAATAGGGGATGATCCTGTCCGAAGGCTGAATCAACGGACGCTGGGCACGTGACGCTCTCCTAACGGCTGACGTAGATCTCCTGACTGTCCGCACGGACCTCCGGTGAACCTGCACAGAAGTCGGGCCGGGAAGGGGTTCCCGGCGACGACCCTCCGACGCTCAAGTCAGGCAAAGCTCAACCAGAAAGTGGCTCCAAGAATCGTAGAATGCGTACCTCCGGCGAAGGATGAGGACCTTTATATAGGGCTGGGGAGAAGCGGGAGCACACATACCGAGGTGTACACGTGTCCTCAGCCCATACCACAGTAAGGGCTTGTCAGTGAGCTTACCTGACCCCATACTGCTACAGTCAAAGCGTGTCTTCGATGGGACAGCGGAATCCCCTGTCGTAAGATTTGGAGTATGGCCTAAATATAGAACATACCCTGCTGTCAGAAAAAGATGTCCCTTGTCTTTTTCCCCTTTGCTTCCGGCCGGGCGTCCGGCCGGCCCGCCTCCGAGCGTCCAGCCAGCTAGCTTCTGCCTTACGTCCGACCGGTCACATACAGTGGTCTACTTGGAAGATTCTCAGTGACGTGCTTTGTGGAGACTGTTAGCAGTATGATATCTCATGTTTCGGCCGAGCGTGCCCTCCGCTCGGCCCTACGCTCTTGTACCATGAACACCGGGGCCCGGCTTCCTGCTGGGGCGCTTTCAGTTAGAACCTGGTAAGCCGGCCGGGCGTTCGACCAACCCATATCCGGTCGGCCACCTGGTCATTTGACTTCCGCGTGGCGTTGACTCCCCAGAACGGGGGTCCCCTGTTCTTACCGCCGGGTCACTTGCCTCCCCTTCAAGTCTAGTCGAAGGAGGCGATTAGTCTGACTGACTGGACTGCGAGTCTAGCCGGGCGGCGCCTGCGTGGCAATATCCTCCGCTCGGCCTACCCCAGGGATGGCTTTGAGGTTAGTCAACAGCCACATTCCTTGAACTTCCTCGTAATCTGCGCCAATCTTCAACATTAAGGCTGAGCATGCGCTCATTAAATGCTTCGAATGACTGAATGCCACGTGGCGCACTGTAGTCCTCGTACGACGGCAACGGCGTGGGGCTTTGATGGGATCAAAGCGGTTCGAAATGGACGGTGTGATGCACGCCTTGATTCCCGTGACCTGGATCCAACGGTGGAGGCCGCCCGACCTCCACCCTATAAAATCTTCATTATCCCCTATCCCCCTCATTTGCTTTCGTGACCTCTACCTTCGTCCCTGGTATTTCGGTGCTCCGGCGATTCAGTGATCCGACGATTCCATTCCTTCTCTCCGACGCTCTCCGGCACCTCTTCTTTGATCCTTTTCCTCGCAGTAAGGCTCTATACCTTTTCTTCCTTATTTCCGGTGTTTCCTCCGCATTTCTTTCCCCAGTTTCAATCCTTGGGGCCTTTTTTCGCTTACTGCCGCCTTTCTTCTACCTTTCCGACGGCTTTTATTCCTTCCGCTTGGATCATGGCTAGTTCTTCTCATCCTGAAGACCAGTCCTTCGGCCCATGGTACACCACCATGCAGTCCCGATTCGACCAGCGTGATTTTGATGTTCTAACCGACAATTTTGAAATCCCCGATGAGTTTGAACTTCTTTTGGCCGGTCCCTCCGCTCGCCCGCACAAGCCGCCGCGGGGAGCCTTCTGTGTCTTCCGCGACCAGTTTACCGCTGGTCTGCGTTTCCCTGTACATCCTTTCATTATCGATGTTTGTAACATTTTCGGTGTTCCGCTCGGCAGTCTAGTACCCAACACTTTTCGCCTTCTCTGCGGGGTAGTTGTTTTGTTCAAAATCCACAACATCCCCCTCCGACCGGACATCTTTTTTTATTTCTATTACCCCAAGCAATCCGAGCCGGGCACCTTCATGTTTCAAGCTCGGCCCGGCTTAGTCTTCTTTAACAAACTGCCTTCTTCCAATAAACATTGGAAGGAGTATTTTTTCTATATCCGTATGCCCGAGCAGGCCAATTTCTGGACCAAGTGGCAGGTCGACCTACCCCCCACTCCTGAGCTAAAGAAATTCAAGACCCGACCGGACTACCTCCATGCTACAAACATGCTAGCCGGTCTACGGCTTGACATCAATAAGCTTCTTCATGAAGGAGTGATGTACATCTTCAGCCTGAGTCCCATACGGACTCCTCTTCCGACCGGCTTCAGTAAGAATTTTACTTGGGCGCTTGCTTTGATTGCTAACTGATTTTTCTCCTTTCCTTTGCAGCGGACATCGTCATGGAGTCGGTAATGGCCGGTATTCTGAAGAGAAAGGCGGCGGCGCTCGAAGCCGCGGCAGCAAAGGAGATGGAGGCGCTCGACATCCAGCCGGTCGGCTCACATAAAGGAGAGAGCACTACACAGGCCGGGGAGTCAGCAGCTCAGACATCCCTTCCAGAGCCAATGGCTGGCGCAACCCTTAGCCATGAGCCTTCCGCTCGGGATGAAGGCTCAGCGCCGGAAGAAGAGCAGCCTCGCCAAAAAAGGCGCCGCGTGGAGACTTCCCTCCGGTCAGCCACCTCTGCGGTTCAACCTTCCGCCCGAGCCGCTGCCAGTGCTCGCGGAAAAGCCCCAGAGGTCGAAGCCATTTCGTCCGATCGGACTCCTTCGGAATGGGACGAGCCGGCGGCCCCTATTGAGGCTATTCCGATCAGCACCCTTCCGCCCGCTCAACCAGTCCGCTTCTGGGCGCCGGTCGGACGGCCCCTGGTCATGGCCGGATGATTCGAGTCACTCTTCACCTTCCCACTGAAGAGCTGCTGCCGGAAGCCGACCAACCGACTGCGCCCGAGCATACTATCACCCTGAAGGGGCCCCTCGCCGAGATGTGGGCCGACGCTCGGGCACGCGTCGCAATGATCCCCATCCAGAATTTAGCCAACAGCCATATGCAGCAGGCCACGGGGGTAAGTTGGTAATCTACCAAGTTTTGTATTCATTCCTTCCGATCGGCCACTAACAGCTTCTAATTTCTCTCGTCAGAGATGGGTGGAGGAAATTGCGGTTTCCAACCGCTTGGCCTTGGTGGATGAAGAGTTGCGACAACTGAAGGCAGTAGTTGGTCCGTCCGGCCCTCAGGGCCCTTCATATTCCGAGCTACAAAAGGAGCTGAAGAAAGCTCAAAATCTGCTGGCGGCCGAGCAGAAGAAGACGGCCGATCAGGCCCACGCCCTGGCCGAGTCCGAGCGACAAGTCAAGTCGCTCGACACAAAATTAACCCTGGCCACCACTCGAAAAAATACGGCCATCTCCGATCTGGAGAAAAAGAACGTGGAGGCTCGGGGCCTGGAGCTGAAGGTAAAGGAGCTGATGGAGCAGCTCGACAGAGAGAAGGCAAGCCGCTCGGCCGACGCGGACAAGCTCCAGAATCTGAATAAGGCCCTTACTGGCTCCCAGGCGGCTCTCAAAGAATATCAAGATGCCGAGCCGAGTCGAGTCGCTACCTTAAGACAGAGCTACATCCGCTCGCCTGAATTCTCGGAGAAAATTTGCGAGCGAATGTACACAGCCTTCGACTTGGCTATAACTGCCACCACCACGTATATGAAGTCTAAAGGTCTTCTTCCGGAGTCCATTACTATTCCGGCCGGCGATCAGGTGGCGCTCCTGGACAACATCCCCAAGGACCTTTATGATTATATCGAGTAACTTTTGTAATTCGGCCACTCAGCTAGATATGATCCTTTTTGTAATTAGGCCGCTCGGCCTAAAGTTTTAACTTTAATGCAATGTTTTCCTTGTATTTGCTGTCTTTTAACCAAATTGTGTGTTTATCCGCTCGCCCATTATTACTTCTTATGCTCCCAAAGGGATTTTCACAAAGTAATCATCGTGATCTTCCCGTTCGGCTAAATATACCATCTTCCTCCTCGATAGTAGAGGTCGTTTACAAGACGGTCGAACGATCTCGAAGGCGCGTACCTCGGGACAGTTGCAGTCCTTTTTATTGCTCTCTTCCGCTCGGAGGGTTTATAGACGCCGGCTCGTCTCTCGATATTTAACGTCAGAGCTCGACGATCTTCCGCTCGGAGGGTTTATAGACGCCGGCTCGTCTCTCGATATTTAACGTCGGAGCTCGACGGTCTTCCGCTCGGAGGGTTTATAGATGCCGGCTCGTCTCTCGATATTTAACGTCGGAGCTCGACGGTCTTCCGCTCGGAGGGTTTATAGACGCCAGCTCGTCTCTCGATATTTAACGTCGGAGCTCAACGGTCTTCCGCTCGGAGGGTTTATAGACGCCGGCTCGTCTCTCGATATTTAACGTCGGAGCTCGACGACCTTAAAAGGCAAATCTTTAACACAGCCGCTCGGCGAACACATTAGCCATCCTTTAATTCATTTTTGCTTCCTGCATTACAAGGACATGGGCGGCAAGAATATACACAAAAATGAGTTACATCAGTGCACCTTTCACCCAGCTCGATAAGGCTGGAGATGATTCGCGCTCCAAAGTCGGTCCAGCTGCCGCCCGTCTTCATCCTCCGAATAGTAAGCGCCCGAGCGGAGCTTTTCGATGATTTTGAAGGGGCCTGCCCAAGGAGCTTCTAGCTTGCCGACGTCGCCGACCGGCTTCACTTTCTTCTAGACAAGATCGCCAACCTGGAATGATCTGGGGATTACGCGCCGGTTGTAATTCTGCTTCATTCTTTGACGATACGCCATCAGCCGGACGGACGCCTTGGCTCTTTCTTCTTCGACCAAATCCAGCTCCATGTTCCTCCGCTCGGCGTTGTCCTCATCATAATTTTGGATCCGAGCAGACTCAACTCCAACTTCGACAGGAATAACCGCTTCGCCGCTATACACCAGATGGAAGGGCGTGACGCCAGTTCCTTCCTTCGGGGTCGTTCGGATGGCCCATAAGACGCCTGGCACTTCATCCACCCAGCTTCCTCCCATATGGTCGAGCCGAGCCCGCAAAATGCGAAGAATCTCCCGATTGGCTACTTCGGCTTGACCATTACTTTGGGGATATGCCACGGACGTGAAGTGTTGCTCGATGTCGTAGCTTTTGCACCAATCTTCGAGCAATTTTCCTGTGAATTGCCCCCGTTGTCGGAAATAAGTCGACGGGGGATGCCGAACCGACAGATGATGTTCTGCCAAATAAATTTCTTGACCATCTGCTCGGTGATCTTGGCTAGCGGCTCGGCCTCCACCCACTTGGAAAAATAATCAACCGCCACCAATAAAAATTTTCGCTGTCCGGTCGCCATAGGAAACGGACCCACAATATCCATTCCCCATTGGTCAAACGGATAAGACACAGTAGCGGCCTTCATTTCTTCCGCCGGTCGGTGAGAGAAATTGTGATACCTTTGACAAGAAAGGCACGTTGCGACGGTCCGAGCGGCGTCTCCTTGTAGGGTTGGCCAGAAGTATCCAGCCAGCAGTATCTTTTTAGCCAGTGATTGTCCGCCCGGATGTCCCCCGCACGATCCTTGATGTACTTCTTGGAGGATGTATGCTGCATCTTCTGAACTCACGCATTTCAGAAGCGGACGGGAGAAGGCCTTCTTGTATAGTTGATCTCCAATGAGCGTGAACCGACCGGCTCTCCTCCTTAGTAGCTGGGCTTCATCCCGATCGGACGGTGTAGCACCCGAGCGGAGAAACTCCATGATGGGTGTCCTCCAGTCGCTTGGAAACGTGAGACCTTCCATCCGGTCGACGTGCGCCACCAAAGACACTTGTTCAATTGGCTGCTGGATGGCGACCGATGTTATTGAGCTCGCGAGTTTGGCTAACTCATCGGCCGCTTGATTTTCCGCTCTGGGTATCTTCTGGACGACTTCTCTGAAATTGGCTTTAAGCTTCTCAAAGGCTCCAGCGTAGAGCTTGAGGCGAGCGTTGTTAATTTCAAAAGTGCCAGAGAGCTGCTGAGCGACCAACTGCGAATCCGAATGAAGCGTTATCCGACCGGCTCCCACATGCCGAGCTGCCTGCAAGCCGGCTATGAGGGCTTCGTACTCTGCTTCATTGTTTGTAACTTTATAATCCAGCCGGACGGATAGGTGCATCTTTTCTTCTTGGGGGGAGAGCAACAGTATTCCAATCCCGCTTCCGAGCCGAGTGGATGATTCGTCCACAAATATTTTCCACATAGCTTCTGGCTCTGAATTCTGCACCTCAGTCACAAAATCTGCCAAGGACTGCGCTTTGATTGTCGAGCGGGGCTGGTATTGGATGTCAAATTCACTTAACTCCGTCGTCCATTTGATGAGCCGCCCGGACGCTTCTGGATTCAGTAATACACACCCGAGCGGGCTATTGGTTTTAACAATGATGGAATGCACCAGGAAGTATGGACGAAGGCGCCGAGCGGCGAGGACCAGAGCGAAAGCCAGCTTCTCGAGCCCAGTGTAGCGAGATTCATCATCTTTTAAAATATGACTAAGAAAATACACATGCTCTTCTCCGCTCACCCTCACTAGTGCCGAGTCGATTGCTTGCTCGGTTGAAGACAAGTAGATACAAAGTGGCTCACCCGCAGCCGGCTTGGCTAATACCGGGAGAGAGTTCAGATATGCCTTCAAATCTTCGAACACCTGATCGCATTCTTCGTCCCAGTGAAACTTAGTGGCCTTGCGCAAGATTTTGAAAAAAGGAAGGCTCCGGTCGGCGGTTTTGGATATGAATCTGGACAAAGCTATTATCCGACCGGTCAAACGCTGCACTTCCCTCGTATTTCGTGGAGGCGGCATGTCTTGTAGAGCTTTCACCTTGCTGGGATTTGCTTCGATACCCCACTCGGTCACTATGTAACCTAAGAAACGCACTCCTTTTGCTCCGAACAGGCACTTCTGGAGATTTAGCTTGACTCCATATTTCCGTAGTGTTCGGAAGGTTTCCTCCATGTCTTTGAAGAGATCGGCCGCTCGGACGGACTTGATAAGAATGTCGTCCACATAAACTTCCAGATTCCGCCCGATCTGCTCCTTGAACACTTTGTTCATCAAGCGTTGATAAGTGGCTTCCGCGTTCTTCAATCCGAACGACATCACACTATAGCAGTAGGTGCCGTCGGCCATCACGAAGCTAACTTTTTCTTGATCTTCCCGGGCGAGCGGCACTTGATGATATCCCTGATAGGCGTCGAGCATGCATATCAACTCGCAGCCGGCCGTAGAATCCACCAGTTGATCGATTCGGGGCAAGGGGTAAAAGTCCTTTGGGCACGCCTTGTTAAGGTCCCGGAAATCGATGCACACTCTCCACTTGTTGTCGGGCTTGGAAACTAGCACCACATTCGCCAGCCAGCTCGGGAACTGGACCTCGCGTATATGGCTGGCCTCCAAGAGTTTTTCCACCTCCGCTCGGATGATGGCATTCTGCTCGGCACTGAAGTCCCTTTTTCTTTGCTTTACTGGCCGAGCGTCCGGTCGGACGTGGAGCTCATGCTGCGCTATGCTTGGTGAAATTCCGGGCAGCTCATGTGTCGACCAGACGAAGACATCATGGTTTCTCCGGAGGCATTGGATCACCTCCTCTTTCTGATTCGCCTCCAGATCGGACGCGATGCATGTCGTGGCCTCCGATCGGGTCGGGTGTATCTGCACTTCCTCTTTTTCTTCATAAACTAAAAAGGGAGGTTTTTCAGTTATAGCATTCACCTCGATCCGTGGCGACTTCCGAGCGGAATTTGCTTCTGCTCGGACCATTTCGACGTAGCATCGTCGAGCTGCCAGTTGATCTCCCCGTACTTCTCCCACTTTGTCTTCGACGGGGAACTTGATCTTCTGGTGGAAGGTGGAGACGGCCGCCCGGAACTCGCTGAGCGCCGGTCGTCCCAAAATGACGTTGTATGATGAGGGAGAGTCCACCACCACGAAGTTTGCTGTCCGCATCCTCCTGAGCAGCTCTTCTCCCAATGAGATAGCCAGTCGTATTTGTCCGACCGGCAGGACTTCATTGCCCGTGAACCCGTAGAGGGGGGTTGTCATGGGCAGCAGCTCGGCGCGGTCAATTTGTAGTTGATCGAACGCCTTTTTGAATATGATGTTGACCGAGCTTCCTGTGTCAATAAAAACGTGGTGAATAGTGTAGTTGGCTATTACCGCTTTGATGAGCAGAGCGTCGTCGTGGCCCGAAACTGATTTCGGGTCCACTCGCCCGTTCTCGGCTGCAGCCGACTGCATGGATCTGGAGCTGCCGGACGCTCGCCTTTCTTGCTCGGTTGGAGTCTCCTCCGGTCGGCCCACCAGCTATGATGTTGATCTCGCCTCGGGAAGTATTGCTTCTATTTTCTTCTTCCCGAGTGGATGGTCGTGGACGTTCCCTAGACATCCGGAGATTCTCTCGTCTTGGAGAGCGATGCCGCTCGGGAGTCTGTTGCTGTCGTCTGTCAGCTACCGTCCGATCGGCTTCACGAGGCCTCTGTCGCCTGTCGGCTGATGGCGACCGACGACCGCCGCCTCTGGGAACGGGGTGGGCGATTAGAGGAAGACTATGGCAATCCCTGGTGTTATGTGTGTTCGTCCGGTGGAAGGAGCAGAACATTGGGGTCCATCTCTTCTTTATCCTGGGCCGCTCGGCTGCTACTTCTTGGACATGAGGTCTTGGATAAGCTCAAATTGCTTCGGCCCGTGGTCCTCTGGGTGGCTGATGAGCAGCGTGCGGCTTCCGTTCGGCAGGAGGAGCCCGCTCGGCTGGTGTTTCTTTTTTCCGGGCCGCTTGCGCTTCCTCCACGTTGATGTATTCGTTGGCCCGGTGCAGCATGTGGTCGTAGTCTCGGGCCGGCTTCCGAATGAGTGAGCGGAAGAAATCCCCATCCACGAGGCCTTCATCATGGTCTCCGAGGTGGCCGTTGGAATGTCCATGGCCACTTTGTTGAACCGCTGGATGTAAGCTCGGAGCGATTCGCGGGCTTCCTGTTTGATGGCAAACAGACTAACACTGGTTTTCTGATAGCACCGACTGCTTGCGAAGTGGTGGAAGAAGGCCGTTCGGAAGTCTTTGAAGCTTGTGATAGATCCGTCCGGCAACCTCCGAAACCACCGTTGAGCCGATCCGGAGAGGGTGGTGAGGAAAACTCGACACTTCACCCCATCTGTGTACTGATGCAGGGTTGCAGTGTTATCAAACTTACCCAAATGATCATCCGGGTCGGTGGTTCCATTGTATTCGCCGATCGTCGGAGGCACATAGTGCTTGGGCAGAGGGTCTCTTAGAATAGCCTCTGAAAATTGGCGGTTGATCCGCTCGGGCGATGCGTCTGCTCGGGGGGCTTTCCCTTTTCTGCTATCTCGTCTTGGCATTTCATCCGAAGATGATCCCCGATCTCGATTAGTTGCTGCGGCTTCAAGAGTGCGGAATAGAGCTCGATGGAATGGAACCGTGGCCGGTGGTGCTTCCGCTCGGCCACCTGATGCCGATGTGGCTTGCTGCTCAAGTCGCTCGGCTAGTGCCTTCTGTTTTTGTTCCACAAGCTTGGCGACCCTCAACTCGATCAGAGCATCAAGTTCTTCCGTGGAAAGCGTCA
This sequence comes from Zingiber officinale, assembly GCF_018446385.1. Lineage (NCBI taxonomy): Eukaryota > Viridiplantae > Streptophyta > Magnoliopsida > Zingiberales > Zingiberaceae > Zingiber > Zingiber officinale. Next base: position 42,998,232 of record NC_056000.1, read on the forward strand.
CCGTATATTGTCGTCCAGCCTCGTCCATTGTTTCCGTTCGGATGCAGGAGCGTTCCCACAGACGGTGCCAAATTGATCCTGTCCGAAGGCTGAATCAACGGACGCTGGGCACGTGGCTCTCTCCTAACGGCTGACGTAGATCTCCTGGCTGTCCGCACGGACCTCCGGTGAACCTGCACAGAAGTCGGGTCGGGAAGGGGTTCCCGGTGACGACCCTCCGACGCTCAAGTCAGGCAAAGCTCAACCAGAAAGTGGCTCCAAGAATCGTAGAATGCGTACCTCCGGCGAAGGATGAGGGCCTTTATATAGGGCTGGGGAGAAGCGGGTGCACACATACCAAGGTGTACACGTTGTTGATACAGTCTGACCTGGCTGTTGTTTTGATGTTGACACTGATTTAAGTTTGTATCAGATATTAATTAAACTCAGACTGATTGATGATCAAGGTTGATCATGAGGAGAGGAAAAGTCCAAGTACGGATACTTGGCACGCAAAGTCAGAGAGGGCTCGGTAGCTCGTTCTCTGGACCGGACGAAGTCGGAGAGGGCTCGGCAGCTCGTTCTCCGGACTAGGTCAGAAAGGGCTCGGTAGCTCGTTCTCTGGATCGGACGAAGTCGGAGAGGGCTCGGCAGCTCGTTCTCCGGAGTAGGTCAGAGAGGGCTCGGTAGCTCGTTCTCTGGACCGGACGAAGTCGGAGAGGGCTCGGCAGCTCGTTCTCCAGACTAGGTCAGAAAGGGCTCGGTAGCTCGTTCTCTGGACCGGACGAAGTCGGAGAGGGCTCGGCAGCTCGTTCTCCGGACTAGGTCAGAGAGGGCTTGGTAGCTCGTCCTCTGGACCAGGAAGACGTTAGGGTTTAGGGCCGGGAGGCTCTAAAACTAACACAAGGACATTGGATCGGTCTGTTGACTGATCCAGTGATATTCTAGTTGTCTGGATCGGTCGGCAGACCGATCCAGTGATACATTAGTCACCTGATCGGTCTCGTGACCGATCAGTGACCACACAGAAAGTCTCTGTGGGTTATCTGATCGGTCTGGGGACCGATCAGTAACCACACAGAAGCATTCTGTGGGTTATCTGATCGGTCTACAGACCGATCAGAAAGAAGTGATCAGAAATGCTGGGACTCAAAGCGAGAGGGAGGATCGGTCTGTGGACCGATCCACCCATGGGCTGATCGGTCCACAGACCGATCAGACTCTTCCCAGACCGATCAGGATGAGTCCTGATCGGTCCAAAGAACTATGGATCGGTCTGTTGACCGATCCACAACATGTCTTTTGTTTCTGCTGCTTCTCTGATTTTTCTGATTCACCTGATCAAATCATCTGCTGTGAGATTTTTAAGTTACAGGTTGCAGGTATCGTGCCATTGGTTAATTTCAAATGAAGCTCCATCAGAAGAATAAGAACAAGTGCCCTTTATGCTGTATTTCACTGCAAGTGATGCAATTCGAGCTTCAACATTCACTGGCCATGATCAGTTGGACTCTTGCTCATTGGTTCGAGCTCAGAGACACCAGTGAAGACCATGGATGGTATTGGTGTGAGTTCAGAGAACCAGATGAGAATGAAGAGTGATTGGCGACGCCTGAGTTGGTTGCATTGATTCGACACAGGTGACAGTGATTCGGGACAGTGAGAAAGCAGAATAAGAAGAAGGAAGAAGAGAGGTTTGGATATGTTCTGGAAAAACTCTCTGTCGATCAAGCAAGAGGCTGTGTTGAGCTCTTGGCTGAAGCTTCCTTCTGTCTGTGCATTTTTCACTTCGTGGCTGTAAGTTTCATTTGTTCATTCTGCTAGCCACAAAACTCTGTAAGTCATTGTGCTTTATTTTCAAATCTAGTCTGTGACTTTTATGGAGAGGTTACTCCACCGAGAAGGAGAAATACTTAGCCGGAATTTGTCCGGGGTGTGATCTACCGAAAGATTAAGGGATCGTCCACCTTACGGACACGCCGAGGAGTAGGGGCAAGTTATCCCCGAACCTCGTATATACTTGTGTAAGCTGTGGGTTGGTTTTCTTTCCTTGCATCAGTTTTTGTTTGTTTATTTCCGCTGTGCTAACAAAGTTTTGTGAGAAAATTGATTGAGTTTTAGTGGAGGCTATTCACACCCCCCCCTCTCTAGCCATCCGAAGGTCCTAACAAGTGGTATCAGAGCAAGGCGCTCTTCATCCGGATTAACACCCTAAAGAGCAAGAAGATGACTATGAAGGAAGGTTTTAGTACCAATCGCCCACCCTACTTCGATGGAGCGGACTTCCAATATTGGAAGAGCCGTATGGAGTATTATCTCAAGACCGACATCTCCATGTGGTTCTCGGTCAAGGAAGGTTTCACACCACCGAAGGATGAAGAAGGTAAGGAACTAGAGTCGTCAAGGTGGTCCGCCGAGCAAACTCGCAAAGGACAAGCCGATGCCAAGGCGGTGGTCACCCTACAATGTGGAATAGCTAAAGATCAGCTTGTCAAGGTAGGTCCATTCGTGAGTGCAAAGGATTTGTGGAACAAGCTCATCGAGCTCCAAGAAGGAACTCGAGACTCTCGGATCGCCAAGAGAGACTTATTCCTAAATCAACTACAAAATCTCACCATGAAGGAGAACGAAACGGTAAGTGAACTACATGGAAGGTTCAAGGAGATCATCAATGGTCTTCATTCTGTGGATGAACGCGTAGAAAATCGCGATCTCGTAAGGTACGCTCTCAAAGCCTTTCCAAGGAATGCCTTGTGGTCATCTATGGTAGATGCCTACAAGGTCTCCAAGGATCTTTCAATTGTTAAGTTAGATGAATTCTTTTGTGAAATGGAACTTCATGAGCTCGCTAACAAGGGTCAAAAAGAGAAAGGTATTGCTTTAGTTGCAGGAGAAAAGAGCAAGGATAAAAGAAGGAAGAAAGAAAAGAAGAAGGAGAAAGAAATTCCTACATCCTCATCCTCCTCCGAGTCCGATGATGAAGGAGGATCATCATCAAGCGAGATGGCCAACTTTGTGAGGAGAATCATGAGAAGGAGCCGGAGATACAAAGGGAAAGGTAAGTCTATTGATTAAAATATTGATAAGACTAACGTTACTTGTTATGAGTGCAGCAAGAAAGGACACTATCGGAGCGAGTGTCCAAAACTCAAGAAGAAGGAAGAAAGGGCCAAGAAGAAGAAAGCTCTCAAAGCTTCTTGGGATGAATCCTCCTCAAGCTCATCGGAGGAAGAGAAGGAGAAAAGCACTCGTCAATTAGCGCTCATGGCAAGGGAGGAATCGGACTCCGGAAGTGATACATCAACCACGGCCTCATCATCTTCGGATGATGAAGAGGTAACTTCTCCACATTTAGAAAAATGCTATAAGACTATTGCTCATTTGTCTACACTGCTTAAGAAATCAAAAACTGAAATCAAATTATTAAAAGAAGAAGTAGAACACTTGAAGACTCTTAGAGAAGATGAGGTTGATGACCTTCATCAAGAGCTTCTTGAGGATGAAAATAATGCCCTAAAGAGTGAAGTTGAGAAACTCAAGAAAATGCTTGAGAAATTCTCAACTAGCTCTAAGACCTTAGATATGATTCTAAATGGCCAAAGGGCGGTCTACAACAAGGCTGGATTAGGATACCAACCTAAGGAGTCTAGTTTCATTTCCTTAGTGTCTAGAATCCAATTTCATAGATCACATGCTTCTAGGGTTCATGAGACTAGGAAGGGTGTGACCAAGGCATGGGTTCCTAGGTCTTTCATTGTAGATGCATTAGGTCCCAAGATTTGGGTACCTAAAACATCTATCTTTCGTGTCCTGTAGGCATTTGTCAAGGGGGAACATCTATCAACTTGGTTTGTTGATAGTGGATGCTCCAAGCACATGACCGGGGACAAGTCACTCTTTACTACCCTTCAAAACAAAAATAAAGGTAATGTGTCCTTTGATAATAATGGTAGTCTTAAGGTTATAGGAGTTGGAGATATTCAAATATCCGAGTGTCTCGAAATAAAAAATGTCCTTCTAGTCAAGGGGATGACCTTTAATCTCCTAAGTGTCAGCCAATTGTGTGATACGGGTTACACAATTGAGTTTCTTTCAAGTCAATGTCTGGTCAAACACATTGACACACTTGACACGGTACTAGTAGGCATAAGGGTAGACAACATTTATCAAGTATCCTTTAAAAGTGCTATTAATGCCTCTGCTAAGTGTCTCATGTCAAAAGAAGAAGAATCATGGCTGTGGCATAGAAGGTTGGCCCACGTAAACATGAAGAACATTCGAAAGCTGGCCAACAAAGGATTAGTGCGAGACTTACCAAGTGTCAAGTATTAAAAGACAAAATTATGTGATGCATGTCAAAAGGGTAAGCAAACAAAAGCGGCTCATAAAGGTAAAAGCGCTGTAAGTACATCTACTGCTTTAGATTTATTGCATATGGATTTGCTTGATTGCAGTAATGTTATTTCATTGAATGGAAGTAGATACTGTTTAGTGATCATTGATGATTTTACTAGATATACATGGACTTTCTTTTTGAAAAATAAGGATCAAACCATAGATGTTTTTGTTTCTTTTTGTAGAAGAACTGAAAATGAAAAATCAACAACAATTAAAACAATTAGAAGTGATCATGGTGGAGAATTTCAAAACCATAGATTTTTAGAATTTTGTCAAGAAAAAGGATATAGGCATGAGTTCTCTACTCCAAGGACCCCACAACAAAATGGGGTTATGGAGAGAAAGAACCGAGTCTTGCAAGAGGCTACACGAAGCATGCTCAATGAGTACTCATTACCGAGCTACTTATGGGCTGAAGCGGTAAATACCGCTTGCTATGTGCAAAACCGAGTCTTGATACATAGGTTTTTAGGAAAGACTCCTCATGAACTTTGGTTTGGGAAACCCCCTACAATTAAACATCTTAGGGTGTTTGGTTGTAAGGTGTTTATCTTGAACACCAAGGATCATCTTGGAAAGTTCACGGCTAAGGCTGACGAAAGGATACTAGTTGGGTACTTTCTCACCAGCAAAGCCTATCGAGTCTACAACAGTAGGACTAAATTGATTGAAGAGTCCTCGGATGTAGCATTTGAAGAAATCCCTAAATCAAATGATCAATCAAGGGATATAGGAGAAATTCAATTTGAACTTAGAAATCTAAGTTTAAATGATCAAAACATAGAAAGAGTCGAAGTTGACTCCGATGATGATGAGCAAAGGCAAGAGAGGACTCAGTCTGATCCTTTACCTGATATTGAGCCCTTGTCTGTGTCTAGTGAGACCATTCATGAGGCACCGCCAACACCAAGGCAATCTAGGATAGCCTCTAGTCATCCCCAAGACCAGATTGTGGGAGACATTCAACAAGGGGTTAGGACTAGGTCATTCTTTAGAAATGAGTCTAATGAGGTCGCCTTGATCTCAGAAATCGAACCAAAATTAGTTGATGAAGCATTGCACGATCCTGATTGGATCATAGCTATGCAAGATGAGTTAGGTCAATTTGAAAGGAGCCAAGTGTGGGACTTAGTTCCTAGACCTAAGAAGACCACCATTATTGGAACCAAATGGGTCTTCAAAAATAAGTTAAACCAAAAGGGAGAAGTAGTAAGAAACAAGGCAAGACTTGTAGCCAAGGGCTATAGTCAAGTCGAAGGCCTCGATTATGATGAGACTTATGCTCCTGTGGTTCGATTAGAGTCCATTCGTTTAATGCTAGCTTTTGCTGCACATAGAGGCTTCAAGCTCTATCAAATGGACGTTAAATCAGCCTTCTTAAATGGTTTCATTAAAGAAGAGGTCTATGTTGAACAACCACCGGGGTTTGTGAATACCGAAGCTCCAAACCACGTGTACAAGCTCCAGAAAGCTCTTTATGGGCTTAAACAAGCACCTCGAGCATGGTACGAAAGGTTGTCAACTTACTTATTAGAAAAGGGTTTTGTAAGAGGTCAAATAGACCCAACACTATTTCTGCGTAGAGATGGTAAAAACATATTTGTAGCCCAGGTGTATGTCGATGACATAATTTGTGGCTCAAATAACAAGGGCTATTTGAATAAATTTATCACTCACATGGAAAGTGAGTTTGAGATGAGTCTGGTGGGAGAATTGACATTCTTCCTTGGACTTGAAATCAAACAAACTCGAGATTGCATTTATGTCCATCAAACAAAATATACTCAAGAGATGCTCAAGAAATTCAAAATGAGTGACTCTAAGGAAGTATCCACTCCAATGGCGACAAACACTCGCCTTGACAATGATGAGAGTGGAAAACCAGTTGATCTAACGCAATATAGAAGCATGATTGGTAGTCTTCTATATCCACAGCTAGTAGGCCGGACATACTTTTTGCTGTGGGCATGTGCGCTAGATATCAAGTCTGTGCCAAGAAATCTCATTTAATTGCAGTTAAAAGGATTCTAAGATACCTTAAGGGCACAATTAGAGTAGGTCTATGGTACCCTCGTACGGAGTCTTTTGACTTGATAGGTTATACCGACTCCGATTATGCTGGGTGCAAATTGGATCGGAAAAGCACTAGTGGGGGTTGCCAATTTTTAGGATCATCATTGGTTAGTTGGTCAAGTCGGAAGCAACATTGTGTTGCTCTCTCCATGACCAAGGCTGAATACATTGCCATGGGAGAGAGTGTATCACAATTGTTGTGGATGATCCACACTCTAGAGGATTATGGACTTTCGTATAAGGGAGTGCAAGTGTTGTGTGACAACATCAGCACAATAAACCTAACAAAAAACCCAGTTCATCATTCAAGGACCAAACATATTGAAGTGCGTCACCACTTCATTAGAGATCACGTAGCTAGGGGAGACATTGCAATCACCTATGTTGAGTCAAAGTCAAACCTAGCCGATATTTTCACCAAACCTCTTCCGGAAAATGAATTTAGTCATTTGAGAAGAGAATTGGGAATGTATTTGGCTCAATAGACCATAAGGACCCCATCATGATCAATAAGGACAATTAAAACAACAAGAGAAATAGGAAAATTAATTTGGGCAACTTGGGAACATCTCACACAAACTATAAGGTTTAACAAATGATTTTTTTTTACTAGAAATGGGGTGAGATGCTAGGATCAGCCAAATTATTCAAAATGTATCATACATCCCTTGAATAATTAAGTTGAAGAGACATAAATTGAGTATGGGGAAGACCATTACATAATTCATGTGTATTTGGTTCCTAGATCTTACTCATATATTCCAACCAAGGAAACTTGGTTGGACCTTTACCTAGAAATTATGTAACTTTGGTTGATGGACTGTTTGATACATTTGAACGATGCTTTTCATGATTTTGATTGATACTAGGACAAGTCCTTGAAAGAATGATAACAAGTTGGTTATATTTTGACAAACTTGAAACTAAACATAACAAAGGTCGAAAATTTCAGTTTTCAGGCATTAAGTTGTCTGTTTTCTAAATATCTGCTAGGGTTATAAACAAGTTCAGACCATAATTTTTAGGTAATAGTTATGCTTGTAGATCCTCCAGGTTCTAGGTTCTGAACTTGGAAGTTTTCCTAGAGAAACTTCCACGAATTATCGAACATCTCTATGAATTTCAGTTACTGAGATTACTAATTTCAGTTACTAAAATTACTGGATATCTGACACTAATCGGTCTACGGACCGATCAGGTCAGTCAGGCACGCAAAGCCCGCTACTGATCACTTTCTAATCAGTCTACAGACTGATCAGAGAGTTCCCTGATCGGTCCGGAGACCGATCAGATCAATCCGGTATGCAAGGCCACTGATCATTTTCTGATTGGTCTACAGACCGATCAGGAAGTTCCCTGATCGGTCCAGGGACCGATCAGCGAGTACTGATCGTCTCCTGATCGGTCTGCGGACCGATCAGGATGTTCCTGGATCGGTCCAGGGACCGATCAGGAGGCTCCTGATACATCCTGATCGGACAACCGTCCGATCATTGCATCAACTCTACACCCATCAGTAAACCCTTTAATCTTCCCGATCCTTTCTTTCCCTCTTTCACGCAGAAGCCCTAGCCGACTCTTTTCTACACTTCACCTCTTCTCTTCTCCTTGCATGCCGGAACCCTAGCCGAAGCTCTAGCCCTCCGAAGCTCTAGCCAAAAGTTCAATGGCACCAAGGTAACTCCCTATCTCTCCAGAACTTGGCATTTTGGTCTCTTTTCTCACCATATTTGTGTTTTTTGTTTCGGGTGTTGGTGGCTCCGGTGCTCATTTACTTCCCATTGTATCCCATTGTTAAATCTTAGGAAGAAACAAGTGGGTGAGGGGACCTCTAAGTCACCTGAGAAGTCGAAGTCTAAAGCTCCCTCTCGTCCTCAACCATCTGTCTCGGGGAGATTCCCTAACCATCATTTTGAACAAGCTTTTAAACAACGGACCTTTAAATTACTTCCTTGTAGGTCTGTAGATCGTAAGTTCATGGATGAATTTTGTCCAACAGTATCAGAAATCATTGCCTACTATAAACTTGACACACTTGTCTACTTAGAACGGGATATCAACTATGACTTAGTCTCTGAGTTTTATAACAATTTTCATCAAACTGATGTGAGTTATAAAACAAAAGTTGCTAAGCAAACCCTTGATTTCAGTTTCTCATCCTTCTTTGACTATCTCGGTTGTCGGAGGTGTTCCGGTAATGTCTTTTCGATATATCCTGACTTACCAGATCCTTTACCTCCACCCTTTGATATCTCATCTGACGATATTTATGAGTACTTCTTCAGACATCCTAGATCGGGTGGCCTTGATGAGCTAGATGTTGACTTCCCTACTTTTGCAGCCTTGAGATTATCTCCTCAAGACTACATCCTTTTTAAAATTGTCACAAACTGCCTTCTGCCTATCACATCTAAACCATTGTCTGAGATCCGACCATATCATTGTCTGATGCTTTATGGATTGCGTCGGCGTCTCGATTTTGACATCATGTCCAGCATCTACTCTTCGATCATCTCCTATAGCGAGCCAACCAGCTTCACTGTCTATATGCCTTATGGGCATATAATTACAGATTGGCTCGAGACCCTTCAGATTGATGTCTCTAAGGGTAGAATAGTCAAGATGGTCAGGCAGGATTGCCGACTTGGGAAATGGGCATTTTCCAAGTCTGGCATCATAGGACAAAATGGGGATGTTCAGTGGAAGGATGGGAGAGCTCTAGGTGAGTTACCACGGGGACCTTCACGACAGGTTGCAGCTGCTCCTGTTGTTGCTCCTCCTGCTGCTGACGATGGAGAGGCCGATCCTGATCTGCGCTGGCAGATCGCCGAGCTGGAGAGTTGCTTTGATCGACACGATGAGCTGCTGGTTGCTGAGCTTCACGGGCTGCGCGTTCGGATTGACCAGCGCTACGATGATTTACGCAGTCAGCAGCTGGCGACACATCAGGCGATTATGGATTGGATGGCCAGATACCCACCTCCGCAGGATTTCCCGGGTTATCCATCTTCGAGCAGCGGCATGCCACCTCAGGGACCTTTTCCTCCCACTGATGTTGCTAATGTTCCTCATGATGAGGAAGCTGATTGATACACCTTGTTCTACGGTGTCAGCTTGACTGTCTATGTTTTTGATGTTGTTTGTTGGATGTTTATGTCTAACCTGGATATTTGCCGACTTCATATATTCATGCTGTTCATTTTACTGTTCTTCTTTATGTTTCACTTCTTATTGGTTCTTAATATGCTGTTCATATGCCATGACTTATATGTCTCTTATCTCTTTATTACTGCCTTATAATACACTTAGAAGACATTCTAGGTGGATTAAGAAAAAGACAGTATGAGTTAAGGGGGAGTCCTTTAACGTTTTCTTACCTATTCGCACCTTTTCGGTGTTTGACAAAGGGGGAGAGAATAACTAAGTTTAGAGATAAATGAAGACTTTAGGGGGAGGATCTTGATTCCCCTATCCTTACATGGTGTTGTATCTGTATTAGGGGGAGGATCTTGATTCCCCTAAAATTAGGGAAATATGAACATTTCTGATCTAAACTTAAATCGTGTTTTCAAACAACAAAAAGGGGGAGATTGTTGATACAGTCTGACCTGGCTGTTGTTTTGATGTTGACACTGATTTAAGTTTGTATTAGATATTAATTAAACTCAGACTGGTTGATGATCAAGGTTGATCATGAGGAGAGGAAAAGTCCAAGTACAGATACAGTCTGACCTAGCTGTTGTTTTGATGTTGACACTGATTTAAGTTTGTATCAGATATTAATTGAACTCGGACTAGGTCAGAGAGGGCTTGGTAGCTCGTTCTCTAGACCGGACGAAGTCGGAGAGGGCTCGGCAGCTCGTTCTCCAGACTAGGTCAGAGAGGGCTCGGTAGCTCGTTCTCTGGACCGGACGAAGTCGGAGAGGGCGTTGTTGTTTAGCTTTTTTCTTGTAGTGCTCGTTCTCTGGACCGGACGAAGTCGGAGAGGGCTCGGCAGCTCGTTCTCCGGACTAGGTCAGAGAGGGCTCGGTAGCTCGTTCTCTGGACCAGACGAAGTCGGAGAGGGCTCGGCAGCTCGTTCTCTGGACTAGGTCAGAAAGGGCTCGGTAGCTCGTTCTCTGGATCGGACGAAGTCGGAGAGGGTTCGGTAGCTCGTTCTCCGGACTAGGTCAGAGAGGGCCTTGTAGCTCGTCCTCTGGACCAGGAAGACGTTAGAGTTTAGGGCCGGGAGGCTCTAAAACTAACACAAGGACATTGGATCGGTCTGTTGACCGATCCAGTGATATTCTGGTTGTCTGGATCGGTCGGCAGACCGATCCAGTGATACATTAGTCACCTGATCGGTCTCGTGACCGATCAGTGACCACACAGAAAGTCTCTGTGGGTTATCTGATCGGTCTGGGGACCGATCAGTAACCACACAGAAGCATTCTGTGGGTTATCTGATCGGTCTACAGACCGATCAGAAAGAAGCGATCAGAAATGCTGGGACTCAAAGCGAGAGGGAGGATCGGTCTGTGGACCGATCCACCCATGGGCTGATCGGTCCACAGACTGATCAGACTCTTCCCAGACCGATCAGGATGAGTCCTGATCGGTCCAGAGAACTATGGATCGGTCTGTTGACCGATCCACAACATGTCTTTTGTTTCTGCCGCTTCTCTGATTTTTCTGATTCACTTCTGATTCACCTGATCAAATCATCTGCTGTGAGATTTTTAAGTTATAGGTTGCAGGTATCGTGCCATTGGTTAATTTCAAATGAAGCTCCATCAGAAGAATAAGAACAAGTGCCCTTTATGCTGTATTTCACTGCAAGTGATGCAATTCGAGCTTCAACGTTCACTGGCCATGATCAGTTGGACTCTTGCTCATTGGTTCGAGCTCAGAGACACCAGTGAAGACCATGGATGGTATTGGTGTGAGTTCAGAGAACCAGATGAGAAGGAAGAGTGATTGGCGACGCCTGAGTTGGTTGCAGTGATTCGACACAGGTGACAGTGATTCGGGACAGTGAGAAAGCAGAATAAGAAGAAGGAAGAAGAGAGGTTTGGATATGTTCTGGAAAAACTCTCTGTCGATCAAGCAAGAGGCTGTGTTGAGCTCTTGGCTGAAGCTTCCTTCTGTCTGTGCATTTTTCACTTCGTGGCTGTAAGTTTCATTTGTTCATTCTGCTAGCCACAAAACTCTGTAAGTCATTGTGCTTTATTTTCAAATCTAGTCTGTGACTTTTATGGAGAGGTTACTCAACCGAGAAGGAGAAATACTTAGCCGAAATTTGTCCGGGGTGTGATCTACCGAAAGATCAAGAGATCGTCCATCTTATGGACACGCTGAGGAGTAGGGGCAAGTTATCCCCGAACCTCGTATATACTTGTGTAAGCTGTGGGTTGATTTTCTTTCCTTGCATCAGTTTTTGTTTTGTTTATTTCCGCTGTGCTAACAAAGTTTTGTGAGAAAATTGATTGAGTTTTAGTGGAGGCTATTCACCCCCCCCCCCCCCCCCCCCTCTCTAGCCATCCGAAGGTCCTAACACACGTGTCCTCAGCCCATACCCCAGTAAGGGCTTGTCAGTGAACTTACCTGACCCCATACTGCTACAGTCAAAGCGTGTCTTCGATGGGACAGCGGAACCCCCTGTCGTAAGATTTGGAGTATGGCCTAAATGTAGAACATACCCTGCTGTCAGCAAAAGATGTCCCTTGTCTTTTTCCCCTTTGCTTCCGGCTGGGCGTCCGGCCGGCTAGCTTCTGCCTTACGTCCGACCGGTCGCATACAGTGGTCTACTTGGAAGATTCTCGGTGACGTGCTTTGTGGAGACTGTTAGCAGTATGCTACCTCATGTTTCGGCCGAGTGTGCCCTCCGCTCGGCCCTACGCTCCTGTACCATGAACGTCGGGGCCCAGCTTCCTGCTGGGGCGCCTTCAGTTAGAACCTGGTAAGTCGACCGGGCGTTCGACCAACCCATATCCGGTCGGCCACCTAGCCATTTGACTTCCGCGTGGCATTGACTCCCCAGAACGGGGGTCTCCTGTTCTTACCGCCGGGTCAGGGGAGAAAGAAGATTCTAAGAAAGCTAAAGAGATCACAGAAGCGGCTGGACAGAAAGCCCGAGAAAAGGCGACACCGATGAAGGAGGTGTCACAAGATGGACTTGAACCCGTGAAGGAGAAAGCGAAGGAAGTGGTGAAGTCGCTAAATTTGTAGGGAAAGGGGGGCTGATGATACAAGGACGTCGGCGGCGGAGGGACGGAAAGAACTTTTTTTTTCCAAGTTTTGTTCAATAGCAGATTTTCTTCATCTGCTCCAACATATGCAGCCACCAAAATGCAGTCTTCTCTCTCTGCTGCTCTTATTCCGATGACAAGTCAGATTCCAGCCTTCAAACAACAACACCTCGTCTCCTTCTAGTTGTTGTTTGTTGGTGTAATTGACCTCTAGAGTTTCGATGTTTGACAATAAGACCAAGGGTTAACCCAAACAGGACCAGATATTTGGGAGAGAGAAGTCTAGTCAGGACTAGATGACTAGCAAAGGTAAGTCTTAACCAAATGTTAGGCAAAGTGGAAGTCCCAGTGAGTGAAGCCGGGCCCTAATGAGTGAAGCTAGGTAGTGGAAGTCCCGGTGAGTGAAGTCGGGCCCTAATGAGTGAAGCAAGGTGGTGGAAGTCCCGATGAGTGAAGTTGGGCCCTAGTGAGTGAAGTTAGGTGGAGGAAGTCCTGGTGAGTGAAGTAAGACCCTAGTGAGTGAAGCTAGGTGGAGGAACTACTGGTGCGTGAAGCCAGGCAATGGAAGTCCTAATGAGTGAAGCTAGGAAACCCTAGGAGGTAACCCTAGGTTATACTTGATATCTGTTAATATTGTGTTAACTTAGTATTGTAGGGAAGCTCAGCTAGGTCGACGGGCTGACCAAGTAGCTTACACGAAGTTCAGACGGGTCGAAGGACTGACCGGGCGTCTGGCAGGTAAGTGGAGATAAGTCACTGGAGGGAAGTGACTGTGAGAACACGTTCCCAAGAAGGGAACATTAGGCGTCGATTCGACTTAGACCCATTTCGGGTATCTAGGTCAAGATCGTGACTAGATTCTGGTCTCGAGGAGACGGAATCTAGTTAATACTCTGTTTGTTAACTTTAAATTGTGCTAACACTTTATTTTGCAGGATAATATTATTTGCATTTTGCCTCGGACTAACTCTTTCTTGCAGGAGAAGGATTTTCTAGAGAGGAGTGGTTCGGGCGCCCGAAAGGGATCCGAGCGCTCGGAGGTCCAGGCACCCGGAGGTGAATTTCTATCCGCAACGTTATTTCACCACGTGAAGCACCCTCGTTGGCTCGGCTACGTCATATTCAAGGCGCCCTGGAGGTTCCAGGCGCCCCGAACCTCCTATATAAGGAGGGTAAAGGCTGGAGTTATCAAAACACGAAAGATTTACTCCTCTATACTCCTGTGACACTGCGAAGGCTCTCCGACAAGTTCTACTTTTCTGTTTCCTTTTAATTATTGTCGGTTTTCCGTTTCTAATTAATTTCTGTACTTTAATTCTGTAATTACCTTTTAATTTCCCTTGTGTGCGGGCCTTGGAGTAGGAGCCGACAAAGGCTCCGAACCAAGTAAAAAACGACCTTTGTTAGCATTGCTTTACGCTTTTTGTCTTTACTTTTCCACTATGCGCTCTACGATTTTTTTGTATCGCTATTCACCCCCCCCCTTCCTCTAATGAAAATCTTCGATCCAACAAGTGGTATCAGAGCAGGTACCGCTCTGATTTGGTGCAACCACCAATCAAGTAAGGGAGGTCTTTTTCAAAGGTAAAAAAGATATCAAGTAAGGGGGGTCTTTTTCAAAGGTACCGCTCTACGATTTTATTTACTATGGTATAGCTATATTAAAACATATGATTGCAAACTGTGTTTCAATTTGATACAAAACTTGCATGTTTTAGATACTTTTGAGATTTGGTCAAAATTTCAAAAATAGGTTGATTTTTTCATGAAAACATATTTTTCCAAGTTAAAGGATATTTCAAGGAATATGTGATCAAAATTTCATGATTTTTCAAATTTTTTAGAATTTTTTATGCATTTCTGAAGTTGGCTTCAAAAGGTTGAAATTAGAGTTCAGCATTTATCAGTCGACTGTGACAGGTACCAGTCGACTGGTACCAGCCTTCCAGCACTCTGAGGATTTCTGAAATCAATTTTTTGGTCCAAATTTAGTTGAAACTGATACCATAGTATGTGTACGTGTTTAGTACAATATTTTTGATGGTGTCAAAGGGGGAGAAATGGGTAGGTTTAAGTTAAAAACCTACTTGTGTGCAAATCCTTGAAAATTAAGGTTGAGAGCATGTGTTAAGGGGGAGCTTGGGTTTAATGCTTCATATTTTACATATTGCTAGTAATTTTCAGAGTTATTATTTGCGTTTAACTTAAACATATTGCCACACATCAAAAAGGGGGAGATTGTTGGTGCAATCGACCTAGGTTTTGATTTGTGTTGCAAAGAGTTTAAGTTAGACTTTCATATGTATTTGATATATGTTTGAGTCTTGTAGGACTTGGTGGAACACATGAGAACTTGGTGCGGCCAAGTGTGGAAAACTCATCCAAGGGCTCGGATCATTGAGTCGGTGAAGGATGGTGAGGAAGACATCCGAGGGACCGCCGGACGAGGAGCAATGGGGTGGAGCCGAGGGAAGTGGACTTCAAGGCAGCGTGAAGGATGGCACGGAGAGGAGTCGCGGGCTCAGGTGCATCTGAGGGACGAAGGCATAGGAAGATGACTTCAAAGGCGACTCCGGAAAGGATGAGAGAGTGAATGTACTAGGACCAATCGACTGGTCATGGGACCAGTCGACTGGTCATGGGACCAGTCGACTGATCCAAATTCACAGAATGCACAGAATGGTTCTGTACTTGTCGGCTGCGAACACCAGTCGACTGGTCATGGGATCAGTCAACTGGTATATGGTCGTTGGGCAGAAAAGACTTATGTAGAGAGCCGTTGGCTGTGTCCAACGGCTACATCTGTCGACTGGTGTCGGGATTTGAGTTGATTTGTGATCAACTCTCTCCTCTTATTTAAGGAATGCTTTGGGGCTTGAAGAAGGTTACTGGTGCTAATTGTAAACCTTCTTAGTCTTGCCCAAAGCTTCCAAGTTCAATTCTCTTCCTCCCAATCTAAACTCCATCTTGTAAAGAGGAATAGATCATTTTGTGAGAGGTTTGCTCCACCGAGAAGGAGAAGCTTTAGCCGGAGATTGTCGGGGACTGATCCACCGAAGGATCAAGGGCTCGTCCACCTCAAGGAGACGTCGTGGAGTAGGAGCATCATCTCTGAACCACGTTACATCGAGCGTGTTAGCGTTTGTATTCTTATTTTCTTCTAATTGCTTTAGTTTTTGTATTTCCGCTACACACTAACCTTTTGTAGAGAAGAAATCGATTTGGGGGTGTCCTAGCTATCTAACCCCCCTTCTGTTGGTTGCTACTCGGAAAACCTAGAGGTTCCACTGTACAAAAATTTTGTACAAAGGTCTGAACCTTTTCCTAGCTACCATGTGTTATTTTAAATTAAATTTTGGATCGCCTGTGGAACTTAACACGTTTGATCCAAAACTTAATTTATTTGTTCCTTTTGGTTTTGACTTGGATCTCCTGCGGAACTTAACACGTTCGACCCAAATCACCTTAAGTTATTAATTCTATTAAATATTAATTTCCATAATTGGTTCCCAGTACTGACGTGACGAGGCACATGACTTTCTTGGATATGGGAGCAACCACCACCGACTAGACAAAACCTTTTATGGAAAGCTAATATTTAATTTCCTAAAATAACTTTAGGTTAACTGAAAGGAACAATCAAATCACAAGGAAAAGAAATAAACATAAGAACACTACATCGAAAATAAATTCGAAATACTAGAATCGTAAGCCTCTTGTATTTGGTATTATTTCCAAAAATAACTAGTATGATGCGGAAAGAAAAATTACTAGTTATACCTTTTAGAAAGACCTCTTGATTTTCTACCGTATTCCTCTTCTAACCTCGGACGTTGTGTGGGCAACGATCTTCCGAGATGAGAAACCACCAAACACCTTCTTCTCCTCCTAGCTAGGTTCGGCCAAAACAAAAAAGCTTCACCAAGGAAGAAAAAAAAAAAACACCAACCAAGTTCCAAGGGATGCAAGCTTTCTCTCCTTCTTCTTCTTCTTCTCCAAGTAGTATCCGGCCACCACAAGAGCTCCAAGCCAAAAGAAAGGTTCGGCCACCACAAAGAAGAAGAGGGGAAGAGAGGTTGGCCGGCCACACCAAGGAATAAGAGAGAGAGAAAAATAATAGAGGTTGTGTCTCATGAAGGCACCCCAACCCCCTCTTTTATATTCCTTAGCCTTGGTAAATTAGGAAATTTAATTACAATAAAATTTCCTTAATTTCCTTGACATGATTTAATTGAGAAAAATAAAATAAAATTTCCCAATTAAACTTATAATGGCCGGCCACATCATGAAGAGAAAAATTAGACAAGTTTCAATCAACAAATTAAAACTTCCTAATTTGTTTCCGGAAATTTTAAAAATAAAATTTCTCTTCAAAAATCCCTTCATGGTTGATAAAAAGAAATTTCTATAATTTTAATTTTTCAACATGTGAATAATTTTAAAGAGAAAATAAAATATCTTTCCAATCTACAAATAAGGAAAGAGATTTAATCTCTTTCTTTAATCTTTTGTAGGCCTTTTAAGAGAGATATTTTAATTTTAATTCTCTTTAATAAATTATATCTTTCACATAATAAAAATTAAAATTAAAATTCTTTTTAATTTTATTATGGTCGGCCCCTTCTAGCTTGGGTTCAAGCTAGGGTCGGCCACCCATAAACCAAGCTTAGGCCGGCCCTAGCTTGATTCCCAAGCTTGCTTGGCCGGCCCCCTTTAGGTGGGTATATAAGATGGGTATAGGTGGGTATAGTACTCTATAAATAAGAGGCTAGGATAGAGACCGAAAGGAGGAATTGGTTTTGGTCTCCCAATAAAATTAAGCATCCCGTGTTCGCCCCGAACACACAACTTAATTTTATCAATAATAATTCATTCCACTAGAGAACTATTATTGAACTACCGCACCAATCCCAAATTACATTTTTGGGCTCCTTCTTATTATGAGTGTGTTAGTCTTCCTGTGTTTAAGATATCGAATGTCCACTAATTAAGTGAGTTACTGACAACTCATTTAATTAATATCTTAGTCCAAGAGTAGTACCACTCAATCTTATCGTCATGTCGGACTAAGTCCACCTGCAGGGTTTAACATGACAATCCTTATGAGCTCCTCTTGGGGACATTATCAACTTAGTATCTCTAGAACACAGTTTCCTTCTATAATCAACAACACACACTATAAGTGATATCATTTCCGAACTTATCGGGCTTATTGATTCATCGAACTAAATCTCACCCATTGATAAATTAAAGAAATAAATATCAAATATATGTACTTGTTATTATATTAGGATTAAGAGCACACACTTCCATAATAACTGAGGTCTTTGTTCCTTTATAAAATCAGTATAAAAGAAATGACCTTAAATGGTCCTACTCAATACACTCTGAGTGTACTAGTGTAATTATATAGTCAAGATAAACTAATACCTAATTACACTATGACCTTCTAATGGTTTGTTCCTTTCCATTTTGGTCGTGAGCTACTGTTTATAATTTATAAGGAACTGATAATTGTTGGTGCAACCTTAGGTCAAAGTTGACCTAGTTGAGTTGTATTTTGATGTTTGACACTCGTGGAAGAGTTGTATTCTTGATATGGGACAAGAATAGATGTTTTGGAGATTATTGGTGCAACCGTAGGTCTAGGTTGACCTGGTTGACCTGATTCGGGAAAGAGTCCAAGTATGGAGACTTGGCAACGGAAAAAATCCAAGCAGGGAACTTGGCACTGGAAAAGTCCAAGCAGGGAGCTTGGCACGCGAAAAGTCCAAGTGTAGAGACTTGGCACGCGAAAAGTCCAAGTATGGAGACTTGGCACTGGAAAAGTCCAAGTATGGAGACTTGGCACGGAGAAGTCCAAGCAGGGAGCTTGACACGAGGGAAAGTCCTAACTGGGATGTTAGGCAGTGTGGAAAGTCCTGGTGAGTGAAGCCAGGCAGTGGGAAAGTCCTAACTGGGATGTTAGGCAGTTGGAAAGTCCTGGTGAGTGAAGTCAGGCAGTGAGAAAGTCCTAACTGGGATGTTAGGCAGTGTGGAAATCCTGGTGAGTGAAGCCAGGTGAAAGTCCGGGTGAGTGAAGCCAGGCAAGGGAAAATCCAGATGGATCAGGGATGATCGGACATCTGGTGTTGAGGAAAGTCCAAGTAGGTCAAAGGGATTGACCGGACACTTGGCGGGGAATTCTAGCAGGTCAAGGGAGTGACCAGATGCTAGGAATGAAGTACCAACAAGTCGAGGTTGACCGAATGTTGGTTTGGAAGGCTTGGGACTTGGTTTGGGCAAAACCAAGTCACTGGTTATCTGATCGATGCGGTGACCGATCGGTGTCTCTTGATCGGTGTCGATCGGTGCAGACCGATCGGAAGGTGATCAGTGGCGTGAAAGATGACTGATCGGTCCGTGGACCGATAGAGCTTCCCTGATCGGTCGTGGCGGCCGATCAGGAGACTGTCGCGGAAGAAGCCAAGAGTTGGGATCGGTCCACAGACCGATAGCTTGATCGGTCCACATACCGATCGAGTACGCCTGAGAATGTTTACGTACGATCGATGCGGGGACCGATCAGCGCTGATCGGTCCATAGACCGTCGAGGGTTCTAACGTTGCAACGCAACGACTAGTTTCTTCGCTGTTTCTTCTTCGCATGTATAAAGGAGACGAGGGCATCTTCTGTGCTACTGCTTCTTTCTCTTCTCTTCTGCTACAGAGCTGCTGTTCTGGTGCTTGAGCTTTGTTGAGCTCTTCTTCGCAAGCTTCGCGTGAGCTTCCAGTCGTTGATCAGCTGCTGCGTTTGGGTTGTGAAGTTGCTGCTTCATCGCCTCCGATCGACAGAGAAGGCAAGCGAGTGTTGCATTCATATTGCTGTTTGTATTTGCTTCTTGTTTTCCTTGTACTCCTTTCTTGTTGTTACAAGTATTGTGGCGAGGTTTCTCCACCCACAAGGAGCATTTATTAGCCGGTTCTCTGGGGACTCATCCACCGACGGATTGATAGGCTTCGTCCACCTTACGGACACGCCGAGGAGTAGGAGTTTATCTCCGAACCTCGTTACATCGGTTTGTTTGAGGTTTGTCTGCTTTCCCTTTCGTTTCTGTGTTTATTTTCCACTGCGCTAACCCTACTGTGTTGGGGCGGCTATTCACACCCCCTCTCTAGCCACCGTACGAAAGATCCCAACAAGTGGTATCAGAGCGAGGCCGCTCTTCGACGGATCAACACCCGGGGGAGCACGGGCTAGAGATGGATCTCTATGGAGAAGATGTCACGATTCAACCCTTCTACGAGTCTCACGACAACTTCACATATTGGAAGGTAAGGATGATGTATTTTCTTAGGACTAATATGTTAAATTGGTTTTGTGTACAAGAAGGGTTTTCCCCTCCGATGGATGAGGAAGGAAAACCTATCAAGAAGAAGGAGTGGACGAAAGAGCAAATCCGACAATCCGAAATCAATGACGAGGTAACAAAAATTATTGAATTTGCTTTACTTAATAATGTTTTGTGCAAGATAGATAGGTACAACAACGCCAAGGAATTGTGGAACAATTTGGCAAAATTCCATGAAGAGAAGCCTAGTGAGCCAAGTAGCTCACATCATGGAGGAAGCGAATTGGGAGTTGAGGGCTACTCAACATCCAAGGAAGAAGAGGAGGAGAGCTCTTGTTCAAGATCGGAGCAAGAAGAGGCATCTACCTCCAGAAGGGATGAAGAAGAAAGCTCATCTACATCCACAACCCTAGGTAACTCAAACACTGTGATTTCAAGCAAATTACACATAATGTGTTTTGAGTGTAGGAAGTTTGGGCACTACAAGAGTAAGTGTCCAAAGAGGGTTAGAAAGACTCCACCGGCACCAAAGGTCAAGGAAGCCGGAGTCCCGACATGCAAGAGCAAGAAGCACGTGGTGTGCTTCCAATGCAAGCAACGGGGACACTATAGGAGTCAATGTCCAAGGGGGAGGCAACCTCACAAGGACAAGAGGCCAAACACATGTAAAGGGGGAGCTAAGGCAAACCCTAAGGTAACATTTAAAGCTCATTCTTGCAATTCTAGTAGGATGCATGCTAGTAGTCTTATTGCCATTGTCAATAATGATAATCATGTTAACACTAGAAATCGATACATGTGCTTAGGAGCCAAGCATGTTAGCCTAGATAAGAACAATTCTAGAAATGCTAACCCTAGAATTAACTCATCTAAGGCTAAGGAAAATCTAGATAGAAATCCCAAATCATCTAGACACATGCCTAGGAATACCTCAAAGAAAACTGATAAATCAAAACTTGAGGTATTAGAGAAAGAAAATCAAGTCTTGAGGTCAAGACTTGACTCTCTAGAAAAGGCTCTTAAGGATTTGACTCTAGGGTCTAGGGGTCAAAAACCCAAGTCCAAGGACAAGAAAGGTTTGGGTCACAAACCTAAGTCCCAATTGGTCAAGCCCACTTATCATAATATTTCATTCGATTATGGAACAAAACCTAGGGCTAAGAAGACCATTACCAAGGTCACAAGGGGAGTCACCCCTATAGTTGACCTTGATGAGACCCAAATGACCAAGGCTTTAAAGCCTAAGAGGGTCATTAGGAGGGTTGCTAGGGAAGTTATCCCTAGTGAATATTTAGTGAACCCAATGAGCTCTAATGGGTATTCGGTTCCTAGGAGCATCTTCTCTACCCCATAAATGGGTTAGAGAGTGTCAACTCCGATTAGAAGGGTAGTTAACCCAATCTTGAGGAAATTGACACTCAAGGAGCATTTTCAAGGTTTTGAGAACTTTTGAAAATGAAATGGAATTATCATTTACTCCTTTGAAGAGTTAAATGTGCCTAAAGATTGGAAATTTTATTTTTAATCTCAATTGGCACAATTTGGGAAAATCTATAGAACTCTCGAGGAAAAATGAAACATGCCAAGTTTTGAGGATAAATTTGATCTTTAAGTGGCATGAATTAATCTAGAGTTCAAGAAGTGTCAAAATTAGGATTTTGGCATTTTGGGGCAATCTAGGATTAAATTTGAAGTTAGCCAAGTGGTTAAGGATACTTAGATAGGTAATCTAGGTATATTTATTTATGCTAAATCTTGCCATGATTGTTTGCCCTCACATGTCATGACATCATGTTTAGTTTTATTATCATTTGAAATGTCATGATAATGCTTAGGCTAGTTTTTATGTCATGTTTATTTAAGTTTCAAACTTTATGCCATGACATCATGACATTGGCACATGTTTTCATTTATGATACCATTTTATGCCATGTCATCATCTCTTGCATTAATAATCAATTGAATTGATTTAAGGATGAAAAACATATTTTGATATTGAGATCAAATTTGTGTTTAGAAAATGCATGAGACCTTAGTCTAAGATACCTAAACCCATATCTCACATCAAAATTGCCATGGATGTGTTTGATACACTTTAGATGTGTGTGAGATATTAGGATCATGAATTAGGATCAAGGTGCATAGTTCTTGTACCTAATGAGCCTAATTCAAGAAATGGAGGATCATAGGGAAAGCTTGTGTACAAGTCATGTACATTTAGCCCTAAGATTATGGTCCTAAATTAAAAGGTTTAAAATCATTTTGAAATTGATTTGGAAAACCTTGATGAAGCCATCTTAGTGATTGCATTCATCATTGAACATTGTGATACAAAGTTGAGTTAAACTTGAACTATTTCAAAGTTTTTGAACTTTGTATCAAGATTGAAAAATGGAAGTTATTTTCATAGAAAACTATTTTTCCATGATAGTATATGTTATGAGGAATGTATCCTCAAAATTTTACAATTTTTCGAATTTTCTGGAATTTTCTAGGAGTTTCTGAATTTCGGGAAGGAAATTTCAGAAATCTCCTATCAGAGTCTGGATCGGTCTGGGGACCGATCCAGGAAAGTCCTGATCGGTCTGTGGACTGATCCAGTGAAGCATGGATCGGTCTGCAGACCGATCCAGTAAGATCCAGAGAGCTTGGTGCGATCTGGTGAAGGCCTGATCGGTCTGGTGACCGATCAGTGACGATCCAGTGCGATCAATGAAGCATGGATCGGTCTGGGGATCGATCCAGGGGGTTTTGATCGGTCTTAGGACCGATCAGTGCGTGCCAGTTTCTGATTTTCAGCAGGTGTCTGAAATTTCAGTTTTTGGGAGTTGAGTTTCGGGTTTCTAAAGGTTTGAAACTCTCCAAGACATTGTTGGTGCAATGGTCAAGGGGGAGTTGATCTTTAGGGGGAGTTTTTACCTAATTGTCAAGGGGAGTTGACTCTTAGGGGGAGTTTTTACTCCTTAAGACTTTTGAGGATTAGTGACATAGGATTGTCACTAAGTTGATTGTTGAGTTTAGTATCAAGGGGGAAATTAAGAGTTTCAATGAAAGGTATGGGACTTTCATTAGGAGGAAACTCTTGACCTTGATTCTCTCTTTTTGATGTGTGTCAAAAAGGGGGAGAGTGTTGGAGAATGGGAGAATGTTCTAGATAATGTTCAAGGAAGAACATTAACTTGATTATGGTTTTGTCAAACATCAAAAAGGGGGAGATTGTTGGTGCAACCTTATGTCAAGGTTGACCTAGTTGAGTTGTATTTTGATGTTTGACACTCGTGGAAGAGTTGTATTCTTGATATGGGACAAGAATAGATGTTTGGGAGATTATTAGTGCAACCGTAGCTCTAGGTTGACCTGGTTGACCTGATTCAGGAAAGAGTCCAAGTATGGAGACTTGGCAACGGAAAAAGTCCAAGCAGGGAACTTGGCACTGGAAAAGTCCAAGCAGGGAGCTTGGCACGCGAAAAGTCCAAGTGTGGAGACTTGGCACGCGAAAAGTCCAAGTAGACTCGGAAAAGTCCAAGTATGGAGACTTGGCACGGAGAAGTCCAAGCAGGGAGCTTGACACGAGGGAAAGTCCTAACTGGGATGTTAGGCAATGTGGAAAGTCCTGGTGAGTGAAGTCAGACAGTGGGAAAGTCCTAACTGGGATGTTAGGCAGTTGGAAAGTCCTGGTGAGTGAAGCCAGGCAGTGAGAAAGTCCTAACTGGGATGTTAGGCAGTGTGGAAATCCTGGTGAGTGAAGTCAGGTGAAAGTCCGGGTGAGTGAAGCCGTGCAGGAAAAACCAGATGGATCGGGGATGATCGGACATCGGTGTTGAGGAAAGTCCAAGTAGGTCAAAGGATTGACCGGACACTGGCGGAGAATTCTAGCAGTCAAGGGAGTGACGGATGCTAGGAATGAAGTACCAACAGTCGAGGTTGACCGAATGTTGGTTTGGAAGGCTTGGGACTTGGTTTGGGCAAAACCAAGTCACTGGTTATCTGATCGATCCGGTGACCGATCGGTAACCGATCGATGTGCTCTTGATCGGTATCGTCGATCGGACCGATCGAAGGTGATTAGTAGCCGAAGAAGGCGCTGATCGGTGCGTGGACCGATCGGAGCTTCGATCGGTCGTGGCGACCATCGGAGACGATGTCGCGGAAGAAGCCAAGAGTTGGGATCGGTGCGTGGACCGATCCGGTCTTCGATCGGTCCACGCATCGATCAGTACGCAGAATGTTTACGTGCGCGGTCGATGCGGGACCGATCGGTAGCCTGATCGGTCCACGCATCGAGGGTTCTAGCCGTTGCAACGCAACGGCTAGTTTCTTCGTTGTTTCTTCTTCGCAGGTATAAAGGAGACGAGGGCATCTTCTGTGCTACTGCTTCTTTCTCTTCTCTTCTGCTACAGAGCTGCTGTTCTGGTGCTTGAGCTTTGTTGAGCTCTTCTTCGCAAGCTTCGCATGAGCTTCCAGTCGTCGATCAGCTGCTGCGTTTGGGTTGTGAAGTTGCTGCTTCATCGCCTCCGATCGACAGAGAAGGCAAGCGAGTGTTGCATTCATATTGCTGTTTGTATTTGCTTCTTGTTTTCCTTGTACTCCTTTCTTGTTGTTACAAGTATTGTGGCGAGGTTTCTCCACCCACAAGGAGCATTTATTAGCCGGTTCTCCGAGGACTCATCCACCGACGGATTGATAGGCTTTGTCCACCTTACGGACACGCCGAGGAGTAGGAGTTTATCTCCAAACCTCGTTACATCGGTTTGTTTGAGGTTTGTCTTCTTTTCCTTCGTTTCTACGTGTTATTTTCCGCTGCGCTAACCCTACTTTGTAGAAACGCGACGATTTGGGGTCGGCTATTCACACCCCCCTCTCTAGCCTCCGTACGAAGGATCCCAACTATCATCATCTTCTGCATGTGACACCACATACTATGTTATCTACAATATAAATTAATTGAACAACTACAAACAAATGTAGATAATTTGACCAAATATGATTCTTTATTCAAAACAAATGTTTACAAAAGCTTAGGCTTTCAGTATACACTCCAACACCTTCAAGCTAGCCACCGATGCTCCTACAGTTGGTATCAAAGCAAGGACGCTCTTCGAGGGACTAATCACTAAGAAGAAGAACATCATCAAATGACCGGCTCAAACATTCATCCACTTAAATTCGAAGGGGACTTCTCTTGGTGGAAGAAGAGAATGGAGGTATTCTTCGAAACCAATTTTGATATTATGCTAATCATGGAAAATGGTTTCGAAGTGCCTAGGGATCAAGACAATAAGATACTTGAGAAAACAAGGTGGAGCAAGAAGCAAAGGGAAGAACATTTAGCGAATTCGAAAGTCATCCATCATCTACTAAACGTCCTTCCCCAACAAAAAGTAACAAGGGTGGAAACCTACTCAATCGCCAAGGAGTTATGGGAAAAGCTAGTGGAGCTTCATGAAGGCACATCGGAGGCTAAATTGGCAAGAAGAGATCTTCTCCGAACTCAACTCAACAATGTAAAGCTTGAGAAGGGAGATAAGGTATCTACACTTCATGCTAAAATTAAAGAAATTTTAAATGGACTAACAAGTGTAGGTGAGAAACTCTCCAATCGAGACATCATAATGAAAGCCATCAATGCTTTCCCAAGAACCTCAACATGGAGCTACATTGTAGATTCATTCTACATTTCAAAGGATCTAGAGAAGAGCTCTCTAAATGAATTCTTCTCAACAATGGAACTTCACGAAACAAGGGTTGAAGGATTAGAAGGAGAAGCAAATAGATCAAGAGGTGTAGCTCTTGTGGCAAACAAAGGAAAGGGTAAGAAGAAGAAGTCTTCATCCCCACCATCATCCGAATCCGAAGAATCAAGCGCCTAAATGGATAGTGATCAAGAGGCGTATATGGCAAGAAAAATGAGAAGGACATTTAAAAGGTTTTCTACTAACAAATCTCATGCTAGGAAAAGCTCAAGAAACAAAAGTAGAACAAGGAGGGTAATTTGCTACAATTGCCAAGGAGAGGGACACATAAGAGATGATTATCCTCTCTTGAAGAAGAAGGAAGGGAAGAAGAAGGAGGAGAAGAAGACAAAAGAAAAAGGGAAGAAGGTCCAAAACCTAAAAGCAACATGGGATGATCCTTCATCGTCATCGGAGGAAGAAGAGCATCATGTGATAAATTTTGCTCTAATGGGAATTGATGATGTAGCCTCCACCTCATCCGAACAAAAAGAAGGAAGGAGCTCAAGTGAAGGTGAAGAGGGGAGCTCAAGTGAAGGGGAGGTCAAACTTTGGATTCGGACTTCTCGGTAAGTGAGGTACATAATCTTCCTCCTCATATTTTAATTAAAATTATTTCAAGCACAAATGATGACTTGTTCATGGCAAAAAGGAAAAACAAGTCTTTGAAACATGATATTAGCATGCTTGAAGAAAAATTAGGATTCATGTGTTCTAAGGACAACAATATGCATGGTTCTTTTAATTCTTCAAATGATTCATGTTTAGAAAAAGAAAATAGGAAATTAAGGGAAAAGGTAGAATACCTTACCAATGCCCTTAGGAAATTTGGAATTGGCTCTAAAACCCTAAATATGATTATTGGGAGCCAAAGGACAAGTTTTAAGAAAAATGGGATAAGATACAATGAACCAAACAATGAAAAGACCTATCATTGCCTACTTGCTAGGTGGCAATCCAAGACAAAGACCATAGATAGAAAATGGATCCCCAAGGAATATTTGGTTAACTCAATTAGAAAGAATTTCTATTGGATGCCAAAATCAATCCTCAAGGCTTAGAGGATTTTAGGTCAAGTCAACTATGGAAGTCATAAGTCCAATTTTTCCTATATGGTTGACTTGAGACCTTAAGGGGGAGCACTTAGCCTTGATAGAGATTCATGATCAAGAGGGCTAAGTAGATGTTACCTTTATCTCACAATGAGTTGTCTTCTTTTCTAACCATAAATGTGAGATATTAGGATGATACAAATAATTCACATATGCTTATGGCATTTTGATGAGTTATGTGATGTATTAAATTTTTAGTGATCATCGACCAACTATGGGGAAAGCAAATGTTTAATTAATCGACATCTTGCCCATAGATCATAGTTGGACATTTCAAATGTTTTTGAAAACAATTATATATTTTATTTACTATGGTATAGCTATATTAAAACATATGATTGCAAACTATGTTTCAATTTGATACAAAACTTGCATGTTTTAGATACTTTTGAGATTTGGTCAAAATTTTAAAAATAGGTTGATTTTTTCATGAAAACATATTTTTCCTAGTTAAAGGATATTTCAAGGAATATGTGCTCAAAATTTCATGATTTTTCGAATTTTTTAGAATTTTTTATGCATTTCTGAAGTTGGCCTCAAAAGGTTGAAATTTGAGTTCAGCATTTATCAGTCGACTGTGATAGGTACCAGTCGACTGGTACCAGCCTTTCAGCACTCTGAGGATTTTTTAAATCAATTTTTTGGTCCAAATTTAGTTGAAACTGATACCATAGTATGTGTACGTGTCTGGTACAATATTTTTGATGGTATCAAAGGGGGAGAAATGGGTAGGTTTAAGTTAGAAACCTACTTGTGTGCAAATCCTTGAACATTAAGGTTGAGAGTATGTGTTAAGGGGAAGCTTGGGTTTAATGCTTCATATTTTACATATTGTTAGTAATTTTCAGAGTTATTATTTGTGCTTAACTTAAACATATTGTCACACATCAAAAAGGGGGAGATTGTTGGTGCAATCGACCTAGGTTTGATGTGTGTGTCAAAGAGTTTAAGTTAGACTTTTATATGTATTTGATATGTGTTTGAATATTGCAGGACTTGGTGGAACACATGAGAACTTGGTGTGGCCAAGTGTGGAGAACTCATCCAAGGGCTCGGATCCTTGAGTCGGTGAAGGATGGTGAGGAAGACATCCGAGGGACCGCCGGATGAGGAGCAATGGGGTGGAGCTGAGGGAAGTGGACTTCAAGACAGCGTGAAGGATGGCATGGAGAGGAGCCGCGGGCTCGGGTGCATCTGAGGGACGAAGGCCGAGGAAGATGACTTCAAAGGCGACTCCGGAAAGGATGAAAGGAGTGAATGTACTGGGACCAGTCGACTGATCCAAATTCACAGAATGCACATAATGGTTATGTTGGATTGAGATGTGCTAGAGGGGGGTGAATAGTGCTCGCGGCTATTTCATTTTTCTATTATCGGAAAACTATCGGAGTTAAAACGTGCAGCGGAATAAGCAGAAATAAAATAAAGAAACACAGAGACACAAGGAATTACTTCGTTCGGAGCCTAAGGCGACTCCTACTCGAAGGCTTGCGATCCTTGATCGCTTTCCGTGGGCAACAACTATAAGCTCGATAAGAATTACAAACTAATTACAATGAAGTATTATAACAACTTTCTACCGACAACTAAAGAAGAAGAAAACAGAGCTCCGGGTCGTCGGGAGGTTGTTGCAGCACTTCTGGATCGTGTCGTTAGCAGCTAGATGCAAAGAAATCGCTTGGAAGTTGATTGATTAAGGTGCTGCTCAAAACCCCCTTATAAAGGGTGTTCAAGGCGCCTTGAAGGCTGTTCAAGGCGCCTCCATGCTGCCGAGTCCTCCGCGTGGATCAAGCTTGAACTGGTCAAAGTTCATCTGTATAAGGCGCCTTCCAAGGCGCCTTATACCTCCTTCAAGGCGCCTCCATGGGTGCTTCATAGCCAGCTCCAGCTTTGCACCCGAGGCGCCTCCAAGCTCCATGGAGGCGCCTCAAACACTGTTCATCCGAGGGAAAACTTCGTTATTTTGTACCTGCAAGACATGTTAGTCCCAAACAATATTCTGCACCACAAAGTTAGCATAAAACAACTGTATGAATATGATACTAAGTAATGACAGCCTTCGGACTGTCCAGGTCTGACTTTGAATTTCCATTCGGAAACCCTAGGTCGACCCAACGCCTACTGTTCCCTCTACGGGGAACGCGTCCTCACCTACTCCACTCAGGAGATTTACCTGCTACGAGTGCGATCCTCCAGATCGACTGGACTTTTGCTCAGCACTCGACGCTTCCGGACTTTCTGCTGGACATCCGCTTCCCGGCTAGTCCAATCTTTCACCTGGTTCGCGACACTAGGACTTTCCACCTAGGGTTACCACCCCCTAGGACTTTTGCCTGAAGCCATCGACCTACTAAGACTTTCCGCATAGGGTTACCGCCCCTATGACCTAGGGTTACCACCCCCTAGGGTTTTCCCTTTACCTAACCGCAACTAGGACTTTCCTGAAATACTCAAGCAGACTTGTTAGATCACAACAAGACTTAACTTTGAACCCTTTGTCATTATCAAAACTTGGGTTCGATCGTTGGATGCTTCCCGCACCAACAGGTTCTGTGCTTGTCGGCTGCGAACACCAGTCAACTGGTCATGGGACCAGTCGACTGGTATATGGTCGTTGGGCAGAAAAGACTTCTGCAGAGAGCCGTTGGCTGTGTCCAACGACTACATCAGTCGACTGGTGCATGGACCAGTCAACTGGTGTCGAGGTTTGAGTTGATTTGTGATCAACTCTCTCCTCTTATTTAAGGAATGCTTTGGGGCTTGAAGAAAGTTACTGGTGTTAATTATAAACCTTCTTAGTCTTGCCCAAAGCTTCCAAGTTCAATTCTCTTCCTCCCAATCTAAACTCCATCTTGTAAAGAGGAATAGATCATTTTGTGAGAGGTTTGCTCCACCGAGAAGGAGAAGCTTTAGCCGGAGATTGTCGGGGACTGATCCACCGAAGGATCAAGTGCTCGTCTACCTCAAGGACACGTCGTGGAGTAGGAGCATCATCTCCGAACCACGTTACATCGAGTGTGTTAGCATTTGTACTCTTATTTGCTTCTAATTGCTTTAGTTTTTGTATTTCCGCTACGCACTAACCTTTTGTAGAGAAGAAATCAATTTGGAGGTGGCCTAGCTATCCAACCCCCCTTCAAGCCGGCCACCGATCCTCCTACAGTGATATCTTAAGTTAGAAAAGTTAAAACATTCCTAACCTATCACAAACTTTTTCGAATTTCTCAAAACTTGAGAATTAACCCTTAAAAGACTTAAGCCTAACTTAAGAAAATTGTCAAACATCAAAAAGGGGGAGATTGTTGGTGCAATCGACCTCCAGGATTTCGATATTTGACAATATAACCAAGGGTTAACCCAAACAGGACCTGATGTTTGGGAGAGAGAAGTCTAGTTAGGACTAGATAACTAGCAAAGGTAAGTCTTAACCAAAGGTTAGGCAAAGTGGAACTCCCAGTGAGTGAAGTCGGGCCCTAGTGAGTGAAGCTAGGTGATGGAAGTCCCGGTAAGTGAAGTCGGACCCTAGTGAGTGAAGCAAGGTGGTGGAAGTTTCGGTGAGTGAAGTCGGGCCCTAGTGAGTGAAGCTAGGTGGTGGAAGTCCCGGTGAGTGAAGTCAGGCCCTAGTGAGTGAAGCTAGGTGGAGGAAGTCCTGGTGAGTGAAGTCAGACCCTAGTGAGTGAAGCTAGGTGAAGGAACTCCTGGTGAGTGAAGCCAGACAATAGAAGTCCTAATGAGTGAAGCTAGACAACCCTAGGAGGTAACCCTAGGTTATACTTGATATCTGTTAATATTGTGCTAACTCAGTGTTGCAGGGAAGCTCAGCTAGGTCGACAGGCTGACCAAGTAGCTAACACAAAGTCCAGACGGGTCGAAGGGCTGACCGGACGTCTGGCAGGTAAGTGGAGGTAAGTCACTGGAGAGGAGTGATTGTGAGGACGCATTCCCGGGAAGGGAACATTAGGCGTTGATCCGACTTAGACCCATTTTAGATATCTAAGTCAAGATCGTGACTAGATTCCGATCTTGAGGAGACGGAATCTAGCTAATACTCTGTTTGTTAACTTTAAACTATGCTAACACTTTTTTTGCAAAATAATATTATTTGCATTTTGCCTCGGACTAACTGTTTCTTGCAGGAGAAGGATTTTCCGGAGAAGAGTGGTTCGGGCGCTCGGAAGGGATTCGGGCGCCCGGGAGGGATTCGAGCGCCCGGAGGTGAATTTCTATCTGCAACGTCATTTTACCACGTGAAGCGCCCTGGTTGGCTCGGCTACGTCATATTCAGGGCACCTTGGAGGTTCCTGTTGGTGCGGTTAGCACTAACGGTCTAACTCAAGTTTTGATGAATGACAAAGTAGGTTAAGTTAGTTTTGTTGTTTTCTAACACTCTGATCGAGTGTGCAGGAGAAGTCTAGACAGGTCGACGGGCTGACCTGATGTCTGGCACGAAGCTCAGCTAGGTCGACGGGCCAACCAGATAGCTGACACGAAGTCCAAACGGGTCGACGGGCTGACCGGACGTTTGACACGAAGTCTAACTAGGTCGACGGGCTGACGAGATTGTTGGCACAAAGTCCAAACCGGTCGAAGGGCTGACCGGACGTCTGACAAGTAAGTGAAGGTAAGTCACTGGAGGGGAGTGACTATGAGGACACGTTCCCGGGAAGGAACTTAGGCGCTAATCCAACTTAGAACCATTTTGGAACTCTAAGTCGAGATCTTGACTAGATTCCGGTCTTGAGGAAATAAAATCTAATTAATACTCTATTTGTTGAACTTAAAATTGTGCTAACACTTTGTTTTGCAGGACATATGTATTATATATTTGCCTCCGGACTAACGTTTTCTTGCAGGAAGGAGGATGCTGGAAAACTAGGGTCCGGGCGCCCGGGATGGTTCCGGGCGCCCGGGATGGTTCCGGGCGCCCTGAGGTAAATATTTATCCCCAACGACATTTCACCGCGTGTAGATCACTGATTGGCTCGGCTACGTCACAACCAGGGTGCCCTGAAGGTTCCAGGCACCCCGAACCTCATTTATAAGGAGGGTCAAGGCTGGAGTCAAAGAATCAACTCATAATCTAATCTCTTATGCTCCTGTGACGCTGCGAGGCTCGGACAACGCGTTGTTCCTCTAGTTTCTTTCTTTGTCGGTATTGTTTTATTTTGTCATTAGCATTCTTGTACTTAATTTGTAATCAAACTTTCGAATTGCTAGTAAATTGGCCATCGAAAGCACCCTTGTGTGCGGGCCTTAGAGTAGGAGTCGACACAGACTCCGAACCAAGTAAAACCACTTGTGTCACTCTTTTATTCACTTTATTATTTTCTCCTGCGTACTCTATCAAAAGTTTTTTATCGTTATTCACCCCCCTTTAGCAAAACTCACAATCCAACAAGTGGTATCAGAGCAGGTACCGCTCTGATTTGGTGCAACCACCAGTCAAACAAGAGGGTGAAATTTTTTTTCCATTTTTTTCAGCTTTTCAGTTTTTTCACATAATTCCAAACTGGTACTATTAGCTTTTTGGAAATATTTTCTCGTGCAGTTTGTTGGATAGTAGAGTTTCTCTAGAGGGGGGGTGAATAGCGATTTAGAAATTTTGAAAGAGTACGCAGCGGAAAAAGAATAAATGACACAAGAAAAATGACACCAAGATTTTTACTTGGTTCGGAGTCTTTGGCGACTTCTATTCCAAGACCCGCATACAAGGGTGCTTTCGATGGGCAATCACTATCATTTCGTAAATGATTACAAAGATGAAGTACAATTAGAAAACAGTAAAGTATACCAACGAAAAGGAAACACAGAACTTCTGAAGCTTTGGTTCGTTGGAGTGACAGAGCGTAGTTAAAGTGTGAGCAGCGTACAAGAGCATCGATTGATCTGTTCGAGTTGTGTTTTGAAACTGCACCTCGAGGCTCCTTTTATAGTCTCTGCAATACTAATCCAGATCCTCAAAGATCGGGATCTGTGTTGACCCGAAGCGGATCAGTCGACCGATCCCCGATTCGGTCAACCGATCAGATGACTTCCACCACATCCGATCCGCTCGCTCCAT
The DNA here is from genome assembly GCF_018446385.1 of Zingiber officinale. Taxonomy (NCBI): domain Eukaryota; kingdom Viridiplantae; phylum Streptophyta; class Magnoliopsida; order Zingiberales; family Zingiberaceae; genus Zingiber; species Zingiber officinale. The sequence continues at coordinate 43,031,144 of NC_056000.1, forward strand.
TTCGATCTTATCAACTTATATCCCCGGTTTGGTCGACCGATAACCACGTTCGATCGACGGATCAGCTGCTCTAACCCAGTCCACCCGGCCTGATCCAGTCGACGCTCATCCTCGGTTCGGTCGACGGATAACCACGTTCGGTCCTGGTGTACCTTGATCAGCTGATCCATTCCGATCCCCTGGTCGAACCGGGTTCATCCACTGGAGCTCTGATCAGCTGCTGCTTGGGGGTTCGGTCGACCAATCCAAACGTTCGGTTGATCGATCTCGGTCAATTCTAACCCTGCACAAAAATATTAGTTTCCTGCAAAACAGAGTTAGAACAGAATATAATTAAACAAAATATTAATTAGATTCCATCTCACCGAGATCGAAATCTAATCGAGATCTCGATTTAGAGTTCCGAAATGGTTCTAAGTCGGGTCGGTGCCTAAGTTCCCTTCCCGGGAACGCGTCCTCACAGTCACTCCCCTCCAGTGACTTACCTCCACTTACCTGCCAGACGTCCGGTCAACCCTTCGACCCGTTTGGACTTCGCGCCAGCTATCTGATCAACCCGTTGACCTAGCTGGACTTCGTGCCAAACGTCCGATCAGCCCGTCGACCCGTTTAGACTTCATGCCAGCTATCCGATCGGCTCGTCGACCTAGCTGGGCTTCGAGCCAAACATCAGGTCAGCCCATTGACCTATCTGGACTTCTCCTGCACACTCGGTCAGAGTGTTAGATAACAATGAAACTAATTTAACCTATTTTATCATTCATCAAAACTTGGGTTAGACCGTTAGTGCTAACCACACCAACACAGTTAATCTAAATTGGTGCAACACCAATTTAGTTCTTTCTATTACTTCTATTTCTTCCCGCACTACTAATCCAAGACCAAGTCTTGGGACGTTGCTTATCTAGTTGCTTTCTTGTGTGTAGGATGTCTCAGATTGAAGGCTTCAACATGGTACGTCCTCCCCTATTTAACGGGGATAATTTTTCATACTGGAAGAAAAGAATGGAAGTCTACCTGAAGATGGACTTTGACCAATGATTCAGTGACACAAAAGCCTACTGAGCACCAGTTGACAACTCTGGAAATCCACTTGATCCGAAACAATGGACTCCGGACATGAAGAAGAAAGCATCGACGGAGAACAAGGCAATCAACATGCTACAATACGGACTGACAAGGGAAGAGCTGAACCGGGTAGGACTGCACCGGAACACGAAAGAACTTTGGAATGAATTGATCGAGCTGCATGAAGGAACCAGCGACGCTAAGGTAACGAAATGAGATTTGTTATTAAATAGAATGTTTAATATAAAAATACAAGAAGGAGAAATGACGAGTCAGCTGCACGTGAGGATCAAGGATGTCCTCAACGGACTCCACGCGATAGGCCACCAGATGGAAAATTGAGATCTGACAAGGTACGCGTTAAACGTATTTCCGCGCAATAATTTGTGGGCATCTATCTTGGATGCTACAAAATTTCTAAAAATCTATCTAAGATAAAATTAGACGAACTATTTTATGAATTAGAATTACACGAACAGACTAACGTCGAAACTGAAAAAGGTATTGCCCTGTTTGCAGGTTCCTCCAAGGAAAAGACAAAGAACAAGTCTGAACCCGATGAAGATTCTGACCACGATTATGAAGATGAGGAGCACCTGGTAAGGAAAATGTTCACCAGGAGGAAGAAGAGCTTCAACAAGAAGGACCTGCAGAAGATCAACTCTTCAACTGAACAAAGGAATGTGACGTGCTTCGGGTGCAACAAGAAGGGTCACTACAAGAACAAGTGCCCAAGATTAAAGAACGACAAACCGAAGACAACAAAAAAGAAGGCCCTCAGAACGACGTGGGACGACTCTTCCTCGGACGAATCGGAGGCCGAAGATCAGAAGCACCAGAGTCACCTCGCACTGATGGCCTGCGAAGCAGAGTCGGAGGACGAATCGGAAGACGGGTCCGAACCCAAATCGAACCACGAGTCCATACTCATTTCTGAAGGTCCCGAAGAGGTATACCTAAATTTAAATAGAAAGTTTTTTAAAATTATTTCTTGTTTAAATAGAAAATTAGTTAAATTAGAAGATGAAAACAAATTACTCCTTGAGGGGAACCAAAACCTCAAGGAACAAATTATAAAAAATAATCCAACCCCAGATCTAACACTTGAGGAGGAGAATTTATCACTAAAAATATAAATTAATAAATTAAAAGAAATGCTAGAAAAATTTACAACAAGATCTAAAAATTTAGATTTAATCTTAAATAATCAAAAAGCAATTTATAACAAAATCGGACTTGGCTATAAGTCAAGTTCAAATAAAACATTTAAATCATTAATAACCCAACATAAATCAATAAGTAAAGCTTGGGTTTCAAAAGCGTGTTTAACCACGCAAGTAGGACTTAACCAATATTACATACCCAAAGAAAAAATACATGATATAAAATCAAATAAAACAAATCAAAAATTAAAATACAAACCTAGACCAACAAATTCAAAATCTAAATATTTTAAACCACACCAAGACCTAGAATATCATCAAGTAAACTATAATTATAAAAAGAACATACATAAACCAAGAACCAAGAATTAAATAAAGGCCAATAATTCAAGGGGAGACTCCAGAATAGCTGACACCTCCAAAACCAACCTATCCGGCAGGGTAACCCAAACTAATCTACCTGGCAGGGTAATTAGGACTAATTAAGAAAAGGTTCAAGTTTAACTTGACCTATGGTACTGGTGAAGTTTTGGATGATAGCACGTTAGGAAAACTTAGTCTATGCATGTCTAGGAAGATATGACTTCAACCTGGTACATTTGGCTAAGTGAAACTGACCGAAGCTACCCTTTATGGATCCTAACTAGTTAGACCAAGATTTTGTACTAAATCTAGTGGATAGGACTATTTGAAAAATCTTGAAGGCATGGTTACTCTAATGATGTTCAAGTGGCTCACCATAGTCCAGAAGTTTATCTAGAGAATGCACATTTGTTGTACCCAAAGCTAAACTTGAATCTAATACAAAGTTAAACTGGTATCAAAATTGAACCAAATTTATCTCACAAAATTATAGGATTCCATGATTGAAAACGTAGATCGGGTGAGATGACTAAGGACTCAATTAAAATTATAATTAAATTAAATTATAATTAAATTAAATTAAAATAAATTAAAATTAAATTAAATTAAATTAACCTTAAAAATTATCTTAAAAACTCTTTTAAAAACTTTAAAAATCTTTTTAAAAATTATATTAAAAACTCTACTAAAAACTTTAAAAATCTTTTTAAAAATTCTTTTAAAAACTCTTTTTTAAAAAAACTTTAAAAACTCTTTCAAAATCCTTTTTAAAATTATTTTAAAAAACTCTTTCAAAAACTTTAAAAATCCTTTTAAAAACTTTTTCAAAAACTTTTAAAATCCTTTTAAAAACTCTTTCAAAAATTTTAAAAATCTTTTTAAAAATTATTTTAAAAAACTCTTTTGAAAACTTTAAAAATCCTTTTAAAAAATTATTTTAAAAAATATTAAAATTAATTAATTTTTTTAATTAACTTAAGATTTATGTTAAAACTAACCTTAAGATTTTCTTAGCCTGAACTTAGACTAATTCTAGTCTCTACCTATTGTAGGAAATCAAGTGGATTTTGGATAGTAGTTGCTCCAAACATATGACTGGAGATCACATCAAATTCACCCAACTTACTTACAAAAGCTTAGGGACAGTTACCTTTGGAAACAATGGTAAACTAAAGATAATTGGTATAGGTAACATTGAGCTAAAATCTGACTTCATTATTACAAATGTCTTACTTGTCGAAAATTTCAAGTATAATCTCCTAAGTATCAGTCAATTGTGTGACACTAGGTATAAGGTTAGGTTCTTATCTTCAGAATGTCTAATCAAGTACCTAGATAATCCTAAAATAAGTCTAAAAGAGTTTAGAAAAGACAACATCTATGCAATTAACTTAACAACTTCTTTAATTAAGTGTTATTTAACACAAAAAGAAGAAACATGGTTATGGCATAGAAGAATGTCACACACCAATTTCAGAAATATAAGTAAATTAAAAGGATTAGTTAGAGGCTTACCAAAATTACCTAACTTAGACTCAACCATATGTAATGGTTGTTAACAAGGCAAATAAACAAAATCTACCCACAAACCAATTAACCAATCTCAGACTAATTCAATACTAGAACTTTTACATCTAAACCTGTTTGACTCCCATGGAGTCAAGTCTGTAAACAGTAATTTATATTGTCTAGTAATAATAGATGACTACTCTAGGTTTACTTGGGTAAAATTCTTAAAAAATAAGGATGAAACCTTTGAAATTTTTACAAATTTTTGTAAACAAGTTGAAAACGAAAAAGATCTTAAAATTAAAAGAATTAGAAGTGATAATGGGGGAGAATTTAAAAATCATAATTTTAATAAATTATGTCTTGAAAATGGTTATCATCACGAATTTTCATGCCCTAAAACCCCTCAACAAAATGGGATTGTAGAAAGAAAAAATAGAACTTTACCTGAAGCCTCCAGAACTATATTAAATGAATATAATCTTCCCAACTATTTTTGGGCAGAAGCTGTTAGTACAGCCTGCTACGTGAAAAATAGAACAACTCTAAATAAAGTACATAATAAAACCTTTTTCGAAGTTTATTATAACAAACAGCCCAATATAAAATATTTTAAAGTATTTGGGTGCCCAGCTTTCATCTTAAACACAAGGGAATATTTAGGGAAATTTACCTCTAAAGTAGAAAATGGGATTTTTGTGGGATACTCACTTAACAGTAAGGGATACAGAATATATAATAAGGTTACATTAAGAATTGAAGAAACCACCAATGTAAAATTTGAGGAATCTAAACCAAACTTAGATCAAACCTAACTTCAGCCAATTGAGTTCATTCAAAGCAATAGTAATCAAGAAGGAAACAATCAACACTTAAATCATGAAGAAGAAGAAAGAACTCAAGAAAATCAACCTCCTAGAACCATAAGAGTCAACCCAAATCATCTAACTGACCAGATAATTGGTGATCCAGATCTACAGGTTCAAACTAGGTCATCCTTTATGAACCTAAGTCAAATTTCTTTAATTTCAAAACTTAAACCTAAAACCATAGCTGAATCCTTGCTTGATCCAGACTGGGTCATAGCTATGCAGGAGGAACTAGCTCAATTTGAGCAGAATGAAGTCTAGGACTTAGTACACCACCTAAAAACAAAAAGGTAATAGAAACAAAATGGGGTTTTAGAAATAAACTTAATGAAACTGGGGAAATTACTAGAAATAAGGCTAGGCTAGTCGCCAAGGGGTTTAGTCAAGTTGAAGGACTTGACTATGATAAAACTTATGTCCCAGTAGCTAGACTAGAGTCCATTAGAATGTTACTCAGCTATGCAACCCTTAAAGGGTTTAGACTATATCAAATGGACGTCAAATCAGCCTTCCTAAACGGATTAATAAAAGAAGAAGTCTATGTAGGACAACCACCTGGGTTTAAACGTCTAGAACACCCTGAGTATGTATTTAAATTAAAGAAAGCCTTATATGGACTTAAACAAGCACCTAGGAGATGGTATGAAAGGTTAACCTCTTACCTTATATCCAAAGGGTTTAACCAGGGTCAAATCAACCCTATTCGTTAAATTAATAAAAGAGGATATATTTATAGCCCAAATTTATGTAGATGATATAATTTTTGGGTCAACTAATTCAGAATTTTTAGATGAATTCACAAAGTTAATGGAACAAATATTTGAAATGAGTCTAGTAGGCAAGTTAACCTACTTTTTAGGATTACAAATTAAACAAACAAATGAAGGTAATTATATTTATCAAAAAAATACACTAAAGAATTACTTAAAAAATTTGGAATGGAAAACACTAAAGAAATAAAAACACCTATGGCAGTAAACACAATCCTAGATAAAGATGCAAATGGAAAATCAATTGACCTAAAATACTATAGGAGTGCCATAGACAGCCTACTATACTTAACTGCAAGTCGACTCGACATCTTATTTGTAGTTAGTATGTGTGCTAGATACCAAACCTGTGCTAAAGAATCACATTTGACTCAAGTTAAAAGAATCTTTAGATACCTCAAAGGAACAACAACTATAGGTATTTGGTATCCTAGAACTAATAATTTTGAATTAATAGGGTATTCTGACTCAGATTATGCTGGGTGTAAATTAGACCGTAAAAGCACAAGTGGTGGATGTCAACTACTAGGTCCATCACTTGTTAGCTGGTTTAGTAGAAAGCAACACTGTGTTGTTCTATCTACATCTGAGTCAGAATATATAGCCATAGGAGAATGTGTTGCACAACTATTATGGATGATGCATACTTTAAAAGATTTCAACTTAAACCTTACACATGTAAAAGTATTAATTGACAATATTAGTTCAATCAATTTAACAAAAAATCTAATGCATCATTCTAGAACCAAACACATTGAAATTAGGCATCACTTTATCAGGGATCATGTCACTAAAGGAGACATTAAACTCAAGTATATTGAGTCAAAATCTAATTTAGCTGATATATTTACTAAACCCCTCCCTAAAAGTGAGTTTAACAATCTACTTAGAAAATTAGGGATATGTCTAATAGATTAGGAATGTTAAAATTATTTTTAAAAATGGCTATTTTCAAATTCTAAGGTAAAATGTTTTCAAAATTCCCTACTTTTAGTATTTCAAAATCAGTTTTAGCCTTAGACTAGAATAATCCCTTAGAAAACATATTTCCCTAGAGATAGTACTTGAGCATCTCACCAACATCCTAGGATTCTCTTGTTTGTGATTGCCAAACATAGAAAGGGGTGAAATGCATAGGCAAATTGCCTAGACTTAAGATGCTTATGTCAGTGCATCGATATAAGTCTGAGTGTTAAATATCAAACAGATATTAATCAGGTTAAGTCATTCAGTTTAGTCAAACACTACCTGATGCTTAGATTTAACTTAACTAACCAAGTGAAAGCTGCTATCCTCTAAATAGTCAGTGAATAGCTAACTGGTTAGACAGATTTTATAATATCAGGTTCAGGGGGAGGTTAACTATTTTTATTTACTTATTTTAAAATTAATTTTTGCAAAATACCTCTTTTTAATCAAGTCAAAACTAAGTGTTCAAAATTTTAAAACTAGTTTTCGAAATCAGTTTTGAAAGTTAAAATTATTTTTAACCAACTTTTCAAATTTCTGATTTAAACCTTCCAAACCTAGTTTTTAAAAAAAATAGTTTTGAAAATTGGAGTCCTCAATTTTTGAAAATCATATTTGAATTTCAAAACATATTTTTTAAAATTTATCTAAAAGATTACAAAATCAGATCTTATATTTTTTAAGTTTTTACAAACTCAAACTTGATTTTGGAAATTGATTTTGAAACTAAGATTTCCTTAATTGGATTGTTTTAAACTTAGATTTAAAAAATTATTTTTGTTTTCGAACTTTAAACTTTTTAAACTTAATTTTGAAAATCATGTTTTCTACTTAGTTTTGTTATTTAGACCTTCTAAGCTTAGATTTGAAAAGTTGACTTTGAAAAATAAGTTTTGTAACTTAGATTTTTTTATATATAATTTGTTTTGAAAATTATAATTTTAAAAAATATATATTTTTTTAAAAATTGAAAGTTACAAACTTAAAATTGAAAACAGATTTTACTTAGTTTCAAAAGTTAGTGTTGAAAGTTGGATTTTACAAACTAAGTCTTGAAAAAATAAAATCTTATTTAGTTTTGAAAGTTAAATCATTTTCTATGTTATACTTCCCCAAGATAATCTGACTTACATTTCTAAAAAAAAAATTACCTTGCATTTTTCTTAACTTGTTGTTCTATGTTATTTTGATGAATGCCAAAGGAGGAGGGTTAGATGGTTAAGTTAGTTAAACAAACAAAAAAAACAACAAAACTTAAAAGCTAACTTAAACAACCAGGTTAAGTACTTTATGTTTGGTTTCTTACATGCATATTTATCACTAACTTAACCAAGTTGTCATTGCATCAAAAAGGGGGAGATTGTTGGTGCGGTTAGCACTAACGGTCTAACTCAAGTTTTGATGAATGACAAAATAGGTTAAGTTAGTTTTGTTATTTTCTAACACTCTGATCGAGTGTGTAGGAGAAGTCTAGACAGGTCGACGGGCTGACATGATGTCTGGCACGAAGCCCAGCTAGGTCGACGGGTCGACCAGATAGCTGGCACGAAGTCCAAACGGGTCGACGGGCTGACCGGACATTTGGCACGAAGTCCAGCTAGGTCGACGGGCTGAACGGATAGTTGACACAAAGTCTAGATCGGTCGAAGGGCTGACCGAACGTCTGGCAGGTAAGTGAAGGTAAGTCACTAGAGGGGAGTTACTGTGAGGACGCGTTCCCGGGAAGGAACTTAGGCGCTAATCCGACTTAGAATCATTTCGGAACTCTAAATCGAGATTTTGACTAGATTCCGGTCTTGAGGAGACGGAATCTAATTAATACTCTATTTGTTGAACTTAAAACTGTGCTAACGCTTTGTTTTGCAGGACATATGTATTATATATTTACCTCCGGACTAATGTTTTCTTGCAGGAAGGAGGATGCTGGAAAACTAGGGTTCGGGCGCTCGGGATGGTTTTGGACGCCCTGAGGTAAAAATTTATCCCCAACGTCATTTCGTCGCGTGGAGATCACTGATTGGCTCGGCTACGTCACAACCAGGGTGCCCTGAAGGTTCCAGGCGCCCCAAACCTTATATATAAGGAGGGTCAAGGCTGGAGTCAGAGAATCAACTCATAATCTGATCTCTTATGCTCCTGTGACGCTGCGAAGCTCCGACAATGCGATGTTCCTCTAGTTTCTTTCTTTATCGGTATTGTTTTATTTTATCATTAGCAATCTTGTACTTAATTTGTAATCAAACTTTCGAATTACTAGTGAATTGCCCATTGAAAGCACCCTTGTATGCGGGGCTTGGAGAACGAGTCGACACAGACTCCGAACCAAGTAAAACCACTTGTGTCACTCTTTTATTCACTTTATTATTTTCCGTTGCGTACTCTATCAAAAGTTTTTTATCGCTATTCACCCCCTCCCCCCTCTAGTGAAACTCACGATCCAACAGTTCCAGGCGCCCCAAACCTCCTATATAAGGAGGGTAAAGGCTGGAGTCATCAAAACACGGAAGATCTACTCCTCTGTGCTCCTATGGCGCTGCGAAGGCTCTTCGACAAGTTCTACTTTTCTGTTTCCTTTTAATTATTGTCGGTTTTTCGTTTCTAATTAATTCCTATACTTCAATTCTGTAATTACCTTTCAAATAATTAGTGTTTGCCCATCGAAAGTACCCTTGTGCGCGGGCCTTGGAGTAGGAGTCATCAAAGGCTCCGAACCAAGTAAAAAACAACCTTTGTTAGCATTCCTTTACGCTTTTTATCTTTACTTTTCCGCTGTGTGCTCTACGATTTTTTTTTTTTTTTTTTGCATCGCTATTCACCCCCACCCCCCTCTAGCGAAACTCTTCGATCCAACATTATCTTCTTTCATCAAAGGCAAAGTTCAATAAATCGTCGTTTGGTTGATCGTACAGGTCGATTTTGCTCAAAAAGAATACCCATCGGTCGCCTTCTATAATGGTTGCCGCTAATGACATCACTCGTCGGCTATCTCTCACAAATACTCCTGATTCATCTTCCAAACAACGCACAGTTATGTGCTCTTCGACTAAGGCTGAATAGCGCGTCATTGCGTCTGCGACATCTGAGATCTAATGGATTAAGTCACTTTTGACAGATCTGCTTCTTCCGATTACCACGCTTGTTGTGCTTTTCACTAATAATTTAGGCCTCCAGACTGCGAGTTACTCATATTTCTGCTCAGCATCAGTTGGCTGATGCACTTACCAAGTCACTTTCTCGACCTCGGCTGTTTGCTATTTGTAACAAGATTGATGTCATTTCTAGGACACCATCTTAAGAGAGCGTATTAGGAAATAATTATGTTGGTGCAACCTTAGGTCAAGGTTGACCTGGTTGACCCGACTTGAGTTGACCTGACTCGAGTTGTATTTTGATGTTTGACGAGAATAGAAAAGTTGTATCTTGATGTTTGACAAGAATACAAACTTGGGAGATTGTGGGTGCAACCTTCGGTCAAGGTTGACCTGGTTGACCCGACTTGAGTTGACTTGATTCGGTAAAGTCCAAGTATGGAGACTTGGCACGGGAAAAGTCCAAGTATGGAGACTTGGCACGGAAAAGTCCGAGCAGGGAGCTTGGCACGGGGAAAAGTCCAAGTATGGAGACTTAGCACGGAAAAGTCCAAGCAGGGAGCTTGGCATGGGAAAAGTCCAAGTATGGAGACTTGGCACGGAAAAGTCCAAGCAGGGAGCTTGGCACAGGAGAAGTCCAAGTATGGAAGCTTGGCATGGGAAGTCGGAGAGGGCTCGGCAGCTCGTTCTCCAGACTAGGTCAGAGAGGGCTCGGGAGCCTGCTGGACTGGACGAAGTCGGAGAGGGCTCGGCACTCGTTCTCCTGACTAGGTCGAGAGGCTTGGGAGCTCGTTCTCTGGACCAGACAGAGTTGGAGAGGGCTCGGTAGCTCATTCTCCTGACCAGGTCAGAGAGGGGTAGCTCGTTCTCCGGACCGGATGAAGTCGGAGAGGGCTGTAGCTCGTTCTCCGGACCGGATGAAGTCGGAGAGGGCTCGTAGCTCGTTCTGACTAGGCCGAGAGGGCTCGGTAGCTCGTTCTCTGGAGCGGATGAAGTCGGAGAGGGCTCGTAGCTCGCTCTCCGACTAGGCCGAGAGGGCCCCAGCTCGCTCTCCGGACCGGACGTGGAAGTCGGAGAGGGCTCGGTAGCTCGTTCTCGGACTAGGCGGAGAGGGCTCGGTAGCTCATTCTCTCGACCGGACATGGAAGTCGGAGAGGGCTCGGTAGCTCGCTTCCCGCACTAGGTCGAGAGGGCTCGGTAGCTCGCTCTAGACCGGAAGGCTTTAGGATTTAGGGCTAGGAAGCTCTAAGGCATTGGATCGGTCCGGTGACCGATCCAAAGGATAGAGGTTTCCCGATCGGTCCGGTGACCGATCAAGAATAAGCAACGAAGCCACAGATCCGTCAAACTCGATGAAAATCGTAGTTATCGATTATTGCTCGATCGGTCCACGCCGATCGAGCTTTAAAGCCAACCTCAGAGATGGCCGACCGGTCCGGGACCGATCGCTTAGGGCCTGATCGGTCCACGCACCGATCAGATGGCTCCTGCATCGATCAAGGTGGAGCCTGATCGGTCGTGCCCAGCCGCCAGACACAACGACTAGATTTCGTTGCTCTTTGTCTTCTTCACAGTGCAGCAGGATATATATCGAGGTCGAGGGCCTCTATAGGAACACTTCTTGCTCTTCCTCCCGATCGCGCTTTCTTGCTGAGCTCTCCTTCTGAAGCTTCGTGTGAGCTTCCTTGACTGATCAGCTGTTGGCATCATCCGTGAAGTTGCTGCTTCATCAACGGACTGCAGTCGATGAGAAGAAGGCAAGCAAACTTGGTAGAGTGTATTTACATTCATATTATCCATTGTTTCTTGCTTTATTTCTTGTACTCCTTTATTGCTGTTGCAAAAGAGATTGTGGCGAGGTTTCTCCACCCAGAAGGAGTTCTTATTAGCCGGTTTTCCGGGGTCTCATCCACCGACGGATTGATAGGATTCGTCCACCTTACGGACACGCCGAGGAGTAGGAGTATCATCTCCGAACCTCGTTACATCATCGTGTTTGAGGTTTGATCTTCTCCACTTTCGTTTCTACATTGTACTTCCGCTGCGCTAACCTAAATTGTAGGAAGAAACGATAATTTGAGGTCGGCTATTCACACCCCCCCTCTCTAGCCGCATCCGAAGGTCCTAACAAATTATTATAAGTAAATAGTTATTTATTTCCTAGTTATTAGGGAATAATTATTATTAAAAAATAGTTATTTGTTTCCTAGTTATTAGAAAATAATTATTATTAGGAAATACTTATTATTTTCCTAATTTATGTATTTCTTATTTTCACTTGTAATGATATTTATATATATCATATGTTATCATTAATAATATGTGTGAATTCTATTGTCAATAGTTGTCATGCGTAAAGGACATGAGCATGGAAGAAGCAAGTAAAGTCGGCGGCCAGCTCCAAGTAATTTTAATTCTTCTACGCCCTTGGAAGTAAGGATGCCCCACAGACTGAGACAATAGGTTCATACAAGGATGTTGCTGTCAATAGAACTGAGATCAATTTTCAGCAGGTACGGAATGTTCCGCTGGTTGCCTCAACCTCTCATTGCACGCACTGATATTGATAGGCTAAGCCCCTCATGATTTACCTCCTTTTCAGATAGTGGGGAGACACTTTGAAGAGTAGGGATGCCAAATTCTTTCGGACTTGATGGAATATCTGATATCCAACCCGAATGAAGGAGGGTATGAAGGGATTATTAATATATGATATTAGACCCGAATATCCGATTAAAATTATTTTATTCCCAAAATCTACTAATCTTTTTTATACATGTTAGGAGTAGGTTATATAGATATTTAATCTATTTTTTTAATTATATATATATAACATGATGTTAATTCTAATATACTTTTGTTGAATGAAATAATTAGATAAATATAAGAAAAATTATTAGTATAGAAGATATTCAATTTTTAATTCTTTAATGAGTATGAGTATGAGGATAGATATCTGATTCCTATGGAAATTAAAACGGAAGATATGGAATTCGATCTGAATCAGACCCTTGTCATCCCTATTAAAGAGGAGTAGAGATCCTTAGATCCGCATTAGGTGGATCAAGGTCTTGATATAATGCAGTGATCAACGACCTCCGCCTGCTAATCTCGTCTATCACTATCCTTAGTCTAGGAGGATATTATGATAGGTAGGACTAGAGGATCTTGCTTGTATTAAAGAGGTCACTAAGGTGATGATTTTAGGTTTTACAACTAATATAATAAGAAATAAGGAATAACATTATAACATCTATTAACTAAGTGTTACACATTATATTAATTTAAGGTAGCTACTTAATGTTGGGATGAGAGATATTTTGGAGGTAATTTTTTTAATTATTTTTTTGAAAAAGGAGCTTTTTATGATATATTATAATTGCGAACGCCCTTTTATCCAGAACTTTATTTTAAAAAACAAGAATTAAATCTCTCTAATTTTATTATTATTAAAATAGGTTATATTTATTAAAACTATTAAAAGAAACGTCCTATTTTTTTGTTTTAATTTTTTATAACACTGCCATTTAATTAAAGCTTAATATTTTTCACTAAAATTCTATTATAATGTGAAACATAATGTTAATTAAAATTACATGAACAATTATGAAAATTATTTTAACATTAGTGAAAATTAATTTCACACTATTAAAATTGTTATAATATTAATTTTAGTTTAAATTATGAAAAATTTGAGTGAAAGTATAAATCTAAAAGAAAATTGAGGGGGGTGCTTTATATATATATATATATATATTTATTTATTTATTTATTTTTTTAAAATAATGAAAATAAGGAACTTTTTTGTTTTTAACAAAAAAGAAAACACTTTGAGACTGTTAAAATTCATCAGACGGTCGAGATTTATCCTCTCCTGCTTATATATCCTTCCACCTCCGTCTTCGTCGTGTCCACTCTCCCTCAAATCGCACCACCGCCCGCCTCAGCTCGCCTTCCTTTACCGCCCTCTCGCATCTCCGGCGAGATAGTCGGAGAAGAGGAAACGAGGGATGATTCTGGGAAATTGGGCGAGGCCTCCAAGTAGGCGGAGCGGTAGCTCGGCGGAGTTCATTGCCCCTCATGCTTCCTCTGCCGCCGTCGTCTTCGATGTAGAGGCTCTCCGGTCGTCGGATGACCATGTGATCGGAGGGAAAGATATCTCTCCGGTTTCGCCGTATCTTCTGCCATCGCACCACGGAGTCGACGTATCCGGCGTCTACATCGAGGATCCGACCGTAGCCGCGCCGGCGCCCTTTTTGCGTGCCTGTGGGCTCTGCAGCCGCCGCCTCGGGCCTGGCCAGGATGCCTACATGTACAGGTAGGGTTCCATGTTGCTGCTGCTTTTGGTACCATAAAAGAAGACTAACATTTGGGGGGCCTTTTCCTGACTGCGATGCACGATTTTTCGCCTTCTAGGGTTTATTTTGTTTTCCATGTTTTTGAATTTGATTCGATCGAGGTGGACATGTTTAATCCTTCTCTTCAAATTCTCTCTTCGATACTCCCCTCTTCTTTCTCCTTTCTTATTCGGCGCCATGCCTAGTTTCTTATTCTCGTATCCTTCAAAAGCTAGATCTCCCCCTTTTCTCAACGATCGCGAGAACAACCCCGACGATCCTGTGCCATCAAATTTCTGATGCAATCAAAAGATAATGGATTCATTCGCGTGCCATCTTTCATCTTGCAGGGGTGACATCGCCTTCTGTAGCTCGGAGTGCCGGCAGCAGCAGATTAGCAAAGATGAGCAGAAGGAGAAGTGTTCTTTGATCTCCATGAACAACAGCCCTTCTCTGGCAAGTAATTGCTCCAACCAATCGGACAGCGGAGGAACAATCCCTTCAGCCACTTGAGCAATTCCATCAACCTCTCCGCCTGTAAAAAATTCTCAGAACTGATATCTATCTACACATCTAGATTTCTACACAGGGCAGCTTAACGATTTCCTGAAGTTATTGAATTTGCATGGTTCTGTGTATGAGAAGTTGGATTTCAGAAACTTGTGATTGTAATATAGATGTGAAATAGCAACCTATATTTCTTCATCGCACAGCTATTCATGGGGTGAAGCTAACTATGATGTTTTGCAGGTTAATAGGAATGCTTTCTCATCGTGTTTCTGAGCAAAGATCAGACATTTTGGATGGTTGATTGATTGATGAAGAAGATACACTCGCTAACTATCACTGAGTTTTTTATATATATATAAAAAATCTTTACTAATTAAATTAATATTGATGGATATTTATAAAAAATGGTGAAATTATCATTTAAAAAATTAAAGTCATTTTAAATTTGAATGGTTGATGTAATAGCTATTAATTGCAACAGCTTCTCAATAATTAGGGATAGCTATTAATTGAAAGTCACTTTTAAAAAAGAAGAGCCATTTTGATGATTTAGTTAATTAGGGATAGCATTTTGATTTTTGCCTAACTACTAATGCAATCAGTAATTTACTAAGTGGAAATCTAGAGATAATATTTGTTTAGATTGATGCATTAGAATTATATGCACTAACTCTAAACCGTCCACTGATAATTTCACATCATTGAAAAGGATTTCACCCAACATTGATTTGTATGGCTTTAATCACTCGATCACGTCGACTCGATGGCCAATAGAAGTGCCCATTGAGTGGTTGGACCGACCAGACATTGCATAGTCAGTCGAGGTCCAGCTTGATCTAAACACACACGGGTTGGGTTGAGCCCAATCCTAAAGGAGGTTCATGGTTTATCAGGCTATTCCCTCCTAGTAAACAGACCCCTGAATGGAAAAAGTCTCTAGTTCTCGTGGTTGCCAGGCTTTTGCCTCTGATAAGAACTGAAAAGTTCTTCATCTTTTGCGTTGGCAGTTGGCTCTAACTCTGAGCACTTCGCCATTATTATAATTAAATTAATATATTTTAAATTTAAATTATTCTTTAAAAAATATATTTTAAAATTTCTTATTATTATTAAATAACTTTTAATTGTTATTAAAAATATATTAATGCGGAAAGGGAAGGTAAAGTTTCTAATTAGCAGCCAACAACACTGATTAATTAATCCACGACTCGATCGTGTAATTACTAGCTGTTTCTTCTTCACCTTTCGACGATGATGCGGTCACCGTCGGCGACGATCCCTGCCTCGCATTCGGTGCGGGCGACGACGAACCCTGCTGATTTTGGTTCTTCGTCGTGTAGCTGGTCGCTCTTTGCAGCGAGGCGCCGGATTCCGGTAGAGGCCCCGTCGGCCAGCTCGAAAGGACACCGGCGATGGCGGGCTGAAGGCCGATGCCCTGTCGATTTGCGCCGAGGAGAGGGAGAAGCGATTGCAGAGCAAGGATTTGGCTCTGGCCGTTTTCGATTTGGGGGGCAAAGCTAGGGTTATGAGATGTAGTGGTGTTAAGGTTTAAGTCGGTGGATGATATATTTTGGGGCTTTTGGGAGAAGGGCGGCGGAGGAGGCTGAGTGGCGGAGTCGAAGAGGTTGAGGCGCGGCCGGGAGAAGGAGGCGGAGGCGGCGGCGAGGTCAAAAGGCGGGTAGGCGACGCCGGTGAACTGCTGCACCATGGCGCGGAAATTGGAGGCGTCGGTGTTGAGCACCGTTGTCTGTGGGCGGCGCGCCGACCGGGAGCGCTTCCTCGACGGAAGTGGAGACGAAGGCGGGGAGAGGTAGCGGGCAGGTGGGCGGAGCGGCGGGCCGGAGGAGGACATGGAGTTGAGGTAGGAGATCGGGTCGAAGAACTGGGAGGGAGGGAAGGAGGATGTAATGGGGGATCTGAGGCTTTCGCCGACGCCGGATGCGACGGTGGAGGAGCAGAGGCTGCCGCCGGCGACGGAGTCCATAATGGAGGAGGCGAATTCGCGGTGGTACAGAAGAAGATGCAGAAGAGTGACGAAATCTGTTTTTTAAAACGCGACCGAGGAAATTTCATTCCACTCCTTTAATTTATCATCTTTTCAACTTGCTCTATGATTTTTGAGAAAACATCCTAAACTTTTTACTAATTAACTCTTCTAAAAATTAGCCTCTACATATTATAAAAAACCAACCTACCAACAAACCTTCTCCGTGTTAAAACCCAATCGCCCATCTTATTTTACTCATCATGTTTTGTTTTTTTTTTAATTAAAAGCTTTTCTAGTTAAATCCTAGTAACATGGTTTGTTGGTATTTTCACCCGTAACAGTCTTTTGACATTATCATATTTAGGTGGTTCTTGGTCACCTTTTGCCACTTTTAATCCCATAAATATTTTATTTATTTAAAAATTCACACCTATTTATCTTGTATTAGTTACAAGCCTAAGATTGGTTCAACGACAGTCATAATTTGTTGCAACCATTAGTAACTTTATTCTCTATATTAATTCATTTATACAAAGTCGAAATTTCATATTAACTCATCTAAATATATAATTTTCTTATATAAGAATGAATGATATTTGTATGATCTTTTTGCAAGATCTAAGGTAGTGTTTGGTTCTTTCTTAAGAATCAGAATGAGATTGAGAATTATAGTATTATGGAATGAGAATAGATATAAGCATGAATATCACTCTTAGAAATAATATTTTCTATTGGAAAAAATAAAATTTTTCTTTTTTACCCTTAGAATAAAATAAGAGAAAAAATAGATGTGAGATAAAGGTGAATATGAGAAAAATATGATGAGAGATAATAATGAGAGAGAAAATATGATGAAAGAAAAAATGTGATGGAAAAAAAATGAAGAGAGGCGAAATGTGATGGGAGAAAATGATGAGAGAGTGTGTGTAATGGAAGATATTAAGGAGAGAGAAAATATGATGAAGGATAAAACATGTTGAGAGATAAAGCATGACGAAAGAGAATGTGTGATTAAAAAAATGAGAAAAGACAGTGTGATGAAAGAGAAAACATGTTGGTAAAGGATAAAGAGAGATAAAATGAAGAGAGAGAAAGTATAATAAAATAAAATGAGAGCCCGTATATGATGACAATACCTCATGTGCTAGCCACTAGACCTATTTGCGGGGACAAATTGAGAGACAATATATGATGGGAGAGATAGAGGAGAGAAAAAGTATAATGATAAGATGAGGAGAGAAAAAATATGATGAGAGAGAACAAAGAGAGAGAAACTAATATGAAAGGAAAATTAAACAACTATATTAAGGATATTTTTGTCCAAAACATAATTTTCATTCTCATCAAAACCTAAGGGAGGAGGTGAGTTTCATCACTACCCAACTTTTTATATTTTATTCTAAAATTTTAATTTCATTCCATCAACCAAATATAAAATTTAGGAATAAATCCATTTCATCATTCTTAAACCCCTAAACAAAAGATAAATATAAAATTTAGGAATAAATCAATTCCATCGTTCTCAAACCCCTAAGCTAAAGACAAATATAAAATTTAGGAATAAATCCAATCCATCGTTCTCAAACCCCAAAACTAAAGACACTTAGGTGGCGTTTGGTTTAGGAATTTGGGGATGAATTCATTCCCAAACCTTATGTTTGATTGATGGAAATGAAATTAAAATTTTGGAATGAAACTCACCTCCTCCTTTGGATTTTGATGGAAATGAAAGTGAAAATTAAGTTTTGGATGAAAATACCCTTAATATATTTATTCAAATTTCCTTTCATATCACTTTTTTCTCTCTTCGTTCTCTCCTATCATTCTTTCTCTTTTTTCATCCCATCATCACACGTTCTCTCTCTTCAATCTCTCCCATCATATACTTTATCTCTTTATTCTATTTCATCACACATTCTCTTTTTCATCATTCTCTCTCATCATATTTGTTCTCTCATCATCCTCTTTTATCATGCTCTTTCTCTCCTATTACACTCTCTTTTATTATTTTTTTCTTATCACACTTTTTCTCTTATCATATGTTTTCTCTCCTCAATCTCTTTTTCCTCATTTTCTCTCATCACATTTTCTCTCTCTTCACCATATATCATCATACTTTGTCTTTCCTCATTCTCTCTCATCATTTTTTCTTCCCATCACACTTTCTTTCATATTTTTTTCATCATACTTTCTCTCTCCTTAATTTTTTTCATAAGGGCATCTCCAATAGTTAAAGTTTTACTAAAGCTTTTTTATGATCTTAATATGTCACATCAACATTCTAAAAACCTATTGAAATATCTTCAATAGTTAGAGCTTTAAATGATTTTTGTGTGCTTCATTTTATAATATATAATTGCGTGACTACATGCATATTACATCAATTTCAACACAAAAAAACAGCTTCGAAATTTCACTAAGAGCATATCCAATACAGCTTTTTTAACAGGTTTGTAAAGTTGAAAAAGCTCAACAAAAAAGCTCTAATGAGTGGAGACATAAGCTTTGAGGTTTTTATTTTAAGAGCAGGTTTGATATTTCAAACCTACTTTTTTCTTTTGAAGATGGAGCCATTAATCATTGAAAAATTAATATTGCATGTTTGATTTTTTTAAAACCATTAAATATTTTATTTAATAGTTAAATTATACACTTTTATTTTGAAAATAAATATATTTGGTAAGTTAAAAAAAATACAAATGACTATAATTAAATTAAAATTCATAAGTTAATTAAATATTAAATAAAAATTACAAATTAAATTAAATTAAAAATCATAAGTTTATTAATTTATTAATTAAAAATTACAAATAAATTAATTTAAAGATGAGAATTAAATAAAATATTAAGTAAAAATTATATAGAGATATTAAATGAAAAAATAAAAATAAAGATGTATGATTTGTAATGTAGGACCCACAAAAAAAGTTGTATGGAGGTTTTTTTTATTGTGGAGAGAATAGTAGATTTTTCTATTTTTGATGTGGCATTGATGTGACATATTGGAAACTAAAAAAAAAGCTTACGAAGAGGTTTAATTATTGGAGATGCCCTAATGCTCTTTAACAAGAAACTTCAAACCTTACATCCACAATAGTTAGAACTTTTTTATTTAGTTTTTTCATTTTACAAACCTCTTTAAAAATTTTACATTGGAGATGCTCTAACACACTCCCTTTCTCGTTATTTTTTCTTATCATACTTTCTATCTCTTTATTCTCTCTTATCATATTTTCTCTCTCCTCAATATCTCTCATCACGTTTTCTCCCATCACGTGGTCCCCTCGGATGGGGTCTAGTGGCTAGCACATGAGGTGTTGTCACCAATGAGGTATGGGGTTCGAATCTCGGCAAAGTCGAGGTAAATGCCTCCCTTATGTGCTAGTCACTATTCCAAAGGCTAGTAGCCGCCCGTGATTTACCTCCTCCGTGTTGGCCCTAGGACGGGTTGGCGGGGGCGCTGGGGGGCGAGCGTATTCGCCTTTTATGCCACCAATGTTCTCTCCCATCACATGATTTACCTCCTCCGTGTTGGCCTTGTGACGGGTTGGCGGGAGTGCTAGGGGCGAGCGTATTCGCCTTTTTTTCGTCACAACGTTCTCTCCCATCACACTCTCTTTCTTCATTTTCTCTCATCACATTTTCTATTATTTTTATCTAATGGTGAAAAATAAAATTTAGATTTATTCTGATAGAAAATATTTAACTAACCTAATATTATTATTAAAAATAATATACATACTCATATTCATTCTTATCATATTCATTCTTATTATATAATATTATGATTCTTATTCTCATTTTTATTATTAGAAAAGTATCAAACCCTAAATGTCCCTTGAAATTCTATGCGCAACTCTATGCGAGAGTCCTTTAGAAAATTTTATCCTCCTACTTAACCCTTTTATCACTTATTTTGTCGTAGAGGAGATGGCGGAGTCCATGGAGGAGGTCGCCGTATCTAGATCGCCCGTCGAGGGGGCGCAATCTCTTTTCTGTCGGTTACGAGAACGCCTTCGGAGTTCGCTCTCCGTTGAAGTAGTGGGATACTTCGCGTCGTTGACGATCGACTCGTCCCGACTGCCGCCTCTGCGGATCCCAATTTCTTCTATGGTTCTACCTCGAGATGAAAGGGGACCTATGGAACCCTAGACACCTACCACGCCGATCGCTTAGGTTGATCGATTCATACTACTGCAGATTTGCAGTAAATCATGATTTGTTCTCTTGCTGATAAGTTGTTGTTGCAGGACAATGCGTAGAGATCAGGCTGGTGCTGGTGCTGGCGCTGCATTTGTTAGTATTCTTCTACGAGATCTTGAGCTCGCCAGACAAAGTTTGCTCTCTTGCTAAACAGGCATGACACTGAATCCTACTTGCTTTTTATTTGTTAAATGAATGAGTTTGCAACATCATCTCCTTCAAAATCAGATAATTCAAACTTGAACATGCAAGATTATGCACATCACTAACATGAATTAAGAATGCAT
This sequence comes from Zingiber officinale, assembly GCF_018446385.1. Lineage (NCBI taxonomy): Eukaryota > Viridiplantae > Streptophyta > Magnoliopsida > Zingiberales > Zingiberaceae > Zingiber > Zingiber officinale. The sequence goes on from NC_056000.1 coordinate 43,052,268, forward strand.
CTCAATGTTGGACGATGATCTGTTTGCTTAAATTGTGTTCATTGTATTTCTAGTTACTACCCTCGAATTGGTTTAGAGTAACCTTGACCAAAGTGGCTAGAGTTTTAATCATCAAACCTAGAGCTGTTAGGGTAAACTTTGTTGATAATTTATTCAATATAGCCTTATCTAAGTCATGGATCCCTTTTTGGTAGAAGTAATTCTTTCTTGCAAAGAACTCATTTTTGTACTAAGGGTAGGTTGATAACCCACTGCAGAAGGCATTCTCCCCAATAAGACGGATACTTCTGATCCCGTTTGGACGAAATGAAAGATATTGTCGATGAATAGAAGTACGTTTTGCTCATTAACATCCCGGAAATATTCCGCCATGGTTAGTGTAGTCAAATTGACTCTCATACGAGCTCCCGACGGTTCATTCATTTGACCATAGACTAGAGGGAAAGATTCGTTGATAATTTATTCAATATAGCCTTGCCATTTTTTGAATCTTCCTCTCTTTTCATTTTTTTGTTGATAAGTGGATTTTGCATTTGACCAAGTCTCCTAGTTTAATAGCCATTTTCGATCAAAACTCACACATTAATAAGCTAAGTAAACCAATGATAGATCTTTCGTTCTGAGATAATCAAATTGGATCACTGTTCTATCAGCTAAACTTGGGTACTGCATTGGGCAATCGATTGGTTGTAGACTTAGTTCAATGTGAGCAGTCCAACTCTTAAGTTAGATGAAGTTGGGAACAGAAAGTCACAATATAAGGCTCCGTTTGTTCACTAAATCTCTTAGATTTTCTAGTGTTTAGTATGATATAAACTCAGGGTCATTAGAAAGTTAATGTTTTGGTTAACAAAAAGTATAAATATATCTTAAGAACAATGCAACCCACGTTGGTCGAGTCGGTTCAGACAAACTTTTGAGCAAGCTACTTTGTCATGACTTTAAAACACATGCTAAGGATGAATAATTCTAGTGGACATAAAGTAGTGTGATGACTGTGTAGGGTTTACAAAGCTTTCGACTGATGGAAAGGAACGGATGCTTTGATGAAAGATCCCTTGTTTTTTTATTCTCTTGAAGCATCCTTTTTCTTTCAATTGGTGGGCAAGTGAGCTTTTTTTTCTGGGGTATCTTTTATCTTACTCTTAGTCCATAACATAATTATTAATCTTAATTATTATTATTGTCATATTTTATCCATATTTTTGGAAGTTGAATCCAGCTGCAGGTCACAACTCATCAGACTCCATTCCGTTGATGAACAGGGATTTTTTTTCTTCTATTTTTTTTATAATCTAAATATCTAATTCTTTAAATCGGACAGTTCAACATCACGAATGATATATTCAAACACTATGAATATATAATATATCTTGTGAGAGATCTAAATTTATCTTGTGAGAGATCTAAATTTTTCATTGTACGAGAATCCGTCCTATTTCTTACCATCACACGGCCTCAGGGGCAATAGTATTAAGCATTTGAACTAGACGACACTCTATCTAATATGAAAAACAATAATATCTTTAATAATTACAGTATTTAGTTGAGTAATAATTGGGCTAGATTTGAAGATTTTTTTTATTCAATATTGAGAGAGTGATATTGCATGATTATTATAAGAGGGTTAATTTTGTTGTTTTAGTTGAAACATTTATAAAAAAACAAACTAAATGGTGCAATTCTAAAGAAGTTTGACTTTTGTAGTAGTAACATTTTTATGTTTATTAATGATGACCGTGGAAACTTATCACTAGATACCAAAACTCTATTCAGCCCACTTATTATTATTATTATTATTATTATTATTTTGTTTTGATGCCGTTGGATTTTGATTTACTCTTGCTTCGACTTTGGCATATTATGGTGTCCTTTTGTGGTGGCATAAATGCAATTTATTATTTTGTGAAATGGATAACAATCAAATATTGTTTTTTTTTCCTACAACAAAATAAAAAAAAACAAAATTACTGTATGCAGGCGGACTCTACAAAGAAAAGCTTGACCCGTTGACATACACTTGTTTACTTTACTTCGTCGTTATCTGCTGCAACCTGTTTACTTCTTCGTTATCCCTTTGAAGGAGAGAAGGGCAAGTGACAAACATAAGGTAAATTTATTTTCACTGTAGATGATAACTCATGTAGGCTTTATTTATGCCTTTTCATTTAATATAAAATAATGGTGAAAGTTGCTTTTTTGCCTTAGGTTAATCGCAATTTTAATTCCTTTGCTCAGAATATTGTCATGCATCGAATCCTTTCAAACATGTCATGACATTGAATTCTTTTTAGTATTTAATTTCACTTTCTTTGACTACATCTTCTCGATGTATTTATTATGAAGCTCACGCGGTATTCAGTGTAAATTATTCTTTACGTCTAGTTCCGTTAAACTGTTCCATGCTATTAAAAGTGAGTTTAATAGAAATCTAAATTGATAAGTACATAGACAGAGAAGCGGGTGGGATTTTTTGATCCGTAAAATTACGATTTTAGTAATCCTCATTTATTAAATAGATGGAGAGCATCAAAATTAATTAACGAATATATAAAGTGGATCATTCTCTCATCCGTAGATAGAGGTGATAAAATCCAGTTTCGACCTCGACCATTATTATTATTATCCCATATACTGAGCTAGTTTGGACCGATACTTATCCCTCTATGATATATCATATGATTATTAAAAATGATGTAAAATTGATATATAGTCAAATAAAGGTGAACTTTTATCCTGATGAACATTATTTTTCTTTATTTTTTTTAAATAATAATAAAAGGGCCTTTTTTTATCTCCACTGATGCGGCCGCACCTCAACTTGTTCTGGTTCCCTATCGTGATTCACAAGACGACGCACGCAGCGGCGAACGCCTCGATCGCCATGGACGTCGAAGGTCGGGACAATGGCGCCGCCGCCTCGGCTGATCCACCTCCCGCCACCATGAGCAAATCCTTGAAGCGCGCACTCGTCGCCCTCAACTGCGTCCTCATGGCGCTCGGCAACACCGGCGGGCCCCTCATCTCCCGCCTCTACTTCCGCGGAGGCGGTCACCGGCAGTGGCTCGCTAGCTGGCTGGAGACCGGTGGGTGGCCCCTTCTTCTCCTCCCCCTCATCTTCTCTTACCGCTACCGCAGCCGCCGCTCTCCGACGAAGCCCAAGTTGTTCTTCCTCACGCCGCGCATCTTCCTCGCCTCCGCCGTCCTCGGCCTCCTCACCGGCCTCGACGACTTCCTCTACGCCTACGGCCTCGCCTTCCTCCCAGTCTCCACCTCCGCCCTCCTTATCTCGACCCAGCTCGCCTTCACTGCCTTCTTCGCCTTCCTCATCGTGCGCCAGCGCTTCACCGCCTACTCCATCAACGCGGTGGCGCTGCTCACGGTGGGCGCCGTCATGCTGGGACTCCACGCTAGCTCCGACCGTCCCGCCGGTGTGAGCCAAGCCGGGTACTACCGCGGGTTCGTGCTCACCCTGGGGGCGGCGGCACTCTACGGCCTCGTCCTCCCGCTGGTGGAGCTCGTCTACGCCAAGGCGGAACAGACCATCACCTACACCCTCGTCATGGAGATGCAGCTCGTCATTAGTTTCTTCGCCACCGCCTTCTGCACCGTCGGCATGATCGTCAACAACGATTTCCAGGTTCATCTCCAACTCGAATTCCTTACAATCTACACTCTAATTCATCCCATCAAAATCGAGTCTTGCAGGCAATTCCGAGAGAAGCGAGGCACTTCGATCTCGGCGAGGTGAGATACTACGTGGTCCTGGTCTGGTCCGCCATCTTCTGGCAGTTCTTCTTCCTCGGCACCGTCGGAGTCATCTTCTGCGTCAACACGCTCCTCGCCGGAATCCTCATCGCCGTCTTCATTCCCATCACCGAGGTGCTCGCCGCCATCTTCTACCACGAGAAGTTCACGAGCCAGAAGGTGGTCGCCCTCTTGCTCTCCCTCTGGGGCCTGGCTTCTTATTCTTACGGAGAATACACGGAACAGAAGGAGAAGAAGAGCAAGAAGAAACAAAACTCCATCACTGTTAGTGATCAAGCTCCATGATCGATGCTAACTAGATTGTTCTGTGTTGTGCGCTTAATAAAAATGTTTTTCTATCCATGAAAATATTAGAACAAATCTATAAAAAAAATTTAAACGTCTTGATTAATAAAAAAAAATGTTGATATAGTGGAGTATCTATCCTTGGCAAAAATGATGGCTACAAATTAAAGAATAATTTGTGATGGTGAAGAACCAACCAACAAGATATTTGGCACAGCACATCAAGAATCAAAGTTCCAATTCCTTAATATGTTCCTTCTCTGTCCCATTTTAAATTATTTTAAAGTTTTAAAATCATTAAATTTGTTTGAAAATTTTATTTAATGAAAATAATTGCATGATGTTGTCAATATTTGGGTAGATAATTTTTGTCCGTGCCGTGCTCAGTTGGTTAGTAGTTCAATTTTTAGGGGATGTAGCTATTAGGAGAAAAATTTCTTCAATTCTTAGTTACTTCGTAGTTGATTATAAGATGAGTTATTGTCATCATGAGATCTGATGTTCGAATTTTGACAAAATTGAGATAAATGCTTCCTGTGCTAATCATTATTCCAAAGATTAGTAACCGTCCAGGATTTACCTCTTCCGTGTTGATTCTGAGACGGATTGACAAAGCGTTGAAGATGAATATATTCATCTTTTGTCATCATAATTGATTATATGACTCTATCATCTATCTTGTTTCACATAATTTGAGACGTCTTGGTGGATGAATATCTGGGTTGGGTGAGTATAATTATCTTCGGCTAAAAAAAAAAAAAGTAGAGAATTATTGTCTGAAAACTTTAGTGGGTGATTTTGAGAATTTAAAATCTCCGTGGTCATTTTGCAAAAGTTAAGCAAATGACAGGGCTCGCCCAGATAAAGACAGACAGTCTGTCACGGACACACGCACGCATCAGGCGAAATGGAGCTTTCGTCGGCTCCCCGCAGCCTCCTCTCGCTCCGCCACCTCCACCGACCGCTCGCCGTCGCAGCCCCTTCCCCCCTCCTGCTCCTTCACTCCTCTTGCCCCTTTTCGACCGAGCACCTCCTTTCGTCTCGCTCCTTGGAGCCCAAGCCAGGTTCGTCGCCCTGTCTTGGTCTAATCCCTTTCTTTTCAGGGGTTTAATCTTATTGTTCTTGATGGTGCCTCGGATCGATTTGATAGATCGTTGAAGTACTATAGACTTTCTTGTACTTGACTTTCGATCCAGGATTTCGCAATTCCGGGGCATGTCCGCTGCGGGCCAATGTCTCCGACGAGGTGACATCCACGTCCGACTTGGTGGACGATGATACCACGAAGAAGGCCGAAGGCCCTTCCTTACACATGAACTGGAACTCAGGCTGGAAAGATAATCTGGATGGCAGTGAAGGGGTTAATGAATCTGCTGATAGCCCTCTGTCTAAGCTCAACATCAAGGTACATGTATCAGTTCTAGGGTTCTTGTTTCGTACTGGAGTCGTTGTTTAATTCCTAACTTAACTAGTTCACTATGCCTAATAAATCGGTTAGTGTTAGTGGATCAATGGTATTAACTTTAGGTAGAACGGTAGATGTGTTAGCTTGGCATGCTCGTGGAGCTACGATTTTGTGAAAACAGGCAATGATAGATGCGTATGGAGTCTGATGATACTTTAAATGAGTAGAGTATCGAATCTTGGTAGGAACTTCCATGAAGGCATTCTGCTTATGTCCTGTGTGCCTTTGCCAACTCCAGCTTCAGCATAAGATTGGCCCATGGCCTTCTCTCGTTTTCACCACTGTCTTTGATGCTGCAATGAACCTCCTCTAAAGCATTTAAATCTGATGAAGTATCTAAATACGAATATCAGATTAACTGCAATGAATGAAGAAGCTTTCTTCTTGCTTTTCTGATTATACTTATTCAGTATGGAAAGTGACTAGTATTGTGTACCGCAATTGCTAACATGGGTTAGCAGCAAATATTTGATGTCTTGATGTTAAGAAGCTGTACACATTCTTGTTTTTTAACTGGGTTCCTTTGCAATGAATTGAATGGTTGTTGTCTGAATGAAAACTTCAGAGCCTGTTTTTTCATTTCAGTTTATGTCCTGTCAACAGTTTATCCTCAAAATCACTTTCGCCGTGATATCTCTCAAGATAACAAAGTATTGATTTTTGTGGTATGGTGATAAAGGGTTGCCTCCTTGCTTAAATATGTTTTTGCTTATATAGGTGCCTCATTGCTTTGTGGTGTTGGTCCAGTTTGTGCTTGTGTAGATCAATTCTGGTTTGAGAGATGAAAATATTGAGATCCTAGATCCAAGTAATCTATATCCTTCTGATTTTTCCAAAAGGCCAAAATTGAAAGAAGCACATCAAGACTAAAATATGTTGTTGTTGTTGTTATCTACAATTTGCATGACCTTTTGAATTTCAGAACCTCAGTTAGTGTTTCTTCAATTGGAATGAAGATTTTGTACATTTAAACATACTTCAATTGTAACTTGATAGGGTTTGTACAGACTATATGAAATCCTGGTTCATTATGCTTGACAGTTGCCAGTTGAAATTATTAAATGGATTTTAGTAAGATTTTGATAACATTATATTAAAGAAACAATAAGTTAACAACCATTGTCACGGATCTGTGTGTATCTATATCTTCCATACACATCTTGCTAAATCTTTTACTATATAAAATGACTTGAGGATTTAGGAAATGACATTTGTTGATAATAGAAAGTTAAGGAATCAGGAAATCTTGCTTCTACTATGCTTTGCATTTGGTCAAAGTTTTGGGAACTTGCTAATCATGTTTCCGCTATTTCAAAGGTATGAACTGCAAACAAAACTGACTTCTTCATGCCTCTTGTTTCAAAAATAACCATCTATTTTTCTTGGCCTAAGTTTTATTCAGGGAAAATACAAACTGATGGCACATATTCCAGTCTGCAAAATGCCCTATTTTATGAATCTGACCTTTGGCCTAGACTTTAGAGATAAAAACCATAACACATCTGTTCTTGTGGCATGGTTATTTTAGAAGAATGAATTGCGGAAACCCAGTTGGATGAGAGAACTAATTCATTAATTTGTGAGGCTCAATACTGACTCAAAATGTTTGAGCCCAAGTTATTAGTATCTTACTCATTTAAGCTTATAAAATTTCTTTATTGTCTCATAACCCACTATGTGAGACTAAATCAGTGAGTCATAATTTTCTCCACTTTCGGCTTTAATGTCCCAAAGTTTAAATTCCAACTCATAGCCCATTTTCAACACATTACTATGCTTATGCATAGGATTAGTTTTGCTTTCATATTAATTGTTATAACCCGCTCTTAGATGAGAGTAGATGATATCCTAAGCATAGTAAAAGATTCGAAAATGCTTTGGCCTTGTTTTTTTTTACCTTAAAAATCCTTATACATTCTGTGGTTTGACTAGCTCACACGAATCATTCAATTGTATGATGCAGATGGATGCTGAAGAATCTTATCCCATCCTCTTCTTGGGAGTCGGTTCTCTTGTTGCACTCTGGATTTCGTCTACTGTTATTTCTACACTTGATTCAGTCCCTGTGGTATACTTTCCATTTCAAGTTTAATTGATCAAACTAGTTGCAGTATTACCAGACTTATTCAATTAATCCAAACTGCCTCACGAAACAGGTCCCTAAGGTTCTCGAAGTTATTGGCCTCGGCTTCACCATCTGGTTCACCTCGCGATATCTCATCTTCAAGGTGCAATTTCTTTTCCCTTTAATTTAACCCCTCTTTCCTGCAAATTCTGAAACCAGTTACATAGTTATTGTTCTTGCCATAATAAATCTACAGGAAAACAAGGATGAAATTCTTTTACATAGTTATTGTGTTTTTGATAAATTTTCAGGAAAACAGGGATGAATTTTTCTCGAACCTTCAAGATACCAAGGACAAGATATTAGGCCCTAGTGATGAATGAAAGAATGAGATTGTAATACATGCTTCAACCAATCTGGTGAAATGTTTCTATGGTGGAGTGGATTCGTAGAAGTTTTGATATGCATTTCTTGAGTCTGGATCTTGAAAATGATGGTGAAACAGGGAGAGGGCTTTTATGTTACTAAGTCTCGTTGAACCCCCTCCGAGTGTAAGGGGGCTTTCACCTTTCATGTCGATTTACCTTGTTTCGATCACATCTACTAGTTTTAGCAAACCTGCACAAGTCACTTATATGGTGTTTCTAAAACCAGGATCATTCTAAATGCTTGATGGGGGTGGAATCAATTCCGACAACAGATTTTTGAAAATGTGTGCTTGTTAACATGTGTCAAAAAGATAATTCATTTGTCTCAGCGTCTTCGTCAATCAGTCCTTAGATCAATACGGAGGAGGTAAATAACAAATAATTATTAATCATTAGTGTAAGTGATAAAGTATGCTTTGAGTTTCAACTCTAAGATTTTATGTGATAACATTCAACGTCAAACCATCGCACCGCTCCATACACTATCGATCAAATCAAAATTTCAACTTACAAACACTTCAAAAAACAAAAAACAAAAAAAACAACTCTTCACGTGGGTTGTGAAATTAAGCATGCAAGTCCAATGGGCAATCGAGTAGGCTTCAAGTCCAATAAACAATTAGGCCCGTAAAGATAAAATATGCACACTACTGCTCCAAAAATTGCAATATCAAGAGGAAGCCAAATCTTTTGTAGGTGGTGGGGGTGGCCACATCCCTAGCGTTTCTGCCGCGGGTGGAAGAAGCTCTTCAATCGTCATCCCCATTTCCACTCGTCTTCTGCCGATATGGTCTTGGTTTTGGCTCTCCGACTGCAATCTCCTCCGCCCTTTGCCACCTCGATGAACAGCTCAGCTTGCTGGCGCTTCCCGGTTCTCGTCGGAGGGCCGTCAGTGGTCGGGCCCAGACCTGGTGTTCGGCTGTTCACAAACGACGCCGGTCCCTCAGTACCTTCCAAAGGTCCCCCTTTTGACCTTCGATGCTTGTTGATTCTGGTAGTGTTGAATTACAGTTGTTGTAATGGCTCGAAATGTCGGATGCATGAGTCTTGGAGGTTAGGGCAAAGAGTTGGTAATGGGCTTGAGGCTGTTTACTATAGCTTATGCTCGATTACCAGCGTCCACCTCTTTCGCAGTCTCAGTCTACATACTACAGACGGAAATCTAAGGATGTACTGCCACTGTAACTTAATATCTAAGTTTTTGTTTTATTTGCATCTATTCTGTGTTATGTGTTGTTAGCAATCTATATAGTTTTAGCTTTTTCCATACCACTGTGAAGTAATAGCTGCAATTTTATTGCATTCTGTCAATTTCTTGGATTTCTATTGCTGTCTTGGGAACTATTAATTCTCGGAAAAAAGGGTTTCAATACTTTAGTTGCTTCTCAAATGATTGCAGGACTAAGAGACCATTTCGGGAGATCAGCTTTCGGAATTTCCAAGAGACGTGCAGGTGCTTTGGCGATCTTTGCAGCAACTCACTTGGGGTTCTTCCATAGTACATTATCTGGTGGAAATGGAGTTAAATTCATTGCTCAAGCATCAGGAGGTGAAGCAGCATCTACATCTTATACATGGCCAGAGAAACAGGTCAGTACAACTATACCGGATCGCTTGTCTGTAGGCCCAGAGTCACACACAAACTGTTGCATAAAGCAAATAAAATTAAAAAAAGTTTCTTGGGACATGATTGAGAATAATCAATTTACGATTTTACTCTATTTTAAGGTGTATATTTTTGCCATTACCAGATTGGAGTTGCTTAAACTTGTTTCTTTTTTTTTTTAAAATCTGAGATTAAAAGACCAAAAACAGATCCGAGACTATCAACATTTTACATTCATGTCTCAGACTCAGTTTGATGATGCTTTTCTTTAAATATAGCTGTTTTCCTTCTTCAACTAATTAATATGTTTATCATTCAGAGACCACGAATCTGCATTTTAGGTGGTGGATTTGGGGGACTATACACAGCTCTTAGGTTGGAATCTCTTGTCTGGGCAGATGACAAAAGACCTCAGGTAGGCTTTCAGTTACTAAGTTGTGATGCCTAATGTACTACGAGTGTCTTGATATGGTTACCTTTTTCTTTTATAACTTTTGTTTGTTTGAAGAAACCATACTACTATCCACATTTTAGATGCTAACTATATTGGTTTATCTCAGGACTTTAGACTGGGAAGTTTCTTACTTTTTTCTCGTGCTACATAATATAAGTTTTGACCTTTCAAATATCTGAAGAATTTGGCTATAGAAAAGCCACCTTATGAGAAAGATCATGAGAGGCTTAGAGAGTTGATTATGATGTGTTCATAACTGTGAAAGAATGGGTTGTCTTTTGGTGTTTTTTAATCCCTTAACCTGATGTTTCAGGTTGTGCTAGTAGACCAGTCTGATAGATTTGTTTTCAAGCCGATGCTGTATGAATTGCTATCGGGAGGTATAGATATTGTAGCTCAGATGAAATGATTCTTCTTTATATATATGACACCTAATTTGTGCATCGTTGTGATTCCTCCCTCGATTACTATCATATGACAGAAGTAGATGCATGGGAAGTAGCACCTTTATTTACAGATTTGCTGAAGAGTACCAGCATACAGTTCATCAAAGATAGAGTAAAGTTGTTGCATCCTTCTGATCATTTGAATCAATCTACCCCTGATCGCGGAAGCACATTAGGAGGAACTGTTCATCTTGAAAGTGGAGTTATCATCGAATATGATTGGTATATTAGATTCCTCTGCTATAAATCTCATTTATGGAAAGAAAAATACCATTTTGTTAATCTAAGATTATGCTAAATTAATTATTAGTCCCTTGCTGATCCTTGAAAAAATAACTGTCATCAACACTTATTCTAATCTCTAAGAAGCCTGATTTCATCTTTTAAACAGAAACATTCATTTCAATCTATCTCTTATACTAGTCTGGTGTTGTTGCCGGCATGACTGAATTATTAGTCCTTTGTTCTGTTTATCTCTTGCTGACCCAACATTTCCTTTCTACCGGGCAGCCAGGCTGGTCCTAGCTTTAGGAGCTGAATCTAAATTGGATGTTGTTCCTGGATCTGCTGAATATGCCTTGCCATTCTCAACCTTGGCAGATGCTCATGTAAGCTCCTGGAGGTTTTATGCATGTTACTTCATGTTACATATAGCATTCCAACTTTTTGGTTAATTTATCTATATGTAATATCAACTAGATTAAGGTAATGCTTTGTTCACTCAACAAAGAATAGGTTATACAATGAAGATTTTTTAACACTGTTTAAAGTTGCATTCACAAAAGTAGCAGTTCTTTCTTGGGCTGATGAGTAACTATAATTTCTGACTGGAAACAAAAAATTTCAAATCTTCAAGATGCGGATAAATTTCTAGATTTCTCTGCATCAGATATAGAATAACATCTTAATCAATTGACTTACTCTCCTGTTTGAGTGTTTGTCATTTCTTCTAATTTTTCTGCTTGTTATCTTAGACACCAGGAAAGCAAGGATCATGATGATGTTGTCAACAGAATAATCTTTTTACCATTCTTATGTCATTTGACATGATTATTGCAAGGTAAAACTTAAGCTGACCAAAAAACAAAATGGTACCAACTGCCAATTGGACAATCATCTTCCTGCTCAAGGACAGCCAAATCTGATTTGAAAGTGTTCATCACTATCTTTGTAGGGCCACTTGCTGTATTTATATTAGTGAGTCTTGGCTTCATCCTTGCTCTTATACTTGAAGTCTTGGTTCTCTTATTCTGTCTGACAGTGACACTTAAGTTGATATTTGACATCCTATTGAGTATTGATCACTGATGACAAATCATCCAAATCTGAGTAACATAGTTACATACAATAGATTTTTGTTCATGAATCCTGTTTTTTCTTTGTACATCCTGTATGTAACTTTTTTTCTTTCTGTGCTATAGAAAGTTGATGAACGCTTGAAGAGTTTGGAGAGGAACAGATTTGGAAAGGTTTGTTCTCCCATTTCCGTAGCTATTGTTGGTTGTGGCTACTCAGGAGTGGAGTTAGCTGCTACTATCTCAGAAAGATTAAAGGATAAAGGAATAGTTCAAGCAATTAATGTTGAACCAACCATCTGTCCTAATGCTCCTCCGGGAAATAGAGAAGTTGCACTAAGAGTAAGATTTCCGATCACCTCCTAAATTATTCATCTTTCACTTATTTTTTGGTAGTTCTCTGCATATTACATTTTTTGACTAGTTGAAGAGGCTTACTACTGTCAGTAGCTTTATCAAGCCTAAGATTTGTATTTGTTAAGTGTGGCTAGCTAGTAATGTGTGTGCAATCAAAATTACCTGAACATTTTTGTTTGTCTTATTATGTCCCCAGTCTATGCGGGTTAGCAGTAGTCATCCAATTCTCCTTTTGCTAACTAAAGTCTCTTTCTCTTGGAAAGATTTTACCTTATGGTGAATATCATGAACTGCCCAGTATATTGGAGAATTGGACAACTTGCACAACATTGTGTTCTCGGTCTAGCTTGCCACATGTTTGAGATGAAAATGTTTCGATAAACCACAATCGATAGTACATAGATTTTCTCATCTGGGAGGAGTGGAGTCAATGTGAAGTGGGGTCAATTTACCATACAAAAAATCTGAAACTATGAATAATGAATAGAACGATAGCAAAATTATAATTTGAACTTTAGTCCAATTTTATTTTAGAATTAGGAACTATTTGTGCATCCATGTTTCGTATCAGCTCACAATATACTTTGGGTATTAATAAGCTCTTATGTGATATATTTAAAATCGATATTCCTAACTATATTATCGCTTAAAATGCCTGGTGCACAACTAGAGCCCATCAGATGAAAAGATAAATTTGAACCACATAATATCATTTTTATTACATAAATTTGAAAACGTACTAGTTTCTTCCTCAGAGTGTAAAATGAGTTGTCGCTGACTAGAAGAGTGCCATTGTATTTGCGATTAATTGTAAATAAAACAAGTGTATTTGTATGTTACAGATTCTTCAATCTCGGAATGTCCAGCTTTTCTTGGGATATTTCGTAAGTTGCATAAAAGAGACTTCAAGTTCTGAAGATTTGACTAAGGTGACAGCATCCACAGAAGTAGGCAGTGGTGGTTCAACTGGCGGCGAGAAATTCATTTTAAACCTTCAACCTGCTCAAAGAGGCCTTGGAAATCAAATTCTTGAAGCCGATTTGGTGTTGTGGACAGTAGGGTCTAAACCTCTCATTCCACAGCTGACATCGACTGATTATTACAGTGGAATCCCACTGAATGGAAAGGGACAAGCTGAGACCGATGAAACTCTCCGTGTAAGAGGGCATCCCAGAATATTCGCCATCGGAGATTCATCAGCTCTGAGAGATTCTTCTGGCAAAATACTTCCGGCCACCGCACAAGTACCTGCCATAATCTGTTTTGACTCATCATCTGATAACCAATGATCTACACTCACTGTAAATTTTCTCAGGTTGCTTTTCAGCAAGCGGATTTTACTGGTTGGAATCTCTGGGCTGCCATTAATGGTCGACCTCTGTTACCATTTAGGTTTGTAACTAGTCCAACTTTTATTTTCCGATGAATATAGCTCGCTCGCTTTCGACATAACCATGCACAGAATCACATCTGCATTTAGTTTCCGTTATGTATAGCAAAAAGTGTGGAATATCATACATATACTTGGAGTTCAAAACCAATTCATACAATTCACACTTTTTCCCTTCCTTTTTAGGTTCCAAAACCTGGGTGAGATGATGACTTTGGGAATGAATGATGCTGCCATCTCACCTAGTTTCATTGACGGACTCACCTTGGATGGTCCTCTTGGTCATGCAGGTAAGCATCACTCTCGAATCTTCTCCTTCGTTTGCAGCATTGCCAATAGTCGATGACGATTGAAGCCGCATTCTTCATGTCGGCTCTGCTAACATTGCAGCGAGGAAGATAGCCTACTTGATCCGAATGCCGACCGATGAGCACCGGTTAAAGGTTGGCGTGAGTTGGCTTGCCAAGACTGCCATTGATTCTATTGCCATGCTCCAGAGCAGCATTGCGAAAGCCATTACAGGCTCGTCGTAAACTGAACTATATATATATATATATATATATATATATATATATATATATATATATATATTTGATAATTCAAGTGTTCGAGATTCACTCAATTAATCTGGGAGGTAAACAATCTTACCTTCCTCCTAGTTCACCTATTGGTCCAGTCGGCATGTGTTTTGGGAAAAAAAATTTCTTCTATTCCTTAGTTTTTTTTATGGTTGTCTGGAAGTTGAACTTATGATTTATCTCTTTTAACATAATCGAAAAATAATCTAAAAATGAGTTACGAGGGATGTTTGAAACTAACATAATTAATTTTTACTATAATAATTCACATACCAGGGAGAATTGAGATTTTTAGAATATTTATTCTATTTAAAATCCGAATTTGACCTACTAGTAAAAATTGATTTACTCACCTTCAACATTTCCATCAATCTATTCCTCAACGCTTCACGGAAGAGGTAAATTATAGATAATTATTAATTATTAGTATAAATAATCAAGACATGAAAAAAAGACAGGCTCAATCTTAGTATTAGGTCATCCAACTATGCAAATTGATTCATGTTTATTGTGCATGGTAAATTAAATTAGTTATTAAAACTATATCAAGTTGGAAAGTAATTAGTAGTACTGTAATTCTTAGTTCTAAAATTATGATCTTTTATTTTTTTTATTAAATATAATGTTTATAATTCATATTAAAATTTAACATCTACAATTGATATCGCTCAGCGGTTACAGGTAAATTTGTTTATTAAATAAAAGGCACAAGTTTAATATTTTCCCAAAATTAAAATAAAAAATGGAAGGCATTTCTACTATGTCACTGAATGTCTTACCTACTCTAGCGCCACTACCAAACTAATTAAAAGAGTATTTATTGCCAGCTTCTAGACTGTCTTTTTTTCTCTCAATTATTATTATTTTTTAAACAACAAAAAAATGGAAAATAAATTAATAAAAGAAAAATAACCTTTTGTTTTATCATTTGTTCATATTAGCCTTATGGATTATCCGATAATCTTAAAATAATAATATTATTAATTTGTTTTTTTAAAAACAAAGGTTCACTATAAATTAAACCCTTTCCTCACTGAAACCCCGTCGAGCGTCGAGCCCTTCTTCTTCCAGCTATGGCCGCCGTCACTCCAGTCGAATCCCCCGACGAAATTGCCCTCGATGCTTTTCCATTCCTCCGCATCTACAAGAGCGGCCGCGTCGAGCGTTTCCTCGGCACCGGCGTCGTTCCCGCCGGTGTCGACTCCGCCACCGGCGTCGTCTCCAAGGACGTTCTCGTCGATCCCGCCACCAACCTCTCCGCTCGCCTTTACCTCCCGGGCCACCCCCAGCCCGACCGCACGCTCCCTGTCCTCGTCTACTTTCATGGCGGCGGCTTCGTCATCGAGAGCGCCGCCTCGCCTACCTACCACAACTACCTCAACGCCCTCGTTGCCGCTGCGGGCGTGGTCGCCGTGTCCGTCGAGTACCGCCGTGCGCCCGAGTGCCCACTGCCGGCCGCGTACGATGACTGCTTCGCGGCGCTGCGGTGGGTCGCGTCGCGGCCGGCGGAGGAGCCGTGGCTGGCGGAGGGGCGGGCGGATCTGGGGCGGCTGTTCCTGGCCGGCGACAGCGCCGGGGCCAACATCGTCCACCACGCGGCGCTGCGCGCGGCGGCGGAGGGGCTGGGGCGGGATGAAGCGGCGATCGAGGGTTTGCTGCTGATTCACCCTTTCTTTTGGGGATCGGAGCCGATCGGGTCGGAATCTAGGGCTTCGGCGGACAGAGAGATGATAGATAAACTGTGGCAGTTGGCGTCTCCGGGGACCGACGGGGTGGACGATCCGCTAATCAACCCGGCGGCGAAGGGGGCGGCCAGCCTGGTGGCGCTTCCAGGCCGCCGGGTGGTAGTGGCGGTGGCAGAGAAGGACATGCTGAAGGACAGGGGGCGGGCGTACCACGAACTGCTGAGGCAGAGCGGCTGGAAGGGGGAAGCGCGGCTGGAGGAGGCAGAAGGCCCGGACGCCTCCCATGTCTTCCACCTCATCAACCCCGCCTGCGATATTTCGGCGAACATGTTGAA
Organism: Zingiber officinale; assembly: GCF_018446385.1. NCBI lineage: Eukaryota > Viridiplantae > Streptophyta > Magnoliopsida > Zingiberales > Zingiberaceae > Zingiber > Zingiber officinale. Next base: position 43,068,425 of record NC_056000.1, read on the forward strand.
GACCGTCGCCGCCTTTCTCAACTCCGGCGAGTAGAGGAAACAGGTATCCGTAGCTTTAAGATTCGCACAGAACACAGATCCGTTGCTTTGAGAGCCGTAAAAGAACCTAGATTTCATGCTTTTAATCTTTTAATTAAGCAGTGCAATATCTATTTTAATCTCCCCGAAACAGATTTCAATAAATTTACATTTAAAATATTATTATTATTATTAATTGCTGGTTGAGATAATTAATAGTATTATTAATTTAGTTTCAGAATGATTTTTTCCTGAAAGAAAAAAAAAAAATTACGAATGGTTCAGGATCCGATCAATGTCATTTGCTGTTATTAATTTGACTTTGTTGGTAATTGTACGAATTTGACGTTTGCTTTTATTTAATTTTTAAAATTATTCCCGTGTAACATATTTTAATGATTTTTTTCGCTTGGTAATCATCGCGCTGCTGACCATGATAGGGACATGGCGTGGACTAGTTTTCGAAATTTGCATTTAAATAGTTTGAAATATCTTTGTGGTTATCGAAGTAATTATTTAATGATATTTCATAATAAGGCCCTGAAAAAATGGATAATTAATGCCAGCACATCGAGCTTATAATATTGTATTGTGTTATTATTGGGGCTCCTATAATGCAGGCTCCGTTAAAAAAACAAAAAACTCTTTTCAACAACTTTTTTTTTGTAATGATCCACCCATTTTTTTTCTCAAAAAAAAAAAACATTATCAAATTATAAACGCCATTTTACTATTTTTTAAAAATTGGAAAAAAAAACTTAATCGAAAGAAGAGTTACTTGGATTTGACATGTCTCTCTATTATTAAAAAAATTATTTTTTTTTATGGGTCTCATAGTTTTTATTATATATATTTTTATCTGTCCTTTATATTTTATATTATATATAATTAAATTTTTATAAAATTTAAATTCGCAAATTACTAACCTAAAATAACATTAATAATTTCTCAACACTCATCTCTCTCTTTTAAATATTTTTATTTTTTTTAAACACAAATAAAATAACATTTAATTAAAAAAAAAAACAAACGAACAAACATATAAAACAGAAAACGAAGGAGAGGCCGAGAGGGAACGCCTTCATTCCATCCACGTTACAATGGGAGTTTTAAGCGGATGCTCTTTGGACACCTCCAGTAGGAGCTACGAAAATGTTTGTTTTTTTGGGTCCATGCAATACCACCACGTCAGTACTCGCACTATTTTTTTTTATAAAAAAATCATTATCAAATTATAAACACTTATTAAAATTAAAAAAATATTTGAATAAAAAAAAGGAGCAACACTATTGTGTAAATAAATTTGGCAATTTAGCATAGCGTGCACCCTGTAAATAGAGCAAAAGATACATTATACTTAAGAATATATTCAATTTATTAATTTCTCCATTTTAACACTCAATTATTATTAAATTATTATTGATAAGATATCATGTTTTATTAAGTTGTTAGATTTGATATGATTCCATATCAGATCTAATATATAGGTTTTATCGATTCTTCTTTATTATATTTTAACATATTTGAGAAATCAAAATAAATAATAGATAGCATATTTAAATTTCTTGCAACCTTAAAAATCCACAAAAATTGAAATAAGTGTAATCAGAGTTCTTTAAATTCATCAATGTGTTTAATTTAGTCAAAACTCATTGATCGATTTAGAGACTTAAGATTAAACTCATTTCAGGTCTTGTAGATTTCTAAGATTGTAAGGAGTCCATAGGACCTGAAATGGACAATCTCCGAAGATTGGACCCATTTCAGAACTTGTGGATTTTAATTTTTAACATCTCCAGAGATATTAAAAATTTATCAAAAAATTAGCTAAACCTTAACCCCCGGGCTTGATATGAATGTTTTATGATTTAGTTGATTTTTTTGATAAAATTCTAACACCTCTGACAAAGACGAAAATGCAATAGACGACACCGTTGGACTCCTTGTAACCTCATAAATCCATAGAACCTGAATTGATTGCAATCTGAGGTCTCTTGGTCTATTAATGGATTTTGATCAAAACTCACTAATGGACCTAGATAAGTCCGATTGAGCGCATTTCAAGTCCTGTGAATTTATGAGATAGCAAGGAGTTTAATGATGTCATCCATTACATATTTCGACTTCTCCGGAGTGTTGATTCATTAAGATGCTAGAGGGGGTGAATAGTATTCGTTGCTTTTTTGGAAATCATGAGAAGACATAGTGGAAATGATCAAAGTATCAGAAAAGTGAAAGCTATCACAAGTGATTTTACTTGATCCGGAGCGTTCGACGACTCCTACTCCAAAGCCCGCACTTACTGAGTGCTTTCATTGGGCAATCGCTATAATCATGAAAGTAATTACAAAATTTTAAGTACAATTGCAGGAATTAAATTATACCGATAATACAACTTGAAAAACTTGAGCATAGATTGTCGGAGCAGTTTTTTGGTATCCCGAAGATCTTTTTGAAGCAGTGCGCAAGTATGAAGTTTTTAGCAATTGTTGTTCTAAAGCTGCTAGCCGAAGCCTCCTTTTATAGCCCCATCTCGACGCCTGGAGCCCCTCCTGGGTGCTTGGACAATGCTGACGTGGTGAGCTCTTGTTGAAACTTCATCCTCGAAGTTTATCCACCTTCGGGTGCCTGGACTTTCTCCGAGCACTTGTACAGTAGACGTGGATCGGTGAGTAGTCATGTACCAACTTAGCTTCTGGATGAATTTTTTTAGTTCGGGCACTTGGACCAACTCCGAGTGCCTAAACCACCTGGGTGCCTGGCTAGGCTCCCGTCTAGGCGAAACTAGTTCAGGCTCCCAGATCAACTTTGGGCACCCAGAGACCAGACACCTAGACACCTCTTTTTCACCCTTGTCTTTCCCATAAAAAATAATTAGTCCAGGCAACCATAATATGTTTATCCTGCAAAATAAAGTTAGCACAATAAGAAAATTGTATTAATTAGATTATGTCTCATCGAGATCATGATCTAGTCAAGGTCTCAGCTTAAGTTTCTCAAATGGACCTAAGTTGGGCTGACGCCTATTGTTCTCTCAATCGAGAGCACGTCCTCACTGGATCTATCCTCTGTAGGACCGTAAATACGTTAGAGGAGGGGAGGGGTGAATAGCATTTTTCAAAAATCGACAGCGAATTATGCAGTGAAAGAAGAAAGAAAATCATATGTTAATACAAGTAGTTTTACTTGGTTTGGAGCCTTTGACGACTCCTACTCCAAGGTCTACACTTGTCAAATGCTTTCGTTGGACAATCACTATCAGTTCATAAAAATATTACAAAAGTTGAGTGTCGGAACTAAAAATAACAAAGTTACCGACAAATAGAAAGAAAAAATGAAGTCTCTCGTTCTTCGAACTTCGGAGCAGCATTTCAGTGTCGTTGGAGTCTTTTCGAAGCAACACTTGAATATAAAAGATGTAATTGTTGATGTTCTGAAGCTGCTAATTGAAGGCCCTTATATAGGCCCATTTCGGGCGCATGGAGCCCCTCGGGTGTTTGGACCATGTCTGTCGACGTGGCTCGGCCAGTCAACGTACTCCAACTCAGCTCTTGAATAAGTTTTCAAGTCTAGGCGCTTGGACCGACTCCGGGCGCTCGGACCGCCCGGGTGCCCATGGCACCTGCTGGGGCGAGCTAGTTCGAGCGCTCAGACCAGCTCCGGGGTCCGGACTATAGGCCCAAATCCCTTCTTGGCGTCCGGACTCATCTTTTTCTAACCTTCTTCCCTACAAAAAAGAGTTAGTCCTGGACAGCAAAAATAAGTATATCCTGCAAAATAGAGTTAGCCCAATTTAGTAAAATAGTAGTAATTAGATCATGTCTCCCCGAGACTATGATCTAGTTAGGGTCTCAACTTAGGTTTGCCAAATGGACCTATGCCGGACCGACACCTACAGTTCCCTCAATGGGGAATGCATTCTCACTGGATCTCTCCTCAAGTTTCTTACCTTCACTTACCACTTGCAGTCAGTTGACTTAGCTTTGACTCACCAGGTCTTCCCGTCAGTTGTCAGGTCCCCAGACCTAATTGGGCTTTGGCCGGTTGTCAGGTCCCGCGGACCCAGTCAGACTTCCTACCAGATATCGGGTCTCGCGGATCTATCTGAACTTCGCACCAACTATCAGGTCCCGCAGACCTAGCTAGATTTCAGCCTGGTGTAAGGTCCTTCAAACCAGTCAACTCCTGTATACTTGGTAAAAAGATTAGACAAACAACACATCTAACTTTAACCTATGTGCCCCCCTTTTTTATGTAATGACAAGTTGGGTTAAAGTTAGAAGAAAATATAATTAAGGAAGTATTAAAAATTGAGTAAAGTGAATTAACATGATTTGATTTTTCTAATCTATCCCACTATCCCTCCCCCTTTGATATACATCAAAAAATTAATACTATGCATCAAGCAAAAATAATAGCAATTCGATCAAGGAGTTGGTCTATTTACCAAACTACAGCTAGATTTTGAACAACTTGACAAAGGTAAAAGCTCAGGTTTATTGGAGGGAAGAATAAATGTTTTCAAGAAAATTTTACAAGGTTTTTTCAAATAATTTAGTAAAATAATTTACACAATGGTATTCAAAAGATTTTATATAATGACTTGGTAAAAATATTGTTAAAGAAATTATCATAAAAATTTGAAAGGAGTTTCAAAATTTTGGAAATATTTTTTAAATGTTCAAATAATTCAAAAACATTTTCAAAGATATTTTTGCAAGAATATCCACACGTAGAGTTTGAAGCTAATTTTAAGCAGAGTAATTTTTCAAAAGATTCTAAAGATATTTATCAAAGATATTTTAAAAATATTTTTAAGAAAACTTTCAAAGAAGTTTTTAAGAAAAAAATAATTTTAAAATATGGTTTTGAAAACGGACTTTTCAGATGATGCAAGTATTTAAAACACTTTTCAAGGTTATTTTGAACTATATATATTAAAAACTTTAAACAACATACATTAAAAAAAACTTTTTGAAAATATGATACTTTTAAAAATAGTTTCAGATACCCTTGCCTGAAACTGATATTTTTATTGAATAATTAAAGGAAAAATAGAAGTAATTGTAAGTGTAATAAGATAAAAGAACTAAAACATCTAATAACCATAGTGAGCATAAACTATTGAAATAGTTAACCTAATATGATAAAAGAAATATCCAGAGTGAACACTAAATAACATCAGTCAGATAAACTAGAAGCTGGTCTACTGAGAAGACAAGGAAGAGGAGTCACAGCCCAAGGATCATAACAGGTCCATCAACTCAGTATGACAAGTCTGCTCATCTCGAAGACTAGAGACGTCCTATCAAAGGCCGGAGACCTCCCGTTGAAGACTCGTCATGGATCCCTCAAGTCTGATAACTCCATCGTCTAACGTACGAGGGACTGGAGGTGCGGGCAGCCCAAAAAGATCAGCGATGTACTCATCTATCTCTGCCTCCTCTCCTGGAGCTGGATCAGGCTGATCCTGTGTCGTGAGATCAGGCTAGGGCTGGGCTGCCGGATCAAGTGGAGGCTGGGCGACTGGGTCAAGCTGATGCTGGGCCTCTCTCCTCCAAGATAGGACACCCTCATTATTTATATGTACACTAGCTAAAATGAAGTTCCTAGCACCTACTATATTAAACTCATTTAGGGCTTTGACATCACCCGTGGTGAATCAATATCCAATGAGGCTATGTAGGCAGTCAAAATGTGGCAATAGGACATATGAACTCATCGACTAGTGGTAATACCTTATAAGTAGATGATGATATGAAATATGTGCAAACTAATATATATGTCTAATTTATAACATAATGCATAAAGGAGAAATGAATGAAAAGGACGTATCATCGCTATGTCACGAGTGGTCAGAGGCAAAATGCATGTGACTAAAACCCTATAAAGGGCATAGTCCGGTACTCTAAGGGCGACTGATCAAAACAAGTTCATAGTCGATACACACCGACCCCCCAAAAAATATGAAAGATCGTATCGAGCATGATATGCGAGTAGCAATTGCTAAATGGTGGATCCCGAGGGGGGTATCACTGGAAGGGGCATGCAGATGGTCGTAATCCTAAAAAGTCCTAGATGATAGTATGAGATAACGTAAAATCCGTGTTAGGGTTGATTAATGCTAGAGGGGGGAGGGGTGAATAGCTCGCCGCACTTCGGTTGCTTGCTTTGATGATGTTATTGCAGCGGAAAACACTCAAGCAACTCTTACAATACTAACACAAGGGATTTACTTGGTATCTACCTCAAGAAGAGGTGACTAATCCATGGATCCACACACAACACGCTCTCTACTATGAAAAATATTCCTTCTCGGTAACTACCGAATGTGGAGAAACCTCGTACAAGACTCACACAACAAGATACAACACACGCAAGAAGGAAATACAAGTGTACAAAAGAAAAACCTCTCCTTGCTTGACCTTGTTGTTGAAGAACGCCTCTTGAACCTTGGAAGTGCAACAACACTTGTCCCCAAGAGTTTCCAAGAACTGGCGGTGATTGTTGGAGAAGATCATGTGAGCTTAAGAAGAAGAGGATTTACAGTGTTTGAACACTTCATCGCCTTTATATCTGCGCTTCTAGGGCTTCCAATCAATTGGGGGCTCCTCCCAATCGATTGCCACATCAGATTCCAGTGATCTCGGTCGTCCAAAACCTACATCCTGTGCAATGATCGTATCCCAATTGATTGGCCAATCGATTGGGGAGGCTTGAATCGATCAGCTGATCAATTCAGAGCACCTTTGTACTCTTCGCTGGAAAAGCCTGAATCGATCAGCCGATCAATTCAGCTTTCTAGCGTCACACGCGATTTCCAGCCCCTAATCAATCGACTTCTGTTTGCACGATAAACACCCCCAATCGATCGACCGATTAATTGGGTTGCTGTATATCACAGCATTCTCCCAATCGATCGGCTGATCAATTGGACTTTGGTCCAATCTATCGGCTGATCGATTGACCGCCCTTGACTTGCTTAACTCAAGCTCAAGGGTCCCCAAATCCAACATCTGGTTAACCCTGACCTGTTGGAACTCCTCGTGCCTAGCATCTGGTCAACCTTGACCTGCAGGGACTTCTTCACCAAGTGTCTAGTCAATCCTTTGACCCACTTGAACTTTTCTCCTCGTGCCAAGTGTCCGGTCAACCTTGACCCACTTGGACTTGTCGTCTTGTGCCGAGTGTCCAGTCCTTCATGACCCATTTGGACTTCCGCCAGATGTTTGGTCATCCTTGACCCATCTAGATTTCCTCGTGCCAAGTATCCGGTCAATCCTTTGACCTACTTGGGCTTCACAACGTCAGGTGTCCAGTCAATCTTAATCCACCTGGATCTCCACATGTCTGACTTCACTCACCAGGTCTTTCCATCTGCCTAGCTTCACTCACTAGGACTTTTCATCTACCTGGCTTCACTCGTCAATACTTTCCATCTGCCTAGCTTCACTCACAGGACTTTCACCTAGCTTCACTTACTAGGATTTTCCCATTGCTCGGCTTCACTCACCGAGACTTTCCATCTGCCTAGCTTCACTCACTAGGTCTTTCACCTAACTTAACTCATCAGGATTTTCCAACTGCCTAGCTGCACTCACTATGTCTTTCACCTAGCTTCACTCACCAGGATTTTTCAACTGCCTAGTTTCACTCACTAGGTCTTTCATCTGGTTTCACTCACCAGGATTTTCCAATTGCATAGTTTCACTCACTAGGTCTTTCACCTAGCTTCACTCATCAGAATTTCCAACTGTCTGACTTCACTTACCAAGACTTCCCCTTGCCTAACCTTCAGTTAGGACTTTCCGAATCAAGTATCCGGTCAATCCATTGACCTACTTGACTTTTTTTCACATCAGACTTGTCAAATCTTGACCAGAGGAGAATTGCTCCAACAACTCCACAATCGAATGATTGCTCCTGCAATTTCCATATATTGTCAAACATTGAAATCCAAACATTAATATTTAAGCTTGAGCCAACTCAAACTTAGTCAACCTGACCCAAGGGATATTGCACCAATAATCTCCCCCAGCTTTTTGATTTTTGATAATACCTTTAACTTAATCAAGCTTTCCCAATCAAAATCAGTCTTTTCAATCGGTTGGGTTAGGACTCAATAGATTGCCACTTGCTCAATTGATCATCTGATCAATTTTGCGAGCTTCTGTTCGCTTAAAATGCCTCTGAATCGATTGTCCGATCGATCCAAGCATGAGTGAATCGATCGATTGATCGATTCCGTGAGTCTCTGCTCATGAGAAAACTCTATCTCAATCGATCGGCCGATCGATCGAGACACTCCAATAGATCGGGTGATTGATTGAAGCTCTGATTTCTTGAAAGTGAATTTCAGTGAAATTCAGAAATACTTCAAACATTTTACAAAATTTTAAAAATCATGAAAACTCTTGTATGTATTATTTAGGGTATATACTATCAAAGAAAAATAGTTTTCTAATAAAATCCATCTTATTTTCAAAGACTGACACAAAACTTGAAAACTCTTGAAAACTTTACTATCAAAAGATAGCCTTCATCAAGATTTTCTAAAGTATATTTAAAATGATTTTCAAAACCAATTTCCAACCATGTTCTTTGGGCTCAATGCACTTGGATTGTACATTAGCTTTTTCAATGATTGAGTACACATAAATATGTGTTTTGATGAAATCAAAACTCAAATAGATGCACTAAATCAACATCTTAAGTCTTGTTCATCATCCTAACATCTCACTTGTATATAATGTACACTAACACACATACAAGTCACCTTATAGTCTTTGTGAGATGTAGATTTTGGTTTTGCCCTAAACTAGGGACCATGTATATCTATTTGGGCATTTTAGAAATTTGAACATCTACCTAGGATGTCACTTGTTAGTAAATACCACTGCCCTTAATTATAAGGAAATTAAAATAATGCATGATGAGTTATGACATACATCAAAAAGAAATAATTTTTAAAAGAAAATATACTATTGTTACATGATGTATGTATGACATGACATGATATTTTTATTTTTTTTCATAATAAGCATGAATGCAAAAAATGATATCATAACATATGATGGGCAAATAATCATGAAATTTAACATAAATAAAATATACTTAGATATTCTATCTAAGTATCCTTAATCCTTAGCTAAACCTAAAATTGATCTTAGATTTACCCTCATTTTCTTAAGAAAATGTCAAAACCCAACTTGACATTTCTTTTACTCTTGATTTGTTGTGCCAAATAAAATTAAGTCCAATTTCTCAAATTTTGGCACATTTTCTTCTTCCAAAGAGTAATCAATTAATCTTATCATTTTCAAAAGTTAACAAAACCCTTGAAAACACATCCAAGTGTCAACTTCATCAAGATTGGGTTAACCACCCTAACCAATTTAGAGTTGACACTCTCTAAACTCATCTAGGATATAGAGAATATGCTCCTCAGAACCCAAAACCTATTGGTGCTCCTTGGATACTCTAGGTACTTACTAGGGATAACCTCCCTAAATACCTTCCTAATGACCTTTTTAAGCTTCTTAGAAGTCTCGGTCACTTTCTCTAGATCAACTCTAGGGATAGTGTTGGTACGATTAGCACTAACGATCTAACTCAGGTTTTGATGAATGACAAAATAAGTTAAGTTAGTTTTGTTGTGATCTAACACTTTGACTGAGTGTGAAGGAGAAATCCAGCTAAGTCGACGGGCCGATCGGATAGCTGGTGCGAAGCCCAGCTAAGTCGATGGGCTGACCGGATAGCTAACATGAAGTCTAGATAGGTCGACGGGCTATCTAGCATGAAGCCCAGCTAGGTCGACGAGCCGACCGGATAGGTAGCATGAAGTCCAGCTTAGTTAATGGGCCGACTGGATAGTTGGTTGGAAGTCCAGACAAGTCGACGGACTAACCGAATGTCCGACAAACGGTAAGTGAAGGTAACTCACTGGAGGAGAGTAACTGTAAGGATGCGTCCTAATTAAGGGACAGTAGGCGTCGGTCTAGTTTAGTTCTATTTGGGATTCCTAGACTGAGACCTTGACTAGTTCCTAGTCCTAGGAGTACAGGAACTAATTATTCTATTTTTTATATTGTGCTAACACTTGTCTTGCAGGATATTTTGGACTAACACATTTGTTGCAGGACAAGAAAGCAAGCAAAGAAGCAAAATTGCCTTCGGATGAACAATACCCGAAGGCGCTTCTATGGTTATGTAAGGCGCCTCGGTACTGTTCATAGAAGGCGCCTTCCAAGGCTATGGAAGACGCCTTTCACTGGATAAAATTTGGATGAAGTCTTGGATAAGCACCGATCACTTTGGGATTGATTTTGCCTCATTGGAGGTGTCTTTCAAGCCTTTTATAAGGCAGTTTCGAGGACGCATTGGAATAACAACGACATACAAGCTACCGTGCGTTCATTCAAGCTTCTGACTGATCCCGATTGCTGTTACGACCCTACTATGAAGCTGCTGAGCCCAACAACTGATTAGAGGAGTTCCGATTGCGCTCGGCAGACAGACATCAACACAAGAAGAGCTCTCATTTCGATCCATAAAAGTGTTGGTAACCTTTTGTACTTAATTACTATAAAAGGGCAAGTGCAGTGCGCTGTACTCGATTCTCTCTTCCGGGGGTACCGGAAGAGGTTTTTTAGTGAATTTCCCATCGATAGGTCCGCGAGACTTAGGTCTTGGAGTAGGAGTCGCTGAAGGCTCCGAACCAAGTAAAAACCACTCGTGTTTTTCTGATGCTTTCTTTCTTTCTTTCCGTTGCGTACTCTGCTTTTGATTTTTAAAAGAAAACAAGTTTTAAAAACCATGTGATTCACCCCCCCTCTCACGTGCATCATGATCCAATAGATAGCTTCCCTTGTGACCTTCTTGGTGACTTTCTTTGACTTCTTAGAAGTCTTAGTCACATTAGTCTTTCCAAAAAATACTCCTAGGGCTAAGTTCCCTTGTAATTTTTACTTGACCACTAGATCTAGGGTTGGTTTCATAGCTATATGGAATCCTATGATAAGATGTCACATCCTTTTTAGCCTTAGATTTGTACCCCCCAAACCTCTATGGCAATAGGATGACTTTTGTGTTCCTAAACTTAGGTTATGCTCATTTTGACCCTTAAAAATATTTTCCATTTTCTTTAGGGTATTTTCTAATTTATCAAGCCTTGATCTCAAGGCTTGGTTTTTCAACCTTAAATCCTTATATTTTGATTTTCTTGATTCCTATAAGTAACTTTTGTTTTAGGTCTATATCTAAAATCCTTAGAGTTATTGCCTAATTTGTTATCTATTTTTCTAGCCTTAGATTGAGTGGTTTTAACATGATAGACAACATAATTTTCTCTAATTCTATCATGCTTCCTATTTTCAAGATAAATAACATTAAAATGATATAAATTTGAACTAGCATGCTTTTTATCATTACTTAAAGGGATAGACTCAATAAATGATACCTTGAGTTTGCTCTTGAGAGCTCCTCCTTGACTTGAGCTTCCTCCCTTGATTTTGACCGGTTTCTTCCCTTTTGGACATTGACTATGGTAATGTTCTCTTTGATTACACAAGAAGCACACTATGTGCTCTTTGCTATTCTTTGTCATGGGGGCGATCTCTTTGGGCTTCTCCTTGCCCTTAGGTATCACTTGGTCCTTCTTATTGGCCAATTTGGGGCACTTACTCTTATAGTACCCATGTTCCCTACACTCAAAACAAATGATATGATTTTTATTATTAACAATTGAAATTATTATACCTTTGCTTGTAGGGGTAGCACATGATCCTCTACTTGATTTTTCTTGACTTATGGAGGTGACACCATCTTCTTCTCCATTTGACCTGGAAGTAGAAGCCTCTTCTTTCTCCAGTGTTAATGAATGATGCTCCCCCTCAATTCTAGAGGTAGAGGCCTCTTCATCTTCATCCCCTTACACATGAAACAAAGAGTATGCTCCCTCTTTGCTCTTTTGGTTGCACTCCTTTGAGGATGAAGATTCTTGAACTTCTTCTTCGGAAATTGAGTATCTCTCAACTTCAGAGCCCTCTTCCTCTTGGTCTTGCTCCAATGAGTCGCCCTCTTTGGATTTCTCTTGATTTGGTGCAGTGGAGGGTTCTTCATAAAGCTTGGCCAATTTACTCTATAGTTCATTTGCATCCTTGTATTCTCCAATTTTGCAAATGATTGTGTTTGGCAATAGACTAACCAATAATTTGGTTACCTTGTCATTCGCCTTACACCTTTAAATTTTCTCATTGCTCCATTTGCTTTTCTTGAGAATTTTGTCCTTTGAATCTTTTGGAGCTTTAAAGTCTTCCATTAGAGCAAACCATTGCTCTATCTCCATCATAAAGAAATGTTTGATTATTGATTTCTAATAATCAAAGCTTGCCATTGTGAATGGTGGAGGCACCCTTGTGTCGTATCCAAGTCCATCTTAGAATTCCATTTGAAGTTGAGACTTTTTGAAGTCTTTGACGTTGTTGAAATTTGCTTCAACTTCTTCTCCCTCTAGCTTGTTACCCTTTCCGACAGTGATTCCGGTGAAGAGTGACCTCACTCTAATACCACTTATTAGGGTCGATTGATGCTAGAGGAGGGGGGGGGGGGGGGGGAATAGTGTTGGTTGCTATACGGAATATCGTACCAGTTCCCTTGTACAAAAATTTTGTATAAGTCCTGAACCTTTCCTAACAACCTATTGTGTTCTTTAGAAATTAAATTTGGAATCGTAAACAGAACTTAATATTATTGATTCCAAATTCAACTTATATGTTCTTAGAGGTTTAGACTTGGATCTCAAACGATGCTTAACATTATTAATCCAAATCCACCTATGTTACAAATTTAATTAAATATTTATTTAAGAGATCGGCTCCCAGGTCAAACATGGCAAGGCACTAGGCCTTCTTGGGTATGGGATCATCCACCACTGTCTCGACAAAGCCTTTCAAAGAAATTCAATATTTAACCTCCTTATAGTAACCCTAGGTTTAACCATTAAGAACAATCGAATCACAAGATCGAAAAACAAAAGAAACACAAATTCAAATCACAAATCTGAAACCTAGAATCATTAGCCTCTTGTGTTTGGTATTTCAAGATCTAAACAAAAGGATGCACTAGTTATGATGCGGAAACTAATAACTAGTTATACCTTTTGTAGCTTATAAACCTCATGATCTTCTATCGTATTCTTCTTCTTATCTCGGACGTCGTGTGGGCAACGATCTACCGAGATGAGAATCCACCCAAGCCTCCTTTTCCTTGCAAGTTTTGGCCACCAAGAATCTCCTAGAGATGAAGGTCTTCGGCCACCAACCAAGCTCTAAGGGATGCAAAGAAACAAAGTCTCCTTTCTTTACTTCTTCTCTAAGCAAAATCCGGCCACCAAGAGTCTCCTAGAGAGTTGATGCCGCCGGCCAAAGAAGAAGAAAAGGAGGAGAGGAAGAGGGTCGGCCACACCAAGGAAGAGAGGAGAGGAAATAATAGATGTGTTGTTGTGAGGTGAGGCACCTCTACCCTCTCTTTTATATTCCTTGGTCTTGGCAAATAAGGAAAGTTTTATAATTAAAACTTCCTTATATTCCTTGCCAATGTATCAAAAGGAAAATTTAATTAAAAATTTCCTTTTAATCCTCTAATGGCCGGCCACCTCATTGTCCTCCAAACAAGGAAAGTTTTAAACAAAAATTAAAACTTTCTAATTTGTTTCCGAAAATTTTTAAAATAAAAATTTCTCTTTTAAAAATTTCCTTCATGGTTGGTTATAAAAGGAAACTTTTATAAATTAAAATCTTTCTATTAAAACATGTGAATGATTACAAAAAGGAAAGTTTTCTCTAAAATTAAAATATTCCTTTTAACTACAAATAAAGAAAGATATCAAATCTTTCTTTTAATCTTTTGTAGAAAGCTATAAAAGGAAAGATTTATAATTTTTAAAACTCTCTTTTAAAACATGGCTTCCACATAAGAAAAGATTTTAAAAATAAAATCCCTTTTATTTTATTGTGGCCAACCACCTAAGCTTGGGTTCAAGCTAGGGTCGGCCACCATCTCACCTTGGTTTGACCGACCCTAGCTTGGGCTCCAAGCTAGGCTTAGCCGGCCATCTTAAGGTGGGTAAGAAGGTGGGTATGAGTGAGTATAAGACTTTATAAATAAGAGGCTATGATAGGGACTGAGAGGAGGAATTGGTTTTGGTCTCCCGATAAACTTGAGCTTCCCGTGTTCGCCCCGAACACCCAACTCGAATTCATCAATAATAACTCATACCAGGGGCGGAACTAGGCCCCTTATAACAGGTGGGGCAATGAATGTCATTGTTGATTATGAAGTTGATGAGCTTTTGATCCTTAATGATCTGATACAAATATAAACAGAAGTTACACTAATGAGCATAGAAAATTTTGATAAATTTGTACAATATCATAAAAGACAGTTACTCAGAAAAGATGAAGCATTATTCACCAGGTCATAGTACAATTATGCATCTTAATTGATTAAGCAACTAAACCCACATGAAGATTTGGTTCTTTGTATCACACAATGTAAAATAGCAATTCTGAACCTCAAAATAGAATTTGTTAACCAATTTGGTGATGGATATGAATCTAATAAATTCAATTGGGAAAGAATTGGACAAAGTAAGCTAGTTATATAGTGGTAAAAACTAAGTAAATAAGCTAGTTGGGAAATTTCTGACCTTGAACATCTTTTGTAAGAATTTGCATATAACGGAAGATAAATAGCTTTGCATGTGATTCTATTAGATACAGAAGGTAAGTTAAAGAAAAGAAGGAAGCACCTTAATAACAATATAACATGATTAGTAGAAATGGCAACTCTCAATTGTTGTTTTATTGCATAGATCAAAGAAAATCAGCTGGAAAATTAAGTAAAGGGTTGAGTTCCTGTATTTAATAGCAGCCACAATATAAAAGTTTTTGTAGGATTAAAAGGCCTTACAATAAGCTTGTAGCCATATCTGAAATTTGAATGACTTAACAGACACAATACACGGAATTTTTCTCTGTTCAGAATTGCGAAGCTAGCCCCCTTATATCAAGTGGAGCAAAATATTTAAAGCACAATATATTATACAAAAATTACATAACAAAATATTTTACAAGAATTCCCTACGAGTACACATATTTTGAAAACGATGTAATATTAATTCATTGTCAATTGTATCAAAAACTTCTTTTTCAATAAAAGTAACCAAACAATCATTCAGCCACTGATCTCTCATTCAATTTTGAAGTCGATTTTTCACAATCTTCATAGCAGAAAATGCCCTTTCCACAGTTGCTGTAGCCACTGGTAACACAAGTGCAAGTTTAATAAGCTTATACATCAATGGATGTACAATATCTCTTCTTATTTCAACTAATTCTCTCGCAAGGCTTCCTATTCCTTTCAAATTTGCAAACTCTTTACTGGAGTTCATATCCATAAAATAATTATCAAGCTGATTACCTAATGCCAGAATCTCAACTGATGAAAAATCTGCGGGATAAAACTTAGCAAATTGAAGCAACTTTTCCTTGTCAAAAGCAAAAAATAAAAATTCTGGGCTAAGACATTCCATACAAAGAAGCAATTCAGTATTTACTTCTGTAAATCGATCATTAAGCTCTTGAAGTTGCATATCCAAGACTTCATAAAATAAACTAACCTTGTAGTAGTGTAAATTGGTAACAATTGGAGCTTTACGTCTTGATCTACCCTTGAGAACACGAACTTCATTCATGTCTGGAATTACAATATCATGGCAATTACAAAACATCATTACTTCATTCAATAAATCATCCCAACCATTATCTCTCATCAATTGTAATCTCTTTTTTGAGATTTTAACTTGTATCATGGCATTGACAATATCTTGATTCTTTCTCTGCAAAATCTAGGAAAGTTCATTTGTAACACCCAAAATGCTCTTCAGTAAATGCAAAGTGAAAGCAAAATCAAATGTTTCTAAAGAATCCAAAAGACCAGCAGCTTCAACCTTTTGTTCTGAATGAGCACCATCTTCCACTACATATTCTAAAACATTAAGAACAATGGAAAAATGCACAATTAAACTCATCAATGTGCCATAATGTGAACCCCAACGAGTATCACCAGCTTTTTTAAGCCCAGATTCTTGATTTAAGCCACGACCACTGAAAATTTCTCCATTTCCAAGTGCTTTTTTTTAACTTCAGCCATTCATTTCTCTCGAAAGATATCTTGTCTTTTACATGAACCTCCAACTACTTTAACTACAATAGCAACTAAATTAAAGAGAGAAGCAACTTGGAGATGAGTTTTTGCTACTGCAACAATAGTAAGTTGCAGTTGATGTGCAAAACAATGAACATAATATGCAAAAGGATTATCTTTCAAAATCAAACTTTTGAGCCCGTTAAACTCTCCTTGCATATTACTTGCACCATCATATACTTGTCCTCTAATTCTAGCTATACTCAATCCATAATATGAAAGTAGTGATTCTATAGCTTTTTTTAGTGACAGGGAAGAAGTATAACCAACATGAACAATTCCAATAAAACGTTCAACAACAATTCCTCTGAAATTTACATAACGTAAAGCAATAGCCATTTGTTCTTTATCTGATATATCGCGTGATTCATCAACTAATATGGCAAACACTTCATCTCCAAGTTCATTCAATATGGCATTTGTAGTCTCAAGACAAGCAGCATTTACAATATCTTTTTGAATTTCAGGAGAAGTTAATTGATTATTTTCCGAAGCATTTTGTAAAACTGCATTCTTTATATCTTCATTATGATCTACAATGAATTTCAAAAGTTCAAGAAAATTACCTTGATTAAATGAACTTTTAGATTCATTATGCCCCCGAAAAGCTAACCCCTGGTGTAACAAAAATCGTATGCAATCAACTGAAGCAGTTAACCTGACTCTATAAAGATTGCGAGCTTGCTTTGTTTGCCTGATAAGAGCAACTTCAATGTGTTGACTTTCTTTCATCAAATCTACACATTTATGCCAAGATTGATTATGTGCGCTATTTGAACTTCCAACATGTTTAACAAAAATCTCTTTTTTTTTCCAATTAGTAAACCCAACTGAAGTAAATGAATCTCCACCTACTTGTTTTCCAAAATCTGGTCGGAATAAGTAGCAACACAAACAAAATGCAGCATCTTTACTTATGCTATATTCTAACCAATTTCCAAATTCATTAAACCAAGATGGACAAAATCTTCTTGATGCTTTACCGATTTTTCTTTGTGGAAAATTATGATTGCGAGGCTGACAAGGTCCTTTCTGCAGGTAAGCTCTTCTCACTTTTTCCCGATCATTAGGATCATAGTTTGAAATTTTTAACCGTAACCCAGGATCTGATTGAAGATCATCCAAATTGATTTCAACTTGAGATTTTTTTAAGGGAACATGTTGTAACTCTAGATTACTTTTTTCTCTTTGACTTGTTTCTTCATTTACCATTGACTTTCTTTTAAGAAATTTATCCATTCCTGTTAATGTTAAGAAGAAAAAGAAAATGTCATATGAACAATTATTTGTAAATTTTAATATAATTTACTTAACTTAAATGTAACCCTACAACAAAAGAAGCTTCAGTAACAGCTTAATGGCAACTGGAAAATTGCAACAACAACTGACACTAATCGTCCACCACTTATTTTTTTCGCTTATTTATTTACCTCACGGCTAATATCCTCAACTGTCTAGTAAATGCAACACCGTAAGTCTATATGATAAGGAAGTTCCTCTACAAGATTAAAATGTTAACTTCTTTTCTCAATTTTCATAATTGAGAATCTGATCAGTCGAGAAGTTCACTTTCTTGGTCTTAAAAATGCGTTATTTTACTACATTGTGAGTTAACTAGTAAATTAGTAATGTAACTTATGTAAAGCCAATAATATTTAATCAACCAAAATTACTAAATAATAAGAGAAATTAGGGAATCGATTCCAACTTGCAAGCAGTAATAAGTGAAATTGGGGAAGATACCAGCTGTCCTCGAAGTCTTGAATCCGACAGACAAAGCAGTGGAATTGTGGAAATTAGGGAATGACGTCCAACACGGGGTGGACTGTGGATAGTGGACTCCATCGCCACCGGCAAGCACAGTAGCGTCGTCGAATCCAACAAGTGGCGGCGGGGTCGCGGGGATAAGGCGGAGGGAAGCCGGCTGTCGACACCGTAAAAGAGAGCCTCGTCGAGTCGTCGATGAGGTTCTACTTGGAGAAGCTACGGAGGCGACAGAGGGTAGAGACTAGAGATTAGTAGAGAATCGGAGCGGAGGAAGAAAAGGAGGGCGGAGAAAATCTCAAAGTCACTGTCGATGAAGATGGATAGGGATTAGGGGTCGTCATTGTCTCAGGGAGCGCAGGCGACGCACAGCCGCGCAGGGAGAGGGCAACGAGGTTGCAGGTTGCAACTTGCGAGCCCTAGTTTTATTTTTCTTTTTTACTAGGGCAAAATTGTAATTTTATAATATCTATGGACACATTTACAAAATATTGAGGTGGGGTAGTTGCCCCACCAATCATCAACGTGGCTCCGCCCCTGACTCATACCACTAAAGAGTTATTATTGAACTATCGCACCAATCCTATATTACTATATGAGCTCCTTATTATCATGAGTGTGTTAGTCTCCCTGTGTTTAAGATATTGAATGCACACTAATTAAATAAGTTACTGACAACTCACTTTAATTAATATCTAGCTCCAAGAGTAGTACCACTCAACCTTCGAATTAAGTCCACCTGCAGGGTTTATATGACAATCCTTATGAGCTCCTCTTGGGGACATCATCAACCTAGATTCCTAGGACACAATTTTCTTCTATAGTCAACAACACGCACTATAAATGATATTATTTCCCAACTTATCGGGCCTATTGATTTATTGAACTAAATCACACAATTTGATAAATTAAAGAAATAAATATTAAGTATATGTGCATGTTATTATATTAGGATTAAGAGCACACACTTTCATAATAACAGAGGTTTTATTCTTTTATTTAGTCAGTATAAAAAGAAACTACCTCAAATGATCCTGCTCAATACACTCATAGTGCACTAGTGTAATTTATTAGTCAAGATAAACTAATATCTAATTACACTACAACCACTCCAATGGTTTGTTCCATTTCATCTTTGTTGTGAGCAACTGTTTATAATTTATAAGGAACTGATAACATGTTCTTCTGTGTGTGACACCACACACCATGTTATCTACAATATAAATTAATTGAACAACTACACTTAGCATATAAATGTATACATTTGACCAATGTGATTCTTATATGTTTATACAAAAAGCTATACTTTTAATATACACTCTAACAAATAGCTCGTCACGCTTCGGTTGCTTGCTTTGATAATGCTGTTGCAGCAAAAAACACTCAAGCAACTCTCACAATGCTAACACAAGGGATTTACTTAGTATCCACCTCAAGAAGAAATGACTAATCTAAAGATCCACACACGACATGCTCTCCACTATGAAAAATACTTCTTCTCGGTAACTACCGAAGGTGGAGAAACCTCGTACAAGACTCACACAACAAGATACAACACACACAAGAAGGAAATACAAGTGTGCAAAAGAAAAGCCTCTCCTTGCTTGACCTTGTTGTTGAAGAATGTCTCTTGAACCTTAGAAGTGCAACAACACTTGTCCCCAAGAGCTTCCAAGAAATGGAGGTGAGTGTTGGAGAAGATCATGTGAGCTTAAGAAGAAGAAGGGTTACAACGTTTGAACGTTTCGTCACCTTTATATCTATGCTTCTAGGGCTTCCAATTGATTGCCACGTCAGATTCCAGGGATCTCGGTCGTCCAAAACCTACATCATGCGCAATGGTCGTATCCCAATTGATTGACCAATTGATTGGAGAGGCTTGAATCGATCGACTGATCAATTCAGAGTGTCACTGTGCTCTTCGCTAGAAAAGCCTGAATTGATCAGCTAATCGATTCAGCTTTCTAGCGTCACACGCGATTTCCAGCCCCCAATGGATCGGCTGATCTATTGGCGGTGCCTAATCAATTAACTGATTGATTGGGGAGGCTTCTGTTTGCGCGATAAACA
This sequence comes from Zingiber officinale, assembly GCF_018446385.1. Classification (NCBI taxonomy): domain Eukaryota; kingdom Viridiplantae; phylum Streptophyta; class Magnoliopsida; order Zingiberales; family Zingiberaceae; genus Zingiber; species Zingiber officinale. Next base: position 43,088,546 of record NC_056000.1, read on the forward strand.
CCCTCAATCGATCGACTGATCGATTGGGCTTTGGTCCAATCGATCGGCTAATCGATTGACCATCCTTGACTTGCTTAACCCCAAATCCAACATCTGGTCAATCGTGACATGTTGGAACTTTTCGTGCCTAGCATCCGGACAATCTTGACCTGCTAGGACTTCTTCACCAAGTGCTCGGTCAATCGTTTGACCCACTTGGACTTTTCTCCTCGTGCTAAGTGTCCGGTCAACCTTGACCCACTTGGACTTGCCGTCTCGTGTCGAGTGTCCGGTCCTCCATGACCCACTTGGACTTCCACCAGATGTCTGGTCACCCTTGACCCATCTGGATTTCCTCGTGCCAAGTATCCAGTCAATCCTTTGACCTACTTGCGCTTCCCAACACTAGTGTCTGATCAACCTTGACCCACCTGGATCTCCACGTGCCTAGCTTCACTCACCAGGTCTTTCCATATGCCTAGCTTCACTTACTAGGACTTTTCATCTGCCTGGCTTCACTCACTAGGACTTTCCATCTGCCTAGCTTCACTCACCAGGACTTTCCATCTGTCTGGCTTCAATCACCAGGACTTTCACCTAGCTTCACTCAGTAAGATTTTCCCACTTCTTGACTTCACTCACCGGGACTTTCCATCTGCCTAGCTTCACTCACTAGATCTTTCACTTAGCTTTACTCACCAGGATTTTCTAACTGCCTAGCTTCACTCACTAGGTCTTTCACCTAGCTTCACTCACCAAGATTTTCCAACTGCCTAACTTCACTCACAAGGTCTTTCACCTAGCTTCACTCACCAGGATTTCCAACTGCATGACTTCACTCACCAGAACTTCCTCTTGCCTAACCTCTAGTTAGAACTTTCCCAATCAAGTATTCGGTCAACCCTTTGACCTACTTGACTCTTCTTCACATCAGACTGGTCAAATTTTGACCAGAGGGAAATTGCCCCAACAATCTCCCCAATCGAACGATTGCTCATGCAATCTCTATATATTGTGAAACATCAAAACCCAAACATCAAGACTTAAACTTGAGCCAACTCAAACTTAGTCAACCTAGTCAACTTGATCCAAGGGATATTGCACCAACAATCATTACCGACGACCTTAGTGGTGTAGGTAAGATCATCAACTCTAACTAAGTTATTATACAGTTCAACATACAAACCTATGTTGATTGAACTAGAACAATAAACTAAGCGCTATAAGCTATAATAATCAGTAACCTCTACAGCGAGAATGCATGAACGCAAACAAAAAAAAAAAAACCTATCTAGATATCTAGAAAGTAGAGGAACATATATAGTGGATGAAAATCTAATTATAAGTTCATCAATGAAAAACATAGGGTTTGTACTAACAATCGAGGGTCTAACGCCAGGATGTGATCGTTTCCTAATTAACAACAACATCCTAAAAATGAAATGCCAAAGGAAACAAAAGAAACAAAATAAAATTTAGGATTAGAATATTACCAACGCATCGTGAATACTTATAAAGGAACTAACAACCTCGGTTGATCTGCGGCAACGGCTTAAGAACCAGGAAAAAATTTTCTTTTTCCCCTTTTTTGTTTTTGCTATAAAGCCCGGTGATGAGCCTTTGCAAAAGAGAAAGGAGAGAGGTGCAAGGAAAGGGGGCATCCGCTGGCCCCCTTATATAGGCGTTCGGGCACCTGGACTGGGCAGTAGGGCAGGGCGCCCGGATCCCATTTTCAGGTGCCCGGAGCCTTATTACCAGGGCCACCCGCCCCTGGTTTGTGCAGTTTTTTTAAGTTAAATATTTAATTAAATTGGTGAGAGATTAATTTAAGTAAAATATTAATTAAGTTAAAAATTAGATTATTAAAAATTAATTAAGTTGTTGAAAAATTAATTTAAGTTTAAGTTAAGAGAGAAATTAATTTTAGTTGTTAAAAAAATAATTTTAAAAAAATGATTGTTGAAATATTGATTTAAATTACAAGTTTATTTAAGTTAAGAAAGATATTAAGTTTAAAAAAATTAAGTTAATTAAATAAGTTATTTTTAAAAAAAAAGTTAGATAAATTAGTTTAAGTTAAAAATTATAAATTAATTGCAAGTTAAGAAATTAATTTTAGTTAAGAGGTTAACTGAAAAAATTAAATTAATTTTAATTGATTAAATTAAGAAATTAATTTAAGTTAAGAATTTATGGTAAAGATTAAATTGTTTAATAAGTGATTTGATTAATTAGATTGTTAATGATTAAGTTAAAATAAATTGAGTTAAAATTAATTTTTTTAAAAATTAATTGTTGAAAGATTAATTTAAATAATAAGTAGAATTAATTTAAGTTAAAAATTAATTTATGTTAAAATTAATTGAAAAAAATTAATTAAGAAACAATTTAATGAAAAAAACTTAGTTTAAAAGTGCTCATATAAAATTGGTCTTTAAATGTCTAACTTTTAGTTACTAATTGACTACTAGAAGATAACAGTATTCACCTGATTAGTCAAGTTAAGTATTAATATCCAGTTAGACTTTGTTAAAAAAGGACTGCTTAACTTGATTATTGTATTATTATATTTTTCGCCCAGACTTATGTTGATATACTGATATAAGCATTTAAAGTTCAAGCAAGAGACCTACGCATCTCACGCCATTCTATGTTTTTGAATACATTATCAAAGTAAACCTGGTATGTTTATGAGATGCTCGATTCCTAGATCTATAAGAACATGCTTTCTATAGATTTGATCTAAACTAAGGCTAAATTTTTTTTGCAATACTAAGAGAAAAAGAGAAATTTTTAGAAAAGTAAATAGTTTTTCCTAGAATTTGAAAAATTAACCCAATAGGCATCCTCCCCCTTACTCTAAGACCTTAGTTTTCAAAAATTAGCATGATTATTGAATTTTAGATTGATTAATTAGAATTAATCATAATTTTACTTTAATTAAACCTTATTCATCTCACCATTCTAAATTTTAAGACAAAAAGGATCCTATAATTTTGTGAGATGAGTTACATTGTATTTTAGAATTTGGTTTAATATGTGTTAGATTCAATTTTAGCTTTGGGTTCAACAAACAGATATTTTTTGGATAAACTTCTAAACTGTGGTGAGTTACCTGGACATCATTAGAGTAACCACGTCTTCAAAAATTTTCAAGTAGTCTTATCCACTGAATTTAATAACAAAACTTTGGTCTAACCAGCTATGATTGATAAGGGATAGTTTTAGCTTATTCCACTAAGTTAAATGCACCAGGTCGAAGTCATATCTTTCTAGACATGCATAGACATAGTTTTCCTAACCTACTATCATCCAAAACTTCTCCAGTGTTATTTTTCAAGTTAAACTTTTGTTCATGTTTAATAAAATCCTAATTACTTTGTCGAGTAAATTATTATTTTGGAGGTGTCAACTAATTTGGAGTCTCCTCCTGAATTATGAACTTTTAAGTTTAGGTTTTAGGTTTATGTCGATTATTTTTGTAGTTATAATAAATGATCCTGTCCGAACCAGAAGTCAACAGACGCTGGGCACGTGGCGCTCCAAGGCTCGCTGATGTAGATCTCCAACTAGTGTCGAGATGCTCCGGCTATCCTGCACAGAAGTCGAGCCGGGAAGGGGATTCCCAGCGACGACACTCCAACGCTCAAGTCAGGTAAATCACGATGAACAAGGTGGCTCCAGAAGTCTCAGAGTACGTACCAGAATCCTCTGTCGATGAAACCTGAGGTTCTTTATATAGAGCTGTGAAAGGTTTGGGCACGCGTACCAAGGTGCATAAGTGTCCTCTGTCCTATCCTAGGTATGCGGCTGTCAGAAAGCTTACCTGTCCTTTCCTAGGTACGCGGCTGTCAGAAAGTTTACCTGACCCATATCGCTACAGTCAAAGCATGCCCTCGATGGGACAGCAGAATCCCCTGTCACAAGATTTGGAGCATGGCACACACGTGAAACCTACAGGTTGTCAAAGAAAGAAATCCTCTGGCCTTTTCCTTTGCTCCAAACTTGTAGTCCGAGCGGACAGATACCTAAACATCCGACCGGACATCCGCAGTGGTTTACTTGTGCTTTGTGGAGACTAACAAACAGGGGTGCTTTATGACTGCGGTCGGTCAAAAGGTCAGCTCGGTCCATGACCTTTTTAACTGAGCGTCGGAACCCCGATTTGACAGGGTGCCTCCCAACTACAAGTGCGAGCCGGCCGGGCCCCTCCGGGTACTCGATTCCATCGGCCGGCCGGCAGTCCAATCGGACCGGCCGTCTACGGCCATCCGTCCGGTCGGACCACACTTTCCTCTGGGTGGGCGGCTGTTCCGGTGACTTCCCCTTGGCGTTGACTTTGCAAGAAAGGGGGGCCCACTCTTACTACCGGATCAATAAACTTGATGGTAATTTAAATTAGTTTTGTAATTATTTGATTTAAGTTTATTCTTTCGATTTGAATTTGGTTTGTTTTTACATTTTAGGTTTGGGTTAGGTGGATTTGATTTTAGGTAATAAATTTTATTTTTGGATATATAGAATTGATTGAGTCCAACATGTATGGTTAGGCATGTTTTTGGAATCCAGACTTTGGTTAGTTTCTTGTTCTGACTTATTAGAGAGATAAATATTTTATTTGTTGAGTTGAACTTATATCCGAGTCTAGATTTATTGTACACAACTCTTTGAGTTTTAAGGATTAGGTCCATATTTTTTGATCTAGTGGTGAAAGCTTCTAATAATCTTTTGAGTTTATTAATTTCACTTTTTAATATTGTGTTTTCCTCCTCAAGTTTTATAATTTGATTTGGATTTGTACTTTAAATTTATTCCTTGAGGTGTTGATTTTCCTCAATGAGCATTTTAGTTTATTTTTTATATTTAATTAATTTTTATTCAAATATGTAATTATTCTAAAGAATTTTAAGGTTAAGATAGAAGATACCTCATTCAAACCTTTAGAAACGAGTGTAGACTTGTGGCTTGATTTGTCTTCGGACTCATCGTCTTGTTCTGTCTCATTTTTTGATTTCAATTCAGATGCTATCACCGCGAGGTAGTTGTGATGATATCGATCTTCGACGGTCGATTCTTCGGAGGATGCTTCATCCCAAGTCACCTTTTCTTCTTCTTGCATTTTGATGTTAAGTGATTTATTCATAAATGAATCCTTTTCAATTACCTTTGCATCACTTGTGCGTTCGTGTAGTTTTATCAGTTTGTCCCAGAGCTCTTTAATATTCTCGAATGGGCCGACGTGGTTCAGTTCTTCCTTGGTAAGTCCACACTAGATAGTGTTCGTTGCATTCAAGTCGATTTGGGTCTTTTTCTTGTCTTCCGGGGTCCATCTTTCTGGGTCAATTAGTACTTTTGTTGCTTCGTCCATCGGCGCCCGGTATCCTCATCAGATGGTGATCCATTGATCAATGTCGATCTTCAGGTCACTACAACAAAAACCCTCATAGACATCAGTGGAACAACAACAGTTTTAAGCAAAAACCGATGTCTTTGAGTATTTTACACCGATTTTTCCAAAAACCGGTGTCTATGAGCGCAGATTTTAGCTCATAGACATCGGTTTTTTAGACGATGTCTATGAGCGCCCTTTTTTTCGTTAATAGACACCGATTTTAACCGTGGTTTTTAAAATCCGGTGTTAAAGAACCAAAATAAAATATTTTAATATTCCCACAGCCAAAATTTGCAACACTGTGAATTCCCTCCAACCTAAATCTATATCGCGCCCCTTCCTCCGCGCGACCTCTCGCCTAAACCTAAACCTTAACCTCCGACCATCTCTCTCAGCCTAAACCTAAACCTAAACCCACCGCTGGAGTCCTTCTTCGCATTCCGGTAATTTTTCCTTACTTTCTTCCATAAACCCTAGGTCCTCCTTCTTCGGCCTCCATTCCTCTGCTCGCCTCCAGGAGAAACGAATCGTCGACCTACGCCATGCTGCCCCTCGCCTCCAGCACTTCGCTTTTCAATTTATCTAGCTTGCTATGAATCATTCTCCCTCCAACTAGCGGCGGCGAACGGCAACTCCAGTCGGCGTCAGGGAATAGTCTCTTTTTCGTGTGGATCTCCATCACCAGTGTGCTCTCATGCTGATGCTCTTACAGCTTATGACCACTGTTTGTCTATGATCTTCATGTGCCACTCGTCCAGGAGCACAGATGCAGGCAGCTGTGAGACGACTCGCCCTCTCTTCTTCCCAAGCCTCCTCTTTCTCCTCCTCGAAAAGGGGTATTGAAGTAGTCCTCTTCTTTCACCTGATTATCGGTAGCTTTGCTTTGGCAATTTTAAGGCATTCATTCCGTGCTAGCAACCTGAACATTAAGAACAAGATATCTAGTTCTTATATCGGAAATTTTAAGCTTTTGAAGAAACAATGTGTAGTCCGTATCTCATTTAATCGACAAATCTTCTCTATTTCTTACCTATCATCTTGGTATTGGCTCCCAATGTCTGTATTAATGCTCTGTTATACTTAGAATTCTATGTTTCTGTTGCATGAAAAAGGAAGATAATTTAGATTTTCAGGTTGAGTATGCAAGTAGGAATATTCTTTTAATCCAAAGCATTTCTGCAATTTTATTTTACTTTCACATATAAAATAATGAAGCTTGTTGACTACTACTTCAATGTCTAAATAACTATAAATGCAAGTTGCTTCAAATCCCTTCTGTTGCAGCTTCTTCATTATTAATCTATTTGTGAGCAAAAAGGATTATATTTCATGAAAACATAAGGATTTTGTCTTTGTAAGCCAATCACCCATACTCTAATCATATGCTTATTTGGTGAATCCATGTTAATTGTTGTAAAATGTAATCATGCATTCATGTGATCCTGTAACGACCCGACCCTCTTGGCCCATTTGGCGGCCCATTTGGCGACCTCTCACTTGGTTACCAGGATTCATAAACTCTAATACTTAAGCCTGGAGGTTTAGAGTTCGAATCCTGGGGGAGGCAAAAATCCACTGACCAGGGGTGGAAAGTCCTAGTGAGTAACGGCACGGCCAAGGGTCGTCGGTCGACGACATTAGAGGTCGCCAAATGGGTCGACGACATAAGGGCCGACGGTCGACGACATGAGAGGTCGCCAAATGGGCCACCAAATGGGCCAAGAGGGTCGGGTCGTTACAATAAAAAGGCGCCTTTTTATTGTAACGACCCGGCCCTCTTGGCCCATTTAGCGACCTCTCATGTCACTGGGTCATCTCACTTGGTTACCAGGATTCATAAACTCTAATACTTAAGCTTGGAGGTTTAGAGTTCGAATCCTGGGGGAGGCAAAAATCCATTGACCAGGGGTGGAAAGTCCTAGTGAGTAACGGCACGGCCAAGGGTCGTCGGTCGACGACATTAGAGGTCGCCAAATGGGCCGACGACATAAGGGCCGACGGTCGACGACATGAGAGGTCGCCAAATGGGCCGCCAAATGGGCCAAGAGGGTCGGGTCGTTACAGATCCAGATGTATAAGGAATGGCAACTATGAGGAAGCCCTTGACCTTGAAGCTTCCGTCAGCAAGTTTTCAAAAATGCATGTCGAGTAAGTCTCTCTCTGATCCAAAACTTGCACCATTGTTATTGGGTAATGAAATAGTCTGCTGGTTTCATTCATGATAATACCTATGCATTGATATTTGGAATGAAGGTTACCTGTCACTCAGGCATTGGAAGCAGAAGTTAGAAAGACGATGCAATCTATGCTATCCCAGCTTCTTCAGAAACTTCGTTCAAACATTCAGGTTTTGTCTAAACATTTTAAGATCTCTCTAGTGTTTTATAGTGCATCATGCTGGTTCATTCCATTTTACTTGTCTCATATCTCCTATAAGACAATTCTTTTCATTGGAATCACATAACTAAGTTCTTGAAAACAAAAATGTCATACAGTTGCCTGAATGTCTGCGGATTGTTGCGCATCTTCGTCGAATAGGAGCATTCACTGAATCTGAGTTACGTTTGCAGGTATAGTTTCTCTTTTCTTTTTCCATTTTCTGTTGTTGTGTTGTTACCTTATGCAGTAAAAATGGCTGCTAATTGCTGAAGTAGACACATGTTAGTCTGAACTATATATTTTTAATCTATTGGCATACATCATATGAAAACTTATGGAGTTATTTTCCTACATACCTGGTGAGAGAATATATGCCAAAGTTAATTCCCTCACCTCCATTGAGACTGAGCTCCCATATAGCTATTACAACCTTCCATATTGCCATCCACAAGGTGGAATCAAAAGGAGTGCAGAGAATTTGGGTGAGCTTCTCATGGGTGACCAGATTGATAACTCTCCATACCTATTCCATGTTAATGTTAATGAATCACTTTACTTGTGCACCACTAATGCATTGAATGAACATGAGGTTAAACTTTTGAAGCAGAGGACACTGTTAGGATCCTTCGTACGGAGGCTAGAGAGGGGGGGGGGTGTGAATAGCCGACCCCAAATCGTCGCGTTTCTCAATATGCGTCGATGTAACGAGGTTCGGAGATGAAACTCCTACTCCTCGGCGTGTCCGTAAGGTGGACGGAGCCTATCAATCCGTCGGTGGATGAGTCCCCGGAGAACCGGCTAATATATACTCCTTGTGGGTGGAGAAACCTCGCCACAATAACTCTTGCAATAGCAAGATAGAAGTACACAAAATACAAAGAAGCACAAGACAATATGAATGTAAAACAAACACGCTTGCCTTCTCGTCGACTGGTTGAAGCAACAACTTCTCGGACAACAGCAGCAGCTGACCGTCGACTGGAAGCTCACACGAAGCTTACTGGGGAGAGCTCAAACAAAGCTCAGATCGCAAGCAGCAGCAAGCTAGAAGAAGGAGAGGAAAAAAACGTCAACTCAGCCCTGTAGCCCTCGACCTCTTTATATTACCTGTGCCTGCGAAGAACCTGCAACAAAGACAGAAGACGCAGAACCTAGCCGTTGTTACTCACAACGGCTAGATCCAGACCGATCAGGCTTCACCCTGATCGGTCTGGGCCTTGCCTGATCGGTCGTGGGGACCGATCAGGCCCTGTGCTGATCGGTCCCCAGACCGATCAGAAGGCTTCACAGAGCAACTCTCTGTGTGGAATCTGATCGGTCCCTGGACCGATCCCACCTCAGGTGGTAGCGTCCCTGATCGGTCCCGGGGACCGATCAGGCTCCATGCTGATCGGTCCCCAGACCGATCAGTAAGCCCACAGAACCATGATCGCCTTCTGTTTGTTATCTGATTGGTCACCAGACCGATCAAATACACAAACGTATCACTGGATCAGTCTGCAGACCGATCCAGAGCTTGGTTTTTGCCCAAACCAAGTCCCAAGTCTCCCAAATCAACATCCGGTCAACCTTGACCTGTTGGTACATCATGCTTAGCATCCGGTCACTCCCTACTTGACCTTCTCAACACCAGATGTCCGATCATCCTTGATCCAACTGGATTTTCCCTTGCCCGGCTTCACTCACCAGGACTTTTACCTAGCTTCACTCACTAGGATTTTCCGACTGCCTGGCTTCACTCACTAGGACTTTCCCTTGCCTGGCTTCACTCACCAGGACTTCCCAACTGCCTAGCTTCACTCACTAGGACTTTCCGACTGCCTGGCTTCACTCACCAGGACTTTCCACATCTGGTCCAGAGAACGAGCTCCCGAGCCCTCTCTGACCTCAGTCCGGAGAACGAGCTATCGAGCCCTCTCCGACTTCCCATGTGCCAAGCTTCCATACTTGGACTTCTCCTGCCAAGTCTCCATACTTGGAATTTTCCGAGTCAGGTCAACTCACCTCGGGTCAACCAGGTCAACCTTGACCACGAGTTGCACCCACAATCTCCCAAGCTTGTATCCTTGTCAAACATCAAGATACTGTTCACGTCAAACATCGTCATAACTCGTCAAACATCAAAACATAACTCGAGTCAAGTCAACTCGAGTCTGGTCAACCAGGTCAACCTTGACCTAAGGTTGCACCAACAATCTCCCCCTTTTTGATGTTTGACAAAACCCATAAACAAGTTAGGTTAACCCGATAACCTAACTTAGGTTTTCCAAAACATTCTCCCATTTTCCCCCTTGGGACATCTCTCCCCCTTTTTGACACACATCAAAAAGAGGGAATCAAGGTCAAGAGTTTCTTCCCAATGAAAGTCCCATACCTTTCATTGAAACCCTTAATTTCCCCCTTGATACTAAACTCAACACTCAATCTTAGTGACAATTCCTTATCACTAATCCTCAAAAGTCTTAAGAAGTAAAAACTCCCCCTAAAAGTCAACTCCCCCTTGACAATTAGGTAAGACTCCCCCTAAAGGTCAACTCCCCCTTGGCCATTGCACCAACAATGTCTTGGAGAGTTTCAAACCTTTAGAAACCCGAAACTCAACTCCCAAACACTGAAATTTCAGACACCTGCTGAAAATCAGAAATTCGGCACGCACTGATCGGTCCCCAGACCGATCAGGAACCCCTTGGATCGATTCCCAAATCGATCCTCGCTTTCTGGATCGTCACTGATCGGTCACCAGACCGATCAGGACTTCTCTGGATCGGTCCGGTGACCGATCCAGCCTCTGAAATCAGAGATTTCTGATTTTTCTCCCCGGGAGAAATTCAGAAATTCACAGAAAATTACAGAAAATTCAAAAAATCGTAAAATTTTGAGGATACATTCCTCATACCATATACTATCATGGAAAAATAGTTTTAGATGAAAATAACTTCCATTTTCAAATCTTGATACAAAGTTCAAAAACTTTTGAAATAGTTCAAAGTTTAACTTATCTTTGTATCATCTTGCTCAATGATGAATGCTATCACTAGAAAAGCTTCATCAAGGTTTTTCAAATCAATTTTAAAATGATTTTAAACCCTTTAATTTAGGACCATAATCTTAGGACTATATGTACATGACTCGTACACAAGTTTTCCCTATGATCCTCCAATTTCGAATTAGGGTCATCTAGGTACAAGAACTATGCACCTTGATCCTAACTCATGATCCTAATATCTCACACACATCTAAGGTGTATCAAACACATCCAAGTCAATTTTGATGTGAGATATGGGTTGAGGTCATCTTAGGCTAAGTTCTCATGCATTTGCTAAACTACACTTTGATCTCAATATCAAAATGTGTTTTTATCCTTAAATCAATTTCATTGATCATTAATGCACAAGATGATGACATGGCATATAATGATTTCATAAGTAAAAACATGTGCCAATGTCATGATGTCATGGCATAAAGTGTGAAACTTAAATAAAGCATGACATTTAAACTAACCTAAGCATTATCATGACATTTTAAATGATCATAAAATAAATATGATGTCATGACATGGTATATGGCAAACAATATATGGCAAATAGCACATAAAGGTATAGAAAATACCTAAAACTAGCCTTAGTTGCCATTTTTGATAATTTTGATCATCTTGCCATAGGTTCTATATTCCTAAGTGTAATAGATCTAAGATCATATATCAAGGATGTTTAGATCACTATGTGCCAATTAAATTGACTCTAGACAACTCCTCAAATATGATTGGCACATCCTAATCACCTTAGGAATATTTTTCAATTTCATTTTCAAGGCTTGATTGCACCTTAAAAAATCCTAAAGTGCCACCTTTTGCCATGATTAGGTTAACTACCTAGTCAAGTAAGGTTGGCACACCCTAACTCATCTAGCGTGATGAAATCACGCTCCTAGGAACCCAATACCTATTTGAGCTCATTGGGTTCACTAAATATTCACTAGGGATGACTTCCCTAGCAACCCTCCTAATGACCCTCCTAGGCTTTGAAGCCTTGGTCATTTGGGACTCATCGAGATCAACTCTAGGGGTGACTCCCCTTGTGACCTTGGTGATGGTCTTCCTAGCCCTAGATCTTGTTCCATAATCGAATGGAACATTATGATAAGTGGGCTTGACCACTTGGGACTTAGGTTTGTGACCCAAACCTTTCTTGTCCTTGGACTTGGGTCTTTGACCCCTAGACCCTAGAGTCAAGTCCTCAAGAGCCTTTTCTAGAGAGTCAAGTCTTGACCTCAAGACTTGATTTTCTTTCTCTAATACCTCAAGCTTTAATTTATCATTTTTCTTTGAGGTATTCCTAGGCATGTGTCTAGTTGATTTGGGATTTCTACCTAGGTTATCCTTAACCTTAGATGAGTTGATCCTAGGGTTGGCTTTCCTAGTGTTATCCTTATCTAGGCTCACATGTTTGGCACCTAAGCATGTGTATCGATTTCTATAATTAACATGCTTATCATTATTAGCAATTGCAATAAAACTACTAGCATGTGTTCTATTTGAATTGCAAAAATGAGCCTTAGAGATTACCTTAGGGTTTGCCTTAGCTCCCCCTATCGATGTGCTCGTCTTCTTGTCCTTGTGAGGTTGCCTCCCCCTCGGACATTGGCTCCGATAATGTCCCCTTCGCTTGCATTGAAAGCACACCACGTGCTCTTTGCCCTTGCATATTGGGACTCCGGCTTTCTTGACCTTTGGCGCCGGTGGAGACTTTCTAATCCTCTTTGGACATTTACTCTTGTAATGTCCATACTCCCTACACTCAAAGCACATTATATGCAATTTACTTGAACTTAAAGTGTTTGAGTTACCTAGGGTTGAGGATGGATGGATGCTCTCTTCTTCATCCCTCCCGGAGGTAGAAGCTTCTTCTTCGTGCTCCGATCTTGAAGAAGAACTCACCTCCTCTTCTTCTTTAGATGTTGAGTAGCCCTCAACTTCTAAATCCATTCCTCCATGAAGTGAGCTCCTTGGCTCACTTGACTCCTCTTCATGACTTGAAGTGGAGTTCTCCTCATGGAGCTTTGCCAAGTTATTCCACAACTCCTTGGCATCGTTATACCCACCTATCCTACACAAAACATCATTAGGTAAAGAAAATTCAATGATTTTCGTTACCTCATCGTTGATGGTTGATTGGTGGATTTGCTCCTTCGTCCACCTCTTCTTCTTGAGAGGTTTTCCTTCTTCATCCTCCGGAGGAGTGAAACCTACTTGCACACACCTCCAATTCTCAAGATTAGTCATATGAAAATACTTCATTCTTACCTTCCAATACGCGAAGTCGCAGCACTCGTAGAAGGGTGGAATCGTGATGTCTTCTCCGAGTCGATCCATTCTCTAGCTTGTGCTCCCCCGGGTGTTAATCCGACAAAGAGCAACCTGGCTCTGATACCACTTGTTAGGATCCTTCGTACGGAGGCTAGAGAGGGGGGGGGTGTGAATAGTCGACCCCAAATCGTCGCGTTTCTCAATACGCATCGATGTAACGAGGTTCGGAGATGAAACTCCTACTCCTCGGCGTGTCCGTAAGGTGGACGAAGCCTATCAATCCGTCGGTGGATGAGTCCCCAGAGAACCGGCTAATATATACTCCTTGTGGGTGGAGAAACCTCGCCACAATAACTCTTGCAACAGCAAGATAGAAGTACACAAAATACAAAGAAGCACAAGACAATATGAATGTAAAACAAACACGCTTGCCTTCTCGTCGACTGGTTGAAGCAACAACTTCTCGGACAACAGCAACAGCTGACCGTCGACTGGAAGCTCACACGAAGCTTACTGGGGAGAGCTCAAACAAAGCTCAGATCGCAAGCAGCAGCAAGCTAGAAGAAGGAGAGGAAAAAACGTCAACTCAGCCCTGTAGCCCTCGACCTCTTTATATTACCTGTGCCTGCGAAGAACCTGCAACAAAGACAGAAGGCAGTCACGAGTGCACAGAACGGCTAGATCGACCGATCGAGCTTCACGACACGAGTGCGGGCTTGACTGATCGGTCGTGGGGACCGATCGGGGCCTATCTTGATCGGCCCCGGACCGATCGGAAGGCTTCTGAGAGTTGCCCAACTCTGCGTGTGGAATCTGATCGGTCCTGGACCGATCCCACCTCAGTGGTAGGCGTCCTGATCGGTCCGGGGCCGTCAGGCTCCATCGATCGGTCCCGGCCGTCGGTAAGCCTGAACCATGATCGCCTTACATTTGTTATCGATTGGTCACGGACCGATCGGATACACAACGATCGGATCGCGACCGATCTAGAGCTTGGTTTTTGCCCAAACCAAGTCCCAAGTCTCCCAAACCAACATCCGGTCAACCTTGACCTGTTGGTACATCATGCTTAGCATCCGGTCACTCCCTACTTGACCTTCTCAACACCAGATGTCCGATCATCCTTGATCCAACTGGATTTTCCCTTGCCCAGCTTCACTCACCAGGACTTTCACCTAGCTTCACTCACTAGGATTTTTCGACTGCCTGGCTTCACTCACCAGGACTTTCCCTTGCCTGGCTTCACTCACCAGGACTTCCCAACTGCCTAGATTCACTCACTAGGACTTTCCGACTGCCTGGCTTCACTCACCAGGACTTTCCACATCTGGTCCAGAGAACAAGCTCCCGAGCCCTCTCTGACCTCAGTCCGGAGAACGAGCTACCGAGCCCTCTCCGACTTCCCATGTGCCAAGCTTCCATACTTGGACTTCTCCGTGCCAAGTCTCCATACTTGGACTTTTCCGAGTCAGGTCAACTCACCTCGAGTCAACCAGGTCAACCTTGACCACGAGTTGCACCCACAATCTCCCAAGCTTGTATCCTTGTCAAACATCAAGATACTGTTCACGTCAAACATCGTCATAACTCGTCAAACATCAAAACATAACTCGAGTCAAGTCAACTCGAATCTGGTCAACCAGGTCAACCTTGACCTAAGGTTGCACCAACAGACACATGATCTCTACCAAGTGAACATGATACTTGACAATCTACGGGTAATGCTGAAATTGAACATGTATGATAAAGTTGAGTCTGAGTTGTCCATTGGAGCTTGACAAGTCTCAGACCATTCGGGAGAAGGAGAAGATTTCTTTTACCTATGAAGTTGTATTTGTTAAAAGTGACATCAGATGGCCATCAAGATGGGATGCATATCTAAAGAATAATATTTATGAAGTTGTGCTGGGCGTCCACGCATGCCGAGGACGCCCAGACGCTTCATGCGCACGCCGCTGGCCAGCCTCATGCGGAAGGCCATGGTCAGCATGCTGAGTAGCCACTCTCACTCGTGAGTTTCTTCCTGTTTCCATTCAAATTATGCTTTTTTGTTTGATTATGATCCTTCTTTACATTCTCATTTATAGAAAGATTGTTAGATTTCTGCCTGACATTTTTAGCTGGTAGTGAATGTCTTGGCAAGATTGAAGTAGAAGGAATCTCAATTCATCAATAAGTCTCTATCAGCTTTGGGAGACAAAATGGACACAAAAGGTAAGTATTTGAACTATTTAATAGTTATTGAAAAAACATGATTTAGTGGCATTCAATTTTTTAACAACAGGCATCGAGACAGTCAGAAGAGATAACTGTTTGTTGGTAAAGAATCTGGTAAATGAATGCCTACACAAGATACTAATTGACCGAGATATTCCTGGCGCAGTTCAATATGTGAAGAACACAATTTCAGATCTTTTAATGAACCGTGTGGATTTGTCTCTTTTGGTTATAACAAAGGCAATTTCCAACTGCAGACAACATTACCATCTCGGTGATATAAGATCATATTTTAACATTTGTGTATGAACTCAAGTTTTTCTACCTTCTTTGGCAGGGTCTGACCAAAACTAGAAGTGATTATAATGTAAAGTCTGCACATGTTGAGCTTGCTGAAAAGATGCGAAAAGTATAGATCTTATCTGTTTGTTATCTTGCCTTAATTTAGAACTGATTTTTTCATTATTTTTATCCTTGTAAAAAAATAAAAAGGTGACAAAGATCGATACATTGAGAACATATACTTTTAGCATGGAAAACCATTCATACCGAATTGGAGTGTCTTAAAGCTTAACTTGTAAAGTTTCTGAAACAGCAAGAATAGAGTTAATAAGGATTCATCTGATTAATGCTGTAAAAAATCTTTCACTTCTTGTATGAATGCAGTCCTTTCACTTTGATCCCTCAATTTGTTATCGAGATTTTGAAGAGAGCTATGACCCTTTGTGCTAAGGCTTATGTGTATAACACATCTTGTCAACAAGTGTCTCCTTTATGTTATGAAAGAATATTCAGCATGTAGTTTGAAATAATTGAGACTTTATAGATTTTAGTCCATTTCCTTGATCTAGGGTTAGAACTAGACTAATGGCAGACAATAGTCAGAGTTACTTAAGTATTGTTCTTGCTCATCATAATGTGCACACTGCACTATCTATGTTTTCCCCTTCATTCGATGTAATGAGTTCTCTATTATCTATGATCACATGGTCCTTTATTTGTACTGTTTATTAATATAAGTTCTTATCTCAGTATCCAAAGTAATGAATAGATCAATTTCATAACAACATTTCTCTAGTAACATACAGATTTCATAAACTTGAGGGAAATGGAGAAGATCAGAAGATGCTATTGAGGGAAAATAGAGGCAAAAACATGAAGAACAAGGTTTGTGTTCTTATTCCATAATTAGCCGCATTCTATGCATCTCTGTTTAACTATCACCAAGCAAGATTTAGATTGCTCTAGTAATATACATATTTCGTAAACTTATGGGAAATGGAGAAGATGCTGTTTAGGGAAAATAGATGCAAAAACATGAAGAACAAGGTTTGTGTTCTTTTTTATGAATTTACAAGATTTTTGTTCTTATTCCATTATTAGCCACATTCTACGCATCTCTGTTTAACTATCACTAAGCAAAACCTAGATTTCTCTAGTAACATACAGATTTTGTAAACTTAAGGGAAATGGAGAAGATGTTGTTCAGGGAAAATAGAGGCAAAAGCATGAAGAACAAGGTTTGTGTTCTTATTGATGAATTCACAAAATTTCTGTTCTTATTCCATTATTAGCCACATTCTATGCATCTCTGTTTAACTATCACCAAGCAAGATCTAGACTGCTCTAGTAACATACAGATGTCATAAACTTGAGGGAAATGGAGAAGATGCTGTTCAGGGAAAATAGAGGCAAAAGCATGAAGAACAAGGTTTGTGTTCCTATTGATGAATTCACAAAATTTCTGTTCTTATTCCATTATTAGCCACATTCTATGCATCTCTGTTTAACTATCACCAAGCAAGATCTAGACTGCTCTAGTAACATACAGATGTCATAAACTTGAGGGAAATGGAGAAGATGCTATTGAGAGAAAATAGAGGCAAAAACATGAAGAACAAGGTTTGTGTTCTTATTTATGAATTCACAAGATTCTTGTTCTTATTCCATTATTAGCCACATTCTATACATCTCTGTTTAACTATCACTTAGCAAGATCTAGATTATACAGATTTTGTAAATTTATGTGAAATGGAGTTGTTGTTGTTTAGGGCTGACTCAACTGTACTGCCATTTGTCTGGAAGAAATGGAGTTGGCACGAGATGTGCGTCCAGAACCTCACGGAGACAAAGATGCCCACCTTCCACCTGGTTTTTGCATGCCCTCTGAGATCAAATGGCACGATTCCCCGCCTCAACGCCTTGTCCATGGCCTCCTTTGCATCCTGGTCCAGTGGTATTGGCGACGAGTGAAAGTGATAATTGAGCGGGCGGGAGCTGTTCTTAGGAACCTCGAGCGAGTTGTTGTTGTTTATTACCTGATGCTCTTACTACTTTTTCAACTATGATTTTTAGTCTTGGTTTACTAATATATTATTTATGTGTTTTTACAGTTTACAAATCTCAAGTACTCCAGAGTTGAAATTGATGAAGTGCGGTTCGAGTGGGCTGAATACATGCTAGATTACATTTGAAGTGCGGTTCTACCTTGATGTGTTATTAAAAGAATGTTCTACCTTGATTTTGATATCTATTAGCTAGCTTTTGATGTAAAAAGAATGTTTGAGTATTTTATGGATATTGTTGTAAGAAGATTATTTATATAATTTGTGAATATTTGTGTATTTTATGGATATTGTTGAATGAAGAATATTTGTATAATTTGTGAATATTTGTGTATTTTTTTTATTATTGTCGGTTTTTCATTGTTTCGGAAATTAAATTTGTGCTGTTAAAAAAATATACATATTACATCGGTTTTCCACCGCTGCAAAACCGGTGTTATTAACTAATATTACATCGGTCATTTACCGCTGCCAAAACTGGTGTTATTAACATACAATATTATATCGGTTTTACACCGTTGATGAAATGGTGTCGTTAAGTGATACTACACCGGTTAATAACCGATTCGAAGACCGGTGTCGTTAAGTGATACTACATCGGTTTTAACCCGATGTCTAAAATGATAGACTTTTAACATCGGCTTCATAGACATCGGTCGAAAATGAAATAGACACCGGTGGAAAACCGATATCTATGAGGGTTTTTGTTGTAGTGGGTACACCTCCATCCAGTTCTTCTAGTATGGAAAGTCGTCCCCATTGAAGAGGGGGGACGAACAATGTTGTATCCCTCATTTTGGACCATTTAAGGAGCCTTGCGCACAAAGAGACAGAGAAAAGAAGTCCCAAGATAAGGTCTTGCATTAGCAGTGTGGGAGAAAATAAAAATATTAAGACTCGATTGGTGCTGCACCAATTCAGAGTAGTTTGCAATGGAAAAATTTATTCAAAAAGGTAATTGTACAAGTCTGGATTTTATTGAGAAAACTCAAAAATTGAAAGAGAAATGTTAAAAAAAAATAAGTTAAAAGTCACCCCTTACCTGATTGGTGGTTGCACCAATTTAGAGCGGTATCCACTTTTATACCACTTGTAGGATCGTAAATATGCTAAGTGGGGGTGAATAGTGTTTTTCAAAAATCGAGAGCGAATTACGCAACGAAAGAAGAAAGAAAATCACACGCTAACACAAGTAGCTTTACTTGTTTCGGAGCCTTCGATGACTCCTATTCCAAGGCCTGCACTCGTCGAGTGTTTTTGTTGGGTAATCACTATTTGTTTGTAAGAGTATTACAAAAGTTGAGTACAAGAATTAAAAATAACAAAGTTACCAATAAACAGAAAGGAAAAATGAAATATCTCATTCCTCGAACTTTGGAGCAGTTTTTCGGTGTCGTCGGAGCCTTTTCAATGTAGTACTTGAATATGAAAGACGTAATTATTGATATTCTGAAGCTGCTAGTCAAAGGCCCTTATATAGGCCCATTTCGGGTGTCTAAAGCCCCTCTAGGCGCCTGGACCATGATAGTCGACGTCGCTTGGCTAGTCGACGCGCTCTAACTCAGCACCTGGATGAGTTTTTGAGTTGGAGCGCCTGGACTGACTCTGGGCATCAGATTGCCCAGGTGCCCGCAACACCCGCCCGGGTGAGCTAGTTTGGGCACCTGGACCATCTCCGGGCGCCCGGATCCCTTCCAGGCGCTCGGACTCCTCTTTTTCCAACCTTCTTCCCTGCAAAAAAGAGTTAGTCCTAAGTAGTAAAAATAAGTATATCCTGCAAAAGAGAGTTAGCTCAATTCAGTAAAATAGTAGTAATTAGATCATGTCTCTCTGAGACCAGAATCTAGTCAGGGTCTCAGCTTAAGTTTTTCGAATGGACCTAAGTTGGACCAACGCCTACAGTTCCTTCAGCAGGGAACGCGTCCTCACTGGATCTCTCCTCTAGTTGCTTACCTTCACTTACCACTTGTAGTCGCTTGACTTGCCTTTGACCCATCAGGTATTCCCGCTAGTTGTTAGGTCCACGGACCCAACTGAATTTCGGTTGGTTGTCAAGTCCCGAGGACCTAGCTGGACTTTCTGCCAAATATCGGGCCCTGCAGACCTATCTAGACTTCCCATAAGCTATCGAGTCCCTTGGACCTAGCTGAATTTCAACCTGATGTCAGGTCATTCAGACTAGTCAACTCCTACACACTTGGTAAAATATTCAGACAAACAGTACGTCTAACTTTAACCTATTTATCATACATCAAAATCATATTATTAGTGCAACCTGTACCAACATCCTCTAGTTGTTTACCTCCACTTACCAATTGCAGACTTCAGGTCCCTTGACCCACCAAGACTTTCTGTCAGATTTCAACCAATATGAACTTCCTCCTGTAAGATCTCATCCGATCTGGACTTCTGCTAGCTATCAACTTAGCTAGACTTCCTTCTGTTAGATCTCAACCAATCTAAACTTCGTGCCACCTATTAACCTAGCTGGACTTCAGCCTGGTGTTCCGACACTCTAGACCCATCAAATCTTGCACTTTGTAAAAAAATTAAATAAATAACACATCTAACTCTAACCTATTTGTCATACATTAAAACCCGATTATCAGTACAACCTGTACCAACACAGAGGTGTTCAACTATTATCAAAAAAATCAGCTAAATTTAACCATTGTGAGCCTGATATTAATCCATATCAGGCTCATGTTGGATCCAATATAGAAAAATATCAAGCTCAATATGAGCTTAATATGAGAGGTTGCATGTATACAAGAGATGAAAGAGAAGAGAAATTACATGCATAAGTGAGAGGAAATAGAAGAGAGCAATGATTTAGTAATAATTGAGAGTTAAAATGTGAAAAATAGTAAATTAAGCACACTCTTTGATAAATACCAAAGTATAATGCTCTTTTCATTTAATTCATAAACCTGAGTAGGGTCATTGCTAAATTGTCGAAATAAATTAAACGGTTAGTAAAAATTATGTATAAAATTAATTGAATAAATAAATTTAAATAACTAATTAAATTAAATATTAAAAGTAAACATCTTCCACTTTTTAATGTTTTTAAATAAAAATAATAAATTATTTATAAACAATGCTACATTATAACAATTAAAATGTTATTCTATTAAGTAGGATAGATTATATAGATCTTTTATTTTATGGATCATATATATTTTAATAAATTTTATTATATTTTATCCTCATTAATTAAGTCTTTTTAATCTATTTTTAATTAATAATAAATTTTATCATGACATCATATAGCCCAATTTGAATATTTATTGGTGATCATATCATTTTAAACATGTTAATAAATATAAATTTAATTTTCTCTTTCATATTCTATCCAATATTTATTTTCATATAAATCTAGCTTTAAACGTTATAGGTACCTTAACATCATAAATCTTTTATCAAACTTAGTACAATAAGATAATAATATTAATTAGATCCTATCTTCCTGAGAGTAGAATCTAGTTAAGGTCTCAAGTTTTTCAAATGGACCTAAGCTAAACCGACACCTAATGTTCCCTCAACCGGGAACGTATCTCATTAGATTTAACCTCCAGTTGCTTGTCTCCACTTACCAATTGTAGACTTCATATTTTTCCTTAATCCAATAGGACTTCTTTTCAGATTTCAATCAATCTGGACTTCCTCTTGCCAGATATCAACCGATTTGGACTGTTGGTGCAATTTGCACTAATGATCCAACTCATGTTTTGATGAATGACAAAAGGTCTAAAGTTAGAGTGTTTTGTTATCTAACTTTTCTACCAAGTGTGTAGGAGTTAATTGGTCTAAAGGACTTGACACCAGGCTGAAATCCAGCTAAGTCCGCGGGATCTAATAGCTGGTGCGAAGTCCAGATAGGTCCGCAGGACCCGATATCTGGCGGGAAGTCTAGTTGGATCCGCGAGATCTGACAACCGGTCAAAGTCCAGTTGGGTTTGCGGACCTGACAACTGGTGGGAAGCCTGGTGGGTCAGAGGCAAGTCAAGTGACTACAGTTGGTAAGTGAAGGTAAGCAACTGGAGGAGAGATCCAGTGAGAACCCGTTCCCCGTTGAGGGAATTATAGGCGTCGGTTCAGCTTAGGTCTATTTGGGAAATCTAAACTGAGACCCTGACTAGATCCTGGTCTCAAATAGACAAGGTCTATAATATACCAAAACGCAATAATAAGGTTAAATAGGCGAATGACATTAAAGGAATTTTCCAGAATTTTTGAAAATTTTCTGGGAATTTTTTTGGAGGTCGTATAGTGTAGATTACGGGGATAAATATTGGGCCACGGGAAAGCATGTTTAGGCTATCCCATTTAAACGAGGAAAAGTTTGATTTCTTTAAACCTTTCTTTTTCTTTTCCTCTTCCTTAATCGTCGTGCCCTAATCTCACTCACGTCGAACCAATCCTCACACACCCGATCCCCTCTCCTTCTCCCCTCTCGCGATCCTCTTCGTCTCCTCCCCTCCCTCTCACGACACCACTTGACCTCTTCGGCTCCTCCACCCGACGGCGCCGTCACAACACTTCCTCTTCTCTCTCGTGGACAAAAGGGGCGACCAAAAGGAAACTTGGCACTTTTCTCCCGAGTCTTAGCCGACGTCGATCCCTCTCTGTGTCGCTACCGGCTACCACGGACTGACACCGATCGTCGCCACCTATCACCGCTTGTCGCCGAAGTCATGCCCTAGATTTTCCCTTTGCTGCACAGCACCCTAGGTGTCGCCCTCTTCCTGCACGGAGCAACGCCGATGCCGCAAATCGAAGCCAGCCGACCATCAGCTACACGAGCTCCTCTCCCTATCTCCTCACTATAGGCGCAACGCTCGGTGCCCTAGCTTCCATCTCCGCCGCTGACGATGGGTTGTTGCCGACCATGGAGATAGAAGTTGGTCCCACATCTTCATCCCTGGTCCTTGTGCCCTAGACCGTCGACTCTTGGTGTCTCTTCATCACGGTACCAGTCGGTCTTCTCACGCCGCTTCTCATTGCTCTGGTTCACCGCCACAGTAACTTTGGGGAGGAGGTTACGAATCTAGTTTTGGTAAGATTTGGTTGGTATTAGGTTAATAGGGATCAAATTTCATGTTCTGTTGGATGTTGAGATTGTTATATGACCGAGCATTTTTTTCCTTTGCTCACCAGGGGTATCCAGTGTTGAACCTCAATCTGGTAGTGGCGAATTCTTAGTCTTTTCTTGATCCGAGTAGCGAGGTGAATTTCCAGCAGGTGAGGTATTGATTTTGGGAATCTAGGAATTTGATCTTGTTGTATATTTAGGTTATAGGGTAGTTAGATGAAGAATCGAATTTTTAATTAGATTTGGTTTAGTTTAGATTTAAATCCAATGGAATAGAGGACCGATTAAGGTTAAGAAAATTAACCCTAGTTGACCAAGGGACTAAATTTAGGTAGGGTGAATGATCATGTTGATTAGGGTATTCCCTAATTAGGTTTGGGCATTTTCTTTAGCTACTTAATTCATTTGAATTTATCTAAATAAAATTATACATGTATGATTTATTATAGGACTCTGATTTGTGATGAGCTACCTTACGTGAGATTACCTTTGGCACGCGATATATTGGAGACAGGTACTTTGACTTATCTTCTAAGATATTATCGTTTGATATGCATAGTAATATTTAACGAGTAGTAATATTCATGTTCATTTCTACATTGGTATGTCATTATCTATTATCTGAGCATGTTATATTTATTTCCTGCTTTTGCTTTCATATTCCTTTGATTATTTATGCCCTTAAGGTAATGACATACCATGCCTCATTATGTTCAGGACCTATATTTATTCTACTATACCTAACACGTGTACCTAGGATATTCTATTTGATCCATATACCTTTTGGTACACATTAGATAGAGATGGATAGGATCATGATATTTCCATGCTTAGTGTCATGCACCATTTCGTATGATTGCATGTTGTGCGATAGTCGGCTCCATTATTGTTGAGCACATCGCCAGTTACATGGATCTGCACACATAACCACTCATGGGTTAGTTGTTTTTATCAGGTAGGGTGTGTTGCAGCAGGTTGCTCTGTCAAGGGCTTCGTTGGTCCACTCATGGGTATTGTGACGCAGCGTGGTAGCAGGATAGGGATCCCTCCTCTGGATTGTCTCAAGGAAATGAGAGCATTGAGCTCCTCCACTTATGATTTGGGGTAGGAGGATAGTTGTACTCCAACAGCATTCCGTCCACTCAGTCACTCATCAGGAGCAGTGATGGCAGAGTGCACGGTTGTCATAGCCCTACCCACTCGGTCTCACCATCGTGTGTGAGATGGCTGACTGGCGTCAGGGGTGACCATGTCATTGGCATCATATGCATGATTACATTTATTGCTTGTGTTTGTTGCACTTTATTTGTTGCATATTTGGTGGGTACATATGATTGACATGCATACAGGATCATGAAACTCCTCGGTCTGACAACCTTGTTTACCTTATACCCAGGTCCTGGTTAGTACAGTTTCTCTCCTTTATTTCAGTTTTACATTGTTCCTTTATATATATATCTAGGAGGTTGTACTCATATTTATTATTAGTTTTTATGTCTTACTATGCATGTCAACCGGTACCCGCTGAGGAGTTGACTCACCCCATTGATTTATATTATTTCAGGTTGATGCTGTCAGGAGGTTCCAGTCGCTAGTCCCCCACCACTTTGCTTCGCGACGATTTTATACACTTTGGACTTTTGGTTCCGTACTCGAGGAGTTTTATCGAGTTTTTGATCTACTACACTTCTTTTTTCGTTGTGTTGGTTTCTCTGTCGTGGTTTTAAGGTTTCCATCATTATAATGGAGTAGGTGGTTTTCAAATATAAACTGCGTGGTTGTATCAGCCAGAGGCTGATATATATATAAACTGAGTGGTTGTTTAGTTATGTTTATTGTTATTATTCCGGTCGTGTTGGCCGAGGTATATGTGGCCTTGAGGGCCTTGTAGAATAGTTTCATATTGTCACCCGTACAGGGAAGATGCTATCGAAATTTCTTCTGGCAGGAACTACCTGGGGTGTGACAAGATCTAATTATTACTCATATTTTATTATGTTGTACTAACTCTATTTTGCAAGGTAAAATATATTTTCTGATTGCCTGGACTAACCTTTTTTTGCAGGAGGAGAAGTTGAAGAAACCGGGCGCCTGGTGCTGGTCCGAGCGCCCGAACCAGGCTCGCCCAGTCGGGCCGCCGGTGCCTAGGTGATCCAAGAGCTCGGACTCGGTCCAGGAGAAACCCAAAGAATTATCCACAAGCTGATGTGGAGCCCGTCAATTGGTCAAGTCACATGGTCCAAGCGCCCGAAGGGGTTCCAAGTGCCCGGATTGGACCATTTAAAGGCCTTCGACCAGCAGCTTAAAAAGCAACAACTTTTACAACTTTCTCTTCTGCTCAGTGCTCCAAAAAGGCTCCTGCGATGTTGAAAAGCTCCTCCGACAACCGGCGATCAAGATTCTTTTCTTTTATTGTTGGTAACATCGTTTTATAGTTCTTGTATTTGAAATTTGTGTTGGCGCTACTCGGAATTTCGTTCTGTTTCCCCTATACAAAAATTTGTACAAGCACTGAACTTTTCCTAGCAAGTCATGTGATTTTCAAAAGTTAAACTTAGATTGCAAACGAAACTTAACATTATTAATCCAAGTTCAATCCATGTGTTCATCAGAAGTTAAACCATATTACAGAAGTTGATTAAATATCTATTTCAAGGATTGACTTACAGGTCATTGGCGAGGCACTCGGCCTTCTTGGGTATGAGATCATCCACCACTTCCTAGTCAAAACCTTTCAAAGAAATTGAATATTTAAACTCCTTACAGTAAACCCTAGGTTAAACTACAGAGACCTCAATCAAAGCACAAGATCATGAGCCTCTTGTGTTGGTATTTCAGGATCCATACAAAGGAAAAATAAACTAGTACACAACAGAAATAATTAACTAGTTATACTTTCCTTTGTAGCTTAAAGACCTCTTGATCTTCTGCTGTATTCCTCTCCTCCTCTTGGATGTCGTGTGGGCGACGATCTACCAAGACACAAAGACCACCCAAGTCCTTCTTTCTTCCAAGACTTTCGGCCACCAAGGGATCAAAGCTAGGAACACCACCTCTTGTTCTTCTTTCTTCCTTGCAACCCGTCGGCCACAAGATGGTTGAAGCCTCTTGATACCGCCGGCTTTAAGTGAGAAAGCAAGGGGAGAATAAGAATATGAGGGGGCTGACCACAAGGAGAATAGAAGAGGAATAGAAATTGTATAGATGATTATTTCTTCTAAGGCACCATCTATCCTCTTTTATAATCCTTGGTAATGGTTAAAAAGGAAAGATTTTAACAATAATTAAAATCTCTCTTTTAAATTTCCTATTGTGGATGGCTACAAAAGCAAAATTTTAAAATTAAAAATCTCTCTTTTAAACATTGTAGATGGCTACAAAAAGAAAAGATTTTTAAAATTAAAACATTTCTTTTAAATCATGGTTAAAAAAAGGAAAGTTTTAACAAAGATAAAATCTCTCTTTTAAATCATTGTAGATGGCTACAAAAGGAAAGATTTTTTAAATTTAAAACTCTCTTTTAAAACCATGTGGATGACTTCAAAAAAGGAAAGTTTTTAAAATTTAAAATCTCTCTTTTAAAACATTGTAGATGGCTACAAAAAGAAATATTTAAAAAATTAAAAAACTCACTTTTAAACCCATCTTGGTCGACCCCTTACTTGGGCACCAAGCAAGTTGTGGCCGACCCCTTGCTTGGGCACCAAGCAAGGATGTGGCCGGTCATAAGGATGACTTGGGTGGATGCGAGCCTTTATACATAAAGGCTACAATAGGGACCTAGAGGAGGAATTGGTTTTGGCCTCCTGATGAGCTTGAGCTTCCTGTGTTCGACCAGAACACCCGACTCAAGCTCATCAATAATAACTCATACCACTAAAGAATTATTATTGAACTACCGCACCAATCCCATATTACATTATTAGCTCCTTCTTATCATGAGTGCGTTAATCTCCCTGTGTTTAAGATATCAAATGTCCATTAATTAAAGGAGTTACTGACAACTCACTTAATTAACATCTAGCTCCAAGAGTAGTACCACTCAACTTTATTGTCATGTCGGAACTAAGCCCACCTGCAGGGTTTACATGACAATTCTTATGAGCTCCTCAAGGGGACATCATCATCCTAATAAATAGGACACAGTCTCCTTATATAATCAACAACACACCATATAAATAATATTATTTCCTAACTTATCGGGCCTATTAATTTAACGAATAAATCTCACCCTTTGATAAATTAAAGAAATAAATACTAAGTACATGTGCTTGTTATTATATCGGGATTAAGAGTACGCACATCCATAATAACAGAGGTTCTGTTCTTTTATGCAGTCAGTATAAAAGGAACAACCTCAAATGGTCTTGCTCTATACACACATAGTGCACTAGTGTAATTTTATAGTCAAGATAAACTAGTACCAAATTACACTATAGCCATTCCAATGGTTTGTCCCAATCCATCTTGGTTGTAAGCTTCTATTTATAATCTATAAGGAACTGATAACATGATCTTCTGTATGACACCACACACCATGTTATCTACAATATAAATTAAATGGACAACTGCATTTAACTAAATGCAGATATTTGACCAATGTGATTCTCATTTCAAAATAAATATTTATACAAAAAGCTAGGCTTTTAGTATACATTCTAACAATTTGTAACCTTTTCGAACTATTAATGAATTGTCTAATGAAAGCACTCAACGATTGTGGGCCTTGGAGTAGGAGTCGTTGAAGGCTCCAAACCAAGTAAAAATAACTTGTGTTAGAATCGTTTTTCTTGCTTCTATTTTCCACTGCGTAACTTAGCTTTTAAATCGGATTTTCAACAATCGCTATTCAGCCCCCCCTCCCCCTCTAGCGAATTTTCGATCCAAACAGGTGATATCAGAGTAGGTACCACTTTGAATTGGTGCAACCACCAATCAGGTAAGGGGTTTTTTTTTTTCTTATTTTAATATCTCTTTCCGTTTTTGAGCTTTTTCGATATAATCTAAATCGGTATAATTATCTCTTTGGGTAAAATTTTTTTTCTTGCAAAATATTTTGAATTAGAGCAACACCAATCAAATTTCTAAATACTTTTATTATCTCTCACTTTGCTAATCCAAGACCTAGTCTTGGGATCTCCTTTTTGTTTAATTATTTGTGTGCAAAGGTTACTTAAATGGCCTAAAATGAGGGATACAACACCGTCCATCCTCCCCTCTTCAATGGTGATGACTTCTCGTACTGGAAGAAGCAGATGGAGGTATACTTGAAGACTGACTTCGACCAATAGTTCAGCACCACCAAAGGATACAAGGCGCCCATCAACAACGCCGGAATTCCAATGGACCCGGAAAAGTGGAATCCAGAAATGAAGAAGAAGGCTCAGATTGACTTCAAGACTCTCAATACAATCCAGTGCGGATTAACCAAGGGGGAGCTAAACCGCGTTGGCCCACACGAAAACACGAATGAGCTATGGGACAAATCATCGAACTACACAAGGGAACCATTGATTCAAAGGCAGCAAAAAGGGATCTATTTTTAAATAAACTATTTAACATAAAAATGTAGGAAGGAGAATCTACGAGTTAACTACATGCAAGGATAAAAGACATCCTCAATGAGCTCCACACAATCAGCCATCAAATGGAGAACCGGGACTTGATAAGGTATGTTCTAAACGCGTTTCCTCGAAATGCACTGTGGGCATCCATCGTGGGTGCCTATAAAATTTCAAGGAACCTATCTAAATTAAAATTAGATGAGTTATTTTTGTGAACTTGAACTCCATGAACAGACTAACTCAAAGTAGGTCGAGAAAGGTATTGCACTTTTTACAGGTCCCTCAAAAGAAGCTAAATACAAGGACAAGCTAGAGCCAGAATCTGAATCTGACTTAGAAGACGAAGAAGGAAAATGTTCACAAGAAGAAAGAACAAGAAGGTGAAGATCACATGAAGAAAAATGTTCATGTATTGCACTTTTTTGTAGGTAAGAAAAATATTCACAAGAAGAAAGAATAATTTCTCGAAGAAGGACCTACAAAAGGTAATCAAGTCAAATGACACGAAGGCAAAGATCACATACTACGGGTGTAACAAAAAAAGACACTACAAGCACAAGTGTCCAAAGATGAAAGATGACAAACCCAAAACAACCAGAAAGAAGAAGATACTCAAGGTGATGTGGGATGAATCATCTTCAGAAGAATCAGATGTCGAAGATCAGAAGCATCACAACTTGATAGATCGGATGCGAGCGATAGAGGGGGGGGGGGTGAATATCGCATTTTTTTAAAAACTTTTCTTTATCTTTTAAATCAAAGTCATGCACAACGGAAAGTAAAAAGGAGATAGATTGTTTACTTCATTCGAAGCCTAGCTCGACTCCTACTCGAAGGTCCGCGGTCCTTGACCGCACCGATGGACAATCAATATAAATCTTCTTTCCGAAATCCTTCGAAAAGAAGTAGATCGTACAATGGAACAAGATAGTAACACCCTACTATCTTGCTTAAATGAAATTACAATGCAAGCTTAATTTAAATTATACCGACAAGTAAATTGCAGATGAGACTTAGGTCGGCACTTCCGGATGATGTGGCTTGCTTGGCTGATGAAGATGAGTCATTTGCAGAACATGATTTTTGATCAGGAAGTTATATTTCGGCCACAGACTTCGAGCTCCATTTTATAGGTCTTGGGTGTCCGGTCGACCGATCCCATTGTTCGATCGACCGAACCCGCTCCTTCCTTCCTTCCTGGCTGGAGTCTTACGCAGGCTCGATCTCTGACATTAACTGATCTTTAATGGTTCGGTCGATCGATCATGTCTTTCGGTCGACCGAACAAGCTTTTTCATTGTTCGTTGAAATCTGCCGAGATCTTTATTTATTGCACCATTAATGTTGATTGGATCGGTCGACCGATCGTCGGGTTCGATCGACCGATCAGCTTTTCTTTCCTTTGCTTCTGATCGGTGCTGGCAGTGCTGAGTCATTAAGGTTCGGTCGACCGATCATACGGTTCGGTCGACTGATCATGCTTTGATTGGACTCTGGTTTGATCTGTTCTGTGCTTATTACTGCTTTGAATTGACCTGGTTTGGTCGACCGATCCTCTGGTTCGGTCGATCGATCAAGTCTGACCTGCAAAACAGTGTTAGCCAAAATATCCTGCAAAACAAACATTAGCACAGTAATGAAATGCATGAGTAATATAAAGACAGTAGGACTGTCTTGATCTCAACTTGGAAACCTTCCCAGTTTCTTTAGTTGGATCAGCGACCTAAGGTTATTCCCTTCGGGAACCCGACTTCACTGTCGCTGCTCCAGTTTGTTTACCTCAACCTACCTGTCAAACTTTGATCCTCCAGATCTAGTTTGGACTTTTCACTCAGCCTTGATCGGCTCCCCAGGACTTTTCTTTTGATCTTCGGTCCTCCAGACCACTCGATCGTACCGCCAAGCATCAGGTCCCCTCGACCCTCTTGGACTTGCACCTGAGTTCCACGATCTGCTGAGATTTCTCCTGCCTAGCCTTCAACTAGATCTTTCCCGATTAAGTAAACATCCTGCACACTCAGTCAACTTATTAGATCACAACAAGACTTAACTTGAACTTTTGATAACATCAAAACTTAGGTTTGATTCTGGTGCAACTTGCACCAACAATCTCCCCTTTTTTGATGTTTGGCAACCAAGGTTCAGAGTTAAGTTAAAAATATACAACAATTAAATAAAC
Organism: Zingiber officinale; assembly: GCF_018446385.1. Classification (NCBI taxonomy): domain Eukaryota; kingdom Viridiplantae; phylum Streptophyta; class Magnoliopsida; order Zingiberales; family Zingiberaceae; genus Zingiber; species Zingiber officinale. Next base: position 43,119,001 of record NC_056000.1, read on the forward strand.
AAGCAATTTAACTGTTAATACTTCCCCTGAATTAAACAACTCCCCCTAAATTCACTATCTCTCCCCCTTTGACACACATCAAAAATAGGGGAAGATCAACAAACCAATTAGGGTTGAAATGTAAAACAATATTAACTAAGTGCTCAAAAAATTAGTGGAATGAAAAAGTTAATTTTGATATTCAAAAATATTTTTTTAACTAAGTTAAAATGTGAAAATATTTTGAAAATTTTTATTAAATAAGTTATAAAATAAATTTGAAAAGAATAATTTTCCTAAGTTAAACAGATATTTTGAAAAGTAAAAATTTTACTAAATAATTTTGAAGATATCATATTTTGAAAAAATATTCCTAAGTAAAATATTTTGAAGAAAGTAAAGTTTTACCAATAAAATAAGCAACTTTTAATGTGATTAAAAAAATAAGTAAACAAAATGTTTTGGTTCAAATGTTTGAAATTATTACTAATTTAAAAAGGTTAGCTAGGTTTATAAAAAGAAACTAACAAGCTAGTATAATTAAGATTCTTAAGATATAGTAATTTTGAAAAGTTTACCAAAATTAAAAAAATCTAACTAAGTGTTCAGAATTTTTTTTTTTACCTGAGTTTTGCAAAGATAATAAAGTTAAAAAATATGAAAAATAAGAATTAATTATTTTTTTTATAAATTTAAACATAAAAAGAGTTTTCAAAAATAATCTTGAACATTTTTAATAAATCAAAAAATATGAAAGAATATAAATATTTTGAAAAATAAAAATTAGGATTTTCAAAAATGTGAAAAATGCATAGGTCAAGGCTCCCCCTAGAATTGATGACAACCTAAAAGTCCAAGGATGGGTAAAAAGACTAAGGAAAAATATCCTTATGATGAAATGCCCAACCTTTATACAAAACTAACTACCATAAGATAGTAGCAATAGACTTAGGTTGGTCAATTTGAGTATTTAGTACTAACTAGATGTTTACTACCTAGTTAACTCAAATTGATTCATGTATGTTGTTTAAAGCCCAGATTTATAGCGATGCACTGACATAAGCATCTGAAATCTTAGGCTAGGTCCTAAGCATCTCACCCATTCTAAGTTATCAGACAAGGGTTCCTATTGTGCTTGTGAGATACTGGCTCCTAGATCTATAGGATCATGCAATTCTACGGTAGGACTTAGGCTACTCCAGAAAATTAAAATATTTTGAAAGAGTTTTGAAAGCTAAAATTTTGAAAGAGGGATTTTTACAAAAATATTTTTTTTAATTTAGTTTTAAATTTAGTTTTAAAAGGTTTTAATTAAGTTTTAAAAAGTTTTAATTAAGTTTTTTTTTAAAAATAATTTTTAATTAAGCTTAAAAAGTATTAATTAAGTTTAAAAATAATTTTTAATTTAGTTTTAAAAAGTTTTAATTAAGTTTTAAAATAATTGTTTAATTTAGTTTTAAAAAGTTTTAATTAAGTTTTAAAATAATTTTTATTAAGTTTAAAAAGTTTTAATTAAGTTTTTAAAATAATTTTTAATTAAGTTTTAAAAAGTTTTAATTAAGTTTTAAAATAATTTTTATTAAGTTTTAAAATAATTTTTATTAAGTTTAAAAAGTTTTTAAAATAATTTTTAATTAAGTTTAAATAAGTTTTAATTAAGTTTCAAAATAATTTTTTAATTTAGTTTTAAAAAGTTTTAATTAAGTTTTAAAATAATTTTTATTAAGTTTAAAAAGTTTTAATTAAAATTTTAAAATAATTTTTAATTAAGTTTAAATAATCTTTAATTAAGTTTTAAAAGTTTTAATTAAGTTTTAAAATAATTTTTATTAATTTTTAAAGTAATTTTTAATTAAGTTTAAAAAGTTTTTTAATTAAGTTTTAAAAAAAATAATTTTTATTTAAGTTTAAATAATTTTAAATTAAGTTTTAAATAATTTTTAATCAAGTTTTAAAAACTTTTAATTAATTTTGAAAAAGGTTATTGAACCAATATTAGATTCAAACTTAGCTTTGGATTAATCAAGCAGACTTCATAAGGATAAGCTTTCAGTTCAGTGGCGAGGCTTATGGCCTTCTTGTGTATCAACGGTGGACCATTTGCTGAAGACTTCCAAACTGTTCCCTCCCAAAAAACTTAATACTAAATTTTGGTCTAACTAGCCTATGTTTGACTGGGGTAGCTTCGGTCAGATCCACTAAGTCTAGTGCACCAGGTAAAATTCTATATTCAGCCTAGACATGCCTTCGACAAAGTTTCCTTAACGTACTATCATCCCAATCCATTCCGATGCTATGTTGTAGGATTTGGCAAACCTTTTTCATCTAACCATTCTAAGCAGAAAATAAACATAATCCTAAGTGTTGAGTTTGGTTAATCAAGTTGGTTGTATTGTTTTACTACTTGCTCCCCCTGAGTTATAGCATAGATAAGGTCTATCTAAGTAATAAATCTGACTCGTAGGGATTAAGTATCGGTTTGGTTCAATTTGTTTGGTTAAATGTTTTGTTTGGACCCATGATTGGACTTGACTTTTAACATTTTGGCTTATTAGAGATAAGTATGATTTATTTGTTTGTTTGGGTTTGTAACCGAGTCCTGATTTATTGTACACGGCTCGTTGCGATCCAAGTGCCATATTTAGACATTTGGATCCCAATTCAAACCTTTCCAACGTTTTCTTGAGTCGCTCGACTTGACCTTTCAAACCGGAATTTTCTTCCTCAAGCTTTTCAACTTGAGTTGAAATTCCGACTTGAACTTGGTTAGTCGAGTCACTCAAGTTAACTTGTTGCTTAAGGTGGTCTATTTCCTTAAGTAACAAGTTATTTTGTTTTTCAGATTTTCATAATTTTTTAAACAAGTATTTAACTACTTTAAGTAAATTAGATTTGGAATAAATCGTTATCATATTTGGATCTTCTGATCCGTGGCTTTTGTCGGACTCGATGTCGGTCTCGGACTCGTACTCGTCATCAGTCTCAGAGTTGGAATCTTCGTTTCTTGCCATAAATGCAAGATGGCTCGAGTGTTTCGTTTGCTCCGCGTCGGATTCGTCGGAAGAAGTCTCGTCCCATGTCTCTTGAAGAGCCTTCTTTCGTCTTGTCGATTTGGGCTTTTCTTCCTTCCGGTTCGGGCAATCGATTTTGAAATGTCCTTTTTTGTTGCACCCGTAACAAATCACTTCAGATTTGTTTTGGGTCTGGCTGAGCTGAGTCTTCTTGATATTTCTTCTGAACTTCTTCGTCAGAAGTCTCTGCACCATGTTCACCAACTCTTCTTCATTTGTTGAGTCAAAGTCTGTCTCTCCTTCAGACTCAATCTTGGTTTTTGATTTTGTCTCCTTGCTTGGACCTGCACACAAAGCTACACCTTTCTCGACATGACTTATATTAGACTGTTCGTGTAATTCTAATTCGCTAAATAACTCGTCTAACTTAAGAATTGAAAGATCTTTGGAAACTTTGTACGCATCTACAATTGATGCCCACAAAGCATTCCTCGGAAAAGCATTCAGAGCGTACCTTATTGTGTCGCGGTTTTCCAGGTTGTGTCAGATCAGGTGGAGGCCGTTAAGTATGTCCTTCAATCGAGCGTGTAGTTGTGAGGCCGTCTCTCCGGAAACCATTTTTATATTAAATAAATTATTTAAAAGTAGGTCCCATTTATTTACCTTCAAGTCGTCGGTTCCTTCGTGTAGTTTGACTAGAGAGTCCCACAATTCTTTAGCATTGTCATAGGGACCGACTCGATTCAATTCTTCCATTGTAAGCCCGCACTAAATGGTGTTGATTGCCTTGTAGTTCAGTTGTGCCTTCTTGATCATTGGGGGAGTCCAATCTTCAGGTTCAAGAGGCATTCCATCTTTTGTCGGGGGAGTGTAGCCTTTCAAGATTGTGAACCAGAGTTCGATGTCAGATTTCAAATAGCACTCCATTCTATTCTTCCAATAACTGAAATTCTCTCCTTTGAATAGTGGAGGTCGGACAGTACTGTATCCTTCTTGATATGAATTTGACATCCTTGTATGACAAGAATTAAAAGGAAAATATTTCTAAGACTTTCGTATTGGGGTTAGCAGTGCTTGAAAGAATAAGAGAGAAAAAATATTCTAAAAGAGAATAATATTAAAGAAAAGAGTGTTGGAACCCCAAGGTGTTTTTGATGTGATCAAACAAGCTAAGTTAGATCCTGCGTTGTCTAACCCTTGTGTCTAAGTGTGCAGGAACTTAGGAACACAAGAAGTCGAGCGGAAGATGCGGCGAAGACGCGGCTAGCGAGAAGGACGACACGGGAGAGAGCCGACGGGCTTGGTGCGTCCGAGGGATGAGGTGACCGCGGAAGAGTACACCGATGGACGAGAAGAACGTGCGCGGCGTTCGAGGGACGAGAAACTTGGAAGGAAGGCTGCTCGAGGAGAAGGCCGAAACTTGGGTTCGGGTGAGCCTTATTCCGAATGTCCGAGATCACCCAAACTAGCCGAGCATGAGTTGAAGACCCGGACCGAGACGAGCTGAACCGAAGTGGAGCGATCGGACAGAAAAAGTCAACCAGAGTTGACTTTTAGGGTCCGGGGCGCCTGGAGCTGACCGGGGCGCCTGGATCCCTCCGGGGCGCCCGGACCCCTCCGGGGCGTCCGGAACCCTCCGGGGCGCTCGGACCGAAGATGTTGACCAGATCGAGTCAAACTCGATCTGAACATTGGGGGATAAAGTTTTTTCCCCCAGGGCGCCCCGACCAGTGCTATAAATATAGCACTGGTTTGCACAGATCATTCAACTCACTTGTAATTCATTTTTTTCTGTGCTTTATTTTCTTTTGTACTGTCAACGCTGTAAGAGGCTACTCTGCCCAGAGGAGAATTAGATAGAGCGCTATCTTTGCCTTGGATTAGCAATCCTCTGATTGCAACCCAAGTAAACCCTCTGCGTCTATTTTAGATTTTGTTTATTTAGTCTTTGTTTCTTTTTAATTACAACTTCCTTAAATTAGTTGAATATCCGAGAAACGTTTTTGTTTAATTCTTGTAGGGCAATTCACCCCTCCCCTCTTGCCGGCCTCCAAAGGGACCTACAAGTGGTATCAGAGCAAGGCGCTTCAGGAGGACTAATCGCCGATCGAAGCAACAAGATGGTCGGACCAAGCATCGTTCCACCAAAATTCGAGGGGGACTTCGCAGACTGGAAGTGACGTATGGAGGTATTCCTAAGAACTGATTTTGAAATTCGGTTTATTATGAAATATGGTTTTGTAGCTCCAATGAATCAAGATGGAGAAGAAAAAGAAGAGAGCCACTGGACAAAGAAGGAGCAGAATGAGTCTGTAGCAAACAGCCGTGCGGAATATCACCTGCTGAGCGTGTTGCCGCCTCAAGAGGTCAACCGCATTGGAAGCTATTCATCTGCCAAAGAACTCTGGGAGAAGTTCCTGGAACTCCACGAAGGCACGTCTGAAGCGAAGCTCGCTAAAAGAGACATCCTCCTGAACAAGCTAATGAACATCCGACTGGAGAAAGGTGAGAAGGTAGCCAGTCTACACGCAAAGGTAAAAGAATTGATTACTGGTCTCGAGAACCTCGGAGAAACAGTAACAAATCGGGAAACAATATGCTACGCACTCAACGCGTTTCCTAGAACATCAGATTGGACATCAATCGTCGACGCCTACTACATTTCGAAAGACCTGGAGGTAAGTACATTTGAAGAACTGTTCTCCACTCTTGAATTGCATGAAACCAGGTGTGCAGGAACAAAGGAATCAAGCCAGATGATTGCGCTAAACGCAACCAAAAGGGATGAACCCGAGTCAGACTCAGAGAATGATCAGGAAGCGTACATGGTAAGAAACTTTAAAAAGTTTTTTAGAGCTAATAAATTTAAAGAAATGTAGAATAAAAAGAATCCAAGAAATAGAAGAAAAGTGCGCTGCTACCAGTGTCAAAAGGAAGGACACTTAAGAGAGGATTGCCCAGAACTAAAGAAGGACAAAATGAAGACACCCAAGAAACACAAGAACCTAAAAGCCACTTGGGACGACACTTCCTCATCTGAGTCCGAGATTCAAGAATATGCGGGGATTGCACTGATGGCAAGCTACGAAGGACAAAGTACATCAGAACCCAGCATCGATGAAGGGGGAGCGACCTCAGATGGAAGTAGCGAAGCAGGGGGAGATTTAGGTTTTAAGTCTGATATGGTAAGTGAGATATGCCTCTTACCCCCTGATGAACTTTACTTTGGTATTAAGGCAATGGCTAAATCCATGTATAAATTAGAAAATAAAAATATCAAATTAGAAAATGAAATTTTAGAAACAAAAAGAATTTTGGCAAAATCATGTCTTATAGAGGATTTTGATAAATTGAAAATTGAAAATGAAAAACTAAAAGAAGAAATAGAAAGATTGAAAAAATCTAATGGTTCAAATATTTCTACTTTTAGAAATTATAGAGGTTTAAATTGGTATTATAGATTTCATCAAAGTCAAATTAGAAATATATCAAAAGTCTATGTACCTAGAAAATACTTGGTTAATCCTGTAGGTAGGAACCTCTATTGGGTTCCAAAAACCTGTTTAATTTAAAATTAAAATTAGACTTAGCATTTTCAGCAAGGAAATTAAACAACTAATTTCTTTATGAGGCTTTGTCTAAGGAAGTGGTTGTTGCTCCAATAACCAAGAAGACCTAGTGCCTCGCCACGACTTGGAAGCCAAGTATCAAAATGAAAAGTTTAATTGACTAACTGAAAAAACATTAATTTAAATTACTTAATGCTTTAAAAGAGTTACTCAATTTGTGTTAGAAAATATTTTAAATTTTTTTTTATGAAAGTTATCTTAGAATTTTTTTTTTAAATGTTTTACTTAAATTTTTTTTCAAAAGAAATATTCTGAAGAGTGTCTTTACTTAGACATTTTTAAAAAAAAATTAAACTTAAATTCTTTTTAATTTACCTTAGACTTGTTTATAACCCCAATTTTTATGTGATCAAAGGGGGAGAAGTATGTTAAGTCTAGGGGCGGTAATATAATTTTTCAATTGAAAAATAATTGGACTTATTTGAATATAAATTATTTTTATTGCATATGTTTACCCTAACTTAACTTGTGTTGCTCACATCAAAAAGGGGGAGATTGTTGGAACCCCAAGGTGTTTTTGATGTGATCAAACAAGCTAAGTTAGGTCTTGCGTTGTCTAACCCTTGTGTCTAAGTGTGCAGGAACTTAGGAATACAAGAAGTCGAGCGGAAGACGCGGCTAGCGAGAAGGACGGCACGGGAGAGAGCCGACGGGCTTGGTGCGTTCGAGAGACGAGGTGACCGCGGAAGAGTACACCGATGGACGAGAAGAACGTGCGCGGCGTTCGAGGGACGAGAAACCGGGAAGGAAGGCTGCTCGAGGAGAAGGCCGGAACTTGGGTTCGGGTGAGCCCTATTCCGGATGGCCGAGATCACCCAAACTAGCGGAGCCGGAGTTGAAGACCCAGACCAAGATGAGCTGAACCGAAACGGAGCGATCGGACAGAAAAAGTCAACCAGAGTTGACTTTTGGGGTCCAGGGCGCCCGGAGCTGACCGGGGCGCCCGGACACCTCCGGGGCACCCGGAACCCTCCGGGGCGCCCGGACACCTCCGGGGCACCCGGAACCCTCCGGGGCGCCCGGACCGAAGATGTTAACCAGATCGAGTCAAACTTGATCTGAACGTTGGGGGATAAAGTTTTATCCCCCAAGGCGCCCGGAACCCCTTCGGGGTGCCCCGACCAGTGTTATAAATATAGCACTGGTTTGCACAGATCATTCAACTCACTTGTAATTCATTTTTTTCTGTGCTTTATTTTCTTTTGTACTGTCAACGCTGTAAGAGGCTACTCCACCCAGAGGAGAATCAGATAGAGCGCCATCTTTGCCTTGGATTAGCAATCCTCTGATTGCAAACCAAGTAAACCCTCTGCGTCTATTTTAGATTCTGTTTATTTAGTCTTTGTTTCTTTTTAATTACAAGTTCCTTAAATTAGTTGAATATCCGAGAAAGGTTTTTGTTTAATTCTTGTAGGGCAATTCACCCCTCTCCTCTTGCCGGCCTCCAAAGGGACCTACAAAGAGAAGGTTTTAAAAAATGCTTTGAAAAACGGTTAAGTTATTTTAGAGCTAACGAGGCTCTGATACTAATTGATAGATCGGATGCGAGCGATAAAGGTGGGGTGAATATCGCGTCTTTTTTAAAACTTTTCTTTATCTTTTAAATCAAAGTCGTGCACAGCGGAAAGTAAAAAGGAGACAGATTATTTACTTCATTCGGAGCCTAGCTCGACTCCTACTCGAAGGTCCGCGGTCCTTGACCGCACCGATGGACAATCACTATAAATGTTCTTTCCGAAATCCTTCGAATAGAAGTAGATTGTACAATAGAGTAAGATAGTAACACCCTACTATCTTACTTAAATGAAATTACAATGCAAGCTTAATTTACATTATACCAACAAGTAAATTGCAGATGAGGCTTAGGTCGGCACTTCCGGATGATGTGGCTTGCTTGGCTGATGAAGACGAGTCATTTGCAGAACAGGATTTTTGATCAAGAAGTTATATTTCGGCCACAGACTTCGAGCTCCATTTTATAGGTCTTGGGCGTTCGGTCGACTGATCCCATTGTTCGGTCGACCAAACCCACTTCTTCCTTCCTTCCTGGCTGGAGTTTGACGCAGGCTCGATCTCTGACATTAACTGATCTTTAATGGTTCGGTCGATCGATCATGCCTTTCAGTCGACCGAACAAGCTTTTTCCTTGTTCGTTGAAATCTGCTGAGATCTTTATTTATTGCACCATTAATGTTTATTAGATCGGTCGACCGATCACCGGGTTTCGTCGACCGATCAGCTTTTCTTTCCTTTGCTTCTGATCGGTGCTGGCAGTGCTGAGTCATTAAGGTTCAGTCGACCGATCATACGGTTCGGTCGACCGATCATGCTTTAATTGGACTCTGGTTTGATCTGTTCTGTGCTTATTACTACTTTGAATTGACCTGGTTTGGTCGACCGATCCTCTGGTTCGGTCGACCGATCAAGTCTGACCTGTAAAATAGTGTTAGCCAAAATATCCTGCAAAACAAAAATTAGCACAGTAATGAAATGCATGAGTAATATAAAGATAGTAGGACTGTCTTGATCTCAACTTGGAAACCTTCCCAGTTTCTTTAGTTGGATCAGCGACCTAAGGTTGTTCCCTTCGGGAACTCGACCTCATTGTCGCTCCTCCAGTTTGTTTACCTCAACCTACCTGTCAAACTTTGATCCTCCAGATCTAGTTTGGACTTTTTACTCAGCCTTGATCGGCTCCCCAGGACTTTTCTCTTGATCTTCGGTCCTCCAGACCTCTCGATCGTACCGCCAAGCATCAGGTCCCCTCGATCCTCTTGGACTTGCACCTGGGTTCCATGATCTACTGAGATTTCTCCTGCCTAGCCTTCAACTAGGTCTTTCCCGGTTAAGTAAACATCCTGCACACTCAGTCAACTTGTTAGATCACAACAAGACTTAACTTGAACCTTTGACAATATCAAAACTTAGGTTTAATTTTGGTGCAACTTGCACCAGACAACTATCTCACATTGATGGCAACAGAACCAGAATCAGAAAGTGAGTCAGAGCAAGACGATGAGTCTGAAGACGAATCAAGGCATGAGTTTGTGCTCATTTTCGAAGGTCCGAACGAGGTATCTTCTATCTTAACCTTCAAATTTTTTTAGAATCATTGCATGTTTAAATAATAAATTAATCAAACATGAAAAACAAAATGAATCACTTCTTAAGGAAAATCAATGTCTCAAGGAACAAATTAAAAATAAAAATTCAAATCAAGATGTAATACTTGAGGAGGAAAACATATATTTAAAAAATGAAATTAATAAACTTAAAGGATTATTAGAAACTTTCACCACTAGATCAAAAAATTTAAACTTAATTCTTAAAACTCAAAAAGATGTATACAATAAGTCCGGACTCGGATACAAGTCCAGCTCAACAAATAAAATTTTTATATAACTGATAAGTCAAAACAAAAGCCTAACTAGAGCTTGGGTTCTAAAATCATACCTAACTACACAAGTAGGACTCAATTAATTCTATGTACCTAAAACTGAAATTTATTATTTAAAACCAAATTCAACTAAACCTATTAACTCAAAACTAAATCAAGATAAACCTTCAAAGCTAAATTTCAAACTTAAGAATTAAATCAAATCAAATAATCAAGAAAATAAATTTAAATAAAAAACTACAAAGCTAATTTGAATTACCATCAAGTCTATTTTAACTACAAAAATAATCAACATAAAATCTAAAAGTTCAATAATTCAAGGGGAGGCTCCAAATTAGTTGGCATCTCTAAGATAATAGTTTACCCAGCTGGATAATTAGGATTAGGTTAAAGAGGGACAAAAGTTTAACTTGAAAAATAGCACTGAAAAAGTTTCGGATGATAGTAGGTTAGGGAAACTCTGTCTATGCATGTCTAGGAAGATATGGCTTCAATCTAGTGTATTTAGCTTAGTGAAACTAACTGAAGCTACCCCTTATCAATCCTAACTAGTTAGATCAAAGTTTTGTTATTAAGTTTAGTGGATAGGACTATTTGGAAAACCTCGAATGCGTGGTTACTCTAATGATATCTAGATGACTCACCACAACTTAGAAGTTTATCCAGACAATGCTTATTTGTTGAACCCAAAACTAAACTTGAATCTAACATAAATTTAAACCCAACCCTAAAATTCAATTTAAACTCATCTCACAAAATCATAGGATCCCTCTGTCTGAAAAATTAGACTGGTGAGATGAATAAGGATAAACTAAATTAAATCTAAATAATTAATCTAAAATTAAATAATTAATTCCTTAAAATTTTGCAAATAATCATAAAGATATTGCTTGTTCTTAAAAAATCTTAGATTAAGGCGGAGGATATTTATTCGGATGATTTTTAAATCCTAGGAAAATTATTTACTTATGTTTTCTAAAAAAATTTCTATTTCTTTAGTGTTCCAAAATGTGCTTTAGCCTTAGCCTAGATGAAGCCCATAGAAAGCATGATCCTATAGATCTAGGTAATAAGCATCTCACAAACACACTAGGTCTACCTTGGTTGTGTATTCAAAAAGATAGAATGGCGTGAGATGCGTAGGCCTCTTGCCTGGATTTCAGATGCTTATATCAGTGCCTCAGGGCCTAACCTAATGAAGGGCCCATTTTTTTAATTATACTAAGAAAAATGAGAGACATGGACCTTAAATAGCCGTTAAACATATTCTCATGACTCTGAGGCACACACCGACGCATGACTCTTCTTTTCACTTAATTTCTTCTCCGGTGTTGCTCTTCTTTGCACACGATTTCTTCTCCAGCGTTCTTTCTACTAAGGCACATATCCATTGAATAAGAGGTAATCATAATCTTCTTCTTTTACTATCTTCTTTGTCTTGCAATACGTGACACTAATTGTAACCTAATTGTACAATAATGACCATTTGTGTGACTTAATCGTGTCGATTCTCACAGTGGCTATCTAACGCGACGCAAGCTGGCGGTTGGCCTTTGCTCACATGATCTAATTGCGTAGCACGGGACTGTCGTACGGTGCCTTAGTCACTTGTGCGAACTGCGACCTAATTGCATGGTGGTTACTACTTGTCGCCTTGCTACTGCCTGCAGCCACTGCATTGGTCTCCGTGTTACAGGATGCATTAAATGGGCTATCAATGTTATCGACTGAGAAAGAAATAGTCCGACAATTGGATTATACAAATTTGTTAAATATTTTTATCTCTAAAATAGCTAGACGAGTAGTGTTGATATAATTATTTTAAATATTTATTAACTTTTTATTGATGTAATATATTTAGTTTGGTTTATATATGTATTTAGTATATATGTTATTTGTAAACTGAACTTTATTATTATTTATCATATAGCAAAAGGTCACTTTTTAGTATGCGCTACAGGCCCCGTCGAACATAGGTACAACTCTGGCATCAACATATGTCTAGGTGAAAAATATCATAATACAATGATCAAGTTAAGTAATCCTCCTTAATAAATGATAAGTTGGATCAAATCTTGCTTAACTTGACTAACCAAGTGAATACTACTATCTTCTGATAAATGGTTAGTAACTACTAACTAACGATTAGACATGCACCAACAATATTGGTAATCAAATGTTTATTTTTTGAATTATTATATTAGATTAAAGGGGAGGATTTATCTAAACAATTTAAAAATTATTTAATTTTTTTTCTTTCTTAATCTTTCTTTGTTTCTTTTAGTATTTTAAAAAATTAATCTTGAAATGTGATGTCTTTAAAAGTACTTTAAAACTGTTTCTTAGAAAATACCTTCAAATTAATTTTAGAATTTTTTTTTATAACTTTACAAATATTTATATTTTTAAAGATCCCTTAGAAAGTTTTGTTTAAATTTACTCAAAAATTTTGAAATTCATTTTGAAAATTATTTTAAAATCTATTTGAAATTTTCCTTGAAAATATTCTGAAAAATATCTTAGAAAAATAACTTTAAAATATTTTGAAAAGTCATTACTTTTGAAATCTTTGAAAAATATCATTCAATATTAATTATAAAATTTAGAAAGTTTTTTAATTTACTTTGCAAGTACTTTCCTAAAAAGATTATAATTTCCTTTAGTAAAGTTCTCTAAAATAATTTTGAAATTCTTACTTAGGAAATTTTTGATGAATTTAAGTTGATTTTTTTTTTACTTAAAATAGTTTACTTTGAAAAAATGTTTTTTTTAAACTTTACTTCAAAAATACTCCTAAAAATAATTCCTTAGAAGATTTTTTTAGAAAATTATTTTTCAAAATTATTTTGAAAATTTTGATAAATTCTACTTAGACATTTCTGAAGTTTCCTCATAACTTTACTTATAAATTTTTGTAAATCTACTCCAATATTTCAGTTTTCCTTAAAAATTATATTTTAAATATTGCCTTCAAACCTCTCCCTAAGTCTAAGATAAACAAAGCATTGTCTTTAGTTATTTTTTTCATTACTATCTGAAATTATTTGTATGTTTGTATTTCCTTTACCCTAATTTTTTTATGAATACCAAAGGAGGAGGGTAAGGGTTGATGTAGAAAAATGATAAAATAAAATTAATAATGTAAAAAAAATAATCATTGGTTTGTTTTTTGTCTCAATGTTTTTTAAAAAATTTAACTCAAGTTATAATTGCATCAAAAAGGGGGAGATTGTTAGTGCAATTTGCACTAATGATCCAACTCTGTTTTGATGAATGATAAGAGGTCTAAAGTTAGAGTGTTTTGTTGTCTAACCTTTCTACCAAGTGTGTAATAGTTGATTGATCTAAAGGACCTGATACCAGGCTGAAATCCAGCTAGGTCCGCAGGACCCGATAGCTTGTGCGAAGTCCAAATAGGTCCGCGGGGCTCAATATATAATGGAAAGTCTGGTTGTGTCCGCGGGACCTGACAACCGGTTGAAATCCAGTTGGGTTTACGGACCTGACAACTGGTAGGAAGACCAGGTGAGTCAGAGTCAAGTCAAGTGACTGCAGTTAGTAAGTGAAGTTAAGCAACTGGAGGAGAGATCCAGTGAGGACGCATTCTCCTTGCCCAACTCATAATTGGTAAATTCGTAGGTTCAATTCCTGCTAGATGTACGCCAATGGGAACATTTAATAAGTCTATTGGAATTGGCTCTATATTAATGGAATCTCATCATCCATCCATAACGAATTGGTATGATATATTCATACCATAACATATGAACAGTAAGAACTAGAATTCTTATCAATACTGAAACTCATAGGGAAGAAAATGGATTTATGGATAGAATCAAATATGCAGTATTTACAAAAAAAAGTATTCGGTTATTGGGGAACAATCAATATACTTCTAATGTCAAATCAGGATCAACTAGGACAGAAATAAAGCTTTGGGTCGAACTCTTCTTTGGTGTCAAAGTAATAGCTATGAATAGTCATCGCCTCCCGAGAAAGGGTAGAAGAAGGGGACCTATTATGGGACATACAATGCATTATAGAGGTGTCGGTCCAGCTTAGGTCCATTTAAAAAATCTAAGCTGAGACCTTGACTAGATCCTGGTCTCGGAGAGACAGAATCTAATTGCTATTCATATTTTATCATATTGTGCTAACTCTGTCTTGCAAGGTAAAATATATTTTTCGATTGCCTGGACTAACATTTCCTTGCAGAAGGAGAAATTGAAAAAAAAAAAAAAAAAGGGTCCAGGCGCCCGATGCTGGCCCAGGCGCCCGGTGTTGGTCCGGGTGCCCGGACCAGGCTCGCCCAGTCAGGGTCATGGGCGCCCAGGCAGTCCGAGCGCCCAGACTCGGTCCAAGCGCCCGAACCCAAAGAATTATCCACAAGTTGACGTGGAGCACATCGATTGGCCGAGCCATGTGGTCTAGGCACCCAGAGGGGTTCAAGTCGCCCGGAATGAACCTATTTAAATTAAGGCCTTCAACCAGGAGCTTAAAAAACAACAACTGCTACGACTTTCTCTTCTGTTTGGTGCTCCGAAAAGGCTCCTGCAACACTGAAAAGCTCCTCCAATAACCGACGATCATGATTCTTTTCTTTTGTTGTCAGTAACACCATTTTGTAGTTCTTGTACTTGAAATCTGTAACCTTTTTGAACTATTAGTGAATTGCCCAGTGAAAGCACTCGACGAGTGCGGACTTTGGAGTAGGGGTCATCGAAGGCTCTGAATCAAATAAAATAACTTGTGTTAGCATTAGGGCTGTAAACGAGCCGAGCCGAGCCAAGCTTTGGGGTGTTCAAGTTTGTTTGATAAGGTAACCGAGCCGAGCCGAGCCGAGCTTAAAATGAACCAAGCTTTTGAAATGAGTGTTCAAGCTTGGCTTGGTTTATTTTTTATGAGCTTGAGCTTGTTTGAAGCTTGGCTTGAGCTTGGTTCGTTTAGATGTTATCAAGCTCTCAATTCAAGCTTGGCTTGAGCTTGGTTCGAGCTTGGTTCGAGCTTGGCTTGAGCTTGGTTCGTTTAGATGTTATTGAGCTTTCAATTCAAGCTTGTTTGATTGTTTGAAACTTTTAGTTATTTGATTGGTTATTGAGCTTGGAAATTTAAATTTATTTATTTATTTTATTTTATTTTATTATTTATTTAGCATATTGAAAAGAGTTTTATTAATGAATATGGTTCGTGAACATTGTTCACGAACGTTGTTCACGAACATTGTTCACGAACGTTGTTCACGAACGTTAACGAGCTGAACATATATGTGTTCAAGCTTGTTTGTTTAGCTTAACGAGCTGTTCAAGCTTGTTTGTTTAATCAATCTTGTGTATATTGAACGAACATAAACAAGCTCTTACCAAGCCGAACACCAAGCTTGTTCACGAACGCTTGGTTCATTTACAGCCCTAGTTAGCATTGTTTTTCTTGCTTTTATTTTCCTCTGCGTAACTTAGTTTTTAAATCAAATTTTTGACGATCACTATTCCCCCCCCCCCCCCCCCCCTCTAGCAAAATTTCAATCCAACATGGACTTCGTGCCAGCTATCAACCTAGCTGGACTTCCTTCTACCATATCTCAACTCATCTAGACTTCGTGCCAGCTATCAACTAAGTTGAACTTCATCCTGGTGTTCCAACCCTCTAGATTCATCAAGTCTTGCACATTTGGTAAAATGGTTAAAAAAATATATATCTAACTTTGCCTATTTGTCATATATCAAAATCTACTTATCAGTGCAACCTGCACCAACACGAAGGTGTTAAACTATTATTAGAAGAATCAGCTAAACCTAACCGTTGTGGGCTTGATATGGAAAAATATCAAGTCCAATGTGGGCTTGATATGAAAGGATTTATAATTTTGCCAATTTTTTTTTATAAAATTTTAACATATCTAGAGAAATCGAAATATGTAATGGATAACACCGTTGAACTCCTTACAATCTATAGGATCTGAAATGGTTACAATCTCAGGTCTCCAAATCGATCAGTTGATTTTAACCAAACCTATTGATGGACCTAGACATGTCCGATTGGACTCAGTTCAGGTCTTGTGAATTTATGAGGCTACAAGGAGTCAAATGGTATCTTCCATTGTATATTTTGGTTTCTCCGGAAGTGTTAAAATATTATCAAAAAAATAGTTAAACCCTAACCCTCGAAGGCCTGATATGTAAAAACATCGAGCCCAATTGAGCTTTATATGGAAAAATATCAGATCCACATTAACCCTAATTTGGAATAATATCAGGCCCGATATGCATGCATGCATGAATCCAAAAAAGAGAGAAAAGAGGAGAGAATGCATGCATCCTAGAGATGAAAGAGAAGAGAAATTACATGCATAAGTAAGAGGAAGAAGAAGAGAGCAATGATTAAGGGTTTAAATGGAAAAAATAGTAAATTAAGTATGCCCTTTAATAAATATCAAAGTATAATACTCTTCTTTTGGTTAATTCACAAACCTAAATAGGCTCTTTGGAAAATTACCGAAAATAAATTAAATGGTTAATATAAATTATGTATAAAATCAGTTAAATAAATAAATTTAAATAACTAATTAAATTAAATATTAAAAGGTATACATCCTCCACTTTTGTAATGTTTTTAAATAAAAATAATAAATTATTTATAAACAATGCTACATTATAACAATTAAAATGTTATTATATTAAGTAGGTTAGATTATATAGATCTTTTATTTCATCTATGATATATATTTCAATAAATTTTATTATATTTTATCATCACTAATTAAGTCTTTTTAATCTATCTTTTTTTAATTAATAATAACATTTATCATGATATCATATCATTCAATTTGAATATTTATGGATGGTCATATCATTTTAAACATGTTAATAAATATTAATTTAATTTTCTCTTTAATATTTTGTCCAATATTTATTTTTATATAATATACCTGATCTAGTTTTAAACTTTATAGGTACCTTAACATCGTAAATCTTTTATCAAACTTATAAATAAATTCTCAAAACAAAACAATTCTTAATATCATTTTTAATCAATCAAATAAATATAAAATAAAAATTTTAAACAATTCAATAAACTTAAATTTAAAAAACTTAATGACGTTTAAAAGAATTGGAAGCTTCTTCATTTATTTTCCTCTATACCCGCAGATTTAATCACATTTCAGTCACCGCAAACAACTCCATCGGTAACCTGTTCTTATGGACGTAGTGATTTACGAGTCATTAGAATGTAGTTATTCTTCTTCTTTTTTTTTTTAAATTCTTGATAGAATTTTTATTGGGATTCTATCATAAGTGTTTTAATAACATGAATAAATCGTGCTTTACTTTTTAATTAGTTGTCTAAAAGATATATAATTTTTATTGTTAGTCTTTTCTGTATATATTCAAATCAATTTTAATTATCATGTCTCCTTATTTAGTAATTTTTTTTTCTCAAAATTACATGATATGATTTGTTAATATAATACTCATACGGTTTATACAATTTAATACATAGATGACCTTTATACTTACTCTCTACTAATCAGTTTTTTTTTTTCATTTTCTGTTAGATATTTTATATGTAATTGAAGGATCTACTTGGTTTTGATCCATTAGTTGGGTCCGATTACTCATCTCGATGATGAGTCAATAACTATAACTAATGGAGTTTGGTATATGACGATATGGACCTTGTCCCATTATATTCTCGAGATTCTTTTTCGGTTATCGAAATATCCTTTCAGGTAAGAGACATATCTTTCTTGGTATTGTCGGTACCGACCTAATGTAGTCGGTCATCGAGTTATCCCTTCGGATATATCGACACAACTCCTTTAGATAAATTTATCCATACAGATAAGAGTAAGGTCAAGGTGAAGGCTAAGCCTTCTTTCCTTAAGACGATATTGTCTCGTCCAAGTGCTTATGGTTTATTGGCAATTGTCTCCCAAGATACAATGACTTGGTTCTCAAAATAAGAGCACTCCAAATTTCGAGTCCTGTCAAACTTTCAAAGCCTTGAAACTCTTAAGAGAGGAGACAGAGAAGAGAACTTAAGAGGATAATTCACAACTTGAAAATTGAGTGAGTTGAATGGAAGGAATGAAGTTTATTTTATAGAGATAAAGGATTACTTCTAAGAGGTGAAAAGTTTCTTTTAAAAGGTGAAAGAATATGGGATATGTCTTTTCCCTTAAACTTTTTCACTTAAACATTTTTATTATGATTAATTGATTAATTTGATTCATTATTTACTTAATCTATTATAAATATTAATTAATTAATTAATTAATTAATATTATAATGATTAATCTTTTAATTAATCAATCAATTATTCAATGAAATTAATTATAGTTTCATACCCTTTAATGGTTCCACATACTCAAGTTGGCGTTCATCAATGAATCCAACTCGTATGCAAGTCAAACTTCTGTCCAATCATATCGGACCAACTCTTCATTAAACATTAATTTCTCATTCACTTAAGAAATTAGTTTGCGACGGTCTACTTGCAAAATAGCTGTCTTATCCCTATTAATTTATTGGTCACCAAAACTAATTTTCCAACAATCCTTCACATGAATGGAAATTATGGATAAGTTTGAAGTCTCAAACAAGAGTTTTATCAGAAGACTATTGCATCAAGAGAGGTAGCTTATGGCTTTGAACTTCCGTAGTGGAATACGATTAGATTTACTTGGTTGCACAATGAACTATGTCTTGAATTGTTCAGCCGTTGATGTAAACTCAGTCGATCATATCCACACAATAGCCACCTATAGGCTTTTACCAGTTCTCTATCGTGTCCGTTTTGGCCATGGACAAAGTTTGGGTTTCATAAGTGTTTAATTGAAGCAGTCCGTCTTCACACTTATATAGGTGATCTCCTATTAAGAGTATCATGTAATACCTTATTATACCCTTTATGGTATAATATAGGAATCATTAACGACTTTTGTTCATCCTTTACTCATTTTACAGGTTGTACATTTTGTCTCTAGGAATGAGTTGGAGTAATTACTCCTAGGTGCATCAAATCTTGTAGATTAGTTGTCCCTTTTGAACTATGATCTTGGGATATCCAGTCAACATGGTTGGATTACCACTATTCGATTTAAATGTTGAGTTTTAAACTCATTCCCATAGACATATAGTATAATTGATCTCTTGGTAGATCTAGCGGATCCACACAATTCTCCATATTCAATGGAGATTTTACCACTAGAGATCTATTGCTTTAATGGTATTAAGTCATTTCAAAACTTACCATTTTATACTAGTGTCTTTCTTAAAATTGCTTAGATACCATAATGTATCATATATACTGGCACATTGGTTAACCCTCACATTTATAGGCTTTATTAGAAGGTTCGTGACTTTTCAATGTCTTATAAAGTTTTTCCATTTTTATCTCATTGGGGCTTGTGATTTACTAAGAGGACAACTGTTAAGACCGTTGGGTCGGCTAGAAGGGAGGGTTGAATAACCCTGCACAAATTAAAAGCAAAAACCTTTCTCGGACTTTTAAAATAATACTTGCATATAATTAAAGAAATAACTAAAAGGTAGAGACACAGAAATTTTTACTTGGTTACAACCGGAGAGGTTGTTAATCCAAGGAGTGAATCATACTAGTATCTCCTTCAGGTGGAGAAGCCTCTTACAGCACTGACGTACAAAAATAAGAAGCTTAACTAAACAAGAGAAGCGCCCAAGTATAGAATATGAAATTGCTCATTGAATTGAATGAATGAAAGCTTATGGACCAAGGCTGTATTTATAGTCTTGGTCGGGGCGCCTGGAGGGTTTTAAGCGCTTGAGAGGGGGATAAAATTTTATCCCCTATGCAACGGATTGTGGTGAAACACGATCAGATCAAAATCAGGTTTCAGGTGCCCGGATTAGTTATGGACATCCGGACCACCAAAGTAAACTTTGTTGACTTTTGATCCAGACCCTCTGCTCTGATGTTGCTCGCCTCAGTCTGGCTCTTCCGCTCCGGCTCCACTCACTTGGGTGATTTCAGCCAACTGAAATAAGGCTCACCCGAACTCAATTTTGGCCTTCTCGAGCAACCTTCCGCTCCGGCTTCTCGTCCCTCGGAAACGTCGCACGCTTCCTTCTCATCCGCCCGCGTACTCTTCCGTAGCACCTCGTCCCTCGGACGTACTGAGCCCGTCGGCTCTCTTTCTCGTGTCGTCCTTCTCGCTAGCTGCGTCTTTTGCTCGACTCCCTATGCTCCTAAGCTCCTGTACACTTAGACACAAGGTTAAAACACCACAGGACTTAACTTAACTTGTTGGTCACATCAAAACAACCATTCCAACAGCAACTTCCTCCACAATTTTCAGGATAAACCTATAACTTTTATCATCTTCTCAAATTGAGATGAATGTGATATAGTCAATTATTGAATGTTGTTCCTCCTTGAGAAACATTCCTTGAGCAATATTCTGCATTCTCTCCCTCAATTACAATAGATGATCTTGCTTAGTTGATTTTTCCAACCACATTTCTACTATTTTATAACACACTTCAAGTGTCTCAATCTTGCTTAAAAGCAAGTCTCCATAAATCCAATCTTCTGATTTCACCCAGTTAAAATTGTGATTGTCTAATCAGGATGATGATCACCATTACACTTGTTCTCAAAAAAGTGTTCAATCTAGTATGATCATTAAATTAGAGTACCAGTATTGTATTTACTTGGCTTAAGAAGTATGCATCTCTTGGTCTTTCAATCTCATCGAGCAAACTGTGGTTATCTGATTGGAGTGCTGACCAAGATTGTATTTACTCTTTGTGAGACACTCGACTCAAGAAGTATACATCCCTTGGTCTTCTAATCTCATCAACCCAAAACTACAGTCGTCTGATTGGAGTGATGACCAGGATTGTATTATTCTTCAAGAGATACTCGACTCAAGAAGTATACATCCCTTGGTCTTCCAATCTCATCGAGCTAAAGCTGCGATAGTCTGATTGGAGTGCTGGCCAGGATTGTATTACTCTTCGAGAGATACTCGACTCAAGAAGTATACATCCCTTGGTCTTCCAATCTCATCGAGCCAAAGATGCGGTCATTTGATTGGAGTACTGATCACTAAGATTATATTACTCTTCGAGAGATACTCGACTCAAGAAGTATATATCCCTTGGTCTTTCAATCTCATCGAGCCAAACCTATGGTCGATTGATTAGAGTGTTGACCAGGACTGTATTACTCTTCGAGCGATACTCAATTCAAGAAGTATACATTCTTTAATCTTCCAATCTTATTGAGCCAAAGCTGTGGTCGTCTGATTGGAATGCTGACCAGGATTGTATTACTCTTTGAGAGACATTTGACTCAAGAAGTATACATCTCTTAGTCTTTCAATCTTATCGAGCTAAAGCTACGGTCGTCTGATTGGAGTGCTGACCAAGATTGTATTACTCTTCTAGAGACATATGACTCAAGAAGTATACATCTCTTAGTCTTCCAATCTTATCGAGCCAAAGATGCGATCATCTGATTAGAGTGCTAACCAAGATTGTATTACTCTTCGAGAGATACTCGAATCAAGAAATATACATCCCTTGGTCTTCCAATCTTATCGAGTTATAGTTGTAGTCGTTTGATTGGAGTGCTGACCATGATTGCATTTATTCTTCATGATACACTTGACTCAATTCTTAGTCACTTGCAACATATGTAATGCAATCCTTCTAACTCATCTATTTTGACCTCCACCTAGGTCTTATTAAGTTAGACTCACGTTTAACTTTTTACTAAGTGGGCTTGATCTTCTATCTGAAGATTTTCATTAGCCCTCTTTTTGGATAGTTTAAATTTACTATCCTCAACTTTGTGACTATAGTCAAATGACCCTCACAAAGCCTTAACCATCATTATACCCATGGTATAATTTTGTTATCCATCTTTTCAAGGTATGGTTCTCATATAGGAAAATTCTATTCTTCCTTGGGAGTAACTCTCACATTACTTGAGTTTCATTTTTAGATGCGCTAGGACATCTTTTAATAATAACCTTAAAAGATACATTTTCTTCAAGTAATACAGTGTCTTTTACTGTCATCGCTTGAAGATGATTACGGAAAATTTCTCTAATTCATCTCCAGTAGGAGTGGGACCCACGATCACTATAATCGCCAATATTGTCGTAAGATTGTTAGATATTATATATGTAATTGAAAGATCTATTTGGTTTTGATCCATCAGTTGGGCTCGGTTAATCATCTCGACGATGAGTTAATAACTCTAACTGGTGGAGCTTGGTATGACAATGTGAACCTTGTTGGAGTGTATACTGAAAGCCTAAGCTTTGTAAACATTCATTATGAATAAAGAATCACATTTGGTCAAATTGTCTACATTTAGTTGTAGTTGTTCAATTAATTTATACTGTAGATAACATAGTATGTGGTGTCACATGCAGAAGATGATGTTATCAGTACATTATAAATTATAAACAGTAGCTCATGACCAAAATGGAAAGGAACAAACCATTAGAAGGTCGTAGTGTAATTAGGTATCAGTTTATCTTGACTGTATAATTACACTAGTACACTTAGAGTGTATTGAGTAGGACCATTTGAGGTCGTTTCTTTTATACTGACTTTATAAAGAAACAAAGACCTCGATTATTATGGAAGTGTGTGCTCTTAATCCTGATATAATAACAAGCACATATATTTGATATTTATTTCTTTAATTTATCAATGGGTGAGGTTTAGTTCGATGAATCAATAAGCCCGATAAGTTGGGAAATGGT
This sequence comes from Zingiber officinale, assembly GCF_018446385.1. NCBI lineage: Eukaryota > Viridiplantae > Streptophyta > Magnoliopsida > Zingiberales > Zingiberaceae > Zingiber > Zingiber officinale. The sequence goes on from NC_056000.1 coordinate 43,141,774, forward strand.
ATCATTTATAGTGTGTGTTGTTGATTATAGAAGGAAACTGTGTCCTAGAGATACTAGGTTGATAATGTCCCCAAGAGGAGCTCATAAGGATTGTCATGTTAAACCCTGCAGGTGGACTTAGTCCGACATGACGATAAGGTTGAGTGGTACTACTCTTGGACTAAGATATTAATTAAATGAGTTGTCAGTAACTCACTTAATTAGTGGACATTCGATATCTTAAACACAGGGAGACTAACACACTCATAATAAGAAGGAGCCCAAAAATATAATTTGGGATTGGTGCGGTAGTTCAATAATAGTTCTCTAGTGGAATGAATTATTATTGATAAAATTAAGTTGTGTGTTCGGGGCGAACACGGGATGCTTAATTTTATCGGGAGACCAAAACCAATTCCTCCTCTCGGTCCCTATCGTAGTCTCTTATTTATAGAGTTCTATACCCACCTATACTCACCTTCTATACCCACCCAATAGGGGCCGGCCAAGCTAGCTTGGGAACAAGCTAGGGCCGGCCTAGGTATAAGATTGGGTGGCCGGCCCTAGCTTGAACCCAAGCTAGTAGGGCCGGCCAAAATAAATTAAAAAGAATTTTAATTTTAATTTTTATTATGTGGAAGAAATAATTTATTAAAGAGAATTTAAATTAAATTATCTCTCTTGTAAAATTTACAAAAGATTAAAGAAAGAGATTAGATCTCTTTCCTTATTTGTAGATTGGTGAGATATTTTATTTTCTCTTTAAAAATTATTCACATGTTGTAAAATTAAAATTATAGAAATTTCTTTTATTAACCATGTAGAGATTTTTAAAGAGAAATTTTAATTTTAAAATTTCCGGAAACAAATTAGGAAGTTTTAATTGTTGATTGAAACTTGTCCAATTTGTTCTCCAATGATGTGGCCGGCCAATGTAGATTTAATTGGGAAATTTTATTTTATTTTTCTCAATTAAATCATGTCAAGGAAATTGAGGAAATTTTATTGTAATTAAATTTCCTAATTTGCCTAGGCCAAGGAATATAAAAGAAGGGGTGAGGGTGCCTTCATGAGACACAACATCTATTATTTCTCTCCCTCTTTTGTTCCTTGGTGTGGCCGGCCATCTCTCCCTCTCTTCCTCTTGTGGTGGCCGAATCTCTCTCCCTTGGAGCTCTTGTGGTGGCCGGATACTACTTGGAGAAGAAGAAGAAGAAGGAGAGAAAGCTAGCATCTCTTGGAGCTTGGTTAGTATTTTGGTTTTTCTCCTTGGTGAAGTTTTCCTTTGTGGCCGAACCTTGCTTGGAGGAGAAGAAGGTGGTTGGTGGTTTCTCATCTCGGTAGATCGTTGCCCACACAACGTCCGAGGTTAGAAGAGGAATACGGTAGAAGATCAAGAGGTTTTTCTACAAGGTATAACTAGTAATTTTTATTTCCGCATCATGCTAGTTATTTATGGAAATAATACCAAATACAAGAGGCTTACGTTCTAGAATTTCGAATATGTTTTTTCGATGCTGTGTTCTTTTGTTTTTTCTTTTCCTTGTGATTTGATTGTTCTCTTTGGTTAACCTAAAGTTATTTTAGGAAATTAAATATTAGCTTTCTATAAAAGGTTTTGTCTAGTCGGTGGTGGTTGCTCCCATATCCAAGAAGGCCATGTGCCTCGCCACGTCAGTACTGGGAACCAATTATGGAAATTAATATTTAATGGAATTAATAACTTAAGGAGACTTGGGTCGAACGTGTAAAGTTCCGCAAGAGATCCAAGTCAAAACCTAAAAGAACAAATAGATTAAGTTTTGGATCAAACGTGTAAGGTTCCGCAGGCGATCCAAAATTTAATTTAAAAGAACACATGGTAGCTAGGAAAAGGTTCAGACCTTTGTACAAAATTTTTGTACAGTGGAACCTATAGGTTTTCCGAGTAGCAACCAACAGCTTCTTCAGCATAGAGACATGAAATACGTTGTGGACAGCTGACATCTCCTGGGGTAGCTCTAGCTCATATGCTACCTTGCCCACTCTTCTGCTGATAAGGTATGGTCCCATATATCTGGGACTAAGTTTGCCCTTCTTCCCAAAACGCATTACTCCCTTCATGGGAGCTACTCTGAGGAACACTGTATCCCCGACTGAAAACTCTAAGGGTGCGTTTGGTTCAAGTCATCATGTATAACCTTGGTTATGTGATCGGATCTGCTGTATAGCTGCTGTGGTATCTGCCACTAGATCTGTCTGAAGTTCTAGCTCTTTCTGTTCACCACTCTCATACCAGCAGATTGGAGATCTACACCTCCACCCTTAGAGAGCCTCGTAAGGTGCCATACCGATAGTGGCCTGATAGCTGTAGTTGTATGCAAACTCTGCTAAGCTCAAATATTTGCACCAACTTCCCTTGAAGTCTAGGGCACATGCTCGGAGCATATCTTCGAGTACCTGATTTACTCGCTCCGTCTGACCATCTGTCTGAGGATGGAAAGCTGTGCTAAATTTTAACTTCGTGCCCAAAGCTGACTGTACACACTCCCAGAAGTGTGATGTGAATCTACTGTCCCTGTCTGAAATAATGGTTCGTGGGACTCCATGTAATCTAACAATCTCCTTGAGATACAACTGAGCTAGCTGTTCCATGGAATATGATATTCTGATAGCTAGGAAGTGGGCTGATTTAGTCAACCTGTCGACTATTACCCAGATGGTGTCGAAACCATTCGTGGTTCTGGGTAGTCCCACTATAAAATCCATAGAGATGTCTTCCCACTTCCATTCTGGTATCTGTATGGGCTGCAAAACTCCCCCTGGTCTCTGATGTTCTGCCTTAACCTTCTGACAGGTTAGGCAGGTGCTGACATATCGAGCGATGTCTCTCTTCATCCCAGGCCACCAAAAACGTTTCTTCAAATCCTGGTACATTTTGGTGGAGCCAGGATGCATCGCATAGGGAGTCTTGTGAGCCTCATCTAGGATTTTCCTCTGTAGTTCCTCCTGATCTGGAATACATAGCCTGTCACCGAAATACAACACCCCGCTATCTGATATCCTGAACTCTCCACCTTCTGATTCTGCTAAACCTTGCTTGACTCTCTGAATTTCAGGATCCTGCTCCTGAGCTGTCTGGATGTCACCGAGCAAGGTAGACTCTAATGTCATAGTAGAGAGCTGTCCGACTATGAGCTCGAGACCGAAATCTGAGATCTCCTTCTGTAGGGGCGGTGACATGACTGCTAGAGATAATAGGGTAGCGCTGGACTTTCTGCTGAGGGCGTCTGCTACCCTATTTGCTTTTCCTGTAGTAACCTGCTAATCCCAGAAAGCTTCGGATCTCGCTAGCGTTCTTGGGTCTCTTCCAATTGCTCACAGCTTCTATCTTGCTGGGGTCTACCATGATACCATCCTTTGAGATAATGTGACCCAGGAAGGACACCTGATCTACCCAAAATTCACATTTGGTGAACTTGGTGTACAGCTGATTCTGCTGAAGGGTCTGCAATACTGTTTTCAGGTGCTCTTCATGTTCTTCCTGAGTTCTGGAATAGATAAGAATGTCATCGATGAACATGATAACGAACTTATCTAAATATTCCCTGAATATCCTGTTCATGAGGTTCATGAAAGTAGCTGGAGCATTTGTCACGCCGAAGGGCATGACTACGAACTCGTAGTGTCCGTATCTAGTCCTGAATGCTGTCTTGGGTATATCCCCTTCTTTAACTTTCACCTGATGATAACCTGATCTGAGGTCTATCTTAGAGAACATTGCTGCTCCCTTTAGCTGATCAAACAGGTCATCTATTCTGGGAAGGGGATACCTGTTCTTGATCGTGACCTGGTTCAGTGCCCGGTAGTCTATACACAGGCGCATGCTCCCGTCTTTCTTCTTCACGAACAATACAGGTGCTCCCCATGGTGAGTGACTAGGACGGATGAAGCCCTTGTCAAGCAGCTCCTGTAATTGCTCATGAAGTTCTTTTAGTTCTGCTGTAGCCATGCGGTAAGGTGCTTTGGAGATAGGATTTGTACCGGGAATGAGCTCTATCTCAAATTCGATCTCCCTATCTGGTGCTAGGCTTGGTAACTCTTCAGGGAAGACTGCTGGGTAGTCACATACGACTCAGACCTCTGCTAGCTGTTGGTCCTTGTCCTGACTGGTACTGACTACGTGTGCTAAGAACCCCGTACATCCTGAATCCATCATCCTCTGTGCCTTCATAGCTGAGAGAAACTTCTTGGCCTTTCTCTTGGGTTCTCCGACGAATTCGAACTGTGCTTCTGCTTCAGGTTGGAATATGACTTTCTGTTTACGGCACTCAATGGAGGCACCGTATTTGATTAAGAAGTCCATCCCGAAGATGACATCGTAGTCGGTCATATTAAGCACTATCAGGTCGCAAAAGAGCTCTCTGTCTGCTATAATGACCGGCACTGCTCTGAGCCAGTGCGTGGATGCCATGATTTCTCCTGAGGGTAACGTCGTAAGGAACTGGCTACTGAGTACCTCTGTAACAACTGTCGAGGCATTTGCTGCGTCCTCTCTGGTGAGTGAGTAGATCCTCGCATTGGTCGTAGCTGGAGGGGCTTCTAATCTGCCCTGGCTGATATGTATTTGATCAATCAAACAAGTTCTTGATTGATCAAAGCACATTTTGATCGAAGCACAAGATCGCTGACCTCTTTTGTTGGTATTCAAAATCGATATCCAAAATCGACACAAAGAAAACAAAACTAGATATGCAGCGGAATTGAAGAAGTAGTTGTACCTTTCTTCGTAGCTAAAGACCTCAAGATCTTCTGTCGTATTCCTCTCCTCTTCTTGGACGTCATGTGGGAGACGATCTACCAAGACAAAACACCCTCCTTCTATTTTCTTCCAAAACTGTCAGCCACAAAAGGGAGTCTCTGGGATGGGGTATCTTCTAATCTTCTTCTTCTCCTTCCTCTTCTTGCTTGCGTTCCTCTTCTTCCTTTTCTTCAATCCGTCGGCCACCAAGAACAAGAAGTGTCACCGGCCCTTGGAGAACAAAGAAGTGTCGCCGACCCTTGATGGAGAAGAAGAGCTGACCCTAGGTGGAGAAGAGGAGCCGTCCACAAGAAGGAGGAGAAAAGGGAGTTGTGCCACTGGCCCTAGGAGGAGGAGAGGGGGCGGCAACCACAAGGAGAGAAGGAATTGTAGAGAATAAGAAAGTTAGGTTTTAGGTGCCACATTCTATTCCTTTTTATAGATTAGCTGTCGATTATAAGGAAAGAAAAATTAACAAAAAAAAATTTTAGAAAAAAATCTAAACAAATTATGTTAAAACAAACCAAGTTAAATTAAACTAAACCAAGTTAAGTTAAACCAAACCAAGTTAAGTTAAATCAAACTAAGTTAAGTTAAACCAAACCAAGTTAAGTTAAACCAAACCCGGTAATGGATGGGTGGATGTGAGACTTTATAGAGGCTAAAACAGGGACCGAGAGGAGGAATTGGTTTTGGCCTCCTGATAGACTTGAGCTTCCCGTTAGACCCGAACACTCAACTCAAGTTCATCAATAATAACTCATACCACTAAAGGGTCATCATTGAACTACCGCACCAATCTCATATTATAATATGGGCTCCTACTTATCATGAGTGTGTTAATCTCCCTGGGTTTAAGATATCGTATGCCCGTTAATTAAATGAGTTACTGACAACTCACTTAATTAACATCTGACTCCAAGAGTAGTATCACTCAACTTTATTATCATGTCAGACTAAGTCCACCCGCAGGGTTTACATGATAATCCTTATGAACTCCTCAAGGGGACATCATCAACCTAAATAAATAGGACACAATTTCCCTTTATAATCAACAGCACACCATATAAATGGTAGTATCTCCCAACTTATCGGGCCTATTGATTTAACGAAAAAATATCACTCATTGATAAGTTAAAGAAATAAATACTAAGTATATGTGTTTGTTATTATATCAGGATTAAGAGTATGCACATCCATAATAATAGAAGTTCTGTTCTTTTATATAGTCAGTATAAATCGAACAACCTCAAATGGTCCTGCTCAATACACACATAGTATGCTAGTATAATTATATAGTCAAGACAAACTAATACCAAATTACACTACAACCATTCCAATGGTTTGTCCCTATCCATCTTGGTTATGAGCTACTATTTATAATTTATAAGGAACCGATAACGTGATCTTCTGTGTGACACCATACACCATGTTATCTACAATATAAATTAAATGGACAACTGCATATATATAAATATAAAATACAGACATTTGACCAAAGTGATTCTCATTTCAAAATATCTCAAAAACAGATGTTCATACAAAAGCTAGGCTTATAGTATACATCCCAACAGAGGGAATGAAGTTTATTTTATAGGGATGAAGTGTTACTTCGAAGAGGTGAAAGATTTCTTTCAAGAGGTGAAACGATATGGGATGTGTCTTTTTTCCTTTAAACATTTTCACTTAAATCTTTTCATTATGATTAATTAATTAATTTATTTAATTGATTAATTTGATTAACTATTTACTTAATCTACTATAAATATTAATTAATCAATTAATTAATATCACAATGATTAACCCTTTAATTACTCAATCAATTAATCAATAAAATTAATTATAATTTCATGTCCCTCAATGGTTCCACATACTCGAGTTAACATTTATTCATGAATCCAACTCGTATGCGAGTCAAACTTTTGTTTGATCATATCGGACCAACCCTTCATTAGACATTAATTTCTCATTCACTCGAGAAATTGGTTTACGACGGTCTACTCGCAAAATAGTCATCTTATCCCTTTAATTTATTGGTCACTAAAACTAAAACATTTTCAATATCAAATTGAATAACTTCTTAAGTTATTCAATATATTATTTCCCTAGATACTTTCATACTTCTATCAGAATATCCTCTGATTTAACTATTTTTCCATTGTGAATCTCATTTAAAGTTTATTTTACTTCTAAAATTTGAATTCTAGGATAAAATTTTAAATTTATATACCATTTAATCTATTTAAATTATCTAAATTAAATTTATTACCTAAACTTTTATTAAAAATGTAATAAAAATATTTTTTTTTCATCGCTCTTTTGTTTTCTTATTGTTCAATAATACTCTATTGCATTAGCCTTTAATACATGTTATTTGGGTAAGTCTCTTGTCTTTCCCTCTCTCTCTCTCTCTCTCTCTCTCTCACTTTAGTTATTATGTAAATATATCTTCCCCGCTCTCTGTCTTTTGTATCTCATTTTCTATATAAGCGTTCAATTTATTTTATTTTTTTTTTTGCTTTATTCACTATTTTATTGGCTACTATATACTTTTTAAAAAATTTCTCATTCTTACAAGTGTGCAATATCTTATAGACTATTTATTTATCTTTCATTTTTTTTTGTACTTTCTTATTCTATCACCGAAATTATTTACTTTGTGGCGCACGTCCATTTGATTCATCGAGTACAATCTTGACTATTATTTTCATCTTCGATGTCATGTTTTATCTTTTGTTGTATTCAAGTCACTGTGCATTTCTAATATTTATAACTTTCTCCTCTCCTTAAATATCTTTTGTTTCTTATTCTTTAATTTTCATCACTTAATTGCATGAGTCGTATATATTTATCTTCTATTGATATTATACTTAAGTCATACATCTTACATTACTAATCTATGTTGGATAGTTAAGTTTTTTCTAGGGATGATTTTGTAATATAATCTTTATAATATTCCTAACCATAAGAAAGTCAATTTAAAATTTATTGTTCTCATTTTTTAATGTGACCAAGTGTTTTTTTATCTTTCATTGAAAAACATATTAATTAGTGTAACATTATATGCTATTACAAAATTTAATATAGTTTTTTCCTTTTTCATTTTTTGTTTCAAACTTATAATCCTTGGTGCATCTTCTTATATTTCTCATTTTTCATTTATATATGTCTAATTAGATCTTCTTCTATTAAAATCATTTCGATTAGCAGAATCTTTTGTATATACACTAAAAGAAAAACCCTCATAGACATCGGTGGAACAACAACAGTTTTAAGTAAAAACCGATGTCTTTGAGTATTTTACACCGATTTTTTCAAAAATTGGTGTCTATGAGCGCTGATTTTCGCTCATAGACATCGAATTTTTAGTCGATGTCTATGAGCGCCTTTTTTTTGTTAATAGACACCGGTTTTAACAGCAGTTTTTAAAACCCGGTGTTAATGAACCAAAAAATAATAATTTAATTTTTCCACCAGCCAAAATTTACAACACTTCACAAAGTTCCCTCCAAACCTAAACCAATATTGCGCCCCTTCTCTCAGCCTAAACCTAAACCTAAACCTCCGACCATCTCTCTCAGCCTCATCTCCCTCTTCCCCTTCCTGGATCGACGCCCCTTCCTCTCCCGATTAGGATCAAAACCACCTGCTTCGGTCCTAAGCAAAATCGCAGCATAAATCGTTCCATTCTGCCTCCTCGTCTGATCCTCTCTTCCTCCTCCTCCTTCCTCTCTTCGCTCTTCCTGGCCAAGGTAGGGGCCGACGAGATCGCATCGAAGCACTTGATTCATTCGATTCCGGTTCCCGTTCGCGAAACCAGTTTCTTTCGATCGAGGTGATGGCGGACGTGCAAATGGGGGAGACGGAGACCTTCGCGTTCCAGGCGGAGATCAACCAGTTGCTGAGTCTCATCATCAACACCTTCTACTCCAACAAGGAGATCTTCCTGCGCGAGCTGATTAGCAACGCCTCGGATGTGAGACATCGCTGCTTTCCATGTTGCTGCTCCCGTTTTTTTCCCCTGTGTTGTCGTTGCTGAAGCAAATCGTGTGACTGCAGGCACTCGATAAGATCCGGTTCGAGGGTCTCACCGACAAGAGAAAGCTGGACGCCCAGCTGGAGCTCTTCATCCGCCTCGTGCGGACCAAAGCTGGTAATTTCTCTTCTCCGCACCTTGTCGGGATGCTCGTTTGAATGTTTGCATTCACTGCAAGTAGTTCATCGTAATCCAACTTTTTGAGGGTACACCATTTTTTGGTAAATGATGCTCTCCAAGTGATGGATCGACGAAACCTGAAAACATGAAATAGCTAGAACATTGGTAATTGTTTTTGTCTTTGTAGATCTGGTGAACAATTTGGGCACTATCGCACGGTCTGGCACCAAGGAGTTCATGGAGGCACTCCAAGTCGGCGCGGATGTGAGCATGATTGGTCAATTTGGTGTCAGTTTCTACTCCACCTACCTGGTCGCAGAGAAGGTTATTGTGACAACCAGGCACAATGACGACGAGCAGTATATCTGGGAATCACAAGCCGGTGGTTCATTTACTGTCACAAGAGACACAGCCGGCGAGCAGCTCGGCCGGGGAACCAAAATCACCCTCTACCTCAAAGAGGACCAGGTACTTGTTTATCTCTAAATAGTCTAGATTTTTAGCTGCTACCATAGTTTTCTCAATTTCTCCCACCAGTTAGTAATTAAAGATACAAATTGCCCCGTCTTGTAGCTGGAATACTTGGAAGAGAGGAGAATTAAGGATCTGGTGAAGAAGCACTCGGAGTTCATCAGCTATCCAATCTATTTATGGACAGAGAAGACCACCGAGAAAGAAATTAGTGACGATGAGGACGATGAGGAATCGAAGAAGGAAGAGGACGACAACATTGAAGAAGTCGACGAAGACAAGGACAAAAAGTCCCAGAAGAAGAAGGTGAAAGAAGTCTCCCACGAATGGCAGCAGATCAACAAGCAGAAACCGATCTGGCTGCGAAAGCCAGAAGAGATCACGAAGGATGAGTATGCTTCGTTCTACAAGAGCCTGACCAATGACTGAGAGGAACACTTGGCCGTGAAACATTTCTCCGTAGAAGGACAGCTCGAGTTCAAAGCCATCCTTTTCGTGCCGAAGCGTGCTCCGTTCGACCTATTCGACACCAGAAAGAAGATGAACAACATCAAGCTTTACGTGTCGGACGCTGAATGATGGACGCTGAATGACCAGAAATGCCTTAAGGTACTTCTATAGATTCTTCCCAATAGTCTCCTTTGAATGCTTCAGAAGTGGAGAAACGATGGACGCTGAATGATTTTGATATCGGGAAGCCCCTCGGAAGAGGAAAGTTCGGCCATGTCTACCTGGCCAGGGAAAAGAAGGTATGAAAGTCAACTCTGACAGATTTATCTAACGCTTTTCTTAAACTAATAATATTGTCAAATTAAGAATGGTGAAAGCTTGAATTTCCAGTGCCGAACCTCTTTAATTTTGTTAGCTTCGAGTGACTGCTCAAATGCATAACATACTAGAGTTCGTTTTCCTGGTACGTTCATTATGTTATAACTGATTTCTTTATGTCATTTTGGCGAGGCAGAGTAACCATATCGTGGCATTGAAAGTGCTTTTCAAGAGGCAGCTCAAACAATCTCAAGTTGAGCATCAACTGCGACGTGAAGTTGAGATACAAAGCCACCTCCGGCATCCAAACATATTACGCCTATATGGTTACTTCTATGATCAGGTTCGGCTCTATCTTGACTTATAAAGATTGTAGGCATATTGAACCTGAATTTTGTTTATGCCACCTCAGTTGACCTAGATTTTGTATCACAGACTCGAGTTTACTTGATACTGGAATATGCAGCTAAAGGTGAACTCTACAAGGAACTACAGAAGTCCAAATGCTTCAGTGAGAGGCGAACTGCTACAGTGAGTTCTTTGCAAACACACACTAACGGTTATCAGTGTATGAGATTTTATCTATTATTGCCAATGAAGGACTAACACTCTAATCATGTACCCATAGAATTTGCAATTCCTTTCTCACTGTATGTACAAGTGTTGTGCATTTGCAAATTTAATGAGGCTAGTGTGTCTGCAAACTTGAACAAACGTTCTGATAATTTATAAACTTTATGTGTTTTTTTAGAAATGCCTTAAGGTACTTCTTAATGAATTTTCCCATGTTGTCCAGGTACTTCTATAGATTCTTCCTCATGATATTTTTGTTTATCATGGCAACGTCCAGAAGTCTATGGCAGCCGCTTCTGCTGAGGGTGGCCTCGATCCCATACTTGCCTACACTGCCGGAGCAGAGATCGAGCAGTTGCAGTGGTCTTCCTCCCAGCCCGACTGGGTTGCCATTGCCTACTCCACTAAGCTTCAGATTCTGATAGTTTAATGGAAAGCATATGGATATTAGAGCAGTAAAGATATTGCCTTTGACTCAGCGCTTTTCATTGTACTACATCATGATGATACATTGGATTTATTTGGATTAAATTAGGAGGAAATGTAGCACAATTACTCACTATTTGATTCTATTTACTGAACTGGTACCTGGTAGCACCCCACTCAATTGATTTCATAATTAGTGCATAGCTTCACTTCATGTCCTATCATTTCTCTATTGCACTAGGCTTTTGATTATTTTTGGGGTATAGTTTCCTTATTACTTGCAGGATCAGAATACTAGTTGGATGAATTGTTTGGATCCTCTACTGGCATGTTCTTCAGTTTGCCTTCTTTTTTTTTTAATTTACTGATAACCTTCTTGGGCATTAAAATTATATTTTCTTTTCTATTAGAAACTTACATCTTTGCAGATGTTTGCCTTCTTCTGTGTATCTTCCTGCTTAACTTTATTTAGTTGCTTTTGATCTTTGTATAGCACTAGTTATACATTTTTTTTTAAGAGAGATGATTTAGGCGTGTTTAAGATCTTGATGGATGATTCATTGGATTCGTGGTGTTGGATATTGTCAGGTAGCTCTTGTAATTCCCTGTGGTTGAACATTTTGAAGTGGAACTGGAGGTATATTTGGAAGTCAGTGTTTAGGGTTGCTGTAGAATGATGCTTTGAATTGTTGTTATCTGGAGCTTTGATCTTTTGCTTCACTAAACTTATGCAGGAATGCAAAACATTAAGGATCCTGAGATATAATTTTCCCATGTTATCTAGAGCTTTGATCTTTTGCCATGAATTTTCCCATGTTATCAATGTAAGTAGCATGATACTTTCTTATGTGATGCATTTTTTTTCTTTTCTTTTATTTATTTATTTATATATATGGTTGCATCTATATATGGTTGAAATTCATGTTGACTAGTTAGCATTTTAGCTATTTCCCCCTTGAAATAAAAATTTGTTTTGATGTTATTGTATCATATCATATAAATGAATTGATGTTACTCATCTTTATTACTGCTAAGGAATTACTTTTCATATACTCTTAGTGATAAACAGTTATGTCATTTGGGTCGACTACTAATGAATTGAATTTCCATGTACTCTTAGTGATAAACAATTCCCAGGAATGATAGATCTATCACTATATGATGTGGTTGAGATAATTGATGAATGTTTCTCTTTTTAAGCATTCCAATTAGTCATCTTGTTACCTGGTGCTCTTACTGCTTTTTCAACTATGATTTTTAGTCTTGGTTTACTAATATAGTATTTATGTGTTTTTACAGTTTACAAATCTCAAGTACTCCATAGTTGAAATTGATGAAGTGCGGTTCGAGTGGGCTGAATGCATGCTAGATTACATTTGAAGTGCGGTTCTACTTTGATGTGTTGTTAAAAGAATGTTCTACCTTGATTCTGATATCTATTAGCTTTTGATGTAAAAAGAATGTTTGTGTATTTTATGGATATTGTTGTAAGAAGAATATTTATGTAATTTGTGAATATTTGTGTATTTTATGGATACTGTTGAATGAAGAATATTTGTGTAATTTGTGAATATTTGTGTATTTTTTTTGTTACTGTTTCAGAAATCAAATTTGTACTGTTAAAAAATACTGATATTACATCGGTTTTCCACCGCTGCAAAACCGGTGTTATTAACTAATATTACATCGGTCGTATACCGCTGCCAAAACTGGTGTTATTAACATATAATATTACATCGGTTTTACACCGTTGATGAAACGGTGTCGTTAAGTGATACTACACCGGTTAATAACCGATTCGAACACTGGTGTCGTTAAGTGATACTACACCGGTTTTAAACCGATGTCTAAAATGACAGACTTTTTACATCGCCTTCATAGACATCGGTCGAAAATGTAATAGACACCGGTGGAAAACTGATGTCTATGAGGGTTTTTGTTGTAGTGATATATGCTAATTACATTAATAGCTTTATTTCATCATCTATATGTTGGTCCCTTGCAGTCGGCAAGAGGGTGTGAATTGCCTTGCACACAAAAATAAAATACCTTTCTCAACTTGATCGAGCTTTAAAGCAATTACACACTTAAAGAAATATTATAGAATAATATAATTAAAATAAGTACGAGACACAAATTTACTTGGTTGGCAATTAGTGTATTGCTACTCCAAGGTAAGTTGGCTCAATAAGAAAATCTCCTTCTCGAACAAAACTTTAGAGGCGGAGAAGTCTCATACATGAAAATGAAGCTCGAAAGTGAAGAATTGAATAGAACTCGAAGTACAAAGTGTGTTGTTCGAAAAGGAGAAGACAAGTGCTCTATTTATAGTCCACTGGTCGAAGTACTGACGTGGCATAATCCAATCCCGATCTGGGTGCCTGGAGCGGGTCCGGGCGCTCAAACCCTCACAGATGTTATCCGCATACAAAGGCGCCTCGGGGGCTCCCTAGGCACTAAAAGTGGTTCGAGCGCACGGACATCAGTCATCTCAGTGTTGACTTTCTGATTCTGCTCCGTTCCGATTCCGCTTGCTTAGGTGATCTCGGCCATCTAGAATAGGGTTCACCCGAACTCATTTTTCGGCCTTCTCGAGCCATCTTCCGTTCTGGGTTCTTATTCCTCGGAAATGTCGCGTGCTTCCTTCTCGTCCGCTAGCGTATTCTTCCACAACATCTCATCCCTTGGACACACCTAGCCAGTCGACTCTCTCCCATGTCGTCCTTCTCGCTAGCCGCGTCTTTTGCTCTACTTTCTGTGCTCCTAAGTTCTTGCACACTTAGACACAAGACATCAAAAGACAACAAAACATCTTAACTTGATTGATCATATTAAAACTATCACGGGGTTCTTACACTATAATCCTATTCTTTTTCTAACACTTCTACTATTTTCTCTTTTATCAAACTATCTATAATACCTACTTCATTTCTTATTTTACCCTTTCAAGCATACCATAATTTAAAATGTAAATTTTCTATCATCTTTCTCTTTTCTCTTATCCATTGTATATCTTATATACATAAAATATTAATATTCTCATACGATGTTCTAAATATTAGTCAATTAATTTTCTTATAATATTTACACTTATATAACTTATGGTGTGAAAATTTTTTATATTTAACACTATGAGAAATGTTATCTACACCTTATCTTACACACCCAATGAGCACTTAATTTTTTTTTTTTATTTGAATTTTTTTTACTTAATATAACAATTCAACCCTTAAATCTGGAAAATTTTTATTCATATATACACTCAAATTCTCATACAAATATAGTGGTCATTATTAATATATTAACCTAGAACATGTTTCATTCAAGAAACATTCTAATATTAACATAATAATTTAATAAATTTATTTATTAAATATTTGACAGTGAAAGCAACTGTGCAACTCTCGTCTTTTTTTCATCATGACCTATGATTGATATTAACAGTTTTAATTATATTTTTAAAAATGATGTTATATTATATAAAATCAATAATATTTTAAAACTATTTTTTAATAAATAAGCTTTTATTTATATATATATATATATATATATATATATATATATATATATATATATATATATATATATATATATATAATTGAATCAATTTATGTCTTGTAGCCGTTCTTGTAAGTTTATCCACGTTTATCATTTGTTCATATAAATTAACAATTTCTACCACCAGAATAAATGCCTTCGCATTATCCGGTACCTAATATGGAAATAATGATGATGATAATAATAATAGTATATTTATTTTTTTAAAAAAATCATTATAAATTAAACCGTTTCCTCACTCCTCATTCCTCACTGATATCCCATCGACTGTCGAGCCCTTCTTCTTCCAGCAATGGCTGCCCTCACTCCAATCGAATCCGTATCCGCCGACGAAATTACCGTCGATGCTTTTCCTTTCGCCCGCGTCTACAAGAGCGGCCGCGTCGAGCGTTTCATCGGCACCGCCGTCGTTCCCACCGGCGTCGACTCCGCCACCGGCGTCGTCTCCAAGGACGTCCTCGTCGATCCCGCCACCAACCTCTCCGCTCGCCTCTACCTCCCGGGCCACCCCCAGCCCGACCGCGCGCTCCCTGTACTCGTCTACGTTCATGGCGGCGGCTTCCTCATCGAGAGCGCCGCCTCGCCGACCTACCACAACTACCTCAACGCCCTAGTCGCCGCTGCTGGCGTGGTCGCGGTGTCGGTCGACTACCGCCGTGCGCCCGAGTTCCCGCTCCCGATCGCGTACGATGACTGCTACGCGGCGCTTCGGTGGGTCGCGTCGCGACCGCCGGATGAGCCGTGGCTGGCGGAGGGGCAGGCGGATCTGGGGCGGTTGTTCGTGGCCGGGGCCAACATCGTCCACCACGTGGCGCTGCGCGTGGGGGAGAAGGGGCTGGGCCGGGATGATGTGGTGATCGACGGTTTGCTGCTGATTCACCCTTTCTTCTGGGGATCGGAGCCGATCGGGTCGGAGCCTGACGCTTCGGATACGGAGAGACAGAGAACGGAACAAATGTGGCGGTGGGCGTGTCCGGGGACCACCGGAGTGGACGATCCGCTGATCAACCCCGCGGCGGAGGGGGCGGCCAGCCTGGTGGCGCTTCCAGCCCGCCGGGTGGTGGTGGCCGTGGCAGAGAAGGACGCGCTCAAGGACAGGGGGCGGGTGTACCACGAGCTGCTGACGACGAGCGGCTGGAAGGGGGAAGCGCGGCTGGAGGAGACAGAGGGCCCGGACTCCTCCCACGTCTTCCACCTCGTCAACCCCGCCTGCGATATTTCGGTGAACTTGTTGAAGACGGTCGCCGCCTTCATCAACTCCGGCCACAGCTCCGGCGAGTAGCTCCAAGTGCCAAACGAAACTGCTATCAGTAGCTTTATGATTCGCACAGAACGCATAACCGCTGCTTTAAGATCCGTGAATTGTGAGTAGACGTGAAATGTAATGTCATGCTTTTAATATGTTTAGTTAAGGTTTGTAATAGATGTTAATTAATATATTTACCTTTAAAATATTAATATTACTATTAATTGCGTCGTTGAAATTTTCTGAAATATTTTCGCTGAATAACCAAAAAAAATCTATTGATTAATTGTACGAATTTATCCTTTGCTTTTATTTTATGCGTCCATGATTTTTTATTTAATTTTTAAAATAATTTCCTGAGTAATCTATGTTAATGATTTTCTTTTAGGCAATTTATCAAATAACGCACCTAGAAATCTTAATTGATCAAAAGAAGTACGTTACTTTGATATTTATCAAATGATATATTTTTTCAAATGCATTTTCCTTTTTATCAATCTGACAAATCTATTTTTTTATCACATATTTAAGATTTAGTTAATTTGTTGATAACATTTTAATACATTTAGAAAGTTAAAATAAATCATAAATAGCAAATTTAAACTCCTTGTGATCTTAAAAATCCATAGGAATTGAAATAAGTGCAATCAGAGCTCTTTAGATTCATCAGTGAATTTCGGTCAAAACTCACTGATGGACCTAGAGACCTCCGATTGCACCCATTTTAGTTCCTATGTATTCTTGATATTGCAAGGAGTTTAAATATGCTATCTATTGTTTATTTTGACTTTTAGAATGTATTAAAATATAAGAAGAAAGAATCAGCAAAAAACCTCCACGTTATGCCTGATATGAATTATATCAAGCCCATGTTAGGTCTGATATGAAATCATATCAGGCTCAAGCCTAACGTGGAGGTTTTTTGTTGATTCTTTCTTCTTATATTTTAACACCTTCTAAAAAATCAAAATAAACAATGGATAGTGATCATGTCCGAACGCTGAATCAACGGACGCTGGGCATATGGCGCTCTCCGAATTGCTGACGTAGATCTCCGACCGGTCGTATGGACCTCCGACGAACCTGCAAGGAAGTCGGGCCGGGAAGGGGTTCCCGGCGACGACCCTCCGACGCTCAAGTCAGGCAAGAGGAAATGCAAGTGGCTTATAATACGGGAGAATGCGTACCTCCGGCGAAGTGTGAGGCTCCTTATATAGAGCTGTGAAGAGGCTCACGTACACATACCGAGGCGAATACGTGTCCTCTAACCATACCTCAGTATGGGCTTGTCAGAAGAGCTTACCTGACACCATACTGCTACAGTCCGAGCACATCTCTGATGAGACAGCAGAACCTTCTGTCGTAAGATCCTGCGTATGACCTGGTCGTTGAACATACCCGATGTCAGAAGATATTCCCTTGTCCTTTTGTCTCTTCTCACCCCATTCCGAGCGTCCGGCCGGTCGGCAGTCCCCTCACGTCCGGTCGGTCGTATGTGCTAGTCCGCTCGGGAGATTCCCAGTCGTGTGCTCTATGGAGATTGTTCGCAGTATTACTACTTTATGCCTTCGGCCGAGCGGGCTACCCGCTCGGCCATACAACCCTGTTCAACATGAGCGTCGGAACCCCGACTCCCCGCCGAGGTGTCTTTGCTTCCGTTCGGAACGTTCGGTCGGTCGCCCCTATCTTTATCCGCACGGCCAAACCCCTGATTGACCTTTTACCTTTCAACCTCCACGTGGAGTTGACTCTGCTTAAAGGGGGGGTCCCCCCCTCGTCATTGCCGGATCACTGGCCTCCCCTTCAAGTCTAGTCGAAGGAGGCGATTAGTCCGACTGACTGGACCATCAGTTGCTCCGAGTGGCGTCCATATGCAACTACCCTCCGCTCGGACACCAAGGGGGCAACTAAAACGCCAGTCAACGCCAACATTCCTCGGTATCTTTTCGAAGTTTTCGCCAATCTCCATCATTAAGGTCGAGCACGCGCTCATTAAATGCGTTCCAGTGGCTGAATGCCACATGGCGATGCTGCCATCATTGTACGGCGGCGGCGTGGTGTTCTGACGGAATCGAGGCGGTTCGAAATGAACGGTGCGATGCGTGCTCCGGTTTTCGTGACCTGAATCCGACGGTGGAGGCCGCTCAGGCTCCACCCTATAAAGGCTTCGCTTTCTTCCTTCGCCGCATTTCTGCTCTCGCGTGCTCCATAGCTTCTCTCTCTCAGCATTCCGGCGACCCTGTTCTTCTGTTCTCCGACAATCTCCAACGTTCTTTCTTCGATCCTCCTTGTTCTCTGTAAGGCTCTTCCTCTGCTCTATCTTTGGTTCTTGTGGCTCGTGTTTCTTTGTGTTTCTTTCCCGAGTTTTGGTTCTCGGGGCACTATTTCGTTTGCCATCTTCTTTCTTTTATCCTCTGCCTTTCGTCTTTTTTGGTTTCGTCCGCTCGGCCAATGGCTGGCTCCTCCCAACCTTTAGACCAAGCCCTCGGCCCACGGTATACTACCATGGAGTCGCGCTTCAATCGGCGCGACGCCGATATTTTGATGGATAATTTTGACATCCCATCTGACTTCGAAATTATCTTACCCACTTCTTCCGCTCGGCCTCACAAACCGCCGCGCGGAGCCTTTTGTGTTTTCCGCGACCAGTTCACAGCCGGTCTGCGATTTCCCATTCATCCCTTCATCGTTGAAGTTTGTAATTTTTTCGGCATTCCACTCGGAAGCCTAGTCCCCAATACTTTCCGCCTTTTATGCGGCGTCGTTGTCCTGTTCAAAATCCACCACATCCCCCTCTGACCGGAGGTTTTCTATTATTTTTATTACCCTAAACAGTCCGAGCGGGGCACATATATGTTCCAGGCTCGGCCCGATTTAGTTTTCTTCAATAAACTTCCTTCTTCCAATAAGCATTGGAAATAATTCTACTTCTACCTTCGTATGCCCGAGCGGGCCCCCTTCCTAACGAAGTGGCAGATTAGACCACCAACCTCACCAGAGCTCAAAAGGTTCAAAACCCGACCGGACTATCTTCATGCCGCCAACATGCTGGCCGGTCTGAGGTTTGACATCAACAAATTCCTGCCTGAAGGGGTGATGTATATATTCGGTCTGAGTCCGATCAGGACCCCCCTTCCGAGCGGCTTCGGTAAGAATTTTACTTTGTGCATTCGTTTTAATTGCTAACTGATTTTCTCTGTTTTTCTTTGTAGCAAACATTGTCATGGAGTCGGTGATGGCTGGAATTTTGAAGAGGAAGGCGGCGGCGCTCGAAGTCGCGGCGGCCAAAGAAATGGAGACGCTCGGCATCCAACCGGTCGGCTCTAATGAGGGGGAGAGCGAGACAAATGCTAGGGAGTCGGCCGCTCAGGCTTCTCTCCCAGAGCCAGTGGCTGGCGCAACTGCAAGTCGAGAGCCTTCCGTCCGGGATGAAGGCTCGGCTCAGGAGGAGGAGCGCCCCCTTCGTCAAAAACGACGCCGCACGGAGACACCGCTCCGCTCAGCTACATCTGCGGTTCATCCATCCGAGCGGGCCACCTCCGCTTCTCGAGGCAAAGCGCCAGAGGTGGAGGCGATTTCGTCCGATCGGACGCCCTCCCAGCTAGACGCATCTGCGGACCCCCTTAAGGCCGTTCCGATCAGCGCCCTTCCACCTGCTCCCCGCCAGGTCCAACGTTCAACACTTTTGTCCCAGTTCTCGGCGCCGGCCTCTGATCCTTCTCCGGCATCCGCCCAGACAATGCCCGGTCGGCGCCGCACCATCCGGGTTTCCCTGCATCTCCCCGCCGAGGAATTAATGCCCGAAGTCGATCGGCCAACAACGCCCGAGCACCTGATCACAATGAAAGGGCCCTTAGCTGAAATGTGGGACGACGCTCGGGCACGCGTCGCAATGATTCCCCTCAGTAATCTGGCCAACAGCCACATGCAACAGACCACGGGGGTAAGTTTGTTTTCTATAGTCCTTTACGCATTCTCTCCGATCGGCTTCTAACAACTTTGCTCGTGACAGAGATGGGTGGAGGAGATCGCCGTTTGCAATCGTCTAGCGATGGTGGACGCAGAATTAAAGAGGCTGAAGGCTCCGGGCGGCCATTCCGGCTCACAAGGTCCATCATACGCCGAGCTGCAAAAAGAGCTCAAAAAGGCCCAAGATTTACTGGAGGCCGAGCGGAAGAAGACGGCCGACCAGGCGCACAATCTAGCCTAACTTGATCGCCTGAACAAATCACTGGATCGCAAGATAAGCCTGGCCACTGAGCGGAAGAAAACGACTATCTCCGATTTGGAGAAGAAAAACGTAGAGGCTCGGGGGCTGGAGCAAAAAGTTAAAGAGCTGATGGACCAATTGGCCAACGAGAAGACTGCCCGCTCGGATGAGGTGACGAAACTTGAGGCTATTTTACAAGAACACCAGGCAGCCGCCGATGCTTCCTGAGCGGCACTTAAAGAATATCAAGAGGCTGAGCCAAGCCGGGTCGCCGCCCTGAGACAGAATTACATCCGTTCGACCGAATTTTCGGAGAAAGTTTGCGAGCGGATGTACATGGCCTTTGAACTTGCCATGAATGCCACGACAGAATATTTCAAGTCCAAAGGGCAACTTCCTGATTCCGCCGTTATCCCCGCTCAGGACCAGACAACACTCCTCAACAACATCCCGAAGGATCTCTACGAGTATTTAGAATAGAAGTTTGCCTGTTATTCGGCCACTCGGTCAAAAAACTATCCCTTTTTGTAATCTGGCCACTCGGCCTTAATTTCTTTAATGTTATCCTTTTACTTGCTTTTTCTTTTGCTAATCAATACGCATGTCGTCCACTCGCCTCTTATCACACCTCGCTTGTGTTCGAAAGGGATTTTTACGAAGTATTTTGCGTAGCTTTTCCACTCGGCTTAATATATCATGTCTCGACAAAAGAGGTTGTTCGCTGGACGTTGACGAAGTACTTTTGGGTACTTGGCCGATCGACTAAACGACTAACCAGCGAAACCTCTTTATTGCATTCGTCTGGCCGGAGGGTTTATAGTCGTCGACTCGATTCTCGATTTTTAACGTCGGAGCTCGACGGTCTTCCGCTCGGAGGGTTTATAGTCGCCGGCTCGACTCTCGATTTTTAACGTCGAAGCTCGACGGTCTTCCGCTTGGAGGGTTTATAGTCGCCGGCTCGACTCTCGATATTTAACGTCGAAGCTCGACGGTCTTCCACTCGGAGGGTTTATAGTCGCCGGCTCGACTCTCGATATTTAACGTCAGAGATCGACGGTCTTCCGCTCGGAGAGTTTATAGTCGTCGGCTCGACTCTCGATATTTAACGTCGGAGCTCGACGGTCTTCCGCTCGGAGGGTTTATAGTCGTCGACTCGACTCTCGATATTTAACGTCGGGGCTCGACGGTCTTCCGCTCGGAGGGTTTATAGTCGCCGGCTCGACTCTCGATATTTAACGTCGGAGCTCGACGACCTTTAAGGCTAATTTTAACACTTCCATTCGGCGAAGATATTTGCTATCTTTTATCATTTTGCTTCCTGCATTACAAGGACATGGACGACCAAAACATATATAAAATTACATTTAGCGCACCTCTCACCCAGCTCGGTACGGCTGGAGATGATTCGCGCTCCATGGTCGGTCCAGCCGCCGTCCGTCTTCATCCTCCAAATAATAAGCACCCGAGCAGAGCTTCTCGATGACTTTGAAGGGGCCCGCCCAAGGAGCCTCCAGCTTGCCAACGTCGACAGGCTTTACTTTCTTCCAGACAAGGTCGCCAACTTGGAATGCTCTAGGGATCACGCGCCGATTGTAGTTCTGCTTCATTCTTTGCTGGTACGCCATCAACCGGACGGACGCTTTGGCACGCTCTTCATCGATCAAGTCCAACTCCATGTGTCCTCCGCTCGGCATTATCATCGTCATAATTCTGGATCCGGACGGACTCGACGCTGACTTCGACCAGAATAACCGCTTCGTCGCCGTACACCAAATGGAATGGCATGACGCCCGTTCCCTCCTTTGGGGTCGTGCGGATAGCCCATAAAACGCCTGGCAGCTCGTCCACCCAGCTTCCTCCCATGTGGTCAAGTCGAGCCCGAAGAATTCTAAGGATTTCTCTGTTGGTTACTTCCGCTTGGCCGTTGCTTTGGGGATATGCCATGGACGTAAAATGTTGTTCAATGCCATAACTTTTGCACCAGTCTTCGAGCTGCTTCCCGGCGAACTGTCGTCCGTTATCTGATACGAGCCGGCGAGGGATGCCGAACCGACAGATTATATGCTGCCAGATAAACTTCTTGACCATCTGCTCGGTGATCTTGGCTAGTGGCTCGGCCTCCACCCATTTGGAAAAATAGTCGACCGCCACCAGTAGAAACTTCTGCTAACCGGTCGCCATAGGGAACGGGCCCACTATATCCATTCCCCACTGATCGAACGGACATGCTATTGTAGATGCCTTCATTTCCTCAGCCGGTCGGTGGGAGACATTGTGATATTTTTGGCAGGAAAGGCATGTCGCGACAGTCCGAGCGGCGTCTGCTTGCAGGGTTGGCCAGAAGTATCCGGCCAGCAGGATCTTCTTAGCCAGCGATCGTCCGCCCGAATGCCCTCCGCACGATCCTTGATGCACTTCTTGGAGGATGTACGATGCGTCTTCTGAGCTCACACATTTCAAAAGCGGGCGGGAGAAAACCTTCTTGTAGAGTTGGTCTCCAATGAGTGTGAACCGACCGGCTCTCCTCCTTAATAACTAGGTTGCATCCCGATCAGATGGTGTTGCCCCCGACCGAAGAAACTCCATGATGGTTGTCCTCCAATCACTCGGAAACTCGAGGCCCTCTATCCGGTCGACGTGCGCCACCAAAGATACTTGTTCAATTGGCTGCTGGATGACGACCAGTGATATTGAACTTGCAAGTTTGGCTAACTCATCTGCTGCCTGGTTTTCCGCTCGAGGTATCTTCTGGATAATGACTTCTCTGAAGTTGGCCTTGAGCTTTTTGAAGGCTTCAGCATAGAGTTTGAGCCGAGCGTTGTTAATCTCAAAAGTGCTAGAGAGCTGCTGAGCGGCCAACTGAGAATCTGAATGCAGCGTCACCCGACCGACCCCCACATGCCGGGCGGCCTGCAAGCTGGCTATAAGGGTCTCATACTCCGCTTCGTTATTTGTAGCTCTGTAATCCAGCCGGACAGATAAGTGCATCATTTCTTCTTGGGGAGAGAGTACTAATACACCAATCCCGCATTCCCGCTCCCGAGCCGAGTGGACGATCCATCCACAAATATTTTCCACATAGCTTCGGGCTCTGACCTTTGCACTTCTGTGACAAAATCTTCCAAGGACTGCGCTTTTATCGCCGAACGGGGTTGATACTGAATGTCAAATTCGCTCAACTCCGTTGTCAATTTGATGAGCCGTCCGGACGCTTCTGGGTTCAACAGCACTCTTCCCAATGGGCTATTTGTCCGGACGATGATTGTATGTGCCAAGAAATAAGGACGAAGTCTCCGAGCGGCGAGGACCAAAGCAAAAGCCAATTTCTCGAGCCCAGTGTAGCGAGATTCAGCGTCTTTTAATATATGACTCAAGAAGTGCACAGGTTGTTCTTCTCCGCTCGTCCTTACTAATGCTGAACCTACGGCCTGCTCGGTTGAAGATAAGTAAATACAGAACGGCTCACCCACAGCTGGCTTGGCTAGCACAGGCAGAGAGTTCAGGTACGTCTTAAGCTCTTCGAATGCCCGATCGCATTCTTCATACCAATGAAACTTGGTAGCCTTGCGCAAGATTTTGAAAAATGGGAGACTCCGATCGGTCATCTTCAAGATGAATCTGGACAAGGCTGTTATCCGACCGGTCAAGCGCTGTACTTCCCTCAGATTTCTTGGGGGCGGCATATCTTGTAGTGCTTTCACCTTGCTGGGATTTGCCTCGATGTCTCGCTCGGTCACTATATAGCCCAAGAAACGCCGGCCTTTTGCCCCGAACAGACACTTCTGAGGGTTCAGCTTAACTCCATACTTCCTCAGCGTTCGGAAAGTCTCTTCCATGTCTTTAAAGAGATCGGCCGCTCGGACGGACTTGATGAGAATATCATCTACGTACACTTCCAAATTTCGCCCGATCTGCTCCTTGAACACTTTGTTCATCAAGCGCCGGTAAGTTGCTCCCGCGTTCTTCAGTCTGAACGGCATCACATTGTAGCAGTAAGTGCCATCGGCTGTAATGAAACTGACCTTCTCTTGATCTTCTCGGGCGAGCGGCACTTGATGGTAGCCCTGATAGGAGTCGAGCATGTATCAACTCGCAGCCGGCTGTGGAGTCCACCAGTTGATCGATCCGGGGCAGAGGATAAAAATCCTTTGGGCATGCTTTGTTGAGATCTCAGAAATCGATGCAGACTCTCCACTTGTTGCCCGGCTTGGAGACTAGTACCACGTTCGCCAGCCAGCTTGGGAACTGGACCTCGTGTATGTGGCCGGCTTCCAGGAGCTTCTCAACCTCCGCTCGGATGATGGCATTTTGTTCGGCGCTGAAGTCCCTCTTCCTTTGCTTCACTGGACGAGCGTCCGGTCGGACGTGGAGCTCGTGTTGCGCTATACTTGGCGAAATCCCGGGCAGCTCATGTGTCGACCAAATGAAAACATCACAGTTTCTCTAGAGACATTTGATCACTTCCTCTTTCTGGCTTGCCTCCAGATCGGCCGCAATGAACGTGGTGGCCTCCGATCGGGTCAGGTGAATCTGCACTTCCTCTTTTTCTTCATACACCAAAGAGGGTGGTTTTTCGGTTATGGCGTTTACCTCGATCCGTGGCGCCTTCCGAGCGGAATTAGCTTCAGCTCGGACCATCTCGACGTAGCATCGCCGAGCTGCCAGCTGGTCTCCTCGCACTTCTCCCACTTTATCTTCCACCGGGAACTTGATTTTCTGGTGGAAGGTAGAGACGACCGCTCGGAACTTGCTGAGCGCCGATCACCCCAATATAACATTGTATGCTGAGGGAGAGTCGACCACGATGAAGTTTGCAGTCCGCGTCCTTCTGAGTGGCTCCTCTCCCAGCGAAATAACCAGTCGGACCTGTCCGACCGGCAGAACTTCATTGCCCGTAAACCCGTAGAGGGGGGTTGTCATGGGCAGCAGCTCGGCTCGATCTATTTGCAGTTGGTCGAAGGCCTTTTTGAATATGATGTTGACCGAGGTTCCTGTATCGATGAAAACGCGGTGAATAATATAGTTAGCTATTACCGCTTTGATGAGGAGAGCGTCGTCATGTGGCACTTCAACTCTCTCCAAGTCCTTGGGTCTGAAATTGATTTCGGGACCGCTCGCCCGTTCTTGGCTACAGCCGACAGCATGGATCTGAAGCTGTCTTACGCTCGCCTTCCTTGCTCTAATTGGAGACGCCTCCGGTCGGCCCCCCAGCAATGATGTTGATTTCGCCTCGAGAAGTGTTGCTTCTATTTTCTTCTTTCCGAGCGGACGACATAGGCCTCTCCCTAGACATCCGGGGATTGTCCTCACGCCTCGGAGTATGATGCCGCTCGGGAGTCTGTCTCTGTCGCTTGTCGGATATCATCCAATCGACTTCACGAGGTCGTTGTCGCCTGTCGGATGATGGCGATCGACGGCGGCCACTCTGGAGAACGGGGTGGGCGATCAAGGGAAGGCTTCGGCAATCTCTTGTGTTATGCGTATCGATCCGATGGAAAGAGCAGAACATGGGGGACCATACCTTCTTCTTTGGTTTGGGCCGCTCGGCAGCTACCTCTTGGACATGGGACCTCGCATGGTGAGAGCGGATTGCTTCGGCCCGCGGTCCTCTAGGCGGCTCCTGGTGAGTGACAGGCTTCCGCTCGGCAGTGGCTAGCCGGTCAGTTGAGACTTCTTTTCTTCGGGCCGCCTGGGCTTCTTCCACGTTGATGTATTCATTGGCCCGATGTAACATATGATCGTAGTCTCGGGGCGGCTTCTGAATGAGTGAACGGAAGAAGTCACCGTCCACGAGGCCTTGCGTGAACGCATTCATCATCGTTTCTGAGGTGGCCGTTGGAATATCCATGGCCACCTGGTTGAATCGTTGGATATAGGCTCTAAGCGGCTCTCTGGGCTCTTGCTTGATGGCGAACAGGCTGACGCTTGTCTTCTGATAACGCCAACTGCTTGTGAAATGGTGGAGGAAGGCCGTGCGGAACTCCTTGAAACTTGTAATGGATCCATCCGGCAACCTCCGAAACCACCGTTGCGCCGATCCCGAGAGGGTGGTAAGGAACATCTGGCACTTTACTCCATCTGTGTATTGATGAAGGGTAGCTGTGTTGTCGAACTTACCTAGATGATCATCTGGATCGGTGGTTCCTTTGTACTCCCCGATCGTCGGTGGAACATAATGCTTTGGCAGAGGGTCCCGCAAGATGACCTCTGAGAATTGACGGTTGACCCGCTCGGGGAGGCGTCCGTTCGGGGGGTCTTGCCTTTTCTGTTGTCTCGTATTGGCACTTCGTCTGATGAAGATCCTCGATCAAAACTAACTGCTGCGACTTCAAGAGGCGTGCGAAATAGGGCCCGATGAAATGGAACCGTGGCATGCGGTGCTTCCGCTCGGCCCCTTGATGCTGATGTCGCTTGCTGCTCAATCCGCTCGGCTTGCGACTTCTATCTCTGTTGTTCCACAAGCTTAGCTGCTCTTGTCTCGATCAGAGTGTCGAGCTCCTCTGTGGAGAGCATCACCGAGTGCGGTCGTCCAGCTTCGTCCATTGCTTCCGATCGGATGCAGGAGCTTCCCACATACGGCGCCAAATTAATCCTGTCCGAACGCTGAATCAACGGACGCTGGGCACGTGGCACTCTCCGAATTGCTGACGTAGATCTCCGACCGGTCGTATGGACCTCCGATGAACCTGCAAGGAAGTCGGTCCGGGAAGGGGTTCCCGACGACGACCCTCCGACGCTCAAGTCAGGCAAGAGGAAATGCAAGTGGCTTCGAATACGGGAGAATGCGTACCTCCGGCGAAGTGTGAGGCTCCTTATATAGAGCTGTGAAGAGGCTCACGCACACATACCGAGGCAAATACGTGTCCTCTAACCATACCTCAGTAGGGGCTTGTCAGAAGAGCTTACCTGACACCATACTGCTACAGTCCGAGCACATCTCTGATGGGACAACGGAACCCTCTGTCGTAAGATCCTGCGTATGGCCTGGTCGTTGAACATACCTGCTGTCAGAAGATGTTCCCTTGTCCTTTTGTCTCTTCTCACCCCATTCCGAGCGTCCGTCCGGTCGGCAGTCCCCTCACGTCCGGCCGGTTGTATGTGCTAGTCAGCTCGGGAGATTCTCAGTCGTGTGCTCTGTGGAGACTGTTCGCAGTATTACTACATTATGCCTTCGGCCGAGCGGGCTACCCGCTCGGCCATACAACCCTGTTCAACATGAGCGTCGGAACCCCGACTCCCCGTCGGGGTGTCTTTGCTTCCGTTCGGAATGTTCGGCCGGTCGCCCCTATCTTTATCTGCTCGGCCAAACCCCTGATTGACCTTTTACCTTTCAACCTCCACGTGGAGTTGACTCTGCTTAAAGGGGGGTCCCCCCTCCTCACTGCCGGATCATATAGCATATTTGAACCTCTTGTAATATCAGGAATTCACAGAAACTGAAATGGGTGCAATCGGGGGTCTCCAGGTCCATCAGTGGGTTTTGACTGAAACTCACTAATAGACCTAGAGAGCTCTGATTGCACCCATTTCAGTTCATGTGGATTCCTGATGTTGCAAAAAGTTTAAATATGTTATCCATTATTTATTTTAACTTTTAGAATGTGTTAAAATATAAGAAGAAATAATTAGTAAAAAACCTCCATGTTAGGCCTGATATGATTTTTTTTGTCGTGCATTCTTATGTTTAGCTTGCAGTAATTGTACAAGTGAAAGAATGTACTACTGACCCAAACATAAAAATCATAATAAATTACAGAGACAAAATACAGTATTTGTGAAGAATTACAAGACAAGAATAATTGGACTTGTAAATTAAATATCTCTTATTTTCTTATAATGATACAAACTGAAGCCCTTAGTAATACACCATAAGCTAGAAAGCATGAATGAGATAACATCTTGTTACTATCTCCATTTCTCATGAACTGAAGCAGCTACAACCTTGCTTTGGCATTTGCCCTGTGGCGTGATATTTGGCCGCACTTTCTTCTTACTTCAATAGCTCTTCATAACACAGCCTCAGTTGTTGCTCTCTTCTCTTTGGCTTCTTTGTGAATCATAGCAATTTTCTTTTTCATTTTCTCAGCATATTCTGCTTCTTGTTCTCTAATTTTTGTTGTCCACACAGTGTTAGCGCAATCATAGACACGCCCATTATGAAATGAAGAGTTCCTAAAACAGTTGAGCATTCTTAATAGAGTGAGACCCACATTGGACCTAATAGAGTGAGACCCATCTTGTCAAAACCTACTGATGGACCTAGAGAGCTCCGATTGCACCCATTTTAGTTTCTGTGGATTCCTGATGTTGCAAAGAGTTCAAATATACTATCTATTGTTTATTTTGACTTTTAGAAGGTGTTAAAATATAAAAAAATAATCAGCAAAAATCTCCACGTTATGCCTGATATGAATCATATCTGGGCTATGTTAGGCCTGATATGATTCCATATCAGAGCTAACGTGAGCCTGATGATATGCATTCCTAATAGAGTGAGACCCACATTGGACCTGATATGAATCATATCAGGCCTAACATGGGCCTGATATGATTCATATCAGGCCTAACATGGGCTTGATATGATTCATATCAGGGTGAGCTTGATATGAAATCATATCAAACATAACACGGGCTTGATATGATTCATATCAGGCATAATGTGGAAGTTTTTTGATGATTTTTTCTTCTTATATTTTAACACATTCTAAAAGTCAAAATAAATAATAGATAGCATATTTGAACTCCTTGCAACATCAGGAATTCACAGGAACTGAAATGGATGCAATTGGAGCTCTCTAGGTCTATTAGTGGATTTCGGTCAAAACCTATTGATGGACCTAGAGAGCTCCGATTGCACTCATTTTAGTTTTTGTGGATTCCTGATGTTGCAAAGAGTTCAAATATGCTATCTATTGTTTATTTTGACTTTTAGACAGTGTTAAAATATAAAAAGAAAGAATCAGCAAAAACCTACACATTATGCCTGATATGAATCATATCAGGCCCATGTTAAGCCTGATATGATTTCATATCAGGACTAACGTGAGCCTGATATGATTCCATATCAGGCCTAACATAGGCCTGATATGATTCATATCAGGCCTAACGTGTTGATTCTTTATTCTTATATCTTAACAATTTCTAAAAGTCAAAATAAACAATAGATAGCATATTTGAATTTCTTGCAATATCATGAATCCACATGAACTAAAATGGGTGCAATCGGAGGTCTCTAGGTCCATCAGTGAATTTTGACCGAAACTCACTGATAGACCTAGAGAGCTCTGATTGCACTTATTTCGATTCCTGTGGATTTCTGAGATCACAAGGAGTTTAAATTTGCTATTCATGGTTTATCTTAACTTTATAATCAAAAAATTAACTAAATCTTAAATGACGTTGGACTGATGTGATTTGTATATCAAATTTATGCTATGCATACATGCAAATAAAAAAGATGAAAGAAAGGAAAGGATAAAATAAAAGAAACAATATGCAAAGGAGAGATGAGAGAGGAGATAGGAAAGAGAAAAAAGAGAAAAGAAAAACGATAAAAAAAAATTAAATTTGTGAGAATGATGAAAAAAGAAGTGCACTAGAAAAATATGTTATTTGATAAATATCAAAGTAATATATATTTTTTTATCATTTAAAATTTATAGGATAAATTGTTTTTTTTTTTTTTTTTTTTTTTTTTTTTTTTTTTTTTTTTTTTTTTTGTCTTTGTTATCGTCGCGGCGGATCATGATGGGCGGAAAGCGATACCGGTGACTAGTTATTTGACCGGTGTCGTGTCGTAAGCCTTTGCTTCCGTGACTACGTGTATGGTCGAGCAATGTGCATTTAAATAATTTTAAATAACTTTGTCGTTATCAAAATAAATTTAAGAGATTATTTAATCATATTAAATGTTTGTGGGGAAATTTTCCTGGACGTATTTAACATTCATCAAATTGGTTATATTTATAAATTTAAATAACTCATCCAGTGAAATATTAAAGATATACATTTTCAAATTGTTAATGTTTTCAAATAAAAAATTTGAATTATTTATAAATAATTAATAGGACATCATCAATAACAATAATAATAAGAATTATATTCTATTAAGTTTAAGAAATATTTTTCTCAAAGAAACAAAAGAAATTAATGAAGGGCTCAGCAGACAGGCTGAGTCTACAGAATAGGTGACGCATGCCATGACACCATTACGCTTGGCTTGCTCCATTTTTATGGACTAATTGTATCCATTTGTGGTTTGATTTTATTTTATAGGACAAAAGGCCATTTGTTCATTAAGTATCTCCATCAATTTTATCTCTAATTAAAAAAGATAAATTATTGATGGCTATTAGATAATAGTACAAGTAATTAAGATATAAAAGAAAGTATACTTAAAATTTTGACCCTAAAATTTTATATAGTAATACTTTATATTTCAATCATTTTGAAGAAATTTTATTTCTATATACCATCAATTTTTTCCCTTGACACCATTAATATTTACATACCTATTTTCTGATCGATTTTCAACCACGTAAAATATCTCTGATTTATCTATACTCTATTTTTTTATTTAATTTTAAAATTATTATCATATAATCTATTTTAATGTTTCTCTTGTTGTCTTTATAAAGAGACCTGTTTTTCTCCCCTCCCCTAATACCCTCACCTCCCGGGCCCACCCATGTTTTGACCTTTATACCCCTTATTCACTCCACGTTTTTTTTCTTCACATTTATATTTCTTTTTAATCAGTTTTTTAATCAAAATTTTTTTAACTGTTTTATTTTTTAATCAGTTTTTTTATCATTTTTTTTATCAATTTTATTCTTTTTAAATAATTTTTTATTATATATTTAACATGGTAAATAATATTTATTTAATATTAAAAAATTAGTATAATTTTTTAATATTTTATTAATTTTTTAATTATATATTTTCACATTCCACACACTCTCTTCCAGTTCCATCATATTATTTACCTTTATATTATTTTTTTATTTCATTTTTTTTGTTTTTTATTAAGTATTTTTTCGACAAGAATATCATATTTGTAATCTGAGATCGGATTCTATGTTCATAATTTTCTCTGTCCCCGTGTTCTACTCGTCGCCTCCAGTCCACTACCGACGACCTCTGGTCGTCGTCCCGATCAAAACTATACCCTAGGGGGAAGGTGAACCCAGGGAGATCGCCATCGACACGATCGACATCGGTATTCGACCAAATCTGAACAGGGACTCAGATCGACGGTGAATGAAAGTCTGCTCAGATCCGGTCAAATTTTGGTGCTGATCGCGCCGATGCGACCTCACTACGTTCACCTTCTCCCTAGGATATAATTTTAATTAAGGTGGCAACCGAGGGCCTCCGACGGTGCCACCGACGATGGGCTGAGGCGACGAGTGGGAACAAGAACAGGTGATATTGGAATAGCGGATTCGATCTCTTGTAATTTTTTATTTTTTTAATAATATATTTTAGGGGTTATTATTTATAAAAAATTTAAAAGTAAAATAGGGATAAAAAATAAAAAAAAATTGATGAAAAAATAATAAACAAAATTTATTAAAAAAATAAACTAAAGAAGTAAATAAAATTGGAAAAAATTAAAGAAGTAAATAAAATTAGAAAAAAAACTTGTTATTTAAAGAGGGAGGGGGCGAAAATGTCATTTAATAGAGGAGAGAGAGGGGGTGGGCTGTCAGAGGGGTGGGAAAAACAATTTACCTTTATAAATTGTAATCGGCGCAGATAGTGACGGAGCTGTCAGATGGCCAGTTCTTGGTGGATGGATCAGCTCGTTAGAAATATGTGATTTGATGGATCGGCCTGTCATTTTGACGGGTCTATTCAAAATGAATTGCGAATTAAACTGATCAGTCTGTAAAAAAAAAAAAAAATTATAAACCAAATCCATACGATTCATTTAATTTAATTATTTTATAAATAAATTTTGATTTGAAAGTGTATTTCTATTTTAAAATTTTCATTTCTTTACTCCTCAATTGGCGGATCGGATCCATTCCAGCTTAGTCCGACCTGATTCATTTGGAACCGTAATCCACGCCTATTAATCCGTTTAAACTCATTTTTAATTCAATCAATTTTAATTATTTTACGAATAGATGCATGTGGTTATCGAAGTATATACATCGGGAATTTTCCGCATGCAAATTAGAAAATTTTCAAATCGCCCATCATGAGAATGATCAATGTGTCTATTCCTTTTGGCACCATTCCCGTTCTACCCTTTCTATCCACAGTAGGTTTTAATTCCTACTCCTGAGCCATATTTAAAAGATTAAAAATAAAAATAGTTTTGGGATTTGGATGCAAGCAACGTAACATCTCGAGCTTTCCCGGCATCCATTCGTGAAAAGCAAATTTCTCTCACCTTCTCTCACATGTGAATATTTATTTTTAATTTAACTTTTAAAATTAAAATTAATTATAACAAAAATGACTATACCCATCTGAATTGTCTCATAGCGTAAGTCTCCGGATTATATAAAGAAAAATAAATTATAAAAAAATTGATTAGGAGTGGTTCCTAAGAATATGTATTCATCGAAAATTGATTTTATCCAATTGTAATAAGTTTGTCACCGTCTAATCAATTGGACATCCCATAAGAACTACTAAAATCAGAACTAGTTGTAGCAAAAGGTTATTACGTTAATCTAAGGTGTCTTCCACAGCTCATCCCTTGGTTATATTAAATGAGGTAAATCAAAGAGTAAGATTATAATCGACTATCAAGTTGGCTAGGTAATGGGAGGAATTTTTTTCTCGAGGGCATACGCCCATCAAAAATTAATCCCTTGTCTCATTATAGAAAGTATGACACCCTCTAGCCAGCTACTAAAATTAAAACCAATGGTGGTAAATGATTTCAAATTCCCAAAAATCTAAATAAATTAGGTTTATAAGTGGATTTCGATCAAAACCTACATATTGACTTAGACAGTTTTGGTTGAACTCATTCGAAATCCTATGAGTTTCTGAAGTGCCAAGGAATCCAAATGTATAATCCTTTACTATTTTCGAGCTTCCTTAGTAGTGCCAAGGAGGAAAAAAGTCTTCCGAACTTTCTAAAAGACCTTAAATGATATTTTTATGTTTGAAATTGGATGGTTACGGGTTAGCCCCGTAACAAATCATCGATCTCTAAACAAACTTTGTTTTACTTCTAGAATGCCCCAAAACTCATCCTTAGTTAAAAGTTATGATATCTACAAGATGAAATATCACTAAGGAAATTTGAAAAATAGTAATGGAGAACATATTTAGACTCTTTACAATATTAAAAATCCATAAAATTTGAAATAAGTATAATCTGAGCTCTTTAGGTTGATCGTGTAAGATCAATGCATATGAGAAGGGGGGATGAATCACTTATATTTAAAATTTTGTTCTTTTTAAAATGAGTGCGTTGCGGAAAAAATAAACTAAGAAAAATAGAAAGAGAATAAAATATGATTATTTTACTTGATTCGGAGCCTTCGACGATTCTTACTCCAAGACTTAGACCTTTGGACTTTTCTGACAGGTAATCAACTAATCAATCGTAATTGAATACACAAACGCAAAAGAAAGTGTAACAACGTCTACACTTTATTTAAGCAATAATTAACTTTAAACTAAAAATGTTACCCAATGTTTAGACGGAGATCTGAATGTACTCGTGCATTGGTGTTTGTCTGTCTGTAGTAGTCGAGTATAGCAACGTCGTAGTACAACAGTCGTACGAAGTCGAAGCAGTCGGAAGATCGAGGAATCACGTAGAATGTTGTGACTAAGCTCTTGTTTGAATGCTCCTTATAAACAGCATTGGAGGCACCTCTAGTGGTTCAGGGCGCCTCCAATGGTGCTTATATGATCCGAAGACTTCGGCCTTTATTCGTTTGAAGACACCTTCCATAAGTTCTAAGGTGTCTCCAGTTCACTTAGAGGCGCCTTCATTTAGCTAAACTTCATCTACAAGAGTTATCTGTGTGGAGGCACCTTCAGACATCGAGGGCACCTCCTTCAGACATCGAGGGCACCTCCAGTCAGCTTTGAGGCACCTCCAGTCAGTTTCGAAGCATCTCGAGCACTGTTCATCTAAGATTAACTTTTTCACTTTGCTCCTACCAAACACTTTAGTTCAAATAACAAAAGGAATATGCAAAATAAAGTTAAAACATACAAAATAAGATGAAATAAATTTATTAATTATATCCTGTCTTACCAAGGCCAAGATTTATTCTTGGTCTCAACTTGGTCTTTCAAAATAGATTTAAGTTGGACCAGCGCCTACAGTGCCACTAGGGCTCATCCTCACTAAATCACTCTCTTCCAGTGCTTACCTTATTTACCATTTTCAGACTTACTCAACTCTTGACCTATAAGATCTTCCTGTCAGATGCTCTATATGGATTTCAATCTATTGTCAAATTCTATTGATCCAACTGGACTTCCTGTCAGATATCTACTTATTCGAACTTTATGCCAATTATCAAGTCCTCCAAGCATAACTGGACTTCAGCCTAATGTTAGGTCTCATTAAATCTGTTAGTCTTGCACACTTGGTAAATAGATTAAAACACATAATATCTAACTTTATCTTTTTGTCATCAAAACCTAATTATTAGTACTAATTGTATCAATATTTTTCCATTTTGATGTGATGCAACCTAGGTTAAAGTTCGAGGAAAAAATACATGATTTAAAAAATGCATGATTTGAGTCAATTTAATTATTTAATTATGAGTTCTCTAACCCAACTCATTATTCTTCTCCTTTGGCATACATAAAAACAATGTAAGATATAATAAACAAGCAAAACATCAATACTTTTGAACACATCTAGAATAATATAAGTTAAAATATCTACTTTCAAAAATGTCTGAAGGAAGATCATTTCTTGAAAATATCCCTTTTTAAATTTAATTGCCTTAAAAAGTCATCTTAGATTTTTCAATCAAGATTCCCCCTCAATTTAACATATCCTTAGGAATCTTTATTAACTCCAAGAAAAATTTCGTATCTGTCTTATGAGGTTTTATCAATATGAGAGGGTTACCATATTTTTTAAGTTAAGGTTCACTCTTCCCCTTTCAACACACATCAAAAAGATTTACCTAATTGATTTTTAGGTGTGCACTAACTTTTGAAAAGTTTTAAAAAATATTTCTAAGCCATGAAAAATATTTTAAGTGAATGGAAAAAAAGTTTTGACAAACATAATTAAGACACATATTACTTTTCCTAAAAACACTTAAAATATTTGAGATAAAACATTGTCTTCAAAAATCTTTTAAGTACTTAAAAAAATTACCAAGTACATGAATTTTCATAAAGAATTTTTAAAAGATTTTTCAAACTTTTAAAGAATTTTCAAATAATTTTTAAAGATTTTTCAAAACATTAGGAAGAATGTGTTTTAAAAGATTTTCAAAGTTTTTTTTTACCGAACACATTTTCAAATCAAACTATTTTTCAAAATATTTTTGTTAAAAATATATATTTCTATAGTAATTTTCAAAGAGAATGGTGAACACATGCATTTTCAAAGTGTTTTACAAAGAAAAAATATTTTTCAAACATAATTCCATAATTATGTTGAACTGATTTTGTCAAAAAGTTAAAGATAAAATTTCCAAGATATTTTTTAAAATATTTTATTTGAATATCTTTATAAAATGTGCCTTTCAATTGAATCTTCCCCTTAATCTGTTGCTTATAAAATCCCTATTAATTATAAGGGTTACATATCTATGTATTTGGGGGCCTAGAAATTTATAGTTTGCCTAGAAAATATAGACATTAAGCGTTTTTTGACAATCATTTTAAAAATGTATATTTTTGAAAGCTATATAAGTAACTGCACTTAATCACTCATGAATCATTAATATCTTGAAAATTAAAATATTTTTAATTTACTTTTCTTAGCATCTCAACCATTCTAGATTTTCAAACATAGTAACTTTTTATGATTAGAAAGATGCTTAATGATTTTGTCTGAAAGTGGAGAAGATGACGGGTTGGGAACGTGACTTTGTGGTGGACTAGAAGTAAACTCCTAGCTATCCTGTAAAACCAGGGGTGTTAGTGCTGCGCTGAGAAAAAGTTTTCGACGTTGACCCTTCGATGTTCAAGTCAGTCTTCAATTTAGTAGAGAATAGTAGCAAGACTGTAGCTAAAGCATGTAGAATAACAAGATATCACATACCTCCACCTGTGTATAGTGTCAGTGTAACATCTGTGCACGCATGTCAAATCGTATGCATGTTTTCCAAAGCTTCCTAGAAAAAGGCAAGTCAAAAAGTGTTTCTAACATCTTTCCTTAAGCGAGTAAACAAATCTCTGATGTGATAGGTTGGAGGCTTCTAAAGTATGATTTGCATGATAGACATGCTCTGTTGTTGGCGGCATAAACTACCAAAAAAATATGATGAGATATGGAGGTGGATCCCATTATTGGCTGATTGGAGCTCGCTCGATTGGAAGCTTCTAAAGTACGATTTGCCTATTGGACATGCTCTATTGTCAATGACACAAACCTCTAAAAGGGTATGATAGGTGGGTCCCACTATAGGTCAACCTGAGGCCGCTCGGCAAGGACGCCCCAGCTCGGTCATATACTGAATAGAGTTATCTTTCTTCACCCAGCTTTTTCGATGTTGGAGGATTGCCTTTCATCCGACTGGCCATGGCATCCAGCCAGGAAGATGGTCCGGGGGATTTACGACTTGTCTCTTAACCATAGTGACAAGTTCTCAGCGGATGACCGTCCGGATAGTCATGCCCTTTTGAACCGCTACACCCGGTCGATGGACCTAAGCTTTAACTATCTTGAATTTGACCTCCACGTCAGTTGTTCTTCCCTACTTTGACCCATATTCGATGGGACCCTCTTTATCACTGTATCATAAGTCATTCCCTCAAGTCTAGTCGAAAGAGACTGCAAGCCCGACTGACTAGATGATTAGTATGTTCTGTAACTTTTCTTCCTGATCGGGTGTTCCAGGATTTAGAGCCACTGCTCGGCTATAACGTTCACTGCTCCTGTCGTTTGTCAATAAGATGCCTTTTCCTCGACCGAACATGCTAGGGTTTAGAGCTGCCGCTTGGCTATTTATATTCTGAGGTTGATGTTGCTCAGATCCAACCCGGACAACACTTAGTTTTTTTTAACTCCCTTTTGATCTCTACTCTGATGGCATTCATACTTTGAGGTTGATGTCACTTAGATGAAACATGAACAACGCTTAGCCATTTTTTAACTCCCTTCTGATCTCTTCTCCGAGTGACTACCCCTACTTAATGTCTTTTAATTACTGCTGACATCACCATAATTTCTCGAAAACTGTTCAAATCCCTAACCATTAATGCAAAACATGTTTGGTCATACATTTTAATCATGCACTCTCCTTCCTCATTAATGCCACTGGTGGCTGAGTGCCACGTGTCGCAATCCTCTACTACCACATGTATGATGTGATAGATGACTATAGGAATTTGATCTAATGATTGCCTTTTTGAACTCAATGGCCAACATTATCTCGTTTTCCAAAACTCTCGATCAAACGGTTAGGGTGATTGTCCACAGGGGTTTAAAACCCTTAATTTCATTCTTTCTCATATATGCACCTTCGTCTTCTTCGTATCTACACCTTCACCCTCTTACTTTCTCCTCTCTATTCGTCGTCGACGATCCTTTTTCCTCAGTAAGTTCCTCTTTCATTTTCCTTTCAATCCTTACTTTTCATCCCTCTTTTCATGGCACAATCTCCTTCCTTACCCCCAGCCATTCGGGGTATAGTACAACTCCACCAAGTCTGATTTTAACAGTGATAAGGTAAACCAAATAAATATGACCTACCATATTTCCGATAACTACCAAATCGTCATCCCTTCCATCCCTTCCGCCTATGCTCGCCCCCATACGCCTCCAGATAGTTTCCTTCCCTTCTTCAAAGACCAATTCTTTGTTGGTCTGTGATTTCTCATTCATGCATTCTTTTCTTAAGTCTGAAGGTACTTCCAAATTCCTTTGCAACAGTTAGTGCTTAATTCATTTAGGTTACTGTGTGAGGTTGTGATCTTGTTCCGTGTGTACGAAATTCCTCTTTTGCCCCGTATTTTCATTATTTTACCACTCAAAACTATCCAAGTCGGGCACCTTCCTTTTTCAAGCCCGAGTGAGCGCTGTCTACTTTGAAAAGATGCCCACGTCTAACAAGGGCTAGAAGGACCACTGTTTCTTCGTCCATCTTCCCGGTCGGTCCGCTTTCTCGACTGGGTGGCAAATGGAACTACCAAAAGTCCCTGCTTTGAGAAAATACTGATGAGAGTCGACCTACCTCCAAGTAACCTCGCATCTAGTCAGTCAGAAATATCACATCCACAAGTTGCTACAAGAGGGTGTCCTATATATGTTTGGACTGAGTCCTCTCCGAACATGGCTCCGGATCCCTCGATAAGTCATTCCTCCTATCGTTTTTAAATCTAATTGATTTTTTTCTTTTGCAGCTCAAATCATGCTCAAGTCCTTACTGAGCGGCACAAACAAATTAATTGATGCGGAGATCAACTCCCGAGGGGCTGATGAACTGGAGAGCCAGCGATTAGGCCTTTTTGGAAGAGCATACTGGCAAGGTGGAAGCAAGCCGGGGGATAGGTAGTGACGCCGCTAGGGTTGTAAATGAACCAAGCGTTCGTGAACAAGCTTGGTGTTCGGCTTAGTAAGAGCTTGTTTATGTTCATTCAATATACATAAGATTAATTAAACAAACAAGCTTGAACAACTCGTTAAGCTAAACAAACAAGCTTGAACACATATGTGTTCAGCTCGTTAATGTTCGTGAACAACGTTCGTGAACAATGTTAACGAACTATATTTATTAATAAAACTCTTTTTAATATGCTAAATAAATAATAAAATAAATAAATAAATTTAAATTATCAAGCTCAATAACCAATCAAACAACTAAAAGTTTCAAACAATCAAACAAGCTTGAATTGAGAGCTTGATAAAATATAAACGAACCAAACTTGCACCAAACTCGAACCAAGCTCAAGCCAAGCTCAAACCAAGCTTGAATTGAAAGCTTGATAACATCTAAATGAACCAAGCTCAAGCCAAGCTTCAAACAAGCTCAAGCTCATAAAAAATAAACCAAGCCAAGCTTGAACACTCATTTCAAAAGCTTGGTTCATTTTAAGCTCGGTTTGGCTCGGCTTGATTATCTTATCAAACAAGCTTGAACACCCCAAAGCTTAGCTCGGCTCGGCTTATTTACAACCCACGCCGCGGCTAATACTGTCGAGCTACCACCAGAGCATTCCTCCATTGTGCATATAGCAGTTCCTTTGAAGTCTGCTACTTCTAGCGACCCGCTGATTTAACGCAAGCACCGAAAAGGCCCTTGCTGGAGGCTTCTTCTTGCTTGGCTACCTTTGTTCCACAAACTTCTATCGCCATGCTAGCGATGCGACCCCATCGAAGCGAGGTGAAAGTTCTTCTTCCGCAGTTCTTGAGAGGGCAGCCAGCCTGCTGACTCCTCCATCTTTCGATCGGACGTTGACTCTGACCGCACTTTTGTCCGGCATGATGATTGATTAGCCCTTGGCTTATCTATCATTGGTGTCGATCGGTCCTTCGGCTCACATCTCTACCATCCGCTCCACCCCATCATCCAAATCGAAGGGGAAGGCCAGCTCGGAGGCGATCAACTCCATCCCTCAAAGGTCTATAATAGTAGTTCTTAGACTACCTACCGATGAATGGAGGTACCCGAATCCTGACCAGCCATGCACACCTGAGCTCAAGATAAGAATACAGGGTCCTTTGGCTTAGAATTGGGTGGATGCTAAAGCAAGGGCGACGACGATTCTGCCCGACGAGCTCTTTGACAGCTTTAGCCAAAAATCCACTAGAGTTTGTTCATTCAGACTTTGCACATTTGTGTTTCCTGCTCTGACTTACATGACTTCTTTTTCCGCCCGTGCAGTTTTGGGTGAAGAGCCTGACTATGTGCTAGATACTGGCCTTCCTCGAGCATAAGAACAAGCAGCTGCAAGCCCCGATCGGGGAAGCAAGTGCCTCACGAGCCTGGGTTGAGCAATTAACCACCGAGGTGTACCGATTGAAGAAAAACCTGGACACTTACTCCAAGCAGCTCTTAGGCTCTGAGCAGCTCTTAGGTTCCAAGCAGGTACTAACGGTGGAGAAAAATAAAAATCATGATCATGCCCTCCAGCTCGACCAACTGACCAAGTAGACACATCATTTTGAGTTAAAGATCAACTCTGTTAATGTCAGGAAGCTTAGGGCTATTGAGGACTCAGAGCTAAAGAACAAGGAAGCCCGGGTTCTGGCTAAAAAGCTTAAGGATGAAGAAAGCATCTTAGCTGAGGAGTGGGTCGGTTGTATGGCCGAACATATGAGCCACGAAACTCAGCTTAGCAAGTTCAAAAGAACAGTTGATGAGCAAGATGCCTAGCTATGAGCATTGAAGGTCGAGTTGACCAAATTTAAAGGAGAAGAACCCGTCCGGTTAGACACCTACAGGGTGGAGTATCTCTACTCAAAAGAGTTCAACCAAATGCTCACAGACCGGACCATTTGCTTGTTCGGCTATGGTATAGAGGTGACTATTAAGCAGCTAAAGGAGAACGACTATCTTGCAGTGAAGCTTCCGGTGATGTTCATAAAATGGGAGAAGATCATAGAGATGCTCCCCGA
Organism: Zingiber officinale; assembly: GCF_018446385.1. Classification (NCBI taxonomy): domain Eukaryota; kingdom Viridiplantae; phylum Streptophyta; class Magnoliopsida; order Zingiberales; family Zingiberaceae; genus Zingiber; species Zingiber officinale. Next base: position 43,182,678 of record NC_056000.1, read on the forward strand.
CAGTGTAACCATCGATCTGGTATAGTTTTTCTACGTATTTAGCGACAACCCCTTGTACGCGCTAAGTATTTCATGTAAAATGCTAAGTCTAGTTCAATGCACTCCCGTTTTGCCTTCTTGTGTTTTTTTCTCTATATGTGTTCTAATTCAAAACTAGATTCTAACATTTGAGACTTAGTTTTCTTGTTCTACTCGAGCAGTATGGTGCATGAGAGCTAGGCCTGCTCAAAACCTTGGTTGCATGACATGATATTTTAGTATACTTGGCATGAGGGATTTGTTCGTGTATAAATTGGTCGAACGACTCAAGAGTATGGAAGCCTCAGAGCTTAGTTCACTTATAACTTGCTCGAACGGAAGAGTCATTGACATTTAGGCATGAAGGATTTGCTTGCTTATAATTTAGCCGAACAACTCAAGAGTTCGAAAATATGAGAGCTCTCACCCGAATAGGTAGAGAATCTTTGACACTTAGACGCGAAAGCTTTGCTCGCTTATCACTTGGCTAAACGACTCAAGAGTCTCGAGATGTTAGAGTCTAGTTCACTTATAACTCGGTCACACAACACGAGAGTCTTTGACACTTAGAAGTGAGGACTTTGCTCACTTATAACTTGGTCGAACGACTCAAGAGTCTAGAAGCAAGTGAGCTTAACTTACATATAACTCACCCAAATGGCTCGAGAGTCTTTGACACTTAGCCACGAGAAATTTACTCATAACTTAGCCAAACGACTCAAGAGTCTAAAGGCGTAAGAGTTTAGCTCACTTATAACTCATTTGAATGGGTCAAGAGTCTTTAACACTTAGGCATGACAACTTTACTCACTTATAACTTGGTTTAACGACTTAAGAGTCTAGAAGTGTGAGAGCTTAGCTCACTTATAACTCACTCGAACGGGTTGAGAGTCTTTGATATTGAGGCGTGAGGGCTTTGTTCGCTTATAACTTGGTCGAGCGTCTCAAGAGTCTAGAAGCGTGAGAGCTTAGCTCACTTATAACTCGCCCAAACGGGTCGATAGTCTTTGACACTTAGGTATGAAGGCTTTTCTTGCTTATAATTTGGCCGAACGGCTCAAGAGTCTACAGGCATGAGAGGTTAGCTTACTTATAACTCGCCCGAACTAGTCGAGATCTTTGACACTTAGGCATGAGGATTTTGCTCACATATAACTTAGTCGAATGACTCAAGAGTTTGGAGGCGTGAGAGCTTATCTTGTTAGTGCAATTTTCCTATGTCAAGGTTGACCAGGTTCACTAAGCTTGAATTGGCTCAAGCTTAAGTCATGGTGTTTGAGTTTTGATGTTTGACAATGTATAGAGATTGTAGATGCAATCGTTCATTTGGGGAGATTGGTGGAGCAATTCTCCTTTGGTCAATGGTTGACCAATTTGATACGAAGAAAAGTCAAATAGATCAAGATTGACCGAATATTTAACTGGGAAGTCCTAACTAGAAGTTAGGCAAGGGCAAGCCCAACGGAGAGGTTGGTAGATGATGAAAAATCAAGTGAGTCAATGTTGATCAAACACTTGGTGTGGAAAGTCCTAGTGAATGAAGCTAGATAGTTGGAAAGTGCTGATTGTTGATCCCTTTGCAGGCCGGCAAGAGGGGAGGGGTGAATTGGCCTACAAAATAAAACTCGAACCTTTCTCGGATTTCAACTATATAATGAACACTTGTAATAAATAAATAAAATAGACTAAGTAAAGAAAAGCAGACACCAGAGTTTTACTTGGTTTGCAATCAGGGGATTGCTAATCCAAGGAATGTAAGCGCACTATCTGATTCTCCTCTGGGCGGAGTAGCCTCTTTACAACGCTGACAGCACAAATGAAAAGAACAGAATTGAAAGCACAGAAGGAATTGATTACAAGTTCGTTCTCTTGAATGTACGGATCAGTACTTTATTTATAGTACTGGTCCGGGCGCCTGGAAGGGGTTCCGGGCGCCCCCGGGGGATAAATTTTATCCCCCAACGGTTAGCTCGCGATCAGCTTCGATCTGGTCAAATATGAACCCCCGGGCGCTCGGAATGGTTCCGGGCGCCCGGAGGTCCGGGCGCCCGGAATTGATCCGGGTGCCCGGACCTGTCAAGTCAACAAAGTTGACTCTGGTCCAGGCTCTCTGCTCCGGTTCAGCTCGTCTCAGTTCGGCTCGTCTTGGTCCGGGTCTGTTCGCTCCGGCTCCGCTAGTTTGGGTGATCTCGGCCTTCCGGAATAGAGCTCACCCGAACCCATGTTCCGGCCTTCTCCTCGAGCAGCCTTCCTTCCCGGTTTCTCGTCCCTCGAGCGTCGCGCACGCTGTTCTCATCCACTGGTGTACTCTTCCGCGGACACCTCGTCCCTCGGATGCACCGAGCCCGTCGGCTCTCTCCCGTGCCGTCCTTCTCGCTAGCAACGTCTTCCGCTCGACTTCCTGTGTTCCTAAGCTCCTGCACACTTAGACACAAGGGTTAAACAAACGCAGGACCTAACTTAGCTTGTTTGATCACATCAAAACACCTTGGGGTTCCAACAATCTCCCCCTTTTTGATGTGAGCAACCCAAGTTAAGTTAGGGTAACCATATGCAATAAAAACGATTTATATTCCAATAAGTCCAAATATTTTTCAATTGAAAAATTATAGTACCTCCCCCTAGACTTAACATACTTCTCCCCCTTTGATCACTCTTCAGAATTTTTCTTTCGAAAAAAAAATTAAGTAAAACATTTTTCAGATAAAACAGTCATAAGTGTTTAAAAAAAATTTTAAGTTAAAACTGAAGCTCCGGGTTAAAAATAGAATTTAAAAATTCTGCTAAATTTTTAGAGTTTAAAAATTTTTAAAAACAGATTTTTTTTAAAATTTAAAACTGACTTAAATTTTTGATCCCCTAAAAAAAAATTTTTTAAAAAATGATAAGGCAATATTATAAAAAAAAACTCTAAGTTAACTTTTATATAAAAAAAATCTAAGTCAATTTTCATAAAAATTTCTAAGAAAAAAAATTTCTAAGTTAAGTTAAAAATATTTTCTAACACAAATTGAATAACTCTTTTAAAGTATTAAGTAATTTGAATTAATACTTTTTCAATTAGTCAATTAAACTTTTCATTTCGATACTTGGCTTCCAGGTCATGGCGAGGCACTAGGCCTTCTTGGTTATTGGAGCAACAACCACTTCCTTAGACAAAGCCTCATAAAGAAATTAGTTGTTTAATTTCCTTGCTGAAAATGCTAAGTCTAATTTTAATTTTAGATTAAATAGGTTTTTGGAACCCAATAGAGGTTCCTACCTACAGGATTAACCAAGTATTTCCTAGGTATATAGATTTTTGATATATTTCTTATTTGACTTTGATGAAATCTATGATACCAATTTAAACCTCTATAATATCTAAAAGTAGAAAGATTTGAACCATTAGATTTTTTCAATCTTTCTATTTCTTCTTTTAGTTTTTCATTTTCAATTTTCAGTTTTTCAAAATCCTCTATAAGACATGATTTTGCCAAAATTCTCTTTGTTTCTAAAATTTCATTTTTTAATTTGGCATTTTTATTTTCTAATTTATACATGGATTTAGTCATAGCTTTGATACCAAAGTAAAGTTCATCAGGGGGTAAGAGACATACCTCACTTACCATATCAGACTTGAAGCCTGAATCTCCCCCTGCTTCGCTACTTCCATCTGAGGTCGCTCCCCCTTTATCGATGCTGGGTTCTGATGTACTTTGTCCTTCATGGCTTGCCATCAGTGCAATCCCCGCATATTCTTGAGCTTCTGATTCAGATGAAGAAGTGTCATCCCAAGTTGCTTTTAGGTTATGTTTCTTGGGTGTCTTCATTTTGACCTTCTTGAGTTCTGGGCAGTCTTCCCTTAGGTGTCCCTCCTTCTGACACTGATAGCACCGTACCTTTCTTCTACCTTTTTGATTCTTTTTATTCTGCATTTTAAATTTATTAGATCTAAAAAACTTTTTAAAGTTTCTTACCATGTACGCTTCTTGATCGTCTTCGGAGTCTGACTCAGGTTCATCCTTGTTGGTTGCGTTCAGCGCCATAGTCTGAGTTGTGTCCTTTGATATCTCTGCATATCTAGTTTAGTGTAATTCAAGGGTAGAAAATAACTTTTCTAAGGTACTTACCTCCAGGTCTTTTGAGATGTAGTAAGCATCGACGATTGATGTCCACTCCGGAGTTCTTGGAAACGCGTTGAGCGCGTAGCGTATAGTGTCCCGGTTTGTTACCGTTTCACCAAGGTTTTCGAGACCAGTAACTAGTTCTTTTACCTTTGCATGTAGACCGGCTACTTTCTCACCTTTCTCCAGACGGATGTTCATCAGTTTGTTGCGGAGGATGTCCCTTCTAGCAAGCTTCGCTTCGGACGTGCCTTCGTGGAGTTCCAAGAACTTCTCCCAAAGTTCTTTAGCAGATAAATAGTTTACGATGCGGTTGACCTCTTGAGGCGGTAACACGCTCAGTAGGTGATGTTCCGCACGGCTGTTTGCTACCGACTCATTCTGCTCCTTCTTTGTCCAATCGCTCTCTTCCTTTTCTTTTCCATCTTTATCTATTGGAGCTACAAAGCCATATTTCATAATAAATCGAATTTCAAAATCTATTTTTAGGAATACCTCTATACGACGCTTCCAGTCTGCGAAGTTCCCCTCGAATTTTGGTGGAACGATGCTTGGTCCGGCCATCTTTGTTGCTTCGATCGGCGGTTAGTCCTCCTGAAGCACCTAGCTCTGATACCACTTGTTGGTCCCTTTGCAGGCCGGCAAGAGGGGAGAGGTGAATTGCCCTACAAAATAAAACTCGAACCTTTCTCGGATTTCAACTATATAATGAACACTTGTAATAAATAAATAAAAGAGACTAAGTAAAGAAAAGCAGACACCAGAGTTTTACTTGGTTTGTAATCAGGGGATTGCTAATCCAAGGAATGTAAGCGCACTATCTGATTCTCCTCTGGGCAGAGTAGCCTCTTTACAACGTTGACAGCACAAATGAAAAGAACAGAATTGAAAGCACAGAAGGAATTGATTACAAGTTTGTTCTCTTGAATGTACGGATCAGTACTTTATTTATAGTACTGGTCCGGGCGCTTGGAAGGGGTTCCGGGCGCCCCCGAGGGGATAAATTTTATTCCCCAACGGTCAGCTCACGATCAGCTTCGATCTGGTCAAATATGAACCCCCGGGCGCCCAGAATTGATCCGGGCGCCCGGACCTGTCAAGTCAACAAAGTTGACTCTGGTCCAGGCTCTCTGCTCTGGTTCAGCTCGTCTCAGTTCGGCTCGTCTTGGTCCGGGTCTGTTCGCTCCGGCTCCGCTAGTTTGGGTGATCTCGGCCTTCCGGAATAGTGCTCACCCGAACCCATGTTCCTGCCTTCTCCTCGAGTAGCCTTCCTTCCCGGTTTCTCATCCCTCGAGCGTCGCGCACGCTCTTCTCGTCCATCGGTGTACTCTTCCGCGGACACCTCGTCCCTCGGACGCACCGAGCCCGTCGGCTCTCTCCCGTGCCGTCCTTCTCGCTAGCCACGTCTTCCGCTCGACTTCCTGTGTTCCTAAGCTCCTGCACACTTAGACACAAGGGTTAAACAAACGCAGGAACTAACTTAGCTTGTTTGATCACATCAAAACACCTTGGGGTTCCAACAATCTCCCCCTTTTTGATGTGAGCAACCCAAGTTAAGTTAGGGTAACCATATGCAACAAAAACGATTTATATTCCAATAAGTCCAAATATTTTTCAATTGAAAAATTATAGTACCTCCCCCTAGACTTAAAATACTTCTCCCCCTTTGATCACTCTTCAGAATTTTTCTTTCGAAAAAAAATTAAGTAAAATATTTTTCAGATAAAACAGTCATAAGTGTTAAAAAAAAAATTTTAAGTTAAAACTGAAGCTCCGGGTTAAAAACAGAATTTAAAAATTCTGCTAAATTTTTAAAGTTTAAAAATTTTTAAAAACAGAATTTTTTAAAATTTAAAACTGACTTAAATTTTTGATCCCCTAGAAATTTTTTTTAAAAAAAATGATAAGGCAATATTATAAAAAAAAAACTCAAAGTTAACTTTTATATAAAAAAAATCTAAGTCAATTTTCATAAAAATTTCTAAGAAAAAAAATTTCTAAGTTAAGTTAAAAATATTTTCTAACACAAATTGAATAACTCTTTTAAAGCATTAAGTAATTTGAATTAATACTTTTTCAGTTAGTCAATTAAACTTTTCATTTCGATACTTGGCTTCCAGGTCATGGCGAGGCACTAGGCCTTCTTGGTTATTGGAGCAACAACCACTTCCTTAGACAAAGCCTCATAAAGAAATTAGTTGTTTAATTTCCTTGCTGAAAATGCTAAGTCTAATTTTAATTTTAGATTAAATAGGTTTTTGGAACCCAATAGAGGTTCCTACCTACAGGATTAACCAAGTATTTCCTAGGTATATAGATTTTTGATATATTTCTTATTTGACTTTGATGAAATCTATGATACCAATTTAAACCTCTATAATATCTAAAAGTAGAAAGATTTGAACCATTAGATTTTTTCAATCTTTCTATTTCTTCTTTTAGTTTTTCATTTTCAATTTTCAGTTTTTCAAAATCCTCTATAAGACATGATTTTGCCAAAATTCTCTTTGTTTCTAAAATTTCATTTTCTAATTTGGCATTTTTATTTTCTAATTTATACATGGATTTAGTCATAGCTTTGATACCAAAGTAAAGTTCATCAGGGGGTAAGAGACATACCTCACTTACCATATCAGACTTGAAGCCTGAATCTCCCCCTGCTTCGCTACTTCCATCTGAGGTCGCTCCCCCTTCATCGATGCTGGGTTCTGATGTACTTTGTCCTTCGTGGCTTGCCATCAGTGCAATCCCCGCATATTCTTGAGCTTCTGATTCAGATGAAGAAGTGTCATCCCAAGTTACTTTTAGGTTGTGTTTCTTGGGTGTCTTCATTTTGACCTTCTTGAGTTCTGGGCAATCTTCCCTTAGGTGTCCCTCCTTCTGACACTGATAGCACCGTACCTTTCTTCTACCTTTTTGATTCTTTTTATTCAGCATTTTAAATTTACTAGATCTAAAAAACTTTTTAAAGTTTCTTACCATGTACGCTTCTTGATCATCTTCGGAGTCTGACTCAGGTTCATCCTTGTTGGTTGCGTTCAGCGCCATAGTCTGGGTTGTGTCCTTTGATATCTCTGCATATCTAGTTTCGTGTAATTCAAGGGTAGAAAACAACTTTTCTAAGGTACTTACCTCCAGGTCTTTTGAGATGTAGTAAGCATCGACGATTGATGTCCACTCCGGAGTTCTTGGAAACGCGTTGAGCGCGTAGCGTATAGTGTCCCGGTTTGTTACCGTTTCACCAAGGTTTTCGAGACCAGTAACTAGTTCTTTTACCTTTGCATGTAGACCGGCTACTTTCTCACCTTTCTCCAGACGGATGTTCATCAGTTTGTTGCGGAGGATATCCCTTCTAGCAAGCTTCGCTTCGGACGTGCCTTCGTGGAGTTCCAAGAACTTCTCCCAAAGTTCTTTAGCAAATAAATAGTTTCCGATGCGGTTGACCTCTTGAGGCGGTAACACGCTCAGTAGGTGATGTTCCGCACGGCTGTTTGCTACCGACTCATTCTGCTCCTTCTTTGTCCAATCGCTCTCTTCCTTTTCTTTTCCATCTTTATCTATTGGAGCTACAAAACCATATTTCATAATAAACCGAATTTCAAAATCTATTTTTAGGAATACCTCCATATGACGCTTCCAGTCTGCGAAGTTCCCCTCGAATTTTGGTGGAACGATGCTTGGTCCGGCCATCTTTGTTGCTTCGATCGGCGGTTAGTCCTCCTGAAGCACCTAGCTCTGATACCACTTGTTGGTCTCATTTGCAGGCCGGCAAGAGGGGAGAGGTGAATTGCCCTACAAAATAAAACTCGAACCTTTCTCGGATTTCAACTATATAATGAACACTTGTAATAAATAAAAAAAAGAGACTAAGTAAAGAAAAGCATACACCAGAGTTTTACTTGGTTTGCAATCAGGGGATTGCTAATCCAAGGAATGTAAGCGCACTATCTGATTCTCCTCTGGGCGGAGTAGCCTTTTTACAACGTTGACAGCACAAATGAAAAGAACAGAATTGAAAGCACAGAAGGAATTGATTACAAGTTTGTTCTCTTGAATGTACGGATTATAGTACTGGTCCGGGCGCCTGGAAGGGGTTCCGGGCGCCCTCGGGGGGATAAATTTTATTCCCCAACGGTCAGCTCGCGATCAGCTTCGATCTGGTCAAATATGAACCCCCGGGCGCCCAGAATTGATCCGGGCGCCCGGACCTGTCAAGTCAACAAAGTTGACTCTGGTCCAGGCTCTCTGCTCCGGTTCAGCTCGTCTCAGTTCGGCTCGTCTTGGTCCGGGTCTGTTCGCTCCGGCTCCGCTAGTTTGGGTGATCTCGGCCTTCCGGAATAGGGCTCACCCGAACCCATGTTCCGGCCTTCTCCTCAAGCAGCCTTCCTTCCCGGTTTCTCGTCCCTCGAGCGTCGCGCACGCTCTTCTCGTCCACCGGTGTACTCTTCTGCGGACACCTTGTCCCTCGGACGCACCGAGCCCGTCGGCTCTCTCCCGTGCCGTCCTTCTCGCTAGCCACGTCTTCCGCTCGACTTCCTGTGTTCCTAAGCTCCTGCACACTTAGACACAAGGGTTAAACAAACGCAGGATCTAACTTAGCTTGTTTGATCACATCAAAACACCTTGGGGTTCCAACAATCTCCCCCTTTTTGATGTGAGCAACCCAAGTTAAGTTAGGGTAACCATATGCAATAAAAACGATTTATATTCCAATAAGTCCAAATATTTTTCAATTGAAAAATTATAGTACCTCCCCCTAGACTTAACATACTTCTCCCCTTTTGATTGCTCTTCAGAATTTTTCTTTCGAAAAAAAAATTAAGTAAAACATTTTTCAGATAAAACGGTCATAAGTGTTAAAAAAAATTTTTAGTTAAAATTGAAGCTCCGAGTTAAAATCAGAATTTAAAAATTCTGCTAAATTTTTAAAAACAGAATTTTTTAAAATTTAAAACTGACTTAAATTTTTGATCCCCTGAAAAAAAAATTAAAAAAAAATGATAAGGTAATATTATAAAAAAAACTCTAAGTTAACTTTTATATAAAAAAAATCTAAGTCAATTTTCATAAAAATTTCTAAGAAAAAAAATTTCTAAGTTAAGTTAAAAATATTTTCTAACACAAATTGAATAACTCTTTTAAAGTATTAAGTAATTTGAATTAATACTTTTTCAGTTAGTCAATTAAATTTTTCATTTCGATACTTGGTTTCCAGGTAATGGCGAGGCACTAGGCCTTCTTGGTTATTGGAGCAACAACCACTTCCTTAGACAAAGCCTCATAAAGAAATTAGTTGTTTAATTTCCTTGCTGAAAATGCTAAGTCTAATTTTAATTTTAGATTAAATAGATATTTGGAACCCAATAGAAGTTCCTACCTACAGGATTAACCAAGTATTTCCTAGGTATATAGATTTTTAATATATTTCTTATTTGACTTTGATGAAATCTATGATACCAATTTAAACCTCTATAATATCTAAAAGTAGAAAGATTTGAACCATTAGATTTTTTCAATCTTTCTATTTCTTCTTTTAGTTTTTCATTTTCAATTTCAGTTTTTCAAAATCCTCTATAAGACATGATTTTGCCAAAATTCTCTTTGTTTCTAAAATTTCATTTTCTAATTTGGCATTTTTATTTTCTAATTTATACATGGATTTAGTCATAGCTTTGATACCAAAGTAAAGTTCATAAGGGGGTAAGAGACATACCTCACTTACCATATCAGACTTGAAGCCTGAATCTCCCCCTGCTTCGCTACTTCCATCTGAGGTCGCTCCCCTTTCATCGATGCTGGGTTCTGATGTACTTTGTCCTTCGTGGCTTGCCATCAGTGCAATCCCCGCATATTCTTGAGCTTCTGATTCAGATGAAGAAGTGTCATCCCAAGTTGCTTTTAGGTTTTGTTTCTTGGGTGTCTTCATTTTGACCTTCTTGAGTTCTGGGCAGTCTTCCCTTAGGTGTCCCTCCTTATGACACTGATAGCACCATACCTTTCTTCTACCTTTTTGATTCTTTTTATTCTGCATTTTAAATTTATTAGATCTAAAAAACTTTTTAAAGTTTCTTACTATGTACGCTTCTTGATCGTCTTCGGAGTCTGACTCAGGTTCATCCTTGTTGGTTGCGTTCAGCGCCATAGTTTGGGTTGTGTCCTTTGATATCTCTACATATCTAGTTTCGTGTAATTCAAGGGTAGAAAACAACTTTTCTAAGGTACTTACCTCCAGGTCTTTTGAGATGTAGTAAGCATCGACGATTGATGTCCACTCCGGAGTTCTTGGAAACGCGTTGAGCGCGTAGCGTATAGTGTCCCAGTTTGTTACCGTTTCACCAAGGTTTTCGAGACCAGTAACTAGTTCTTTTACCTTTGCATGTAGACCGGCTACTTTCTCACCTTTCTTCAGACGGATGTTCATTAGTTTGTTGCGGAGGATGTCCCTTCTAGCGAGCTTCGCTTCGGACGTGCCTTCGTGGAGTTCCAAGAACTTCTCCCAAAGTTCTTTAGCAGATAAATAGTTTCCGATGCGGTTGACCTCTTGAGGCGGTAACACGCTCAGCAGGTGATGTTTCGCACGGCTGTTTGCTACCGACTCATTCTGCTCCTTCTTTGTCCAATCGCTCTCTTCCTTTTCTTTTCCATCTTTATCTATTGGAGCTACAAAACCATATTTCATAATAAACCGAATTTCAAAATCTGTTTTTAGGAATACCTCCATACGACGCTTCCAGTCTGCGAAGTTCCCCTCGAATTTTGGTAGAACGATGCTTCGTCTGGCCATCTTTGTTTCTTCGATCGGCGGTTAGTCCTCCTGAAGCACCTAGCTCTGATACCACTTGTTGGTCCCTTTGCAGGCCGGCAAGAGGGGAGGGGTGAATTGGCCTACAAAATAAAACTCGAACCTTTCTCGGATTTCAACTTTATAATGAACACTTGTAATAAATAAATAAAAGAGACTAAGTATAGAAAAGCAGACACCAGAGTTTTACTTGGTTTGCAATCAGGGGATTGCTAATCCAAGGAATGTAAGCGTACTATCTGATTCTCCTCTGGGCGGAGTAGCCTCTTTACAACGTTGAACGACAAGAAGAAAATTGAAAGCACAGAAGGAATTGATTACAAGTTCGTTCTCTTGAATGTACGGATCAGTACTTTATTTATAGTACTGGTCCGGGCGCCCCCGGGGGGATAAATTTTATCCCCCAACGGTCAGCTCGCGATCAGCTTCGATCTGGTCAAATATGAACCCCCGGGCGCCCGGAATTGATCCGGGCGCCTGGACCTGTCAAGTCAACAAAGTTGACTCTGGTCCAGGCTCTCCTCGTCTCAGTTCGACTCGTCTTGGTCCGGGTCTGTTCGCCCGGCCCGCTAGTTTGGGTGATCTCGGCCTTCCTGAATAGGGCTCACCCGAACCCATGCCGAGTTTCCGCGGCGCCTTCCTTCCTTTCTCCGAGCGCCGCTCACGCTCTTCTCGTCCACCGGTGTACTCTTCCGCGGACACCTCGTCCCTCGGACGCACCGAGCCCGTTGGCTCTCTCCCGTGCCGTCCTTCTCGCTAGCCACGTCTTCCGCTCGACTTCCTGTGTTCCTAAGCTCCTGCACACTTAGACACAAGGGTTAAACAAACGCAGGACCTAACTTAACTTGTTTGATCACATCAAAACACCTTGGGGTTCCAACACTGATGAGTGATGACAGACAGATAGAAAGTCCTAGTGAGTGAAGCCATACAGTTGAAAAATTGATGTGAGTGAAGCCAAGTGAAAGACCTAGTGAGTGAAGCTAGGCAAATGAAAAATCCTGGTGAGTGAAGCCAGGTAAAAGACCCAGTGAGTTGAGCTAAGCAGTGAAAAAAATCTAGTAAGTGAAGCCAGGTGAAAGCCCTAGTAAGTTAAGCTAGGTAGTAAGAAAGCCCTAATTAGTGAAGCTAGTTAGTAAGGAAGTCCTGATAAGCGAAGTCAGACATGTGAAAATCCAGGTGGGTCCGGGGTAACCAGATGTACATCTGGTGTTTGGAAGTCCAAGTGGGTCTTGAAGGACTAGACACTTGGCACGCGACGATAAATCCTAGTGGGTCAAGATTGACCGGACACTTGGCACGGCTAGAAAAGTCCAAGTGGGTCAAAGGATTGATCGGACACTTAGTAACGAAGTTCTAGCACGTCAAGGTTGACCAGATGCTATGCATGAGCGAGACCCAACAAATCATAGTTGACCGGATGTTAGATTTGAAACCCTATACTTGAGTTAGTCAAGTTAGGGTTGGTCAATGTATCAACCGATCGATTGAACTAGAGCCCAATCAATCAGTTATCGATTGAGGCTAGGTCAATCGATCAGGCGATCGATTGGAGGTCGCTCGCAAAAAACACAGTGTGCTCCCCAATTGGTCATCCGATCGATTGGGATACTCTAATCGATCAATCAATCGATTGGACCTTGTTTTCTCGCAAGATCGTGAGGCAGATGGAATTAATTGTTGGTGCAGCGGGTCGGTAAGAGGGGGGTAAATTGCCTGCAATCAAAGAGTATACCCTCCTCAAAGAACTTTAACTCAAAATAAAAACAACAGGAGTATTATAAATTAACAGAAACAAAAAGAGAGACGACTCAACTATTTGACTTGGTTACAACCGAGACGGTTGTTAATCCAAGGCGGTTGGAAAGCGCACTAGAAACGTCTCATTTTTTGAAGGCGGAGAAGCCTTTTACACTTTGAGAGCACAGAAGTTGCTAAGAATGAAAGTACATAGTTTCTTTTCGTTGTCTCAAATAGCTGTTCGAGACCCCTTTATATAGGGGTTCCAACACTTATCCAGATCACCTGATCTTCGGGATCAGGATTTGACTCGAGAGGAATCGATCGACTGATCCTCAGGTTCGGTTGACCGAACCTGATGAACTTTCCCAGCTTTCCATTTAGATGCAAGCTCTGTGGATCGAGCTTAGGTTCGGTCGACCGATCCTTGTGTTCGATTGACCGATCAGCCAACGGTCTCTGCTCGATCTGACCCGATCAAATCGCTTGACCAAGTCTTTGATTATCTTCGGTTCGGTCGACCGATCAGAAGGTTTGGTCGACCGATCAGAAGGTTCGGTCGACCGATCACTTCACCAACGGCTGACTACTTGTCGTGGCTTCTGACGTGTCACCAACAACAGGCTTTCTGATGATAGGGGTTCGGTCGACCGATAAGGGCGTTCGGTCGACCGAACACTTGTCAAGTCAACGTCCCGGTTGACTTACTCTGGTTCTGCTCACTTGGGTGATTTCGGCCATCCGGAATAGGGCTGACCCGAACCCAGTTCCCGGCCTTCTCCTCGAGCAGTCTTCCGTCCCGACTTTACGTCCCTCGAATGCCGCACACGTTCTTCTCGCCCACTTCTGCAGCTCTCTCGTCCTTCGGACGCACCGAGCTCGTCGGCTCCCTTCCCGTGCCGTCCTTCTCGCTAGCTGCGTCTTCCGCTCGACTTCCTGCGTTCCTAAGCTCCTGCATACTTAGACACAGGGATCAGACAAATAGGATCTAACCAAAACTTGGTTGATCATATCAAAACAATCACGGAGTCCAACATTAATCGGTCAATCGATTCCAGATTTATCTACGAGAGCATAGAGGCGTTCTGAATCGATTAGTCGATCGATCAAAGCCTCCCCAATCCATTGGCCAATCGATTAGGATATGACTGTTACGCAAGTTCTAGCTTTGGATGGCTGGGATCTGATGTGGCAATCAATTGAGAGCATGCCCAATTGATTGGGAGCTCTAGAAATGCAGATATAAAGGCGACAGTGAGTTCAAATAATATAGGCCTTTTACTCTGATTCTCTCTAGCTCTTCACACTCTTCAGCACCAGATCTTGAAGTGTTCTTGGGACAAGTGTTGCTGCACTTCCAAGAGTCAAGAGGCATCCTCAAGCTGCACAAGATCAAGCAAGAAGAGGTTTCTTTTGTATTGTTGTATTTACTTCTTGCTTCGAGTTGTATCTTATTATGTGAGTGTTGTACGAGATTTCTCCACCTCTGATTTTTCCGAGAAGGAGTTATTTTCTTTGTGGAGGGTGTGCTCGATGTGTTGATCCTTGGATTAGTCACATCTTCTTGAAGTGTATACCAAGTAAATATACGTGTTAGCATTGGAGATCCTGACTTCGATTTTATCCACTGTAAACTAACATCTATGAAGCAAGCGAACGAGCGAGATGAGATATTCAACCCCTGTAGCTCTAAAGTGACCCAACATAGTTGACTTATAACTCGCTCAAATGGGTCGAGAGTATTTGACACTTAGGCGTGAGTGCTTTGCTCGCTTTTAACTTAGCCGAACGACCTAAGAGTCTGGAAGTGTTAGAGCTTAGCTCACTTATAATTCGTTCGAATAGGTCGAAAGTCTTTGACACTTAGGTACGAGGGCTTTGCTCGCTTATAACTTGACCGAAAGGTTCAAAAGTCTGAAACATTTGCTAATTTTTTTTTTTAATTTTTCTATATTCATGGAACAAATATTTTACAATTTACATTAATTCAATCACAAACTTACTACTCAGCTTGGTAGGGTTGTAGATGGTTTGCACTCCAAGGTCATTCTTCAACTTGTAAATACTAAAATCCCAAACTAAGCTTCTAGATCACTTTATATGGTCATTCACAAGGGGCCTCTAACTTATTGACATTGCCGACCGACTTGACTCATTTCCAAACCAAGTCGTCGACTTGGAAAGATTTGGGAATCACCCTTCTGTTATAGTTTTGTTTCATCCTTTGCCAGTACGCCATTAGCTGAATGACTACTTTATCCTTGATTCCGTCTATGAAGTCTAATTCCATAAGATGCCACTCGAATTTTTCTCGGCATAGAGCTACACCCGATCAGACTCCACCCCTATCTCGACTAACACCACTGCTTCTCCCCTATGTACCAAGTGGAATGGGGTTATGCTGGTGGCTTCTCTGGGCATGGTGCATTAGACCCACAATATGTTCGCTAGTTCATCCACCCAGCTTCCTCGAACGTGATCGAGTCGAGCTCTGAATCCTCTAAGGATTTCTCTATTAGTGACTTCTACCTGACCATTGTTTTGGGATAGGCTACCGAAGTGAAGGCCTGCGTAATACCATAGCCGGAACATTACTCTCTTAGCCTTCGTTCTTGAAATTGCTTTCCATTGTCAGAGACGAGCTTGTGAGGGACACCGAACCGACACACAATATTTTACTATAAAAATTTAACAACCATCTGCTCGGTTATCTTAGGGAGCAGTTATGTCTCCACCCATTTAGAGAAACAGTCCATGTCTATAAGGAAAAACTTTCTTTGAATGGTCGTCATTGTTGGATCGAGACCGCGCTAGAGGGGGGGTGAATAGCGCTCATGGCTAAATCGTTCGTTTATCGGAATCGTAAAACTATCAGAGTAATTAAAACCTCGTTCAGAAATTAATGCAGCAGAAATGAAATAGAGAAACACACACAGAAGAACACGGAGGATTTACTTCGTTCGGAGCCTAAGGTGACTCCTACTCGAAGGCCCGCGATCCTTGATCGCTTCCGGTGGACAACAACTATAAGCTCGATAAGAATTACAAATTACAATGAAAGTATTAAAATAACTTTGTACCGACAACTTAAGAAAGAAGAAAATAGAGCTCCGGGTCGTCGGAATGTTGCAGCAGCACTTCGGAATGATTGTGTTAGCAGCACGTTGAAGAAAGAAAGCTTGGAACTTGATTGTTTGAAGTGTTGGTCGAAACCCCCTTATAAAGGGTGTTCAAGGCGCCTTGAAGGCTGTTCAAGGCGCCTCCATGCTGCCGAGTCCTCCGCGTGGATGAAACTTGAATTGGTCGAACTTCATCTGTTTAAGGCGCCTTATACCCTGCTCAAGGCGCCTTCCAAGGCGCCTTATACCCCCTTCAAGGCGCCTCCATTGAAGCTTCACAGCCAGGTCAGCTTTTGCACCCGAGGCGCCTCCAAGCTCCATGGAGGCGCCTCGGACACTGTTCATCCGAGGGAAAACTTCCTTATTTTGTACCTGCAAGACATGTTAGTCCCAAACAATATCCTGCAGCACAGAGTTAGCACATAAAAACTACAAATATAATGAATATATATTTGATAGTCGTCAGACTATCCGGGTCTGACTTTGGATTTCCAACCGAAAACCCTAGGTCGACCCTGTTGGTGCAATTTCCACTAGGTCAAGGTTGACCTAGTTGACCAAGCGTAAATCTTGGTCATGGTTTCGATGTTTGACAATACAGAAAGACATGTAGACATGGACAATGCAGGTGCAGTTGTCCATGCGGAGAGATACTGATCAGGGTCTGATCAGGTTGGATGAAGAAGAGTCAAGTAGGTCAAGGTTGACCGGATACTTGACTGGGAAGTCCTAACTGGGATGTTAGGCAGTTCGGGAAATCCTGGTGAGTGAGGCTAGGTGAAAATCCTAGTGAGTGAAGCTAGGTGAAAGTGAAAGTCCTGGTGAGTGAAGCCAGGCAGTTGGAGAAAGTCCTGGTGAGTGAAGCCATGCAGATGGGAAACCCTGGTGAGTGAAGCCAGGTAAAAGACCTAGTGAGTGAAGCTAGGCAGTTTGGAAGTCCTGGTGAGTGAAGCCAGGCAAGGGAAATCCAAATGGGTCAAGGTTGACCAGACATCTGGTGAAAAGTCCAAGCAGGGAACTTGGCACGGGAAAAGTCCAAGTATGGAGACTTGGCACGGAGAAGACCAAGATGGAGACTTGGCACGGAAAGTCGGAGAGGGCTCGGTAGCTCGTTCTCCGGACTGTGGTCAGAGAGGGCTCGGTAGCTCATTCTCTGGACCGGACAAAGTCGGAGAGGGCTCGGTAGCTCGTTCTCCGGACTGTGGTCAGAGAGGGCTCGGTAGCTCGTTCTCTGGATCGGATGAAGTCGGAGAGGGCTCGGTAGCTCGTTCTCAGGACCAAGTAGGGTTTAGGGCCGGGAGCTCTAAACCTGGATCGATCTGGTGACCGATCCAGTGATACGCTGGGTTATCTGATCGGTCTGGTGACCGATCAGTAACCAAACAGAAGTATTCTGTTGCTTATCTGATCGGTCAGCAGACCGATCAGTGATCGGTCAGCAGACCGATCAGTGATCGATCAGTAGACGATCAGAAGGAGATCACCTTCGGGAGGGAAAGCACCTGATCGGTCATGGGACCGATCAGGGAAGGACCTGATCGGTCTCCATGACCGATCAGGGCCTGATCGGTCTTGTGACCAATCAGGACCCTTGTGGACCGATCAGGATGAAGCCTGATCGGTCCACATCCTAGCCGTTGCTACGCAACGGCTAGTTTCTTCTGTGTCTTCTTCGCAGGTTATAAAAGGGATTGAGGAGCTACTGTTCTTGTCTCTTCTTGCTCTTCTTTCTACAGAGCTGCTGGTGTGCTCTTGAGCTTTGCTGAGTTCCGAAGCTTCGTGTGAGCTTCTTCGACTGGGTTCCTGCTGTTGTAGGCGTCTCGTGAAGTTGCTGCTTCAACCAGTCGACAAGAAGGCAAGCTAGGGTTATTACATTTGTGTATTGTACTTAGTTTCTTGCTATATTCTTGTACTCCTGTTCATCTTGCTGTTGCAAGACATTGTGGTGAGGTTTCTCCACCCAGAAGGAGTGATTATTAGCCGGGTTTCCGGGGACTCATCCACCGACGGATTGATAGGCTTCGTCCACCTTACGGACACTCCGAGGAGTAGGAGTTTCATCTCCGAACCTCATTACGTCGACGCGTATTGAGGTTTGATTTCTTGTCTTTGTTTCGTTGTTTTTATTTCCGCTGCGCTAACCTTGATTTGTAGAACGAAACGAACGAGATTTGGGGTCGGCTATTCACACCCCCCCCTCTCTAGCCGCGATCATCGATCCTAACAGACCCGACGCCTACTGTTCCCTCTACGGGGAACGCGTCCTCACCTACTCCACTCAGGAGATTTACCTGTTGCCAGTCGATCCTCTAGATTGACTGGACTTTTGCTCAGCACTCGACGCTTCCGGACTTTCTGCTGGGCATCCGCTTCCCAGCTAGTCCAGTCTTTCACTGGTTCGCGACACCAGGACTTTCCACCTAGGGTTACCACCCCCTAGGACTTTTGCCTAAAGTCATCGACCTGCCAAGACTTTCCGCATAGGGTCACCACTCCCTATGACCTAGGGTTACCACCCCTAGGGTTTTTCCCTTTGCCTAACCGCAGCTAGGACTTTCCTGAAATCCTCAAGTAGACTTGTTAGAATACAAAACACCTTAACTTTGAATCCTTTGCCATTATCAAAACACGAGTTCGATCGTCGGATGCTTCCTGCACCAACAGTCATGGGGAAAGATCCAATAATATCCATGCCCCACAGGTCGAATGGATAAGACATGATGGATTCCTTCAGCTTTTCAGTAGGCGAGTGTGGTATGTTTTGGTACTTCTGACAAGATAGGCAAGTTGCAATTGTCTGGGCGGCATCTACTTGCAATGTAGGGCAAAAGTATTTGGCTAATAAGATTTTCTAAGCCAGTAATCGGCTGCCTGGTGACTGCCACAAGAACCTTAGTGTACTTCTTGTAGGATGTATTGAATGTCTTCTGATCTGATGCACTTGAGCAATTGCCTCAATAAATCTCTTTTGTATAGGTGGTCTCCGATTAATTTAAACAACCTGGCTCTCTTTTTTATTAATCAAGTCTGCTCCTGGTGGGTTGGCACGCTGCTTGAATAGAGGAACTCAATTAAAGGTGTCCTCCAATCGCTGAAGGCTCCTCTTTTGGATGATCTCTTGAAGGCTCCTCTGGAATTTGCTAATTTGGCCAACTCGTCCGCCTATTAGTTATTCGCTTGGGCGATCTTTTGCACAGTCACCTCTTGGAATCCCGCCTTTAACTTCTCGAAAGTCTCAACATATAATTTCTGTATACTGTTATTTATTTCAAAAGTATCTGTAACTTGCTAAGCCACTAGTTGGGAATCCGAGTGGATTAAGACTAGGGTGACTCCCACATACATGGTTGCTTGTAGACAGGCAATCAAAGCTTCATATTCTACATCATTGTTCGTACCTCGATAGTCCAGCCAAATAGACAACTGCATTCGATCTTCGCGTGGTGATATCAAAAGTATGCTACTCCGCTACCTTGCCGGGTGGACAACCCATCTATGTATATTTTCCATGTCACCTCTAGCTCGACGTTCTGTATTTCAGTCACAAAATCGGCTAAGACATGGGGCCTTGATTGTCGATCTAGGCTGGTATTGTATATCTAACTCGTTCAACTCCATAATCCATTTGATTAGGCTCGAACACCTCTGGGTTGAGGACTCTCCCTAATGTGGTGTTAGTTAACTCAGTTATGGGATGAGATAGAAAATACGGGTATAACCTCTTAGAGGCGAGGACTAGCTCGTACACCAATTTCTCAAGATAGATGTAGTGGCATTCGACATCTTTCAATAAGTGGCCCAAAAAATATACCAGCTGCTGTTCAACATCATTCTATTGCACTAGCGTAGATTCAACTGCTTGCTCTATGGATGATAGGTATATCCAGGGTGGCTCACCGGCAATGGGCTTTTCCAGTACAGGTAAGGAAGCTAAATAATTCTTGAGATCTTCCAAATCTTTGTCGCTCTCAATGTCCCATTGAAACTTGGTAGCTCAGCGTAGGACTTTGAAGAATGGGTGACTCCGATTAGTCATTGAGCTTTCTTTAAGTTGTGCGGAGGGGGCATGTCTTGGAATGCCTTTACTTTGCTTAAATTTGCTTCGATCCCCTGCTCGGTTACAATATAACCAAGAAATTGTCCACTCTTTGCTCTGAATAGGCACTTGCCAGAGTTGAGCTTGACTCAATACTTCTTTAAGGTCCTGTAGGTCTCTTCTATATCTGCACAAAGGTCAGCAAATCAGAGGATTTTTATCAAAATATCATCGATGTATATCTCCATATTTCTGTCGATCTGCCTTTGAAACACCTTATTCATCAATCTTTGATAGGTGGCCCTAACGTTCTTCAACCCGAAAGGGATGATGTTGTAGCAGTAGGTCCCATCTGTCATGATAAAGCTGATCTTTTCTTGATTTTCCTTCGAGAACGGAACCTGATGGTAGGCCTGATATGCATCGAGCATGCAAATTAACTGACAACTTGCTGTAGAGCCCACCATATGATCTATGCGAGGTAACAGGTACTTGCCCTTCGGGCAGGCTTTGTTTAAATCTCGGGAGTCGATGCAGACCCGTCATTTGTTACCCGGTTTGGAGATCAGTACCACATTGGCGAGTTAATTCGGGAACTGAACTTCATGGATGTGTGATAACGAGTATTTTGATACATTATTTTGGCTCTTATACTTAGCATGTTTTACTTCTCATATGCTTAATTTCGCTCTTATATTATGTTTTGCGAGTAGGAGCCTATTTTAGACTAAATTATAAATTTTCTATAATTATGGAGTTAAATCTCATGTTTTTAATGTGGTTTTATAGGAAACCCAAAGAGCCATGAATTAGGGTCGGATCAGATCAAATCTGGCTTGATTTGGAGATCAAATGGAGGAGATTAAGCTAAATCAATATGAACCATTGATCGAGAGGTAGAGAGATCTTCTTCCTTCATTCAGATCTAAGCCATCCAGCCCTCCATCCAAATTTGAATCTATGTGGACCATAAGATCTAAAGAGCAAATAAACATCAATTTAATGATTTCTCCAAGTGGCGACGAATTCCAGCGTTTCCGATGGTTGTGAGCAACGGCAAAGACATCTCAGTTCATGCTCAACTCATCAGAGTGGTTCTCCAGCACTTCCCCTTTCTTGGCTTCCATGTTGCTCTCGCCAACATGGATTGTAAAAGCTAGGGCTTCAAGGAAACAACGGTGGGGGCAAGCTCTGACCATCTTCACCTCATCGAAGGGGTTCTCTAGTGTTGTCCTCCACCTCCGGCTTTCTTCCTTCACTCCTACCTCCCTGGGTTTAGACGTGCAAAGGAAGAAGTGCGGCGACAACCCATTACTTTTGATTCTTTGGCGAAGTTCCCTCCCTCATCTATAACCAGTGTTGATTAGAGACACTTATGCCCTCTAGGGTTCCGATGGTCAAAATTGTCTTCTGAAGATCTCCAACAGTCATCCTACTTCTCCGGCAAGATTGAAGGATCGAAAGATGCGATAGAAGGGGGGGGGGGGTGAATATTGCACGGTAAGAACTTTCTTTTCGTAATATAAGAGCAAGAGCAGTGCAGCAAAAAATAAATGACTCATTTTAATTACTTAGTTCGAAGCCTAGGTCGACTCCTACTGCAAGACTCGCGATCTTTGATCGCACCGTTGGGAAATCCATTAAAATTCTTCTTTTTGAAATCCTTCAGAGAGAAGCAATTTGTACAAATGCAATGTATAAGATAGTAACAATATACTATCTTATTTTAATCTAAGTACAATGCAAGCTAATAAATAATAATTATACCAAACAAAGAATATCGATGAAGTTTGTCAGTGTTGTGTTGGAGTAATAGCTTGCTTGAAGGTGCATTGCAGAATAGTAGCACGAACAAAGCCTTTGCATAGAGCTGAATTGAAAACTGATTATCAGCCTCAGACCTTGAGCTTCACTTTTATAAGAATCGTCTTCGTTCGGTCAACTGATCCTTTGGTTCGGTCAACCGAACCCGCTCCCTTCCTTCTTTGCTGAGATCTGATCTTTGGGCATTGATGAAATTTAATGGTTCAGTCGATTGATCCCCTTATTTGGTCGAATGAACAGTGAATTTTCCTATTCACCGAGATTCGCACTTAATACTACATTAATGAGATGATCGTTCGGTCAATTGATCCCTGTGTTCGGTCGACCGATCAGTCTAGCTTTTATCTTTGCTTCGGATAGATCTATTCTGTGCCATGTCATCAAGGTTCAGTCGACCAATTAAGCTTTGATCGAAGTCTTCTTTGCTTTGGTCTGAACTAGTCTCTGGTCCGAGTTAGCCTTGTTAGATCGATCGATCCCTGTGTTCAGTCGATCGATCAGGTTGTTCTTTGCAAAACAAAGTTAGACTCTATATTTCTATAAAATAGAGGTTAGCACAATAAATTAGTAATATGCATGAGTAATATTTGATAGTAGAACTTGTTGGATCGATGAGTTCACTAGAGGGGGTGGATGAATAGTGATTAAAAAAAACGTAGAGCGCACAGCAGAAAGGTAAAGATAAAAAAGTAAAGCAACGCTAACAAAAGTCATTTTTACTTGGTTCGGAGCCTATGTCGACTCCTACTTCAAGGCTCACACACAAAGATGCTTTCGATAGGCAATCCACTAGCAATTCGAAATGAATGTTACAGAAGAAGTACAAGAATTACTTAGCAAGGAAAAATCGACAATAAGAAAAACAAACAAACTAGCGCTAGTCGAAGAATCTTCGCAGCGTCGTAGAAGCACAAGAGAGCAGATTGTGAGTTGTTTCGTTGTTGTGTTGACCTTCAGCCTTTACCCTCCTTATATAGGATGTTCGGGGTGCCCTGAATATGACGTAGCCGACCCAACCAGGATGCTCCACTCGGCGAAGTGACGTTTGGGGATAAAATTCACCTCCGGACGCCTGGACCTGTTCAGGGCGCTCGGACCTCCGGGAGCCCGGATGCATCCCGGGTGCCTAGACCTTGGTTTTCCAGCAACTTCCTTCCTGCAAGAAAACGTTAGTCCGGAGGCAAACATACGATATATATATCCTGCAAAACAAAGTGTTAACACAGTTTAAAATTAACAAATAGAGTATTAGTTAGATTCCATCTCCTCGAGACCAGAATCTAGTCACGATCTCGACTTAGATATCCGAAATGAGTCTAAGTCGGGTCGATGCCTAATGTTCCCTTCTCGGGAACGCGTCCTCACAATCACTCCCCTCCAGTGACTTACCTTCACTTACCTGCCAGACGTCCGGTCAGCCCTTCGACCCGTATGGGCTTCGTGTCAGCTATCCGGTCAGTCTGTCGACCTAGCTGGACTTCGTGCCAAACGTCCGGTCAGCCCGTCGACCCGTTTGGACTTCGTGCCAGACATCTGGTCAGCCCGTCGATCTGTCTGGGCTTCTCCTGCACACTAAGTGAGAGTATTAGATAACAACAAAACTAACTTAACCTATTTTGTCATTCATCAAAACTTGAGTTAGACCGTTAGTGCTAACCGCACCAACAATCTCCCCCTTTTTGATGCAATGACAACCTGGTTAAGTTAGTGAAAAAATATACAAGTAAAAACAAGCATAAGATTGTTAAGTTACCTTTTTAAATTTTATTATTTTTGTTGTTTGTTTAACTAACTTAAACCATCTAACCCTCCCCCTTTGACATTAATCAAAAATTAACATAGAACAAATTATAATTACACATGCAAGGAAGTCTAGAAAAGTCTAGAAATGTAAGTCAGATTATCTTGGGGGAGTTTAAGCTAGAAACATAGACTATCTTATTTAAAATCTTAGTTAAAAAAATAACTAAGTTTTAAAACTTTAGAAAGATAACTTTTGAACTTGTAAAAAATTTTAAAATTTGTAAATGTAACCTAATTTCTGAAATAAGCTTTGCAAACATAATTTTCAAATATAGCATTTTTACAAAAAAAAATGATTATTAGGGCTAAGTCCAATTTTCAAATCAAGTTTTCAAAACTAAATGAGATTTTATTTTTCAAGACTCAGTTTGTAAAATCCAACTTTTAAAACCAACTTTTGAAACTAAGTAAAATCTCTTTACAAACCTAAGTTTGTAACCTCCAATTTTCAAAATAAATTTTCAAAAATATGTTTTTAAAACCAAGTAGCATATAATTTTCAAAATGAAGTATGAAAAAGCTAAGTTGCAAAATCGAGTAAAGTCTATTTTCCAAAATTAAGCTTGTAAAATTCAATTTTCAAATATAAGTTTGTAAGTTCCAAATTTCAAAACTAATTTTATTACATTTTCAAAATATGTTTGAAAAATCAAATTTTCAAAACTAAGTGAAATCAATTTTCAAAATCAAGTTGGATCTAATTCTTAAAAACAACTTAGTTTTATATGAGTTAATTTTCAAACACATTGAAAATATTTTTAAGAAAATATTTTCCAAAAGCTAATTTTAAAATAAAGGGAAAATTAGTATGAAAATAATTAAATCTCCCTCTAAACCTGACATAATTTTCTTTTAAAAAAAAATTGAACCTCCCTCTGAATTTGATATTCTCTTAATTTATTACTCTCTCTTAATTTTTTTTTAAAAAAATAATTTTTAAAGAATTTTTAAAATGATTTTTAAAAGAGTTTTTAAAATAATTTTTAAACTTTTTAAAATGATATTTTAAAATATTTTTAATATAATTTTTAATTTTTTTAAAATAATTTTCAAAGTTTTTATAATGATTTTTAAAAATATTTTTTAAAATAATTTTAAAAGATTTTTTAAAATGATTTTTAAAGTTTTTAAAATGATTTTAAAAATATTTTTTAAATTAATTTTTAAAGAATTTTTAAAATGATTTTAAAAATCCTTTGAAAAATTATTTAAAAAATATTTTAAAAAAGATTTTTAAAATATTTTTAAATAATTTTTAAAATAATTTTTAAATAATTTTTCAAAGGATTTTTAAATAATTTTTTAAAAGGATTTTTAAAATAAATTTTAAGTTAAAAAGATTTTTAATATAAATTTTAATTCAAAATAATTTAATTTAATTTAATTTAATTTAATAAAATCTGCTTTAATGTTAATTAAATTTAATTTAATTTTAATTAAATTTAATTTAATTTCAGTTAGATTTAATAATTTTAATTAAATTTAATTAAAAATTGCTTTAATAATTTTAATTAAATTTAATTTAATTTCAGTTAGATTTAGTTCGATTCAATTTGATTTGTCTCGATTCGGTTTAAAGTCCTTAGTCATCTCACCCGATCTATGTTTTTAATAAGGAAATCCTATAATTTTGAAAGATGAGTTTGGTTTAGTTTTAGGGTTTGGTTTAACTTTGTGTTAGATTCAGGTTTAGCTTTGTGCTCAACAAATAGACATTTTTCGGATAAACTTCTGGGCTATGGTGAGTCACTTGGACATCATTAGAATGACCATGCTGATCCTGTCCGAAAGCTGAATCAACGGACGCTGGGCACGTGGCGCTCCCCGAGTCGCTGACGTGGATCTCCGACCGGTCGTACGGTCCTCCGGCGAACCTGCAAGAAAGTCGGGCCTGGAAGGGGTTCCCGGCGACGACCCTCGGACGCTCAAGTCAGGCAAAGCTCAACAAGAAAGTGGCTCCAAGAATCATAGAATGCGTACCTCCGGCGAAGAATGAGGGCCTTTATATAGGGCAGGGGAGAAGCGGGTGCACACATACCGAGGTGTACACGTGTCCTCAGCCCATACCCCAGTAAAGGCCTGTCAGTGAGCTTACCTGACCCCATACGCTACAGTTCAAGCACGTCTTCGATGGGACAGCGGAACCCCCTGTCATAAGGTTTGGAGTACGGCCTAGTCCTAGAGCATGACAGCTGTCAGAAGATGTTCCTTGTCCTTCTCTCCCTACTCCATGCCGGGGCGTCCGCCCGGCCAGCACTCACATCATGTTCGACCCTCCATATGCACTAGTATGCTTGGGAGATCCTCGATAATGTGCTATGTGGGGACTGTTCGCAGTATGCTACCTTATGTCTTCGACCGAGCGTGCCATCCGCTCGGTCCTATGATCCTGTTCAGCGAGCGTCGGAACCCCGACTCCAGCCGGGGCACCTTTTGCCATCATTTAGACACCGGTGGGCCGTCCGGGCGGTTGACCCACCCTTATCCGGTCGGCCACCTGCCCTTGGACTTCCATGTGGCGTTGACTTCCCAGAACGGGAGTCCCCTGTTCTTACCGCCGGATTACTTGCCTCCCCTTCAAGTCTAGTCGAAAGAGGCGATTAGTCCGACTGACTGGACTGCGAATCTAGTCGAGCGGCGCCTTCGTACCATTATCCTCCGCTCGGCCGACCGCAGGGATGGCCTTGTAGTCAATAGCAACATTCCTTGAACCTCCTCGTAATTTGCGCCAATCTTCGACATTAAGGCTGAGCATACGCTCATTAAATGCTTCGAATGGTTGAATGCCACGTGGCGCACTGTCGTCATCGTAGGAAGGCGGCGGCGTGGTGCTTTGATGGGATCGAAGCGGTTCGAAATGAACGGCGTGATGTGCGCTTTGATTCCTGATCCTGTCCGAACCAGAAGTCAACAGACGCTGGGCACGTGACGCTCCAAGGCTCGCTGATGTAGGTCTCCAACTAGTGTCGAGATGCTCCGGCTATCCTGCACAGAAGTCGAGCCGGGAAGGGGATTCCCAGCGACGACCCTCCGACGCTCAAGTCAGGTAAATCACGATGAACAAGGTGGCTCCAGAAGTCTCAGAGTACATACCAGCCTCTCCTGTCGATGAAACCTGAGGTTCTTTATATAGAGCTGTGAAAGGTTTGGGCACGCGTACCAAGGTGCATAAGTGTCCCCTGTCCTATCCTAGGTATGCGGCTGTCAGAAAGCTTACCTGTCCTTTATCGCTACAGTCAAAGCATGCCCTCGATGATCAAAGCATGCCCTCGATGGGACAGCAGAATCCCCTGTCACAAGATTTGGAGCATGACACACACGTGAAACCTACAGGTTGTCAGAGAAAGAAATCCTCTGGCCCTTTCCTTTGCTCCAAACTTGTAGTCCGAGCGGAAAGATACCTAAACATCCGACCGGACATCCGCAGTGGTTTACTTGTGCTTTGTGGAGACTAACAAACAGGGGTGCTTTATGACTGTGATCGGTCAAAAGGTCAGCTCGGTCCATGACCTTTTTAGCGTCGGAACCCCGATTTGACAGGTGCCTACCAACTATAAGTGCAAGCCGGCCCCTTCCGGTACTCGATTCCATCGGCCGGCAGTCCGGTCGGACCGCATCTATGGTCGTCCGTCCGATCGGACCACACTATCCTCTGGGTGGGCGGCTTGACTTCCACTTGGCGTTGACTTTGCGGAGAAGGGGGGGCCCGCTCTTACTACCGGATCACTTGCCTTCCCTTCAAGTCTAGTCGAAGGAGGCGCATAGTCCGACTGACTGGACTGTGAGTCTAGCCGAACGGCTCTTCCATGCTAATCTCCTCCGCCCGGTCAGCGGCAGAGGTATCCTTGAATGAATCAATGATGGCTTTCGCCGGATCTCCTTGCGTTCTGCGCCAATCTTCGACATCAATGTCGATCATACCTTCATTAAATGCTCCGAATGATTGACTGCCACGTGGAGCAATGCCATCAGAGTACGGAGGCGGTTGCATGATATTTTGATGTGACCGAAGCAATTCGAAATAAACGGCTAGATGTATGCATTGATTCCCGTGACCTGGATCCGACGGTGGAGGCCGACCGGCCCTCACCCTATAAATTCTTCGTTTCCTTCTCGCCTTCACACGCCTCCGTTACCTCTACTGTTGCTCTCTGCGCTGTGGAGCTCCGGCGATCTTGTTGCTGCCTTCTGACGCTCTCCGGCGCCTTTCCTCGATTCATCTCCCCTCAGTAAGGTTTTAGATCTCTCCTCCTTCCTTTCCGGTATCTAATCCGTATTTCTTCCCCTAGCTCGAGTCTTTGAAATTCCATTCCTTCGTCTTTGGAACTTCCTTTTTGATTTCTTCTGCCCCGATCATGGCCAGTTCTTCTCATCCCGAAGAACAATCCTTAGGCCCATGGTATACTACCATGCGATCTCGTTTCGAACAACGGGATTTTGATATTTTGGCTGACAATTTCGAAATCCCCGAGGATATCGAAGTTCGCCTAGCTGGTCCTGCCGCTCGGCCACACAGACCGCCGCGCGGTGGTTTCTGTGTCTTTCGCGACCAATTTACTGCCGGTCTGCGGTTCCCCGTCCATCCTTTTATAGCAGACGTCTGCAATTATTTTGGCATGCCGCTCGGAAGTTTAGTACCAAACACCTTCCGTCTCCTCTGCGGCGTTGTCGTTTTGTTCAAGATTCACAACATTCCCCTCCGACCGGAGGTCTTCTTTTATTTCTATTATCCTAAGCAAGCCGAGCCGGGCACCTTTATGTTCCAAGCTCGGCCCGGTTTCTTCAATAAACTACCCACTTCCAATAAACATTGGAAGGACTATTATTTCTACCTCCGCATGCCAAGTCAGCCAAACTTTCCGCCCAAGTGGCCCGTCAGTCTCCCTCCCCCTCCCGAACTGACGAAATTCAAGACACGACCGGACTATCTTCACGCTGCAAATGTACTAGCCGGTCTACGACTTGACATCAACAAGCTTCTTCACGAGGGAGTGATGTACATTTTTGGGCTGAGTCCTATACGGACCCCACTTCCGACCGGCTTCGGTAAGAACTTTGCTTTGGCACTTGCTTTAATTGCTAACTGATTTCTTTTTCTCTTCATGCAGCTGACATCGTCATGGACTCGGTGATGGCCGGCGTTCTAAAGAGAAAGGCAGCAGCGCTGGAGGCTGTGGCAGCCAAAGAAATGAAGGCGCTGGGTATTCAGCCGGTCGGTTCTCACGAAGGAGAAAGCGGCACCCAGGCTGAATCGGCCGCTCAGGCCTCTCAACAGCAGGTGGACAGCGGAGCTACCCCCTCCAGGGAACCAACGGCCCCCGAGGAAGGGTCCGTTCGGGAGGAGGATCAGCCACTGCAAAAGAGACGCCGAGTGGAGACCCCGCTACGCTCGGCTACCTCCGCGGTCCAACCCTCTGACCGGGCCGCCTCGACTGCGAAAGGGAAGGCGCCTGTGCCCGAGACCATTTCGTCCGACCGGACGCCTTCTGACTGGGACGAGCTGACTGCTCCGGTCGAGGCCACTCCGGTCGACACTCTCCCCCCCGCTCGCCGTTCAGTCCAACGTTCGACCATCCATTCGCGGTCTTCTGCGCCAGCTTCTGATCCCGGTCGGGCGATCCCTGGTCACGGCCGCACAATACGGGTTACTCTTCATCTTCCGACTGAAGAGTTGCTGCCAGAAGCTGACCGGCCCGGGCGCGCGTAGCACTGATCCCTCTCCGGAACTTAGCCAACAGCCACATGCAAGCGGCTACGGGGGTAAGTTCTTCGTTGTTTTTTGTTTTTTGTTTTACCTAAAATATTTCCGCTCGGCTTCTAACAACTGCGCCTTTCGTTTCAGAGGTGGGTGGAAGAGATAGCAGTTTCCAACCGTCTGGCTATGGCGGACGAGGAGATAAGGCAATTGCGGGCGGCAGGTGGTCCGAGCGGCTCCCTAGGACCTTCCTACTCCGAGCTGCAAAAGAGTGAAGAAAACTCAAACTCGCTGGCTGCCGAGCGAAGAAAACAGTGATCGGGCCCACGCCCTAGCCGAGTCCGAGCGACGTGTCAAGTCGCTGACACAAAGATAACTCCGCCACCACTGAAGAACACACCATCTCCGATCCGAGAAGAAACGGAGGCCCGGGGCCCTGAGTTGAAGATAAAGGAGCCGACGGAGCACTCGATCGAGAAGGCAGCCGCCTACCGATGCGGGAGGAGATTGAGCGTCTGAATGAGGCCCCGACAAGCTCCCGTGCAACCTTCAAGGAATACCAGATGCCGAGCCGAGCCGAGTCGCCGCCCCGACAAAGTTACATCCGATCGCCCGAGTTCTCGGAGAAAATTTGCGAGCGGATGTACTCGGCTTTCGACCTGGCAATTACGGCCACTATGACCTATCTGAAGTCGAAGGGCCTTCTTCCCGAGTCCACCAATATTCCAGCCGGCGATCAAGTGGAGCTCCTGAGCAACATTCCGAGGGACCTCTACGACTACATCGAGTAATTTTTGTAATTTCGCCGCTCGGCTGAACATTTTGTACTTAGGCCACTCGACCTAAGGTTCTAATTTTAATGAAATGCTTTCCTTTCGTGTACTCTATCTTTTTGCACTGTTCCCTGGCTAACACTTGTACGGTCCGCTCGTCTTCTATCACATCATACCTTGGGCATTCGAGGTGCATTCTTCCAGAATGAAGTGTTTTCCCCAGCTCTTCCGTCCGACCGAATATCAATCTAGGCTGCTAGCCAGAATCGCTCGCTATAAGCCGATCCGAACCTTTTATACCTCGAGTCCGATCGGAAAATAGCTTCGGTCTGACAATCGGCGGGGAATACGGATAATCGCAGTGTCGACGATATTCCGCTCGGATTATTTATAGACGCCGGCTCGTCTCTTGATTTTTAACGACGAGCTCGTCGGCGCGGATTTATAGCTGCTCGATCTTTAACGACGGAGCTCGTCGGCGCGGATATTTATAGGTCGGCGCGGCTCTCGATCTTTAACGACGGAGCTCGTCGGTATTCCGCCGGAGGGTTTATAGACGCCGGCTCGTCTCTTGATTTTAACGACGGTGCTCGTCGGCCCGGAGGTTTATAGACGCCGGCCGTCTCTTGATCTTTAACGACGGTGCTCGCCGGCCTTCCGCCGGAGGGTTTATAGACGCCGGCTCGTCTCTTGATCTTTAACGACGGTGCTCGTCGGCCTTCCGCCGGAGGGTTTATAGACGCCTCGTCTCTTGATCTTTAACGACGGTGCTCGTCGGCCTTCCGCTCGGATTATGGTCGGCGCCGTCTCTTGATCTTTAACGACGGTGCTCGTCGGCCCTCCGCCGGAGGGTTTATAGACGCCGTTCGTCTCTTGATCTTTAACGACGGTGCTCGTCGGTCTTCCGCCGGAGGGTTTATAGGCGCCGGTTCGTCTCTTGATCTTTAACGACGGTGCTCGTCGGTCTTCCGCTCGGAGGGTTTATAGACGCGGCCCTTGATCTTTAACGACGGTGCTCGCCGGTCTTCCGCCGGAGGGTTTATAGACGCCGGCTCGTCTCTTGATCTTTAACGACGGTGCTCGTCGGCCTTCCGCTCGGAGGGTTTATACGCCGGCTCGTCTCTTGATCTTTAACGACGGTGCTCGTCGGTCTTCCGCGGAGGGTTTATAGACGCCCGGCTCGTCTCTTGATCTTTAACGACGGTGCTCGTCGGCGGATATTTATAGCCGGTCGGCGCTGCTCGCGGTTTAACGTCTGGCTAGACGACGTCAAGGCTAATTTTGACACTTCCGTCGGAGTTGCTCTTCGCCTTTCCCCGGCTTGGATAATGCCTTCCTGGCCGCACGGCTCGGGATCTACTTCATCGAGTATTTTGGCTCGGATAATATACCTCCGTTCGAAGGGTACGGGCCTTCGATCTTCGAGCGTTTGGCTTGACCAATTTAATTCCGGCCGAACAGCACGGGTTATTTGCTTACAAGTATAACCACATAAACCTCCCTACCGATCGGCTGGGGCCTTCGCCACGATGATAATGCCTTATATTCGCTCCTTTGACTTTTCATCTCTGCATTTCAAGTATTTAGTCGAAAATGAAATACACGGGGTGATTTACAATGATACACCTTTCACCCCGCCGTAAGGCTGGAGGTGGTTCGCGCTCCACGGCCTACCTAGCCGCCGTCCGTCCTCATCCTCCGGATAATACGCGCCCGAGCGGAGCTTTTCGATGATTTTGAAAGGGTCTGCCCATGCCTCAAGCTTGCTGACGTCGCCGACCGGCTTGACTTTCTTCCGACAAGATCGCCGACTTGGAACGATCTGGGAATACCTACCGGTTGTAGTTTTGCTTCATCCGCTGACGGTATCATCAGCCGAACGGAAGCCTTTGCCCTCTCTTCTTCTACCAAGTCCACTCCATGTTTCTTCGTTCGGTGTTGTCATCATCATAGTTACGGATCCTGGTTGACTCAACGCCGACTTCGACCGATAACCTCACCGCCATATACCAAATGGAACGGTGTGACTCCCCTTCGGCGTCGTTCGGATAGCCCACAAGACGCCCGGCACTTCATCCGGCCAACTCCTCCCAAATGGTCGAGCCGAGCGCTCAGAATACGAAGAATTTCCCGGTTGGCGACTTGACCGTTGCTCGAGGATATGCCACGGACGTGAAATGTTGCTCGATGCCGTAGCTTTGGCACCAATCCTCCAACATCTTCCCCGTGAATTGCCGCCTGAGACAACCGGCGAGGGATGCCGAACCGACAAATGATGTCTTGCCGATGAATTTTTAACCATTTGCTCGGTGATCTTTGCTGCCCGGCCTCCACCCACTTGGAGAAATAATCTACCGCCACTAGTAAAAATTTCCTCTGCCTGGTCGCCATCGGAAATGGACCCACAATATCCATTCCCGATCGAGCGGACATGAGATGGTTGATGCCTTCATCTCCTCGGTCGGTGGGAGAAGTTGTGATACTTCGGCATGAAAGGCATGTAGATATCGTCCGAGCGGCATCCGCGTAAAGTTGGCCAAAAGTAGCCAAGAGGATCTTCTTGGCTAACGAGCGTCCGCCCGGATGACCTCCACATGATCCTTGATGTACTTCCTGGAGGATGTGCTGAGTCCTCCGAGCTCACACATTTTAGCAGAGGACGCGAGAAAGCTTTCTTGTAAAGCTGATCTCCGATGAGTGTAAACCGACCGGCTCTTCTTCCGAGGAGCCGGGCTGCATATTCATCGGATGGTGTGGTGCCCGAACGGAGGAATTCTATAATAGGTGTCCTCCAGTCACTTGGAAACGCGAGGCCTTGCATCCGGTCGACATGCGCCACCATCAGCGTTTTTTCAATTGGTTGCTGAATGGCGACCGGCGTTATTGAGCTCGCGAGTTTGGCCAACTCATCGGCTGCCTGGTTCTCCGTTCGGGGAATCTTCTGAATAAGCACCTCTCGAAAAGTAGCTTTGAGTTTTTCAAAGGCCTCAGCGTAGAGTTTAAGCCGAACGCTGTTGATTTCAAAGGTGCCGGAAAGTTGCTGAGCGGCCAACCGTGAATCCGAATAGAGAGTTACCCGACCGGCCCCACATGTCGTGCTGCCTGTAATCCGGCTATAAGGGCCTCATACTCTGCCTCATTGTTGGTGGCCTTGTAGTCCAGCCGGACGGATAGGTGCATCTTTTCTTCTTGCGGTGAGATAAGTAATATCCCAATCCCGCTTCCGAGTCGAGTGGAAGACCCATCCACATATATCTTCCACAGAGCTTCCAGGCCTCTGACTTCGGTCACAAAATCAGCCAAGGATTGGGCTTTAATCGCCGAGCGGGGCTGGTACTGGATGTCAAACTCGCTTAATTCTGTCGTCCACTTGATAAGCCGTCCGGACGCTTCTGGATTCAACAGGACTCTTCCGAGTGGACTGTTCGTCCGGACAATGATTGTGTGGGCCAAGAAATACGGTCGAAGGCGCCGAGCGGCTAGAACCAATGCAAAGGCCAACTTCTCGAGCCCGGTGTAGCGAGATTCAGCATCTTTCAAAATATGGCTCAGAAAATACACCGGCTGCTCTTCGCCGTTCGCCCTCACAAGTGCTGAGCCTACAGCATGCTCAGTTGACGACAAATACATATACAGTGACTCACCTCCGATCGGCTTGGCCAGTACAGGCAGGGAATTCAGATATGTTTTCAACTCTTCAAATGCTCGGTCACACTCTTCGTTCCACTGGAACTTAGTAGCTTTGCGTAGGATCTTGAAGAATGGCAGGCTCCGGTCGGCAGTTTTGGAGATGAATCTGGACAAAGCAGTTATCCGACCGGTCAACCGTTGCACTTCCCTTGTGTTTCTGGGAGGAAGCATGTCTTGCGGAGCTTTCACCTTGTTGGGATTTGCTTCGATCCCCCGCTCGGTCACTATATACCCCAAGAAACGCCCTCCTTTAGCTCCGAACAGGCATTTCTGGGGATTTAGCTTGACTCCATATTTGCGCAGTGTTCGGAAGGTTTCTTCCATATCCTTGAAAAGATCGGCCGCTCGGACGGATTTGATAAGAATGTCGTCCACGTAAACTTCCAGGTTCCGCCCGATCTGCTCCTTGAATACCTTGTTCATCAAGCGCTGATAGGTGGCCCCGGCATTCTTCAATCCGAACGGCATCACATTGTAGCAATATGTGCCGTCGGCCGTTACGAAGCTCACCTTTTCTTGATCTTCGCGGGCGAGCGGTACCTGGTGATAGCCCTGGTAGGCGTCAAGCATGCAAATTAACTCACATCCGGCCGTAGAGTCCACCAGCTGATCTATCCGGGGCAGAGGATAAAAATCTTTGGGACAGGCTTTGTTTAAGTCCCGAAAGTCAATGCAAACTCGCCACTTGCCGCCCGGCTTGGAGACCAATACCACGTTGGCTAGCCAGCTCGGGAACTGCACCTCGCGTATGTGGCCGGCCTCCAGGAGTTTCTCTACTTCCGCCCGGATTATGGCATTCTGCTCGGCGCTAAAATCTCTTTTTTTCTGCTTTACTGGCCGAGCGTCAGGTCGGACATGCAACTCATGTTGCGTTAGGCTAGGCGAAATTCCGGGCAACTCGTGTGTCGACCAAACAAAGACATCATGATTTTGCTGGAGGCATTGGATCAGCTTCTTCTTCTGTTTTTCCTCTAGATCTGAGGCGATGAAAGTGGTGGCCTCCGATCGGGTCGGATGGATCTGAACTTCCTCCTTTTCATCATAAATTAAAGCAGGAGGTTTCTCGGTTATGGCGTGTACCTCGATTCGGGGGACCTTCCGAGCGGAAGAAGCTTCTGCTCGGATCATCTCTATATAGCAACGCCGAGCTGCTAGTTGATCTCCCCGCACTTCTCCAACTTTGTCCTCCACGGGAAATTTTATCTTCTGGTGGAAGGTTGAGACAACCGCTCGGAATTCGCCGAGCGCCGGTCGTCCCAAAATGACGTTGTAGGATGAGGGAGAGTCAACCACCACGAAGTTTGTTGTCCTGGTCCTCCTGAGCGGCTCTTCTCCCAGCGAGGTGGCCAACCGGATTTGTCCGACCGGCTGAACTTCATTGCCCGTAAACCCTAAGAGGGGTCGTCATTGAAGCAGCTCGGCTCGATCAATTTGCAATGATCGAACGCCTTCTTGAATAGTATGTTGACCGAGCTCCCTGTCATCAATATGCGGTGAATGGTGTAATTTGCTATTACCGCTTTAATGAGGAGACGTCGTGGGGTACTTCTACTCCTTCCAAGTCTCCGCCCGAAAGTGATTTCCGTCCACTTGCCCGCTCTTGGCTACAGCCGACCGTATGGATCTGCAGAACGCCCGCTTTCTTGCTCGGTTGAGTCTCCTCCGGTCGCCCACCAGAATAACGTTGATTTCGCCCGGAAGTATTGCTCCTGTTTTCTTCCTCCCGAGTGGATGGTCGGACTTCCTGGACGTCCGCGACTTTCCTGTCTTGGGATCTATCGCCGATCGGACGTATGGTGATGTCGCCTATGCGGGTCCGGTCGGCTTCCCGGGTCCTTTGCCTCGTGTTGAGGGGAGGAGACCGTCGTTCGGTTCTCCGGGGAACAGGATTGGACACAAAGGAAAGGCTTCGGCAATCCCTCGTGTTGTGCGTATCCGTTTGGTGGAATTTGCGAACATTGGGGTCCACCTCTTCTTTGGCTTGGCCGAGCGGCACCACTTCTTGCACGTGCGATCCGGTGTGGGAGATCGAATTGCTTCACCCTTGGTCCTCTAGGTGGTTGCCGAGCGAGTGCGCCGCATGAACAAGTGCACGTCGGTTGGAGCTTTTTTCCGAAGCGGCTTGCGCCTTCCACGCTTATGTATTCGTTGGGTCCGATGTAGCATGTGATCATAGTCTCGGGCGGCTTTCGGATGCCTGAAGAAGTCCCCATCAACAAGGCCTTGTGTGAAGGCGTTCATCATCGCTTAGGTGGTCGTTGGGATGTCCATCGCCACTTGGTTGAATCGCTGGATGTAAGCTCGAAGCGATTCTTTTGGTTCTTGCTTGATGGCGAACAAGCTAACGCTTGTTTTCTGATAACGCCGACTGCTGGCGAAGTGGTGGAGGAAGGCCGTTCGGAAGTCCTTGAAGCTTGTGATGGATCCGTCCGGCAGTCTACGGAACCACCGCTGAGCCGATCCCGAGAGCGTGGTAAGGAAGACTCGGCACTTCACTCCATCAGTGTATTGGTGGAGCGTGGCGGTATTATCAAACTTACCCAAATGATCATCCGGGTCCGTTGTTCCATTATACTCGCCGATCGTAGGGGGCACGTAGTGCTTGGGCAGAGGATCTCGCAGAATGGCTTCCGAAAATTGGCGGTTGGTCCGCTCGGGAGATGAGTCCGTCCGGGGAGCTTTCCCCTTCCTGTCATCCCGCCTTGGCATTTCATCTGAGGAAGATCCTATATCTCTTCGGGCTGGCGTGGCTCCAGGGGTGCGAAATAAGGCCCGGTGGAATGCGACGGTGGCTGGAGGTGCTTCCGCTCGGCCGCTCGGATATCCGCTCAGCTTGAGCATGCTTTTCTTTTGCTCCACGAGTTTGGCGGCCCTTATCTCGACAGAGCGTCGAGTTCCTCCTGAAAGCGTCACGGTGCTGTCGTCCAGCCTCGTCCATTGTCTCTGCTCGGATGCAGGAGCGTTCCCACAGACGGCGCCAATTTGATCCTGTCCGAACCAGAAGTCAACAGACGCTGGGCACGTGACGCTCCAAGGCTCGCTGATGTAGGTCTCCAACTAGTGTCGAGATGCTCCGGCTATCCTGCACAGAAGTCGAGCCGGGAAGGGGATTCCCAGCGACGACCCTCCGACGCTCAAGTCAGGTAAATCACGATGAACAAGGTGGCTCCAGAAGTCTCAGAGTACATACCAGAATCCTCTGTCGATGAAACCTGAGGTTCTTTATATAGAGCTGTGAAAGGTTTGGGCACGCGTACCAAGGTGCATAAGTGTCCCCTGTCCTATCCTAGGTATGCGGCTGTCAGAAAGTTTACCTGACCCATATCGCTACAGTCAAAGCATGCCCTCGATGGGACAGCAGAATCCCCTGTCACAAGATTTGGAGCATGACACACACGTGAAACCTACAGGTTGTTGGAGAAAGAAATCCTCTGGCCATTTCCTTTGCTCCAAACTTGTAGTCCGAGCGGAAAGATACCTAAACATCCGACCGGACATCCGCAGTGGTTTACTTGTGCTTTGTGGAGACTAACAAACAGGGGTGCTTTATGACTGTGATCGGTCAAAAGGTCAGCTCGGTCCATGACCTTTTTAACTGAGCGTCGGAACCCCGATTTGACAGGGTGCCTACCAACTATAAGTGCAAACCGGCCGGACCCTTCCGGGTACTCGATTCCATCGGCCGGCCGGCAGTCCAGTCGGACCGGCCATCTATGGCCGTCCGTCCGATCGGACCACACTATCCTCTGGGTGGGCGGCTGTTCCGGTGACTTCCACTTGGCGTTGACTTTGCCAGAGAAGGGGGGGCCCGCTCTTACTACCGGATCAATTCCCGTGACCTGGATCCAACGGTGGAGGCCGCCCGGCCTCCACCCTATAAAATCTTCGTTTTTTCCTCCGTCGCCTCACTCCTTCTTTCGCGTGCCCCCGATTATTCTTCGCGTTCTAGAGCTCCGGCGATCGTGTTTTCCTGCTTCCGTCGATCCCCAGTGTTCTTCCCTCGATCCTCCTTTTTCCCGTAAGATTCTCCTCTTTTCTTTCTCGTTTCCGGTGCTTTCTTTGCATTTCTTTCTCCAGTTTTCGCTTCCAGGGTACTCTTTTCGCTTGCTGCCGTCTTTCTTCTACCTTTCTGCCTTTTTGATTTCTCCCGCTCGGATCATGGCTAGTTCTTCTCATCCGGAAGACCAGTCCCTCGGCCCATGGTACACTACCATGCAGTCCCGATTCGACCAGCGTGACTTTGATGTTCTGACAGACAATTTTGAAATCCCCGATGATTTTGAACTTCTTTTGGTCGGTCCCTCCGCTCGGCCACACAGGTCGCCGCGCGGAGCTTTCTGTGTCTTCCGCGACCAGTTTACTGCTGGTCTGCGTTTCCCTGTACATCCTTTCATTATAGATGTTTGTAACTTTTTCGGTGTTCCGCTCGGCAGTCTAGTACCCAACACTTTTCGCCTTCTCTGCGGGGTTGTTGTTTTGTTCAAAATCCACAACATCCCCCTCCGACCGGACGTCTTTTTTTATTTCTATTACCCCAAGCAGTCCGAGCCGGGCACCTTCATGTTCCAAGCTCGGCCCGGCCTAGTTTTCTTCAACAAATTGCCTTCTTCCAATAAACATTGGAAGGAGTATTTTTTCTATATTTGTATGCCCGATCAGGCCAATTTCCGGACCAAGTGGCAGGTCGACCTACCCTCCACTCCTGAGCTGAAGAAATTCAAGACCCGACCGGACTACCTCCATGCTGCAAATATGCTAGCCGGTCTACGGCTCGACATCAATAAGCTTCTTCACGAAGGAGTGATGTACATCTTCGGTCTGAGTCCCATACGGACTCCTCTTCCGACCGGCTTCGGTAAGAATTTTACTTGGGCGTTTGCTTTGATTGCTAACTGATTTTTCTCCTTTCCTTTGCAGCGGACATCATCATGGAGTCGGTAATGGCCGGCATTCTGAAGAGAAAGGCGGCGGCGCTCGAAGTCGCAACAAAGGAGATGGAGGCGCTCGGCATCCAGCCGGTCGGCTCGCACGAAGAAGAGAGCGGGACACATGCTGGGGAGTCGGCCGCTTAGGCTTCTCTCCCTGAGCCAGCGGCTGGGGCAACCCTCACCCAAGAGCCCTTCGCTCGGGGTGACGGCTCAGCTCCAGAAGAAGAGCAGCCTCACCCGAAAAGGCGCCGAGTGGAGACTCCCGTCCGCTCAGCCACGTCTGCTGTTCAACCTTCCGCCCGAGCCACTGCAAGTGCTAGTGGAAAGGCTCCGGAGATCGAAGCCATTTCGTCCGATCGGACTCCTTTGGAATGGGACGAGCCGGCGGCCCCTATTGAAGCTGTTCCAGTCAGCTCCCTTCCGCCCGCTCCTCAACCAACCCAGCGTTCGACCATTCGATCTCAGTTTTCGGCGCCAGCTTCTGATCCTCTTCCGACCGCCGGTCGGATGACCCCAGGTCATGGCCGCACGATACGAGTCACTCTTCATCTCCCGACTGAAGAGCTGCTACCAGAGGCCGACCAACCGACAGCGCCCGAGCATACCATCACTCTGAAGGGTCCATTAGCTGAGATGTGGGCCGACGCTCGGGCACGCGTCGCTCTGATCCCCCTCCGAAATTTGGCCAATAGCCATATGCAGCAGGCCACGGGGGTAAGTTTATTTTCTCCCAAGCTTTGTATGCATTCCTTCCGATCGGCCAATAACAGCCTCTTCTTTTGTCAGAGATGGGTGGAGGAGATTGCTGTCTCCAACCGCCTGGCCTTGGTAGATGAAGAACTGAGACAACTGAAGGCGGCAGTTGGTCTGTCCAACCCTCAAGGCCCTTCATATGCCGAGCTGCAAAAGGAGCTGAAGAAAGCTCAAGATCTGTTGGCGGCCGAGCAGAAGAAGACGGCCGATCAGGCCCACGCCTTGGCCGAGTCCGAGCGACAGGTCAAGTTGCTCGACACAAAAATAACCCTGGCCACCACTCGAAAAAATACGGCCATCTCCGATCTGGAGAAAAAGAATGTGGAGGCTCGGGGCCTAGAGCAGAAGGTAAAGGGGCTGATGGACCAGCTCGATGGCGAGAAAGCAGGCCGCTCGGCTGACGCACTGAAGCATATAGACGAGCTGAAAACTCTTCAGGAGTCCCTCGAAGCGTCTCAATTGGCCTTCAAAGAATACCAAGAGGCCGAGCCGAGTCGGGTAGCTACCCTAAGACAAAGCTACATCCGCTCACCCGAATTCTCGGAGAAAGTCTGCGAGCGGATGTACACAACCTTCGACTTGGCTATGACCGCCACCACTACGTATCTGAAGTCTAAGGGTCTTCTTCCGGACTCTACTACTATTTCGGCCGGCGATCAAGTGGTGCTCCTGAACAACATTCCCAAGGACCTTTACGATTATATTGAGTAGGCGTTTTCATATGTAATTAGGTTGCTCAGCCAAAAATGATCCTTTTTTGTACTTAAGCCACTCGGCTTAAAGTTTTATTCTTAATGCAATGCTTTCCTTTCGCGTACTTCGCCCCTTTGGCTAGCTAATATATGTGTTGTCCGCCCATCTATTATCACACCTCTAGCATCCGAAAGGGATTTTTACGAAGTATTTGGCGTGACCCTTCCGCTAGGCTAAATATGTAATATTTCACTTTGATAGCAGAGATCGCTCGCTCTATGTTGATGAAGTACTCTTGGGTTCTGAGCCAAGCGGAACGTAGAGACGGTCGAATGATATTGACGGCGAGTTTCTTGGATACTTGCAGTCCTTTTTATTGGCCTCATCCGCTCGGAGGGTTTATAGACGCCAGCTCGTCTTTCGATTTTTAACGTCGGAGCTCGACGGTGTTCCGCTCGGATGATTTATAGACGCCGGCTCGTCTCTCGATATTTAACGTCGGAGCTCGACGGTCTTCCGCTCGGATGATTTATAGACGCCGGCTCGTCTCTCGATATTTAACGTCGGAGCTCGACAGTCTTCCGCTCGGAGGGTTTATAGACGCCGGCTCGTCTCTCGATTTTTAACGTCGGAGCTCGATGGTCTTCCGCTCAGATGATTTATAGACGCCGG
This sequence comes from Zingiber officinale, assembly GCF_018446385.1. Lineage (NCBI taxonomy): Eukaryota > Viridiplantae > Streptophyta > Magnoliopsida > Zingiberales > Zingiberaceae > Zingiber > Zingiber officinale. The sequence goes on from NC_056000.1 coordinate 43,223,330, forward strand.
CTCGTCTCTCGATATTTAACGTCGGAGCTCGACGGTCTTCCGCTCGGATGATTTATAGACGCCGGCTCGTCTCTCGATATTTAACGTCGGAGCTCGATGGTCTTCCGCTCGGATGATTTATAGACGCTCGCTCGTCTCTCGATTTTTAACGTCGGAGCTCGACGGTCTTCCGCTCGGATGATTTATAGACGTCGGCCCGTCTCTCGATATTTAACGTCGGAGCTCGACGGTCTTCCGCTCGGATGATTTATAGACGCCGGCTCGTCTCTCGATATTTAACGTCGGAGCTCGACGGTCTTCCGCTCGGATGGTTTATAGACGCCGGCTCATCTCTCGATTTTTAACGTCGGAGCTCGACGGTCTTCCGCTCGGATGATTTATAGACGTCGGCTCGTCTCTCGATTTTTAACGTCGGAGCTCGACGGTCTTCCGCTCGGATGATTTATAGACGCTGGCTCGTCTCTCGATATTTAACGTCGGAGCTCGACGGTCTTTAAGGCTAATTTGAACACCGTCGTTCGGCGAAGCTATTTATCATCCTTTTTATCATTTTTGCTGCCTGCATTACAAGTACATAGGCGATCAAAATATACACAAAAACGAATTACATCAGTGCACCTTTCACCCAGCTCGATAAGGTTGGAGATGATTCGCACTCCACGGTCGGTCCAGCTGTCGCCCGTCTTTATCCTCTAAATAATAAGCGCCCGAGCGGAGCTTTTCGATGATTTTGAAGGGGCCTGCCCAAGGAGCCTCCAGTTTGCCGACGTCGCCGACCGGCTTTACTTTCTTCCAGACCAGGTCGCCTACCTGGAATGATCTGGGGATTACGCGCCGATTGTAGTTTTGCTTCATACGTTGCCGGTACGCCATCAGCCGGACGGACGCCTTGGCTCGCTCCTTGTCGACCAAATCCAGCTCCATGTTCCTTCGCTCGGCGTTGCCATCATTATAATTCTGGACCCGGACGGACTCAACGCCGACTTCGACAGGAATCACCGCTTCGCCGCTGTACACCAGATGGAAAGGCATGACGCCCGTTCCTTCCTTTGGGGACGTGCAGATGGCCCATAAGACGCCGGGCACTTCATCCACCCAGCTTCCTCCCGAATGGTCGAGCCAAGCACAGAATACGAAGAATTTCCCGATTGGCTACTTCGGCTTGACCATTGCTTTGAGGATATGCCACGGACGTGAAGTGTTGCTCGATGCCATAGCTTCTGCACCAATCTTCGAGCAACTTGTTGGAACCCCGAGGTGTTTTGATGTGATTAAACAAGTTAAGTTAGGTCCTGCGTTGTTTAACCCTTGTGTCTAAGTGTGTAGGAACTTAGGAACACAGGAAGTCGAGCGGAAGACGCGGCTAGCGAGAAGGACGGCACGGGAGAGAGCCGACGGGCTCGGTGCGTCCGAAGGTAAGGTGTCCGCGGAAGAGTACACCGGTGGACGAGAAGAACGTGCGCGGCGTTCGAGGGAAGGGAAGGTTGCTCGAGGAGAAGGGCGGAACATGGGTTCGGTGAGCCCTATTCGGATGGCCGAGATCACCCAAGCTAGTGGAGCCGAAACAAGACCCGGACCGAGACGAGCTGAACCGGAAGAGCGATCAGACGGAAAAAGTCAACCGAGTTGACTTTTGGGGTCCGGGCGCCCGGAATGAGTTTTTGACCATCGTCAAATTGACGCTGGGGATAAAGTTTTATCCCCCTAGGGCGCCCGGAACCCTTCCAGGCGCCCCAACCGAGGTTATAAATATAGCCTTGGTCCAGAAGCAAATCAATAAATCAGAACGACGAACTTGTAATCAACTTCTGTGTGCTTTACTTTTCTTCTTGTACATTCAACGCTGTAAGAGGCTACTCCGCCCAGAGGAGAATCAGATAGTGCGCTTACATTCCTTGGATTAGCAATCCCCTGATTGCAAACCAAGTAAAACTCTGGTGTCTGTTTTTCTTTACTTAGTCTCTTTTATTTATTTATTACAAGTGTTCATTATATAGTTGAAATCCGAGAAAGGTTCGTGTTTTAATTTGTAGGGCAATTCACCCCTCCCCTCTTGCCGGCCTCCAAAGGGACCAACAAGTGGTATCAGAGCAAGGCGCGCTTCAAGAGGACTAACCGCCGATCGAAGCAACAAGATGGCCGGACCAAGCATCGTTCCACCAAAATTCGAGGGGAACTTCGCAGACTGGAAGCGTCGTATGGAGGTATTTCTAAAAACAGATTTTGAAATTCGGTTTATTATGAAATATGGTTTTGTAGCTCCAATAGATAAAGATGGAAAAGAAAAAGAAGAGAGCGATTGGACAAAGAAGGAGCAGAATGAGTCGGTAGCAAACAGCCGTGCGGAACATCACCTGCTGAGCGTGTTACCGCCTCAAGAGGTCAACCGCAAAAGAACTTTGGGAGAAGTTCTTGGAACTCCACGAAGGCACGTCCGAAGCAAAGCTCGCTAGAAGGGACATCCTCCACAACAAACTGATGAACATCCATCTGGAGAAAGGTGAGAAAGTAGCCAGTCTACATGCAAAGGTAAAAGAACTAGTTACTGGTCTCGAAAACCTTGGTGAAAAGGTGACAAACCGGGACACTATACGCTACGCACTCAACGCGTTTCCAAGAACTCCGGAGTGGACATCAATCGTCGATGCTTACTACATCTCAAAAGACTTGGAGGTAAGTACTTTAGAAGAGTTGTTTTCTACACTTGAATTACACGAAACTAGATATGCAGAGATATCAAAGGACACAACCCAGACTATGGCGCTAAACGCAACAAATAAGGATGAACCCGAGTCAGACTCCGAAGACGATCAAGAAGCGTACATGGTAAGAAACTTTAAAAAGTTTTTTAGATCTAATAAATTTAAAATGCAGAATAACAAGAATCAAAAAGGTAGAAGAAAGGTACGGTGCTACCAGTGTCAGAAGGAGGGACACCTAAGGGAAGACTGCCCAGAACTCAAGAAGGTCAAAATGAAGACACCTAAGAAACACAACCTAAAAGCAACTTGGGATGACACTTCTTCATCTGAATCAGAAGCTCAAGAATATGCGGGGATTGCACTGATGGCAAGTCATGAAGGACAAAGTACATCAGAACCCAGCATCGATGAAGGGGGAGCGACCTCAGATGAAGGCAGCGAAACAGGGGGAGATTCAAGCTTCAAGTCTGATATGGTAAGTGAGGTATGCCTCTTACCCCCTAATCAACTTTATTCTGGCATTAAGGCAATGACTAAATCCATGTATAAATTAGAAAATGAAAATATCAAATTAAAAAATGAAATTTTGGAAACAAAAAGAATTTTAGCAAAATCATGTCTTATAGAGGATTTTGATAAATTGAAAATTAAAAATGAAAAACTAAAAGAAGAAATAGAAAGATTGAAAAAATATAAAAGTTCAAATATTTCTACTTTTTATAGAGGTTTAAATTGGTACTATAGATTTCATCAAAGTCAAATTAGAAATATATCAAAAATCTATGTACCTAGGAAATACTTGGTTAACCCTGTAGGTAGGAACCTCTACTGGGTTCCAAAAACTTGTTTAATTTAAAATTAGACTTAGCATTTTCAGCAAGGAAATTAAACGACTAATTTCATTATGAGGCTTTGTCTAAGGAAGTGGTTGTTGCTCTAATAACCAAGAAGGCCTAGTGCCTCGCCACGACCTGGAAGTCAAGTATCGAAATGAAAAGTTTAATTGACTAACTGAAAAAGCATTAATTTAATTTACCTAATGCTTTAAAAGAGTTATTCAATTTGTGTTAGAAAATATTTAAAAATAATAATAATAATAATAATAATTTTTTTTTTAACTTAGAAATTTTTCTATGAATATTGTCTTAGATATTTTCCTTTGAAAATTGCCTTAGAAATCTTTTATGAAATTAGATAAAAGATGTTCTGAATATTGACTTAGAATTTTTTTCTCTTTTGAAACATTGCCTTAGAAATTAATATTAATTGCCTTAGAAAGTTTTATGAAAATTCACTTAAATTTTTTTTACTTGCTTAAAGAACCCCTATTTTTAATGTGATCAAAGGGGGAGAAGAATGTTAAGTCTAGGGGGAGGTATATAAACTTTTTTATGAAATATCTTTGGACTTAATTACAAAGAAATTGTTTTTATTGCATCTGTTTTTCCCTAGCTTAACTTGGGTTGCTCACATCAAAAAGGGGGAGATTGTTGGAACCCCGAGGTGTTTTGATGTGATCAAACAAGTTAAGTTAGGTCCTGTTAGTTTTTTAACCCTGTGTCTAAGTGTGCAGGAACTTAGGAACACAGGAAGTCGAGCGGAAGACTCGGCTAGCGAGAAGGACGACACGGGAGAGAGCCGACGGGCTCGGTGCGTCCGAGGGACGAGGTGTCCGCGAAGAGTACACGGTGGACGAGAAGAACGTCGCGGCGTTCGAGGGACGAGAAACCGGAAGGAAGGCTGCTCGAGGAGAAGGCCGGAACATGGGTTCGGTGAGCCCTATTCCGGATGGCCGAGATCACCCAAGCTAGTGGAGCCGGAACACAAGGAAGCGGCCGAGCGAACTGAGCGACCAGACGAAAAAGTCAACCGAGTTGGCGTTTGGGCGAACGGAACCATCAGGCGCCTGAATGAGGTTTGACGAGATCAAGTCCTCGATCTGAACGTTGGGGGATAAAGTTTTATCCCCCCAGGGCGCCCGGAACCCTTCCAGGCGCCCCGACCAAGGCTATAAATATAGCCTTGGTCCAGAAGCAAATCAATAAATCAGAACGACGAACTTGTAATCAACTTCTGTGTGCTTTACTTTTCTTCTTGTACGTTCAACGCTGTAAGATGCTACTCCGCCCAGAGGAGAATCAGATAGTGCGCTTACATTCCTTGGATTAGCAATCCCCTGATTGCAAATCAAGTAAAACTCTGGTGTCTGTTTTTCTTTACTTAGTCTCTTTTATTTATTTATTACAAGTGTTCATTATATAGTTGAAATCCGAGAAAGGTTCGTGTTTTAATTTGTAGGGCAATTCACCCCTCCCCTCTTGCCGGCCTCCAAAGGGACCAACACAACTTTCCTGTGAATTGCCGACCGTTGTCTGAAACAAGCCGACGGGGATGCCGAACCGGCAGATGATATGTTGCGAGATAAATTTCTTGACCATCTGCTCGGTAATCTTGGCTAGCGGCTCGGCCTCCACCCACTTAGAAAAATAATCAACCGCCACCAATAAAAATTTCCTCTATCCGGTCGCCATAGGAAACGGACCCACAATATCCGTTCCCCATTGGTCGAACGGACAAGACACAGTAGCTGCCTTCATTTCTTCCGCCGGTCGGTGAGAGAAATTATGATACCTTTGGCAAGAAAGGCATGTCGCGACGATCCGAGCGGCGTCTGCTTATAAAGTTAGCCAGAAGTATCCGGCCAGCAGGATTTTCTTAGCCAGCGATCGTCCGCCCGGATACCCACCGCAGGATCCTTGATGCACTTCTTGGAGGATGTACGCCGCGTCTTCCGAGCTTACGCATTTCAATAGTGGGCGAGAGAAAGCCTTCTTGTATAGTTGGTCTCCAATGAGCGTGAACCGACCGGCTCTCCTCCTTAGTAGCTGAGCTTCATCCCGATCGGACGGTGTAGCACCCGAGCGAAGGAACTCCATGATGGGTGTCCGCCAGTCGCTCGGAAACGAGAGGCCCTCCATCCGGTCGACGTGAGCCACCAGCAAAACTTGTTCAATTGGCTGCTAGATGGCGACCGACGTTATTGAGCTTGCGAGTTTGGCTAACTCATCGGCCGCTTGGTTCTCCGCTCGGGGTATCTTCTGGATAATAACCTCTCTGAAGTCGGCCTTGAGTTTCTCGAAGGCTTGAGCGTAAAGCTTGAGCCGAGCGTTGTTGATTTCAAAGGAGCCTGAGAGTTGTTGAGCGGCCAATTGGGAGTCTGAATGTAGCGTCACCCGTCCGGCCCCTACATGCCGGGCAGCCTGTAAGCCGGCTATAAGGGCTTCATACTCTGCTTCATTATTCGTAGCTCTATAATCAAGCTAGACGGATAGATGCATCTTTTCTTCTTAGGGAGACAGCAACAATACACCAATACCGCTCCCGAGCCGAGTGGTCGATCCGTCCACAAATATCTTCCACATGGCTTCGGGTTCTGGCCTTTGTACTTCGGTGACAAAATCCGCCAAGGACTGCACCTTTATCGCCGACCGGGGTTGGTATTGGATGTCGAATTCGCTCAACTCCGTCGTCCATTTAATGAGCCGTCCAGACGCTTCGGGATTCAACAGCACTCTTCCCAATGGGCTATTCGTCCGGACGATGATAGTATGAGCCAAGAAATAAGGACGGAGGCGCCGAGCGGCGAGGACCAAAGCGAAAGCTAGTTTCTCGAGTCCAGTGTAGCGAGATTCAGCATCTTTTAAAATATGGCTCAGAAAATATACAGGCTCTTCTCCGCTCGCCCTTACTAGTGCCGAGCCGACGGCTTGCTCGGTTGAAGATAAGTAGATACAAAGTGGCTCACCCATAGTTGGCTTGGCTAGTACCGGAAGAGAATTCAAATACGTCTTCAAATCTTCGCACGCCCGATCGCATTCTTCATCCCAGTGAAACTTGGTAGCCTTGCACAAGATTTTGAAAAATGGGAGACTCCGATCGGCGGTCTTCGAGATGAATCTAGACAATGCTGTTATCCGACCGATCAAGCGCTGCACTTCCCTCAGATTTCTTGGAGGCGGCATATCTTGTAAGGCTTTCACCTTGCTGGGATTTGCTTCGATACCCTGCTCGGTCACTATGTAACCCAGGAAACGCCCTCCTTTTGCTCCGAACAGACACTTCTGGGATTTAGTTTAACTCCATACCTTCTTAGCGTTCGGAAAGTTTCCTCCAAGTCTTCCAAGAGATCGGCCGCTCGGACGGACTTGATGAGAATGTCGTCCACGTATACTTCCAGATTTCGCCCGATCTGCTCTTTGAACACTTTGTTCATCAATCGCTGATAAGTAGCTCCCGCGTTCTTTAGTCCGAACGGCATCACATTATAGCAATAGGTGCCGTCGGCTGTAACGAAGCTGACTTTTTCTTGGTCTTCTCTGGCGAGCGGCACTTGATGATAGCCTTGGTAAGTGTCGAGCATACATATTAGCTCGCAGCCAGCTGTGGAGTCCACCAGTTGATCGATCCGAGGCAGAGGATAAAAGTCTTTCGGGCAAGCTTTGTTGAGATCCCGAAAATCTATGCACACTCTCCACTTGTTGCCCGGCTTGGAGACTAATACTACGTTCGCCAGCCAGCTCGGGAACTGAACCTCGCGTATATGGCCGGCCTCCAAAAGCTTCTCAACTTCCGCCCGGATGATGGCATTCTGTTTGGCGCTGAAATCCCTTTTTCTCTGCTTTACCGGCCGAGCGTCCGTTCGGACATGTAGCTCGTGTTGCGCTATACTTGGTGAAATTCCGGGCAGCTCATGCGTCGCCCAAACGAAAACATCATGGTTTCTCTGGAGGCATTGGATCACTTCCTCCTTCTGGCTCGCCTCCAGATCGGACGCGATGAATGTCGTGGCCTCCGATCGGGTCGGGTGAATTTGCACTTCCTCTTTTTCTTCATAAATCAAAGAGGGTGGCTTTTCAGTGATAGCGTTCACCTCGATCCGGGGCGTCTTTCGAGCGGCATTGGCTTCTGCTCGGACCATCTCGACGTAACATCGCCGAGCCGCCAGTTGATCCCCTCGTACTTCTCCCACTTTGTCCTCGACGGGGAACTTGATCTTCTGGTGGAAGGTGAAAACGGCCGCTCGAAATTCACTGAGAGCTGGTCGCCCCAATATGACGTTGTATGCCGACGGAGAATCCACCACGACGAAGTTCGCAGTACGCGTCCTTCTGAGCGGCTCCTCTCCCAGCGATATGGCCAACCGGATTTGTCCGACCGGCTGAACTTCATTGCCCGTAAATGCGTAAAGGGGGGTTGTCATGGGTAGCAGCTCGGCTTGATCAATTTGCAGTTGATCGAATGCCTTTTTGAATATGATATTGACCGAGCTTCCTGTGTCAATAAAAACGTGGTGAATAGTGTAATTGGCTATTACCGCTTTGATGAGAAGAGCGTCGTCGTGGGGAACTTCAACCCCTTCCAAGTCCCTGGGCCCAACCACTCGGGTCCGCCGCCTGCCTCGGCCGCACGATCAGATGGATCTGGAGCTACGACGCCGCCTTCCTTGCTCTTGGAATCTCCTCCGGACCACCGCCTATGATGTTGATCTCGCCGGAAGTATTACTTATTTTCTTCTTCCGAGGCTCGGGGCCGTTTTCTAGACATCCGGAGATTCTCCCGCCTCGGAGAGCGGTGCCGAGTCGGGTGTCTGCTCCTGTCAGCTCGCGTCCGATCGGCTTCATGAGTTCTCTGTCGCTGTCGGATGATGGCGATCGATGACCGCCACTCCGGAACGGGGAGCGATAAAGGAAGACTTCGACAATCCCTTGTGTTGTGCGTGTCCGTCCGTGGAAGGAGCAGAACATTGGGGTCCATTTCTTCTTTGGCTTGGGCCGCAAGATCTACCTCTTACACGGGACCCAGCATGGGGAGCGGATTGCTTCCCTCGGTCCTCCGGGTGGTGATGAACAGCAGGCGACTTTCGCTCGGCAGAGGAGCCCGCCGTTAGAGTTTCTTTCGGGCCGCTGGGCTTCCTCCACGCTGATGTATTCGGGTGTAGCATGTGGTCGAGTCTCGGGCGGCTTCCGAATGAGTGATCGGAAGAAATCCCCATCCACGAGGCCTTGTGTGAAGGCATTCATCATGGTCTCCGAGGTGGCCGTTGGAATATCCATGGCCACTCTGTTGAACCGCTGGATGTAGGCTTGGAGCGATTCGCGGGCTTCCTGTTTGATGACAAACAGGCTGACACTAGTCTTCTGATAGCGCCGACTGCTCGCAAAGTGGTGGAGGAAAGCCGTTCGGAAGTCTTTGAAACTTGAGATAGATCCGTCCGGCAGTCTCCGAAACCACCGTTGAGCCGATCCAGAGAGGGTGGTGAGGAAAACCCGACACTTCACCCCATCTGTGTATTGATGCAGGGTCGCCGTGTTATCAAACTTACCCAAATGATCATCCGGGTCGGTGGTTCCATTGTATTCACCGATCGTCGGAGGCACATAGTGCTTGGGCAGAGGGTCTCATAGAATAGCCTCTGAAAATTGGCGGTTGATCTGCTCGGGCGATGCGTCCGCTCGGGGGGCTTTCCCTTTTTTGTCGTCTCGTCTTGTCATTTCATCCGAAGAAGATCCCCGATCTCGATTAGTTGCTGCGGCTTCAGGAGTGCGGAATAGGGCCCGATGGAATGCAACGGTGGCTGGGGGTGCTTCCGCTCGGCCACCAGATGCTGATGTTGCTTGCTGCTCAGGCCGCTCGGCTGGTGCCTTCTGTTTTTGTTCCACAAGCTTGGCGACCCTCAACTTGATCAGAGCGTCGAGTTCCTCCGTGGAAAGCGTCACCGTGTGCTGTCGTCCAGCTTCGTCCATTGCTTCCGTTCGAATGCAGGAGCGTTCCCACAGACAACGCCAAATTGATCCTGTCCGAAAGCTGAATCAACGGACGCTGGGCACATGGCGCTCCCCGAGTCGCTGACGTGGATCTCCGACCGGTCGTACGGTCCTCCGGCGAACCTGCAAGGAAGTCGGGCCGGGAAGGGGTTCCCGGCGACGACCCTCCGACGCTCAAGTCAGGCAAAGCTCAACAAGAAAGTGGCTCCAAGAATCGTAGAATGCGTACCTCCGGTGAAGGATGACGACCTTTATATAGGGCTGTGGAGAAGCGGGTGCACACATACTGAGGTGTACACGTGTCCTCAGCCCATACCCCAGTAAAGGCCTGTTAGTGAGCTTACCTGACCCCATACTGCTACAGTCCAAGCACGTCTTCGATGGGACAGCGGAACCCCCTGTCATAAGGTTTGGAGTATGGCCTAGTCCTAGAGCATGACAGCTGTCAGAAGATGTTCCTTGTCCTTCTCTCCCTACTCCATGCCGGGGCGTCCGGCCGGCCGACACTCACATCACGTCCGGCCCTCCATATGCACTAGTATGCTTGGGAGATCCTCGATAATGTGATATGTGGGGACTGTTCGCAGTATGCTACCTTATGTCTTCGACCGAGCGTGCCATCCGCTCGGCCCTATGATCCTGTTCAGCGAGCGTCGGAACCCCGACTCCCGCCCGGGCACCTTTTGCCATCATTTAGACACCGGTGGGCCGTCTGGGCGGTTGACCCACCCTTATCCGGTCGGCCACCTGCCCTTTGACTTCCATGTGGCGTTGACTTCCCAGAACGGGGGTCCCCTGTTCTTACCGCCGGATCACATGCATTCAAGGTTTTCCAAATAGTCCTATCCATTGAACTTAATACAAAACCTTAGTCTAACTGGTTAGAATCCATAAAAGACAGCTTCGATTAGTTCCACTTAACCAAATGCACTGGATCGAAACCATATCTTCCTAGATATACATAGACTAAGCTTCCGTAACGTACTATCATCCAAAACTTCAACAGTATCATAGGTCAAGTTAAACTGTTGTCCATTTTTATTTTAATCCTAATTACCCCGCCGTGTAGGTTAGTTTTGGTTATCCTATCGGGTAAATTATTTTGGAGGTACCAACTAGTTTGGAGCCTCTCCTAAATTATTGATTTTCTTTTTAAGATTTTTGTATATTTTAATTTAATCTGTAAGTTTTTAATTTTGAATTAATTAGATGGGGCAAATTGTCTTTCTTTAAATGAGTGTATTTAATGTTTAAATTTTCATTCAATTTTAATTTTATTAAGTTAATTGAATTATCTTTCTTTAATAGCTTATTTTTAATCTTTAAGTTTTTATTAATTTTTAAATTTGAATTAATTAAATTATTTGAATTATATTTTTTTAAAGGTTTATCTTTTAGCCTTTTAGTAATTGTTAATTTTGAATTTTCTAGATTATCTTGGTTTAATATGTTATCTTTAACATTTAATTTTAAGTTTGTTAAATTTAGTTTTGATTCTATGTGTTTGATTTTATCCTTATATCTTCTTTGCCATTTAAGTTAATATGATTAGTTAAATTTATTATGTTAGTCTTACCTTTGTTAATTAAATTATCTTGGTTTTGGATAGCATCTTCTAGACTGATTTTATCTAGATTATTAAATTATTTATTAAATTATTTATTGATTTTATCTAAATCCATTCTCTCATTTTTAACTTTTAAATTCGAATTTAGTTTAATGTTTGACTTACTTATGTCTAAATGTTCACTTAATTTTAAATTTTCTGAATTGACTAAATTATTTGAATTAATTTGGTCATTATTCTGTTTGACCAAGTCAAGGTTGATGCCAAATTGATCAGAGTCTTGATTGACTTGATCAGAATCTAGATTATTTTGTGATTTTGAATTTAAATCATATAGATCTAGATTATCATTCACCATACTTGGGATAAGTTCAAACTTATCTAAATCATCATACAAATTATTTAAACTACTACTTATAGGGGTATTTTGGTAAATTGTACTAATCTTAAGCGCATCCCTTAATTCAGTAGGCTTTTGAATTGGATTTGAATCGAGTCCAGAGTTGATTTTGACTTGATCATCTACCTCCAACGACTCCTCGTGAAGCTTGGTCAAACAGGTCCAAAACTCGTGGGCATTCTTGATTTTTCCTATCCTGCAATTAACTTTGTTAGGTAATAAATCTGAAACTAACTTTATTACCTTTTGGTTTGCTTCTGAGTTTTGTGTTGATCTTCTCAGTGCCAAGCCACTATCAAAGTCGTTCATGAAGATGAAGCTTTTTATCTGCATCCTTCATAAATTGAATTCATGCCTCTCGTATATCTCATATGGAGGTGGTTCGTCGACGCTCCGTTCTTCTAGAAGAGACATTAGTCTTGCACACAAGGAAACAAAAGAAAGAACCCAAGACTTGGTCTTGGATTAGCAGGGCTGGAGGAAAAGAAATATGCGAAAAAAAAGATAATAAATTTTTTAATAATAAAATATTAAAAATATTTTTTAAAAAATATTATTACAAATTTTTGAAAATGCGATATTTCGCTAATACCGACCAATGGTGAAAAGATGAAAATGAAGTTTTCAAAAACGGTTTTTGGAGGGAAAACGGTTTTAAACCTAGACGATATCTATTTTACTTTTAAAATGAACCTCCCTTGCTTGATTGATTGTTGCACCAAATCAGAGCGGTACCTGTTCTGATACCACTTGTTGGATCGATGAGTTCGTAGAGGGGGGTGAATAGTGATTAAAAAAAATGTAGAGCGCACAACAAAAAGTTAAAGACAAAAAAGTAAAGCAACGCTAACAGAAGTCATTTTTACTTGGTTCGGAGCCTGTGTCGACTCCTACTCCAAGGCCCACACACAAGGGTACTTTCGATGAGCAATCCACTAGCAATTCAAAATGAATGTTACAGAAGAAGTACAAGAATTACTTAGCAAGGAAAAATCGACAATAAGAAAAACAAACAAACTAGCGATAGTCGGAGAATCTTTGCAGCGTCGCAGGAGCATAAGAGAGCAGATTGCGAGTTGTTTCATTGTTGTGTTGACCTTTAGCCTTCACCCTCCTTATATAGGAGGTTTGGGGTGCTCGGATCCCTTCGGGCGCCCTGAATATGACGTAGCCGACCCAACCAGGATGCTCTACGAGGCGAAGTGACGCTTGGGGATAAATTCACCTCCGGGCGCCTGGACCCTGGTTTTCCAACAACTTCTTTCCTGCAAGAAAATGTTAGTCCGGAGGCAAACATACGATATATATATCCTACAAAACAAAGTGTTAGCACAATTTAAAATTAACAAGTAGAGTATTAGTTAGATTCTGTCTCCTCGAGACCTGAATCTAGTCACGATCTCGACTTAGATATCCGAAATGGATCTAAGTCGGATCGACGTCTAATGTTCCCTTCTCGGGAATGCGTCCTCACAATCACTCCCCTCAGTGACTTACCTTTACTTACCTGCCAGACGTCTGGTCAGCCCTTCGACCCGTCTGGGTTTCGTGCCAGCTATCCGGTCAGCTCGTCGACCTAGCTGGACTTCGTGCCAAACGTTCGGTCAGCCTGTCGACCCGTTTGGACTTCGTGCCAGACATCAGGTCAGCCCGTCGACCTGTCTGGGCTTCTCCTGCACACTCGGTCAGAGTGTTAGATAACAACAAAACTAACTTAACGTATTTTGTCATTCATCAAAACTTGAGTTAGGCCGTTAGTGCTAACCGCACCAACAGAACCGTCTTGATCTCAACTTGAAAACCTTCTCAATTTCTTCAGTTGGATCAGCAACCTAGGGTTTGTTCCTTTCTAGAAGACGACCTCACAATCACTCCTTCAGTTTCATACCTCAACTTACTTGCCAAACATTTGTCTTTTAGACTTGTTTAGACTTTCTCTGCTCAGTTTCTGATCCCTGATCCACTAAGGCTTTTCCTGTAATATTACATTAGCCAATAACAATAATAGTAATACAGAACCATATGGTAAAACTGAACTTAGAATTACCGAGATCTGCTAGTCTGGTCTACAACCTTGCTTGGAGTTCACTCCTCCAAGACTTTCTGTTACCTAAGGTTACCTCCTCCTAGGATTTTCTCCGTCTGACTTCACTCACCAAAACATAAGGTTACCTCCTCCTAGGTTTTTCTCCACCTAGCTTCACTCACCAAGACTCAGCATTGGATCGACCCACCAAGGATTCGATATCGGGTCCTCCAGACCTATCGAATCCACCTGGTTTCCACGATCTACCAAGATTTTCCTTGTTTGGTCTAACTAGGACTTCCCTTGCATAACCGTAGTTAAGACTAGTTACTCGGTTGACTTCTCACCCTTGTTTAGCCGCGACTAGGGCTTTCCTTAATCAATCTCATTTAGACATATTTATCGGGCATTAAACGTTAGAGGTCGATTGCACCAACAGTTTCCACAGTGTTGTCTTCCCTTTCGTCTTCATTCGATTTGGCCAAGCCCGTCGTGGTTCACCTGACAGAAGCTCAAATCGATGGAGAAAGATCAACCCTCCATTACTTCCGTTCAATTCCATCAAAGGGGTTCTTCGGTGGAAGATTTCCTTACTATTGTCGACGAAGCAAGCTGTCCACCGGCTCTTAGCTACTGTCCACCGGCTCTAGGAGTTTCAGATTCGGGTTCTTCATGTAACGACAAAGAGTAGTCGGATTGGAGTTGATTGTGGAAAAGGGAGATTGGTTAACTATGATTTATTTGTTGTTCTTGTTTTATTTTGTAGTTAAGTTCTTATGCGTGTTTGATTGTTTCCTGTTTAGTTGTTAGCTTATTTTCATGTTTGATCTATATGTTATTTCCTTATGATGCATGTTAGACTATTTAGTTTTGGTACTTTGTTTAGTTTCATTATACATGATTGTTAATTTTGTCTCATAGTGTGATAATATGGTGCAAGTTTATCAATTATGTATAATTAGGTTTTGTTTATTGTTGTTTAGGTTTGTTTAGTTCACTCGTATAATTTAGTTATAAGTCTTGCAATTTTATTTGTTTTTGTATCATGCCTATTAATAGATGTTCTTGTGTCATAAAGCAGCAATGCGGTGCGAGTTTATCTTCGATAGTTAGGTAGGATTTTAGTTCCATTTCTCGCATGTTATTTTTGTTTATAGCATTATCCATAGTGTAGAGTGACACTGAGCTAGGGGTTCATTGTTTCTTATTAGTTAGGATTTCATTTATTGCATTAAGTTTAGAGAACAAAACGCCCAACAAAAACCCTGCTAGTTTGATTTGATATGAAAACAAACGTCCAGCTATTAGTTCTACGAGAGAGATAATCCGGTCCTCTATTTTATTATTGTACTAACTTCGTTTTGTAGGTTAGCCTTTGTTTTTTTAGACTAACACATTTTACAGGATGAAAGGAGTTAAAATTAACTCAAGCATCAGGTGAACAGCGACCTAAGGCGGCTCCTGTTCGAGTGGAGGCGCCTCAGATGTTTTGGTCGAAGTCCCCGCGTGGAAGGGCACGGAGGTGCCTCCCATGCGAATGGAGGTGCCTTGAAGCTTAGTGCTGGAGAGCTTTGAAGACGCCCTCAAGAAGATAATATCCGTAGGTTGCAAATTTTATCGATTCCGAAGATAAGAGGTACAAGTTGCTTTTGGAGGCATCTCGAATGAAGCTGGAGGCACCTTCAACCGTCTATATAAGTCCTGTTGGAGCAACCTTCATTACAAATCTTCTCTATGAACTACAAAGAGTTTTTTGCTATTATGAACACATTCGACTGCTACTGTGCTACTGCTCTGCGACTTCCAGCTGTTGCCAGTAGATCGACACCAACTCTTGAGCGCTTACGAATTCTCTTCTTGCGATTTGGTAACTAAACTAATTATTGTATTTATTTTTTACTTGAAAAAAGAGAGTCTAGGCTGTTACACTTCCATTTCTTCAATATCTTGTATTTGATCCCTTCTTCTAACGGTTCCGGAAGATATGTATAGTGAATTGTCCATCGATAGATCCAATGGATCGTGTGTCTTGGAGTAGGAGTCACTGATTGTTTCGAATCAAATAACTTCTCGAGTTCTTGTTTGTGTTTTTGTTTCTGTGTTGTGTTATTCCGCTGCCTTCTCGTTCTCAAAGTTGAAAAAGATTGATTTTTTAAAAGATACATGCTTCACCTCCTCTCACGTGTGCAGAAATTCTATACAAGCTATTGTAATAGACTCCACCCTTATAGGAAATTAATTTAATATTATATTAGATCTTAGTAAAAAAAAACTAAGAAAGGTGTGTTTCCTAATGTAGTCGGTTCAAGGTATTTATAAAAATTTATCCGCTTCCAATATTGCTAATCTTAAGATATGAGACTAAAGAGAATCTGAGAAAATTATTATGAGAAAAATTTGTAATAATATGCCTATGAAAATTACAAATAATTTTTAAAATGATTTTGTGAAAAAAATTAACATAATTTAATTTTAAAATTTATCAAATTAATCAAGAGTTGGTTAGTAAGGTCCATATTCTTCATAAAATCGTAAGAAATTCATTTCATTGCTCAACGTTTAATTTTATATAACCTAACAAATTTTATTATTTTTTTATTAAATTTATTTTAATTTTTTATTAAGATTAGGATTATAATTTTTAACCAAATTTATAAATAACACACACTTAAATACTGTTTTAGCAATTTGGTTAATTTTAAAATTATGTTTTTTTTATAAAATATAATTATTTTTTAAAATTAAGTTATAATATAAAAAACCATTAATATTTTTAAAATATTTTTTATATAAATATGTTATATATATATATATATATACAATTTATGTGATATCAATTATAAATTGATTTCTCTATTAAAATATATTTTAAATTGAATCAATTAAATTGTATGATATAAACCCTACCCTTTCTCCAGCTCCAGCGAGTTCCGACCTACCGCGCTAGCGTGTCGCCGCCGTCGCCCTCAGCTCCTCTCGAATTGGTCGGTGGCATCGCATCTCCGTTCAGCTCCCAAAACTACGTCTCGAGGAGATTATCGAGTACTCAGCCCTCGTCGGTGCTCCTTTTCCATCGTCACGCAAGCAAGCCGTCGTTTTTTTTCTTCGAAGAGCACTGCCCGCGAATCCTTCGAGCCCGCGAGTGCCATCCTTCTTCAGTTATTTCCTCGTTTACGGGTTGCTACCTCTATCCCCACAGGTTTGATTACATTTAGTCACCGCAAACAACTCGATCAGTAACCTGTTCTTATGGCCGTAATGTTTTAAGAGTCATTAGAATGTAGCATTTTGATTTTATGTTTATTATGAACTTGATTTTGTAGTGAAATTATGTTTCTGTGAATCGGTCACTATTTACATGTTCTTGAAGTTCATGACATGGTAAATACGTGGACTCGTAACATTAGTCATCTGCTTAGAAGTTACAAGGAGTATTGCTCTTGCTTGGCCCATTATTATTATTATTATTATTATTTTGCTCGATTAATAGTTAGCTACATTTTCCACAAATAACTATAGTCTAACTTCCCTTGCTGAGTTGCTGTTAGCATTAAATTTGTTCAGGGTCAAAATTTAATCTTTTTATATTTATTCTTTTTGTTTAAATTTATAGTTTTGCTGTTACAAATTGTACACTTCTTTTTGTTATAGGATAGTTTGATTGATTATTAGGATATGGTTGAATATTTGCTTTTGACTGTCACTGAAGGATAAGGGTGGACATTGAAACAGAAATAAAAAAATGAATTGGAACCAAAATAAATAAAATATATAAATTTGATTTTAACAACCTTTAAGTTGATGCAATATGATATACCATTTGATAAGTTTTTTCATATTAAACATAAAATCTATCATTTTTTTTTTTACATTTTCAATTGAAATTTAGACCAAATTTATTGTCTCAGTTTGTTTTCAAATGTTCTATTAATTACTCAATTTGGTCTGAAATTTCAAATAAACCAGTATATTGAATCAATGCAAACTCTTACCAACTGAACTCTCTTTTTTATTAGAAGCAACCAGTATCAAATATTATATGAAGCCATTGATATATGTTATCACTTTTATTTCCCAGAAACCATATGTAATATAGAATTCTAAAAATAATAGAAGAAAAATATTAATTCTGATCTGTAATAAATTTTCTTGTACAAGTTTCAATTTCCTTGAACCTTATATCTTTATCCTATTTATTGCTATGTTTCTCATCTTAACTGTGGTTCACTATTCTTTTGTATTTGTTGAAGTATTTAGCTAGTAATATGTTAGTGTTTAGTACTTTTGACGGCTGATGGTTCTCTTACTTTTTTTACTTCAATGGATCTAACCCTGACTTCATAACAGGACTACGAAGACTCTCCTGCTCCCATCATTTATCCATCTCTATTGAGTTCCTTGAAGAAACCTATCTTCAGAGATGCAGCACGATGATTTGATATGGCAGGTTATCAAGAACAACCACTGCAGCTATATGTGCAAGTATACTCTCCTTGTTTCTTTCTCTATTAAGGCTACTAGTTCAGTCAAGTGTTCTAAATAAATCCCCCAAGTCCTAAATTGTTGTTGCCTTTGGCCATTGTTATAGGATCACAACAGGGTCGTTCTGCAGAAATGTATATAATGTCACTGGCATCTGTAATCGTAGCTCCTGCCCTCTTGCGAACAGTCGATATGCTACTATTCGTGATCATGATGGTATGGAACTAGATCATGATATTATTTTGTGACGTCCGATAATTGATTCTACACTCGTGTTCAATTTTCATATTCTTGCCATGAATGACAGTAACTAAAAACACTTAAACATAACATGTACACTAGTAATTCTGGCAGGGAACAATTTCTCAGAATATAGTTTATTTGAAGAATTTTATTTTTAATAAACTTGCATTGACAATGTTAATAATTGGTGAATAACATGTGATTGAATTTTATTTTATGAATTCTTATCAAATAGAGTATGTAATTTTGGTTTGTGGTGAGTTTTGTGTTTCTTGGGGTTGATTATAATTCAATGGGTCTTATTTCATCTGTGAACATTGGTCACTCTGACTACCTAATTATATTATCATAGTATGGTCAAATAAAAAAGATAGCTCAATAAGTATGTAGACATATAGGTTACCAATACAGTTCTTTCGGTCATTGTGCAATTATTGCCAGGAGAGATTACTTCATTACATAGCGTTACTACCTTAGATGTTGTACCAGTGGACTATCTCTATGAAAATTTCTGCAGTTATCTATGACGTTTTTGACCATTGCTTGTTACAAAAGATTGCAAAATGTTTTGTTGGAAGGCGTGGCAGGGAGTCAACAGCAATCTAGCCCCTAACAGGTCAAGCTAAAAGATCAAACGAAATGCACGTTATAAATGTGGAAATGTAACAAGAATGAGCCTCAAAGCATGTGGAGGAAACAGAAATGTTTGGGCAAGGGAAATGGATTGCATATATACTGAATTGGAAAAATGAATATCATGATAATGAGGATTGCAAGCTCCAACAAAGAAAATCATTTTTTGTTGTTTTGGTACTTTGGGATGGAAGTTTTTTATATTGTTCCTTTCTTTCAAATTTTCTGATTCTTTATATTCCAACTTATCTTCTGCAGGAGTTTTTTACTTGTATATGAAAACAATTGAAAGAGCACATAAACCAAATGAACTGTGGGAGAGAGTTAAACTTCCGAGAAACTATGAGAAGGCTATAGAAACTATTGATAAACATTTGGTACTTGCTACTCTCGCTGATTAATTATTTTGAATTATATCTTTCAAATGTTAAATGCTTTTAGCTTTGATTTTTGTCAGGAGTTCTGGCCTAAATTACTCATACACAAAATAAAACAACGATTAACCAAAATGACTCAATGTCGAATACGCATGAGAAAACTTGAACTGAAAGTGAGGTATGCAGTAATTTTAGTTAGTGCCTAGAAAGAAGTATTGTTATCATATTCAATTGTGTACAGCGTCTTTGTCATCATCATCTTTATGCCATTTGCTCTTGGGAAATGACTTAACTTGCAATCATATGCTATTTACCTCAGGGAAAAGATAATGACCGTACCCAGAAAGGAGAAGAAAAGAGAAGCTAGGAGGGAGGAGAAAGCAGAAAAGGCTGCAGTTCTCGATAAGGTTATTTTCATTGCTTGTATTACTCTTCATCCTGTGTATACATTCAGTTTAGTGTAACTGGTTATTTTTGTGGCAGAGCATTGAGACCGAACTGCTAGAGCGTTTGAAGAAAGGTGTTTATGGTGATATATACAACTACCCTGTCGAGGCATATAATAATATATTGGAAATGGAAGGTCTCCAGCCAACTGCAGTTGAAGAAGAAGAAGAAGAAGTAATGTTGTGACCCATTCTAAGTCATATACTTTTCTCAATTGGTATTGGTAGATAATTCAATTTGTTCTTATTTTAAAGGAGGCAGAAATAGAGTACGTTGAAGGCTATGATGGACTTGAAGAGGAAGAGGACATGGAAGATTTTGATGGTTTCATGAATGATGAAGGCTTGATGGGCAATGATGAGGGTAAAAATTTCTTGACCGATTCCTTTTGTTCTTCATATTTTTAGATTGACGTAACAAATTAAAAAACCAGCAATATGTGAATTCCTTGATGACTAGCTTTACCGAATTCCAGCATTGGTAGTTTGCTCAGCTTGATTGTGAACTTCCTCAGTAATAAACTAATTTTGGTGCAGGTGGAATGTATGAGGATGATGAAGAAACCGATCCATTAGAACAGCAAATTGCCAAGAAACTAAGACCATCATATGGATCTAAATCGCAAAAGACAGACAGTCATTATTCTGGCAAAAAGCCAAACAGAAAGGGTCGGGTAATCATCGAGGTATGCATCGTCTTCTTAATCAATTGGCCCTGCAAAAAATTCGTTAACATGTGATTGTTGATAACTAGCATCTCAGCATCACTCATCTTCTTCAGTCCTGCTTGTAACAGCTATTGGAAGTTTTTTCATTTTTCTTGTCTATGGAAACTAACCTCTCGCCTGGCACTCTCTCTCTCTCTCTCTCTCTACCATCTTTTGCCTTTTCCCTCCGGTCCATTTTTTTCTTTCTTGTTTCCAATTTAGGCAAACGTTACAAAAGGCTCCACTTGTTGAGTATCTAAGCGTCTATTCTATTTCTAATAACTTCCATTGAGGCCTCATGAAATAAGTAATTCTGAGATTATCTACTAAACTTTGATCAAACTTGACTGTAAAAAAATCATGCACAATGTGTTTGCTCAAAACGTTTTTGTAGGGTCAGCTCAGTATTTTTTCAGGGCTCCTCAGTAAAGAAATTTTGAAAATGGGGTTCTAGTTAGGTGCTTTGGTACAACAGAAGCCTTATTTGCTCCTTTACTCTATTTTTTTAGCTTTCTTTTTTCAAATTACTGTCTCTTTTATCAATCAATCAACTGTTCTCTACTTTTCACTCATCAATAATGCTTATATTCTATTGCTTTGTTTTTTTCCCTTCGCATTGGAACCTTTAAGGTTTATGCAGCCATATGAAATCACTCAGATCATTGTGTTGACATCTATTGGTAGATAACTTTTGCAGAGTTTGAATTGTTGTTCTAACAAGCTATTGAATATAATGGACTATTAAGGAAACCAATTCGCTATGCTAATACACGGCCGTCACAGTGATCTCATGAGTCTATTCCTTTCTTCTTTCGCATTATTCTCATAAACATTGCAAAATTTTTGGAAAATACCTGCATGCTTCGTTTGGACTGCAGGTCGAGGAGGAAGGAGAGCCGAAGCAAAAGGCACTTTAGTTAAATTGATTTTTGACATCTACTTCAGTAAAGTCACCCGGCCATTTTCAAAGAAGATTAGATCATAATTTGGGACCGACATCGAGACCGTGCTATTGATGAACGTCTAGTTTATTTTTACTCATAAGTCGTGTGCTATTGAGACCTCATGTTTCTTTCAGTCTCTAGTGGTAACATCGAACCAGACCTCTGTGCTTCATTGTGACCCCATTCGAAGAGGTTGGTTTACACTTTGCCTGGTTTTGATCAGTAAGCAACATATTTTCCTGTTTTTTATCATTGGGGTCCTCATAACTCATAAATTTACAATTTTAATTTTCTGCAGTTGTCTTTAAAATGCTATTAAGTTGTGCAAGTGACAGCTAACAAGTTTGGTAGATCATGAATCCTCATGGTTTGGTAGATCTTAAAAATTGCACCCTTTTTTTTTTTTCCCCATTTTTTAAGATTTTTTTTTCAACTTATTATGTAAAATCTCATTCAATTTGAATTAAATTGTTCATCTAGCTACATCATTATCGTATTTCTATTTCCTTTTTTTATGGTGTAAATTGTACCATTTCTATAATGATCCTGTCCGAGCGCTGAGTCGACAGACGCTGGGGACGTGGCACGCTCCGCTGTCTCCGATGAACCTGCAAAGAAGTCGAGCCGGGAGGGGTTTCCCGGCGACGGCCCTCCGACGCTCAAGTCAGGCAACGAGAGAGGCAGCGTAATGAGACTACAGTAGAGATGTGCGCATACTTTCGTCGACGTCTGGGGGTCCTTATATAGGGCCCCGGGGAAACGTAGGCACGTTTCTCGATGCGTACGCGCTTTCCCAAACTTACCTTAACGAGCTTGTGTCAGAAAAGTACCTTTGGCGCCATTCCGCAATCGTCCGAGCATATCCCGGATGTGACGGTGGAAGCTTCCACCGTATGATCCTGTGTACGGCTCGACCGTCAACTCTGCTGGTTGTCGGCGGCAGGTGTCTCGAGGATGATGTTATCCCCTGTCTCCTTTGTCCTCTTGTATCCCTTGTCTGTTCCAGGGCCGAGCGGGTAGGCCGCTCGGCAAGTATATTACTCCTGTCGCCGGTTATAGTCATCGGTCCGATCGGGATACCTCCCGGCCGTATGCTCGGATGATATTGCCCTACCTCTGTTGCCTGGTGCTCGGCCGAACGGACATTCCGTTCGACCTTGAAACCTTTTTGCCTTGGAGCATTGGAAACCCGACCTTTAGTCGGGTTGTCTTTCATTCGGTTCGGGTCATGTCCGGTCGATCGACATGCGATGCTCGACTCGGTAGGCCTGCTTCCTCCGATCGGCCTATCTCCGTGTTGACTCTCCTGACCTTTGACCTCCACGTGTCGTTGACCTTCCGCTAACGAGTGTCCCCCGTCCTTATCACCGGATCACATGCCTCCCCTTCAAGTCTAGTTGAAGGAGGTGCTAAGTCCGACTGACTGGACTGCCAGTCGGCGTGAATGAAACCGCCCTGCCACTCTGGAATGTTCCTCCCCTGGCCACTCGGCTCCTTCCGAGCGCTGGGTTGACGGTCAATGCTGACGCCCTTCGGATCTCCTCGGGATTCGTGCAAATCCTCTCCATTAAGACCGAGCACGCGCGCTGCGCGCCGTAATGACGCTCATTAAATGCGCCTTTATGGCATGATGCCACGTGGCGCCTTTGCTGGCGTCATCGTACGGCTCGGCGGTGTGTCCAATGGGACATCGGCGGTGTGTCCGATGGGATATCGGCGGTTTGAAATGAACGACCCGATGGGGGCCTCGGTTCCTGTGACCTGCATTGGACGGTCGAGGTCGATCGGGCCCGACCTTATAAAGCCGTCACCTCCTTCCTCCGCCGCATTTCTACCTCCGCGTTCCTCCGTCTCTCTTCGGTGCTTCAGCTTTCCGGCGACCCCGCTTCTCCGTTTTCCAACGATTCTCCGCCGCCTTCCTTCGATCCCCAGCTTCTTCGTAAGGTTCCTCCTCTTCTCCTTTCTAGTTTCCTCGTCTTCTTTGTCGAGTTCCCGTCTTCTAGTCATTGTTTCTCCCATCTTCTGCTTGCCGTGTGTCTTTTTCCATTCTCTCGGTTTTTGCTTTTTTTTGCCCGATCGGATAATGGCCAGTTCATCCCGACCGGTAGACCCCGCTTTAGGTCCTTGGTATACGACCATGGAATCTCGCTTCGATCGACGTGACGTCGAGGCTCTGTTTGACGGTTTTGACATTCCATCTGACTTTGAACTTATTCTACCTTCACCAGCCGCTCGGCCTCACAAACCGTCGAGCGGAGCCATATGTTTTTTCCGCGACCAATTCACAGCCGGTCTGCGGTTCCCTCTTCACCTCTTCTTCGCCGATGTTTGTAACTTCTTTGGTCTTTCGCTCGCCCAACTAGTTCCCAACACTTTCCGCCTTTTGTGTGGAGTGGTTGTACTGTTCAAGATACACCGCATCCCTCTCCGACCGGAAGTTTTTTACTACTTTTATTATCCTAAGCAATCCGAGCTGGGCACCTATCTATTCCAAGCTCGGCCCGGTCTGGTCTTTTTTGATAAACTCCTCTCCTCCAATAAACACTGGAAGGAGTACTACTTTTATTTGCGTCTCCCCGAGCGGGCTTCCTTTTGGACCAAATGACAGGTCAGACCGCCCACTTCTCCTGAGTTAAAAAGATTCAAAACCCGACCGAACTATCTCGATGCCACGAACATGCTTGCCGGTCTGAAGCTCGATATCAACAAGCTTCTGCCTGAAGGCGTGTTGTACATATTCGGCCTGAGTCCGAGTCGCACTCTACTTCCGAGCAGCTTTGGTAAGGATTTCACTTGCACATGTACTTTGAGTGCTAACTGATTTTCTTCTTTTTCTTTGGCAGCAAATATCGTCATGGAGTCCGTGATGCAAGGGATTTTGAAGAGGAAAGCCGAGGCGCTCGAGGCGGCCGCCGCCAAAGAGATGGAGCGATTGGGCATCACTCCGGCCGGCTCTCACGAGAGTGAGAGCGACACACATGCAGAAGAGTCGGCCGCTCAGGCCTCCCCCGTGGAGGTGACGGGAGGCAATACATCGAATAGGGAGCCAGCTATGCAAGAAGAAGGCTCCGGTCAGGAAGACGAGCAGCCACTCAGACAAAAGAGACGCCGGACGGAGATGCCGCTGCGATCGGCTACTTCCGCTGTTCGTGTATCCGAGCGAGCGGGATCCGATTCTCGCGGTAAAACTCCAATGGTGGAGGCAGTATCCTCCGATCGGACTCCGTCTCAGTTGAATCTGCCCGCCATCCCTATTGAGGTTGTGCCAGTCAGCGCTCTTCCGCCTGCCCCTCGTCAGGTCCAGCGCTCGGCTATTTTGTCCAAGTTCTCCGTCCCGGCCTCTGCTCCCTCCGCATCTGCTCACACGTCTCCTGGCCAGAGTCGCACCATTAGGGTCACCCTGCATCTTCCCACCGAGGAGCTCTTGCCCGAGTCCGATCGGCCAACCGCGCCTGAGCATATGATCACTATGAAGGGGCCCCTCGCCGAGATGTGGGCCGACGCTCGGGCACGTGTCGCGATGATTCCGCTCGGTAACCTGGCCAACAGTCATATGCAGCATGCCACTGGGGTAAGTGTGTTTTCTTTGAAGTCCTCTACGCACTTTCTCCGATCGCCTATTAATAATCTTGTTTATGTCATAGGTGGGTGGAGGATATCGCTATCTCCAATCGTCTGGCCATGGTGGACGCGGAGCTAAAGAGGCTAAAGAGCTCGGGCGGTGCGCCCTCCCAGGGTCCCTCATACGCCGAGCTGCAGAAAGAGCTCAAGAAGACCCAAGACTTGTTGGAGGCTGAGCGAAAGAAGACGGCCGATCAAGCTTATACTCTGGCCGAGCTCGAGCGACAGGTCAAGACACTTGACCGGAAAATAAGCCTAGCCACCGATCAGAAAAATACGGCCATCACCGATCTGGAGAAGAAAAACGTCGAGGCCCGGGGCCTGGAGCAACGGGTCAAAGAGCTGATAGAACAGCTGGACGGCGAGAAGGCGAGTCACTCGGGCGAAGTGCTCAAACATAAGGACGAACTGAAGAAATTGCAGGAGGCTCTCGAAGCTTCCCAAGCCACCTTCAAGGAGTACCAGGAGGTTGAATCGAGCCGGTTCATCGTGCTGAGGCAAAACTACATCCGCTCAGACGAGTTCGCTGAGAAGGTCTGCAATCGGATGGCTGAGGCCTTTGAACTGACCATCACTGCCACGTCGGATTACTTGAAGGCCAAGGGTCTCCTCCCAACTTCAGCGGAAATTCCCGCCCGGGAACATGCGGCGCTTCTTGCAACCATTCCGAAGCATATCTTTAATTATTTTGAGTGAATGTGCTTTCAGGAGTGCTTCCGATCGGCGTGTCTTTCACGTGGCATCTGTAACCTTTAAACGCTAATTTTAAATGAATGCCTACTCTTGGTGCGTTATTCTCTTATCTCGCGTTCTCTTTGACTACGCCGACAGGTTACTAGACCTTTTTCTCGCAGGGAATTTTTTAAATTCCTTGCTTTGCCGATCGATCAAACGCCCATCCATCTTGTCTGGGATTTCTATGAGCTTTTCGCTCTTAAGTGCTTTTCTTTGTTTTGCCGATCGACCAAACGACTATCCACCGCACTGTGGATATCTATAAGTTTGTGTTTTCCTTTACCGCGCTTGACGGTCTTCAAGTCGGGGGGTTTATAGTCGCTGGTCCGACTCTAGAGTTTAACGTCGCCGCTCGACGGTCTTCAAGCCGGGGATTTATAGTCGCCGGTTCGACTCTAGAGTTTAACGTCGCCGCTCGACGGTCTTCAAGTCGAGGGGTTTATAGTCGCCGGTCCGACTCTAGATTTTAACGTCGTCGATCGACGGTCTTCAAGCCGGGGGGTTTATAGTCGCCGGTCCGACTCTAGAGTTTAACGTCGTCGCTCGACGGTCTTCAAGCTGGGGGGGGTTTATAGTCGTCGGTCCGACTCTAGAGTTTAACGTCGCCGCTCGACGGTCTTCAAGCCGGGGGGTTTATAGTCGCTGGTCCGACTCTAGGGTTTAACGTCGCCGCTCGATGGTCTTCAAGCCGGGGGGGGTTTATAGTCGCCGGTCCGACTCTAGAGTTTAACGTCGCCGCTCGACGGTCTTCAAGCCGGGGGGTTTATAGTCGCCGCTCGGCATTATCTTCGTCGTAGTTCTAGATCCGGGCGGACTCTACGCCGACTTCGACTGGGACGACCGCCTCGCCTCCATACACCAGATGGAAAGGTGTTACTCCCGTTCCCTCTTTAGGGGTCGTGCGGATGACCCATAAGACTCCTGGCAGCTCGTCCACCCAGCTTCCTCCCATGTGGTCGAACCGAGCCCGAAGAATTCGGAGTATCTCCCGGTTGGCTACTTCGGCTTGACCATTGCTTTGGGGATACGCCACCGACGTGAAGTGCTGCTCAATGTCATATCCCTTGCACCATTCCTCAAGCTGATTTCCGACGAACTGTCGCCCGTTGTCCGACACGAGCCGGCGCAGAATGCTGAACTGACAGATGATGTTTTGCCAGATGAATTTTTTTACCATATGCTCGGTTATCTTGGCCAATGGCTCAGCTTCTACCCACTTGGAGAAGTAATCTACCGCCACCAATAGAAACTTCCTTTGTCCGGTCGCTATAGGAAAGAGTCCTATGATGTCCATGCCCCACTGGTCGAATGGGCAAGACACGGTGGACGCTTTCATTTCCTCCGTCGGCTTATGCGAGAAATTATGGTACTTGTGACAGGCATGTAGCGTTGGCCAGAAGTATCCGGCCAGCAGGATCTTCCTAGCCAGAGATCTGCCGCCCGGATGACCTCCGCAAGATCCTTGGTGTACCTCCTGAAGAATGTACTCTGCGTCTTCTGAGCGGACGCACTTTAGCAGCGGTCGGGAGAAAACCTTTTTGTAAAGATGATCTCCGAGGAGAGTGAACCGGCCGGTCCTTCTCCTTAGTAGCTGAGCTTCATCCTGATCGGATGGTGAGGCCCATGAGCGCAGAAACTCCATGATGGTTGTTCTCCAATCGCTTGGGAATGTGAGGATTTTCATCCGGTCTATATGCGCTACCAAGTATACTTGCTCGATTGGCTGTTGGATGACGATCGACGATATCGAGCTTGCGAGCTTGGCTAATTCATTTGCCGCTTGGTTCTCCGCTCGGGGTATCTTCTGGACCACTTCCTCGGTGAAGCCAGTTTTGAGTTTCTCAAAGGCCTCTGCGTACAATCTGAGTCTTGCATTGTTTATCTCAAAAGCGCCCGTGAGTTGCTGAGCGGCAAGCTGGGAATCCGAGTGGATCACGACCCAATTGGCTCCAACATGTCGTGCGGCTTGCAATCCGGTTATGAGGGCTTCGTATTCCGCCTCGTTATTGGTTGCCCGATAATCTAGCCGGACGGATAAATGCATCCGCTCTCCCTGAGGCGACAGTAGCATGATCCCAATTCCGCTTCCGAGCCGAGTGGACGATCCGTCCACATATATTTTCCATGTAGCTTCGGGCTCAGGATTTTGTACTTCGGTCACGAAATCTGCCAAGGACTGTGCTTTGATCGCCGAGCGGGGTTGATATTGGATGTCGAATTCGCTAAGCTCCGTTGTCCACTTGATGAGCCGTTCGGATGCTTTAGGGTTTAGAAGTACCCTTGCGAGTGAGCTATTTGTCATCACAATAATGGTGCGCGCCAAAAAGTAAAGGCGCAACCTCCGAGCGGCGAGTGCCAAGGCGAAAGCCAACTTCTCAAGACCGGTGTAGTGAGACTTAGCATCTTTTAAGATATGGCTTAAAAAGTACACTGACTGTTCCTCACTGCTCGGCCTTACTAATGCTGAGCCCACAGCATGCTCAGTTAAAGATAAATAAATGCGGAGCGGCTCACCTTCGGCTGGTTTCGCCAACACGGGTAAGGAATTCAGATAAGTCTTTAATTCCTCGAATGCCCGATCACACTCCTCGTCCCATTGGAACTTGGTGGCTTTACGGAGGATCTTGAAAAATGGCAAGCTCCGGTCGGCCGTCTTAGAAATGAACCTTGACAGCGCCGTTATCCGACCGGTGAGACGCTGTACCTCTCGGAGATTTCTAGGAGGCGGCATGTCCTGCAATGTCTTTATCTTGCTGGGGTTCGCCTCTATACCCCGCTCGGTCACAATGTAGCCCAGGAAGCGCCCGCCTTTTACCCCGAACAGGCACTTCTGAGGGTTAAGTTTGACGCCATACCTTCTCAACGTTTGAAAGGTCTCCTCAATGTCCGCGTAGAGATCGCCCGCCCGGAAGGACTTGATAAGTATGTCGTCCACGTATACTTCCAAGTTGCGTCCGATCTGTTCCTTGAAGACCTTGTTCATCAGACGCTTGTAGGTGGCTCCCGCGTTCTTCAGCCCGAACGACATTACATTGTAACAGTAGGTGTCGTCCGCCGTGATGAAGCTGACCTTCTCTTGGTCTTTTCGGGCGAGCGGCACTTGATGGTAGTCTTGGTATGCATCTAGCATGCATATCAGCTCGCACCCGGCCGTGGAGTCCACCAGCTGATCGATCCGGGGAAGGGGGTAGAAGTCCTTCGGACACGCCTTGTTCAAGTCCCGGAAGTCGATGCAGACTCTCCACTTGTTGCCCGGCTTGGAAACCAGGACCACATTTGCAAGCCAACTCGGGAATTGTACTTCCCTTATGTGGTCGGCTTCCAGAAGCTTCTCTATCTCCGCCCGGATGATTACATTTTGCTCCGCGCTGAAGTCCCTCTTCCTTTGCTTCACCGGGCGAGCGTCCGACCGGACATGAAGTTTATGTTGCGCTACGCTCGGTGAGACCCCAGGCAGCTCATGGGTCGACCAGGCAAAGACGTCGCAATTTCGCCGCAAGCATTTGATCAACCTCTCCTTCTGCTTCTCCTCCAGATCGGATGCTATGAAGGTAGTGGCCTCCGGTCGGGAAGGGTCAATCTGCACCTCCTCCTTTTCTTCATAAATTAAAGAAGGTGGCTTTTCAGTAATAGCATGTACCTCGACCCGCGGCACTTTCCGAATGGACTTGGCTTCGGCTTGGACCATCTCCACGTAGCATCTTCGAGCGGCCAGCTGGTCTCCCCGCACCTCCCCTACTTAATCTTCCACCGGGAATTTGATCTTTTGGTAGAAGGTAGAGACGACCGCCCGGAACTCGTTGAGAGCCGGTCGCCCCAAGATGACGTTGTAGGCAGAGGGAGCATCAACCACGATGAAGGTGGTGGTCCTTGTCCTTCTGAGCGGCTCCTCGCCCAACGAGATAGCTAGTTGGACTTGGCCGATCGGCAAGACTTCGTTCCCCGTGAATCCGTAGAGGGGGGTCGTCATTGACAGTAGTTCGGCTCGGTTAATTTGTAGTTGGTCGAAGGCCATCTTGAAGATTATGTTGATCGAGCTGCCTGTGTCAATGAAAATGCGGTGAATAGTATAATTAGCTATTACCGCTCGAATGATCAGGGCGTCATCGTGAGAGACTTCAACTTCTTGAAGGTCCCTGGGCCCGAAGCTGATCTCGGGTCCGCTCGCCCTTTCCTGGCTACAGCCGACCGCGTGGATCCTCAGCTGCCTCGCGTGCGCCTTTCTGGCTCTATTAGAATCTCCGCCGGTCGGGCCCCCGGCGATGATATTGATCTCTCCCCGAGATGCGTTGCCCCTATTCTCCTCCTCCCGAGCAGAAGGTCAAGGTCGTTCATTTGACGCTTGGTGGTGGGCTCCGTGCTGCTGACGATGATGCCGCTCGGGGGATCTCCGTTCTATCCTTTGAACGGGGCTCCGTGGTCGATGTTGCCGATCTGGTGAAGGCGATCGGCGGCGGTAACTCCTCGGTGCGGGATGAGCGATGGGGGGTAGGCTCCGGCAGTCGCGGGTATTGTGAGTGGCCGACTGATGGAGTGAACAAAACATCGGGGTCCATACCTTCCCCTTGTGCTTGGGCCGATCAGTGGCGACTTGTTGGACGGCGTGCAGCTGAGTGTGCTGATGAGGACGGGCGGCTTCGGCCCGCGATCCTCTGGGTGGCTGGTGACTGATGGGTTGCTTCCGCTCGGCGGGAGCTGGTTGGTCACTCTGGGCTTCTTTCCTTCTTGCTGCCTGGGCTTCCTCCACATTGATGTATTCGTTGGCTTTATGCAGCATGTGGTCGTAGTCCCGAGGCGACTTCCGGATGAGCGATCGGAAGAAGTCACCGTCCACGAGCCCTTGCGTGAACGCATTCACCATTGTTTCCGAGGTGACCGTTGGAATGTCCATGGCCACCTGGTTGAAGCGCTGAATGTACGCTCGGAGCGGCTCCCTCGCGCCTTGCTTAACGGCAAACAAGCTGACGCTTGTCTTCTGGTGGTGCCTACTACTAGCAAAATGATGGAGGAACGCCATTTGGAATTCCTTGAAACTTGTAATTGAGCCGTCTGGCAGTCTTCGAAACCACTGATGCGCCGATCCCGAAAGCGTTGTGAGGAACACTCGGCATTTCACACCATCTGTGTACTGATGCAGAGTGGCGGTACTGTTGAATTTACCCAGGTGGTCGTCTGGGTCGGTTGTCCCGTTGTACTCCCCGATCGCAGGGGGCACATAATGCCTCGGCAGTGGATCGCGAAGAATGGCATCTGAGAACTGCTGGTTGGTCCGCTCGGGCGACGCGTCCAATCGGGGCGCCTTTCCTTTTCTGACGTCCCGGATGGGTGCCTCGTTTGATGAGGATCCCTTGTCTTGATTGGCTTGCGAAACCTCCGAGGGCGTCTGGAACAGAGCCCGATGAAAAGGTATTGGGGCGGGCGACACACCCATCTGTGTGCCGGGCGGCCCCTTGTTTTGCCTCCATATTGAGAGATGCTCCTGCTGGTCTTCGGGTGGCGCTCGACCCCCCGAAGCTGACATTGCTTGCTGCATTGCCCGCTCAGCCTGAGCTTTCTGCTGCTGCTCCACAATTTTCGCTGCTCGCGCTTGGACGAGTGCTTCGAGCTCTTCAGGAGAGAGCGTTAACAAAAGTTGACGTCCAGCTTCTTCCATCTTCTTGGCTCGGATTCAGGTGCATTCCCACAGACGGCGCCAATTTGATCCTGTCCGAGTGCTGAGTCGACGGACGCTGGGGACGTGGCACGCTCCGCTGTCTCCGACTGGTGGTGTAGCTCTCCGACGAACCTGCAAAGAAGCCGAGCCGGGAGGGGTTTCCCGGCGACGACCCTCCGACGCTCAAGTCAGGCAACGAGAGAGGCAACGTAATGAGGCTATAGTAGAGATGTGTGCATATCTTCGTCGACGTCTGGGGGTCCTTATATAGGGCCCCGGGGAAACGCAGGCACGCTTCCCGATGCGTACACGCTTTCCCAAACTTACCTTAACGAGCCTGTGTCAGAAAAGTACCTCTGGCGCCATTCCGTAATTGTCCGAGCATATCCCGAATGTGACGGTGGAAGCTTCCACCGTATGATCCTGTGTACGGCTCGGCCGCCAACTCTACTGTTTGTCGGCGGCAGGTGTCTCGAGGATGATGTTATTCCCTGTCTCCTTTGTCCTCTTGCGTCCCTTGTCTGTTCCAGGGCCGAGCGGGTAGGCCGCTCGGTAGGCATATTACTCCTGTCGTCGGTTCTAGTCATCGGTCCGACCGGGATACCTCCCGGCCGTATACTCGGATGATATTGCCCTACCTCTATTGCCTGGTGCTCGGCCGAACAGACATTCCGTTCGGCCTTGAAACATTTTTGCCTTGGAGCATCGGAAACCCGATCCTTAGTTGGGTTGTCTTTCATTCGGTTCGGGTCATGTCCGGCCGGTCGCATGTGATGCTCGACTCGGTAGGCCTGCTTCCTCCGGTCGGCCTATCTCCGTGTTGACTCTCCTGACCTTTGACCTCCACATGTCGTTGACCTTCCGCCAACGAGGGTCCCCCGTCCTTATCACCGGATCATATAATATTAAAAATAATAGACAGAAATAAGACCATAGTATAAAATGCATAATTCAATTTTATACTAAACTAGTAAATAAATATATTTAAATTATCCACAAATTTTCCTCATAATTATTAACCCACTAAATATTAATGAGTTACATTGGTTACCCTTCAGATTTATTTATTTTATATATTTAATTCCTAACACATACAAATAAGCTTAATAAATAATTTATTCGTAAAACCTACTCAAATTCAAAAATTGTAATTTAATAATAAAATATAATAAATAAATAAATAAAGTAGTTAAAAAATCGAATTTTTTTAATGGGATGCTGGGGGAGCTGAACAGGCAAGGTACTCTACTTAATTAACTACTCCTTATTTGGTAAAATAGAAGAAATTCTTTATTTGGTAAAATAGAAGAAAAAAATTATAAATAAAAAAATAATAAATGGCACATTTTAAATCTTGAAAATACAGAATTTTTTTAAAAAAGAAAATTAGAGAAATAATTGAAATAGATAAGGTTCAAAGTAGTGGGATACTGGGATGAGATCAGGATTAATGCCATTTTTTATGTTAAATTAAAAAAAATTAAACATTATCTAAAAAAAATGCTAAACAAATTTATCTGTAAAATTTAGAAAAGATCGATTACGATACGAATTGAGTTTTGATTTATAAGGAGTCACAATCTTGTGACTTAATTCACGTAGCGAGAGAGAAATGACATGAAACACTTGAAATAAAAAATCCGCCTAGTGTGATTTACTTCGCCGCCGGGTTGACCTTTTGTTAACGTCAGCTTTTACTGGTTGACTTTTCTGAATCTTTGAGCGATAGTTATAGTTGTTGGTAAAAACTCTGACCCGGATGCTACCCGCTTTCCTAATGGTGAGAATACACTATCTCACGGGACGGGCGGAGAGCTGTTCCTTATCAACCGGGTGTGTTTGATCGTCAATTCACCTTCCGCGCAGGTTCGTCCTTCCGACGGCTTCTCGATACATTTAAGGAAAGAAATGGCCGATCGAGACCGATGGGTTGATTTCCAAATCGAACTCGTCGGAATCGCTCGCGCCTGCTCTCTCTCAATTCATCGTCGTCGATGGGCAAGAGTCGCAGGAAGTTCTTCAGAGGCCTCGGGAAGCTCTTCTGCGGAGCTGGCGGCCACCAAGGTCGCCCTTTTATTCTTCTTCTTCTTCTTCTTCTTTCCCTCTGTAATCTGTATTTTCGATCTTCCGTTGCAAATTGATTCCTCGATTCGCTGTGGCGGTTACAGACGGGAATGACCAAGAGGCCTTGGAGGCGATCACAGCGACGGAGCAGCGGGTGTTCCGGTACGACAAGCTGGCGGCGGCCACTGGCAATTTCAGCTCCAAGCACAAGCTTGGCGAAGGGGGATTCGGCCCTGTTTACAAGGTACTGTTCCTGTAGTCGCTGGAGAAGAAGATGAATTGGGGATTGATTAGGGTTTCGGTTGATGCGGAAACAGGGGCGGCTGGAGGACGGGCGGGAGGTGGCGGTGAAACAGCTGGGGCGGGGCTCGCGGCAAGGCGCGAGGGAGTTCGAGAACGAGGCGCTGCTGCTGTTGCGCGTGCAGCACAAGAACGTGGTGAAACTCCACGGCTACTGCGCCGATGGAGACGACAAGCTCCTCGTCTACGAGTACGTCTCCAACCAGAGCCTCGATAAGTTCCTCTTCTCCAGTAAGCACCACCGCCATTAATCCTCCTCCTCCCTCGCCCTCTTCCATCTGCTTTTCCTCTTCCCTCAGATTTCCTCTTCCGATCTTCGTCAAGATCTGAATTTGATTTTCAAAGGTTCAATCTTTCTCCCTTTAGAATCTTAAAAATGATTTTTTTTTTCTCTTTCGTTCTGTTGGTGATGGATTGAGCAGGAGAAGAGGGGAGGAAGGCGGAGCTGGACTGGGCGCGGCGGTACCAGGTGATCCTTGGGGTGGCGCGGGGGCTGCTCTACCTCCACGAGTCGGCGCACACCACCATCATCCACCGCGACATCAAGGCCAGCAACATCCTGCTCGACGGCCGGTGGACGCCCAAGATCGCCGACTTCGGCATGGCGCGGCTGTACCCGGAGAACCAAACGCACGTCAACACCCGCGTCGCCGGCACCAACGGCTACATGGCCCCCGAGTACGTCATGCACGGCGTCCTCTCCGTCAAGGCCGACGTCTTCAGCTTCGGCGTACTCCTGCTCGAGATCGTCGCTGGTCGCAAGAACACTGCCTTCGCCCCGCTACCAGACCCCGACGCCGGCAATCTCCTCGAATGGGTATACGATACGATCTTTAACTGGTACTTGATGGAATCGCACTCGGTTTTTTTTAACCAAATCGTGTTCGTTTATCAGGCGTGGAAGCTTTATGAAAAGGGGAAGAGCGTGGAGCTGTTGGATCGGGCCCTGTCGCCGGCGATCACCGCCGCCGACGAGGAGCAGGTGGGGATGTGCGTGCAGCTGGGGCTCCTCTGTACGCAGACCGACCCGAAGCATCGCCCCGACATGAAGATCGTCCTCGTTGCACTGTCGAAAAAGCCGGCGACGATGGCGTTGGAGCAGCCGACGAAGCCCGGGATTCCTGAAACCAGGCGCCGGAGGAGATCCCATGGAACCACCACCACTCGGGGATCCACTACTACCCCCGTCGCGGCTGTCTCCGGTGACAAATCTTCCTCCGCTTCCTCCTCCGCCACCATCACAACCACTGCAACCACCACCACCACCACCCACTCGAGCAATTTGCTACACTAATCTTGTCAACATCAATTCAAATGTAGTTATTTAATTATAGCATATTCCTTCGTTTAGTTATAATATATTTTTGTTTAATTATAATTAATTTTTAAATCGGTATAATAAAAGGATTAAGTTAACTTTTGGATGTATATTTAGATATGTATCAAATTCGTAAAGACTATATACTACCTAAAATCATTTTAAATTAAATAATTAATATTTTAGTATTTCAATTGTTTAATGATTCTTGTAATAATGTCAATACAACAAAAGTAAATAATATTTTTTTTGCAATAAATTATATATTGTTTTGATAATAAAAATATTTTGAATTAATTAAAACATTATTGTAGATTTAAACTATTAATCTAAATATATTTGGATCAGGAAACGAGAATCGTGAAAAGCATCGGTATCTCGTTTCCTTTATTTGGCCGAATTGCCGCCAAAAAATTGCTTCACTTGCAAGCTCGCAACCTGCGAAGCGGCGGCGGTGACGGCGACAATGGCGTCCAAACAAGAAGAAGAAGAGAAAGAAGAAGAAGAGAGAGAAGGGGAAGAGTTCGCATCTTCCGATTCCGAGCGAGGCGAGGAAGGATCTGATTACGAAGAGCAAGATGATGAAGAAATCGAACAAGAAGGCGACGAACCCGAGGAGAACCAAGCGTGCTCCTCTGAGTCTCCCTCGTCCGATCAGGATAGGAAGTCCCAGAACGTTGCTGCCCTTTTGAGGTAAACTACCTTTTCTCGGCCTCGCGTTGCCGCTCGTAGCGCAAGTGGTCGGTGGGATTGCGGAATTTAGGGTTTCGATCGTTACTGAAATTGATCATTTCCGGGGGCTTCCGATCTTTGTTGATGAGATTAAAATGCTGTCTTTTACCTCTGTTATTTTGCTCGGATTTGGATGGCTATCAGTAGTTGTATCTCATCGCCATGCCCAAGCTACACTCCACTTTTTACCGTTATTTTTACGGTTCACAGTGTTGTTATTATAAGGATATGCTTTTCTCGTTTGGAAACTTAGTAGAAATGTAAATAAGACGGAGTAGATTGAAATGTAATCAAATGAATGTGCTCCATGTACATAATTTTGGTTAAATATTATGTTAGACATTCATGATAATAAGTGCTGGATTGATGTCATTCTAGCACATCTTTAAGTTCGTATCAACACTAGCATGAGACCACGGGTTTGACAACTCTGGTAAGATAGATGTCAAATCACCCCATGTAGATTGAAACAGGTGCGCCTAGGTTATGGAAATCTACCCCTATCACAAAGCATGACAAAATAAAACGTGGAGAATTGCCTCGCATGCAAATGCACCAAGAATAGGCCACAAGAAATACATTATATGCACTAAATACCTTGTATGCAATCGAGAATTACCCTGACTAACACTGTAATATGGCAAACACAAAGAAGACACAAGAAAAGTCCACAAGTAATAAAACGTGGTTCAATGTGAGCCTAATTTAGAAAGAAAATTTGAATGTTTTAATATGAGAGAAAAAATAGAAAAACAAATTTGGGCAAACCCCCTTATGGAAATCAACGCAAGAACCTTCAATATGTCATTGTAGACATGGAGCTAATCCGAAGGACGTATCTGCTCTTGCCTGCATTCTTACCATAGAACTCATCAAGAGGTGCTTCACAATGCTGTACAATTCATCAGAGGGGCTAAAGAAGAGTGTAATACGATATGGTGGGGCTCATCGATTTGTGTTATATAATCCAAAATTGATATACCAAAGAGAGTTCAACTAAAATATTGAGTTTATCAGTTTGATTTAGGTATGTAAGCTAGGTAAAATTCTCTATTTTGGTTTGAACCTATGCATACCATTCTGAATTAAATCATCTGGTTTTATATATATATATATATCAATTTAGTTTTATTTGTTCTTACTATACTGAATGGTTCCCACCCTAATGTAACCATCCTCAATTAGGCAGAGTGGCAAAATAATAACAGTAATAATGCAGGGAAGTGGGATTCATTCAACTATACAAGTTCGTACATACATTTTAACCTAAGAAATAAAGTCTGCAGATCTTTGACTGTGATACTAGTTGAGGTTATATAAAAGCAAGGTTTTCATTGTTACATGGGATAATAGAAATAACAATTTCTACATATCATAACTGGTAGTTGCTCAGCAGAACATTTAATTAGCCCTGGACATCATTCTCTATCTTGATTTCATGTTTGTGAAATTTGTTTTGTGTTAGCTTACTTAATTTTTCTGATCTTTGCTTTATTTGTCAGAGGAAATCTTCATGTAAGAAGGCAGCCACTTATTCCACGAATTCTCTCTGTCTCTGATGGAGCAGCAGTGGCTAGAAAACCATTTAAGCCACCGTGCTCCAAAAGATACAAGGATCAAAATGATGAACTATCTCGACGGCTTTGGGCTCGTAAAAGGTTTGTTCCATGGGGTTCATCAGCACCAAGGAGACCATTGGTAGCCATTGACTACATTCAGCATCCACCTAGCATTAATAGTGATGATCCTGAAAGAGAAGATCAGCTTCTGCCACCTGGGATAGAGCCTTTAATTTTATGGCAGGCAGATGGAACAGACAAAACAAATGATTTACCTCAAATTGAGGTAGATGCCTTACTTGTTCGCTATCTTCGTCCTCATCAAAGGTATTGTTTTTTTTTTGCTTCTCTTCCAGATGACCATCTTGTCTGTAGATAAATCTTCATGTTTTCTTTTACCATGTGTTAATATGGTTTTGGTCTTTTGGACCTGTTCAGTTGTTTAAATGTAACTATCTCTTTATCTAGTCAAGGTAGGGTATCAATTTAGTTGCTATGAAGTGAGCTGAGAACTTCAGCTGAACCAAATACAAAATGATATTTGGAATCAAGGCCACCTAATGGGTGTGTTTGTAATGCCCTCATATTAATGTGCAACCCCTCATATTTTGTAGGGAAGGAGTTCAATTTATGTTTGAATGTGTGTCTGGGTTATCTGGTTCTGATGGTGTCTCTGGTTGCATTCTGGCCGATGACATGGGGTACATGGCTTTATCTCATCTTTATCAAGAACAATAGTTTTTTTGTTGTTGATTCATGTGGTCTGCATAATCTAAATCTGATGTTTCTAATTACCTCAATTTTTTGTTAAACTTTTCAGTTTGGGTAAGACACTGCAATCAATAACTTTATTGTATACACTCCTTCGTCAAGGCTTTGATGGGAAACCAATGGTTAAGCGTGCAATGATTGTTACTCCCACAAGCCTTGTTAGCAATTGGGAATCAGAGATTGATAAGTGGATTGGACGAAAAATTAGAGTTGTTGCTCTCTGCGAAACTACACGAGCTGATGTTCTATCCGGGATTGAAAGTTTCCTAAACCCTTGCAGTGCTTTTCAGGTTTTTTTTCTCTTTTTTTCTTTGAAAGTTCCATCAAGCCATAAATTATTGATGAGTATCGCAGTTTAAGGGATCAAGTTTATGGTTCTGATGCATGAATGTCTTTCAGGTGCTTATCATATCTTATGAGACATTCAGAATGCATTCGTCAAAGTTTGATAAAAATGGAAGTTGTGATCTTCTTATATGTGATGAAGCTCACAGGCTTAAGAATGATCAGACGCTAACTAATAGAGTATGGGATATTATTATTTTTTGAAAATGATATTCATTTGCTTCTTAACTTCTTTTCCATTATCTTGATTAGGGTTGCTATTCATTAT
Organism: Zingiber officinale; assembly: GCF_018446385.1. Lineage (NCBI taxonomy): Eukaryota > Viridiplantae > Streptophyta > Magnoliopsida > Zingiberales > Zingiberaceae > Zingiber > Zingiber officinale. The sequence continues at coordinate 43,262,047 of NC_056000.1, forward strand.
CTTCATTTTGGCATGCACACTGATATACTCGACTTTTTCTTCACACACAATTTAAACCTCACCTCTTTCTTCTCTGTTACATCTCCTTTATTGAATTAGGCATTGGCTGCTCTTCCTTGTTTAAGGCGTGTCCTATTGTCAGGAACACCAATGCAGGTAGCCTGATTTTTTGTTCTTATAATGCAAGAGTTTTCTATGAGTTTATTATATCTCAACTGTTTTTCTTTCCTGCAGAATGATCTTGAAGAATTTTTTGCCATGGTAAACTTTACAAATCCAGGAATTCTAGGAGATGCTTCATATTTCCGACGATACTATGAGGTGACTTGATGTTTGATACCTTGATAAAGTATTTTCTACATGAATGTTGTGTGTACATTTGGCTATGGTCTGGCAAAAGTATGAAATTTGTGTTTCTTTTTGATGGTTCTAATGGAAAATATCAACTTATAGTTTTGCTTTGCAATAACATGAAACTTTTAGTCAATGAACTTGCCCCTTTAATCATGTGGAAGATGTTAAAAATCACAAAAGATTAAAATCTAAAATCATGAAGCTCAAAATTTAGAATCTTTATCAAACTCTTTTTACACATTAATTTTTGTGAAATATTTTTTTTGTTTAATCTAAAATCCTTGACTTCTGGACATGATTTTTGGTTTGAAAATGGAGCTCACTTTGCAATACCTCAGAATACTAGTTTTATTCAATTTAGTCTGATTTTCCTGGAATTCATTATTTCAGTTCCCATCCAACTTATACTCTATTGGAGAAAATTTATGATTATATTACGGCTTAAATACTGCTTGAAAAAAATCATTCTGAAATATAAATTAATTAAACTCGAATAGAAACCTTGGCGTAATTAATACCTACATATAATTACTTAAGAGATTGATTGAAGGCAATGCTTGACAATAGAAATAAAGAACAGAAAAAAGAAATATCCTGCTATTCCATACTGGCTGATTCCAATCTGGTTTAGTTAATTTGGTTTGTGATGTTTCAAATTTCATAGTTATCCAATCTATCCTTTCTTGTGCTTTATCAATGAACTTATCATACTTAGGTTGCACTTAAAACAGCTATTTACAATCTAATTGAGTATAGTGAAGTCCCATACATTATATAACCTATTGTTGTCATGCAATTTCTAGATTGATTTTCTATGTAAGCAGGAGGCTCTGGATTGCACTTCAATTCAACTTGCTTTGTTCATGTCTGCATTTTTAAAATCTATTTCTATAGTTGATTGATGAATTTTAAGTAATTTCAAGTTCAGCTCATGAGAGCTAGTTCTTGAACAAGTTAATTAATATTCTGTTTAGAGAATTATGTAGCTTTTATCATTGCGTTTGTTTCCTTATTTTCTTGTCCTACTTCAAGGCACCAATAATTTCTGGACGAGAGCCAACAGCAACTCTAGAAGAAAGGAAGTTGGGTATTGAGAGATCAGCAGAACTGAGTGCAAAAGTAAATCAGGTAATTCTTTGGAAAACAGTGCTAATCTTGCATCATGCTGCTGAAAACTTAATTACACTGCACTACAACAAGATGTGGTCATCAAATATATGTACTAATGTACCCTGAGATGCCTGTATAGAGAACATAGAGATGGGGCAATCATGATTGCATATATACCAATTTAAACTCCTAGAAGAAGCTCAAAAATTCTAGACATCATCTATGATATCCTTTTTTTCTTGAAGAGTATATATGTGAGTGGTAGTACAACTATTTATCAGGATATGTGAGTCTAGATGCATGATGTAGTATACCAAATTTCTTGGAGAGTGATAGCAACATGTAGATGCATTTAAATATTTATGAGAGTGAAACTGTTTGCTGTTTAGAAATAAGATGTATTATGACAGTAGCATCAGCAGGGAACGGTGGTTCTCTAATCATGGTATGAACAACCATCTTAGAGATAGTGCCTACACTACAAAATCTCTTTATGAGATTTTACTCATTATATAAAACTAATTTGCATAATTGTTTTTCTTGTTTGTGTCTCTATAATAGCTCCATAAATTTTAAATTTCTACAAAGCATAATAGAACAGTTTCTCAAAACTGGTTTGTGAATACGCACTTTATTGCAAAATTCCTTGTGCTTACTTGTGATCTATTTTGTCATATTTCAGTTTATACTTAGAAGGACAAACACATTGTTGTCAAATCACTTACCACCTAAGGTATGCTGTCTCTTCTTATAACCTTGAAATTTACTTTGCCAAAGATGAGCTTAAAATTCTATCTTAAGATAAGTGATGCTCTTCTTGACAAGGTTTACAACTCTGCACGTTCAGTTATTTTGCTGTTTATAGGACAATGATTGATAATGACACAGAAGCTTTCTGCTGAGATCAAGTGTTGCACATTCTTCTAGATCATACTTTTATGCATACCACAGGCACAATTCCCAACTTATGTATTTGCACTTGTAGTCTTGGACTTAAATATTTGGTAGGATTTTTGTGTATTCCCATTTTCTCTATTAAATGCATAAACACCAGAAGAGCAGTAATCATTAGTTATAAGTACATGCTATCAGCACTAATTAGTTAATATCTGCTATTGGCACTAAGGAGGATTTTTCTTCCGTTTCATGTAGCTAAGCTTCCTTAATAGAGAACAATCACAAATTTGAATAGTAATGTACAACCCAGCATCTTGAAATAAAGTTCCCAGTTTTGCAATATTGGAAGAGAGCCCCACTATATTTGTTGTTAGGGAGAATAGATTTTACGTTTCAATAGAAAAGTTGATAGAGACCATAAGTGGCACTCACATGTCTGTTGTGACATGTCTTTTACTAGCTGTTAAATTTCAAGTATGCTTCCTTTTTGTGATGCACAATTATTATGCTCAGGCTAAAGTTCAATTGGAAAAGAGAATTTCAGTTTCTAAGAGACGAAAAAAAGTCACCTCCTATGTTGCTTAGAGCATAGGAGATAATATTTCTTTCAATGTTGTAAATAGTGGTAGGCGGTGACGGGGTGGTCAGTGGCCGCCTACCGCCTAGGTGGTTGAATTTTTTTACTATTTTTTATACATAATATTATAAATAATAATTATTTTTTATAATATTTACATTTAATCAAATATATTAATTAAAAATTAAATATTTAGTCTTAATATTTTAAAATTATATATATATATATATATATATAATGGGATAATTTTATTAGGTTTTAATTAAGTCTATTTAAATTATTCCAATCGTAATTAGTAGTTGATTAAAATTATTAATCTAAAATAATTTAATTAAACACTAACTTACAAGTAATCCGCGTACCCTATTTTGGCAGGGCGACGAGTTTGATGCTCGTCTGGACCGCATGACGAGTTCGGACGCGTCGTTGAGCCCGAGCAACGTGTCTGACTTGTTGCTAGATCAGGATGACGCCTTCGGGCTCGTCGTTGAGCTCGGGCAACACATTCGGACGTGTCGCAGGGCCCGAGCAACGCGTTTGGGCTTGCGCGATGCGTCCAAACTAGTCGCCAGGCTCAAGCGATGCGTCCAGGCTCATCGCGATGGCGAAATGGCAAGCACGACGGCTCCTAAGGTGGTGCAATTGATGCCCGCCTAGGCCGCTTCGACCGCCATTTAGAACACTGATTTCTCCCAAATATTTGTGGTCCCCACATCTATGCCACTTCTCAAATATCCTAAGTTTCATAATTAATCTCACCAACCCAATATTTATGGGTCCCATTTATCAAATATCCCACTCAAATATTCCAAATTTCACACTCAAATATCTCACCAACTAAATATTTATGGGTTCCATTCTCATTTTATTAATTTACATTTAATCCCAAATATCCCCTGCAGGCCCACTTCACTGTCATGCTACAGTGTTGTTGTTTTTTTTTTTAAAAAAAAAAAAACAGAAATCACCAGGCAAAACTCTATGCCCGGTGATTTAATACCCTCACTTTTATTCTCTCCAATGGGAGATATTTGAAGTGAGGGGATATTTGTTGAAATATCCCCTTCAAATATCCCTCATTGTGGTTGCCCTTATATATACATATATTTTATTTTTTTTCATTTTTATTTTTAAATAATTTTAATTTTTAATACGAACTTGATTATTATAATGCAGATAATTGAAGTGGTATGTTGTCGATTGACTCCTCTGCAACTTGAACTCTACAACCATTTTATTCAATCAAAAAATGTCAGAGCTCATTCTTGTGAATATGTACTACCTTTTATTTGTGAATTCATTAAGTAATTTTACTAATGAGAGGTTTTTCTTCAATATTTTTCATTTCTATAGGTTAAGAGAGTCATATCTGAAGAGATGAAGCAATCCAAAATTTTAGCATATATAACTGCTCTAAAGAAGTTATGCAATCATCCAAAGGTAAATACTGATCATTGCAACTTGTTTGGCAAACATAGCTCCATGACATTATCACAATAAAAGTAGAGTATGCGCCATTTTTATTAGCCTTTTAATTTGCTTTCATTCTGCAAGTGATTGTTTTGAGTTCATTGTTAAACATTGAGATCTATTCCATATAAGCTACTCATTATCTGGTGGCTCATATTGTCCAGCATCAAAGTGTTTATTAAGAATAAAGAATGGAGATCCTATGTGTGGGCATACATATTGCTAGCACATTGGTATGAATTATTTCTTTATGTGTTGTTTGACACATTCAAGGTGTTTAGTATTTGCTGCTTGTGACTGTCAAGTAGATCATCTCAAGTTTTTTTGTTGTTTAACTTTCTATTTCTATTTCTTCAATGCTTGGAAGAAGATGGTTTCCAAGGCACTTTGGAAATTTTCTTAGACATAGCAAACCATATTTGTAAGGTTTAAGTCTTTATCAACCTCTTAAATTTAGGTGATTACAGTTAGTGATTGAACTTTCAAAAGTATGCAGTTGGAAATGTCAGTAGATGATGGCACAAGAGATGCCTTTGTATCTCAACTATTTGCCCTTTTGCAGTCTACTACTTGGTTCTTATCTCACCATTTTGCTTTATGTAAGGCTCCAATGCTGGCAATACCTTGGTAATTTAGTCACTTTTTAATATGGTATATACGAGTTAAACTTCCAAAGAATCGTTTTAGTCATTAATTAAAATATGCTCATATTATTTATTGTTCTGGTCTCTTGCTTTCTCTTTTTTGTTGGCTCTTAATTTCTATTTACTGCCATATAATTGTTTTTCCTTTCTTTGATCAGCTCATATATGATTCTATCAAAAGTGATAAATCAGGAACATCAGGATTCAGTGACTGCATACGATTTTTTCCTCCTGAATTATTTTCTGGAAGGTATAATCAAATACTATTTTATTTGATTACTAACCTCAATTTTTCATTTGTCCTTGATTTTAATTCTTTAATAGATCTGGTACCTGGACTGGTGGTGCTGGAGTATGGGTGGAACTATCTGGAAAAATGCATGTCCTGGCACGACTACTTGGACATCTTCGTCAAAAGACAGATGACAGAATCGTTCTTGTATCCAACTATACTCAGGTGCATTCTTGTAGATAGTTAACTTCACTTGCCAAAGTGCTAGACCCCTTTTTCTTTCTTGGTAATAAATGAAGAAAATTAATTGCTAATATGCAACTCGGAAAGAAACTAATTGTTGTCAGCTTATCCAATTTAGTCTCCTTAATCTGCTTTTTTACGTGTACTTTACTTTAGTATTCAAGATACTCTTGCAATATTTATTGTTTTCCTCTTTTTTTGTTAAATATTTCTTGTTTTCCTGTTTCATGGGTTCAGTTAGTTCGCATGGAATGATTTGAGTTATATTGAAAACAATAATTTTTTTAGCTTATATACATGATCAAACACTATTCTCATGTAGCAGCCATCAGATCCTTGTGCAGCACAATGACAACTTATGCATACACAAGCCAAGTGTTGAACTTTTTCTTAGTCGTTTTGTTGGGGGCATTCTGATCATTTTAGATGTATTTCCAAGCACCTTCCTGTTTTGCCTTAGTTTTTAGTCAGCGGGGATTTGTCAAGGTAGCATCAAGATGTCCACGATATATAGCTCTTTTTAGAGAAATAACGAGGACATGACCTCTGGTGTATAGAGATGATTAACAAAGTTAAGTCCTAGATGCAGCTTTTATGGTTAGACAATGCTTTAGGTTTCTTTCGATGGATAAGCAAAACTTTCTTTAAAATTCATGTTCAGTTGGAGTTCTGCCATGGCATATTTTCCCTTTCATAATTTCTAGTCATTTGTTTTGTGTGAATATTTCTTTGCCATACTCCCATGTTCAGTAATGCAATATGATTGAAGTTCATCCTCTGGAATTCCTTTAGACATTGGATCTTTTTGCTCAATTGTGCCGGGAAAGACGATACCCCTTTTTGAGGCTTGATGGAACTACATCCATTGGAAAAAGGCAGAAGCTGGTCAATTGTTTTAACGATCCATCTAAGGTTGGCAACTTCTTTATTTTGACCCACAGCAAATGTACAATCATTTTTTCATCATAATGATATGGCAGATTCCAAGCAGGATGAGTTTGCATTCCTTCTAAGCAGCAAAGCTGGTGGCTGTGGACTTAATTTGATTGGCGGAAATCGTCTGGTTCTTTTTGATCCAGATTGGAATCCTGCTAATGACAAACAGGTACTATTTTCACTAGACTGCCTTTCTACATGCTATAAGGGGTGGTAATTTTCAGATTGTTTCTGTTCTCTTTGAAGGCTGCAGCAAGAGTGTGGAGGGATGGACAAAAGAAGCGAGTCTATATCTATCGATTCTTAAGTACAGGAACCATAGAGGAAAAGGTTTGAAAATTTAAATTTATGGCATAATATATCCAGGAAATAAAATATTTCACATTGCAATTTCATTTTAAAATTTTTGTTTCTGAGAAACCTCGTGAATAATATTCCTTAATAGACTCAAATTCTAACTTGAGTGCAACCAGATTGGTCAGTTTAAGAAATCATTTGGGCCTGGTTAGTTGCCTGCTGTGCACGTAAAGTCGTAAACATGAGTTTGTAGAGCGTCAAATATCCGTAATCAGTAGAGTTTCAAACCATAAACTCACAGTCAAAAGTTTCACTGAAGTAGAATTCAGTTTGTAATGAGAATGCAATACTGATACAACCTTCTTTAGGTGTACCAGCGTCAAATGTCGAAGGAAGGACTTCAGAAAGTTATTCAGAAGGAGCAAGCAGAAAGTGAGATGCCACAAGTGTGTAATTGTCCCAAGCTTTTACCCTACTTTCCTTTCTAGCAGTTCCTGATGCTTGAGATACATGTTATTGCAGGGGAACTTTTTCTCTGCAGAAGACCTGCGTGATCTTTTTACTTTTCATGAAAATGTCAGGTAGTTCAAAATATTACTTTTCATGAAACTGTCTCTTAATTAACTAATTTAACGTTATGTTTGCTGACTCTAAATTCTGTAAGGTCTGAGATTCATGAAAACATGAATTGTGCGCGTTGCAAGAAAGAGCCAACAGCAATGGACAGAACTTCGAATGAGATAGAGTTAGATAATCTTGGGGGCTCATGTGAAGGAAAAGAGCAGCCCAATGTTGCGGTGAATGATATTGGTGGATTTGCTCAAGTTGCTGGATGTTCACATAAATTGCAAAGCTCACAGCGACAGGCTAGAACTTGTTTCCTTAAGCCTTGTATCATTTCTTATAAACAAAAAAAGCTAGAGGTTCGCTTACACTATTATCTTTTCTCTCACTGTTTTCAGCTCGGAACCCCATCTGAAGAAGATTTGGGAAGCTGGGGCCATCACCCAGACCCAGCAACTGTACCTGATGCAATTCTTCAATTGTCAGCTGGTGATGAGGTTTGTAACATCCAAGTAACTACTATATTGTGCCTTACATCGATAACTTTTTCGAAAACGAAGAAAAAAACTTACATGCATAATTGTTCCTCGTGTCTTGGCAAGTTCATGATTCCTATTATATAGTTCCTTGATGCCTTTTTAACTACAATAATGGCAGGATCAGGAATATTACTTTACAACATGTTTCTCTCCTATGACTGGATTTTATTTCGACACAGAAATTAATCGCAGGTGGCACAAGCATAGCCTGAAAAATCTTTCATTAACTTATTTAGTTTTTCGTTTTTTTCCTTCGACGCGTGAGTTCGCTGCTAAATCTAAACACAGATTTAACATGCTTGATTCTCCATTTCAGGTGGCATTTGTATTTACTAATCAGGTGGATGGAAAGCTTGTTCCTGTTGAATCTGCATCAAGATCCCAAAACCAGAACCAAACCTATGGGAACTTAATGGTGTCTGCAAACTTTAAACAACAAAACCATAACACTCGCCAAAAGAGTTTAGCGACTGTAGGCACCACCGTGTCGTGGGAGTCAAAGTCGATAAGAAGAGCATTGCCCAAATTACATGCGATTGAGAAGCCTAATGCTTCTTGTGGCGGTCTATCCTCCCTCAAAAGGACACCTACCTCTGATTTGTCTGACGATGATTTCACTTAAACCAGCTTGTTTGATCCTTCATTAAACCGAAACTGATCCTCTGCCGCCACACTCAAATCGGTATATACCACAGAAACAAAGTTGCAGATACTCAACACATTGGTGAAGGTCCCTTCTATATCTATAATCAAACGAGCCTCTTTTTCTTGTTTTTTCATGTCGCAGTCATCATTATTATCATGTTTTTGCATAAAATTGTCATCTTGCGATAAGCATTGTAAACTACATAGTTGAGGTTATTCGGTTTGTATTAATTTTGTAATATGAAAAGAATTAATTTTAGTGTTGTAGCATAACGCCCATAATTAATATAATAAATAAAATTATTTTAACGTAATTAATATTATAATACATGAATAACTAATTTAATTAAAATTATTCAAAGAGGATTAACTAATTTAATTAATTTAATAGAATTTTAACAAATTTTTGCAGTTTTCTTTGACCATGTTAGTAAGATTAGATCATTTATTTTATATAATAATGTTGCAATTTTTATTAAATTTAGTTTAATATAATTTTAATTAAATTGAAACATATCAAAGTGATTTTGACTATCATAATATTAAAATATTTTTCATTAAATTATCGTTAAATGGGTAATTTTGTATGCAGTTCCTATTGGTAAACAAATTTTTGCATGCAGTTCTCATCTATGAAAATTTTTGTTTTCACTCCCTAGTCAAATATCTTTACCTAATTACCCATGATATTTTTAGGTATAAAAAGTCTAAAAATCAGTATAAATCTTTTTAAATTGAGTATATTAACTTAGAATTTAGTATATTTTCTATCAAATTGAGTACGATTCTTTTTTTACCTCAAAATATACTTGATTTTAGTTTAATGTGCTGAATTTAATAGGAATTATATTCATTTTTAGACTATTTATACCGAAAAATATGAGAGTTAATTTCGATAGAGAATATACTCGATTCTATTATAGAGTACTAGATTATAGTGTAAAGTGCTGAATTTAATATGAATTATACTTATTTTTAGACTTTTTATATTTAAAAAATAAGAGGGACAATTTTGATAGAAAATATACTCGATTTTTAATATAAAGTACTGACTTTAAGAAGAATTATACTCATTTTTAGACTTTTTGTACTCAATTTTGAAATTTTTGTACCTAAAAAATTTGAGGGGCAATTTAGGTATCAATATTTGCATGAGGGAATTGAAACAAGTAATACTTTGTATGTAGGGAGTGGAAACAAAATTTTTTGGACATGGGGATTGCATGCAAAGTTAACATTGTGATTGGAGATTTTTCTCTAATTTACTGTTAAATTAAAGGGACTAAATTAAATAATTTGTTTTATCATTTTTATTTATATAACAAAATTAAATTAAATCACTATATCGAATTTTAAAAAAAATAATCTCCATATATTATACAATTTACCAAAGTTAGAAATATTTTTAAATTTAAAATAAAACAAAGCATTTTTATAGTCATCACCCTTTCATATTTTGCTCAGCAAATATGTTAAAAACTCTCAATTTAACTATTTAAATAAAATTTCCAGAACTTAATTAGATTTCATAAAATTATTGCAAATAAATATTATAACATTTCACACTACTACTAATTTGGAGTTTCATTAACCCACCATTCGAAGATCTCCGTCAGAAGTGCGTGGGGCCCCGGCTCTTGAGCAACAGACATTCAAATATCGGTAAGGTACCCAGAAGTGTATGTTTATTTACGTGCGTTTCCCTTCGCTCATCTCCCCCGTCAAAGCACCTGAAGGAGGGCGTCACTCCTATTCGGGATCTGTATCGGGCTCCGATTAGGGTTTGTTGAGGTTCCGCTCGGATCCATCGATCTCGCTTCCATGGCTCTGGAATGGGTGGCGCTGGGCTACACGGCCGGCGCGGAGGCGATCATGCTGCTCTTCCTTACGCTCCCGGGCCTCGACATTCTCCGCCGAGGGCTCGTCGCCGTCGTCCGCAGCGCCTTGAAGCCGCTCCTCGCGGTGGTGCCCTTCTGCCTCTTCCTCCTGGCCGACATCTACTGGAAGTACGAGATGCGGCCGACCTGCGAGCAGGAGCACGCGTGCTCCCCCTCCGAGCACGTCCGCCACCAGAAGTCCATCATGAAGAGCCAGCGCAACGCCCTCCTCATCGCCGCCGCGCTCCTCCTCTACTGGCTCCTCTTCTCTGTCACTGGCCTTCTGGTCCGCATCAACCAGCTCAACCAGCGCATCGAGAAACTCAAATGAACACGGCGATTTTCAAAATGCAGGCTTGGCCTTTCTATCACTTCGATTGTCATCGCCCAATTTCAATATTTTAATGTTAAAAATATAGTTTTGATCGCATCCTGTTATTGCTAATCCATGCATCTTTTGATAGTTAAGATGGAATGCTATACGATCTTCGAAAATAATTGGATGATTGGCCTTTCTATCACTTTGATTGTTGTGGCCCAATTCCAATCTTTTGATGTTAAAAATATAGTTTCGATTGCATTCTGCTATTGTTAATTCATTCACCTTTTGATAATTAAGATAATCTTTTACAATAATTGGATGATTCACAGCAAAATTGGCAATTTCATATATTGTTCTTTTAAGGAATCTCATCGAACTTTAATTTTTTTTGTCTATTCTATTTCTTCTATTAATTCTTACGCTTGTTGGTTCGCTTCCTTCTTTTAATGAAAATTCACTTTTTGCTTGTATGTTCCCTTGTGAGGAACGCAGAACAACACATTTGTCAGATCCACAATGCACTTTGAGTTTTTGTTGACAATATTGGAATTTAATCTCCTCCCCATGTTTGTGATAACTTGTAAGCAAATAAATTTGTTGAAGTTCTTTTGACACCATATCTAGTTTTATGAAAACTCTGCTTGCTTATCTGTACCCTTGTGAGGAATGCAGAACTTCATACTTGCTCAGATGTATAATACACCTTCAGTTTTTGTTGCTACTTTTGATCAAGGGAATTAACCCTTGATCAACAAATCTTTGCTCGATTTAATAAATTTGTCGAAGTTTTTACAGATATTACCGGTCTTCATTTTTGACACCATGGCTAGTTTATCAAGAACTTCACTTCTTCCCTCATGTTGAAATGCTTAACTTCATATTTCATCAGATCTATACTGCACTCAAGTTCTTGCTGATATTCTTTATGATACCATATATAGTTTAGCAAAAACTTAAGTGTTCGTATACTTCTTCCCTTGCGTTAATGCGTTGCACTTCAAAGTAAAATTGCTCAATTTCCTAATTGCATTGCCGATCTTCCTTCGATACCATGATGTTTTATCAAAAACTTCAGTGTCTTACATCTCATTCCTTGTGTGGAATGCAGTAACCCCATACTTGTTGCATTCGATCTATTGCCATATTGTTGAAAGGTTAACTGACCTCATTTTTTTCGGTACAAACATCGCCACCTCACTGATCTGTATGCTCATCTTTGGATTAGTAAATTTGTTTGAACTCTTTGCTGATCATTGCAAATGTTCTTGTTATTGTTGATTTTTTTCTTTTGCAGATCTGTTTCTTTAGATATGTTTAGTTCATTCTATAGACTTGAAGTAGTTCCTTCAAATCTAAACATCTTGTTTGGTTCTTACAAAATTCTAATTTTAATTTTTTAAAAGACAAATTTGTGAAATAGAAATTTATCATTATCCCTTCTATAATCATGTTAGAATTGGAGTTTAGCAGAATATTGAATTGATGAAAAAGCTTATAAAGCTGGACAAGAAGATATCAGCAATCAATATATTCTTGACAGAACCTGCTGCAATGAAAATACAATTTAACACGAAAGAACAGGAAGCTCTCTATTATATGATTCAAATATCCATCACAAAAATTTGTGTCACGGGGTAGGATTGTGCTTTTCGAATTACTTTGATGAAAAATTTTTATAGTGAGAATTAATCGGATGAAAAAAATCCATCACAAAAAATACAGGACATCGTTATTATTATTTTTTTTTATCAAACTTGAGTTTAGATTAAGCTAAATGATGATCTATTACAGGAGATTTATCAAATTTGAATGGAAAAAAGGAGCAAACTCGAAAGTGAGTAAATAAATTTTAAAAAAGCAAGTCGCTACTATCGAAGTTACCGTACTGGCTTTTCTCGCCGACGATCTGCCGGCGACTGTGCCTTCACCGCGTCCCTTGCCACCCCGCATATTCCGACGGCATGGCGCGCCCATGTCTTGCCTGCCTTTCTCCTCAGCATCATCGCAGGGAAAGCAGAGCAGGACGGGGGCGGAGTGGCCGTGGCTGCCGCCGCCTCCCTCCGCCGGGCTCCGCCGCCGCCGATGATCCTCTCCAGCTCCCTCGTTATCCTCTCTATCTCGTACGAGTCCATCAACGGCACGACGCCGGCCGTTCCGGGCTCCTCCTCCTCCTCCTCCGCCGTCGCCGTGGAGCCGGTGGTGATAGCCTCTCTCTTGAACCGCGACGGCAGCCGCGGCCGCCGGTGATTGAGTCGGCTTAGGTCGGTCTCCGACACGGTGTCGCGGGCGTCGACGGCGCCGGAGCCGTGCTTGTAGTTGTACCACGCCCAAGCGGACGCCTTGGGCATCGCCAGGCGATCGGCGTCGGCGGCGGAGCTTCTTCGCCTCGCCCAATTCCAATTCATGGTCGCATTAATCGCGTGGTTCGATTTGACTGCACTACTTCTTCGTCCTATTTTTCCTTTTTGTTTTTAAAAAAAAAAAATTATCAAACAAGTATAATTAATTTTGTCTTTTTTCTAAATCAATCTAATTTAAACAAAAAATGATATATTTACACTGATTTTATTCATTTATATTTTTTCCCCTTGTTTTTTTTTTGCACGCAACGCGTTGGCCCCACCTAGTTGGTCACGCATTTGGGCTTGGGCTATGTTTGCTCATGCAGCCCATCAGTAACGGGCTTATAGTCAATTTTGACTCGTCCAGTTTCCTCAATTTGATTGCATAACTCGCCTAGCTCGAATCTCATTCTCATTCGGCGCGGTAAAATTGCTCGACTAAACGTATCTTGATTCGCTCGGTTGGAGTCGATGACTTAATTTGTCAATCGACCTGCATGATAAAACATGACTGTCTCGAAATGCAAAGGATGAATTAGATTAGAAATTGCGACACCAAGCCAAGTGTATATTCGGTGAATAACTAACGATCGAGTGATTGTCATTTGGACTAAGAGGATGTTAGGCTGAGCTTATAAATTCTCTAAAATGGTTTATAAGTTCTTCAAATTTGTTTAATAAAATTTTTTTCAAACAGCTTATAAGCTGTCAAAATAAATTATTTTTGAGCTTATAAGTTGTTTTTAAAAAAGTATGAAAGATCCTATTTTTAAAAAAAAATCTTATTTTAATAATTTTCTTCTCTAAAATATCCTTATATAATTTCATAAATCCTCATCTTATCCTCTCTAAATTTTTATAAACCTAATATCTTTCTATTTCCACCGACTTCTCTTCCAGCGCTGTGTCATCTTCTCTGCCAACATCTCTTTCCAATTTTCTCTCCCCCGGTGCAGAAAGTCGCCCAAAACTGTCTATTAATAAAAAGCCGAAAGCCCTCAATTAATAGTATTATACTCTTTTTGATAATTTTATTAATAAAAAGATCTTATAATATCAAACACAATACCTTTAAGTTGATTATAATAAGTTTACCCAAATACTTTAACAATTTATTTTTAAAATAAGACCTAACGACTTATAAACTTCTAAAACAAAGTTGTACAAGCTTATAAGTTGTTTTTAATAAGTTTAGCCAAATACCTATTAGAGTATCCACATCAAAATCCTCATCCAAAATCTAAAATTTAAAGTAAAAAATTATTTTATTAAATTTAGATATCCATTTTCACTAAATAATACATCAATTTTCTTATAATTTACCATATATTTTTTTTTCATTTCTTCATTTTTATTATTAGATGGAGGAGAGAGAAATCTTTTATTATTAAAGAGAGGAGAAAGAAATATTATTTTAATATTTAAGAAATGAAATTAGTTTACTAAATTTAGAAAATTATTATTATTGTATATTTAGGAAATGAATAGAATAATTGATAAAGATATTTTAAAATGTAATATTTAAAATAGAAGTTTAGTTTTGGGTAATCCATATGAATGCTCTTAAGGTTTAAAAATATTCAAACATTTAGATATCGAAAAGAAAATCATGTTAGACATCGCTAGTTTTCACCATGTTAAATTAACTATGAAAAAAATAAAAAAAACAGTTAAAATAAATATTAAAAGCATGATTTATTAGTAGACGAACCCGAATTAATCGGGCGAAACATGAACATTATATAAAAAAAGATTTATTAAAGTACTCATTAAATATTTATACACAATATTATTTATTGAATAAAAAATATGGCCTCCCATATGTTTTTTGTCAACAAGTGTCGGCAATTAATTATATTTATTAAACCAATTATTGTAATTTTTAATAAATTTGGTTAGGCAGATTTGATAGCACAATAACCAACTAATTGGACCCACTTCATGATTATCAATAGAAGACGAAATGGACAAAAAAAAATCTAATTCTGAATCTCCTCATTGATATATGACCTTGGCCCCATCGTATGTCACTTATAAGCTTGACCTTAACCTAACACCCATCGTCCGCGATCTCACCCCACCTTGTCCGTGTCCGGTGTCGTTGTTCGATCCCGATGATCAAGCAAAATAGTAATAGAGGAATGCAATTCCACTTAAAAGTATATTTGTGGAATTGCAAGTAGCATTATTGGTTTTGAATGCTTAATGATGGTTGGAACAAATTTTTTCCCTTTTTTTTAAAAAAAATGGAATTAAGAAATTGTTATTGGACAAACCCTAGTCATTAATTCAAATGATTATATTAATGGAGAGTGGAAGATAAGGATTCCAAGTAGGGAGGTCACATTAATTGAAGGCACTCGTGCACCTTCTCAAGTCTTTATCATAATCAAATAATTACATTAATAGTATATATTTAAAAAAACTAATTTGTTATTAAAGACATAATTATGAGATTTCGTGTGCCTAAAAACATCGAAATTGTAGTAATAATAAAAAATATTATTAGATATTATTTGTCGGTGAAGTAATTATATATACACACTCATGATTAGGGATGATGATTTATTGACGAGTCATATTAATAATAAATATTATCAACAATAACTATTATTAAGAGTTAGTTTTCTTCCCATATCTAAACATGTTGACTGATCCGATCTGAAAGCTGAGTCAGACGGGTCGTCGGGTGAGATGGCGAGAATATTGACGAAGTAGCGACGTCCCGGAGGGGGGTGTGCTGAGATGGCTCCCGTGTTGATCAAGTCTTCAGAAGTCCTCTGGTCAACGCTACCTGCATCCAGTGACCGGGTTGACCCGGCCCCCGGTACCCCGATACTCGAGGCAGATCCAACGAATATATGAGTACAAGACTAAGCCATGAAATAATGAAAATACATATGAAATATGAACGAGAAACGTACCCTGGCTCAGGGGGGCGCTCTCGGATGGGACGCGGCTCGAGTTGTCGCGACCCGAAAGAGTAGATGACTCCGATCAAGCTGGAGAGATGGATCTGATGACGAGAAGCTGAACGAAGCACGGACCCGGAGGACGAGCTGCAGATCTGGATATAATACCGGCACGTAGGCCGGGGGTACTAGCGGCACGCAGGCCTGGACACGAAGTCAGCATACAGACTGGGAAACGAGATCGACACGCAGGCCGAGACAAAATATCGGCACGCAGGCCGGGACAAAACACCGGTACGCAGACCGGGACAAAACACCGGCATGCAGACCGGGACATAAAAAATATCATACAAGTAATGACAGAATATAACGACAACGCGGACTCGGAGGCCCGACCGGCATCAACGATACCCGACGATGCGGACGATCCAGAAGTGGCATGAGATGAAGCAGTACGAGAAGCAACGCTGCAGCGTCCTGGAGGAGACCGCTGGTGAGACCATGCTTGGCTGTACTGCAATCCAAAGGGCGACAGCCAGAGGCTATGGGCGCCGACTGCTAGCGTCACTGGCAGTATGCACGAACAGGAGAGGAAGCAGCGACATCCGAGGAGGAGGATGGCAGCATAGCGAGGAGAAGGAAGGAGGAGGCGGTGCTGTGACCGGCGTTGTGAGGAGAAGGAGGAAGAAGATGGAGGGGCGGTCGCCTTAGCTATGGAGAGGAAGAGGGAGGATCTGTCGCCGATGTTGTGAAGGTGGCGGTAAAGGTGGCTGGAGGTTGCTACCAGCGAGAGAGGAGCAGTGGCCGGTCAGGCGGCGGCGTTGCGAGGAGTGCTCGGGGGCAGCGAGCTTGGTCCAGTGGGGATGGTGTCTTCCGGCGTGTGATGGTGGCTTGGAGGAGAGGTGGAGTGGCAGCTGTTGGCCGGCGCCGACGAGGAGCCTCGCGTGAAGGGGCTGGCGGCGAGAGAGAAAGAGAGAGAAAGGGAGGAGAGGTAGCGGCCAGTGGTGAAGAGAAGGAGAGGAGTGGAGAAGAGGCAGCCGGCGACCTTGGCTCCGGCGACATCGACGCGAGGAGAAGGAAGAAAACCAGCTACTGTGGCGGCGGAAAACCAACCATGAAAAACCCACCTCCCTGCATGCTACAGTGCATACCCCACTTAAAGCCCTAGTTAGCGAAAAGACCTAAATACCCTCCTTCTTTCCCCTTATTTCTTCTCTACCACCCCCCTAATCATATCCGTATCATTGACCATCAAGACACTACGGGAATTTCTCAATTTATCTTAGTGATTGATGAAATTTTTTTATAAGATTGGGTTGGTCATCTCTAGATAGGGATGGAGATAGAAATTTCATATCGAGGAGGCGAAAGGTATCTGTTTATATTAAGGGGAGGTGACCGTGCCAGCGTCTCTTTTTTGCCCAGTATTTTTAATCCGTTCGAAGAATTAGATATCTGATTAAAAAAAATAATTCACCATTGTTGACAAACGAGGATGAAAACTTGCAAAAGATTTCGAAATCGAGGCAAATTTGTAGGGTTCCAACCCAAACCATATAAAGAGTTCACAAACATATCTAGAGGTGTAATCGAGCTGAGCAGAGTCGAACTCTTGAATATTTGAGTTTGACTCGTTTATAATCGAGCCAAGCTTGAATTTTATTTAACGAATATATATATTCATAGCTCACGAGCTTATTCGAGCTTTTATAGAGCCTAAACGAGTTTAATAAATATAAATTATAAATTTAAATATTTATTAAAAATTAAATTATATATTTAGAGAAAATTATAATATTCTTATTAAAGTTTATAATTTTATTCTAATAAATAAATTTAATATATTTGTCTATATATTTTATAAGTAATATCAAAATTGTTATTTTTTTATTTAAAAATTGATTTATGAACTTAACGAACATGTTCACGAGCTAACGAGCTAAATATTATGAATCTTGAGCTTGGTTTGTTTATCTCAACGAGCCTCATTAAACGAGCTTTTATCGAATCGAGTTTCAAATAGCTATGAGCGGTTTGCTTCATTTACACCCCTAAACATATTTAATCCTAATAATTTTGATATTGACCACGACAATTGTTTGGGGGTTGATTTTAAAATAAAAAATTTGCCTAAAATCGTATAACTCAAACACACATAACTATATCGTGTGTTTCTCTCCAAATCCTCGCTTTAAAAGTTACTTTCTTGGACTCTCTCTTCCGACTAAGGTGGTACATGAATTGAACATTTATGAATAAATATGGTATTCAATTTAGTAAGAATTTATTTATGTTCATTTAATACACACAATATCAATTGAATAAATAAATTTAAATAACTCGTTAAACTACATGAATAAATTTAAATACATACGTGTTTATAAAATCTTATCAACATACTAAATAAACAAAGAAAATTTTCAAAATGAACAAATAAGTTTATATTATCAAACTTAATAATTAACCAAATAAGTTAAAAATATAAAAGTTCTAAACAATCAAATAAACTTGAATTAAGAGCTCGTAACATCTAAACAAACCAAGCCAAAGTTGAACGAAGCTCAAACTCATAAAAAAGAAATTAAGCCAAAGCTAAACCATCATTTTAAACTTAGTTTGGATTGACTCGATTATCTTATTAAATAAATTTGAACACCATAAGTTTGGCTTGACGTGGCTTATTTGTAGCACAATGATTATAAAAGGTAAACCCTAAACTAATGACACGATAACTAAAATAATTTAAACGTTCAGTTAATTGCTATTTATAATAATTTTAAAATGAAAGAAAAGGAGTGGTTTTATAAACATTTCCTTTTTTTATTCCAATAGTTAATCTTATTAAAGAAAATTTTCTTAATTAAGAAATATTTTACTTTACCATTAAAAAAAAGGTAAACTAATCTAAGCTGAACTAAACTCAAATTTATAAAAAAGAAATTAAGCCAAACTTAAATCATCATTTTAAACTTAGTTTGACTTAGTTTAGTTATCTTATTAAATAAGTTTAAACACCACAAAGTTTGGCTCGACTTGACTCATTTACAACCCAACTTCTTGTTGGATAATCTACCAGAGATAGAAATTTTAGATGAATTAAAATTACACAAAATTAATTTTAATTTATCTGTCGAGATGACCTGAATAGATAATCTCATGTTATTGGTTTAAAAGTTAGGACAAGTCACTAGGTTGTTTGGAAGATGGTTGTTTTGTATCGCCAGTCCAAGCCCCAATCAAGTCCGAGTGGTAAGTCAAATCGAGTGCAAGTCATCAGAGTGGATGCAGAGTGCAGCTAAGTCGGGAAAGGAAGCCACCGAGTGGTTCCTTCAGTCATGAAGTGAAGAAGCCAAATGCTCCGCTTAGTCGGGAAGCAAAGTCGTTGAGTTGGGAAAGGAAGAGTTGCCGAGTTTGGAAAGGAAGAGTCACTGAATCTCGAAAAGAAGAGTCGCTCAGGCCTGCATTCAACGCAGTTTAATTTCCTTGAAATAGAATTGCCCCACTAGTGATCACTACCAAGTTGGCTTGGCTTAGTTACTTTATTAAAAAAGCTTGAACACCATAAAGTTTGGCTCAACTTGGCTTGTTTATAACCCAACTTCCTGTTGGATAATTTGCTGGAGATATTGGGAAATGATCCGGCGGTAAGAATGGGGGACCCACAGATGGGGTCCCGTCCGAGCGGAACCAGAGATTACCCAGCCAAAGGTTTGGGTTTCCGACGCCAAAGCAGAAGAACCGGAGCAGAGTGGCCGAGCAGAGGTGTCCGCTCGGCCGAGGACAGAATGGCCGAGCGGAGGTGTCCGCTCGGCCGGAATCGTGGCGAGGGAACAGTGGTTAGCCAAGCGGCCTATTCGCTCGGCTCGGGATACGATATGTCAGCAAAGGCATGATGATTAGACTGTACGCAAGATGACACTATTAAAGGCCCTACCATCACGTCACGGAAAGGTTGATACAGTAGCAGTATGGTCTTATGGATGCCCTTCTGACAGGCCCACACCTAGGCATGGTCGAAAGCAGGTGATCGCTTCGATTGGTGTGCCCAGGCTCCTTCGAGAGGTCTATATAAGGCCTCCATTTCTTCAACCGAAGGTACGCGAGTCTTCATCCTACAGCCACCTTCTTCGCCTATTCCCTTGCCTGACTTGAACGTCGGAGGGTCGTCGCCGGGATCTCCCCGGCCCGACTTCTGTGCAGGTTCGCCGGAGCATTCGAGGATCCAGCAGAGAGCGCCACATCCCCAGCGTCCGTTGACTCCTCGTTCGGACAGGATCAAATTGGCGCCGTCTGTGGGAACGCGCCTGTATCCGAGCGGAATAGATGGACGAAGCTGGACGACCTCACCTTGACGCTCTCCCAGGAGAAACTCGACGCTCTAATTGAGGCAAGAGCAGCTAAGCTCGTGGAGCAACAGAAACAGAAGGCTCAAGCTGAGCAGATATCTGAGCGGCCCAGGAGGAACGACCGGAGAAGCATTAGAAATGGGGGCAAAATAAGGGTCCGACCAGCACTCAAGTGGGAGTAACTCCTGCCCCGATATCGGTCCGACGAGGGAGCCATGATGAGTTTCGACAAGTATATATATTCTTCATCACTCCACGAGTATTCGGGAGTCGAGAAATTGGGTCAGAACCCTCGCTGGTCGGCAGCCGAGCCCCGAGCTCGATGGGAAGCCCGTGCCGCTCGGCCGGGAGTATATTAGCCGAGCCAAAGGCTCGAGGATCGAAGGCCCCGTGTCGTTCGGCCGGAGGTAAATTATCCGAGCCAAACGCTCGAGTATCGAAGGCCCCGTACCATTCGGCCGGGAGTATATTAGCCGAGCCAAAGGCTCGAGGATCGAAGGCCCCGTGCCGTTCAGCCGGAGGTAAATTATCCGAGCCAAACGCTCGAGTATCGAAGGCCCCGTACCATTCAGACGGAGGTATATTAGCCGAGCCAAAGGCTCGAGGATCGAAGGTCCCGGACCGTTCGGCCGGAGGTAAATTATCCGAGCCAAACGCTCGAGTATCGAAGGCCCCGGACCGTTCGGCCGGAGGTAAATTATCCGAGCCAAACGCTCGAGTATCGAAGGCCCCGTACCATTCGGACGGAGGTATATTAGCCGAGCCAAAGGCTCGAGTATCGAAGGCCCCGGACCGTTCGGCCAAAGGTAAATTATCCGAGCCAAACGCTCGAGTATCGAAGGCCCCGTACCATTCAGACGGAGGTATATTATCCGAGCCAAACGCTCGAGTATCGAAGGCCCCGGACCGTTCGGCCGGAGGTAAATTATCCGAGCCAAACGCTCGAGTATCGAAGGCCCCGTACCATTCGGACGGAGGTATATTAGTCGAGCCAAAGGCTCGAGGATCGAAGGCCCCGGACCGTTCGGCCGGAGGTAAATTATCCGAGCCAAACGCTCGAGTATCGAAGGCCCCGGACCGTTCGGCCGGAGGTAAATTATCCGAGCCAAACGCTCGAGTATCGAAGGCCCCGGACCATTCGGACGGAGGTATATTAGCCGAGCCAAACGCTCGAGTATCGAGGAGTATGTTAGCCGAGCCCCTAGCTCGAAAGCGAAGGCCCCGAGCCGTTCGGCCGGAGGTAAATTATTCGAGCAAAATGCTCAAGGACGAAGGCCCAAGCCGCTCGGCCGAGCGTGCGATAGCCTTGCATCGGCATAAAAAACCGAAGGCCCCGTACCGTTCGGACGGAGGAAGCAAAAATGATGAAAGATGGCAAACAGCTTCGCCGGACGGCAGAGTACAAATTAGCCTCAAAGGCCGACGAGCTCCGTCGTTAAAGATCGAGAGCCGCGCCAACCAGCTATAAATATCCGCGCCGACGAGCTCCGTCGTTAAAGATCGAGAGCCGCGCCGACCGGCTATAAATATCCACGCCGTCGAGCTCCGACGTTAAAAATCGAGAGACGAGCCGGCGTCTATAAATCCCCGAGCGGAAGACCGACGAGCTCCGTCGTTAAAGATCGAGAGCCGCGCCGACTGGCTATAAATATCCGCGCTGTCGAGCTCCGACGTTAAAAATCGAGAGACGAGCCGGCGTCTATAAATCCCCGAGCGGAAGACCGACGAGCTCCGTCGTTAAAGATCGAGAGCCACGCCGACCGGCTATAAATATCCGCGCCGACGAGCTCCGTCGTTAAAGATCGAGAGCCGCGCCGACCGGCTATAAATATCCGCGCCAACAAGCTCCGTCGTTAAAGATCGAGAGCCGCGCCGACCGGCTATAAATATCCACGCCGTCGAGCTCCGACGTTAAAAATCGAGAGACGAGCCGGCGTCTATAAATCCCCGAGCGGAAGACCGACGAGCTCCGTCGTTAAAGATCGAGAGCCGCGACGACCGGCTATAAATATCCGCGCCGACGAACTCCGTCGTTAAAGATCGAGAGCCGCGCCGACCGGCTATAAATATCCGCGCCAACGAGCTCCGTCGTTAAAGATCGAGAGCCGCGCCGACCGGCTATAAATATCCGCGCCGACGAGCTCATCATCTAGCCGTTCATTTCAAAACAAAGGGCGTCCCATCGTACGGAACGTCATCGCCAATAGAGACGAGCCACGTGGCGCTCTGTCACCGAGCACAATTAATGCGCCCATACCGCGCATGTTTCGGCTTAATGAAAAAGACTTGCGCGATTTTCAAGAGGATTTAGACAAGCAAACAACCACGTTGGGCGCCAAGGCATATAAAGCGAAGAGCCGAGCGGCTAAATTTGGCATGAGGGCCGAACGGCTCACGGGATGTCAGCAGCATCGATAAGGCGACGACCGCCCGCTCGGACACATAGTCCAGTCAGTCGGACTCACTGCCTCCTTCGACTAGACTTGAAGGGGAGGCAAGTGATCCGGCGGTAAGAATGGGGGACCCACAGATGGGGTCCCGTCCGAGCGGAACCAGAGATTACCCAGCCAAAGGTTTGGGTTTCCGACGCCAAAGCAGAAGAACCGGAGCCGAGTGGCCGAGCGGAGGTGTCCGCTCGGCCGAGCGGAGGTGTCCGCTCGGCCGGAATCGTGGCGAGGGAACAGTGGTTAGCCGAGCGGCCTATTCGCTCGGCTCGGGATATGATATGTCAGCAAAGGCATGATGATTAGACTGTACGCAAGATGACACTATTAAAGGCCCCACCATCACGTCACGGAAAGGTTGATACAGTAGCAGTATGGTCTTATGGATGCCCTTCTGACAGGCCCACACCTAGGCATGGTCGAAAGCAGGTGATCGCTTCGATTGGTGTGCTCAGGCTCCTTCGAGAGGTCTATATAAGGCCTCCATTTCTTCAACCGAAGGTACGCGAGTCTTCATCCTGTAGCCACCTTCTTCGTCTATTCCCTTGCCTGACTTGAATGTCGGAGGGTCGTCGCCGAGATCTCCCCGGCCCGACTTCTGTGCAGGTTCACCGGAGCATTCGAGGATCCATCAGAGAGCGCCACATCCCCAGCGTCCGTTGACTCCTGGTTCGGACAGGATCAGGAAATTTTAACTAAATTAAAATTACACAAAATCAATTTCAACTTACCTGTCGAGATAACCGGAGTAGATAATCTCAGGTTGTTGGCCTTGAAAGTTAGTCCGAGCTACTAGGTTGTCTAGAAGATGACTGTTTTGTATCACTGGGTCTGAGTGGCAAGTTGAGTGAAGATGCAAGTCTTCCGAGTGGATGCGGAATGTAACCGAGTCGGGAAAGGAAGCCACCGATTGGTTCTTTCAGTCGGGAAGTGAAGAAGTCGAATGCTCTCCTTAGTCGGGAAGCAAAGTCGCCGAGGTCTGTGTTCAACGCAATTTTCTTAAAACAGATTCGCGCCTCCCATGATTGCCACCAAGCACTGGTGGATCATGACGAATTGAGATTGACAAATTTTGCCTTGATTGATCCAACATTCGACATATACAGATCGTACTCACATACGAGTTAACTTGGTTCAGTGCAATCCAAATCCTGAATTTGCACTCCATGCTCACTCACACGTAAAAGAAAGTCTCTCCATATACATTATTCACATCATACATACATGTGCAACAATATAAACCAACACTGACACACCCACACGTAAAAGAAAGTCTCTCCATATACATTATTCACATCATACATACATGTACAACAATATAAACCAACACTAACACTATCAAACTTTTAATACGAAACTAAAAACTCATTTACAATAAAATCTCCTTTTTCCATCTCTTATTCTTCAGTCACATATTTAACATTTCCGATACAAAAATCCAATCTTATCTTAAAAAAAATTTCAAACACAAGCTTCTTGTCGCTAATCTTTCCTACCAACTTGACCTCCTTTACCACCAACAAAAATGATTAAGCTGCCCCTACCATTCATTAAACTACCCACAATACCTAATTCCACCACCTAATAATTAAAGTTGAGTAGATGATTCTTTTGTATGAATTACACTACAATACATTATTAAAAATATAAAAAAAAATCACTAATTTTTAGATTTTTTCATCATAAAAAAATCTAAAAATTAGCTGGATGCCAGCAAGGATCGCAGTGGCTAATTGGTGGTGAGTCACATCAAAGCTTGAATCATTGAAGGGGCCCCTTTCAAAACAAGGTCAATTTTCCCCCAACATTCTACTTTCTCCTCACCTTCCTTTCCTTGCTTCCTATTTAATGCTCAACCAATTCTCACAAAGGGTAGAGTTAACTATTGTTCTAAACCTAGATCCGATCGATCGACTGGTTCGATCGACAAAGTAAAAAACACATTGGTTACTAGCTTCGATCGTAGTTGTGGTTCGCATCTCATTGACCTCTTAGAGATCCATAATTTTTACTTGTTTTACTTTTACTATGAAGATAGAACCATCTTTAACATTGGCAAAGAACAGTAGACAACCAAATACTTCAGTATTGACAATAATCTACAAAAATCTCTCCATACTGAACTTTGTAATGGTTTGATGAAATCTCAATTTGAAACAATTTACAGATTTTAAATAGAGAAAAATAAAACTACTGAGAACAATTAATTTTGGTATAATTATTGAGTGTGACAGGGACACTAAAGTCCTCATTTCAAGACAAGTTTGGCCAGCTCATCGAGTGGATATGGTGCAGGGTTTGTTCACCTTCCTCTCTTCTTCTTCAGAAGATTTTCCTGCCTGCATTATTATTTCAAGCCAAGATTTGTTAGGAAAAAAAAACTCAGAAATATTGAATCAGTTGTGTTTTTCAGTTCAACAGTTCACTTGAAAATGCAGCTGTGGCATCTACCAACACAAATCATTGGCCATCCCTCGATTATTTTTGCATCATTGAGGTTTGCCTGTATGTTCCCTTAGTTAGTAGTTTTCAAGAGGAAGAGGAACCGAATGACCGACTCAACCGGTTGACTTGAGAATTAGAATTGAGTTCGGTTTGGTTCGAACTGAATTAGGAAAGAGGAGAGCTTTTGGTGTGGTATCACTATTAGGTTGATGTAGTGGTTTCAGACAATCACAATCTAGGTGGTAAGTCAAGTGATAATTCATCGGTTTTTTCTCCGGTTCGTTCGCTCGGTCGGTCCAATTCGGTTCAGTTGGAAGATGTTGTAAGCTATGATCAGCTCTTCACTGCTCCTGAGCACACTTCTTGAGCACTGTGTAACTAAATTGTCTTGGTCCTCCAGCCATTTTGAGCTCCCACCCCCTGCTAACATTGTCCTCTCTACTCACCACTCTCTCCCCCTTTGCTTTCCCCTCCTTCCACTGCAGTTGCAGAGTGCTGCAGCAGCAGCAGCAGCAGCCTCCCCTTTCCTTCCACTTTCCCTCCCTCTTCTTCTGGTAGCTCATGCAGAGTACCATGGGGGCCCATGGTTGGGGGGGCCTTGATGAGTGAGCTCTTCTGAAGCTTTAGGTGGAAGTGATAAATAAAAACAGAATTGGAAGGAATTAAGAGTTTTGGAGGAAAGAAGAGGATGCTTACCTTCTCTGTTCTTTATTTGCCTCTTGGGAGCTTCTAAATTCTAGAACTTTTGTGCTTCCTCATCTTCTCTGCCTTCCTTTCTTCTTCCTTTTTGGGTTGGCTTGGAGGAGGGAGAGGTGATGGTGGGAATCTCAGATGGAATGGTCAGGAGCTGTGGTGCTTTGCTGGAAGAGCTTCAGGTTTTATTTCTTCCATCTTTAATTTCTCTGATGATAATCTGAAGAAAACATAGAAGTTTCTTTTAGAAAATAGCATATTTTGGGGGTTATTCACGGATGCCATAGTTTGTTGAAGTATGAGAAAGAAACTTCTGTGCATTTGTTGAATCAACAAAAATTTACCTATTGATCTCAGGAAAGGCTCATATTTTCCCTTTTTTTGAATCACAGCAAATTTGGGAGGAAATTGGGGAAAGTAAAGCAGACAAAGACCGCATGCTCGCAGATGCCGAAAGGGAGTGCATCGAAATTTACCGGAGGAAGGTTGATGAAGCTGGCAAGGCCAAGGCACAGCTTCATCAGTCTGTTGCTGCCAAAGAAGCAGAGGTTGCAGCTCTGGTTGCCACCCTGGGAGAGCATTCCTTTCATTCAATGGTATATCTCAATACCTGTTTAACTGACAAACTTTGAACAATTTAGATGAAATCCATAGAAAGATTACTTGGATTCAGAAATAATAAGAAGAAAAAAAAAAACTGATCGACCAATTTGTCGAGGTACATTAGCTACCAGTTATTTTCTTCTTTCTTTTCTAACTGGCGGAGTGCTTTATAACCCCTATGAATCCAGAAAGACAAGAAACCAGCATCACTGAGACAGCAGCTAGCTTCAGTCATTTCTGTTTTGGATAATCTCAGAGCAAAGAAGGATGAGAGAGCCAAAATCTTTTCTGATATGCGATCTCAGATAGAGAAGATCAGTGAGGAGATAAGAGAATATGAAAACCAACAGGATAACACAACAAATCCTATCATAATAGATGAACATGATCTCTCAACAAGAAAGCTCGATGAGTACCATGCCCAACTTCGTACCCTTCAGAAGGATAAGGTACTTCATTCTTATCATGAACAAAGTTTGTGCATATGTGCTTTCGTAGTTTGATAACTTCTTTGTTT
The DNA here is from genome assembly GCF_018446385.1 of Zingiber officinale. Classification (NCBI taxonomy): domain Eukaryota; kingdom Viridiplantae; phylum Streptophyta; class Magnoliopsida; order Zingiberales; family Zingiberaceae; genus Zingiber; species Zingiber officinale. The sequence continues at coordinate 43,289,056 of NC_056000.1, forward strand.
CCTAACTCCGTAACCATTTTGTTATGCTCTTCACACACTTCACAGATGAGACTTATGTATGCATAACTTGAGTTCAACTATTTGCTTCTACAAAATATGATTAATTGCTCAAATTGTCTGCCTTCCAGTCCGATCGCCTCCAGAAGGTTTTGGAGTACGTGAATGAGGTGCACTCCTTATGTGCCATGCTCGGGTTAGATTTCAGGAAAACAGTGGTTGAGGTGCACCCAAGTTTGCAGGAGACATCACCAGGGAAACCTACAAGCATTAGCAACAAGACCCTTGAAGGTTTGGCCAAAGCTATCTTGAAGCTAAAAGCGGACAAAAAGATTCAACTGCAAAAGGTAATGGGTGATTATTCCCTTTTCAGAACTCTCAATTTGCAGCCCCTAGATTTAATTGGTATAGTTTCTTGTATAGATGCGTGAAAATATGGAGTCACTATATGAGCTGTGGAAGTTAATGGATACATCAGAAGACGAGAGGAGGTATTTTGTAAAACTAGCACGCTACCTTGACTTGCCCGAACAGAATGTTACACATACAGGTTTACTCTCGTGTGAGACGATCGAGCAGGTCTGGGAATTGGAGTTTACTTGGAGTTCCCCTTGTCTGGTAGAACATTTGAAATAACTTCAATTATCTGTGGATTAAATGTTTGACAGGTAGAGTCTGAAGTTAGTAGGCTAACCAAGCTAAAAGTTAGCAGAATGAAAGAACTAGTTTTGAAGAGAAGGTCAGAACTGGAGGAAGAATGTAGAAGAGCACATGTCGAACCTGATACAAGCACGGAAACAGAGAAAACCACTGCAATGATCGACTCTGGTGTTTTTCTTGGTCCTTGTGTTTGAAGCTTGAGAGATTTTTGGCAACTCTTTCTTCTTAGTCAATCGTCTGATATATGCTGCATCACAGGTCTTGTAGATCCTTCTGAACTGTTAGCTAATATTGAAGCACAAATAATAAAGGTGAAAGAAGAATCGATGAGCAGAAGAGATATCATGGATAGAATAATCAAATGGCTTGCCGCTTGTGAAGAAGAAGCTTGGCTTCAGCAATACAACCAGGTATTTCTGATTCTCTAGCGACCCAAATAAGATTCAGAACAACACATTTAACCTGTGGATTATATTTGTTGCAAGTGCAGGATGGAAAGAGGTACAATGCTGGAAGAGGTAGTCATATAAACCTAAAACACGCAGAGAAGGCACGAATTGCTGTTAGCAAAATTCCAGGTACTTCATCGTCTCACCTTTAACGCTGAGTGCAACCTTCATTAGTATGTAATTGAGTGAAGAATGCTTTCAGCTATGGTGGACAATCTTATTAGCAAAACATTTGCCTGGGAAGATGACAGGAAAAAGCCCTTTCTATATGATGGGGTGAGTTGGGAATTTCTGCTAACGCTTACAGTGCATGTAACTCTTTGTTCTTCTACTCGCTTCATTTGATAAGATGCTGATCAACTATGCTCGTGGATCCCAGGTTCGCTTGGTATCTATTCTCGAGGAGTATAAACTTACTAGACAACAAAAGGAAGAAGAGAGGAAAAGATTTCGCGTAATTTCCTTTCTCAAATTATTAGACTACATGTTTTGCAAGTTTCATTCATATAAATGAGAAGTTTTATTAGAGCATACCTTCATTGTTGTAGGACCAGAAGAAGCTGCAAGCTTTACTGCTCTCGGAGAAGGAAGCAATGTTTGGTTCAAAATCAGTCCCAAAAAGGAGCAACAGTTTGAACAGGAAGTATGCAAATGGAAACGGATTCATGACACCAGCACCACGACGGATATCAGTGGGAAGTGGAACTCCAGAGCTCCTCACACCGCGCTCATATTCCGCGCGCGAGAATGGGTACTTCAAGGAGACAAGGAGGTTGTCAATGGCACCATTGAACTTTGCTGCTCTACCCAAAGATGACTCCATGTCCACACTCACATCCATCAGTGGTTCAGAACCTGAGTCTCCACTCCTAAATTGAAACTTATGGGTAGATGTGTTTTGTGATAGCTAACAGTCCAGGAAGTTGTTCATCTTTGGTTACAAATTCAGCCTCGAGTGTATAAAGAGTGTGAATTAGTTCTTGTGTCAGTGTGCCACTGTTTAGGACTTATTGTTCCAGTTAGGTGATGTTTGGGTTGGCTGACATTTAGAATGTAGATATTGCTAATTGTCTTGGCGTTTGTATTATTTTTACTCAAATTGCATTGCTTGTTTTTTCTAGGTTTGTGCTGACGATGTATTCGGTTGTGAATAGAAACAAGGATTGAGGCTTGCTTTCTTATGTAAGGAATATATCCATTGTGTATTGAGGTTTTAAATTATCCCTTCTATGCTGCATCAGTTAACTAAGCACAAAATTTTTTTTTGTTCATGTTCTATGGATACGGTAGACAAAAGAATCACCCTAAAGGATTTAACGGAACGTATCTTGAATCTTAACTTGAAGCATTTATATTCAAAGCAACACAAATCATCAGGTAAGTAAAACTACAAAAAACCATTTACTGAATACTGAATTGTCGATAATAAGTGCCTAAGGTTGCACAGATAAGAAAGGGGCATTGAGCTAAAATGCCTACTGTATGGATCAATCACAAGCTGAGGGTGGGCTACATCACCTTGAGTTAAATATTTTTCTTCCCTTTCTGGTTTTGATCTTAGCTACGGTGTAGATTCCAAGTGTGATCTATGATAAAATGTGTCTCTAGCATGGAGAAAAGAAATTCTTACCAAGAGATTCTTCAAACTGAAGAGAAAGGATGCAGTTAATAGAACCTAAACTTTTTCACAAAGAACCATTCTAAATTACAGATTTAAAGGAAACTAATGAGGTAAAACGAATAACTATTTTGTGTTCCAGGCAAAACTGTAAAATTCTCATCTGGCAGAATTGACAATTCAACTTATGTAAAGAGCCATTTGACAACAGCTTGTTCATCAGAACTACATGTTGCAAATATTAAACAGAAAACTACAAAACTTCTGCCCACTAAAGATATAATTTCCGAAAGCATGTAAAGACACATCAACCCTACACACTATCAAAGAGCCTCTGCAAAAGTCGATATGCTCATATACAGGTAAGAGAAGGCTCAATGCAGAGCTCAGGTACCTACATAGCTAATGAAATTTGTACAACTTTTACCTGATTGTTACAAATTTATTCGTACCATGTTTTGCCCAATGATTCTTCAAGTCAATTGGGTTAGACAAACTATATCCTTCCCCAGTGAGCTTCTCCAGGACCTTCTTGAATGCGCCGAGGCTCATCTTCCTGCCAGCAATTCGCGCCCCTCTCTTCTTTGTGCTCATAGGGAGTGGGTGCATTGAAATATAAGTAGTGCAGCAAGCAGATTGCCACCCTCCAACTCCCCACTTATAGCATTGCCGCCGACTGCCTGTGCAAGAGCACACTGGCGTAGGTATGCTTGAAATGTCCAGGTCAAATCCATTTATAACGATATCAGTACTCTTCTTTGCAGTCCTTGCTCGATCACCAGAATGGCCAGTAGACTCATCATTTGGTGAAGGAACCTTCTTTGGCTTCTTAATCCTAGGGGCCTTGCAAGGGTGAGGCTGCACTTGGGATCTTTTTCTCAAAGGTGCCTCCTTTACACTTTGCAATTCATTTTCAATCAATACGACCGCCTTTCCATCCTCTGGCGGAGGCGCAGGTTGTTGTACCATTGGCAGTGAATGGACTCCATGAGGTTCAGAAAGGATCGAGTAACCATGATTGAAGGGGAGCATGTGGACCATTTTGTTGTCTCTGTGGTTGATCCAACCATTTCGCACAAAATCCATTGGAACTGATGGCTGAGGAGGAGTCTCACAGTCATGGCGGACGAAGACTCCATTCGGAAGAAGCAGCTTCGTCGATTCGCACTCGGTTGAGACCATGGACATGAGCTGTAGCCCCAAGTTGCCTTTCAAGGTCTGCTCGTAGTAGGCCCAACCACGCATCCCCATTCCATCCCCATCCATAACGTAAGGTAGAAGAAGATAGAACAGCCAAAACTAGCAGAAAAGCCCTAACGATGATCCTTTTACAGATTAAAAAAGTATCAACCCATCCGCCGCATTGTTGCCTTCTGATAACAAAAGAAGAAGAAGAAAATCGCAACATCAAATGCACAAATCCTGTACAAATGTAAGCTAAATCACGCGAGGACAGACAAATCCAACAAGAGGCGGCATTTTGGACACAAACCTAACGGCAAAACAAGATCACACAACAAAAAGGCAGAATAAGATGGGGTAAAAACATATACCAGAACTTCTAAACAAAGGAAAATGGAAGCTGCAAAAGGGAAGACAAAAAGATGGAACAGGAAGAAAAAGTGAAGAAAGAAACAAAAACCAACAAAAAAAAAAGGAAAAAGAGGAAAAAAGAGAGCTTACTTTGTTGAGAAAGAGATGATGTTAGGGTTCTTTTCTCCCTGGCAGGGTGCAAGATCTATGCTATTTATAATTGTGAGAAATGTGATTTTCATTACTTTTGCAATAAAAAAAAGAATTTTGAAAATAAATTATATATATATATATATATATATATATATATATATATATATATATATTTCCTTTTGCATTGACTCTCATGTTTGTTCTTAATCACAAAGATGACAAATTTGAAACTTGCGTCCTTATCACAAGCTTATCCATTCTCTGAACTCGAACTAGTTCACAAGAGTATTTTTTTTTTGGCAAGATTCATATTTAGTTTTTTAATTGAGGTAAACTGTTCATTAAAACAAACCCCTCCCAACTCAATCCACATTGATCGAACGAACTCAAACACACTCAAATAACACATCTCATCGTTGCCGAAGGCGAGGCCGGAGGTTGTACTTCCGATCGTCTGGAACCAAAACCACTGAATTCTCCCCGACTTCCTCGAGCAACGAGTAATCAGGATCAAGTTTTTCATCTTCATCATCGGGCAATTCCTCATGCATCCATGATAACCAGCTCGTACTGATAATACCATCACTCTCCAAGCATGAAGACGACTCTGCATTCTGTTCCATGATCCGAACCTTCTCCACCAACGTTTGCAGCAGCTGATGATTCAAAATCTCATAGTCTCTGTAAGTGATCAGGGAGTGAAGTATTTGGGTGGTAGCAATGACTAGAAAGGAACTTCTGGCCAGGAACACTTTCGATAAGATTCGAGATTGTTGATTGAAGTCATCTTCGCCATGCTTAACTATGAGAGCCTCGATCACGAATGTGGCACACAGACCTGAAGACCATGAAAGTCCGAGAGTGATTTCAGCTTTTAATAATAGCATGAATCCAAATGGTAGATCAGTATGAGTTCTTACCTAAATAAAGGCGTGCCCGGATTCTGTAAGTCTGCTTGGTGCTGGTGAGCATGTGGAGAAGGAAGATGGTGCAGGAGTAGAAGAAGAAAGCCTTGATGGATCGCGACTCGACTAAGATCGCGTTGTGCAGCGCGAAGAGCTTGTCTAGTGCAGCAAATATGTTGGCTTGCTTCGATTCGAATTCTTCCTGAGCTGCTAATATCGATTGAGAGTTCTTGATCAGACGAGCATGAGCACTTTGGATCTGTTCTTGTCCTCGCAGCAACTCCTCTTGCTGCTTATGACCGAGCTCTGCTAGGCTTCGCAGCGTTCCCCTGCAAGAAGACATGGAGTGAAGCCATTGAAAGGGAATTGAGCTGAAGGAATTTGGTGAACTTACCTGCTTTCTTCCATGGCTTGTGATTGGAACTTTGCGAGTGTATCCAGGCCTTCGAGCGCCATGGCCTGCCTGTCCAGAAGCTGCCTCTGCTTCTCCAAGGAAGCGCCGGTGACGTCACCGATATCGTCGGCTTTGGTTTGGAGTTGCTGCATCTTGGAGGTCATGGAATCGCCGACGACCTGTATTTCCTTCTCGATCTCGATGGTTTCCTCCCTCAGCCTCAGCATTCCGTCGTCCAGGCTCTTGTAGGAATCCTGCAAGTCAGCGATGCCGGCCATGAGCTTCTCCTTCATATCGAGCTGCCCTCCTCTGAGCTCCGACTGGGAGGCTGCGATTTCCTTGGACTGTGCGAAGATCGCCTGCGAGTGCTGCAGCACGCTGTCGATCTGCGCCGCCACCGCGCTGGACGACTGCGCCAGTTGGTGCGTCTGGAGGCCGATCGAAGACAGCGAGTCCTGCACGTCGTTCGCATTTTGCAGCAGTTTCTCCGACGATGCTTCTATGGCTCCGAGCTTCTCCTCTGCAAAGTGAGCTGATCTCGATAACTCGTTCACCAGCCGCTCCGTCTCATGCTTGAATGCATCAGTCCTGAGAAAGAAAACAGGGAAGAACTTGACGCAAAGCCTGATCTTAAAGTAGGCAAAATCTCATCTTGCTTCAAAAACTTACTGCAATTGGTGGCAGATGGAATTGGTCTCCAGGAAGAACTCGAGATAGATTTTGTGCTCCAAATCGTCCAATTTCTTGAGGCATTTCACCATTGCCGCCCCTTCGCCGCACGAAGGAAGAGCTGACCTACCCGAATCAATCTGGAAGCAATCGCTCAGCTTCCACGCCAATCTCGACTGCTTCTCCTTGTCGGATACGATCTCTCCGCAGCTGGAGAAGAGGCTTCGGTACGCGTTGTGCCAGCAAGTGTTCGGGCCGGCGAGCTTCCTCCTCGCGTCCTCCACCAACTTCACCCCTCGCCGGTCGTCGAAATTTTCCACGGAGAACTGCGCGGCCACTCCCATGACGGGCTCGCTCGGCGCGCCTTGCTGTGCGGAGGACGGAGCGGAGAAGGGCCAAGGAAGGCCATGGCTCCCGAAGCATAGACACAGGAAGAGAAGCCATGACAAGGAGTGCATCATCAACCTCTATCAGAATTTTAGTCCGTGAAAGAAACAATCGATCGAAATTTTCAAGAACAGAGAGACAAAAGAGGAAGAACAATCAATGCGTGTTCTACCTACAAATATCGCGACCATAAATTGCGTTTAATATGGGTTTTAATTCTTGAAAACATGCTTCTTTCGTGAAACTCTTATAGTAGAAGATCATATCAGGACAATCAAGAGAGCAAGCTGTTCCATGAACTGTGATAAAATCTTAGGCCGGCAATAGGAGACAGAAACCAACCAATCATGCTCTAAATTGAAGCAGGTAAGTTTTGAAATCTTAATACTGCGGTGGAAGAAGCAAGCTTGCAGAGGAAGAGACAAACCTGCGCAAACTTGGAGAGGAAGGAAAAAACAGAGAAGCTTTTTTCGTCTTGGCTTGGAGTTGATGCGCGGAAGGGAAAGCGACCTGTTATGGCGTTTAAGGAGTCGGTTTATCTTCGAGGAGGCACGTCCAGTTGCAATGAAGAGGGGCGTCTATTTATGGGGAAGAAATTAACGAAAGCCAGATTTGATTGAGACAATTTAGGAAACAAATAATTGTAACAAGAAAAATAGTAATAAATTTATACAAATATATATTATGAAAAAAAAATCCCAAGTGGCGGCTGCCCATGGACGGTGGGCTCCCTCTCCGCTCTGGCCGCTGACGGTGGCGGACCAGAGGACGACGACGATGTCCTGGGATTTACGTGGGAAGCCGCGGAATTTCCGGCCGCGCCGGCGGCCGTCGAGGAGGAGTTATCTTATCATAAAAAATTTTCTAAACGATAAAAAAAATAGGTCAATAAATTTCGGCCGGCGCCGGCGGAATTTCCGGCCGCCGCCGGCGTCCGCCGGGCAGAGTTGTCTCCCCTGCACCCTCGGCGACGGTGGGGGCATGGAATACATTTCGCCAGGTCTGCCACTCGGGGTAGCAGCACCAGCGTAGTGCTGCTAATTACCTCCGGCGCAGGGGAGACAACTCTGCCCGGCGACACTGCTGTATCAGTAACTTGAGGTGGCACAATTGGGGGCCATGGTGGCGTAAGGTGTCGATTGATTCGCCCCGGTGAAAATGAGCTATGTTCGTCAGAAACCATTGACGATAATGTGATGAAGAAGCCGAGGGGTACTCATCAATACTCTTCGCCGCGTCATTTACTCTCAGACCGACGCTTTCTTCGTGGTCCTTGTCCCCTGCCCAGTGGCCGGAGCCAGATCAGCCTCCGTTGAACCCACATCGCAATAAAGCATCAAAGTCTGGTTGTCTACTCTGCTTGCTGCCGGCACCGCTGCCGTTTCCCTAAATGTACATAATCGTTTTTGATCCGGCGATAAGAATGGGGGACCCATAGATGGGGTCCCGTCCGAACGGAGCCAGAGATTACCCAGCTAAAGGTTTGAGTTTCCGACGCCAAAGCAGAAGAACCGGAGCCGAGTGGCCGAGCGGAGGTGTCCGCTCGGCCGAGGACAGAATGGCCGAGCGGAGGGGTCCGCTCGGCCGGAATCGTGGCGAGGGAACAGTGGTTAGCCGAGCGGATAGGCCGCTCGGCTCGGGATATGATATGTCAGCAAAGGCATGATGATTAGACTGTACGCAAGATGACACTATTAAAAGTCCCACCATCACGTCACGGACAGGTTGATACAGTGACAGTATGGTCTTATGGATGCCCTTCTGACAGGCCCACACCTAGACATGGTCGAACGCAGGTGATCGTTTCGATTGGTGAGCCCAGGCTCCTTCGAGAGGTCTATATAAGGCCTCCATTTCTTCAACCGGAGGTACGCAAGTCTCCATTTTCTGAGCCGTTTTCTTATTCCCTCGCCTAACTTGAGCGTCGGAGGGCCGTCGCCGGGACACCCCTCCCCCCCCGGCTCGGTTTTGTTGCAAGTTCGCTAGAGCACTCGAGGATCCAGCAGGGAGCGCCACATCCCCAGCGTCCATTGAGCCTGGTTCGGACAGGATCAAATTGGCGCCGTCTGTGGGAACACGCCTGTATCCGAGCGGGATAGATGAACGAAGCTGGACGAACTCACCGTGACGCTCTCCCAGGAGAAACTCGACGCTCTAATTGAGGCAAGAGCAGCTAAGCTCGTGGAGCAACAGAAACAGAAGGCTCAAGCTGAGCGGATATCTGAGCGGCCCAGGAGGAACGACCGAAGAAGCATTAGAAATGGGGGCAAAATAAGGATCCGACCAGCACTCAAGTGGGAGTAACTCCTGCCCCGATATCGGTCCGACGAGGAAGCCATGATGAGTTTCGACAAGTATATATATTCTTCATCACTCCACGGGTATTCGGGAGTCGAGAAATTGGGTCAGAGCCCTCGCTGGTCCGCAGGTCAGTTCTTTAGTTATCCTCTTTCCGTTGTAAGATTTATTATAGTTCCTCGAGCTAAAAGCCCCGTGCCGCTCGGCCGGGAGTATATTAGCCGAGCCCAGAGCTCGATGGGAAGCCCGTGCCGCTCGGCCGGGAGTATAAACCAAGCCAAGTGCTCGATGGGATGCCCGTGCCGCTCGGCCGGGAGTATATTAGCCGAGCCCCGAGCTCGATGGGAAGTCCGTGCCGCTCGGCCGGGAGTATAAACCGAGCAAAGAGCTCGATGGGAAGCCTGTGCCACTCGGCCGGGAGTCTAAGCCGAGCCCCTAGCTCGATGGGAAGACCCCGTGCCGCTCGGCCGGGAGTGTATAAACCGAGCCAAGAGCTCGACAGGAAGCCCGTGCCGCACGGCCAGGAGTATATTAGCCGAGCCCCGAGCTCGATGGGAAGCCCGTGCCGCTCGGCCGGGAGTATAAACCGAGCCCCGAGCTCAATGGGAAGACCCCGTGCCGCTCGGCCGGGAGTGTATAAACCGAGCCAAGAGCTCGGTGGGAAGCCCATGCCGCTCGGCCAAGAGTATAAACCGAGCCAAGAGCTCGATGGGAAGCCCGTGCCGCTCGGCCGGGAGTATAAACCGAGCCCCGAGCTCGATGGGAAGACCCCGTGCCGCTCGGCCGGGAGTGTATAAACCGAGCCAAGAGCTCGGTGGGAAGCCCGTGCCGCTCGACCGGGAGTATAAACCGAGCCCCGAGCTCGATGGGAAGACCCCGTGCCGCTTGGCCGGGAGAGTATAAACCGAGCCAAGAGCTCGATGGGAAGCCCGTGCCGCTCGGCCGGGAGTATATCAGCCGAGCCCCGAGCTCGATGGGAAGACCCCGTGCCGCTCGGCCGGGAGTATATCAGCCGAGCCCCGAGCTCGATGGGAAGACCCCGTGCCGCTCGGCCGGGAGTGTATAAACCGAGCCAAGAGCTCGGTGGGAAGCTCGTGCCGCTCGGCCAAGAGTATAAACCGAGCCAAGAGCTCGATGGGAAGCCCGTGCCGCTCGGCCGGGAGTATAAACCGAGCCCCGAGCTCGATGGGAAGACCCCGTGCCGCTCGGCCGGGAGTGTATAAACCGAGCCAAGAGCTCGGTGGGAAGCCCGTGCCGCTCGGCCGGGAGTATAAACCGAGCCCCGAGCTCGATGGGAAGACCCCGTGCCGCTTGGCCGGGAGAGTATAAACCGAGTCAAGAGCTCGATGGGAAGCCCGTGCCGCTCGGCCGGGAGTATAAGCCGAGCCCTGAGCTCGATGGGAAAACCCCGTGCCGCTTGGCCGGGAGAGTATAAACCGAGTCAAGAGCTCGATGGGAAGCCCGTGCCGCTCGGCCGGGAGTATAAGCCGAGCCCCGAGCTCGATGGGAAGACCCCGTGCCGCTCGGCCGGGAGTGTATAAACCGAGCCAAGAGCTCGATGGGAAGCCCGTGCCGCTCGGCCGGGAGTAAATTATCCGAGCCAAACGCTCGAGTATCGAAGGCCCCGTACCGTTCGGACGGAGGTATATTAGCCGAGCCAAAGACTCGAGGATCGAAGGCCCTGGACCGTGCGGCCGGAGGTAAATTATCCGAGCCAAACGCTCGAGTGTCGAAGGCCCCGTACCATTCGGACGGAGGTATATTAGCCGAGCCAAAGGCTCGAGGATCGAAGGCCTCGGACCGTTCGGCCGGAGGTAAATTATTCGAACAAAATGCTCGAGGATCGAAGGCCCCGGACCGTTCGGCCGGAGGTAAATTATCCGAGCCAAACGCTCGAGTATCGAAGGCCCCGTACCGTTCGGCTGGAGGTAAATTATCCCAGCCAAACGCTCGAGTATCGAAGGCCCAGTACCGTTCGGACGGAGGTATATTAGCCGAGCCAAAGGCTCGAGGATCGGAGGCCCCGTACCGTTCGGACGGAGGTATATTAGCCGAGCCAAAGGCTCGAGGATCGAAGGCCCCGTACCGTTCGGACGGAGGTATAATAGCCGAGCCAAAGGCTCGAGGATCGAAGGCCCCGGACCGTTCGGCCGGAGGTAAATTAGCCAAGCCAAACGCTCGAGTATCGAAGGCCCCGGACCGTTCGACCGGAGGTAAATTATCTGAGCCAAACGCTCGAGTATCGAAGGCCCCGTACCATTCGGACGGAGGTATATTAGCCGAGCCAAAAGGCTCGAGGATCGAAGGTCCCGAGCCGTTCGGCCGGAGGTAAATTATTCGAGCAAAATGTTCAAGGACGAAGGCCCAAGCCGTTCGGCCGGGCGTGCGATATCCTTGCATCGGAATAAAAAAACCGAAGGCCCCGTGCCGCTCGGCCGGAGGTAAATTATCGGAGCCAAGCGCTCGACGACGAAGGCCCCGAGCTGCTCAGCCGGAGCTATATTGTACGAGCCTAAGGCTCAATTCCGAAGACCCTGTGCCGTTCGGCCAGGTAAACATTGTCCAAATTAGGCAATATCCGCGCCGTCGAGCTCCGACGTTAAAAATCGAGAGCCGCGCCGACCGGCTATAAATATCCGCGCCGACGAGCTCCGTCGTTAAAGATCGAGAGCCGAGCCGGCGTCTATAAATCCCCGAGCGGAAGACCGACGAGCTCCGTCGTTAAAAATCGAGAGCCGCGCCGACCGGCTATAAATATCCGCGCCGACGAGCTCCGTCGTTAAAGATCGAGAGCCGCGCCGACCGGCTATAAATATCCGCGCCGTCGAGCTCCGACGTTAAAAATCGAGAGACGAGCCGGCGTCTATAAATCCCCGAGCGGAAGACCGACGAGCTCCGTCGTTAAAGATCGAGAGCCGCGCCGACCGGCTATAAATATCCGCGCCGACGAGCTCCGTCGTTAAAGATCGAGAGCCGCGCCGACCGGCTATAAATATCCGCGCCGACGAGCTCCACCGTTAAAGATCGAGAGTCGCGCCGACCGGCTATAAATACACGCGCCGTCGAGCTCCGACGTTAAAAATCGAGAGACGAGCCGGCGTCTATAAATCCCCGAGCGGAAGACCGACGAGCTCCGTCGTTAAAGATCGAGAGTCGTTATCCGCGCCGACGAGCTCATCATCTAGCCGTTCATTTCAAAACAAAGGACGTCCCATCGTACGGAGCGTCACCGCCACTAGAGACGAGCCACGTGGCGCTCTGTCACCAAGCGCAATTAACGCGCTCATACCGCGCATGCTTCGGCTTAATGAAAAAGACTTGCGCGATTTTCAAGAGGATTTAGACAAGCAAACATCCACGTTGGGCGCCAAGGCATACAAAGTGAAGAGCCGAGCGGATAAATTTGGCATGAGGGCCGAACGGCTCAAGGGATATCAGCAGCAGCGATAAGGCGACGACCGCCCGCTCGGACACACAGTCCAGTCAGTCAGACTCACTGCCTCCTTCGACTAGACTTGAAGGGGAGGCAAGTGATCCAGCGGTAAGAATGGGGGACCCACAGATGGGGTCCCGTCCGAGCGGAGCCAGAGATTACCCAGTCAAAGGTTTGGGTTTCCGACGCCAAAGCAGAAGAACCGGAGCCGAGTGGCCGAGCGGAGGTGTTCGCTCGGCCGAGGACAGAATGGCCGAGCGGAGGGGTCCGCTCGGCCGGAATCGTGACGAGGGAACAGTGGTTAGCCGAGCGGCCTATTCGCTCGGCTCGGGATATGATATGTCAGCAAAGGCATGATGATTAGACTGTACGCAAGATGACACTATTAAAGGCCCCACCATCACGTCACGGACAGGTTGATACAGTAGCAGTATGGTCTTATGGATGCCCTTTTGACAGGCCCACACCTAGGCATGGTCGAACGCAGGTGATCGCTTCGATTGGTGAGCCCAGGCTCGTTCGAGAGGTCTATATAAGACCTCTATTTCTTCAACCGGAGGTACGCAAGTCTCCATTTTCTGAGCCGCTTTCTTATTCCCTCGCCTAACTTGAGCGTCGGAGGGCCGTCGCCGGGACACCCCCCCCCTCCCCCGGCTCGGTTTTGTTGCAGGTTCGCCGGAGCACTCGAGGATCCAACAGAGAGCGTCACGTCCCCAGCGTCCATTGAGCCTGGTTCGGACAGGATCAGTTTTGTTGTTTGAACAACCTTCCAATTTATTTATTGTACAATGGTCCTAACTAACAATATTTAACATGATAAACACGATCAGCATCCCGTTACACTAAATGTAGTCAGAAATCCAACAAGAAATGTTTCAACTTGGAGTTCGTGATTCTGTAAATTGTTCGTGTACAGCAAATATACATGAGTTTTGAGTGCAGTAAATATTTACCAAAACTATACTAGTTGCAGAGACAGCCAAAGCCTTTTTTTTTCTCCAGAAAATTACACTTCATTTAGATCTTGTGGGAAGCATTCTCCAACTTATTCGTCGTATGGGTGGCGTCATTTTGGAGCTGCAGAGTATTTAGAAAAAGCAACAATGAAAAAAAAGAGTTAAATAATTTGCTACATAATTTATAGGCATACAAACTATATGGAATTCATTGCTACTATCCATTATCATTCAAATATCATCCATGCAGCATGATCTAAATGGACTCCATTCGAAGTCACAAGGCATGTAATACTGATATGAAATTAAATTAGATCATTGTACTTAACAAATAAATCATACACATTGCAGGCATACACTGTCTCACATCAGCCAACCAATTATTCTCTATGCCTTAAATATCCTCACCCAGAAATCTCCTAAGTAACATGGTTGCATCAGAGGTTCCCTAGAGAAGAATAAGTGCTCGGTTGGAATAAAGGTACAACTATAGGTGACAAAGATTAGCAAAAACCATCAAGAGGAAACGGGGGGAAATGAATAAAAATTTTCAGGCATCAAATATAGAGTAAAGGCAAATCACAGAGATATATTGTCCGAAAAATTCAATACAGAAGAGGCTCTGATTTTCAATGAAACCAAATGTTGCTGTTTATATCACTTTACAAATTTATAGTAAGGTATAAGGTAACTGATAAAGTGAAAATTTACACAAGTTGAAAGTGTTGGAGAATACTTGGCACGTTGGATTGGTGAAAAATGATCTATTTCACGGATCTTCAGGGTGAAAATTCATCAGACTTGGGATAGGTAAGATTGACACTTGAAAAGTGTTTTCAGAATTTCAACTTCATAGGGTCCAGGAATATTGGCAAAACAGATGATATACAAGAAATACTTTTCTTTGAATAGAAAAACAGATGATACTCTTCTTCTAAGACATTTGACAGCATGTTTTCTGCTATCAATAATGAATCAAAGACCAAAAAACTAGTTAAAAATTTCTTTATAGCCTATATAGACAAACATATGTTTGTATTTCTGTGTTTTGTAGACCTCAGGCAGGCCACCAGCATATTCTGACATTGTCACAGTTCCTTAGACTAAATAGTAAACATCAATCAGAGTTGGTTAGCAGCCAACAAGCCGTCGCCAGATTTAATTTCAAAGTTCAGTCCTGATATGATACTGTTCCAACAAAATGTAATTTTTATATTGTTTAATGACAAACTGCTGACTCAGATTGTGTTCCTAACAGAAGATTTAAATTGATGTGTAGCCCATCGGTGCTTTTGGTTAGTGATTATCCAATGTATTATCATACTATAAATACTCTCAGTACTTCCTGCTACATCTGGAATGCAAACTCTTGACCAAAAAAGAACCTTATTTCTTAAATCAAAAACTGATCTTTTTCATTTATCAGTTGCAATGTAAAAGTTTCCTTGGCCAAAATCCTATAAGAACAGCCAATCTAAGCATGCTTCTGAATGTCTCCTCTATCAGACTTCAGTCACTTTAACAATAATATTTAAATTTCAGAATGAAACTGCCCTCACAGAATGATATCTATTCTCCCACATAATTACTCTGAAGAAATCTATAAAGTTAAGTTGGTAATAGAAACAAAAGTTCCCTCCATATCTAATAATTATTCCTTTAGATTCTTGAGTAGCTCTCAGCTGAGTGCAAGGGTGTACATCGGACATGGATCAAATGTTAGATAATAACTATTCTTTGTCGATAAATTCCTTAAACACTCTATTCTCCTTTATCAAGCACCAGTGTGCCTACAAAGATGGATGCCCTAATCTCAGAAGATACAAAAAGACAAGTTAATTTCTTGGTTAGGAAGGAATCCTACCGATAATAGCAATAAGAAAAGGACATGGAAAAAGACAGAAGCACGCATACCTATAGCGACCAATCGAAAAGCTCCTGGGCTCCATCTAGCAGCTCCTTATTCCCGTTGCAGGAGTGCACCGTCCGGAACTGCTCGACGCCGAGCTTGCGCGTGATCCACCCGACCTGGAAGTATATATACTGGGAGGGTGGGAGGTCGACCTTGATGGCGTCGACGTCCATCCAAATCAGGAAACGGCGAACCTTGACTCCTTTGAGGTCCTCGATGCCGCCGTACCTGACGACGCCTGAGACCTTGGTCTCATAGTAGACGAGGTACTCGAAGTCGACGTAGCAAGGGCCGTAGAGATCGACAGAGAAGCTTCCGTTGGAACTCAGGGAGAAGGCCTTGACCGTGTCGGGGAGGAGGCCCGGGGGGAGGCCGTACTGGGGCAGGAGATCGTAGATGGTGGTGCCGTTAGAAGCCGAGGAGAGGTCTTCGGCGGCGGCGAGTGAGAGAAGGAGAAGATAGGAGAGGAGGAGGAAGAAGAAGAAAAAGTGAGAAGAAGACGAGGAAGAAGAGAAGATCGCCATGGCGTCCTGGAGAACGAGTCGGGTCGAGATTTGGGGAGGAAAGTTCGAGGTTTCGCTGCGTAGTTGCGTTTGTTTCGGGGCGTTTCGCCGTTTTGGATCTTTTCCAGATCATAATTAAATCTAAATTTAAGGGCCCATCTGTTATTCGTTCAACGGACCGGGCCTAATTTAACGGGCGGAAACCGAAGCCCATACCCGTTAATCCGCAACGAAAGATTCAAAATTTTTTTTTTAGGTTCCAATTCCAACCCTTCGCTCTTTAATTCTCCTTTCCGATCCGACGCCTTCCCTCCGGTTCCACCTCGGGGCAGCGCGCCGGCTTCCTCCTCCGCCACGGAGTCTCCTCCGACGAAGAAGCGGCGAGTCTCCGACGAAGCGCCTCCGCCATTCTACAAGGCCCTCCTGTGCCTCGACTTCATCGCCACCGGGTGCTGCCCCTACGGGGATTCCTGCACCTACGCGCACGGCCGAGACTACCTCCGCCAGGATCCGAGGATAAAAAGGGTGGATTCTGTTGTTCACCTAGGAGCTCCGGCGGTTTGGGCTCCTTCGGCATGGGACAGCCGCCGGTCGCCGGATAGGAAGGATCCCCAAGAGCGACGGGAGCTAGGGCCGCCGCGTTTAGGGAGGTATGCCACCTCTTTAGTTGAATTTCCAATGGGATTTTGCATATAAGTTAATTGTAAATTAAAAAAAAAAAAAAGCAGTCTGTACACAAAGCTCCGGGCAAAAGACTATTTCTAAAATTCAAATATATGATCTCTACATCATATAACGTCTTTACTGTTACGCCAAGCCTTCTAAATTAATTGTAAATAACTGTTCATTAAGTTGTATGGTTGAACTGATATAAAGATTATGTTTCTTGATTATAGTTCATCAGTGTCACGTTATTTATCATGCTTTTATCACTTGTTTCATGGCCTGGTGCTTGTTTGCTCCTGTGATACTATTTTCAATAGGAACTACTCAAATGGTTGCTGGTTTAGTCACTTAATTTGTGTGCCTATTTCTGTCTAAAATAAGCATTTTTCGAATGTTCATTTTTTGATGTTATCCAAGTTTACCTCTTATAACAAACAAATAATTGTTCCCAACAAAAAATTATGTATATAAAAGAGTCGAATCTATACACTTCGCAACATGTAAAGGCAGTAGAGTCAATATCAAAGAATAAATGAATGGAGTGAAGTCAATACATCCAAAACAAATAGTTGATGTAGCAATCGATCACATCAGAAGCACCTGAAGCCAGGGCAAATTGATAAGATTATGAGCAGAATAAGGAGACCGATGATGCCGAAAACAGCCAACTTTATCTTCATATTGTCTACCCACATTTTCCTTTTCAGCTTTGTGCCTTGTTGCCTGAAATCTTGTGCCTGAAATATCACAACATAGCATATCAACTAGAGAGCTACGATCATGGAATGATTGTGTAATGAGACGAATAGGTTCAGATATGAAAGAGGCCATGACTTCTTTTGCAAATTAAAAGCAGCATAACTTGCTACTTTGATGGCAATTACCTCCACATATATGACAAATAAATGTTCAACTCATACCTGGGAGCGAAGATCTTCAGTTTTGTCGACGAGAAGTTCAATTTTCTCACCCCGCTCAAGAACCTAAAACCAACAAAAAATGGGAAAGAATAATCAGATGCCAGCAGCATATATTAGCAATCAAACAGGGGAAACAAAATCACCTTCTCAATGTTCTCCATCATGACTCCTTTTACTTCAGAAACTTGAGCTTTCACTTTGGCTATCTTGTTTATCTCTTCGGGGTGATCAATACAGAATTGCATGTGCTCTTTAAGCTTTGACCTGAACAAAAACAAAAATTCAAAATTAACTGCAGTTACAAATGACAATAACTAGTTTAGGGAAAGCAAACTGTACTTGTATTCTCGGTTTAGGCCATTGGCTGTTGCAGTTGCTGCTTTTGCTCCATATTTTTTACTGAAGTCCTCCTTAACCCTCTCCAGCAAGGCCATGGGAGTTTGTTTGCCAGCTGACTCAACAGCAACTACACAGTATGCTGCAACCATTGTCATGGCAGACTTAAAACCAGTTTATCCTTAATTAGTTGGCCAAGGAAAAAGATGGTATATGAGGTCATCTTCATCGATATCATCATCAAGTTATGCTCCAACCATTTGTAGTCAGCTACATCAATCTTATTACTCGATGACTATATTACCAGTAAAGATTTGGTCCTCAAAGTGTGAAGTTGAACAATAGATTTCATGATTTGCTTCCAGTTTTTTTATTCGAATAGATATCAAACTGTTATGGTTAACTTATAACAATTTATAAAAGTATGTCAGCTAAAGTAGTTTGGCTCAAACCTCAGTTGGGAACAAGGCAAGGGGAGCTCAAGTTAAGAAGGTTCTGTCAAGCGGTGATGTGGTCGAGTGGAATTCACCTAAGCTGAGTTTAATTCACTTCAGCCCATTTGAGTTGCTAGGTTTTCAAACGAGTTGTTTTAGCTTGGTTTTATGTTTCCAGTGGATGAGTTTAGGGGAGTTTATGTTTCCAACGATAGCAGGATTAATGGATTTTCTGCCCAATCTAACTCGAAGTAAATCACAACAATTAAGCATATGATATTCCAACCTCAAACTCTTACCCAAATTCAGTACAAGCTTCAGTCCCATCAAGAAGCAACAATACACTTCATTTAAATATGAAAAACAAAAAATCAATGTTTATACAATTATCCTAGTAAAAACTATCCTATATCACATTACCAATATGCTTAGTCGATTGAAAATTGCAATATCAATTGGCATTGCCCTGGTTTTGTATTTGTTGACAGTAGCTAGCTGTTTGGTTTGTTAGCTTAACTGAGTTAATTATGTCGAAACAGAAACTTTGCAATGCTGACAAGTTGCAGATCTATCGTCGCTAATTAAGAAATACAAATCAAGGCAGTAAAAATCAAATAATAGCCACATTCCCAATCTCTGATTGTATTGTGAAATATTTGTACAATTAAAAGACAATTTTATATCGGCATGGATCAACAAGTGAGTGAGATAGCTGAGCTATGAAGGTCAACCATATTCCAAAATCAATTTCGCAAATCCATAAAATAGGAGAAATTAAAAAGAAGCTTACGATCCTTGTGAAATTGTCAAGGATATGAAGGTCAACCATATTTCGCGAGTGAGATAGCTCAGCTATGAAGGTTAACCATATTTCACAAAATCATATATTGTGAAATATTTGTACAATTAAAAGACAATTTCATATCTGTATGGATCAACAAGTCAGTGATATAGCTCAGCTATGAAGGTCAACCATATTCCAAAATCAATTTCTCAAATTGCGCAAATCTATAAAATAGGAGAGATTAAAAAGAAGCTCACGATCCTTGAGTGTCAAGATTGCTTTTGGGGGTCGGGTAACAAGATAATCAAGATCACAGAAGAGTGAAAAGGGGATCGGGAGCAGACTCACTGAATCCATTTTCGACGAGGTAATTGAAGGTGTGGCCGTCGCAGTTGTAGGTGAACCTGTTGTTGGAGGAAGGGAGCTTCTGGAGGCATTGGGAGGCGACGGAGGTGAAGTTCCCTGTGAAGGCGGTGTACTCGACCAAGATGACGGTGCCCCGGGCGACGAAGCTGTAGATGAGCGTTTGCTGCCCCATCTTCCCGACCCGGGAAGAGGAAACCCTAACCCTAGTAGGTGAGCGCGGAAGGTGGGAGGGAGGACGGAAGGATGAGCAATGGCGGAGGAGGATTGGAGTCTGCGGAGACGAGAGAGGAGAGGCGATTGATGCGGTTTTGTTCTGCTCCTCGTCTCGCCACCTGCCATCGTGGGCGTCGCTCTAATTTTGGTTCGATGACATTTAAATTGAATTTAGGAAACATTTCATTTCGCCCCCTATACTTTTTAATCTTTTCATAATTTCAAAACTATTGGTCTCCTATAGGCTCTAAACGAGCTGAACCAAGTTAAATGTAATGTTGTTTTAAGCTTATTTAATAAGACGTTGAAATTATTATTCAAATTAAGTGAGTTTGTTTAAGCATAGTTTAAGTTTTGATTAATTTAGACGTTATGGAATTCTCCATTCGAAGTTTTTTTTTAAAAAAAAAATTATTTATTAAATTAGTGAGTTTGATATTATAGACTTTTTACTTATTTTGGGAGTTTCTTTGCCAATTTAAAGATTTGATAAGAATTTTCTAATGAATTTTATTTAATTGTGAATATTGTTCATAACTATTTTTCACGAACAATTTAGAATTTTTTATTTTTTCATTTAATTGAATAAATCATTCATCATTTAATTTTAATAAATCCACACATACGTATTTAAAATAACACTACTAATTTTTCATAATTTTATAATGCTTTAGAATTATAAAAATAACATTAAAAAAAAAGGCTTCTATGGAATTTTTCCATGAGGTTCGGGTTCCTTCCAAACCGTCCGATCAATGGGCAGATGCTACTTAACAAGGCTGCCGAGTAATCAACGGCACCTTTTGATTGCACTGGACCCCTAAATGATTTCGCAATCGAACCGATGAAACCCGGTCAATTCCTTCGATCGTCCGGTCCAGTTTTTCCCTAGACACCAACTTTAGGCGCCTTTTACCTTTACGTCAACCTGCGCAAGGGCAACCCTAAGTGCTCCATCGGCGACGGCGAAAATTTGCTTGATATCGATCGGTGATTCTTCGAGGTAAGATCCAAATTGTCTGCTTGCCTCGTATTCTTCCCGTTTCATGCTTTTGAGATAGGTTTTGATCCTTTGATTTGCGAATTCGCAGTTCTCGTTTTAGTTCTTCAACCTAGCCTTCTCTCGGTGCTCGGAGAGAGCGGTCAAGATAAGAAACGTGAGATTAGATAGCCATTTGAGATGTCGTACGACGAGGTGGAGATCGAGGATATGGAATGGAGCGAGGAGTTGCAAGCTTTCACCTACCCCTGCCCTTGCGGTGACTTATTTCAGATCACTAAGGAAGATCTTCGCCTCGGGGAGGAGATCGCTCGCTGCCCCAGTTGCTCCCTCTTCATCACGGTCGTCTACAATCCTGAGGATTTTACTGATCGCCCTGACAAGTCGAAGAAGACCCCCGCCCAGCCGTCGCCTGTCGCAGTGGCTTGAGCTTCTTCGGAATCAGGTTGGCTTACATCTCTACTTCCTTGGATAGCCGCAGTTAGTAAACAAATTCCTAGTTTGATCACTTTGGCAACGTTGAAAGCATGTAAAGGTCTCAAATTTTCTTTTTCTTTTTTTGATAAATGAAGCGAAAATATTGTGGAAATTAGACATAAACACTATATTTTTATATGTTAATATTGTTTTGGTTGATCATATTTATGTTTATTTAATTTGAAAACATCAAATTTGGAAATTCTCCTAGAGAATTAGGGTTGTTACGCAAGTGAAATCAAATGTGTAAGTGCTATCTTCTCTTGTTTTTCTTTCGAATGAATTGTAGTGCTTCAGGGTTTTTTGAAATTAAAAAAAAAACGTAGGGAAGAAAGTATTACTACTATAGCTTCGTTGTGCATAAAATAATAGAGAAAATCATGTTAATTTTCTCAAACTAAATAAGTAAATAAATGCTAGCCAAGAGCATAGTATAATTATTTTCCATATTACATATATGGGTGAGGTGATGATTGAATCCTTGGGTGTGATTCTAGGGAGAGTGAAAGCTATTGATCTTGAGGGTGCAATCTTCTTGTTAACCTCCATTATGAGGGCCCTAATTATGAATCCTAAGAATCTATGGGTCTAATTAAAGTATTCAGGCCCATTTGTTGTGCACAAAATATTATCTCTGTAAAATATTCTTAGAAAATTTTATAGGGAAAATTAGTTTTTCCTTCTCTCTGACATGATAAATATTTTTGAATCCTCTCCTCTCTCTTCCATCCTGAGCTCTATTTAGATTTGAGCAGCAATCCACCCAGATTAAGATCAACGG
The DNA here is from genome assembly GCF_018446385.1 of Zingiber officinale. Classification (NCBI taxonomy): domain Eukaryota; kingdom Viridiplantae; phylum Streptophyta; class Magnoliopsida; order Zingiberales; family Zingiberaceae; genus Zingiber; species Zingiber officinale. Next base: position 43,310,900 of record NC_056000.1, read on the forward strand.
TCGTTTCTCAGATTGGGGGTGATATCATTGTTGCCACTCGTTGTCCAACTTCTAGCCACCTAGCATCCCTACCTTCATACCTTCTGCAGATCAACCATGCCATAAATCCAGCATACGACACCGTTGGGCATCAGGATACAGGTGACGGTTTAGGTGACTGATGGTGAGTAATGGTGGTGGGTTATAACATTTATTTTTCAATATTCTAGAAGTATAGCACCTTTTATAAGATCCCACTGGATATGAGTTTACTATTTTAAAAAAATTCTTGAAAATAGTTTATTAGCAATGATAAAACTGGGATTCTTCAAAAAGTATACTTGGAAGGTTGATCCTTATAGTATATATTATACCACTCTCATCTCATCAGTTCTCTCCATTGTCCTTTAATTGGTACTAGGTCTAAACCTTGTTGTCCTGTTGTAGTTTGTATTCTAAAGTATATTTGTATAATCAAATATGAGAATTGTTATTCCATGAAAATTTGTAAGCTATAGAATTACCATTTCTGCAAACCAAACACACCCTTATTGTCCTATATTCCCTATATGATTTCTAATGGGAAGGCATTTCGTTAATGCTCATTGACACTCCGTGTGGAATTGTTGTAGGTTTGGAAGTATTGATCCACCAATTAGCTACAGATTCATCTGGCAATATCAAAAAAAAAAAAATTTCTATTTAGACAACACTTTATGTACCTTAAGGTTAAGGTTTTTTTATCACTATTTGATACTCGAGAACTTCGAGTAAGGGATCACACTTCTTACCTGCTAAGATGGTACACAATCAACAGACTCTAAAAGTATTGATTGTTCCAGGAGATTGGAAAAGTTGAAGCCTTGGATGTGCAATAGACAATAACAAAGGAATTGATTCAAAATAGCAGATTCTAACTGTCATCTTAATGTTTTATCTCAATTTTGAATTATTTAAGACATTGATCATCGTTCACTATGGCAAACGAGGATTGGTAAACGAAGGAATGCTACCAATCAGTGGATTCCACTGAGATTGATTTCTTGTTGGTTTGTTTACAATTAGTTGAAATTGTTGTATCTTCAAGGCGCATCATTTATCTGTTGTATATCTTTCATTTGTGTTTACTTGGTTTTTTATATTTTTTGTCTCAAATACAGGCATATTTTTGCGTATTCTGGCAACCAGAAGTTTAACATCATTCGATATATCAAGTAGTCGCTGTAACACGGATAAAATGGTTGTGTAACCTTTGGTATGTTTTGATCTACGGATATGTGGAAATGGTTTAGATAATCTTGTAGCTTTTGGTATGTTTTGATACATGGATATGTGAGAGCTGAAGACATCGTGTAGGAGGAAGACGTGTTCTATTCAAGTCTGCTCAGAGAAATAAATTTTTTTTAATGTATTTTATGGTTAGTGATTCTTGCTGTTGTGATCGACGATGCTATCTCCAAATTCGACGGTTTGGCTATTTTTTTTTTCCTTTTTCTTTTTTCTTCGTCTTTTTGATTGATCATGTTTCCTTTTTGAGGTTGGGCATAAAGGCCTAAAATGGCTATTTTTTTCACAAACATTCCATTGAAAAATCATGATATATGCTTTATATAATTTTTTAAAAATTCATTAGAGCTAAGGTTGAGTTATGTGGAGTAGCCACGTGGCAGGTAAAGAAAAACTTTTGAAGGAAACACAACCTAAGGGCATGGCAATGGGGGTTATACTATGGGAAATTTTTTATTATAAACTCCACCCCATTATATGGGTGGATTTATAATTTTTTTTATAAATCTGCTCTACAATGTTAGGACTAGTTTATTTTTTTTTTTTAAATTATAAAGAGGATTTATATTTTTTCCTTTTGATGTCCGCGTGAGAGGCCCACTGTCTTATTAATTTTTTGAAATTTATTTATTTATATTTTTATTAAATATTTATTTATTTTTATCAAATTATTGTATTTACATAAATTTAAAAGACTAATATAATTATAAATATTAAATTAAAATATTAATTAATATTATATGTAGTAAATGAAATTATAAATAATGATAAATTAAAAATATAAATAAAAATAAATAAATTAACAATGGAGTCATTAAAAAAATTATTAGAGAACTTTATGATAGTAAAAAGAGGTTTATAAAATGAATGGGATTTTTAACTTTTAATGTAGTGGAGTATAAATCTTTGTAAAAGGCTTACGATTATGGATTCCTCATGATCATCGCCATTGCAAGATTTGTCAAAAAGGTTTATAAAATTAAAAAATCTCAAAAAAAAAATGAATAATTGTAGAGGTGAGAGGTTTCAGTTAAAAGCATTTGAAAATTAAATTTATTATTTTCAAAATTGAAGATGTATTGCATATTTTATCATTTGAAAGTATGAAACATTTAATTAAAATGTTTTATTTTATAAATTATGGGTAATAATTAAAGTTATACTGGCTCGTTTTGGAAATAAATATATTCGTTAAAAAAAATACAAATAATTATAATTAAATTAAAATTTATAAATTAAGTGGAGGAAGTGAGGGACGGGGAGCCGGATCTAGCGGCGGCGGCGGTGTTGGAGGATCGATATGCGCGTGTCGCCGCTGTCTTCAAGGCCTCCTGTGGATGTCAATGTTGCGTCGTCTTCATCGTTGGTGGTCGGTTCTTCTTCAAATCTTGGAAGAGAAAATAAGCGGGGGTTGAGGAATAAGCGGCGATTCCTCATCTCCGCCTCCGGAGTCGATCGAAGAGTTGTCGTTCAATTCTCGCCCGAGGTACAGGACTGAGGGACACAAGTGTGTCGCGATGGCAAACCACTCCCTCGCACCGATCATAAGACTATCTTTCGCTACCACGTGAGATTCTTTGGCTTTCTTTTTGTTGGAATTGTTAATACCTTCATATCCTAGTTACGTTATTAAGGTTGGAACGTTGATTCGGTGACTAATAAATTAAATAGGGATAAGACGGTTATTTCATGAGTAGACTTTCGTAAATTAATTTCTCGAGTGAATGAAAAAATAATATTTAATGAATGGTTAGTCCGATATGATTAGACAGAAGTTTGACTCACATATGAGTTGAATTCATGGAGGAGATCACATGTATTGGTGCAATTTTCCCTAGGTCAAGGTTGTCCAGGTTGATTAGGCTTGAGTTGACTCAAACTTGAGTCTTGATGTTTGAGTTCGATGTTTGACAATTTATAGAGATTGCAGGTGCAATTGTCTATATGCGATATTGACGGTCAAACGTTGATTAGAAGAGTTAAATAGGTCAAGGTTGACTGAATACTTGAATGGGAAGTTCTAACTGAAGGTTAAGCAAGGACAAGACTAACGAGAAGGTTGCAAAAGAAGAAAATCCAAGTGGGTCAGTGTTAACTAGACACTTGGTGTGGAAAGTCCTAGTGAATGAAATTAGGCTAATTGGAAAGCCTTAGTGAGTGAAGCTAGGTAGATGAGAAGTCCTAGTGAGTGAAGCTAGGAAGATGAAAATCCTAATGAGTGAAGTCAGGTGAAAAGTCCTAGTGAGTGAAGTTAGGCAGTGAGAAAGTCCTAGTTAGCAGACAGTTGGGAAGTTCTAATGAGTAAAACTAGATAGATGGAAATTCTGGTAAGTGAAACTAGATAGTGAGGAAGTCTTGGTAAGTGAAGCTAGACAGTCGCAATCCAGGTGAGTCAAGGTTGACCGGACATATGATGAGTGGACACTTGGCACGAGATAGTAAGTCCAAGTGGGTCAAATGGTTGATCGGACATTTGGTGATGAAGTCCCAGCAAATCAAGGTTGACCAGATACTAGGCAATGAAAAGTCCCAACAGGTCATGGTTGATCGAATGTTGGGTATGAGAACCCTAGACTTGAGCTAGGCAAGTTAGGGTTGGTTAATCGGTCAGGTGATCGATTGAGTTAGAGCCCAATCGTGATCGATTGGGAGAGTGCTATGAACAAAGGTGGCCCAATCGATTGGGGCTACGCCAATCGAACTGATCAATTGGCAGTCGTTCTGGGGAGCACAGAAAGGTTCCTAATCGATAATCAATCAATTGAGCTACTCCTCAATCGATCAAATCACTAGGTAGCCGTAATCGATTTTGGGTCTTCTATGAGAGCACAAAGGCAATCTGAATCGATCAATTGATCGATTGAAGTCTCCCCAATCGATCAACCTATTGATTGGGAGATGACCATTGCGCAGGATGTGAGGTTTGTGTTGGTTAGTCCTAGGAAGATCGTACCGGTTCCACTGTACAAAAATTTTATACAAGTGTCAAACATATCCTAATTAATAACCTATTGTGTTCTTTAGAAATTAAATTCGGAATCACAAACGGAACTTAACATTATTGATTCCAAATTTAACTTATCTGTTCTTAATGGTTTAGACTTGGATCGCAAACGATACTTAACATTATTGATCTAAATCCACTTATGTTATAAATTCAATTAAATATTAATTTCAGAAATCGGCTTCCAAGTTAAATATGGTGAGACACTAGGCCTTCTTGGATATGGGAGCAACCACCACTTCCTAGACAAAACCTTTCAATGAAATCTAATATTTAATTCCCTTATATAACCCTAGATTTAACCAAAAGGGACAATCGAATCACAAATTCGAAAAATAAAAAAAACATAAACTCAAATCACAAATTCGAAATCTAGAATTATATGTCTCTTGTGTTTAGAATTCATACAAAGAAAAACTAGTATGATGCGGAAAACAATTATTAGTTATATCTTTCTTTGTATGCAACGACCTCTTGATCTTTTACCGTATTCCTCTTTTTATCTCGGACGTCGTGTGAGCGACGATCTACCGAGACGAGAACCACCCAAGCTCCTTCTTCTCCAAGCTAGTTTCAACCACCACAAAAAAACTCCAAGAGTGTGAGGTTCGGCCACCACCACCAAGCTCTAAGGGATGCTAGAAACAAAGTCTTCTTTCTCTCCTTCTTCTCCAACCAAGATCCGGCCACCTTCCAAGCTCCCAAGGATGAAGAGGTTTGGCCAAGGAGAAGAAAGAAAAAGGAGAAGGGGAAATAAGAAGGGCCGGCCACACCAAAGAAAAGAGGAGGAGAATAGAATAGAGTTGTTTTCATGAAAACATCCCTACCCCTTCTTTTATAATCCTTGGTCTTGGCAAATAAGGAAATTTTAAATAAACACTTCCTTATTTTATTTGCCATGAAAAGGAAAATTTTAATTAATTAAAACCAATTTCCTTTTCTTAAATATCATGGTCGGCCACCTCATTGCTCCAAGCATGGAAAGTTTTAACACAAAATTAAAACTTTTCTGGAAATTTTAAAATAAAAATTTCTTTAATAATTTTTCCGTTCATGGTTGGTTATAAAATGAATTTTATAAATTAAAATCTCTCTATTAAAACATGTGGATGATTTCCAAAAAGGAAAGTTATCTTTTAAAATTAAAATCTTCCTCTCAATCTACAAATAAGGAAAGATATCAAATCTTTTCTTAATCTTTTGTAAAAACTTATAAAAGGAAAAATTTATAATTTTAAAACTCTCTTTTAAATCATGAACATAGTTACAAAAAAGGAAAGTTTTATCAAAAAAAATTAAAATCTTCTTTTTAACTACAAATAAGGAAAGATATCAAATCTTTCACTAAATCATTTGTAGAACACTATGAAAGGAAAGATTTAAATTTTAAACTCTCTCTTTTAAAACCATGATATCCACATAAGAAAATATTTTAATTAAAATCCTTTTAATTTGATGTGGCCGGCCACACCAAGCTTGAAATTAAGCTTCATGTGTTCGCCCCGAACACCCAACTTAATTTGATCAATAATAATTCATACCACTAAAGAATTATTATTGAATTACCGCACCAATCTCAAATTACATTTTGGGCTCCTTCTTATTATGAGTGTGTTAGTCTCCCTGTGTTTAAGATGTCGAATGTCCACTAATTAAATGAGTTACTGACAACTCTCTTTAATTAATATCTTAGTCTAAGAGTAGTACCACTCAACCTTATTGTCATTTCGGACTAAGTCCACCTGCAGGGTTCAACTCTTGGGTTTAACATGACAAACCTAAGTAATATTATTTCCCTACTTATCAGGCCTATTGATTTATCGAGTTAAATCTCACCCTTTGATAAGTCAAATAAATAAATACTAAATATATGTGCTTGTTATTATATTAGGATTAAGAGCACACACTTCTATAATAACTAAAGTCTTGTTCTTTTATTAAGTCAGCAAAAAAAGAACTTACCTTAAATGACCCTGCTCAATACACTCAAAGTCTACTAGTGTAATTTTATAATTAAAATAAACTAATTATAAAACACTAGGTAATTAATCTGATTTTATGTAGAACATGCCCCTCAAGATTGATGTCAGTATATCAATTCTAAATTTTTTCATGTCTCCTTGTTTGAAGTTCATCTCTAAATCATATAGCAGACATCGAATGTATTGCATCACAAAGAAGCCATAATCAACGCTGTAAATAACATCAACAATTTAATCTTTGATATTTAATATACAATTGTTATATTCATACAGTTTCTCATTTACTTACCTGACTTCTTGTTGTGGACATTCTATTGTACGACAAACTCATTTATCCAATCGATGATGACTTTCTAAATATGGATGAATAACAACAAGTTGCTCATGAATATATTATTTTATCTCTGACACATGTAAGAATGAACAAACAATTTATCAAATAAACATCAACTATAATTTTTAATTTATATTGCAATACTAACGGACACATGAATATTGGATGTTCACCGTTGATTCAAACTCATATTTCGATTTAGAGCTACTTGCATGAGAATTATAATGATTGAAAGTCATTGCTTTGGTGTCTACCACCATCAAGTGAAAGTGTGCACTATCAGTGTATAAAGGTATACAATTATACCTAACCCCTTCATCTTCAATATCTATCTTTATCACTTGTTGTTGCATGCCAAACTTCATTGCGAACTTTTTTGCCAACTACAAATATGCAAAGGTATATTTACTTAAGAAAATAATAAAATATCATAAGATATTATATATTATCAAATCATTTAAATTCCTTACTGTGAAGAAGGTGGAACGATATATAAATTTGTTATATGGCCTACCAGACGAGGATGCCTCCCTAAACAAAATTTTACAATAGGTGTCAATTAACTCCCCTTTGTAAACACATCTTCATTCACACCAGATAAGAAGGAAGTCATAGTTAAACCAAAGGGCGGTTCCTCATAAACAAAATTTTTTGTACACTTGCTAAGTAAATCAATTACTATAATAAATTAAGAAAGGAACCAGATAATTTTTATAACTTTTCACTGAATTAAATAGACTATGTATTTCAGAATTCACACTACCATACTTAAGGTTTTTCATTTGTTTTAACAGGTAGGCCACATCTTTGTCTTATTTTTTCTTCTTCGAAGTCTTAAATTGCTTCTTCACATACTACGACAATAAATATTTAACATATTTAATTAATAATTTAAATCTAACATCTAAAACTAATTAATATATATATACACACTTATGACAATGACTTTTTTTTTCTCATTTTGTTGAGTTGTGCAATCCTAAGTGCATCATTTCCCATCTCTTCTTCAGAATTGCCTTCTGACATTGAGATAATCTCTGTTTCTTCTTCCATATCATCCCCATCAAGTTTTCCTTTGCCCTTGTCCATAACATCCTTAGCTTCACCTTCTTTTACAATTTTTTCAATCTCTTCTACTGCTATGATGTTCTCGATAGACTTGCATATTTATATTTTACTTTGCTTCCTCTTAGGTAAAAGTTTTCACCACAATGGACTATCACTTGGAGTATCCATATAATCATACCGACTACAGTCACGTACTCTCCTACTCCTTGTTCCAAAAGCAACTAGGTCTTGTGGATCGACTACACGCTCGCTTGATTGACCTTGCATGCCTTTATTTTCTATTATTTCGATTAATTCTTTCACCCTTTCATTCAGATGCATGTTTTCCAATGTTAGCTCCCTGATTTGGTTTGCTCGAATGATGCATTTATAGCATTCCTTATTACCTTACCATCCAGCTTCAGTGTCATCTAATTGTGATATCTTCATTGGATGTAGAATATCATCAGCCAAATCAAGGTTCTCAACTAATATTTTTTCAAATCGGGTAGGGATTAATTCCATCATAACATGTAATAAAAATAAATATAATAAATTGTATATTTACTTTGAATAAGTGGCAGTCTTCAATATTTACCTCTTCAGCTGATACTCTAACAAGGTCCTCACCTTACTAATATGTGAAGGAAGATTCCTCTACTTGTTTATTCATGCTCCTTCAATATTGTATAATTTTTGGATTGAAACATGCTCCAAAAACCATGCCTGATTCATCATAATAACTGTTACATAATCATAAATGTCTATAAAAATTATCAAATTTAACATAAAAAATATACTCACAAGCAAAAGACCAATAAATCTCTTTAGGTAAGAGAGTGTGGTGGTCTTGGGGTCATATGTCTGAGTTGATGAAAATAAATCCCTAATCGTAGCTAATTGTGGAGCCATAAATTGATGGATGACTTCAACCCAATTGAATCTACCAAGATTCTCAAAATCATCTACTATATCTATAAGACCTAAAGGAAGTTTATACGTATTAGAAGAAATTAAGACACAAACAAATATATACAAAATGTAGAATTTACAAAATAATAAACATTAGCATGTGCTTCAACTCTATTGAAATAAAATTTCACCAACTCCTCAATTCTTGATCTGGTTATGGTTTTGTTATTTGAGAAGTGAGCAAAAAAGAGGTCACCCGATGCTTGATTTGAATTCATAGGAACCGAAGCACCTCGGTCTGCAATACCAAGTAATAAAGATTCGTCTCTTCGTGTAAATGAAAAAGGTACACCTGAAAATCATAAATTAATAGTTATATTGTAAGATATTTTTTTACATATCAAAATAAAAAAAATAAAATATTAAATTTCTAAAACTATTTAGTGCTTAAGATTAAAACCTGGGAGCTATACCTGAGAATCTAAAGGTTTGAGATGTTAAAACCCAATTTTGAAATATCTTGACCAGTATACCACGGATATACTGGATTTCTTGTATGTCTAAGAAAACACAAAAGTGGGATTGTTTGATCATCGCTATATGATGATCATGTAAAACAACATATCTATGATGCCTTCCTTTGATTATGGATGATCGAAAAAAACTATTAAAGTGACCTACAACCACTACAAAAAAATAAACCTTTAGAAGCGGTTTTAAGGCACCTATAGCAACGGTTTTCACCCGCTACTAACTCTATTGCACCAGTTCAAAACCGATGCGGATGTTGGCGACGCTAAAGCCAACTGAAGCGGTAAAGTTGACCGGTGGTTCATGATTAAGAGCCGATTCTAATGGATACCTATAGAAGCGGTTTTTGACCGATCCTAATGGATACCTATAGAAGCGGTTTATTACCGATCCTGATGGATACCTATAGAAGCGGTTCTTGACCGATCCTGATGGATACCTATAGAGGCGGTTAATGACCGATTATGGTGAATACCTATATAAGCGGTTAATGACCGCTCCTGATGGATACCTATAGAAGTCGGTATTAACCGATCCTGATGGATACCTATAGATGCAAATGAACACCCTTTAGAGGCGGTCATGACCGCCTCTATAGAATTTTCCATTCTAGAAAACTACCCTTTCGAAGCGGTTATAACCGGTTCTAAAGGTCTAGTTATAGGAACGGTTAAAACCGCTGCTATTATTGAATTATCAATTTTACAATAAAAAAAACTATTTTTTATTCTATAGAATTCCAAATCACATGCTCAAATTAAATCAATTGACAATATTCATATTTCATTTCACAAACCTAATTCATTTCCATAACACAAATATAAATTTGATTACCAAATCAACACATAGAATTTGTATTTCATTTCAAAATATTCATAACATATAACATTTAACTCCACACTATAACACAAACATAATATTTTCTTCAATCTCCAAAATATATACAAATATATACAACTTTCAATAACAAGTTTTCTTCACCAAAAAAACATCAAAAGACATGTGCTCCAAACAACAAAAGGCATGCGCTCTAAACGACAAAAGACAAGTGCTTCAAGCGACAAAAGGCATTTGCTCCAACCTTCAATAGCAACCTTCAATAGAACCATCAAATTATATTCTAAACAACATGCAAATACAAATACAGTGATAATCACAACAATATAGATAGCTGATAGAGAAAAAAGAGTCATTGGTTAGAATCCAATAAACAATTATAGCTCAAACATGTGGAAACTCATACGACAATATATAACTTAAATTACTTATGAAGAGTTCACTTGGAAGTGAATTAGGAGTCTGGAATTAGGTTAGCAGTGTATATGAACATATGAGAGAGTTTGTGCTAGCTAGCTCTCAATCCTAGAGCTGCGAGTGGGGTCTTGGCACGCTTGGAAGTATGAACCGTGCACGCACCAGTAGCGTTGATACAACAACTTCTTGTGCCCTGATATTGACAACATGAATTGGGATCTAGGAGGAAGCTAAGAGGTTAATTAATTAATGATTCGCCCATCCATCCATTCATAAATGCTCTACCGTATGGGTTGTGCCACATGGGAGCTCCCCAGCCTCCTCATAGAGCATGAAAGTAACTGTAGCTATATATATATATGTGATGTTAATGCAAGATAAGAAATCCATATTTAACACCAGATTTTAATATAATAAATTATTCTATATGTGCAACAACTTATATTGCTAATTTACACATTTCATCAAAAACTAACTAATACATTGCTTGTAATCAATATTTAGAATCTCATAAAACCTTGGAACTTCAAGGATAAGAGCATTAAAGTGTAAAACAATAAATGAACAGTGAGAAACTAACTATAAGAAAGAAAATAAATAATTTTGATTCTTACAAATTTATATTCCAATGACGGAATATTAGTGTGTCCCCTATGCATGAGTCCCTTTCTTTTTGTTTGCATTTTCTCTATTGATTTTTGAGGTTTTCTGGCACAAAAATTTATAATGAAATTATAACATTTATAAACATATGTCAAAAATAATTCATACTAGTTATACCTCAGTAGACTTCCAATAGTTACATAAAACTTCCCAAGTTTGAGGTGTCAATCCATGAGGAATGGGTTGTGTTGCAACAAGCTCTTCTAGTGGAGTATTTGAATCATAAGATGTAGCTTTCACTTCAGTCCTCCACCGTCTCCATGCGGCCCCCATCATTTGCAATATAACTCTTCTATGATGATTGGGGATATAGAAACGTGCCTATAAACATAAAATGAAATGTGTTCATGCTTTAAATTTAAAATTGAAGCTAAACACTTGTAAACTTACGGTAACAAGTTTCCATGCATCATTCAAGCGATTTTTCGGCATTTTTCTCCAATCTAAAAAGTATAGGGGCAACACAAGTCCATTCCGTGCAATAGTCCCAATAAAATTTGCAAGCATCGGTTGTAGATCACCGTAAGGTTGTCCCCTTTCATTGAATTCAACTACGAGCACATGATCGGGATGTAATGCATGAATATCTCTCATGATAGTCTTGCCACGTTTCTTTGCTGACTTTGGGATGAAGGCATGACCTCATTTTCAACTGAAAAAAGTAATTTGCACTTAGTGTTGCAAAAATAATTTACTATTCATATCCAAAAATATTTTTCACCTTGCTCATTAACCTCCTCATGTTGTATCTCTAATGGTGAATGGGATGCCTCCACGGGCGGGATCAGCCGGTTATGACATGGTATTCTTGCATCATGAGTCGGGAGGTCGAAGGTCTGCGGCAGCAATTGCGATAACATCAATATCTGTCCGTGCTAAACACCTAAGACCGCCATGTCATAGCTGGGCCCGCATTCACCGTGATTTACTCCCTCTCATACTTGTGGGGCCGGGATGAGGGGGCCGCTGGGTTGGCGGTTCCAACCTTTTGCATCTAATGGTGAATGGGATGTTGTGTATTGTAATTCATTTGCATCATCAACTCCTCTGTTACTTGATTCTTCTCTCCTAGATCGTCTTTGGCTATTTTGGATTAGCTTTCGCATTCTTTTATTTGCCATTTTCAAAAGTTACCTACATAACACAATATAGAAATATGAATGAACTTTGAAGTGTACAACGAGAACTGCATACATAATTTTATTTGTGAACACAATAACATGACAAATTCGTAAGTAGTAATAGTTCAAAAAGTCTGTCACATACAATAAGCTACAGACACTTGGAAGCATTGATCAATAACATGACAGATTTGAATGAACTAGAAGTATTCATGAACTAGAAGTAGAGATATAAATTGATGATCATGATGGAGGGATATGACTAATGCAGCCAACCCCAAGTTGCTGGAAAAACCATAATGATGGTGATGAAACACGTTAATTTCATCACGAAAGATTTAGACAATATGGGTTAATTTCTATGCTGCATTTGACTAAAATCAAGCAATTGGTTATTTAGCAAGCTGCTGAAGATGATAATGAGTTACTAATTTCATCACAAACCATATGAATTACTAGTTTCATCACAAAAAAAAAACATAAAGGTAATAGGGGTTAGCTTATAGAATGCCATCCTTCTGCTGCATAATTAAAAAAAAAAACAGTTGTATGGTCTCTCTAAGATGCAATAGTTAAACCTATACAAAGAAGACTTATTCATTTTCAAGAGAAAGACAAAGGATTCAAGTACAGATTCCATATCTAATCAAACATAAAGGTTAAAAACAAAAAAGTTGCTGAACATCTGTCATCACAATATAAACATGGAAACATTGGTTATTCAAAACAAGTGCATAGACTTAGCATAATCGAGTGTTTGGAATCAGTATAAATATAGCCATAGTTGGTATTTACTAATTGGAAAAAAAAAAACCCAAATTTAAAAATATAAATGATTCATGCATCAGATGTGACACACAGAATTGTGCAATATGTTGGTTATAAGACAAAGCATCAGTTAGAGTTGGTTTTTTCTCGTTCAACTTTTCCTGAAATGAAAAATGTAAATGTATGATTATTAGAATGGCAATTTGAGACATAATTTAAGTAGGAATTAGAGAGCCTATGTAAAAACAATCTTAAACCATAAACATGACAACTAACATAAATTTGCATTCCAAATATACAAGCCAACATTTATTTTGTGTCTACTTGAGAGGAAGGGAGCCCAGATGATAGAAGGGAGGAAAGAAAGCAACCAAATCCCTTGTCTGCTTCAGTAGAAGCCAAAAGGAGCTTTTTCCTTTGTCAAATTAAAAATCCAAGATTACATAATTGTTCCTCTGTTTCTTTTCTATTGTTCAAACAACAATTAATACATTACCCTTTATGCTTCAAATCCTTAGTTTCTAAGCATCTTCAAGATCTGAAGCATGCACAGTTATCTCATCAAAGTAAGATCACAATAATAAAACCATCTAAATGCAGGACTGAGAATGGGAGGAACAGGTCATCCAGAACAGAAAAAATTAACAATAGGTTTACTTATATGCATCAGGAAATCATAGGTTCTTGTAAGACACATGAAGCAAGACCTAAAAACCCAAACAGCAGATAGGAGTAGGAAATAGGTCAAATCCTCTGTAGAAGGCTTCCAAAATCAATAAGCAACAAAATAAATAAAAACTTGAAAACAGTGACGGAAGGAATTGGGGACGATAGCTAGGTCAAATAGTGTACCTTGAAGGAGGAGGAGGTTATGCTAGCTGCGTACCTGGGAGGAGACGATCGTTCTCCTGGCTGTGTAACTGGAAGGAGGTGGAGGTCGAAGGCTGGAAGGAGGCGGAGGTCGGAGGCTGGTCGTCAGCGATGGGATGAATCTGACAACGATCGACGACACAGCAGCAAGCGACGAACACTTTGGCATAATCAAAAATCGCGAGAGTAAGAAGAGGGGGAGGGAGATATAGCGAGAACGTGTAGGGCAATTTTGGGTGTTATTTGAGTGAGGAAAATTAATATAGTCCTATTTTTATTTTATTAAAAGTAATATTTTATTTAATTAATATTTTAAATAAAATTAAATAAAAATAGTAACAATTAAAATAGTTAATCGATTTTAGATTAAAACTTGATGCGGTACGATAACACAATCTTTTTGGCACTATTTTTTTCTTTTTAAATAAAAATGTAATAATAACACTAATAATGTCTAATAACAAATAAATTGATAAAAATATGAATTATCATGAAAATAAAAATTATAATTATCATTTTTAATAAAATTAAACAAAAAGAATAATAATAGCGATAAAAAATAGGGAATGTAAATAATTAAGGACACTATCGCATATAATTAAAAAAATAATCCAGACTTATTTCCTATGATTTTAATATGAATTGTAACAAGGTTAGATTTGATACAATGCAATACATTTTCAATAACTAACGACAATCCAAATTAAGAAGACAAGTAAATAAGATTTAACCTTGTGCTCTGCTTATATTGTAAACAAAAAAAAAAATAATGTAAACTAAGCGATGTTCGTGTAAGGTACCATTTATCATCAGATGTTCGTGTACTGTCTCACGATCATGACTTAATGAGTTTATGCATTTGCAACAAGAACATGGTCTCGTAACATCTGGAGCCGCATCACCAAATGCATAACGTAAAAAATATAGGATTCCCACCCGATACTCAAGACTGCCATGTGACGCAACCATCCATTGCTTCTGCATAATTTGATGTTGTTCAATAATTTATAAAAGTTAACACATTGGAGCAAGATTTATCAAAATTAAAGAAACTTCGTAGATAAAATTTCAAAGAATTCAACAACCATATATATAAATACAATTCCTAAATAAAAAAATGAAGCTTAGCATCATAGACACGCTATAAGCAAACAACAATAATAAACTTGAAAAATAATAGGGATAACTTGTAGAAAAAGACGAATTAAATTAAGGGATTCATTGAAAAAATTTACAAATCTACCGACCAACAAAAATTAAACCATAATCGATTATAATTTTTATCACCATTAACATATAAAAACATTATCACCATACGAAAACTAAACCAAGAAATTACCTCAAGAAACAAAATCAAAGGCGATTTATGATGTGGATGTCGAAGGATGATGCTAGGGTGCAATTAATCTGATGTGTCTCTAGAATAGATAGGATCGCTGGAACATAGATGGTCGATAGAAAAGAGAAGGTCGTTGGAACAAAGAGGGTCGCTGAAATAGAAAGGTTTGCTGGAATTATGAAAATATTATGAGATGCGAGCATGTTTTTTTTGTTAATCTCGTGTGTACCCTTTAGAAGTGGTCGTATGTAACCTTTAGAAGCGGTTCTAAACCGCTTCTAAAAGTAATTTATAGGAACGGTTCTAATAACCGGTTCTATATGTGTCCAATAGCAACGGTTTACCAACCGCTTTAAAAAAAAACTCAATTGAAGCAGTTTTAAGAGCGGTTAAACTTAACCGATTCTATTGGGTCTATTTTTACAACCGCTTCATCAACCGCTGCTAATATTGCGGTCCTAATGTCCTGTTTTTTTGTAGTGAACCTATAATTTTTACAAATTTAATTTATTAACAGCAAAATTAAAATTGGTGGAATGTTTTCCTAATCGAGATGTACATTATTCTGGAGGGCCTGATATGAGATCATATCAGACCCACGTTGAACCTGATATGAGATCATATCAGACCCACGTTGAACTTGATATTTTACCATATCAGACTCACATTAACTCTAATATTTTACCATATTAGACCAAGTGTGATGATCTCATATTAGGCGCTTATATCCTATGGTTTCTGGATATATCTTGTGGGTTTCTAAGGTGAACATGTTCATGATACTTATCTTTGCTGTCGCAGCTTCTTGCTTCATTCTGAAAAGAGAGTATTTCGTCGGAGACACTCAACATTTGAATGGACAGACCTCTGTATGGATTTCGTCGGAGACCCTCAACAAAACCCTAAATATTTGAATGGACAGACCTCTGTATGGATTTCGTTGGAGACCCTCAACATACGCCGCCTTAGATTCATGTGTGAATTTCGTCAGAAAGCCTTGACGTCACCTTAGATGGGCACACTGTGTGGATTCAGTCAGAAACCCTGGACGTTGGGACACACGAAGCCAAGGTTTCAGTGGGGAACAATGACCATGGATTTCCACAAGGTGAGAAAGAGGGGAATGAGTCTCGCATACATCTGAACCATTTTATTAATTTTAAATTTAAAACTAAACATATGTGGCTCGGATGCATTAGAAAACGAGGTTTGGAGGGAGGGGATTTAGGCAGTTGGCAGGAGGAGTAGGAAGGGAATAATACTATTTTTGGTACTCTTTTTGATAGTTTTGAAACTAGGGTGCTTGTTTTGATAAATAAGGAAACATGACTGCTCTTTTTTTAGTAAAAAGCCGTTTATTTTTCGTACTCATGATTTCTCTTACTTTTGCTCCACAGGATTGTTGTGGTTGTGTGATTCACTAGGTGATTACTTATCTCAGAATTTAAATTCTTACGAAAGTTTCAGACCTAGTTTCAATATTTGAGTGAATGCTTATTATTCCAAAGGCATTAGTAGGAAATAAGAGTGGTGAAATTATTAAAAAAAATTATATACAGTATATACTATATATACCGATATATACTGTTCATATTAAAACTTTGGTATATTGAAAATTTCAATACTGTTCATACCACTATTGTGCTGATTTTAAAAACTAGCACCATGTGGTGCCCGCCCATTTTCACTCTCTACAAGTACTTCAATTCTATGGTGTTGATCCCCGGGTAGATTCTGGAGTATACAAATTGATCGTTGAGGCTAGTGTTCGACACTATCTCCGTAAACGATATTGCTCCGCTACGGTGCTTAACGGATTAGTAGACTTCTTGGACTCTTGAATGCATAAGATGAGATGAATGCTTGAGGAAGAGAAGAGAGGATTGAGTGAATTTTCCATCATCTGGAGGGTTCTATTTATACTGAATGAAGAGGTTGATTGTCCTTTGGGTGAGTGGATGTGTTCCTTGGGCTGGATCGATCTAGATCATCCATTCTGAAGGGTTGTAACCCTTCACCAAGCCCACTTCAATCTCATCCATCAGATCTGAGGAGTTGTGACCCTCAGATCCCGCCTATTGTCATCGGCCATCGGATCTGGATCCATTGATTCGATGCTTCAGATCAAGTCTCATCCAACGCTCTAGATCGCATCACAAGCGATCCATCATACCTATTTGATCAACGTTGATAAACGGTAGCCATCCATTCCCTAAGTCAACTGTCCAGTCATCTCCCTTTGCACACGTGCACACGTGGCGGGCGCTCGCCCTGGGCTAAAGGGTAACCTGTCCTTTTATTTTTGTGTTAACTCCATTAACACATCTTCATTAATAAGTAGAGAATACACATCGAGAATTTTCGATGTGGGACTATTCTCCCATGCACTTTATTAATGAATAATAAATATTATTTTGGGCTGACTTTAAACATTAATTTCTCATTCACCCTTAATCGGTTTTGAGCAAATTAATAGTCTAAATCTATCTACGCGAATCGTAGATTTCAATTTTGAAGTCAATTACGACTTTCAACAATTGATGGCTTCCTTCCTCTAAATCGTTTTGGTCCATTTAAGGCCCCAATATCCAACACATGGTCTGCTCCTTTGTGTTGAACTATTCTTCCTGCAAAAACAATATTCAAGAATCTAAGACAAAATAAATCAAATGATTTAAATCTTACGAAGTTGAGGAAAAATCATGCATCAAGGTTGTCGCAACAGGCGCAACCATGAAGAAGCTCTATGTAATCCCTCCTTTCATTCAAAAATTTCCTCATCATCTTTGCTTTTAAGGCCTCATGAAAATCTTTGCATGATTCCCGTATGCTCTTGAGGTATTTGCACGGTGTGGAAGAAGTCGAAGTTATGTGGATGAATAGCTCCACTGTGAGGTGATGGGAAGGGAGGCAACTATGTTCTCATCATGGTGGTCACCGTTCTCCTTCTGTCCTAATCGGCCAAAAAAGTACAAATCGTATGATATATTTATAATTTCAGTATATCCAAAATATCAAAATATTGAAAAAATTTGAACAATATTAAATTTAATCATATCAAAAATTCAGTATACTAAAATTTCGATACGATTTTAGTATATATTTTGTAAGTATAAGAATTTTCAATATGGTACAATATACCACCCCTAGTTGGAAAAAGTTGTACCTTTACCTTTTAAGGAAAAAGATTTTACAATAAAACTCTGAAGAAAATAAGGGAAACACTAGGTGTGGTTGCACGAGAGAGTAATTTAAGTATATATATTACACACTTATGGATTATTATATGAGTTTCCTCTTCAATATATCAGGCAAGAGAAGGAATTCAAAATAACAATTAATCATGTTGCACAGGGATATAATAATCATCTGAGTTCGTATATACCAGAAGGCTTGAATCTTCACATATCGTGCCTTCTTCTACCAAGTAATCTAACTTTATTATTCTCTATGTCATGCCTTATATTTTTAATAGCTCCTACACTAATAGCTAGATTTCACATACAATTGTTGCTCTGAGCTACTCTAACTATTTTTGCAGATATATAACATTATTCAAGGTCATTCTTTTCTCCCACTTTCCGTAATGTGCCTGATATAGGTGAAGATATGGAATGCTGGAAGGATTACTACTAGAATCTTCGTCCAGAACAGATGGGGTTGTCTTTGAACATTGGTATTTTCATATGCAAACACTTTATACATTCACCATATAAATTGGTGTCCTTTCTTGATGAGTGATTTTTTTTTGGGTAGATTACATGTTGTTGAAAATGGAGGTACTTAAGTATGTTAAAATATAGTAAACAGTGAATTTAATTAATTCTCAATAAGTTGTTTTGTATACAAAGTTGATAACAAATGCATGCTAATTTTTTACATATTCTTTATCAGATATATCTGGTACCTCTTTTTATAAATCTAGAATGGTAGTGGACTTAATAACTTCATATCTTAACCTCCGTGATTTCTCAAGCAGCTGTGAAACAAATTAGGAGAGTTGAAATAGATAGAATTTTCACATCTAGGAGATAGAATATTTTCAGAACAAGAAATCATAATAATTTGAATTTTCATTCAAAGAATATTTCCATGTTATTTAATAGATTTATTTAAATTCTTTTTATTGACATATTTTTTTTTGTATTTTATATTTATTTAATGATTGTTCTTTAAATATTTTTGGTTTGATACATAATTAATTTTCCATCCGTTATAAGATATAAACGAGTTGATTCAATAAACACATTAAGGTGATTTCCTAAAATAACAATAGCCTCACTTAGTATTATGTTTGGTCATCATATTTGATAATTTAGTATTTTCTTCTGTTGTCATTCTTTTATTTTCATTATTTTTTTTTCTCTTTCATAGACACTAAAATTTCGTCATCTTACTTTTACTTAATATTTTCATAATTAATCTCCAATATAAAGCAAATTACACCCTGCTTAATTGAAAATGTAATGAGATAACTATGGTCTAGGTGAGAAAAATTCAATTAAACCAAACAAACAGATTTAATTTAAAAATCTGGTATTTAAATTTTCTCCATTAAAAATTAATTTTTTGATTAATTCGGTTCAGTTTTGATTTAAAATTTATTATTCAGTTAATAAATTAAAATTAAAAAAATCAAATCGGTGAATCTTTTGTGATTCTATTATTATTAAAAAAATCAGTTTCAATTTCAATTAAATCTCTTATTATTTAAAAAAAATAGTTAATTCAATTTTCAACCGAATTAATTAATATTTTAATAGGTTTATTCAATTTTTATTGAAAATTTTAATTGGTTTTGTTAGTTTAAAAAAATTTGTTAATTCAATTTTGGTTAATTTAATTCGGTTAAATTTTAACCGAATATTCACTCATATATATGATATAATATTTTAGAAATTAGTACAATTACCGTCTAAAGTTTACATCATGGCCATGTCTTCAAGCTGACAGCTACACCAAACCAGCTTACTTACTGATGGAGACCCTTTTCTTTCATTTCCACATAATTATTGGTTGCATTGACGATTACATCTTCAATGAAGATCTTAAGTGTTTTTTTCCTCCATGGAATGTTCAAATTTTTTAGGTTCCTAGAGGAAGAGGTATCAAGGGAACTTAGTGAGCAACAAGTTGTTAGGACCAAAAGTAGCTAGAAGGGAGGGGTGAATAGCTCGTCGCGTTCGCTCGGTGCTCGGCGTTGCTTGTTCCTTCAAAGATGTGCAGCGGAAAATACAGAAACAAACACACAACGCTAACACGGTTGGTTTTACTTGGTATCCACCTCGCAAGAGGTGACTAATCCAAGGATCCACACCAACACACACACCCTCCACTAAATAAAACTCTCCTTTGTGGTAACTACCAAGGGCGGAGAAGCCCTACAATACTCAATACAAGAAGAGAGGGAAAGGATACAAGAAATACAAGCTTACAAGCTTACAATGAGTACAAAACCCTAACCCTAGCTTCTCTTCTTGGCTTTGATCCGCCTCTTGACTTGGAGAGCTTCCAAGATCCTTCAAGAACTGGCGATCTGAGCTTTGTGAGCGCTGTGGAAGAGTTGGCGAGAGCTCTGGAGTGAATCGGAGAAGAGATACCGCAGCCATCGAACGCCTGCAGCTATAAACGACGCCAACGGTCGGATCCCGATCGATTCGAATGTTCCCAATCGATCGGGGAGGCTTTGGATCGATCCACGGATCGATCCAGCGCTTATCGCGCGAAGCAGTCGTGTCCCAATCGATCCACTGATCGATTGGGACCTCTGGATCGATCCACGGATCGATCCAGAGGCTCTCTGTTCGCTGGGACAGGTCTGGATCGATCCACTGATCGATCCAGAGCCTGGATCGATCCACTGATCGATCCAGAGCCTGGATCGATCCACTGATCGATCCAGCACTTGATTTTTGTCCAAAACCAAGTCCCAAACCTCCCAAACCAACATCCGGTCAACCTTGACCTGTTGGTATGTCATGCCTAGCATCTAGTCACTCCCTTGACCTGCTAGGACTCCCTTACCAAGTGTCCGGTCAATCCCTTTGACCCACTTGGACTTTTCTCTGTGCCAAGTATCCGGTCAATCCCTTTGACCTACTTGGACTTTTCTTTCATGCCAAGTATCCAGTCAATCCTTTGACCTACTTGGACTTCCCAGCACCAGATGTCCGATCATCCTTGATCCATCTGGATTTTCCCTTGCCTTCACCCGGGCTTTCACCTAGCTTCACTCACTAGGGTTTTCCATCCGCCTAGCTTCACCACTAGGACTTTCACCGGCTTCACTCACCAGATTTCCATCCGCCTAGCTTCACTCACTGGGGCTTCCTGGCTTCACTCACCGGGACTTTTCTTCTGCTGGCTTCACTCACGGGACTTTCATCTTGTCTAGCTTCACTCACTAGGTCTTTCATTTTGCCTAACATCCCGTTAGGACTTCCCGATCAAGTATCCAACAACCTTGACCTACTTGACTCTTCTTCAATCAATATCTTATTGTCAAACATCTAAACCCAAACCAAGACTCACCTTGGTTACCCAGTCAACCTTGACCTGAGGGATATTGCACCAACAATCTCCCCCTTTTGATGTTTGACAATACCACAATAACACTTACAATCCCATATGTAAGTTAGGCTAATCCCATAGCCTCCTTCTTCATGCCACTAGGTAATGAAAGCATAAATTAAGCTCTTCATTCTCCCCTAAGAGGGCAAACTCCCTCTAGGTAATGAAAGCCTAACTTACTTCCTTTCATGAGTCCTTTCATTCTCCCCCTATGACCTTCCCATAGGTAATGAAGGACTAAGCTTAACCATACATTCTCCCCCTATTGGCACACATCAACCCATCGTTGGACACACATCAACCTATGCTCCAAGGCACACTTCAACAAATCCATTTGTTGAAGACTCTCCCCCTGAAGAGTTGCTCATCGTTGTTCACAACATCACTCGTTGTGATCAACACGATAATGAAGGTCCCACACCCTTCATTTTTCCTTAACTTCTCCCTCAATGTAGACAACTACCCAACCTTGAGCATTATCTACCACTTGAGTGTCCACTTGAAATAATGAGGATATCCACTCCCCATTTCTCCCCATTTCAAGTTTAAATGCTCAACCTTGAGCAAGTTCACAACAGAAGGTTAACCACCTTCCAAGGTTCATGAAAAATAATTTTCATGTCTTTAAAGAGTCCCTCCCCCTAAAGACATGGTGGTAACTTCTGTCATTGCACCAACAATGACTTGGAATCCCTAAACCTTTAGGAAACCCAAATTTAGAAGTTTTGAGGTTCAAATATTCAAAATTTGAAACAACCTCAACCTAAACTTCTACTTAGTCTTCGTTAACCAATCCATCCTTGTTTTCAACATGAAAACACCCTTTGTATGTATACAAATGTATTTAAGGGGTTTGGGATGGTTACCTAGACTCAAAGAGGTTCAAAGATGCTGAAATCAGGCCTTTCCAGCCAAAATCAGCAACTTGGATCGATTGGAGTTGGGTTCCAATCGATTGAACCTTTCTGAATCGATCCACTGATCGATTCAGACTCCCTGAATCGATCGGCCGATCGATCCAGCGAGCTTCTGCTCGCGGGAATTGCCTTCATGGATCGATTCAGGAACTCCAATCGATCCATGGATCGATCGGAGCTCTGATAGTTGCTGAAATTCCATTTCAGTCAACTTCAGAAACCCCTAGAAAATTCTACAAAAATCCAAAAATTATGAAATTTCGTGTAGACATTATTTAGGGCATACTTAATCATGGAAAAATAGCTTTCTATGAAAATACATCATATTTTCAAAGATTGACACAAACTTGAAATCTTGCAAAAACTTTAGTGTTTTTCTTCAAGTTTGTGTCTAACTATTCAATGGTGATTACTATCAAAAGATAGCCTTCACCAAGGTTTTCCAAAAACCTTTTTTTTTTTAAAAAACATTTTCAAAACCAATATCCCATCATGTTCCTTGGGCATAATGCACATGACTTGTACATTAGCTTTCCCAATGATGGGAAAACACATAACTATGTGTTTTGATGAACC
The DNA here is from genome assembly GCF_018446385.1 of Zingiber officinale. Lineage (NCBI taxonomy): Eukaryota > Viridiplantae > Streptophyta > Magnoliopsida > Zingiberales > Zingiberaceae > Zingiber > Zingiber officinale. Next base: position 43,334,054 of record NC_056000.1, read on the forward strand.
TAAAACTCAAAAGAATGCACTAAATCAACATCTTGAGCTTTGTTCATCATCCTAACATCTCACTTGTATATAATATGCACTAAAACACATACAAGTCACCTTAGAGGTCTTAGTGAGATGTAAAATTTGGTTTTGCCCTATTCTAGGGATCATGCATATCTATCTAGGCATTTTAGAGATATTAGACATCCACCCAGGATGTCACTTGTTAATAAGTGTCGTTAAATGTCATTCGTCCTTAATTACAAGGAATTAAACTAAATGCATGATTATGTTATGGCATACATCAAAAGAAAATAATTTTCAAAAGAAAATATCCTATTACTACATGATGTATGAATGTCATGACATGGTATTTTTTTGGATTTTTCTTAATAAAACATGAATGTAAAAATAGACATGATGTCATGACATATGATGGGCAAACAATCATGGTAAGATTTAGCATAAATAAAATATACCTAGATTAACTATCCAAGTATCCTTAAAGTCTTAGCTAAACTTACAACTTAAACCTAGATTGCCCTAAAGTGCTTCAAGAAAATGCCAAAGCCTAAGTTTGCATTTCTTATTCCCTTGATTAATTTATGCCAATTAAAATAAACATGTCCCCAAATGTTGGCATATTCCATTTTTCCTCAAGAGTAGCACTTTTAAATTTAAGGCCCGGATTGCCTTAAATTGCCTAAGAACATACCAAAAACCCAACTTGATAGTTCTTATGAATTTTCCAATATGTGCCATTTAAGATTAAAATCAATTCTTCCACCATTAGGCACATTTTACTCTTTCAACGAGTAATCAATAATTCCATTTCATTTTCAAAGGTTAACAAAAACCTTGAAAATGCTCCTTGAGTGTCAATTTCCTCAAAGTTGGGTTAACTACCCTTCTAATCGGAGTTGACACTCTCTAACCCATCTATGGGGTAGAGAAGATGCTCCTAGGAACCCAACACCTATTGGTGCTCCTTGGATGCTCTAGGTACTCACTAGGGATAACTTCCCTAGATACCTTCCTAGTGACCTTGTTGGGCTTCTTAGAAGCCTTGGTCACATTTTCTAGGCCAACTCTAGGGATAACCTCCCTTGTGACCTTGTTTGTGACTTTCTTAGACTTCTTAGAAGTCTTAGTCACATTTATTGCAAAAATACTCTTAGGGATGACTTCCCTAGTATTTTTGGCTTGACCACTAGACCTAGGGTTTGTTCCATAACTATATGGAACTCTATGGTAAGAGGGCACATCCTTCTTAGCCTTTGGTTTGTATCCCAAACCTCTATGGCCATTGGATGGCTTTTGTACCCCTAAACCTAGGTTATGCTCATTTTACCCTAATAGGATATTTTCCATCCTTTTTAGGGTCTTTTCCATTTTATCAAGCCTTGACCTCAAGACTTGATTTTCTCTCACTAAGTCCTTAGTATTTGACCCATGAGCATTTTTGTTTCTAGGCTTGTATCTAAAATCCTTAGAGTTTTTGCCTAGGTTTTTACCTACATTCCTAGCCTTAGGGATAGTAGTTTTGGCATGTAGGGCCACATGCTTTTCCTTAAAGCCCTCATGCTTCCTATTCTTATGGTAAATCGCATTAAAATGATAAAAATTTGACCTAGCATGCTTTTTACCATTTTGCAAGGGAATAGGCTCAACGAAAGTTACCTTCCTTTTTACCTTGGAGGCTCCCCCTTGACTAGTACCTCCTTGAGCCTTGACCATCTTCTTCCCCTTGGGGCATTGACTTCGGTAATGCCCTTTTTGTTGACACAAGAAGCACACAATGTGCTCCTTGCTCTTCTTTGTCCCGAGGGTGGTCTCCTTGGGCTTCTCCTTGCCCTTTTGTGCCACTTGGCCCTTCTTCTTGGCCAAGTTGGGACACTTGCTCTTATAGTGCCCATGTTCCCTACACTCAAAACATATTATATGACTTTTATTATTAATTGAAATATTTATACCTTCTTGTATAAGGATGGCACTTGCTCCTCCATTTGATATTTCTTGAATTTCAGAGGTGGCACCATCTTCTTCTTCTTCACTTGACCTGGATGTAGAAGCTTCTCCTTCTTCTTGATCCGGTGTCACCAAGGATTGCTCCCCCTCAATCCTAGAGGTGGAGGCTTCATCATCTTGAATATGAAACAAGGAGTATGCTCCCTCCTTGTTCCCTTCGTTGCATTCCCTTGAGGATGAAGCATCTTGGATTTCCTCTTCTTCGGAGGTTGAGCATCTATCAACCTCGGAATCCTCCTTTTGGTCTTGCTCCAAAGAGTCACCCTCTTTGGATTCTTCATGATCTTGTACAGTGGAGGGGATCTCTTCATGAAGCTTGGCCAATTTGCTCCAAAGCTCCTTGGCATCTTCGAATTCTCCAACTCGAGCCAAGATGTGGCTAGGCAATAAGTTGACCAGAAGCTTGGTCACTTTGTCATTTGCCTCGCCCCTTTGAATTTGCTCTGAGCTCCATCTGCTTTTCTTTAGAAGCTTGCCCTTGGAGTTCGTTGGAGCTTTGAAGCCTTCCATTAGAGCAAACCATTGCTCTATCTCCATCATAAGAAAGTTTTCGATTCTTGATCTCCAAGAATCGAAGCTTGCCGATGTGTATGGTGGAGCCACCCTTGTGTCAAATCCAAGTCCATCTTGGAATTGCATCTTGAAGTTGAGCTTGATAGAATCTTGAACTTGAAGAATTTGCTCCAACTTCTTCACCCTCTAGCTTTTCTTGATATGTTTGCCCCTTCCGGCGGTGATTCCGGTGAAGAGCAACCTTGCTCTGATACCACTTGTTAGGACCAAAAGTACCTAGAGGGGGGTGAATAGCTCGTCGCGTTCGCTCGGTGCTCGGCGTTGCTTGTTCCTTCAAAGATGTGCAGCGGAAAATACAGAAACAAACACACAACGCTAACACGGTTGGTTTTACTTGGTATCCACCTCACAAGAGGTGACTAATCCAAGGATCCACACCAACACACACACCCTCCACTAAATAAAACTCTCCTTTGTGGTAACTACCAAGGGCGGAGAAGCCCTACAATACTCAATACAAGAAGAGAGGGAAAGGATACAAGAAATACAAGCTTACAAGCTTACAATGAGTACAAAACCCTAACCCTAGCTTCTCTTCTTGGCTTTGATCCGCCTCTTGACTTGGAAAGCTTCCAAGATCCTTCAAGAACTGGCGATCTGATCTTTGAGAGCGCTGTGGAGGAGCTGGCGAGTAATCTGGGGTGAATCGGAGAAGAGATTGCGCAGCCATCGAACGCCTGCAGCTATAAACGACGCCAACGGTCGGATCCCGATCGATTCGAATGTTCCCAATCGATCGGGGAGGCTTTGGATCGATCCACGGATCGATCCAGAGCGCCAAAACGCGCCTGGATCGATCCACGGATCGATCCAGCGCTTATCGCGCGAAGCAGTCGCGTCCCAATCGATCCACTGATCGATTGGGACCTCTGGATCGATCCACGGATCGATCCAGAAGCTCTCTGTTCGCTGGGACAGGTCTGGATCGATCCACTGATCGATCCAGTACTTGATTTTTGTCCAAACCAAGTCTCAAACCTCCCAAACCAACATCCGGTCAACCTTGACCTGTTGGTATGTCATGCCTAGCATCTAGTCACTCCCTTGACCTGCTAGGACTCCCTTACCAAGTGTCCGGTCAATCCCTTTGACCCACTTGGACTTTTCTCTGTGCCAAGTATCCGGTCAATCCCTTTGACCTACTTGGACTTTTCTTTCATGCCAAGTATCCAGTCAATCCTTTGACCTACTTGGACTTCCCAGCACCAGATGTCCGATCATCCTTGATCCATCTGGATTTTCCCTTGCCTGGCTTCACTCACCAGGGCTTTCACCTAGCTTCACTCACTAGGGTTTTCCATCTGCCTAGCTTCACTCACTAGGACTTTCACCTGGCTTCACTCACCAGGATTTCCATCTGCCTAGCTTCACTCACCAGGGCTTCCTTCTGCCTGGCTTCACTCACCAGGACTTTTCTTCTGCCTGGCTTCACTCACCAGGACTTTCATACTGCCTAGCTTCACTCACTAGGTCTTTCATTTTGCCTAACATCCCAGTTAGGACTTCCCAGTCAAGTATCCAGTCAACCTTGACCTACTTGACTCTTCTTCAATCAATATCTTATTGTCAAACATCTAAACCCAAACCAAGACTCAGCTTGGTTACCCAGGTCAACCTTGACCTGAGGGATATTGCACCAACACAAGTGACTAAGGTACTAAAAGTAACAAAAGCATTACGGAGGTATGCATTGAACATAGTTGTAATGCAATGACGAATTTTCTTGATAGATGGAGAGGAGGGGAGAGGAGGGGAGGGACTCTCATTTCATTTGAGGGCGGAAGCATTACGGAGGTATGCATTGAACATAGTTGTCATGCAATGACGAATCTTCTTGATAGATGGAGAAGAAATGGAGAGGGGAGAGGAGGGGAGGGACAGTCATTTCATTTGAGGGCGGGAGCTAAAAGATGGGATCCCTTTCTCTCATTCAGTTCCAAGCATTGGCTTGTTGGTTATTCATGAGACCCTATATACGTTGTTTGACTTTTTTTAGATAATGTTTAGTGGAAGCCCTCAAGCTTAGTTTTTTTTTTTTTTGACTTTTTATCTTGCTCGTATTTTGTTACTATCATAACTTGTCAGCCAGGATAAATTCGAGGATGACAATTTCATGAAAGAGTTCAATTAGGGATAAGTAGAAGTTCCATTAAACCGAATAAATTAACTAAATCGATTTAATTTAAAAATTCAGTTTGATTATTTCAGAATTTTATTTTATTTTTTTTTTAAATTTATTGAGTTCTGGTTTAATTTTAAAATTTTATATTTGCTTAAACCGAATAAAAAATGAATTGGTGAAAAATTCTGTAACGATGAATTCAATTTAAACACTATTGTGATTTCTAATTAATTTTTAGCACTAATTAGAAAATTTTAGTTAATTTTATTTTCAACCGAATTAATTGATATTTTATTAGTTTGGTTTATTTAGTTTTTTTTTTGAAAAATTTGATTAGCTCGGTTAGTTTAAAAAAATTGGTTTATTCAATTTTAATTAATTCAGTTCGATTTTAACTTGAATACATAGCCTTTATTAAGATTGAAAATGAGTTTACCTTAATTGGCACACGCATCTTGGTGGCAAAAGGTCCATTCTAGTCACTCCATCGGTTCCAAGTCATTTGTAAAGAGATAAGCTTTTTTAACCTTTTAAGCGGTGATCATTGCATGAAAAATTCTCAAGTCACCACCTAAGGTAAGTAGCATAAAAAATTCTAAGTCTGTGTTCCCAAGTGCATCTGCATTTCATTTATATGCTTTTGATGACTTACAACGTTAGGAAGCAATATGTAACTAATCTTTTCTATTTGTTTTAATTGAAATAGAAATACCATGACTGGAGTGAGAAAATGTGCTTAAAATTCTGCCATGGAATGTGATCAATAATGTGAGAATGACTGGTAAATTGGGTTGTGCCAGGTTCGAATATCCTCTTGTACAGGTTTTTATCAATTAAGTGGTATCGTTCATCAAAATTTTTTTCAGGGGTTTTTGATAAGGGGCCGTTTCGACGGTAGTGTCGATCACTATAAAAAGTTTACCCGTACAATTTTGTCCCCTCGGATGGGTCTATTGGCTAGCACATGAGTTGTTGTCACCATGAGGTCTGGGGTTTAAATCTCGATAAAGCCGAGGTAAATGTCTCCCTTATGTGTTAGTCACTATTCCAAAGGTTAGTAGTCGCCCGTGATTTACCTCCTCCATATTAACCTTGGGACGGGTTGACGGAGGCGCTGGGGACAAACGTATTCATCTTTGCCACCATGACTGATAAATTGGTTGTTACTGAGAATATGAGAAATTTTTTTTTATTATTTTAGATTAGAATTATATGAAAGTTGAGTGTATTGATATTATTTAAGGAAGGTAATGTCAGCGTAGTTTTGTTAAATAGAGTAATAGACGTTATTTTATACCAATCTTGAGTATCTTGGTATTGTTATCTAGATGAGTTTCAACAGATAAATCTTGAGTATATTTGATGTAATTTTTGCTATGTTGCATTAAACTTCACCTCCTTTACTTGAATCTTAGGTACATAATAAATCTTATTATTTCTTTTCTGCAGTTAATACGTTTAAAATAAAAGGCTAAATGAAATTTTTTTTCTTATATTATTTCTTTAAAAAAAAAACAACGTAGCCTGGCAACATCTAATGATATCAAGTGATAAAAAAAAACCATTAAAAAAATCAATGGCTATAATCCCATCAAGTGTTGAAAATGATTAAAAAAACCAGTTAACTAACTTTCAACTGTCTCTCCAATTATACTATACACAACATGCCACAAACTTTGCAAATTTTTCGTTTTTGTCCTTAAGTTTCATGTAATGTTCAAAGCATCCTTGAGTTTATAGTATCACCACCACATCACTAGTTGCAAAAGAAAAAAAAAACCCCACCAGTTAACTATGATTCATCAACTGTCTCAGCAATTATTCTATACTACATGCCTCAACAAAAAAAGGCTAAAATTGTTTGTCTAGTCGATCCAATCTGCATAAATGCCATTCAGCTTCTTGATCCCCTCCAGTTTTGGGAACCACTTTCTCGAATTTTGTGAACTAGAAACTGTTTCTGTCCCTGCAAGAGCAGGATCTAGATCATCATTCGTAGATGTTGGGAGCCCTCCAGAGTTCATATCCACCTCAAACTTCGACTCTGCCAAAAATAATAACATGATTCAAAGAGGGGGGAAAAGGATCTCAAATCAAGATGAATGATAAGAGCATGAATGTTTCTTATAGAAGATGAAACGGAAGGATTGCAAGATGCAACATCCACATTGACAATGGACAGATATAACATATTCTAGCATCTTGCTGAAAGTTAATGTGATGGAAAGTGTTCAATTAAAACCATGCCAAGGATGCACAAAAAAAAAAAAGAATATTCTCCTTGTATATCGTTGTACATGTTTATTAGTTGAGATGTCATTGAACTATAAAGAGGAGAATAAAACCTAAACTTTTGGAGTAAAACTTAATCTAGAGTTTAATTGACAAGGACATTTTGTGCTTAACTTTCTCAGGAGGCCCAACCAGATAGCTACCTTATACATTTCAATGTTTAGCCGCATTATAAATTTGGTGTGCCAAGAAGCCATTACAATAAAGAAAAGGTTAGGCGGGTCTAGAAAGGAGTTAGTCAGGTCAGCATCATCCACATTGTGAACAGTTTATAGTTTTGAGATGCATAAAGCTGAAGAAAAAAAAATGCTCTTTACGGTTTGCAAGTGAATGTTCTGAAACAGGAGATGCATTATTCTAAAAACGAGGAACTTGAGTAGCCAATTGTATGCATTGAACCTAGGAGAATGCTGAATCTTTTAGAGAAGAATAAATATGATTAATCAAGTGTTTCCATGGACCAGAAAGTGTGATGGCATATCAACCATAAACATCCCAAGTAGCAATTCTACTAGTAAGCAAACATAGTTTTCGATGTAACATTGGAAAAGCTTACTAGTTAATTTGGTCCTAAAGATTAGCTGCTCAATATATTCATGTAATCTTAATGACTGCTTTTAAACCTAAGAATGTGTCTATGCAAACTATACATGTTAATCATAAATTTTAAAAGGGTAGCTCAATGCACAAAGTTTCCGCCAATGCGGGGTCCCGAGGAAGAGTCTATTGTATAGAGTTTTATCTTGCTTTGCAAAAAGCTATTTTCCGAGACTAAAACTTATGACCTCTAGGTCACACGTCAGCAACTTTAATCATTCATTTTTGATGAAACAATTTTGAAAAACTATCATCTAGATCCTTGAATAGGTTTCACTTCTTGTAGTTTTCTCAGAGATGAAATATAAGTACATGATATGTTTAAAGCTTTGATGGTGATACACAAATTTAACATGCAATATCCTGTCACATCTCAATACTGAATGGTAAGCAATGCCCATAGTGATGGGTCGGGTCAGGTTCTGGTCCGGTTGAAAAAACATATAAATAAAAAATTTCTACCTAAATCCGTTCCGAACCAAAATCCGAATATAACCCGAAACCCCTAAAACCCAAATCTGACCCAAATAACCCGATTATAAATGACTTTTTTTTTCTTTACTATTTTCTCTATAATTATTCACTTTTATCTCAATACTCCATTATTATCATACAAATATTGATATTGATATATATAAAAACATCTTAATTTTCAAAATAAAATTTGATTTAACCCCAAAAAACCTACTAAAACTTAAATTCGAGTCATCCCAAACCCGACCCAAAAATATCTAACCCGAAACTCTCCAACCCAAACTCGAAACCCCAACCCAAATCCGATTTTTTTCGGGTCAAACTCGGATCAGGTCGTCAGGTCGGATTCATTTTTTGACACCCCTACCCTACACATTGTATTCTCATATGGCTGATAAACTGAAACAAATCTGTATTTATGCTCTATTCATGATCATCAAAACGCGAGGCTTTAAGTTTCTGGATTCTAGTGACTAATCTGTTGTTTCATTGATGGCCATTGTCTCCTCTCCAATTCAATAAATGAATTTTAGGGTTACTCACAACACAATGTATCAAGACAGCATGTTCTTCAAGTATATTAACTGTCACTTCTCCAATCCCAAACTCTCAACCAAGAAGTGCAAACACACTTCTCTGTGAAGAAATAACCTAGAAATCTCAATTTACTCCTAATTTGCAAAACGCACAATAGCACAGAGCAATGTATCAGCCAGCGCATTGACAAATCACGGAAATAAAATTTCATTTGCTGAAAAGGAAAAGCAAACAAGAAGAGCAGAGCAATGGAAGCCACTGAAGATATCGCTAAATTCGAATTTGAGTAGGGTACCTGCGAAACCATGCCTATTGGAGTAGCGTCCGGCGATTTCCCAATCGCTTCTGGACCTCGAATCCGATCTCCTCGGCACGCTCTGGTTCCTGCCGAAGGGACCAAATCCACCGGCGCCCTTCGAGCGATGCAACCCACTCGCATTTCCTCCATCACCATAGGAGGAATCCCGGTAGGTCCTTCCGCCCCGGTGTGGCCGCGAGATATCCTCCCAGTGGGGCGGCGGCTGGCGGAGGTCGCTGGAGCCGTGCGCGAAGGTGCAAGAATCTCCGTATGGGCAGGTCCCCGTGGCGATGAACTTGTGGCAGAGGCGGGTCTTGTAGAAGGAACCGTTCGAGGGGGAGAGGTTCGGAGGGAGACACATGTCCGATGAAATCGGAGCAGGCGGCGTGTTTGCGGCCGGAAACGTGGAGAATGCTTGCCGTTGCGGCGGAGGATCATCCGAGAGTCGTCGTCTGGGCGGAGGCGGCTCCATCGGAACGACGACGACGAGGAAGAGAAGAGGAAGAGGAGAGGAGCGAGTGAGGGAGCAGGAAGAGAAAGCTTACTATATAAAGAAGGATGCGGAAGACGAAAGGGTGCGTAAAGTGGTAGCAGTAAACGTGGGAGAGGCCGTAACGGCGTTTAGTTTATTCAACGGAATCCGTCCAAAAGAGGGAAGGGGGAACGGCAGGGAGAAGGAAGGGAAAACCGAAGGGAGAAGAAAACAAGTAAACAAGAAAATAAAATAATATTATCTAAATGGAAAAGGTAAAATTTTACAAATATATATATAACATTATATTACTTGATGAAACTAAAGAGAGAAGATGATAAATACTCTTTCTACAAATGAGAAATGCAATAAATACTCACTATATGCACACCTGCACAGATGCTTTAAAAAATCCTATCTAAATTTGCCAAAATTAGATGTTTATTTGAAAAGAACAAGAAAACTCGTGCAATATATGGGCAATCATTCAAAGTCTAGCAAAAGATCAACTTATCCCTTATCCACTAAGTTAGCTAACAAATTATCCAAGAACAAATTTAACATCATTCTTAAAGATGGAGATATCCATCGTAACAAATCATGCAAGAACAAATTTAACATCATTCTTAAACATGGAGATACAATATAATCTCATATCTTAGAATATCTTCAATGCAAACTTTAAAAGGGTTTGTAAAATTAAAAAATCTCAATAAAAAAACTTATATCATTATAAAGATAAGGTTTACAGTTAAAGAGCAATATTGAAAACTAAATCTATCTTTTTTTCTCTTAAACTTTCTCTTGAAAATGAAACCCTTAATTAATGATAAAGTTATGTTATATCATGATTTATAATATAAAGAATTATATAATTTATAGCACAGGATCTACAACAAAGTTATAGGGAGATTTTTTTTTTATTATAGAGAGAATAAAAAGTTTTTCATTTTTAATGTGACATTAATATGACATTAGGAGGCTATAAAAAAACTCATATAAATTTAACTAATAGAAATGGCCTAGTCGACTTTGTTGGAAAGTATATCATCGTACATCGCAAGATTGAAACACCCACGACAAATTGACTGAATATATGTGCATTATGATGGGCCAAGAATAACCTTAAAACTCAAACAAGGAATTCAAGATGAAACATGCATGTCAACAAGAATGTTACAACACACAAAAAGTAAAACACGATGCTTGAATTAAAAAGGACATGATAAACCACCACCCCTTATAGCCCATAAGAATTAAGTGATCTCAAAAAGAGTAGTTGGTGCTAAATGTTCAAACTCTCCAATGAAGACACAATTACCACAAGAAACCCCAAAACCAAACATATAAAATTAGCAATGTAATATTCTATTGGACTATACCAACTTATTTTCACTCCAAGGCGGTATCCGGCATGATTGTTCTTGGTTACGATTGCGACCCATCGAGACCCAGCGTCGTGGTGAGAAATTTGCAGACATCATCCGTCTCAGCAGGGACGGTATAGTGGCCGAGCCTGTATGCAGCAAATTATTGTGACTATCATTCGTATAAGCTATTTCATCGACTGAACAGTTCTGCAAGAAATAGTCACTGACCCATTGTATGCTTTGAAAGTGGCATTCTCAAAGCCAGTTGACTTCAAAACCTGAGCTGATTTCTCGCCATGTTTGAATTGCACTACATCATCTCCTGGAGTATCGTATCATGGTAAAATGACATAAGTTATACAAATAACTGCAATGCAGAAAAATTGTAGTTTAGATTTCTTTTGTTGGTCAGAGAATCAGATGTGACTTCTAAAACTTCCAGTCCATTTCAAAGACAATGCGGCTATGATTACTTAGGAGGGGGACAATTTTGCAACTGTCCAAGTATGGATAGAAGCCAAGGAAAGAGCTATCAATGGACACGAAGACCATGAATAACCATGGCACAGTATGATGCTTGTTGCTGATGATATCCAATGTGGACCTTGAGGGATTGGTCCATGAGGTGACAAGCATCCCTGTGTGATGGATACCAGAAGAAGATGAATTGGACTCTGAGGAGGCGATGAATTGATAGCATTTGGTCCTTTCATTCCTTTTCACCTCATCACCACATAATCAATCTCATGGTTTCCTATCCTTCTCTCCTTTCCTTCCTACTAGTCACAGCATTAGGAGTTTCCAATTCAATGGTTTCGATCCACAAACTACATTCCTATGGTTAGGTGGATAATAAGATGTGGCGTTGTATCTTATACCATATGCAGTTCCTATGTACATCTATTCTATTTCACCAAACCCAACAAATATAATCTGTACATAGAAGATGGAACTCGAAGAACATTTCACATGAGGTACGAAGCTAATTTGCATGAGAACATGATACCTTTTCCATGGCATAGAAAAATAGGCAAAGATGATGCACGTCTTGCAGCATCTTCAGAACCTTCCAATTTGTTGTTCAAGCTCCTAAAGAATTATAATGTCATTGGAAAACAGATCTCTCTGGATTCAAAAATGAAAGTACAAGCAATCACATTACAAGAATTGCCTCTGTTTTAAAGATACCTGGCACATGGAAGCCAACCACTTAAACCAACAACTGCACTTAGATTGACGGGGTATGGTTTGCCATTTCCATATCTTCCATGAGCATAGCAGGTTGCGGAATAGAGAACAGTAGCAGCACCCATACTAAAGCCACCAACACCAAGTTTGACTGCAATTGCAACTCAAAAAAGCACATACATTATTAATTCTAATTAATCAAATGCATAAGCTACCTATAACAGTGTTTAGCCATTATTTTCAAAGTTTATTGCACATAAAGAATCACAAGTTGGAAAGTGTTCCGAAGAACAAGTGTAGGAGTTCTGAATTTATTGCTTGCAGGAGTAAGATGCTGCTGTAGACTTTCATCTCAACTTGTACCACTTGAAGCATGTGGCAAAACTTGATTTCTAATGCATATTTGGTTTGATTCTTTCCGTATAATCAATGACAAGTTGGGAAAAATTACAGAGAAAAAGGAAAAACGTTCCAACAAATTCGCATGGTATATTGACACCTTTTAATATGCTTGCTTCCACAGAAACTTACTATCAGCAGGCTCCGTAGATAACAAATTTGCAACATGAGCAGCTGAGGCATCCAATCCATCAACATCATCAGGACCATTCTCTGACAGATCTTGAACATCAAACCCTAGGAAACAATAAATAACTTAGCCATTGTATTACAATAGTATGATTTTGCTTACCAAGCAAAAAAGTTAATTGATATTTAAGAGAAACAAATAAAGATTTAATAGTACAGATAATCTAGTCAACTTACAAGCAGTTGATGGAAATCCACCAAAAATTGCTACAGGCCTGGTAGGGGCAGTTGGGCATATCCACTTAATCTGCACTTGCAATAAAGATTGTAAAGATATGATGGAAAACAGGAAGAATAAAACATGTGCAACGAACTGCACAAGTTTATAATAGCTAAAAGAATGTGGTAGAGAATGACATGTCTACATTATCATGATACCAAACACCAGAAAGGAGAGCAACTCGAGTTTGATCATATAGAATGTATTGATATAATAGCTGATTTATCCCATTCTTACATTTGGGAGTGGGAGGGTTTCCAAGAGTTGGGACCAGCTGCAGTATAAAAAAGTCAATCAGAGATGCAACTAGCAACAGTCACGAAAGACAAGCATAAAAGCAATAAGGTGTACAAAAGAATTAAATATCATCATAAATGAATCTTACCCCTTCATTGAGTTCTATGCAAAGCTACAAAACAATTAAATATACAAACTCAAATGTAGTCTAACAAAAGATAGACATAAGCAAACTATAAAGGAGTTGGTTACATCATTATTGGATCTTAGGCAATGAAGACAACAATTCTCATGAAAGTAATCATGCGACTATAGGTAATACATGAATAGTTAGCATACATGTCCAAAAAAAATGTAAAGTTAAATGTCGATGCATAGTGTTGGACCACGTGGTTGTTTTGATGTGATCAACCAAATTACGTTAGGTCCTGTTTGGTTTTGATCCTTGTGTCTATGTGTGTAAGAACTTAGGAGCACAGAAAGTCTGGCGGAAGACGTAGCTAGCGAGAAGGACGGCACGGGAAGAGAGCCGATGGGCTCGGTGCGTCCGAAGGACGAAAAAACTGTGGAAGAGTACACCGGTGGACGAGAAGAACGCGCGTGACGTTCGAGGGATGAGAAGCCGGGCGGAAGCCTGCTCGAGGAGAAGGCCGAAAATTGGGTTCGGGTGAACCCTATTTTGGTTGGCCGCAATCACCCAAGCAATTGGGACTTCGGAAGTTAAAGTGAAAATGAAGAAATGCTGGAACAACAGCTGAAGGCGCCCTCAACAGTCGTTGGAGGCGCCTCCGCCCTCATCAGATTGAGGGCGCCCTCAATAGCATTGAGGGTGCCCTCAACAACCTTGAAGGCACCCAGCATTGAGGGCGCCCTCGACTTGGCCAAATTGGCCGTTGGCAAGCGGATAAAACTTTATCCACTTATCCCTTTGGAGGCGCCCTCAACACTCAAGATAGAATTTCCAGAAGCTATATAATAGCCCTAGAGGTAGGAAATAACCAATCAACTCTAGTATTCAATTCCTAGCAACGCTTGAACTTTCTTAGTGTGCAAAAGGCTTCTCCGACTTCAGAGAAGGAGATCGTTTCTAAGCTTTTCAACCGCCTTGGATTAACAACCACCTAGGTTGTAACCAAGTCAATCTCTTGAGTATTTTCTCTATTTTTCTGTCATTTTTATTATTTTACTGCTGCATTTTTAGAGTTGAAAGAACGAGAAGGGTATTTCTTATTTTTCAGGCAATTCACCCCTCCCCTCTTGCCGGCCCGCGGCGCCAACACATAGATCCATTTTTACAGGCTTATTAATTTCATGTTATGATGATAAATGAAAAGATAGATCCTAAAAAGGGTTTCAACCCTAATTTGATGCAATTTGAAACAATAAGTAAAGGAAATAATAAAGGTACTCAGTGTCTAATTAGTATCATTGGGTAATAACTACTTATGGAACAAATCCAACTATCTAAGCTAAAAACATCATGGTATTATACAGTACAACTGTGAATTCTAATGCAGGATCAAGAATAGTTACAGAAAATCTCTTTGATTTGGAACCAAAAAGAATATATAACTAATTGTGCAATGGCAATCATAAGAAAAATCCAAAAAAGGCACTTCTCAATGTTTAGAGAAGCAATGTCTCAGCTAGTAGTCAACTCGAGCATAATAAGAAGAGCCTTCACAATCTGATGAGGAAAGATTTCCTAAGAACACAGATGATGTAGTCCCGTGAAGAGAGATAGCATATCAGCAACAATTGCATATTCATGGGATTCTATGTCACATAGCACTTCTTACTAGATTAAAGAAAACATTGCCTGGTTGTCAGTTCCACGTAAACTTATCCCCCATACTAAAAGGCAGGTGAAATGGTTTTGGCTTCACTTAGACAACAAGCAGTCAGTAGAAATCATTTTAAGATTTGCAAACACCAAAATCAGTCTAAAAAACACCATAATTCAGAATATCAAATCACACAGACACTGGACACACAGCAAAGCAAGGAAGATAAAGGGCGAGTATCCATTACCTTGCTCCATTATCACCAAGGCCATGAAGCCACACAACAGTAGCCAGATGCCTCCCCTTGGGTCGAACCACATGGGTTCTTCCGAAGTCAAATGCCCTGGCCGGAGTCTTAGCAGCTTGATTTCAATCCAAACGCATAAGACCAATTAATCCCCAAGGAGGTACAATGAAAACAAGAGACAGGAAACGTTAGAAACACAGCAAAACAAACCTGAAGAAATCGAACTGCTCCCGTAGTTCATCTCGCAGCAACACCAAAACCCCCTCTCCCCCCAAGCAATGCCCGGATTCTACTGGCAATGACTGCGAAACCAACACGCCTTACCTGCGAAAAAAAGCACCATTTATATAAGCACATATATCTATTATTCAAATCCATTGGCAAGGACTAAGTACAGAAGCTGAATAAGAATCCACTAAGATATGTTGCCTGTAAAGGCGTATCAACCAAAAAGCCAACTTTGAAGCAGAGGAAAGAAGGAGAAATAGTTAAAAGGAAAGAAACTTTCCAACCTTGACGACCTTGAGACAGAGAACCCGCATGAAGCATCAGTCAGAACACCATCGATGGGTTTTGCTCAAAAGAATCGATGCGACTGGACAAAAAGCAAAGTGGTCGGGAATCTCGGGACAGAAAAACAGAGATAAAGGAGTGGGGAAATCGCATAAAAAGAAGAATAATCGACGGCAACGGAGGAACCCAAACAAATCAACAAGCCGCAAGAGTAAAGATCCAAAACGCGTTGGATTTGGAGCAAAACCTAATATCAGATCGGAGAATCGGTTGCTGCTTTCGACCTTCCGAATCTCGCCCCTTCTCCGGTCGCGGCGACGTTGAGATCGAGAAGACGTCTCCCTCCTGATCAAGAAGGAGCAGGCGAGCGGTTCGAGATCCATGAATTGAATTGCAGACATTGGCAGGCTTCGCTGATCGAGGAGATGGGCCCGTGTGCCCTCGTGCCGAGGCCCAGTATAAAGCTGCCCCAGATCAGGTTGCGCGCCCACTGTTCGAGACGATGCACATCCAATAAATTATCCATATAATATATTGAATTATAAAAATTCATATTAAAATACCCATTTTAATATAAATAAATAATAAATAAATAAATAATATTTATTCAGAATTTAGGGTTTAGGGTTGGCCGAGGAGGACCGCAAGGCCGGCAGCGTGACTGTGAGCTTCTTCAGTACAACGACGGCCACCGGTCATTGTATGCTTTACGTGGAATAGCAGCTGAATTACGTTATGGAGGTGAAGTATGTCCCAAGCTATCAGTCACCAACCGCTTTGCTTTCTTCGAAAGCAAAGAACACGAACCTGACCGCTTCCTAAAGTAATCGATCCGCCTCCCTTCGCCGCCATTGTCAGTCCTTCGCAGGAGAAGAGAAGAGATCAGGACGGAAGATGGATCAGAGGCCGCAGGACTACCTGTTCAAGGTCGTCCTCATCGGCGACTCTGCGGTGGGGAAGTCCAACTTGCTTTCCCGGTTCGCCCGGGACCAGTTCCACCCCAACTCCAAGTCCACCATCGGCGTGGAGTTCCAGACCAAGACCCTGGACGTCGAGGGGAAGGTGATCCGAGCTCAGGTCTGGGACACGGCCGGGCAGGAGCGGTTCAAGGCCGTCACCGCCGCCTACTACCGCGGCGCCGTAGGAGCCCTGCTGGTCTACGACGTCTCCCGCCGGCAAACCTTCGATAGCGTCGGCCGGTGGCTGGAAGAGCTACACAGTAAGCACTGCAACACCTTCTCTCGGTCTCGTCAGAAAGTCAATTAGCTCAAAATAGCTAAATCTGGTCAGAATTGAAACAGCGCACTGTAACATGAACGCTGTGACGGTTCTGGTGGGCAACAAGACAGACCTCGAGGACACAAGGGAGGTGAGCACAGCAGAGGGAAGAACCCTAGCTGAGGCCCAGGGCCTCTTCTTCATGGAGACCTCTGCACTCGACTCCTCCAACGTCACGGCTGCATTCCAGACAGTGGTGGAAGAGATCTACCACATTGTGAGCAGGAAGGCCTCCTACTTCTCCTTCCCTAATTCTGAGAAGGGGGACCTCGCCCATGGAAAGCCTGTGGTTCTACAGGCGGATGCTGATGGGCGCAGGAGATTGTGGTGTTGTTCATCGTGATTTGTTTTCTTTGTCGAATTTGTTCGTATTCTTTGAGAAATATTGCTTGCTGATTAAGTCTTTTGACTTTAGATTGTATCTTTCTTCACAGTTTCACATGATTTTTTCTAGTTGAATCAGAAGGTCAACGTGGCGTCGACGTCACAAAGTCAAACCTATGTAGTAAATAGGCGGCACGTATTTATGAGCCGGCAATGTCACGAGTCAAACCTCCAAATCTTGTGATAGATCTTAGCCTAATTTTACCGTTATTAATCAATAGAAACATGAGTTGGCCGTGGTTCTTCAAACGCCTGCAACCCTGCACCATCAATCACGGCAGAGAGATCTTAAACAAAAGGATTTGTCCACTAATACAACAGATTTCATAGACATAATTCTCGCGATTATTACGAAGTAATCAATGGATTTTCAAGCAAACAGATAAATCAAGAAAGAAAATTGGAGGATAGAAAAAAAGGAGTTACGGCAAGAACTAAGCTTTCTCCCTGTCTTATTCTTCTACCTTCACCGTCCTCATATTTAAACCCCGCAAAAGTCTTCTTTCCTCCTACCAAACTCAGCTGCGCCATTAATTCACTCGCAAACATCACCGATTTGAGAAGGAATAAATCAAAGAGTAGACGATTATATACCGAGCATCATTACTAACCAGATTGAGCGATCGAAGGTGAGCAAGCAAGCATGAACAGCATCAACAGAGCGGGGAGCATTGGCGGGGGCAGCATGCAGGGGAGCTTCAGGGGGAGCCTCCACTGGACGGCCTCCTCGCGGCGGACGCTGTCGGCCGACATCTTCGGACGGTCGAGCCGCGACGAGGACGACGAGGAGGCCCTCAAGTGGGCGGCTCTCGAGAAGCTGCCCACCTACGACCGCATGCGGAAGGGGATCATGAGAGGAGAAAGAGACGAAGGGCAGGAGGTGAACATCCACGACCTCGACGTGCATGACCGGAAGAGGCTGCTCGAGAGGCTCGTCCGGACGGCCGAGGAGGACAACGAGAGGTTTCTCCTCAAGCTCAGGAATCGAATGGAAAGGTATACGAATCGATCTTTTCACAGTTCGTACTTAAGAAATTCACATAAACGATCGAAAAAAAGATGAAAAATATGAACTATTTCACAGAGTTGGAATCGATAACCCAACAATCGAAGTCAGGTTCGAGCATCTCGACGTCGAAGCAGAGGCCTACGTGGGGAACCGTGGCGTTCCCACATTTTTCAACTTCTTCTACAACAAAATCATGGTGAGAATCACTGTTTTCAAAGAAATTTCCATCTCCATTAATCTGTTCTTACTGTTTGTGTGTGATTAAGGACGTGCTGAGTTACCTGCACATCGTTCCCAGCGGAAAGAGGCAGATATCTATCCTTCACGACATAAGTGGAATCATCAGACCCTGCAGGTAAGAGAATAATACAAGTGTTAATCTATCAAAAAAGGGTTCTTGAGTGATGCTTAGTCTTCTTAAACTTCAGGATGACCCTGCTTCTAGGGCCTCCAGGCTCAGGGAAGACTACCATGCTGCTAGCTTTGTCAGGGAAGCTCGATTCGACTCTGAAAGTAAGTGGAAGAGTGACTTACAATGGCCATGAAATGGATGAGTTCGTGCCACAGAGGACCTCAGCTTACATCGGGCAGCATGATCTTCACATAGGGGAAATGACAGTCAGGGAGACACTGGCTTTCTCTGCGAGATGCCAAGGAGTTGGAACTCGTTATGGTACGTAAACAACAAGAGAAGGAAAAAAAAAAACATAACGCAATCTAACACAATGCAATTGCAGACATGCTGACAGAGCTATCGAGAAGAGAAAAGGAAGCCAATATCAAGCCAGATCCTGACATTGATGTCTACATGAAGGTTAGAATCGATTTCCAGTTATTGATGTAACAGTGTTCTTCTTCATTGAATCTGAATCCAGTTTTCGATATGGTGCATCTTCAGGCTATATCAGTTGAAGGTCAGGAGAGTGTGGTTACTGATTACATTCTCAAGGTAAGATCCACTTAAGAAGATATATATATTAGATGAAATTATTGCTACAAACATTAACATAAGAAAATTTTCGTGTTCGATCGATCGAACAGATCTTGGGTTTGGAAATATGTGCTGATACAATGGTAGGTGATTCAATGATAAGGGGGATCTCTGGCGGACAAAAGAAGCGTGTCACAACAGGTGAGATGCTTGTCGGACCGGCAAAGGCTCTGTTCATGGATGAGATCTCGACTGGCCTTGATAGCTCCACGACTTACCAGATCGTAAACTCCCTTCGACAATCGGTTCACATCCTCGGTGGAACTGCACTCATTGCATTGCTTCAACCAGCTCCAGAAACATTCGAATTGTTCGATGACATTGTTCTACTCTCCGAGGGGCAAATTGTGTATCAGGGTCCTCGAGAGTTCGTTCTCGATTTCTTTGAAGCGATGGGCTTCAAGTGCCCTGAAAGGAAAGGTGTTGCAGACTTCCTGCAAGAAGTATGTATGAAATGTGTCATGAAGTCACCATCATTAATCCAATACTGAAATCTCAATGTATGAAATGTATAGGTCACTTCGAGGAAGGACCAACACCAGTATTGGGCAAACAAAGGCGAGCCACACAGGTACATTCCGGTCAATGAGTTTGCAGAAGCCTTCCAGTCATTCCACATTGGCCGAAAGCTTGGAGAAGAGATCGGTGTCGAATTCGATAGGGGAAGGAATCATCCCGCTGCACTGGCTACTTCAAAGTATGGGATCAGCAAGATGGAGTTGCTGAAAGCTTGCATTTCGAGGGAATGGCTGCTGATGAAGCGCAACTCGTTTGTATATATCTTCAAAGTAGTCCAGGTGAGTGAAAGCAAACAATTCGACTAATTCGATAACTCGGTATAACAATTGATAATTTTGCAGCTTGTAATTCTCGGAGCCATTGCAATGACAGTCTTCCTTAGGACAAAGATGCATCATGATTCAGTGGAGGATGGAGTTATCTTCTTCGGCGCCATGTTTCTTGGATTGGTGACTCATCTGTTTAATGGCTTCGCTGAACTTGCTATGAGTATTGCCAAACTTCCCATATTCTACAAACAAAGGGACCTTCGGTTCTATCCATCATGGGCATATGCAATGCCTACATGGATTTTGAAAATTCCCATATCGTTCTTGGAGTGTGCCGTTTGGATAGCCATGACATACTACGTCATCGGGTTCGATCCAAACATGGAAAGATTTTTCAGGCACTATCTTCTGCTAGTCTTGATCAGTCAGATGGCATCTGGGCTATTCAGGCTTCTTGCGGCTGTTGGGAGGGAAATGGTTGTTGCAGATACATTTGGATCCTTTGCTCAGCTTGTTCTTTTGGTTCTTGGTGGATTTCTAATATCTCGCGGTATCGATTGAAAACTTGTCGATAATGATCTTTCTATCCCAACCAGAAAACAACAACAGTAGTAAAAATGAGCTTTCCTTGCAGATGATATCAAGAAATGGTGGATTTGGGGCTACTGGTCATCTCCTCTGATGTATGCACAAAACGCCATTGCAGTGAATGAGTTCCTCGGCCATAGCTGGCAAAAGGTAGTCGTCATCTCATTTCTTCTTGCTCGATGAAAATCAGATAACAATCTTCTCCAACAATCTTGGAACAGGTTGTTTCAGAAGTGAGCAATGTTACACTGGGAGTCCAAATCCTCAAGGCTCGTGGGATCTTCGTCGATTCAAACTGGTATTGGATCGGTGTAGGTGCACTGCTCGGATACATCTTCTTGTTCAACATCCTCTTCGTGCTCTTCCTCGACTGGCTCGACCGTAAGTACCAACTAGTTAATGAGTTCTTTGATGGTCTGTTACACACCATTTCTCCTTGATTGGCCACTGCAGCACTAGGAAAGGGTCAAGCAGTCATCTCCGAGGAGGCACTGAAGGAGAAACAAGCAAATAGGACAGGCGAAAGCATCGAATTATCGCCTGCAGGAACCAGTAAAGGTTTTGAAGCTTCCACAGGGAACACAAAGAAAGGAATGGTGCTGCCTTTTGCTCCTCTTTATATCACCTTCGACAATATCGAATACTCTGTCGACATGCCACAGGTGAACTTTCATCCTGACATGTTCTTGAAACAAAAATGAACAGAACTAAAAGTTGTCGATCACAATCACAGGAAATGAAAGACAAGGGCATCGAAGAAGATCGGTTGATGCTACTGAAAGGTGTTAGTGGAGCCTTCAGGCCAGGAGTTCTTACTGCACTGATGGGAGTGAGCGGAGCAGGGAAGACCACCCTCATGGACGTGCTGGCCGGCAGGAAAACTGGTGGCTACATCAATGGAAGCATCTGCATCTCCGGCTATCCCAAGAAACAAGAGACGTTTGCTCGAATCTCTGGTTACTGCGAGCAGAATGATATCCACTCTCCTCATGTCACAGTCTACGAGTCTCTTCTCTACTCTGCCTGGCTTCGGCTGTCGCCTGAAGTAGATGCTGAAACAAGAAAGGTCAGTAAATCGATACATACAAAGACTAAATGTGCTCAGTCCCTTGATGAGATTTGTCGAAACAGATGTTCATCGAAGAAGTCATGGGATTGGTAGAGCTAACTTCACTGAGAGGAGCACTGGTAGGGCTTCCTGGCGTTAATGGTTTATCGACCGAGCAGCGTAAAAGGCTCACCATTGCTGTCGAGCTCGTCGCCAATCCCTCCATCATATTCATGGACGAACCGACTTCAGGGCTGGATGCGAGAGCAGCAGCCATCGTGATGAGAACGGTGAGGAACACTGTGGATACCGGAAGGACTGTCGTCTGCACCATTCACCAACCGAGCATCGACATCTTTGAAGCTTTTGATGAGGTGCGATGTTACTGAAACAACTTTGCACAGCTTCAGTACTGAAATTGACATTAGACACAAATTGCAGCTCTTTTTGATGAAACGAGGAGGGGAAGAAATCTACGTCGGCCCCTTGGGACGTGATTCCTCTAATTTGATCGAGTACTTTGAGGGAATCGAAGGAGTCAGAAAAATAAAGCATGGCTACAATCCTGCGACATGGATGTTGGAGGTTTCCACCATGGCACAGGAAGAGATTTTAGGCGTTGACTTCGCTGAAGTATACAAAAACTCTGATTTATACAGGTAGAAGATCAATACATGAACTCCACGACCATAGCACTCGAAGTTATTGTTCATGGCGTTTACTTTACCATTGCAGGAGAAACAAAGCTTTAATCAGTGAGCTGAGTGCGCCTCCTCCTGGTTCAAAAGACCTGTTCTTTCCCACAAAGTACTCGCAATCCTTTCTCACGCAGTGCATGGCTTGTTTGTGGAAGCAGCACAAGTCATACTGGCGAAATCCATCTTACACTGCCACAAGAATTTTCTTCACGACAGTCATCGCCTTGATCTTCGGAACGATCTTCTGGAGACTCGGAAAGAAAGTGTAAGCTCTCAAAACGAGTTCGAATGTCAGAGAGAATCTTGAGTTCCAATGACTGAAAATTTTGCAGGACTACGAAGCAAGATCTGTTCAACTCCTTGGGCTCCATGTACGCCGCAGTCCTCTTCATCGGAATACAAAACGGCCAAACTGTGCAGCCGATCGTCGATGTAGAAAGAACTGTTTTCTACCGGGAGAAGGCGGCCGGAATGTACTCTGCTCTTCCTTACGCGTTTTCTCAGGTATTGTTGAATGGCTAGTGCAAATATCTCTCTCTCTCCCTCAATGATTGTTTCTCACATTCATCCAATTCGAACGCAGGTGTTGATAGAGGTTCCTCACATCTTCCTTCAGACTGTAATCTATGGGCTCATTGTCTACAGCATGATTGGTTTCGAGTGGACATTAGAGAAGTTCTTTTGGTACCTCTTTTTGATGTTCTTCACCTTCATGTACTTCACGTTCTACGGCATGATGGCGGTGGCCATGACGCCCAACAGTGACATTGCGGCCATCGTCTCCACTGCATTCTACGCGATATGGAACATTTTTGCTGGTTTTCTTGTTCCTCGACCTGTAAGTTTTCTCCCTTTCCGCGCAATATTTCCTCTTATGACTCCTCCAATCGAGCTGAGGATGCTCTGTTTGGTGGTCGCAGAGGATTCCAGTGTGGTGGAGATGGTACTCTTGGGCTTGCCCCGTCGCGTGGACATTGTACGGACTAGTGGCATCGCAGTTCGGCGACTATGAGCAGACGATGGACAATGGCGAGAAGGTGCAGGACTTCATCGAGAGGTTCTTTGGGTTTCGGCATGACTTCTTAGGCGTGGTGGCAGTTGCAGTGGTGGGTTTCACGGTGCTGTTTGCGTTTGTGTTTGCATTTTCGATCAAAGTTTTCAACTTCCAAAGAAGATGAGCAGAGCAGGACAATTCATCCAGAGTCAATGAACATTGTCTATAATATGAAACATTGTGGCAGATTGTTACTAACTATTCTTAGCAGTAGAAGTTGAGATTCTACGAGTTCACAAATTGAAAATAAAATAAAATTGCATAGTTTCTGGAAACGATGATCGCTAAAGTTGGAGGCTGCACAAGGACTGGACACAGCCGGTGGTGAACTCCGCCGGCAACGCCACCTGCCGCCACTTCCCCTCCTCCAAAATGCACGCCGTTTTCCTTGCCAGACTGGTTCCCATCACCATCACCCCACCATTCCACGTCGCCACATGTGCACGAAAACCATACAGCTCCTGGGGAAACACCCCCAGCCTTCGGCACCCGCCTCCGCCATCTATGTCCGAGCAGACATCCACTACCCCATTCTGATCGCAGCTGTACACCCTGCCCTCCTCCGCCGCCACTACAGTCGTCGGATTGTTCAGTGCCTGCCATAGAAGCATCCCCTGATTCGCCGTCCACCGCCCCGCCGCGACGTCGAACACCTCAGAGGTCCAGCCAAGCCTCCGGTTGTCGCCGGAGATGCAGAACGCTCCGTCGAAGAAGATCCCCCTGCACTCCCTCCGAGGGCGCGTCATGTCCGGTAGGTCTAGAGAATACTTTGCAATTTTTCCACCCAATCTCCTCCAACGTAATCCAACTTAACCTTAAGTCTCCGCACAATTTCTCGGTTAATAACTTCTGTTTGACCATTAATCTGCGGGTATGTCACGGATGTGAAGGCTTGTATAATGTCGAACCTTTGACACTAGTCCTGAATCTTCCGACCTTGAAATTATCTTCCGTTATCCGATACTAGTTTATGGGGTATGTCGAATCTGCACAGAATGTTTTTCCACAAAAACTTAATAATTGCTCCCTCTGTAATTCTGCCCAGGGCTTCGGCTTCCACCCATTTAGAAAAGTGGTCCACTGCCACAAGAAGAAATCGCTTTTAACCGAGCGTCATAGGGAATGATCCTACAATATCCATACCCCACTGATCAAACGGGCAAGAAACTATGGACACCTTTAGCATTGAGGTGGGCATATGCGTCAGATTCTGATGTTTCTGGCAAGATAAGCAAGTGTTCACTAACTGCTCAGCATCCTGCTATAAGGTAAGCCAGAAATAGTCGGCCAGCAGCACCCTGCGAGCTAATGTTCTGCCTCCAGCGTGATTGCCGCAACACCCTCGATGTATTTCTTGTAAGGCATACTCCGCCTCTTCCATGCTTAAACACTTGAGTAAGGGTCTGGAAAATGGCCGCTTATATAACTGATCTCCTATCATGGTGTAGGCATGAGCCTTTTTTCTAAACAGTCGTGCATCCTCTAGGTCGGTTGGTAGGATACCTTGTTGAAGATAAATAATCATTGAGGTTCTCCAATCAATAAGTTCCTCCACGTTATTCTGAAGATCTATCTGGGCTATGAGAAACGTCTGCACTATTGACCTGTCCAAGACCCATGTGGTCAGAGAACTGGCCATTTTGGCTAACTTGTCAGCTCGACCATTCTTTGTTCTGGGAATCTTGCTCACTGTGACCTCCTTGAACTCTTCTTTCATTTTCTCATAAGCCTCTCGTTATACGTATAGCTTATCACTATTGACCTCAAAGTTGTCTGCTACCTGCTGGGTTACTAATTGAGAATCCGAGTAGATGATTACTCGGGTAGCTCTCACATGTCGAGCTGCCTGCAGCCTTGCCAATAAAGCCTCATACTCTGCCTCGTTGTTAGTGGCTCTAAAGTTCAACCGCACGGCTAACTACAAGATATTTTCTTGAGGGGATATCAGAAGAACTCCGATGCCACTTCCCTACTGTGTGGCTGATCCATCCACATATACCTTCCAAATTTCTTCAGAATCAGTTTAATAAATCTCGGTCAAGAAATCAGCCAAGGCCTGCACTTTAATAGTCATGCGAGGTTGATAAACTATATTATACTCTCCCAATTCTGTCGCCCACTTGATAAGCCGGCCAGCAACCTTTACATTGGCAAGGGCTTTATCCATGGTACTATTGGTCAAGACCATGATGGGATGTGCCAGAAAATAAGGCCTTAGACGTCGGGCCATGAGCACCAGACCGTAAACCAACTTTTCCAGAACTATGTATCTAGACTTAGTCCCCTTTAGTAGATGACTAAAAAAGTACACTGACCATTGTACAATATCCTGCTCTTTTACTAACACCGCCCCCACGGCCTCAGGGGTGGCTGACAGGTAGACCCAGAGCGGCTCTCCTGTAATAGGCTTGAATAAAGAAGGTAAAGTCTCCAAATACTTTTTTAGCTTTTCAAAAGCTTGCGTGCATTCCTCGTCCCACTGGAATTTGGAAGCTTTCCTTAGCACTTTAAAAAAGGGTGCTACTTTGTCTATTGATCGGGAGATAAATCTGGACAAGGCTGTTATCCTGCCCACCAACTTCTGCGCCTCCTTCAGGTTTTGGGGAGCCTTCATGTCCCGGAGTGCTTGGACCTTCTCAGGGTTGGCTTGAATTCCCCGTTCCATCACCAAGTATCCTAAGATTTCCCTCCTTTGGCTCCGAACAGACACTTCAAGGGATTCAATTTTAACTCATACTATCGGAGGGTGCCGCAGGTCTCCTCCACATCCGCTATCAGGTTCGCGGCTAAAGGGGATTTGATAAGTATATCGTCCACATAAACTTCCACGTTACGCCCAGTCTTCTCCCGGAAGATTTTATTCATCATCCTTTGGTACGTAGCTCTAGCATTCCTGAGTCCGAAAGGCATAACAGTGTAGCAGAAAGTACCATTAGTTGTAATAAAACTGACCTTCTCCTGATCCCCTAGGGCTAGGGGGATCTGATGGTACCCCTGATAAGCATCCAGCATGCAAATCCTTTCACAACCGACGGTTGAATCTACCAACTAGTCAATTCTGGGAAGAGGATAGCAATCTTTAGGACTGGCAAGATTGAAATCTCGGAAGTCTATGCAAACTCTCCACTTATTGTTGGGTTTCGCCACTAAGACCGCATTAGAGAGCCAGAACGGGAATTGTACTTTTCTAATGTAACCCGCTTTCCTAAGCTAATCCACTTCAAGTCGGATAATTTTATTTTGATCGGCCGAGAAATTCCGCTTCTTCTGCTTAACCGGTGGGGCGTCGGGCAAGAGATGTAACTTATGCTCTACTATTTCGGGTCTGACCCCTGGTAATTCTGCCACAGACCAGGTGAAGACATCCCTGTTACGGGTCAAGCACTAGATCAATTCTTCTTTAAGCTTAGGCGACAGGTCACCGGCTATACGAGTGAGACTCTCTGGGCGCTCAGGATATAACTGGACTTCCTCCCAAGGGATGGGCTCTTCCGCCATAGGCATAGGTTCTTCTTGAATGGCATGCACGACCCCGTCCTGAGTCCTTTGCGCCTTGCGAGCCTCCACTTTGACCATGTCAATGTAGCATCGCTGAGAAACCTGATGCTCTCCTTTAACTTCCCCGACCTGCTCTCCCACGGGGAACTTGATTTTCTGGTGAAAGGTAGAGACATCAGCTCGGAATTCATGTAGAGCTGGTTACCCTAAAATGACGTTATAAGACGAGGGTGAATCTACCACTATGAAGGTACTTCTCCTGGTCCTCACTAATGGCTCGCTCCCCAAGGATATGACCAACTTGATCTGGCCCATGGGTTTTACCTCGTTACCAGTAAAGTCATATAAAGAAGTGGCCACCAGCTGGAGTTCGCTGGCGTCGATCTGCATTTCTTCAAAAGCAGTCCTAAACAATACGTTGACAGAGCTCCCAGTGTCAACGAAGACCCTGGCCACACGGCTATTGGCTATGACAACTTTGATGATGAGGGCATCATCATGAGGCAGCTCCAGTCCCTCCAAGTCTTGTGGTCCAAAGCTGATGACAGGGTCAGCAGCCTGCTCCTAGCTGCATCCAACAACGTGAATCTCCAACCGGCGTTCGTGGGATTTGTGTGCCCTGCCCGAATCTCCATCAATAGGCCCTCCAGAGATCATGCCTATGTCCCGGATGGCTGCATTGCCCCTATTCTCAGCTTCGCGAGCTTCCCCTTGCTCCCCGGTGCGTCCTTGTTGTTACACGCCAGGCCCTCCTTGATCTGCCCTGGGTCTGCTTGCCTGCCCCCCTGCATTGCGTCGTTCCTCCATCATTCTTTGGACCTGAGGAGCCAGCTCGAGGGGTGGCAGACCCAGCTCAGCAGCATAACGAGAATCACGGGCGAATTGAAAATAATCGATGGTGGCATGCGTATGCGACCGATGATAAGTGCAATAGCGTGACCCCCAAGGCCCAGGTCGGGGGGGGGCATGGACTGCGGCTACGCGCGGAATCGGCCGAACATCCTGACCGGGGTGGAAGGTAGGTCGGGCTTCCCAAGAGCGCGGGAGAGGTTGAGCAGGCGGTTGGGGTACTCTTCTCTCCGGCTTATTGGCAGAGGAGGGCGGTTTGTCAGCCTTCCTTCGAGTCATCTGCACTTCCTCCACATTGATGTAGCTAGTGGCTTTCTCTAGCATCTCATCAAAAATCCTTACGGGATTTCTGATGAGGTCCCTAAAGAATTCCCCCTCTGTCAAACCATGAGATAAAGCGCTCATGAGTATTTCTGATGTGGCTACCGGGGCATCCTGAGTTACTTGATTGAAACGCTTGATATATCTTCTTAACGGCTCAGAGGACCTCTACTTGAGAGCAAATGGGCAGTGGTCAGTCTTTTGATATTTCCTGCTGCTGGCGAAGTGGCGCAGGAATGCGGTCTTGAAATCTAAGAAACAGGTGATGAACTCATGCGGTAGTCCATCGAACCACTTTTGGGCAGAGCCCGATAGAGTATTCAAGAATACTCGGCACTTAACGGCGTCACTATATTGGTGTAGCAGGGCCGCGTTTCTGAACTTGCGAAGATGATCCTCAGGATCTTTGCTGCCATCGTATTCCCCAATAGCAAGGGGCTTATATCCTTTAGGCAGCTTTTCCTCCAATATCTTAGAGGAGAATGACACTTTTCTTCTGGCTCCCCCCGACGTTCTTCACGGAGGACGGTAGCCTTTCCCCTTTTCGAGTCTTTAGGCAGAGAGCTTTCTACCATAGAAACTTGTGTTAGGATCGATGATCGCGGCTAGAGAGGGGGGTGTGAATAGCCGACCCCAAATCGTTCGTTTCTTTCTACAAATCAGGTTAGCGCTGCGGAAATAAACAATAGAAACGACAACGGAGAATAGCAAACCTCAAACTCGTCGATGTAACGAGGTTCGGAGATAAACTCCTACTCCTCGGCGTGTCTGTAAGGTGGACGAGCCCTATCAATCCGTCGGTGGATGAGTCCCCGGAGAACCGACTAATAAATACTCCTTGTGGGTGGAGAAACCTCGCCACAATCTCTTTGCAACAGCAATAAGGAGTACAACAGTAGAGAAAGCAAACAAGAACAATCGAAATGTAAAACCCTTTGCTTGCCTTCTCGTTGCCGACTGGAATCCTGATGAAGCAGCAACTTCTCGGATCCAAGCTCAGCTAGAAAACCAGCAGGAAACCGAAGCTTCGGCAACGAGAGCTCAGCAGGAAGAAGAAGAAGGAGAGCGGGTCAGTAGAAGCCCTTGATCTCCTTTTATAACCTGCGAAGAAGACACAGAAGAAACTAGCCGTTGCTACGCAACGGCTAGGATGTGGACCGGTCAGGCTTCATCCTGATCGGTCCACAAGGGTCCTGATCGGTTACCAGACCGATCAAGGTTTAGGGCTCCCAGCCCTAAACCCTACTTGGTCCTGAGAACGAGCTACCGAGCCCTCTCCGACTTCGTCCGGTCCAGAGAACGAGCTACCGAGCCCTCTCCGACCACAGTCCGGAGAACGAGCTACCGAGCCCTCTCTGACTTCGTCCGGTCCAGAGAACGAGCTACCGAGCCCTCTCTGACCACAGTCCGGAGAACGAGCTACCGAACCCTCTCCGACTTTCCGTGCCAAGTCTCCATCTTGGTCTTCTCCGTGCCAAGTCTCCATACTTGGACTTTTCCCGTGCCAAGCTCCCTGCTTGGACTTTTCACCAGATGTCTGGTCAACCTTGACCCATTTGGATTTCCCTTGCCTGGCTTCACTCACCAGGACTTCTAAACTGCCTAGCTTCACTCACTAGGTCTTTTACCTGGCTTTACTCACCAGGGTTTCCTGGCTTCACTCACCAGGACTTTCTCCAACTACCTGGCTTCACTCACCAGGACTTTCACTTTCACCTAGCTTCACTCACTAGGATTTTCACCTGACTTCACTCACCAGGATTTCCTGACTGCCTAGCTTCACTCACCAGGACTTTCCAAACTGCCTAACATCCCAGTTAGGACTTCCCAGTCAAGTATCCGGTCAACCTTGACCTACTTGACTCTTCTTCATCCAACCTGATCAGACCCTGATCAGTATCTCTCCGCATGGACAACTGCACCTGCATTGTCCATGTCTACATGTCTTTTTATATTGTCAAACATCGAAACCATGACCAATGTTTACGCTTGGTCAACTAGGTCAACCTTGACCTACTGGAAATTGCACCAACAATCTCCCCCTTTTTGATGTTTGACAATACCTTTAAGTTAGGCTAATCCAATAGCCTCAACTTTCCTCATGCCACTAGGTAATGAAACATAAGTTACAACCTTACATTCTCCTTCTAAGAAGGCAACCTCCTTCTTAGATAATGAAGGCCTAACTTAAACCCTTCATTCTCCCCCTATTGGCACACATCAACAAACTCTCCCCCTGAAGAGTAAGTTATCGTTGTTCACAACTTCACTCGTCGTGATCAACAAACTCTTCCACTAACTCCAATGTTCTTCCTTGAACATTCTCTAGACATTCTTCCCCTTTTTGACACACATCAAAAGGAGTGAATCAAGGTCAAGAGTTTCTTCCTAATGAAAGTCCCATACTTTCATTGAAACCCTTAATTTCCCCCTTGAAACTAAATTCAACAATCAACTTAGTGATAATCCCATATCACTCATCCTCAAAAATTTCGACGAGTAAAAACTCCCCATAAAAGTCAACTTCTCCTTGACTAATAGGTAAAACTCCCCCTAAAGGTCAACTCCCCCTTGACCATTGCACCAACAATGTCTTGGAGAGTTTCAACCCTTTAGAACTCTAAAACACCACTTCCATAGCTGCAATTTCAGACAAACAGTCGAAATTCAGCAGGTTGGCACGCCCTGATCGGTCACCAGACTGATCAGGCTCCCCTGGACCGATCAGAAACCCTTCTGATCGGTCCACAAACCTGATAAAGGTCTGATAAGTTCTGATTTCTCTCCACGAAATTCAGAAACCTCTAGAAAATTACAGAAAATTCCAAAAATTGTGAAATTTTGAGGATACATTCCTCATAACATATACTATTAAGGAAAAATAGTTTTCTATGAAAATAACTTCCATTTTTTAATCTTGATACAAAGTTCACAAGTCTTTGAAATAGCTCAAAGTTAACTCATCTTTGTATCACTTTGCTCAATGATGAATGCTATCACTAAAAAAGCTTCATCAAGGTTTTTCAAATCAATTTTGAAATGATTTTAAACCATTTAATTTAGGACCACAATCTTTGGGCTAAATGTACATGACTTGTACATAAGCTTTCCCTATGATCCCCAATTTTGAATTAGGCTCATCTAGGTACAAGAACTATGCACCTTGTTCCTAACTCATCATCCTAATATCTCACACACATCTAAGGTGTATCAAACACATCCAAGTTAATTTTGATGTGAGATATGGGTTTAGGTTATCTTAGGCTAAGGTCTCATGCATTTTCTAAACATCAATTTGATCTCCATATCAAATTGTGTTTTTAACCTTAAATCAATTTCATTGATTATAAATGCAAGAGAAGATGACATGACATAAAATGATATCATACATAATAACATGTGTCAGTGTCATGATGTCATGACATAAAGTATGAAACTTAAATAAAGCATGACATTTAAACAACCTAAGCATTATCATGACATTTTAAATGATCATAAAATAAATATGATGTCATGACATGGCATATGACAAACAATATATGGCAAATAACATGTAAAGGTATAGGAAATACCTAATTCTAGCCTTAGTTGCCATTTTTGATGATTTTGATCATTTTGCCATAGGTTCTATATTCCTAAGTGTAATAGACCTAAAATCATATACGAAGGATTTTTAGATCACTATGTACCAACTAGATTAACTCTAGAAAACTCCTCAAATTTGATTGGCACATTCTAATCACCTTAGGAATAATTTTTCATTTCATTTTCGAGGCTTGATCACACCTTGAAAAATCCTAAAGTGCCACCTTTTGCCATGATTAGGTTAATTACCTATTCAAGTAAGGTTGGCACACCCTAAACCATCTAGCGTGATGGAATCACGCTCTTAGGAACCCAATACCTATTGGAGCTCATTGGGTTCACTAAATATTCACTAGGGATGACTTCCCTAGCAACCCTCCTAATGACCCTCCTAGGCTTTAAAGCCTTGGTCATTTGGGACTCATCAAGATCAACTCTAGGGGTGGCTCCCCTTGTGACCTTGGTGATGGTCTTCCTAGCCCTAGACTTTGTTCCATAATCGAATGGAACATTGTGATAAGTGGGCTTGACCACTTGGGACTTAGGTTTATGACCCAAACCTTTCTTGTCCTTGGACTTGAGTTTTTGACCCCTAGACCCTAGAGTCAAATCCTCAAGAGCCTTTTCTAGAGAGTCAAGTCTTGACCTCAAGACTTGATTTTCTTTCTCTAATACCTCAAGCTTTAATTTATCATTTTTCTTTGAGGTATTCCTAGGCATATGTCTAGATGATTTGGGATTCCTATCTAGGTTTCCCTTAACCTTGGATGAGTTGATCCTAGGGTTGGCTTTCCTAGTGTTATCCTTATCTAGGTTAACATGTTTGACTCCTAAGCTCATGTATTGATTCCTATAATTAACATGCTTATCATTCTTGACAATAGCAATAAGGCTACTAGCATGCATCCTACTAGAATTGCAAGAATGTGCCTTAGAGATTACCTTAGGGTTTGCCCTAGCTCCCCCTATACATGTGCTCAATCTCTTGTCCTTGTGAGATTGCCTCCCCCTCGGACATTGACTCCTATAGTGTCCCCTTCGCTTGCATTGGAAGCACACCACGTGCTCCTTGCCCTTGCGTGTTGGGACTCTGGCTTCCTTGACCTTTGGCGCCGGTGGAGTCTTTCTAACCCTCTTTGGACACTTACTCTTGTAATGCCCAAATTCCCTACACTCAAAGAACATTATGTGTAATTTGCTAGAAACTAAATGGCTTGAGTTACCTAGAGTTGAGGATGGATGAACGCTCTCTCCTTCATCCCTTCCGGAGGTAGAAGCTTCTTCTTCTTGCTCCGAACTTGAAGAAGAACTCTCCTCTTCTTCTTCTTTAGATGTTGAGTGGCCCTCAACTTCTAAATTCATTCCTCCATGAAGTGAGCTACATGGCTCACTTGACTCCTCTTCATGACTTGAAGTGGAGTTCTCCTCATGGAACTTTGCCAAGTTATTCCACAACTCCTTGGCATCGTTATATCCACCTATCCTACACAAAACATCATTAGGTAAAGAAAATTCAAAAATTTTCAATACCTCATCGTTGACTAGGGATTGGTGGACTTGTTCCTTGGTCCACTCCTTCTTCTCTAGGGTTTCTCCTTTCTTGTCCATCGGAGGCTTGAAACCTAATTGAACACAACTCCAATTTTCAAGGTTAGTCATAAGAAACTACTTCATTCTTACCTTCCAAAACGCGAAGTCGTCGCGGTCGTAAAAGGGTGGAATCGTGACATCTTCTCCAAATAGATCCATTCTCTAGCTCGTGCTCCCTCGGGTGTTGATCCAACGAAGAACGACCTCGCTCTGATACCACTTGTTAGGATCGATGATCACGGCTAGAGAGGGGGGTGTGAATAGCCGACCCCAAATCGTTCGTTTCTTTCTACAAATCAGGTTAGCGCAGCGGAAATAAACAATAGAAACGACAACGGAGAATAGCAAACCTCAAACTCGTCGATGTAACGAGGTTCGGAGATAAACTCCTACTCCTCGGCGTGTCCGTAAGGTGGACGAGCCCTATCAATCCGTCGGTGGATGAGTCCCCGGAGAACCGGCTAATAAATACTCCTTGTGGGTGGAGAAACCTCGCCACAATCTCTTTGCAACAGCAATAAGGAGTACAACAGTAGAGAAAGCAAACAAGAACAATCGAAATGTAAAACCCTTTGCTTGCCTTCTCGTTGCCGACTGGAATCCTGATGAAGCAGCAACTTCTCGGATCCAAGCTCAGCTAGAAAACCAACAGGAAGCTCACCCGAAGCTTCGGCAGCGAGAGCTCAGCAGGAAGAAGAAGAAGGGAGAGAAGAAGACTTGCTGTAGAAACCCTTGATCTCCTTTTATAACCTGCGAAGAAGACACAGAAGAAACTAGCCGTTGCTACGCAACGGCTAGGATGTGGACCGATCAGGCTTCATCCTGATCGGTCCACAAGGGTCCTGATCGGTCACAAGACCGATCAGGCCCTTCCCTGATCGGTCATGGAGACCGATCAGGTCCTTCCCTGATCGGTCCCATGACCGATCAGGATCTTTCCCTCTCGAAGGTGATCTCCTTCTGATCGTCTCATGATCGGTCTGCAGACCGATCAGGAACTTCACCGTATGCTACTGATCGATCACTGATCGGTCTACTGAACGATCAGATAAGCAACAGAATACTTCTGTTTGGTTACTGATCGGTCACCAGACCGATCAGATAACCCAGCATATCACTGGATCGGTTACCAGACCGATCCAGGTTTAGAGCTCCCAACCCTAAACCCTACTTGGTCCTGAGAACGAGCTACCGAGCCCTCTCTGACTTCGTCCGGTCCAGAGAACGAGCTACCGAGCCCTCTCCGACCACAGTCTGGAGAACGAGCTACCGAGCCCTCTCTGACCACAGTCCGGAGAACGAGCTACCGAGCCCTCTCCGACTTTCCGTGCCAAGTCTTCATCTTGGTCTTCTCCGTGCCAAGTCTCCATACTTGGACTTTTCCCGTGCCAAGCTCCCTGCTTGGACTTTTCACCAGATGTCTGGTCAACCTTGACCCATTTGGATTTCCCTTGCCTGGCTTCACTCACCAGGACTTCTAAACTGCCTAGCTTCACTCACTAGGTCTTTTACCTGGCTTTACTCACCAGGGTTTCCTGGCTTCACTCACCAGGACTTTCTCCAACTGCCTGGCTTCACTCACCAGGACTTTCACTTTCACCTAGCTTCACTCACTAGGATTTTCACCTGGCTTCACTCACCAGGATTTCCCGACTGCCTGGCTTCACTCACCAGGAATTTCCAAACTGCCTAACATCCCAGTTAGGACTTCCCAGTCAAGTATCCGGTCAACCTTGACCTACTTGACTCTTCTTCATCCAACCTGATCAGACCCTGATCAGTATCTCTCCGCATGGACAACTGCACCTGCATTGTCCATGTCTACATGTCTTTTTATATTGTCAAACATCGAAACCATGACCAAGGTTTACGCTTGGTCAACTAGGTCAACCTTGACCTACTGGAAATTGCACCAACAACTTGTGGTTGCTCCTTGTGGTTGTAGCATCCTGATTCTGGTTGATAATAACCCTGCCGGGATCCCTGTAAAAGGCCGGGGGAAATTCTACGGGCTGCTTTCTCTTAGAACCTCGATCTGAGGCGTGAGCTGGTTCTTTGGAAGCTTCGGGTAACTTTCGCGGTCGGGAGGCGGTAGTTTGCTTTTCAGAGGCCGCCTATTTTTTGGCTTCTTTGAATAGTTCGTATTCTCTAGCCGTCATGGTTACGTTGATTCGACCAAAGCCCTCCATCTTCACGTTCCGGAATAGGTAAATGTGTTCCCACAGATGGCGTCAAATTTGATCCCGTCTGGAAGTTGAGTCGGACAGAGGCTAGCCGCGTTGTCCTTGCTGTTGACGGAAAGTCGTAGAGACGCTTGGTTGATCTGGTACATACGGGAAGGGTTCCCACGAGTGGATGATGGGGGGGGGGGTGATGACTGGGACGATGAGGCGAGGGTTCTGCACACACTCAGACAAGCACCCAGGTCATTAGAGACCAAGAACCAGGGAAAAAGTCCTCGGGTCAGACCCTCCGACGCTCAAGTCATGTACTTTTTCCCCAGAAGTACAGTGAAAGGACGAAAAGTAAATGATGAAATGTGAAAAGATGAGTGAGTCTACCTGCGTAGAGACAAAACCTCCCTTTTATATGGTAGTAGATACTTCTGGAGTCTGACGAGTGTCAGGGAATGCCGAGTGTCAGGATTTGTCTGGCGGTGAATGACATGTGGCATCTTCTTATAGGTCTAAGGGAGGGATTGGTGTGCAATGAGCCCTAGACCGTTAGCATATTCCCTGACATGCGGTGATTATTGTCTGACAGGTTGTTACGATTCCTCGGCTTGATTGTTGTATAGTGTGCGTCTGCCCCGGTCTGTTAACCTTGGACTAGATCCTCGTACCTGCAAATCTTGACTTGTGGGTATAGACCTACGTTCCCTGGCGCATTCCCTGGCTTGTATTCATCGCCTCGTAAATCTAGATCTGTACGTCCATCCCTCCATTTGCCACTCGATAGATCCCGATAAATCCAGACCTGCGCCTACCGCCCTACCAATCGAGGCCTTCGCTTGTCGTTCCTTAAGTCTTGTCCCGTATGCCCAATCCTGCTCCGTATTTTATTCTATACATCTTGAATCGTACGCCATGACCCACATATCCTGTTCTGCATGTCTCATCCTGTAAATCCCTACCTGTAAGCCTTAGTCCGCATATCCTGACATGTATGTCTTTGGTCCGCGTATCCTGCTCTGTGAGTCTTATCCTGTAAATCCCGACCTGTAAGCCTTAGTCTGCATATCCTAATCTGTATGTCTTTGATCCGCATATCCCGACCTGTACGTCCTGGTTCGTATATCATATTCCGCATGTTTGTAAGTCTTGATTCGTATATCCCGACCTGTATGTCCTACCTTCTAAGTTCCTACTTGCCATGTAGGCTTAACCCAAGAATGTCACTTATGCCCGACCGGGACTATCCTGTAATCCGGACCTTTGACTACCACGTAGGCTAGACTTTTGACCACGTGAGCTTGACTTTTGACCACTCCATGGACTTGACTTCTGAGTTCTGACCGTCCTGTAAACTTGATTTCCGACCATATTAACTATCCGACCTTATTATCATGTACCATATCAAATATATCACGATTAACCAATGATTACTAGCGATTTCAGTTTTATATAAATGAATTGTAACCTGCAATCCGAACCGACGGATTTTTGGAGTTAGATCACCCATGCAGAATTGCGTGCAAGACTGCATGGGAACATTGTAATATAATTTGAAGTATATATTGATAATCTAAATATTTAATTTTCACTCGACTAATTCTCGAAATAGATAGCTTTCTCCTTGATTTATAAATACGAAACAATTAAAAGTCAACCTGTAATATATATAACTTCAATTTTCTTATTGTTAATTTTACAATTGCACTGCACATCACATTTATAGAGAGTTGGAAGTATATTATATTTAAGGATATCAATTTAGATAGATTGGATTATATTTGAGTTGGATTAATTTTTTTTACCTAACTAGAATTCAATTTGAATTAATATGAATTCAATCCAAAACACTTAAATTTGAATCCGATCAATTCGAATCCAATCGGAATAATATGATTGAAAATGATTTTTTAACTAGTTTTTTTTATAATTTTTACTTTTATCTCAATATTTTATTATTATCATATTAACATTATATTAATATACGTAAAAAGATTTTAATTTTTAAAATAAAATTTAATTTAAATTCTAAAAAATCCGCTAAACTTTAAATTTGGGTCAACCCGAATCCGACTCAAAAAATTTCAACTTGAAACCTTTCAATCCGAACCCGATCCAAATCTTAAAATGTTCAACTCGAATTTAATTTTTTTCGGATCTGACTCATATTAGATCATTGGATCGGATTCATTTATTTGACCCTCCTAATTATATTTGTGCAACACGACAATTATTAGTTTTTTCTATCATCCAACACCAAATAACTTGTTATTACTTTCTATTCTTAGCAACACAAGTAAAAATTGCATAATTTCTGGTTGGCAGACAAATTTGTAGGCATAATCATGAACAAATTTAAAATAAAATAAAATTGGATAGTTTCTGGATTCAATGATCGCTAAAGTTGGAAGCTGCACAAGGACTGGACACAGCCGGTAGTGAACTCCGCCGGGAACGCCACCTGCCGCCACTTCCCCTCCTCCAAAATGCACGCCGTTTTCCCTGCTCGAATGGTTCCCATCACCATCACCCCGCCATTCCACGCCGCCACATGTGCAGGAAACCCATATAGCTCCTGGGAAAACACCCCCAGCCTTCGGCACCCTCCGCCGTCTATGTCCGAGCAGACATCCACCACCCCATTCCGACCGCAGCTGTACACCCTGCCCTCCTCCGCCGCCACTACCGTCAGAGGATCGATCAGTGCCTTCCCTAGAAACTTCCCCTGCTTCGCCGTCCACCGCCCCTCCGCGACGTCGAACGCCTCAGAGGTCCAGTCAAGCCTCCATTTGCCGCCGGCGACGCAGAACGCTCCGTCGACGAAGATTCCCCTGCACTCCCTCCGAGGGCGCGTCATGTCCGGCAGACACACCCACGCGTCCGCCGCCACGTCGTAGGCCAGCGCCGACCGCAGCGGCTTCCCGTGCTCGTTCTGTCCCCCTGCCACGTACGCCATCCGTGCCTCCGCTGAGGCGGCGAACGCGAAGGAGATCCTCCCGGGGCCCGGCATCGTCGTCCCCCGACGCCGAACGCCGGTCAACAAATTGTAGACGTGGACCGGAGCGCTGCGACGCATGCCTCCGCCGCCTATCACCACCAACTCGTGCCCTACGGCGGCCACCTGCCGGAATATGCACCATTTCAGGACACGCCAGTCCAGGACGGTGGGCAGCTTATTCCAGACACCTGTGGTCGGCTCGAACAAGATCAGGTTCTTGTAACGACTGCTAGGATTCGATTCAACAAGTGCAACGATGGGGTGAGCATGGCCTGCGGCCTTCCGGCGGTGATAGAAAGACGGCGAAGTGATTTCTTGCTTCCATCGCTTACAGACACGTCGAGCTACGGCCAAGGCATGCAAAGGGAGGCGGAGGAGGCATATGAGAGCAACATCGTCAGGCAAGCCTGGTATTAACTCTGCATCCATCCTATCGCGCGTAATTTCCTAATCCTGAACCCTGAACCTAAACCTGGATTATAATTAACTATCATATTTATATATGGTATACTTATAATTATTTTTTAGTTACCTAAGTTTATTTATGTATTATTAATACATGTAATATATAAATCCATAATATAAAAAATATATAAAAAAAACAAAATTAAGTGTAATAAAAGACAGAAAATTCTTAATTACCTATATATTCTTATTAAACATAATCTTTATCAGTGACTTAGCAAATTTGTTAATTTGATTTATTCTTAAGACACATAAAAATTCAAGATATACCAAGAAGTTATTCAATAATATATAGTTGGCTAATTAATGTAATTTTAATTTGATCAATTTAGATCATTTTAATTATATGATTAAGTTTTACTATTTTAAATTTGTTTTTCAATTTTGGTACATATTTCCTAATTATTATTTTTTTCTTTTTTTGTGTGTGCAAAAGTAGGTGATTATTTAATTCTTACTATTTTAAAAAGAAAATCATAAAACTTTATTATATGTTTTTTTTTTTTTTGACATTCACTATCATCATATTACAACAGCTTACATGCGGAAAGATAATTTTTTCAATATAAAACCAAAGTCTTGACATCAAGAACAGTGATCACAATCAGGGGCGGATTCAGAGAGAGACGACATCGGTGATCGCTCTCCTTTACCGACTATGAAATCTTTAGTATTATGAGTTTTATTAATAGAGATAGAGGATATTATCTTTTATTCTACGTAATAATCGTCTTTCATGTTTAAATTTCTGAATTCATCACTAACCATAATACCAATTGTAACAAGCGGAATACTATTGCAGTGTGTGACCAAGGAATCAAGGAAGTATACGACTAGTTTACAGAGTTAGCAATGGAGTTTGTGCGGCATTATCAATGAATGTTGGGTATTAAAATGGCATGTGGTAGTCTCGTCAAGAAGATATTGTTTAATATTGGGAATGATAAGCCATCTTATCTAGATGAATATGGAGTAAAGTTTTACGTGATTGCATGAGAACATAGTCATATAATTTATGTATTTGTTTTTTATAATTAATTATTTGTGCTTTGGCCGACTTAGTAGACAGTCTTCTCCTTGTTTGCCTGCGAGGTTTCAGTTTGGACATAAAATATAACACGTTTTAATCCTGATTATTTTCATGATTTATTTTTATTTGCATATATAAAAACCTATATTTAAATTTCTAACATGTCAAAAATTGATAAAACAACATGTTTTATTTGTACATCATGTGTTTCGTTTACTAGATAAACAATTTAATCAAATTATACAAATAATAATGTCTACAATTAAAAAAATTGACTTGATGAAATTTTTAATAAATAAATTTTAATATAATAATAAATAAACAAATAATTTGAATTTTTTATTTATTTTACGAAGGTAAAACTAAATAATTAATCCAAACTGGATTGATGGTTTTCTGCTAGCTCCTTCGGTTCTTCCTCGTGAAACTGTCGTTCATCCTTCCCTTTTACTACCCGGCAATCAGCAAGAGAGCAGTCCAATTGAATCAGGAACCACTTTCATCATTGTTGTTGCTCGTTTTTTGACTAGCTCTGCTCTTTTTTGTTCAAAATATTAATACATTGATCCATTTTTATAAGACGATAACCAATGACAATTTTCAAACTTTGTTTTTTCAACTTATATTTATTGATCATACGGAAAATAAGAAATTGGGGTCTTGAAATTTTATAATTATAGATATTTTGTGATACTCTATATAAAATGGGTTAAGTCGTGTATCAATAAATTTGTAGTTCGGATCATCTGTCCCGAAACTTTTCTATCCCCATATCCCACTGTCGATCGGACGGTCCAGATTACATCTTAAGGATGTCTTGCACATCACAAGGATACTGCACACATCTTAAAGATGTTATGATGTCTTGAAATGTAATCTGGACCACCCGATCGACAGTGGGACATGGGGACAGAGAAATTTCGGGACAGAGAATCTGAACTAATAAATTTGGGCATAGTGTTGTATGTGGTAGCATGACCATAATTGTGTCATGTTCGGTTCGATGAATCATGATTGTGTTGCGAGTTAACGACTATGATTCAATACGAGAAAATAAAATTTTAAAGAAAAATATATTTTAAAATTAATACTAAATTAAAACATAGTCGTTATAAGCTTGCCCATATTAGAATAGAAACAACTGCCTCATTTGTAGCTCTCCTATGTAGCTCGTATGAATGCGAGCATTCCTACGCTCACAGCTCATTCCTATGCTCGCTCACCCCTTTCTATCTCAATATGTGATCCGGCCTTCCTAAACCCTAAACTTGGTTTCTCTTGATGTCTGACGATAAAGGATATGGAGGTGGTCGTTGTGGCAGTCGGTGTCCCGGTGATAGCGGCAGATTGTGAGGAGAATATAGAGGTGGTCATCATGGTGGTGGTGGTGGTCGTGGTGTTCGAGTTCTTGGTGACGGCGGTAGATCGCAAGGCAGCGGAGGGCGAGGTGAACATGCTCCAATCTTGTTACATCCTTTACATATACTTGATCAAAATTAGCTTAACAGAAAATATTCTCAATATATAAATACATCTGTTATATTAATGATATGTGAACAATATGTGATCATATGACAACTGTTTCATTTGATGGGAAATATTCTCTAGAAACTTCTGTAGGTGAACTAAACGACAAAGAAAGTACATCTGGGTACAAACAAGATTCCTTGAACTATGATTGCAGATGATGTCATCTTCTAACAAACTCTAATGAACCGGCCGGGTCCACCTCACTGTTGGAGCAATCTGGGTACCCTAGGTTTTGATGTTTGGGTAAATATTTAAGTTAGGTTTATTGTTGTATTTGATATATATTGTGAGTGTGCAGGATACAGGTACAACAAGGAAAGTCCAAGGGTGATCTTGGCAAAGGAGGAAAGTCCAAGGATGAGTCTTGGCGGTGTAAGTCCAAGCATGTAGTCTTGACAATGTAAGTCCAAGTGTGACTTGACAATGGATGAAGTCCCGGAGACGCGACCTCTTGGTAAAGGAAGACCCGACAATAATGACAAGGTCGATGGAAGCTTCAGAAGGCAAGATGTGAAGGATGGGGAGGCATCTGAGGGACGCAAGGGTTATGGAGGAGGCTAGAATGCTAGGTCTAGGTTGGTCGAGCGAGGACGAGTGTTGAGTGAATGTACTCGGGGGTTAAATCCTAGGATTAGGGGTTACTGTAGCATTACTGCAGCATACTATAGCGTTACTGTAGCAGTCGACTGGTATTTTCATCAGTCGACTGGTAGCCGACCATTGACTTGGTATTAATGAACATGATGACTTCTACAGAAGAAAGAAGATACCTCAGTTAGTGAAAACATGAGGGTAGAGTTGCTTGATTTTATCAAGCAATCAGGGGAGTCTGGATGGGACTCAGCCCAAAGGTATACAACACACTCTTCCGCAGCAAGGAGGGGAGTTGGAGTTGCATCGCGACCAATTTCTCAGAAGCAGTGAAGCAATCTGGCTGGTGTTGATGGTCACTTAACTCACAAGGAGGGGGAAGACCTGAGCGCCACTCAGTGGGCCAAGCCACGGGATCAGGTAGTTGCACATATAAAAAACGGGACTTCCAGCTCTTATTAGAAGAAGGCATGCCTATGAAGAACTTACTGTTGGGACCTTGACGTCCACTAGAGGGGGGGTGAATAGCGGCTCACCCAAATCGATCACTTCCTATAATGTTAGTGCACAGCGGAAATACAAAAATAACTACTAACAAGAGAAAGCAAACCTAACACGTTGATTTAACGTGGTTCGGAGATAAAGCTCCTACTCCACGACTGTCCGTAAGGTGGACGATCCCGATCCGTCGGTGGATGACTCCCCGGAAAACCTCCGGCTAGCTCAAGCTCCTTGTCGGTGGAGAAACCTCGCCACAAACACTTGAATACAAGCACACCGATCACACGAGGGCTTGGGAGACTCTAATAGACTTTAACCAAGTCTATTTCGTCAACTTCAACCAAGCTTCCAATGCTTGGTTATATAGGTCACGAGTTAGAAAACCCCGCCTACCAGTCGACTGCCAAAACATGCAGTCGACTGCCCCTTCATGGAAATTCGACCGTTGCAGCCCAACGGCTCGATACCAACCCTCTGTTCGCTACCAGTCGACTGCCCCAGTCGACTACACTAGTCGACTGATGAAACCACCAGTCGATTGCTACAGTACTGCTATAGTAACGCTACAGTACCCCCCTAATCCTAGGATTTAACCCCCGAGTACATTCACTCAGCACTCGTCCTCGCTCGACCAACCTAGACTTAGCCTTCTAACCTCCTCTATCAGCCTTGCGTCCCTCGAATGTCTCCCCATCCTTCACGTCTTGCCTTCTGGAGCTTCCATCGATCTTGGCATTGTTGTCGAGTCATCCTTTTCCAAGAGGTCGCGTCTCCGGGACTTCATCCATTGTCAAGTCACACTTGGACTTACATTGTCAAGACTACATGCTTGGACTTACACCGCCAAGACTCATCCTTGGACTTTCCTCCTTTGCCAAGATCACACTTGGACTTACGTTGCCAAGACTACATGCTTGGACTTACACCGCCAAGACTCACCCTTGGACTTTCCTTGTTGTACCTGTATCCCGCACACTCACAATGCATATCAAATACAACAATAATCCTAACTTAAACCTTTGCGCAAACATCAAAACCTAGGGTACCCAGATTGCTCCAACACTTACACCCGGGCTAAGCTTGCGCCATAAAAACGTCGGACTCCGATCGTTTGAGAGAATAGAAATGATGAAAAAATTGAGGAGTCAAAGAAAGGTCATATAGACGGCACAGGATTACCATTCCGCACACAGAACGGAAGACATTAGGAGCAAACTAGGATAAGGGGATACAAAAGTATTGACTTAACTTTGAAAAGAAAGAGGGGATAGGGAAACACAGACCACCAAGAAGCTGATCCATGAAGAAGGTCACACGACCAGGAGGAGGATGACAGGGATGATTATCGGGCCTAGGAATGTGGAAGGTGTAGTCGTCAGAAAGTTGCAGGCTAGACTTCACCGACTTAAGATCACTTTTATCAAAATCGGAGCGGAAGAAGACATACTAGG
Organism: Zingiber officinale; assembly: GCF_018446385.1. Lineage (NCBI taxonomy): Eukaryota > Viridiplantae > Streptophyta > Magnoliopsida > Zingiberales > Zingiberaceae > Zingiber > Zingiber officinale. The sequence goes on from NC_056000.1 coordinate 43,377,994, forward strand.
GGACTAAAGTTTATCTGGCCATAATCTGAAAAACGCAGAAGCAAGAGAAAAGGAAAAGGAACACTTACGAAAGAAAAGCACGAACGCTAAGGCAAGCAAGCAGGGAAGAAGAAGTATCGATGAACAGCCGCTCGATGCCTTTAGGGTGTTTAAACTGAAACCACTAAGGGGCATCGGGATGTGAGCTAGACAATCGAACCGGCACTGCAAAGGATAACCGTCAGATCGCCAGAAGGGAGGCGCTATCGAGTCTCGTGCAGAAAGCATATGTCAGCCGTCATATCAAAGGAAACCAGTCAGACATGTGTCATTTTCCTATAAAATGACATTTATGATGAAAAAGATAGGGAAATCATGAGGTTGATTTGGTGAAACTGGTGTCATGCCTAGAAGACCAAGAATTCCATGCGATTAGCTTGGGAATAAGAGTAGAAGGCGGTGGGAAACATTGATCATAATTTGACGTTTGACTCCAATCTCAAAATAGAGTAAGATTCAAATTTTGCCAAGGCCTAATGACAAAACGGGAGCTATGACTACAAGTTGCTCCAAGGGTCAAAGAAGATAAGTCTGCAAGCGACCAATGACCTCTCGGTTGGCTTTCCAGACTCTCGCCTCAGCACGAGGTAGAAGTGAGCATGCTCTCACGACCAACGACCTCTCGGTCGACTTTCCAGACTCTCGCTCCAGCGCGAGTTACAAGTGAGCATGCTCTCACAACCAACGATCTTTCGGTCGACATTCTCAACTCTCGCCCTAGCGCGAGTTATAAGTGAGCATGTTCTCACGACCAACGGTCTCTCGGTCGGGGTTTCAGACTCTCGCCCCAGCGCGAGTTATAAGTGAGCATGCTCTCACGACCAATGACCTCTCGGCATGCATTTTCGACTCTCGCCTCATCGCGAGTTATAAGTGAGCATGCTCTCAGGACCAATGGCCTCTCGACCCGCGTTTCAGACTCTTGTCCCAGCATGAGTTATAAGTGAGCATGCTCTCACAACCAACAGCCTCTCAGGCGGCATTCCAGACTCTTGTCCAGCGAGAGTTATAAGTGAGCATGCTCTCACGACCAATGGCCTCTCGGCCGACGTTCCAGACTCTCACCCTAATGCGAGTTATAAGTGAGCATGCTCTCATGACCAACGACCTCTCGGTCGACTTTCCAGACTCTCACCCCAGCACGAGTTATAAGTGAGCATGCACTCACGACCAACAACCTCTCGGTCGAATTTCCAGACTCTCGCCCCAACGGGAGTTATAAGTGAGCATGCTCTCACGACCAACGACCTCTTAGTCGACTTTCTAGGCTCTCGCCCCAGTGCGAGTTATAAGTGAGCATGCACTCACGACCAACGACCTCTCGATCGACTTTCCAGACTCTCGCCCCAGCGGGAGTTATAAGTGAGCATGCTCTTTCGACCAACGACATCTCAGTCGACTTTCCAGGCTCTCGCCCTAACTCGAGTTATAAGTGAGCATGCTCTCACGACCAACGACCTCTTGATCGACTTTCCAAGCTCTCGCCTCAGCGCGAGTTATAAGTGAGCATGCTCTCACAATGACCTCTCGGTCGACTTTCTCGACTTTGCCCCAGCGCGAGTTATAAGTGAACATGCTCTCACGACCAACGATCTCTCGGTCGACTTTCTAGACTCTCGCCCTAGCCGAGTTATAAGCGAGTATGATCTCGCAACCAATAACCTCTCGATCGGGCTACGACTTCCACCCCGGCACAAGGTATGAGCTAGCACTGCTCTTGCGAACACTTTTTAACAACCTGAGTGTTGGATCGTCTTCATCTGCTCCAACATTGTCGGGCCAATGGCAATACTATGACTCGCCACCTTCACTGGGCCGATAGCAGCACGGTGACAAGGATACCGATTTCAGTCTTGCCAAAGATAATCAGCTACACGCTAGTCCCTTGTGTGCAAGTGGAGTCATAAGCGTGCTAGGCTCTAGTCAGTCGGACTTGAGCCTCCTTCGACTAGACTTAGAGGGGATGCTTATGATACGGTGTATAAAAGTGGGACCCGATAAGGCCAGACAGTCAAAAGTCAAGGGGACGTGACAGTCAAGGGCAGTTAATAGTCAAGGGGACGTGACAGTCAAAAGTTAAGGGGACGTGACAGTTAATAGTCAGGAGATAGAGGGAGTTAGACCGTCTAACGTCATCAGCCGTATAATTCCTAGTCGGACACAGGCAGGGCAGGTCCCCCATATTAGACATAAGATGGAGTTTATACTAGTTCCTAACTTGCCCCCAACTGATCGGACTTCCCCAACTCAAGCCGTGTAACCCGACTTGGTGCTTTCACTAAGATAACTCCTGGCCAGCCCTTTAGCGATCAAGGCGTGAAAGATGGGTTCCTCGCCACAGCTCGCCCTTCTCATCAAGATTCAAGCCGGTAGTATATCTGAACAGTCATCCCGAGCTATCTGTAGCTGAACTCGGACAGGATGGAAAGCGCTAAGCGACAACAATATCAGGGAATGATATAACCTCTTGTCAGGTACATGCTCTCTCATCCGACAGACCCTGACACCTGACATTCTCTGATAATATGCATGCTCTAAAAATACGCAGCGTCATATAATATACGTACACATGACAACCATAAATTTTAGAAGGTTTTTTTTTCCTATCATCCAACACCAAATAAACACATCTTATGTTACTATTCTTATCAATACAAGTGGAAATTGCATAATCTCAGGTTCGCCCACCAAATTGAACGCTTAATCATTAACAAATGGAAAGCCCACAAATTCGTGCCCACAAAAACCCTAAACTCTTAATCATGACAAATTAAAAATAAGAATAAAATTGAATACTTTCAGTCGATGATCGCTAAAGTTGGAAGCCGCACAAAGACCGGACAAGGCCGGCGAACTCCGTCGGAATCACCACCTGCCGCCACTTCCCCTCCTCCAAAATGCACGGAATTCGCCGTGCCAGAGAGGTTCCCAACACCATCACCCCGCCGTTCTCAGCCGCCACTTGTGCAGGTAACCAATTTAGCTTCTCTGGAACCACCCTCAGCCTCCTCCACCCGCCCACGCCTTCGCCGCTGTTGCCCGAGCAGACATCCACTTCTACTTTCCCGCCGCACCTATACAACCTGCTCTCCGCCGCCGCCGCCGCTCCCATAAACGGATTGATCAACGATTCCTCCAGAAGCATCCCATGCTTCGCCGTCCATCGCCCCGCCGCGACGTCGAACACCTCAGAGGTCCAGTGGTACATCTCCTGGCCTCCGGCTACGCAGAACGCTCCGTTTACGAAGATCCCCCTGCATTCCTTCCGAGAGAGCGCCATGTCCGGCAGCCGCACCCACGCGTCCGCCGCCACGTCGTAGGCCAGAGCCGACCGCAGCGACTCCCCGTGCTCGTTCTTTCCCCCGGCCACGTACGCCATCCGTGCCTCTGCTGAGGCGGCGAACGCGAAGGCAGTCCTCCGTGGGCCCGGTATAGTCGCCCCTCGACGCCGGACGCCGGTCAACAAATTGTACACGTGGACTGTGCCGGTGGGAGGCCTGCCACCGTCTATCACTACCAGTTCGTGCCCTACGGCGGCCACCTGGCAGTAGCTAGAGCAGTCAGGGACGGCGGGCAGCCTGGTCCATACCCCCGCGGTCGGCTCGAACAAGTTCAGGTTCTTGTAGCCAGGGCCTCCAGAAGGATTCCATTGAATGAGTGCAATAAGAGGGCGAGCGTGACCGCCGGCTTTTCGGAGGCCGTAGAAAGACGGAGAAGTGATTTTTTGCCTCCATCGCTTACAAACACACCGAGCGCCGGCCAAGGCATGGAAGGGGAGCCGGAGGAGGCATTCCAGAGCAATATCGGCGGGCAATCCTGGTATCAAGTCCGCCTCCATATTATTCCTAGATAATTAATTAAGATTATTGTTAACCCTAAATCTGGATTATATAGCTATTTACCAACAATTTAATTAAAAAAAAATGATATTCGAGGGAAAAATTTTAATGATAGACTCGTAAAAATGGTGGATCCAAGAAAGTAAAAATAGTGGATCCTGAATTTACGTGTGAATAGACACTATATTTTTTTTCTCAACGCATATCATTGTATATTGTTAATTTAAATTAGGTGAGAAAGTTTTTAATTATTTATTAAAAAAGAAAATTAATTAATTAATTGTTTCGGAGCAAATGATAAGACAAAGTCTAGATAAATATTAAGAGATATTAAATATGTAATTATTTATCGGATAGTATTAAATGATTAAAATCGGTAAACCAGAATATATTTTGTAAATCATTATTAAAATATTTTAATAATTATCATCTCTATATATTAATTACATATATATATATATATATATATATATATATATATATATATATATATATATATATATATATATAATTTAATTTTGGCCCACCAAATTCTAATCAAATTTATTATTATTAATCATCCATCTATTTGATTTTGGAAGCCTACCAGCGCCTCAAGTTAAGTATTACCTGATTCAATTTTTTTTAGACAATTTCTAAAATTGTATACAAATTATTTACTAAAAAATGCATATTTTATGCATATGCATTTTTTAATTATGGAAACATTGTAATTATTTTAAGTAATGATATCAGGGTAAAGTTTAGGAATATACATATAAATTCATGATGTATCATTTTTTTACTTTTGTGGATCTATCATTTTATGTTTGTATTTTTGAGCTTTTTCTTAATATTTTTTCGAAGCGATCACCCTATCTTTTTTTTTTTTTTTCCATTTTTTTCTCTTTCGATTTTTTCCACGTGATAGACACCCAGATTCCTATCAACTTGATATTAGAGTACGTTCACTCCATCATTGCCCTATAGTATCTCGTAGTAACTTCAATAACCGCATGGTCTTAACCCGACTTCAAGAGAAGAAAATCTATTCTGATATGATGACCGGAGGATCTCATCTTGACACCAAATAGACTCTAGAGTTTGAAGCTAAGCATGAGATAAGGATGGATAAACTAAAAAAAAAAATTATAACATCATTCATAATAGTTGATCCGGTGGTAAGCGTAGGGAGGGGCCCACATGGGCGACGGTCAACGACGCGTGGAGGTCATGATCAACCAAAAGATTTCGCAGAGCGAAGAGGTCTAAAGTCCGATCGGCCAGATCTAAAGTCCGATCGGCCAGGAGTCGCCGGAGCTGGCGCTAATATAGCTCGACCATGGGTCGGACTTCCGATGCTCAATCTGCCCACTAAGGAATTGCTGCACCGAGCGGCTCGTCTGCTCGGCTGAGTTGTTGACCAACTAAAGAACGTATGCTCGTCTGAGCAATCAGGGGGTCTCCCCGTTCGGTTCGGCACGCCTATGCGTCCGACCACCTGGGTGGTTGGTTGGGCGGACCCAGGAATAGACAAGACACAAAAAAGGACAAAGGAGACAGATAGCAGGGTCAGCGGTTGGACTAGACAGATAATCGTACGGTGGAAGTTTCTACTATCGCATCAGAGATATGCTCAGACAGTTGCGGTATGGCGTCAGACGCACTTTTCTGACACAGCCATTTCTAGGTATGCTTTGAGGAGCGTGCACGCTTCGAAGAGCGTGCACGCTTCGAAGAGCGTGCACGCGCCTCCAGGGAGCCCTATATAAGGGTCTCCAACCTTTGACGAAGGTATGCATTCTCATCTACTGTAGCTCTTGGCCTCGTTACGCTGTTTCGATTTCCTCTCGCCTGACTTGAGCGTCGGAGGGCCGTCGCCGGGATCCCCTTCCCGGCTCGGTTTTATTGCAAGTTCACCTGAGACCACGTCATCCCAGAGTCTATGTGGAGTCAGCAGAGAGCGCCACACCCCCAACGCCCATCGACTCAACTGTAAGACCGTTAGATTCGATAGAGGGGGGGGGGGTGAATATCGATTCGAAAATCTCGAGTTAAGACGCAGCGGAAAAGTAAAGAAGTAAAGAGATGAACACTGTTGATTTTTACTTCGTTCGGAGCCTGTGACGACTCCTACTCGAAGGCCCGTACTCCTTGAGTACTTTCGTTGGGCAATTCACTAGCAATTCGGATAATTACAATTTACATACAAATATTGCTAATGAAAAGAAAGAAAACAAAGCTAACCGACAAACAATGAATTAAAAAGAGAGCCGGAGTGAGTCGTCGGAGCTTTGTGAACGTTGTTGGAGCGCAGAGCAGCAGAGTGATTGGACTCAGAGTTCTCAGAAGACTGACATGTTGAAGCTCCTGCCTGGGGCTTCTTTTATATGCTGCTCCGAGCGCCTGGATCCCTTCCGGGCGCCTGGAGTGTGACGTAACACTCCCAACCAGCATCCTCCAAGTGTCAACGTCGTCCTGGGGATAAAATTTGCCTCCGGGCGCCCGGACTTCCGGGCGCCCAGAACCATCCCGGGTGCCCGGACCCTCACTGTTCCCTACCTGCAAAACAGTGTTAGTCCGAGGCAAAATAAAACCCTGCAGCACAGATTGTAAGCACATTTTTATAGATACGCTGAGTAATAAAAATTAACAACAAGAGTATGACTTAGATTCCGTCTTTCCGAGACCGGAATCTAGTCACGATCTCGACTTAGATATCCGAAATGGATCTAAGCCGGATCGACGCCTAATGTCCCCTTCCCGGGAACGCGTCCTCACAGTCACTCCCCTCCAGTGACTTACCTCACTTACCTGCCAGACGTCCGGTCAGCCCGTCGACCCGTCTGGACTTCTCGCCAAGCGTCCGGCCAGCCCGTCGACCCGCTTGGACTTCTCGCCAGCTATCCGGTCAGCCCGTCGACCTAGCTGGACTTCTCGCCAAGCGTCCGGTCAGCCCGTCGACCCGCTTGGACTTCTCGCCAGCTATCCGGTCAGCCCGTCGACCTAGCTGGACTTTTCCTGCACACTTGATCAAAGTGTCAGACAACAACACAACTAACTTAACCTATTTGTCATTCATCAAAACCTGGGTTAGACCGTTAGTGCTACCCGCACCAACAATCTCCCCTTTTTTGATGGAATGACAACCTGGTTAAGTTAGTGAAAGCATATGTACGAAACAACATGCATTTGTGTGGTTTTAAAGTCAGTTTGTGTTTTCAAATTGGTTTAGTTAACTTAACCACCTAACCCTTCTCCCCCTTTGGCATTCATCAAAAAATGAACAAAGGTAAACAATCATAGTGAAGTGTTACTGTGACAGGTAATCAAATTTTGAAAGATATCTAAGTTTGGTTCAAAATTTGAACGATAAAAGTGTAATTTTTAACACCAAGTAAAAAAATAGTCAAGTTGACTTGTGAGAGTTTAAGCTTTTGAAAATTTGTTTAAAGCATTAGCTTTTAGCTTTTAGAAAGCTAGCTAAGTTTAGATAGTTTAAATAAAAATTTATTTTTCCAAAAACTTATTTATTTTTCAACACTAAGTTTGTAAACGATTTAATTTAAAACTTAAGTTTTGACAATGATTTAAGTTTGAAAATTCTAACTTTCATAATTTTCAACACTGAGTTTTTGCAAATCAAATTTCAGTTTGCAAATATTGATTTTGAACTTTACTTTTAGTTTTCAAAAGAGTTTGGTAGAACTAATTTCGATAAAGTAAAATAATTAAATCTAATTTTCAAAAAATCAAAATTTTAAAGTTCAAAAGTACTAGTGTCAAAACCATGGTTTAAAATACTTGAAAAGTTGAGTTTTCAAAAATAGGTTTAAGAAATTTTTAAGAAAATATTTTTCAAACAAAATTTATGGGACAGTGAGCCCATGCCTTAAGATCCTGCGTATCACCTGCTGTCAGAGGATGTTTCTGTCCTTGTCTCCATGCCGAGCGTCCGACCGGTCGGCGGTTTCCTCACGTCCGACCGGTCGGAGCTTCCTGATCCGCTCGGGAGCTTCCTGGTCGCGTGCTCGGGACTGTTCGCCGTGTTTCATTCTTTCGGCCGAGCGGGCCATCCGCTCGGCTCTACTATACTGTTCATCATGAGCGTCGGAACCCCGACTCCCCGCCGGGGTGTATCGCTTCCGCTCGGAAGATTCAGCCGGTTATCACCATCATAATCAGCTCGGCCAAGCTTCTGGTTGGCCTTTTACCTTTCGACCTCCACGTGATGTTGACTCTACTAAATGGGGTCCCCCATTCTTACCGCCGGATCACTATTTTTTTAAGTTAAAAGAATTTTATTATAGTGAAAAAATAAGAAGAATTTTTCAAAATGATACATAATTTTTAAACTAGTTTTTAAATGATTTTTAAAAGTTTTTAAAATAATTTTTGAAATAATTTTTAAGTTAAAATAATATAATTTTTATATTAAAATAATTTTAAGTTAAAATAATTTTTAAGTTAAAATAATTTTTATGTTAAAATAATTTTTAAAATAACAATAATTTTGAAAAGGTTTTAAAAGAATTTTTTAAAGTTTTTGAAAATGATTTTTAAAAGAGTTTTTAAAAATAATTTTTAAAATGTTTTAAAAGAATTTTTAAAATAATTTTTTTTAAAGTTTTTAAAATGATTTTTAAAATAGTTTTTTTTTAAAGAATTTTTAAAAGAGTTTTTTAAAGTTTTTAAAATGATTTTTCAAATAGTTTTTAAAATAATTTTTAAAATGTTTTAAAAGAATTTTTTTTTAAAGTTTTTAAAATGATTTTTAAAAGATTTTTTAAAATAATTTTTTTAAAAAAATTTGGAAATAATTTTAAAATAATTTTTAAGTTTAGAATAAAATTTTTAAGTTAAATATAAAATTTTTAAAGCTAAATTTAAAATTATTTTTTTTTAAAGTTGATTTTTGTTTTAAATAATTTTTTGAAGTTAATTTAATTTTTAAAATAATTTTTAAAGTTAATTTAATATATATATATATTTTAAAATTAATTTAGTTTTAATTCGAAATTTAATTTTTAATTAATTCAAAATTTAATTTTAATTTGAAATTCAAAATTTAATTTTAATTAATTTTAATTAATTTTAATTTAAAATTCAATTTGAAATTTGAAATTTTAATTTTAATTAATTTTAATTTAATTTGAAAATTAATTTGATCCTTATTCATCTCACCCGATCTAGATTATCAATCAGGGAATCCTATAATTTTGTGAGATGAAATTAGATTTTTAATTATGGAGTTTTGGTTTAACGTGTGTTAGATTCAGATTTAGTTTAGGTTTCCACAAATAGACATTCTTCGGATAAATTTCTAAGCTTGGTGAGTCACATGGACATCATTAGAAGTAACCAACCTTTCGAAGTTTTCCGAATAGTCCTATCCACGGAACTTAGTACTAAATCTTTGTCTAACTGGTTAGGATTCGTTTAAGGGTAGCTTCGGTCAGTTCCACTTGGCCAAATGCACCAGATCGAAGCCATATCTTTCTAGACATGCGATGCCCAAGCTTCCCTAACGTACTATCATCCAAAAACTTTACCAGTACCATGAGTTAAGTTAGACTTGGTCTCTCTTTAACTAATCCTAATTACCCTGCCGGGTTAGTTTGTTTTGGGTTACCCTGTCGGGTAGGTTAGTTTTGGAGGTGCCAGCTATTCTGGAGCCTCCCCCTGAATTATTGGCCATTAATTTAGATTTTGGGTTTGTGTCGATTCTTTTTGTAGTTATAATCAACTTGGTGATAATCTAAATTTTGTTGAGTTTTGAATTTTGATTTTAATTTAGATTTATATTTTAGTTTTTGATCTGATTTATTCAAGTTTATATAATGTATTTTATCTTTAGGTATATAGAATTGATTAAGTCCTACTTGCGTGGTTAAGCACGCTTTCGGGACCCAAGCTTGTTTAGTTGCTTTGTGTTGGGTTAATAATGATTTAAAGGTTTTGTTTGAGTTTGACTTATATCAAAGTCCGGTTTTATTGTAGCATGTCTTTTGGTTATTTAGAATTAAATCTAAATTTTTAGATCTTGTTGTGAATTTTTCCAACAATTCTTTTAACTTATTAATTTCATTTTTTAATGATAAATTCTCCTCCTCAAGTGTTCGATCTTGAGTTGGATTCGAATTTTTTAATTGTTCCTTGAGGTTTTGATTTTCCTCAAGAAGCGATTTATTTTTATTTTCCAATTTAACTAATTTTTTATTTAAACACGAGATAATTCTAAAGAATTTACGATTTAAGTTTAGGTATACCTCTTCGGAACCTTCGGAAACGAGTGCGGACTCGTGGCTCGATTCGGGTTCGGACCCATCTTCCGATTCCTCTGATTCGTCTTCCGTTTCAGCTTCGCGAGCCATCAGCGCGAGGTGACTTTGGTGCTTTTGCCTTTCTCCCTCCGATTCGTCTGAGGAGGAATCGTCCCATGTTGCTTTGAGGGCTTTCTTCTTTGTTGACTTTGGTTTGTCAAGTTTCAATCTTGGGCATTCGTTCTTGTAGTGCCCCTTTTTGTTACATCCGAAACATGTGACATTTCTTGAGTCGGCTGGCGAACTGATCTTCTGAAGATCCTGTTTGCTGAAGCTTCTCTTTTTCCTGGTGAACATTTTCCTTACCAGGTTCACCAGGTGTTCTTCGTCTTCAGAGTCTTGATCGGAATCTTCTTCAGATTCGGGCTTGTTCTTCTTTTCTTTAGAGGAACCTGCAAATAAAGCTACACCTTTCTCGACCCCGGCGTTAGTTTGCTCATGAAGTTCTAATTCACAAAAGAGTTCATCCAATTTTAATTTAGATAAATTTTTTGAAATTTTGTAGGCATCTACGATTGATGCCCACAAATTGTTTCGCGGAAAGGCATTTAACGCGTACCTGATTAAGTCTCGGTTCTCCATTTGGTGGCCTATCGCGTGGAGACCGTTGAGGATATCTTTGACCCTCGCGTGGAGCTGACTTGCCGTTTCTCCTTCCTGCATTTTTATATTAAAAATTTTATTTAACAGCAAATCTCTTTTTGTTACCTTCGCGTCGCTTGTTCCTTCGTGCAGCTCGATCAGTTTATCCCAAAGCTCCTTAGCGTTTTGATGTGGTCCGACCCGGTTCAGTTCTTCTCGTGTTAGTCCGCAGTGTAGAGTATTGATGGCTTTGTTTTCAATTGATGCCTTTTTCTTTATATCATTTGTCCAGTCTTCAGGGTCTACTATGTTCCCGGAGTTGTCTACTGGAATTTTGTAAGCCCTTGTGACGCTCATCCATTGGTCGTAGTCTGTCTTCATGTAGACCTCCATTCTCCTCTTCCAGTACGAAAAGTCATCCCCGTTGAATAGGGGAGGACGTACTGTGCTGAAGCCTTCTTGTTGAGACATCTTATCCTGCACACACTAAATTAACTGGAAAAAAATCCCAAGACTTCGTCTTGGATTAGCAGTGCGGGAGAAATAGAAACTCTAAGTTGGTGTTGTACCAATTTAGATTTTAAATGCAACGAGAAAAAATCTTCCAAAAAGATAATAATATCAGTTTTGAATTGTTAAAAAAAATGATTTCACCCCCTGTCTGATTGGTGGTTGCACCAAATCAGAGCGGTACCCTAATACACTCTGTAAGACCGTTAGATTCGATAGAGGGGGGGTGAATATCGATTCGAAAATCTCGAGTTAAGACGCAGCGGAAAAGTAAAGAAGTAAAGAGATGAACACTGTTGATTTTTACTTCGTTCGGAGCCTGTGACGACTCCTACTCGAAGGCCCGTACTCCTTGAGTACTTTCGTTGGGCAATTCACTAGCAATTCGGATAATTACAATTTACGTACAAATATTGCTAATGAAAAGAAAGAAAACAAAGCTAACCGACAAACAATGAATTAAAAAGAGAGCCGGAGTGAGTCGTCGGAGCTTTGTGAACGTTGTTGGAGCGCAGAGTAGCAGAGTGATTGGACTCAGAGTTCTCAGAAGACTGATGTGTTGAAGCTCCTGCCTGGGGCTTCTTTTATATGCTGCTCCGGGCGCCTGGAGTGTGACGTAACACTCCCAACCAGCATGCTCCAAGTGTCAATGTCGTCCTGGGATAAAATTTGCCTCCGGGCGCCTGGATCCCTCCCAGGCCCCCGACCTCCCGGGCGCCCGAAGCCATTCCGGCCCCCCGGACCCCTACCTGCAAAACAGTGTTAGTCCGAGGCAAAATAAAACCCTGCACAGATTGTAAGCACATTTTTATAGATACGCTGAGTAATAAAAATTAACAACAAGAGTATGACTTAGATTCCGTCTTTCCGAGACCGGAATCTAGTCACGATCTCGACTTAGATATCCGAAATGGATCTAAGCCGGATCGACGCCTAATGTTCCCTTCCCGGGAACGCGTCCTCGCAGTCACTCCCCTCCAGTGACTTACCTCACTTACCTGCCAGACGTCCGGTCAGCCCGTCGACCCGTCTGGACTTCTCGCCAAGCGTCCGGTCAGCCCGTCGACCCGCTTGGACTTCTCGCCAGCTATCCGGTCAGCCCGTCGACCTAGCTGGACTTCTCGCCAAGCGTCCGGTCAGCCCGTCGACCCGCTTGGACTTCTCGCCAGCTATCCGGTCAGCCCGTCGACCTAGCTGGACTTTTCCTACACACTTGATCAAAGTGTCAGACAACAACACAACTAACTTAACCTATTTGTCATTCATCAAAACCTGGGTTAGACCGTTAGTGCTACCCGCACCAACATCAACTCTCGGATAGGATCAAATTGGCGCCGTTTGTGGGAACGCACCTGAATCTGAGCAAAGAAGATGGAAGAAGCTGGACGTCAACATACCGTGACGCTCTCCCAAGGGGAGCTCGACGCGCTCATCCAGGCGCGAGCAACGAAAATAGTGGAGCAGCATCAAAAGACTCATGCAGAGCGGTTGGCACAGCAGGCCACCTCAGCATCAGGGGGCCGAGCGGCACTAGAAGACCGACTGGAGTAATTTTCCACGTGGGCGCAGAATAGAGGGTAGATCGGAACACCAGGAGAAGCACCCGCTGCCCCTATTCCCTTCTATTGGGCCCTGTTCCAGACTCCGTCCGAGTTGGCCCAAGCCAACCAGGGATCATCCGATGAAGCGCCCGTGCGGGATGCTAGGAAAGGAAAGGCGCCTCGATCCGAGTCATCTCCCAAGCGGATCAATCGCCAGTTCTTTGAGGTGATTCTACAAGACCCACTCCCAAAGCATTACGCCCCGCTAGCGATCAGAGAGTATAATGGTACAACCGACCCGGACGACCACCTCGGTAAGTTCGACAACGCTGCCACTCTTCATCAATACACTGACGGAGTAAAATGCAGGGTCTTCCTCACCACCCTGTCCAGCTCCGCACAACGTTGGTTCCGGAGGCTGCCAGACGGATCGATTCGAAGTTTCAAAGATTTTCAAACGGTTTTCCTCCACCACTTTGCAAGCAGCAGGCGCTACCAAATGACCAGCTTTAGTCTGTTCTCCATGAAGCAGGGGGCCAGAGAGACTCTCCGAGCGTACATCCAGCGATTCAACCAAGCTGCTCTAGACATTCTCGCAATCTCATCCGAAACCATTATGCACGCCTTCACCCAGGGGTTGATGGATTGCGACTTCTTCCGCTCGCTCATCAGGAAGCCGCCACGCGATTATGCCCATATGTTGAAAAAGGCGAGCGAATACATCAACGTGGAGGAAGCGCAAGCGACCCGTAAAAAGGAAACACCGACAGAGTTAGCAACACCGGCCGAGCGGCAACCTCAAGCCATTCATCAACCACCTAGAGGACCCCGGGTCGAGGGGATGAGGCTACATCAGGAGTCAAGACCGCACGCTGTCCAACACATGGAGGTCGAATGGCCTAAGACGAGAGGAAAGGTATGGACTCCCATGTTTTGCTCACTTCATCAGTCAGCAACCAACAACACTCGTGACTGTCGGAGTCTCGCCCCGGTCACTAAGCCAAGGAACTATCGCCGCTTATCGTCTTTGCCTGATCGACATCATAATCACCAAAACGTCGGACGTCGAACAACTAGACGGTCACCCGAGCAGCGACATCCGCATCAACCAAGAAGCAACCCCCAAGCCTCTCAAGAGCGAGCCAGATCGTCTGCTTGGGAGGAAGAAATTAGGAGCAACACCGCTCGGGGGGAAATCAACATCATTGCTGGAGAGCCAACCAGCGGAGACTCCAACCGAGCCCACAAGTCATACGCCCGGCGGTTGGAGATCCATGCCGTAGGGTGCAGCCGAGAGAAGGCGAACGGGCCCGAGATCAGCTTCGGCCCTGGCGACCTCGACGGAGTTGAAATGCCTCACGACGACGCCCTCATTATCCGAGTGGTAATAGCAAATTATACTATTCATCGCATCTTTATTGACACAGGGAGCTCGGTCAACATCATCTTCAAGAGGACGTTCGACCAACTTTAGATCGACAGGGCTGAGCTGCTGCCTATGACATTGCCCCTGTTCGGATTCACTGGTAACGAGGTTTAGCCGGTCGGCCAGATGAAATTGGCCATTTCGCTCGGTGAAGAGCCGCTCAGAAGGACGCGGACCACTAACTTCATCGTAGTAGACGCGCCCTGAGCGTACAACATCATTTTGGGCTGACCAGCCCTCAATGAATTCCGAGCCGTCGTCTCAACATTCTATCAGAAGATCAAGTTCCCTGTCGAGGACCAAGTGGGAGAGGTTAGAGGCGATCAGTTGGCAGTGCGGCGCTGCTATGTGGAAATGGTCCGAGCTGAGTCGAGGTCCGCTCGGAAGGCCCCCCAGATCGAGGTAAATGCTATAACTGAAAGACCTCCCACCTTAGTTTATGAAGAAAAAGAAGAAGTGCAGATCCAAGATGGCCGACCGGAGGCCACCACCTTCGTTGCATTTGACTTGGAAGCTGACCCAAAGGGGAAGCTGATCAAATGCCTACAGCGTAACAATGACGTCTTTGTGTGGTCGACACACGAGCTACCAGGCATCTCGCCGAGCGTTGCACAGCACGAGCTTTATATCCAACCGGACGCTCGACCCATCAAGCAGAGGAAGAGGGACTTCAGCGCGGAACAGAATGTCATCATCCGAGCAGAAGTCGAGAAGCTTCTGGAAGCCGGACATATACGAGAAGTGCAATTCCCAAGCTGGCTCGCGAATGTGGTGCTGGTCTCCAAGACGGGTAACAAGTGGATGTTGGTCCCTTTGGAGGCCGGTAAGAGGGGAGGGGTGAATTGCCCTACAAGAATAAACACAAAACCTTTCTCGGATATTCAACTAATTTAAGAAACTTGTAATTAAAAAGAAACAGAGACTAAATAAACAGAATCTAAAACAGATGCAGAGGGTTTACTTGGTTTGCAATAAGAGGATTGCTAATCCAAGGCAAAGATGACGCTCTATCTGATTCTCCTCTGGGCGGAGTAGCCTCTTACAGCGTTGACAGTACAAAAGAAAATAAAGCACAGAGAAAAATGAATTACAAGTTAGATGAATGATCTGTGCAAACCAGTGCTATATTTATAGCACTGGTCGGGGCACCCCGAAGGGGTTCCGGACTCCTTGGGGGGATAAAATTTTATCCCCCAATGATCATATCGTGTTTGATGTGATCCTGGTCAAAATCCAGGTCCGGGCGCCCAGAAGGGTTCTGGGCGCCCCGGAGGGCTCCGGGCGCCCCGGAGCCCAAAGTCAACAGCGTTGACTTTTTCGTCTCTGGTTCAGCTCGTCTCGGTCCGGGTCTTGTTCGCTCTAGCTCTGCTAACTTGGGTGATCTCGGCCATCCGGAATAGGGCTTACCCAAACCCAAGTTCCGACCTTTTCCTCGAGCAGCCTTACTTCCCGGTTTCTCGTCCCTTGAACGCCACACACGTTTTTCTCATCCACCGGTGTACTCTTCCGCGGTCACCTCGTCCCTCGGACGCACCGAGCCCGTCGGCTCTCTCCCCGTGTCGTCCTTCTCGCTAGCCGTGTCTTCCGCTTGACTTCCTGTGTTCCTAAATTCCTGCACACTTAGACACAAGGGTTAAACAAACGCAGGACCTAACTTAGCTTGTTTGATCACATCAAAACACCTTGGGGTTCCAACAATCTCCCCCTTTTTGATGTGAGCAACCCAAGTTAAGTTAGGGTAACCATATGCAATAAAAATAATTTATATTCAAATATTTTTCAGTTGAAAAATTATATTACCTCCCCTAGACTTAACATACTTCTCCTCCTTTGATCACATAAAAAATTAGGGTTATAAACAAGTCTAAGGTAAATTCTAAAAAATTTAAGTAGGACATTTTTTAGAAAAAACTTTCTAAGATAATATTCATAAGAAATAATTCTAAGTCAATTTAAAAAAAAAATTCTAAGGCAATATTATTATAAAAAATTCTTAGTCAAAATTTTTTTAAAAAAAATCTTAAGGCAAAAAAAAAAATTCTAAGTTAACTTTCATAAACAATTTCTAAGATAATTTTTAAACAAAATTTCTAAGTCAAGTTAAAAAATTTAAATATATATTTTTTTAACACAAATTGGATAACTCTTTTAAAGCATTAAGTATTTTAAATTAATGCTTTTTCAGTTAGTCAATTAAAATTTTCATTTCGATACTTGACTTCCAGGTCGTGGCGAGGCACTAGAACTTCTTGGTTATTGGAGCAACAACCACTTCCTTAGACAAAGCCTCATAATGAAATTAGTTGTTTAATTTCCTTGCTGAAAATGCTAAGTCTAATTTTAATTTTAAATTTAACATGTTTTTGGAACCCAGTAGAGGTTCCTACCTACAGGATTAACCAAGTATTTCCTAGGTACATAGATTTTTGATATATTTCTAATTTTACTTTGATGAAATCTATAATATCAATTTAAACTTCTATAATTTCTAAAAGTAGAAATATTTGGACCATTATATTTTTTCAATCTTTCTATTTCTTCTTTTAGTTTTTCATTTTCAAGTTTCAATTTTTCAAAATCCTCTATAAGACATGATTTTGCCAAAATTCTTTTTGTTTCTAAAATTTCATTTTCTAATCTGGTATTTTTATTTTCTAATTTATACATGGATTTTGCCATTGCCTTAATACCAAAGTAAAGTTCATCAGGGGGTAAGAGGCATACCTCACTTACCATATCAGACTTGAAGCCTGAATCTCCCCCTACTTCGCTACTTCTATCTGAGGTCGCTCCCCTTCATCGATGCTGGGTTCTAATGTACTTTGTCCTTCGTAGCTTGCCATCAGTGCTATCCCCGCATATTCTTGAATCTCAGACTTAGATGATGAAGTGTCGTCCCAAGTGGCTTTTAGGTTCTTGTGTTTCTTGGGTGTCTTCATTTTGTCTTTCTTTAGTTCTGGGCAATCCTCTCTTAAGTGTCCTTCCTTTTGACACTGGTAGCAACGCACTTTTCTTCTATTTCTTGGATTCTTTTTATTCTGCATTTCTTTAAATTTATTAGATCTAAAAAACTTTTTAAAGTTTCTTACCATATATACTTCTTGGTCTTCTTCGGAGTCTGACTCAGGTTCATCCTTCTTGGTTGCGTTCAGCGCCATTATCTGACTTGAGTCTTTTGTTGTAACTGCACACCTGGTTTCATGTAGCTCAAGAGTAGAAAACAACTCTTCTAAAGTACTTACCTCCAGGTCTTTTGAAATATAGTAGGCGTCGATGATTGATGTCCACTCTGGAGTTCTAGAAAACGCGTTGAGTGCGTAGCGTATGCTATCTCGATTTGTTACCGTTTCTCCGAGGTTCTCAAGATCAGTAATTAGTTCTTTTACCTTTGCGTGTAGATTGACTACCTTCTCACCTTTTTCCAGACGAATGTTCATCAACTTGTTTCGGAGGATGTCTCTTCTCGCGAGCTTTGCTTCAGACGTACCTTCGTGGAGTTCCAGGAACTTCTCCCAGAGTTCTTTAGCAGATGAATAGCTTCCAATACAGTTGACCTCTTGAGGCGGTAACATGCTCAGTAGGTGATATTCCGCACAGCTGTTTGCTACAGATTCATTCTGCTCCTTCTTTGTCCAATTGCTTTCTTCTTTTTCTTCTCAATCTTGATTCGTCGGAGCTAAAAAACCATACTTCATTATAAACCGAATTTCAAAATTAGTTCTTAGAAATACCTCCATACGACGCTTCCAGTCTGCGAAGTTCCCCTCAAATTTTGGTGGGACGATGCTTGGTCCGACCATCTTGTTGCTTCGATCGGCGGTTAGTCCTCCTGAAGCGCCTTGCTATGATACCACTTATTGATCCCTTTGGAGGCCGGCAAGAGGGGAGGGGTGAATTGCCCTACAAGAATAAACACAAAACCTTTCTCGGATATTCAACTAATTTAAGAAACTTGTAATTAAAAAGAAACAGAGACTAAATAAACAGAATCTAAAACAGACGCAGAGGGTTTACTTAGTTTGCAATCAGAGGATTGCTAATCCAAGGCAAAGATGGCGCTCTATCTGATTCTCCTCTGGGCGGAGTAGCCTCTTACAGCGTTGACAGTACAAAAGAAAATAAAGCACAGAGAAAAATAAATTACAAGTTAGATGAATGATCTGTGCAAATTAGTGCTATATTTATAGCACTGGTCAGGGTGCCCTGGGGGGATAAAATTTTATTCGTTGGATCAGATCACGTTTGACGTGATCCTGGTCAAAATCCAGGTCCGGGCGCTCGGAAGGGTTCCGGGCGCCCCGGTGCCCAAAGTCAATAGTGTTGACTTTTTCGTCTCAGCTCGTCTCTGTTGGTGCAACCTTAGGTCAAGGTTGACCTGGTTGACCCGACTCGAGTTGACGTGACTCGAGTTGTATTTTGATGTTTGACTTGGGGAGATTGTCGGTGCAACCTTAGGTCAAGGTTGACCTAGTTGTGTTGCATGTTGATGTTTGACACTCGTGAGAGAGTTCTATTCTTGATGTGGGACAAGAATAGATGTTTGGGAGATTATTGGTGCAACCGTAGGTCAGGGTTGACCTGGTTGACCTGATTCGGGAAAAGTCCAAGTATGGAGACTTGGCACGGAAAAGTCCAAGTAGGGAGCTTGGCACTGGAAAAGTCCAAGTATGGAGACTTGGCACGGAAAAGTCCAAGCAGGGAGCTTGGCACGCGAAAAGTCCAAGTATGGAGACTTGGCACTGGAAAAGTCCAAGTATGGAGACTTGGCACTGGAAAAGTCCAAGTATGGAGACTTGGCACGGGGAAAGTCCTGGTGAGTGAAGCCAGGCAGTGGGAAAGTCCTAACTGGGATGTTAGGCAGTTGGAAAGTCCTGGTGAGTGAAGCCAGGTAGTGGGAAAGTCCTAATTGGGATGTTAGGCAGTGTGGAAATCCTGGTGAGTGAAGCCAGGTGGAAAGTCCTGGTGAGTAAAGCCGGGCAAGGGAAAATCCAGATGGATCGAGGATGATCGGACTTCCGGTGTTGAAAGTCCAAGTAGGTCAAAGGGATTGACCGGACACTTGGCAAGGAGTTCTAGCAGTCAAGGGAGTGACCGGATGCTAGGGATGAAGTACCAATAGGTCAAGGTTGACCGGATATTGGTTTGAAGTCTTGGGACTTGGTTTGGGCAAAACCAAGCTCGGATCGTCACCGGACCAATCCGGTGATACCTTGTTTGCTCGACGGTCGATGACCGATCGATATCGAAACTCTATCGATCGGCCCGTGACCGATCGCAGCAGAGGGCGAAAAGAGGCAGCCGATCGTCCGCATCGATGTCCCGATCGGGGGACCGATCAGAGACGATGTCGCGGAAGAAGGCAGGGATCGGTCGTGGACCGATCCATCTGATCGGTCCACGCATCGAAGTACGCATGAAGGTTCGTGCACTAACCGATCGGTCCGGGACCGATCGGCCTGATCGGTCCGTAGACCGATCGGTGTCTGATAACGGCTAGTTTCTTCGCTGTCTTCTTCGCAGGTATAAAGGGGTCGAGGGCTGCTGCTGCGCGATAACTTCTTCCTCTTCTTTCTACTGAGCTGCTGTTGTGCTCTTGAGCTTTGTTGAGTTCCGAAGCTTCGTGTGAGCTTCTACGACTGGTTTCCTGCTGTTGTAGGCGTTGCTTGAAGCTGCTGCTTCATCCAGTCGAAGAGAAGGCAAGTAAGCGAAGGTTTTACAATTGTATTGTATTTTGCTTCTTGCTGTATACTCCTTCTTGTATTGCTTTTGCAAAACTTTGTGGCGAGGTTTCTCCACCCAGAAGGAGTGATTATTAGCCGGTTCTCCGGGGACTCATCCACCGACGGATTGATAGGGCTCGTCCACCTTACGGACACGCCGAGGAGTAGGAGTTTATCTCCGAACCTCGTTACATCGACGCGTTGAGGTTGTTAGGATCTTGGATGGCTAGAGGGGGGTGAATAGCCTCTTCAAAAGCTAAAACTTAAAGATAAAACTCACACGAGTGGTTAGCGCAGCGGAAAACCAGTTAAGAACAGAATAAGAATAAGGGAAGAAACAAAGCAAACCACAGTGACTCAAGTGTTTACGAGGTTCGGGGATAACTTGCCCCTACTCCTCGGTGTCCGTAAGGTGGACAAGCCGATCTTCGGTAGATCAACCCCGGTGAACACCCGGCTATGAACTTTCTCCTTCTCGGTGGAGTGACCTCTCAACAAAAACTCAACAGGTATGTAGAATATAGCACAAGACTTACTGAGCTTGGTGACTTAGGAGAATCAAAATTAAGCTTACAGTCACGCGAAGGTCAGTGAAAGAGAGAGCAAGTCGAGACAGCCGCTTCTCAGCCCCGAGCGTCAAAGCTTTTGCACCGATCGACAGAGAGTGTTTTTTTTCTGAGAAAAACTTCTACTTAACCCTCTCTTCAACCAGCCTTTTATGTCTCTGCCATCTCTGCCTTTCGCCCGCAACGGATCCCTGCCAAACTGCAGCAAATCTCTGCATCCAGCCATAGCATCGCCAATCACGCTTCTTTCTCATCTGATCATCTGAGCTCACACCAATGGAATTCTGGTCTTCACTGGTGTCTCTGAGCTCCACCCAATCACCATGAGTTGAGCTGATCGATGCCGGATCACCGCCAGATCGCAGCCACGACTTTGCTGCTTTAACAGGTTTACAGTGGAACATAGCAAAAGTCTCTCTGGTATCCTCTACTAATGAAGCTCAATTTGAAATCAACCAATTGCAAATTACCAGTAACCTGCACCTCAAAATCTTGCAGCAGATGGTTAGAAATATTTAGGCAAAAGCAACTTTGAATCAGAAAGAATCGGAGAAAGTGCATGCAAAACAGACTATAGTATGGATCGGTCCGCGACCGATCCATACGTTCAAATCTCTTTTCGATCACATCGATCGGTCCGCGACCGATCAGACAACTCGATCGGTCCTCGACCGATCGTGTCGATAAGCCCCGATCGGTCTCCGGACCGATCAGATCAATCGACGGTCCCGAGACCGTCAAGATCGATCTGATAGCATCGGTATTCGCAGATGCCATCGAAGTTCTCACCGATCGGTCGGCGGACCGATCAGAATAACACAATATGCTATGGGTGTTTACTTGATCGTCCGTAGACCGATCGAGCACACTTAGTAACACCGGATCGGTCGCCGACCGATCACCCGTGCTACTTAGCATCGGATCGGTCATCGACCGATCCAAGGTCATGATTTAAGAGGCAAGCTTCCAAGCTTGCTACCCTTAATCCTGACACAGAGACCGAGCTACCGAGCTCTTCTCCGACTATACATGCCAAGTTTCCATACTTGGACTTTCCCAATACCGGATGTCCGATCACCCTTGATCCATCTGGATTTTCCCTTGCCAGCTTCACTCACCGGACTTTCCAATTCCGGCTTCACTCACCGGGACTTTCCAATCTAGCTTCACTCACCAGACTTTCCAATTGCTGGCTTCACTCACCGGGACTTTTCCAATTGCCTGGCTTCACTCACGGACTTCTCCCGTGCCAAGCTCCTTGCTCGGACTTTTCCCAATCAGATTAATCAGGTCAACCAAGTCAACCCTGATTTGTTGGAGTTAATTCAATATCGATTGAAACTTAAATCGTGTCAACATCAAAACAACATCCAGGTCAGACCGTATCAACAATCTCCCCCTTTTGTTGTTTGACAACACGATTTAAGTTTAGATCGAAATGCTTTCATATCCATAATTTTAGGAAATCGGATCCTTCCCCTAAGACGGATATATCTCAAATATCTTCTCCCCTTTTTCATATTGAGTTTGCAATTCGTCTCTAAACTTCAAATACTCTCTCCCCCTTTGTCAAACACCGAAAAGGTATATATATAAAAACAAATGTGAGGACTGACAAACACCTCCCCCTTAAACCCATATCATAATCCACAAAAAAAAAGTAAGATATGATAGAACTCAAGCAATGTCATATACATAGCATGAAAAAGATATCATAGGAGTACAAAACGCATGAAAATAAACATAATGTCTAAAATAGCAACCATCCAGGACAGGCAATCAACATCGTATCTAGAATAAAGTAGCACAATCAACAATCAATCACATAATCAAAATCAACTCGCATCCTCATCATGAGGAGCAGTGTCATCAGCAACAGGATAAGAGAATCCCTGAGGGGGCACGCCGCTGCCTGAAGATGGATCGTCTGTAGAAGGCTGAGGTGGTGGGTGGCTGGCCATCCATCCCATAAACGCCTGATGAGTAGCCAGCTGATGTCTCTGTAGGGTCTCAAAGCGTCGGTCAATGTGGAGACGTAGACCAACGAACTCAGCAGCCACCATCTCCTCGTGGCGATCAAATCGGTCCTCCAACTCCGCGATCTGCCAGCGCAGATCTGGATCCGCCTCGACAAGTGCAGCTGGAGCAGGAGCACGAGCACCCTGTCGTGGGAGTGGTAACTCACCCAGTGCCCTCCCATCCATCCACCTAATGGTCCCATCCTGACTGAGGATGCCAGATTTGGAAAACGCACGCTTCCCAAGTCGACAATCCTGGCGAACCATCTTCACCAACCTCCCCTTAGAGACATCTATACCCAAAGTCTCGAGCCAATCAGTAATGACATGCCCATAAGGCATATAGACATTGTCGCCGCTTGGCGTGCTATGGAATACGATGGATGCATAGATATTGGACATGATATCAAAATCTAGACGCCGACGTAACCCGTAAAGCATCAGACAGTGATACGGGCGAATCTCTGCCAACGATTTAGTGGTGATCGGTAGAAGACATTGTGTGACCACTTTAAAAAGGATATAGTCAGGAGGAGAAAGACTAAGGGCTGGAAATGTGGGAAAGTCGTCATCCAACTCATTTAATCCATCCTGTCTGGGGTGTCCAAAGAAATACTCATAGATTGAGTCAGGTGAGGCATCGAGAGGAGGAGGCACGGGGTCTGGCAAATCAGGGTAGAAAGAGAGCAACCCCGTACTTACACGACAAGCCAAATAACCCAAGAAGTCAATCATATTGAAATCAACGTTTTGCTTAGCCACTCGGGTTCTATAATTACCATCCAAGGTCTGATGAAGATTATTATAGAATTCCGAGACTAAGTCAAGGTTGATGTCTCTCTCCAAATATACCAAGGCGTCAAGTTTGTAGTAGGCGATAGTTTCGGTTATGGACGGACAAAATTCGTTCATGTACTTCTTATCAACCGACCTACACGGGAGCAACTTGAAAATCCTGTCCTTAAAGTTTTTCTCAAACTGTTGGTTCGGGAATCTCCCCGAACTGGATGGTTGAGGTCGGGAAGAGGTAGGAACCTTAGATTTGGACTTATCCGATTTAGAGGTACCCTCCCCTGCAGATTTCTTCCTAAGGATGGGAAATGGGACATGACCGGGGTACACATGGGAGCACAATGCCACAACAGATGAGTACCGACCCAAAAACGCAAATGCAGTGAGAACTAAATTAAAAAAAATGCTAAGGATGAATAGAATGGGAAGAGGAAGTTACCTTGGAGGCATTACTTCGTTCGTCGGAGAAAGAAACGAGGGTCGGCCGGCGCTGGGAAGAAGAAACGAGAGAAGCGGAGAGGTAGGGTTCGCGTGAGACGCCAAAGAATGGGAGGTTTTAAGAGGGTAGGTGACCAACCCGATCGGACGGCCGTCCGATCAGGAGAAGGATTGAACGATCAGATCCTTGGATCGGAGATAGCGGATCGGTCCCTGGACCGATCAGGCATCCTTCAGATCGGTCTCCGGACCGTTCAAAACGCGAACAGAACCTATCGAAATTTCCTGATCGGTCGGCAGACCGATCAGGAAACCTCCTGATCGGTCCGCAAACTCTCTGTTCGATATCTGAACGGTCTGCAGACCGTTCAGATATGATTGTCGCAAGAGAGCCCCTGACCGGACTGTGGACCGATCAGGGAGTCTCCTGACCGGTCCAGCGACCGATCAGTGTCTGATACTTCAGACTTCTGATATCTGAAACTCGTATCAAAAGTCCTAAATTTTGTTCCAACAACTTCCTAGGATCCTAGAAGCCCATAGATTATAGTTAGTGATATCAGATGGATAATTCCTAATGATTTGCTCTCAAGAATTGAACTCATTCAAGGCTTAGAAATTCAAAATTTAAACCTTCTCGATTCTTAGCTTCAAAATCAGTGAATCTCCACAAACTTAGGAAATTGCTGAAACTACAATCTGTAGTGAAGCAAAGTCCCAAAACTGACATAGGCTACCTATAACCTATTCCAAAATTCGTCCTTTCTATGATTAGTTTCAAGTTTGTCAAAATAAGTCTTAGTTCCTAATACTTCTTTATCAACTTGTCCTAACATCAATCAAAGTCATGAAATGTATCAAGCAAAAAGTATCAACCACACACATTAACTATGTTAGACAATTTCTAGACAAAAGTCCAACCAAGATTCCTTGGTTGGAATGTATGAGTAAGATCTAGGAACCAAATACACATGAATTGTGTAATGGTGTTCCCCAAACTCAATTAATGTCTCTTCAACCTAATTATTCAAGGGATGCATGATACATTTTGAATAATTTGGTTGATCCTAGCATCTCACCCCATTTCTAGCAAACAAAAACATTTTGTTAAACCTTATAGTGTATGTGAGATGTTCCCAAGTTGCCCAAATTTTTGTCCCAATTACTCTTGTCATTTTAATAGTCCTTATTGATCATGGTGAAACTCTAATGACCTAAGGAGCCAAACACATTCCCAACTCCCTCCTTAAATGACTAAATTCATTTTCCGGAAGGGGTTTGGTGAAAATATCAGCTAGGTTTGACTTTGACTCAACATATGTGAGTGCAATGTCTCCCCTAGCTACATGATCTCTAATGAAGTGATGACGCACTTCAATGTGTTTTGTCCTTGAATGATGGACTGGATTTTTAGTTAGGTTAATCGTGCTAATGTTATCACATAGCACTTGTACGCCCTTGTAAGAAAATCCATAATCCTCTAAGGTGTGTATCATCCACAACAATTGCGATACACTCTCTCCCATGGCAATATATTCAGCCTCGGTCGTGGAGAGAGTAACACAATGTTGCTTCCGACTTGACCAGCTAACTAAAGATGACCCTAAAAATTGGCAACCCCCACTCGTACTTTTCCGATCCAATTTGCACCCAGCATAATCGGAATCGGTATAACCTATCAAGTCAAAAGACTCGGTACGAGGATACCAAAGACCTACTCTTATTGTGCCCTTAAGATATCTCAAAATTCTTTTAACTGCAATTAAATGAGATTCCTTTGCACAGACTTGATACCTAGCGCACATGCCCACAGCAAAAAGTATATCGGGTCTACTGGCTGTGAGATATAGAAGACTACCGATCATGCTTCTATATTGCGTTAGATCAACTGTTTTTCCACTCTCATCATTGTCAAGGCGAGTGTTTGTCGCCATTGGAGTGGACACTTCCTTAGAGTCACTCATATTGAATTTTCTGAGCATCTCTTGAGTGTATTTTGCTTGATGGACATAAATACCATCTCTAGTTTGTTTGATTTCGAGTCCAAGGAAGAAAGTCAATTCTCCCACTAGACTCATCTCAAACTCACTCTCCATGTGAGTGATGAACTCATTTAAATAGCCCTTGTTGTTTGAGCCACAAATTATGTCATCGACATATACTTGGGCTACAAAAATATTTTCACCATCTCTACGTAGAAATAGTGTTGGGTCTATTTGTCCTCTAACAAAGCCCTTCTCTAGTAGATATGTTGACAACCTTTCGTACCAAGCTCGTGGTGCTTGTTTAAGCCCATAAAGTGCTTTCTTGAGCTTGTACACGTGATTTGGAGATTCGGTATTCACAAATCCCGGTGGTTGTTCAACATAAACTTCTTCCTTAATGAGACCATTTAAGAAGGCCGATTTTACATCCATTTGATAGAGCTTGAAACCTCTATGTGCAGCAAAAGCTAGCATTAAGCGAATGGACTCTAATCGGGCCACTGGAGCATATGTCTCATCATAATCAAGGCCTTCAACTTGACTATAGCCCTTGGCTACAAGTCTTGCCTTGTTTCTAACTACCTCTCCCTTTTGGTTCAATTTGTTCTTGAAGACCCATTTGGTTCCAATAATGGTGGTCTTCTTAGGTCTGGGAACCAAGTCCCATACTTGGCTCCTTTCAAATTGACCTAATTCGTCTTGCATAGCTATGATCCACTCAGGATCATGCAATGCCTCATCAATTAATCTAGGTTCAATTTCCGAGATCAAAGCGACCTCATTGGACTCATTTCTAAAGAATGACCTAGTCCTAACCCCTTGATGGATGTCTCCCACAATCTGGTCTTGGGGGTGACTAGTGTCTAACCTAGACTGCCTTGGTGCTGATGGTGCCTCATGAGTGGTCTCACTTGGCACAGACAAGGACTCAATATCAGGCAATGGATCCACCTGAGTTCTTTGTTGTCCTTGCTCATCATTATCAGAGTCAATTTCGACTCTTTCGATGTTTTGGTCATTCAAACTTAGCCTTCTAAGTTCGAATTGAATTTGTTCTACATCCCTTGATTGATCATTTAAATTAGGGATTTCTTCAAAAGCTACATCAGAGGACTCTTCAATCAATTTAGTCCTACTGTTGTAGACTCGATAGGCTTTGCTGGTGAGTGAATACCCGACCAGTATCCCTTCATCAGCCTTAGCCGTGAACTTCCCAAGATGATCCTTTGTGTTCAAGATAAACACCTTACAACCAAACACCCTAAGATGTTTAATTGTAGGTGGTTTCCCAAACCAAAGTTCATGAGGGGTCTTTCCTAAAAATCTGTGTATTAGGACTCGATTTTGCACATAGCAAGTTGTACTCACAGCTTCGGCCCATAAGTAGCTCGGCAAAGAGTACTCATTGAGCATGCTTCGTGCAGCTTCCTGTAGGACTCGGTTCTTTCTCTCCACAACCCCATTTTGCTGTGGGGTCCTTGGAGTAGAGAACTCATGTCTATAACCCTTCTCTTGACAAAACTCTAAAAACCTATGGTTTTGGAATTCACCACCATGATCACTCCTAATGGTTTTAATTGTGGTTGATTTTTCATTTTCCGTTCTTCTACAAAAAGAAATGAAAATATCTATGGTTTGGTCCTTATGTTTCAAAAAAAAGGTCCAAGTATATCTAGTGAAATCATCAATAATCACAAGACAATATCTACTTCCATTCAAAGATATTACACTACTGCAATCAAATAGGTCCATGTGCAATAAGTCTAACGGAGTAGAAGTACTTACAATGCTTTTACCTTTATGAACCGCTTTTGTTTGCTTACCCTTTTGACATGCATCACATAGTTTGTTCTTTTGATATTTGATGCTTGGTAAGCCTCGCACTAATCCTTTGTTTGCTAGCTTCCGGATGTTCTTCATGTTTACATGTGCCAACCTTCTATGCCATAGCCAAGACTCTTCTTCTTTTGACATGAAACACTTAATCAAAGCATTAGTAGCACTTTTAAATGATACTTGATAAATATTGTCTACCCTTGTGCCTACTAGTACTGTGTCAAGTGTGTCAATGTTTTTAACCAAACATTGACTTGAATGAAATTCAATTGTGTAACCCGTATCACACAATTGACTGACACTTAGGAGATTAAAAGTCATTCCCTTGACTAGAAGGACATTCTTGATATGAAGACATTCGGATATATGAATGTCTCCAACTCCTATTACCTTAAGACTACCATTGTTACCAAAAGACACATTACCTCTACTTTTGTTTTGAAGAGAAGCAAATAGAGATTTGTCCCCGGTCATGTGCTTGGAGCATCCACTATCAACAAACCAAGTTGATAGGTGCTCCCCCTCGATCAATGCCTACAAGATACGAAAGATAGATGTTTTAGGTACCCAAATCTTGGGACCTAATGCATCTACAAGAAGTGACCTAGGAACCCATGCTTTGGTCATACCCTTCCTAGTTCCATGAACCCTAGAATCATTTGATCTATGGTATTGGGTCCTAGACACTAATGAGATAAAACTCGATTCTTTGGGTTGATAACCTATCCCGGCTTTGTTGTAGACTGCCCTTTGGGCATTTAAGATCATGTCTAATGTCTTAGAGCTAGTTGAGAATTTCTCAAGCATTTTCTTGAGCTTCTCAACCTCACTCTTCAAAGCCTTGTTCTCATCTTCAAGAAGCTCTAGATGAAGGTCATCAACCTCATCTTCCCTAAGAGCCTTTAGCATTTCTACTTCTTCTTTTAACAATTTATTTTCTGTTTTCGACTTTTTAAGCAATGTAGATAAATGAGTAATAGTCTTATAACATTTTTCTACATGAGAAGAGGTTACCTCTTCATCATCCGAGGATGATGAGGCCGCGTTTGAAGCATCACTTGAGTTGCCATCGCTTCCGGAGTCCTCCCTTGCCATGAGTGCTAAATGGCGAGTGCTCTTCTCCTTCTTCTCTTCTTCCTCGGATGAGCTTGAAGATGACTCATCCCAAGTGGCCTTAAGGGCCTTCTTCTTTTTGCTTCTTTCTTCTTTCTTCTTGGCTCGTTCTTCCTTCTTCTTGGCTCGTTCTTCCTTCTTGAGCTTAGGACACTCACTTCGGTAGTGCCCTTTCTTACTACATTCATAGCACGTAACGTTAGATTTATCAATGTTCGGATCATTAGGTTTACCTTTGTATCTTCGGCTTCTTCTCATGATCCTCCTCACGAAATTCGCCATTTCGCTTGATGACGATGATTCGCCTTCGTCATCGGACTCGGAGGAAGAGGTGGATGAGGAGATCTCCTTTTCTTTCTTCTTTTCCTTCTTCCTTCTCCCATCCTTGCTCCTGTCTCCTGCAACAAGAGCAATACCTTTCTCCTTTTGGCCTTTGTTAGCAAGTTCATGTAATTCCATTTCACAGAAAAATTCATCTAACTTGACAATTGAAAGATCCTTGGATACCTTGTAGGCATCTACCATAGATGACCACAAGGCATTCCTAGGAAAAGCTTTAAGTACATACCTTACAAGATCGCGGTTTTCTACATGTTCATCTATGGAATGGAGACCGTTAATGATCTCTTTAAACCTACCATGAAGTTCACTTACATTCTCATTTTCCTTCATGGTGAGGTTCTGGAGTTGGTTGAGGAACAAGTCTCTCTTGGCAATTCGAGAGTCCCGAGTCCCTTCTTGAAGCTCAATGAGCTTGTTCCATAGATCTCTTGCACTAGTAAAAGGACCTACCTTGACTAGTTGGTCCTTGGCGATTCCACATTGCAAGGTGACCATGGCCTTGGCATCGGCTTGTGCTTTGCGGAGTTGTTCGGTAGACCACCTTGACGATTCGAGCTCCTTACCTTCCTCATCTCTTGGTGGTGTGTAGCCTTCCTTGACTGAGAACCACATGGCAATGTCCGTCTTTAGGTAATACTCCATGCGTCCCTTCCAGTACTGGAAATCTGCCCCTTCAAAGTAAGGTGGTCGATTTGTGCTAAAACCTTCCCTCATGGCCATCTCTTTGCTCTTAGGTTGTTAAGCCGGATGAAGAGCTCCAAGCTC
The DNA here is from genome assembly GCF_018446385.1 of Zingiber officinale. NCBI lineage: Eukaryota > Viridiplantae > Streptophyta > Magnoliopsida > Zingiberales > Zingiberaceae > Zingiber > Zingiber officinale. Next base: position 43,407,808 of record NC_056000.1, read on the forward strand.
TGATACCACTTGTTAGGATCTTGGATGGCTAGAGGGGGTGAATAGCCTCTTCAAAAGCTAAAACTTAAAGATAAAACTCACACGAGTGGTTAGCGCAGCGGAAAACCAGTTAAGAACAGAATAAGAATAAGGGAAGAAACAAAGCAAACCACAGTGACTCAAGTGTTTACGAGGTTCGGGGATAACTTGCCCCTACTCCTCGGTGTCCGTAAGGTGGACAAGCCGATCTTCGGTAGATCAACCCCGGTGAACACCCGGCTATGAACTTTCTCCTTCTCGGTGGAGTGACCTCTCAACAAAAACTCAACAGGTATGTAGAATATAGCACAAGACTTACTGAGCTTGGTGACTTAGGAGAATCAAAATTAAGCTTACAGTCACGCGAAGGTCAGTGAAAGAGAGAGCAAGTCGAGACAGCCGCTTCTCAGCCCCGAGCGTCAAAGCTTTTGCACCGATCGACAGAGAGTGTTTTTTTTCTGAGAAAAACTTCTACTTAACCCTCTCTTCAACCAGCCTTTTATGTCTCTGCCATCTCTGCCTTTCGCCCGCAACGGATCCCTGCCAAACTGCAGCAAATCTCTGCATCCAGCCATAGCATCGCCAATCACGCTTCTTTCTCATCTGATCATCTGAGCTCACACCAATGGAATTCTGGTCTTCACTGGTGTCTCTGAGCTCCACCCAATCACCATGAGTTGAGCTGATCGATGCCAGATCACCGCCAGATCGCAGCCACGACTTTGCTGCTTTAACAGGTTTACAGTGGAACATAGCAAAAGTCTCTCTGGTATCCTCTACTAATGAAGCTCAATTTGAAATCAACCAATTGCAAATTACCAGTAACCTGCACCTCAAAATCTTGCAACAGATGGTTAGAAATATTTAGGCAAAAGCAACTTTGAATCAGAAAGAATCAGAGAAAGTGCATGCAAAACAGACTATAGTATGGATCGGTCTGCAGACCGATCCATACGTTCAAATCTCTTTTTCGATCGTTACTGATCGGTCTGCGGACCGATCAGGAACTAACCTGATCGGTCCTCGGACCCATCTGTGTACCAGATTGCTCTGATCGGTCTCCGGACCGATCAGGCATCAATCTGACCGGTCCCGAGACCGGTCAGTATCGATACAGTAGCATTCGCAGTATGCTACTGAGTTCTCACTGATCGGTCGGCGGACCGATCAGTAACAACACAGTATGCTACTGAGTGTTTACTGATCGGTCCGTAGACCGATCAGGGCACACTTAGTGTCACTGGATCGGTCTGCCGACCGATCACCCGTGCCACTTGTGCCACTGGATCGGTCATCAGACCGATCCAAGGTTGTGATTTAAGAGGCAAGCTTCCAAGCTTGCTACCCTTAATCCTGACAGTCCAGAGACCGAGCTACCGAGCTCTTCTCCGACTATACATGCCAAGTTTCCATACTTGGACTTCCCAACACCAGATGTCCGATCACCCTTGATCCATCTGGATTTTCCCTTGCCTGGCTTCACTCACCAGGACTTTCCAATTGCCTGGCTTCACTCACCAGGACTTTCCAATTGCCTGGCTTCACTCACCAGGACTTTCCAATTGCCTGGCTTCACTCACCAGGACTTTCCAATTGCCTGGCTTCACTCACCAGGACTTTTCCAATTGCCTGGCTTCACTCACCAGGACTTCTCCCGTGCCAAGCTCCTTGCTCGGACTTTTCCCAATCAGATTAATCAGGTCAACCAAGTCAACCCTGATTTGTCTGAGTTAATTCAATATCTGATTGAAACTTAAATCAGTGTCAACATCAAAACAACATCCAGGTCAGACTGTATCAACAGAGGTTTGATCTTCTTGTTTTCGTTTCTTGTTCTTATTTCCGCTGCGCTAACCCTAGTTTGTAGAAAGAAATGCGAACGATTTGGGGCGGCTATTCACACCCCCCCTCTCTAGCCGAGTACGAACGATCCCAACAAGTGGTATCAGAGCAAGGCCGCTCTTCATCGGATTCACACCCGTGGGAGCACAAGCTAGAGATGGATCAATTTGGAGAAGACATCACCATTCCACCCTTCTACAACGACAACTTCGCATATTGGAAGGTAAGGATGATGTATTTTCTTAGGACTAATATGTGGAACTGGTTTTGTGTACAAGAAGGGTTTACTCCTCCAATGGATAAAGAAGGAGAGCCTCTAGAGAAGAACAAGTGGACGAAGGAACAAGTCCACCAATCCACGATCAACAATGAGGTAACTAAAACAATTGAATTTTCATTACCTACTAGTGTTTTGTGTAAGATAGGTAAATACAACAATGCCAAGGAGTTGTGGGATAACTTGGCCAAGTACCATGAGGAGAGCTCCACTTCAAGCCATGAAGAGGAGCCTAGTGAGCCAAGTAGCTCACATCATGGAGGGAGCGAATTAGGAGTTGAGGGCTACTCAACATCCAAGGAAGAAGAGGAGGAGAGTTCCTCTTGTTCAAGTTCGGAGCAAGAAGAAGCATCTACCTCCGGAAGGGATGAAGAAGAAAGATCATCTACATCCACAACCCTAGGTAACTCAAACACTGTGATTTCAAGCAAATTACACATAATGTGTTTTGAGTGTAGGAAGTTTGGGCACTACAAGAGTAAGTGTCCAAAGAGGGTTAGAAAGACTCCACCGGCGCCAAAGATCAAGGAAGTCGGAGTCCCAACACGCAAGGGCAAGGAGCACGTGGTGTGCTTCCAATGCAAGCGAAGGGGACATTATCGGAGTCAATGTCCGAGGGGGAGGCAATCTCACAAGGACAAGAGACCGAGCACGTCGATAGGGGGAGCTAAGGCAAACCCTAAGGTAACATTTAAGGCACACTCTTGCAATAATAATAAGACTCATGCTAGTAGTTTTATTGCAATTGTCAAGAATGATAAGCATGATAATTCTAGGAACCAATATATGTGCTTAGGTGCCAAAGATGTTAGTCTAGATAAGGATAACACTAGGAAAGCCAACCCTAGGATTAACTCATCTAAGGTTAAGGGAAACCTAGATAGAAATCCCAAATCATCTAGACATATGCCTAGGAATACCTCAAAGAAAAATGAAAAATTAAAAATTGAGGTATTAGAGAAGGAGAATCAAGTCTTGAGGTCAAGACTTGATACTTTGGAAAAGGCTCTTAAGAACTTGGAGAAGTCATCTCTAGGGTTTAAGGGTCAAAAACCAATGTCCAAGAACAAGAAAGGTTTGGGTCACAAACCTGAGTCTCAAGTGGTCAAGCCCACTTATCATAATGTTCCATTCGATTATGGAACAAAACCTAGGGCTAGGAAGACCAACATCAAGGTCACAAGGGGAGTCACCCCTAGAGTTGATCTTGATGAGTCCCAAATGGCCAAGGCTTTAAAGCCTAAGAGGGTCATTAGGAGGGTTGCTAGGGAAGTTATCCCTAGTGAATATTTAGTGAACCCAATGAGCTCTAATAGGTATTGGGTTCCTAGGAGCATCTTCTCTACCCCATAGATGGGTTAGAGAGTGTCAACTCCGATTAGAAGGGTAGTTAACCCAACTTTGAGGAAATTGACACTCAAGGAGCATTTTCAAGGTTTTGATAACCTTTGAAAATGAAAAAGAATTATTATTTACTCCTTAAAGAGTAAATTGTGCCATATTTGAAAAATATCGATTTCAATCTTATTTGGCACAATTTAAGAAAACCTAGAGAAATACCATAATTGGGATTTTGGTTTTCTCTAAGGGATATATGGGCAATCTAGGGTTAGATCCTAAGTTAGCTAAGGCTAAGGATACTTAGATAGGGAATTTAGGCATTTTATTTGTGCTAACTTCCCATGATTGGTTGCCATATGCCATGCCATGACATCATACTTATTTTATTATCATTTGAAATGTCATGATAATGCTTAGGTTATCTATATGTCATGTGTTAGTTTCGTTTCAAACTTTATGCCATGACATCATGACATTGACACATGTTTTCATTTATGTTATTAATTTATGCCATGTCATCATCTCTTGCATTAAGAATCAATGAAATTGATTTAAGGATAAAAACACATTTTGGTATTGAGATCAAAGTGTAGTTTAGAAAATGCATGAGAACTTAGCCTAAGTTGACCTTAACCCATATCTCACATCAAATTGACTTGAATGTGGTTTGATACACCTTAGATGTGTGTGAGATATTAGGATCATGAGTTAGGATCAAGGTGCATAGTTTTGTACCTAGATGAGCCTAATTCAAGAAAAGGAGGATCATAGGGAAAGCTTGTGTACAAGTCATGTACATATAGCCCTAAGATTGTGGTCCCAAATTAAAGGGTTTGAAATCATTTCAAAATTGTTTTGAAAAACCTTGATGAAGCTTTCCTAGTGATAGCTTTCATCATTGAACATTGTGATACAAAGTTGACTTAACTTTGAATTATTTCAAAGTTTTTGAATTTTGTATCAAGATTTGAAAATGGAAGTTATTCTCATAGAAAACTATTTTTCCATGATAGTATATGTTATGAGGAATGTATCCTCAAAATTTCACATTTTTTCGAATTTTCTGGAATTTTTTAGGAGTTTCTGAATTTCCGGGAAGGGAAATCAGAAATCTCTGATTTCAGAGTGTGGATCGGTCACCGGACCGATCCAGGGAAGTTCTGATCGGTCTGGTGACCGATCAGTGACGATCCAGTGCGATCAGTGAAGCGTGGATCGGTCTGGGGACCGATCCATGGGGTTTCTGATCGGTCTAGGGACCGATCAGAGCATGCCAGTTTCTGATTTTCGACAGTTGGTCTGAAATTTCAGCTGGAAGTTGGGTTTTGTGGATTTCTAAAGGTTTGGAACTCACAAAGACATTGTTGGTGCAATGGTCAAGGGGGAGTTAACCTTTAGGGGGAGTTTTACCTAATTGTCAAGGGGGAGTTGACTTTTAGGAGGAGTTTTTACTCCTTAAGACTTTTGAGGATTAGTGATATGGGATTATCACTAAGTTGATTGTTAAGTATCAAGGGGGAAATTAAGAGTTTCAATGAAAGGTATGGGACTTTCATTAGGAAGAAACTCTTGACCTTGATACTCTCCTTTTTCTTTTTGATGTGTGTCAAAAAGGGGAGAGTGTTCATTGGAGAATTATTGGAGAACCCAAGTTAGGTTATCGGGTTAACCTAAGCTAGGGAAAGAATGTCAAGGAATGTTCAAGGAAGAACATTGGAATTCTTTTTGATGTGTGTCAAAAAGGGGGAGAATTATTGGAGAGCCCAAGTTAGGTTATTGGGTTAACCTAAGGGGAGAATGTCCAGAGAATGTTCAAGGAAAGAACATTGGACATTGGAAGATGATTGAAAACCTAAGTTAGGTTATCGGGTTAACCTAACTTGATTATGGTTTTGTCAAACATCAAAAAGGGGGAGATTGTTGGTGCAACCTTAGGTCAAGGTTGACTGGTTGACCCGACTCGAGTTGACGTGACTCGAGTTGTATTTTGATGTTTGACTTGGGAGATTGTCGGTGCAACCTTAGGTCAAGGTTGACCTGGTTGTGCATGTTGATGTTTGACACTCGTGAGAGAGTTCTATTCTTGATGGGACAAGAATAGATGTTTGAGAGATTATTGGTGCAACCGTAGGTCGAGGTTGACCTGGTTGACTGATCGGAAAAGTCCAAGTATGGAGACTTGGCACGAAAAGTCCAAGTAGGGCTTGGCATCGGAAAAGTCCAAGTATGGAGACTTAGGGAAAAAGTCCAAGCAGGAGCTTGGCACGCGAAAAGTCCAAGTATGGAGACTTGGCATGGAAAAGTCCAAGTATGGAGACTTGGCATCGAAAAGTCCAAGTATGGAGACTTGGCACGGGAAAGTCCCAGTGAGTGAAGTCAGGCAAGGGAAAGTCCTAACTGGATGTTAGGCGGTTGGAAAGTCCTGAGTGAAGCCGGTAGTGGGAAAGTCCTAATTGGGATGTTAGGCGGTGTGGAAATCCGTGAGTGAAGCCGGTGGAAAGTCCCGTGAGTAAAGCGGCAAGGGAAAATCCGATGGATCGGGGATGATCGGACTTACGGTGTTGGAAAGTCCAAGTAGGTCAAAGGGATTGACCGGACACTTGGCAAGGAGTTCTAGCAGTCAAGGGAGTGACCAGATGCTAGGGATGAAGTACCAATAGGTCAAGGTTGACCGGATATTGGTTTGAAGTCTTGGGACTTGGTTTGGGCAAAAACCAAGCTCGGATCGGTCACCGCACCAATCCGTGATACCTTGTTTGCTCGATCGGTCCGATGACCGATCGACATCGAAACTCTGTTGGTTATCGATCGGCCCGTGACCGATCGCCAGCAACAGAGGGCTAAAAGAGGTGCCGATCGTCCACGCATCGATCAGTTATGTCCCGATCGGGGGACCGATCAGAGACGATGTCGCTGAGCAAGATTTAGTTGGGATCGGTGGACCGATCCAGTTCGAGTCCAACTTGATCGAGACCGATCAGGAGGTTCCCCGATCGGTCCGGGGACCGATCAGGGCCTGATCGGTCCGTAGACCGATCAGGGTTCTAGCCGTTGCGACGCAACGGCTAGTTTCTTCGCTGTCTTCTTCCCAGGTATAAAGGAGTCGAGGGGTGCTGCTGCGCGTCAATAACTTCTTCCTCTTCTTTCTACTGAGCTGCTGTTGTGCTCTTGAGCTTTGTTGAGTTCCGAAGCTTCGTGTGAGCTTCTACGACTGGTTTCCTGCTGTTGTAGGCGTCGCTTGAAGCTGCTGCTTCATCCAGTCGAAGAGAAGGCAAGTAAGTGAAGGTTTTACAGTTGTATTGTATTTTGCTTCTTGCTGTATACTCCTTCTTGTATTGCTTTTGCAAAACTTTGTGGCGAGGTTTCTCCACCCAGAAGGAGTGATTATTAGCCGGTTCTCCGGGGACTCATCCACCGACGGATTGATAGGGCTCGTCCACCTTACGGACACGCCGAGGAGTAGGAGTTTATCTCCGAACCTCGTTACATCGACGCGTTGAGGTTTGATCTTCTTGTTTTCGTTTCTTGTTCTTATTTCCGCTGCGCTAACCCTAGTTTGTAGAAAGAAACGCGAACGATTTGGGGCGGCTATTCACACCCCCCCTCTCTAGCCGAGTACGAACGATCCCAACAGTCTCGGTCCGGGTCTTGTTCGCTCCGGCTCTGCTAGCTTGGGTGATCTCGGCCATCCGGAATAGGGCTCACCCGAACCCAAGTTTCGGCCTTTTCCTCGAGCAGCCTTCCTTCCCGGTTTCTCGTCCCTCGAACACCGCACACATTTTTCTCGTCCACCGGTGTACTCTTTCGCGGTCACCTCGTCCCTCGGACGCACCGAGCCCGTCGGCTCTCTCCCCATGCCGTCCTTCTCGCTAGCCGCGTTTTCCGCTCGACTTCCTGTGTTCTTAAGCTCCTGCACACTTAGACACAAGGGTTAAACAAACGCAGGACCTAACTTAGCTTGTTTGATCACATCAAAACACCTTGGGGTTCCAACAGTGGAGAGTCTGCATCGACTTCCGGGATCTAAACAAGGCATGCCCAAAGGATTTTTACCCTTTGCCCCGGATTGATCAAATGGTGGATTCGACAGCTGGGTGCGAGCTGATATGCATGCTGGATGCATATCAGGGGTACCATCAAGTGCCGCTCGCCCGTGACAATCAGGAGAAAGTAAGCTTCATAACTGCGGACGACACTTACTGCTACAACGTGATGCCGTTCGGATTGAAGAACGCGGGTGCTACATACCAGAGGCTCATGAACAAAGTGTTTCGGAAGCAGGTCGGGCGAAACCTGGAGGTATACGTTGATGATATACTTATTAAATCAGTCCAAGCGGTCAACCTTTGTGCAGATATAGAGGAAACCTTCGAGACGCTGAGGACATACGGGGTCAAGCTAAATCCCCAAAAGTGTCTGTTCGGAGCAAAAAGCGGGTGCTTCTTGGGGTATATCGTGACTGAGCGGGGCATAGAGGTAAATCCCAGTAAAGTGAAAGCGCTGCAAGACATGCCGCCTCCCAGAAATCTGAAGGAAGCTCAACGCCTGATGAGACGAATAACCGCGCTGTCCAGATTCATCTCGAAGACCACCGACTGGAGCTTACCCTTTTTCAAGATTCTGCGCCGAGCCACTAAGTTCCAATGGGACGCAGAATGCGACAAAGCCTTTGAGGAGCTCAAAGTATACCTCAATTCCTTACCTGTGTTAGCCAAGCTGGTCGTCGGGGAAGCCCTTAAAGTTTACTTGTCCTCGACTGAATATGTCGTCGGGTCGGCTCTTGTGAGGTCGGACGGTGAAGAACAACCTGTGTACTTCTTGAGCCACATACTAAAGGATGTTGAGTCTCGCTACACTGGTCTTGAGAAATTAGCCTTGCGCTGGTACTTGCCGCTCGGAGGCTTCGCCCTTATTTTCTGGCGCATCCGATTGTTGTAATGACGAACAACCCCTTGGGGAGGGTTCTTCTCAATCCAGAGGTGTCCAGTCGGCTAATCAAATGGACCACAGAACTTAGAGAGTTCGATATACGGTATCAACCCTGGACGGCCATCAAGGTACAGTCGTTAGCAGATTTTGTCACGGAGGTACAAGAGCCCGAGCCCGAAGCCACCTGGCAGGTGTACGTGGACGGATCATCTAATCGGCAAGGAAGCAGGATCGGAGTGCTGTTGATCTCTCCCCACGGTGAACGGATGCATTTGTCCGTACGGCTGGACTATCGAACTACCAATAATGAAGCAGAGTATGAGGCGTTGATAGCAGGCCTGCAAGCCGCTAGGCATGTGGGAGCTGACAAGGTCTTGATTCATTCTGATTCGCAGTTGGCTGCTCAGCAATTTTCGGGAGCTTTCGAGATAAGCAGCGTCAGGCTTAAGCTCTATGTGGAGGCCTTTGAAAAACTGAAGGATAGTTTTCGAGAGGTGCTCATCCAGAAGATCCCCTGAGCGGAGAATCAGGTTGCGGATGAGTTGGCTAAATTAGCCAGTTCGATATCACTGATCGTCATCCAGAAGGCAATCGAGCAGGTATCTCTGGTCGCCCACATCGATCGGATGGAGGGGCTCACATTTCCAAATGACTAGCGGATGGCTATAGCAGAATTTCTGAAGTCAGGAGCAATGCCTCTCGATCGGTTGGAAGCGCATCTGCTCAGAAGGAGAGCTGGTCGGTTCATCCTCATTGGCGACCAGCTCTACAAAAAAGCGTTCTCCAGGCCTCTGCTTAAATGTGTTGACCCGGAGGATGTGGACTATATTCTACAAGAGGTACACCAAGGCTCATGCGGTGGGCATCCGGGCCGCTGCTCGTTGGTGAGAAAGATTCTTCTGGCCGGCTACTTTTCGCCAACTTTATAGGAGGACGCCGCCCGGACAGTCACCACATGCTTATCCTGCCAAAAGTACCACAATTTCTCACATCGTCCTGCGGAGGAATTAAAGACATCCACTGTGTTCTGCCCGTTCGATCAATGGGGCATGGACATTGTGGGACCATTTCCAATGGCGATCGGACAACGGAAGTTCTTACTAGCAGCGGTTGACTATTTCTCTAAGTGGATCGAGGCCGAACCGATGGCTAAAATTACCGAGGAGATGGTCAAAAAAATTCATCTGGCAGCACATCATTTGTCGGTTCGGCATCCCGCGGTGACTCATCTCAGACAACGGAAGGCAGTTCTCGGGTCAACAACTCAAGGAGTGGTGCGAAGGGTATGGCATCCAGCAGGCTTTCACTTCTGTAGCGTATCCCCAAAGCAATGGGCAAGCTGAAGTCACTAATCGGGAGATCTTGCGAGTTCTTCGGGCTCGGCTTGACCACGACGGCGGGAGTTGGGTAGACGAGCTGCCCGGTGTATTGTGGGCGCTCCAAACAATGCCCAAAGAAGGAACGGGCATGACCCCATTCCACTTGGTGTATGGTGGAGAGGCCCTTGTCCCAGTGGAGGTCGGGATAGAATCTGATCGGACCGAACACTACGACGAGAACAATGCCGAGCGGAGGCTCTTGGAGCTGGACCTGGTAGACGAGATGCGAGCCAAGGCCGCCATCCGGCTGATGGCCTACCGACAAAGAATGAAGTAAAACTACAACAGGCAGGTAATTCCTAGATCCTTTCATGTCGGCGACCTCGTCTGGAAGAAAGTCAAGCCGGTTGGCGATGTCACTAAGCTGGGAGCTCCTTGGGCCGGGCCCTTCAAGATTGTAGAAAAGCTCTAGTCGGGAGCCTATTACCTCGAGGATGAAGACAGGCGGAAGCTAGAGCGACCGTGGAATGCAAGCCACCTCCAGCCATACCGAGCTGGATGAAAGGTGCACCAATGTAATATGTGATATACTTGTTATCCTCTTTTATTTCCTTCGACCACAGGAAGTGAAATCAAAAAGGTTTTGCAAAGTTATGGCCGAGCGGCCGAGCTAGAGTTGAACCGGCGACTATAAACCCCCCAGCTTGAAGACCGTCGAGTGGCGACGTTAAACTCTAGAGTCGAACCGGCGACAATAAATCCCCTGGCTTGAAAATTGTCGAGCGGCGACGTTAAAATCTAGGGTCGAAGCGACGACCATAAATACCTCGCTCGGAAGACCGTCGAGCGGCGACGTTAAACTCTAGAGTCGAACCGGCGACTATAAACCCCCCGGCTTGAAGACTGTCGAGCGGCGACGTTAAACTCTAGGGTCGAAGCGGTGACCATAAATACCCCGCTCGGAAGACCGTCGAGCGGCGACGTTAAACTCTAGAGTCGAACCGGCGACTATAAACCCCCCGGCTTGAAGACCGTCGAGCGACAACGTTAAACTCTAGAGTCGAACCGGCGACTATAAATCCCCCGGCTTGAAGACCGTCGAGCGGTGACGTTAAACTCTAGGGTCGAAGCGGCGACCATAAATACACCGCTCGGAAGACCGTCGAGCGGCGGCGTTAAACTCTAGAGTCGAACCGGCGACTATAAACCCCCCCCGGCTTGAAGACCGTCGAGCGGCGACGTTAAACTCTAGGGTCGAAGTGGCGACCATAAATACCCCGCTCGGAAGACCGTCGAGCGGCAACGTTAAACCCAGAGCTGAACTAGCGGCTATTAAAAAACCGGCTTATCGCTAATCGGTAGCTGTAATAATTCAGCCAAGGCATCACTTAAGCTTAACAAGACTTAAGTTGTCTTGTACTCGATTGCCGAGCGGCAGTTTGGAGATCAAAAGATGCTCCCACGAATTCAATGACGATCAAAGGAGCGGACAACCCTCCCAAATACACACAGCAGAAGAGCAATAAGGAAAATTCATTAAGCAAAATAAGGCGAATACACAAAATGAAATAGGCTGAACGACCAATACATAAGCCACAACTTCACTCTAAATAATTAAAAATATCATCCGAAATCGTGGTTAGAAGATCAGCGTGATCCCGGACGGGAATAGTGAAATCCTCAAGAAGTTGGCCCTTGGTCTTCAAGTAGTCGGCCGTGGTAGTATTGGCTAGCTCAAATGCGTGGGCAAGCCAATCGCAAGTTTTCTCCACGAATTTCTCCGAGCGGATGTAGTTCTGCTGCATGATAGCAACCCGGCTCGGCTCGGCATCCTGATATTCTTTGAAGACAGCTCGGGAGGCCTCCAGTGCATCTTGAAGGGTCTTCAGATCACTCTGAAGAGTGGCCACCTCCACCGAACGTCCATTCTTCTCGGCAGTAAGCAGGTCGATCAACTCGTTGACTTTCACCTCAAGCGTCCGGGCCTCAGCATTCTTCGTCTCCAGGTCGATGATGGCCTGATTCTTCCTGTTGGTGGCCAAAGTGATCTTCTTGTCGTATGTTTTGACCTGGGTCTCGAGCCGGTCCACCATAGTCTGCAAGCCCTAAGATTTGTGCCACTCGACCTCCAGCAGTTTGTTGGTCTTATCCAGATCGACCTTCAGCTCGGCATAAGAGGGGCCTTGAAGGGGAGTCCCATCAGAGACTTTGAGCTTTTTGAATTCCTCTTCAAGGAAAGCTAAGCGGTGGCAGACCGCTATACTTTCCACCCAATGCTGTAATTCAGTTAAAAAATAAAAAAAATAAAAAATAGTCAATATCGAATGGGGGATAAGAAATAACGGCTTGTAAGAGTTACCCCGGTAGTTTGTTGTAGATAGTTGTTGCCGAGCAACCCAGGTGGCATCACGCCCACGCGCGCTCGGGCGTCCTCCCAGACTTTTGCGAGGGGTCCCCGAATTGTTCTTAAGTGTTCGGGGCTCGACGGTTGTTCAGCCTTCTGTAAATATTCCTCTGTCGGTAGGTGGAGCAAAGCCTTGATAGTCCTGTGTCGGCTCGGAGTAGACTGAGCATATGCGGATGGGGCAGAAGATTGTCCAACCGGCTCAAAGCAAATAAGAGATCACTTGATTATCTGGAGAGCTGGAGGAAGCACGCTGAGAGGCTGAGCAGTGACGGGGTCGGAAGGCCAGTCTCCTTGAGATAGGGTCCTGTCGAATGACAGCGCTTCCACAGACGCTGGAGCTAGAGGAGGATCATCCATCTATTCGGACACGTGAACGGCTGAGGTGGCCGAGCGGGTTGGGGTGCCCGTTCGGCGGCGTTTGCGCCCAACGAACGGAAGTTCATCATCAGTAAACTTGGCTTCCTCGGGCCGAGTGGCCGGTTGCGCACTCGATAGAGTGGTCTTCCCGGCTGCATCAGTAGTGACCGTTTGAGCGGCAAATGCCTCGCTCGTCGTCTACATCTCTTCACTCTTGCCTTCATGAGAGCCGATCGGGGTGATACCCAGTCTCTCCGCCTCCTACGCGACAGCCGCCTCTATCTCGACGGCCTTATGTTTTAGCATGCCGAACACCACCGATTTCATCATGGTCTCGGCTGCAGGAAAGAGAAAAGAAATCAGTTAGACTCAAGGAAAAAGAGAGAAGGTTATTTCTTACCAGGGCCGTTCGGAAGCTGCGTTCGGATCGGACTTAAACCGAATAGTTACATCATCCCTTCGGGCAACAACTTATAGATGTCCAGCTTCAGTCCGGCCAGTAGGTTAGCCGCGTGTAGAAAAGCGGGCTCGGTCCGGTACCTTTTCAAGTTGGGGGGAGTCGGCAACGAAGTTTGCCATTGGGTTCGGAAGGGTGGCGGCTCGGGAAAACTCAAAAAGAAGAAATGATCCTTCTAATGCTTGTTGGAGGTAGGCATTTTGTCGAAGAAGACCAAGCCGATCCGCGATTGAAATAGGAAGGTGCCGATCTCGGACTGCTTGGGATAGTAAAAATAGTGAAAGATTTGAGGCTTAAGGGGGATGTCGTGCGTCCGGAAGAGCACCACTACACCGCACAGCAACCTAAAATAATTGGGTACAAGATGGCCGAGCGGAATGCGAAAATAGTGGCACACTTCTGCGATGAATGGGTGAATAGGAAACCTAAGGCTGGCTACGAATTGGTCGTGGAAGAAAGTAACCGTGCCGATCGGCGAGTCATGGGGTCGGTTGGACGACTCGGCCAGGGTAAGCTTGTGGTCGGAAGGGATGTCATAGGTATTGATCAAATTACAGGCATCTCCCGAGTCGAACCGGCTCTCCATGGCTTGGTACCAGAGACTAGGAGAGGGATCCGAGGTGCTGGCCATGACCGAAGAGGGAAAAACTCGATGTTTTTTCAGGTGGTTCAACAGAGAAGAACCGGCAAGAATAGGAACAAAGAGAGAACCAAAACGAAGGAATAAGGCGACAAGGTAAAGCAATGAAGAAGCTTACTAGGGAAGCAAAGCGCAAGGGGAAGGGTGCCGAGAGTTCGCCGGAGCACCGAATGAACAATTCGCCGGAGAGCTGGGAGCGAAAGTAATCACCAAAGCACGAAGACAGTAGCGAAGTTGGCGTTGAGGTTTTATAAACATTTAGCCCAGCCAGTCAGAACCGTCCGATTTAGGTCACCGGAATCGAGGTTTGCATCCGGCCGTGAAATTCAAACAGTCGCGTGTCGCATCGATGCTTTCACCTTTGCCGTACGATGACGGTGGGGTTTCCACGTGTCACCAGGTTACTGGGCAGCATTTAAGGAAGACCATTATCTGGCGTGGTCGCATGCTCGTTGTTAATACGAAGGATTTACACAAATTCCAAAGGGATCTCGATGATGATAATTTTTGACCACGAGTGGACTCGGACGTGTAGCAAAAATATTTAAACAAGTACAAGCGCACGCCTCGCCGACCGGCTAGAGGAGGTTCGGCCGAGCGGGTCGCCCAAGCCCACCTCAATCCTTTTACTATCGCTGTCGGACGACCAGCAAAACACTAAACCAGTCCAGTCAGTCGGACTTGCAGCCTCCTTCGACTAGACTCGAGGGGGAGGCACGTGATCCGGTGGTAAACATAGGGAGGGGCCCACATGGGCGACGGTCAACGACGCGTGGAGGTCATGATCAACCTAAAGATTTTGCCGAGTGGAGAGGTCTAAAGTCCGATCGGCCAAATCTAAAGTCCGATCGGCCAAGAGTCACCGGAGCCGACGCGAATATAGCTCGACCATGGGTCGGGCTTCCGACGCTCAATCTGCCCACCAAGGAATTGCTGCGCCGAGCGGCTCGTCCGCTCGGCTGAGTTGTTGACCAACTAAAGAACGTATGCCCGTCTGAGCAACTAGGGGGTCTCCCCGCTAGGTTCGACACGCCTATGCGTCCGATCAGTACCTGGGCGGCTGGGCGGACCCGGGAATAGACAAGACACAAAAAAGGACAAAGAAGACAGATAGCAGGGTCAGCGGCTGGACTAGACAGAGAATCGTATGGTGGAAGTTTCCACTGTCGCGTCAGAGATATTCTCGGATGGTTGCGGTATGGCGTCAGGCGCACTTTTCTGACACGACCATTTCTAGGTATGCTTTGATGAGTGTGCACGCTTCGAAGAGCGTGCACGTGCCTTCGGGGAGCCCTATATAAGGGCCCCCAACCTTCGACGGAGATATGCATTCTCATCTACTGTAGCTCTTGGCCTTGTTACGCTGTTTCGATTTCCTTTCGCTCGACTTGAGCGTCGGAGGGCCGTCGTCGGGATTCCCTTCTCGGCTCGGTTTTGTTGCAGGTTCACCGGAGACCACGTCGTTCCGGAGTCTACGCGGAGTCAGCAGAGAGCACCACGTCCCCAGCATCCATCGACTCAACTTTCGGACAGAATCCATAGTATAAAAATTGAAAGATCGTTTAGAAGCATATTTCATTATAAACTAAATGCTTGAATTATTATAAATAAATAAATTGGAGAGTGAATTGCCTCTAGACGAAAACTCAAATATATAATTGAGCATTCTAAGAAAAGGTGGTACGGCGTATAATGTTATCGTCAATAGAAGGTCTCATAAATAAATTTATTATATGTAATTTTATCCTATAAGAAGTTATTTCTACGATTCAATTATGTAGCAACTTGATCATTTGATCATATGATAATAATTTTACTATGTTAAAAAGTTAATCCAATGGAAAACTGTCTAATGAATGAATTGAAAAGATCTCGAGTTGCAAAATGTACAGAAGTTGAACAACTTTGCTATTTGATTTTGTTACATTTGATGAGAACCTGAGCAAAACTCTTGTACATGTGATTCTTCAGGTATTTCTCTTGCACCTTTCTGACTCTCTCCAATTCCGAGAATTCCGATCCCATTTTTTCCTTCACTGACTTATAGTCATGGAAGAACAGTGACAGCAACACCAAATTTTTGCATGACTTAATCAAGCTAAGTACAACAACAATTAAACGGAACACTATTATAGTAGTGACCAAGGAAGGAAGGGAGTATACGACTAGCTCAGAAAAGATAGTAATGAAGTTTGCAAGGACTCAATAGTTTGTTTTTTGTTTTTTTTTTCCTTAATATACCGATGTTATTTTTTTATTTAATTGACATCCAGCTTAACTAATCGTGACGTGAGGTGACCATAAAAGTTTCTCACCGGCCATCTTAAAAAAAATTCATTTGTTACTTATTCTCAGCAAAAGAAGTAAAAATTGCATAATAATTTCAAATTCGCAGACAAATTTGGACGTTTAATCATGAACAAATTTAAAATAAAATAAAATAAAATTGCATAGTTTGTGGAGTGGATGATGGCTAAAGTTGGAAGCTGCACAAAGTCTGGACGTAGGCGGAGAACTTCCACGGCAACTTCACCTTCCACGACAACGCCATCTTCCTCGGCAACACCACCTCCTTCCACTTCCCCTCCTCCAAAATGCTCGCCGTTTGCCCTCCATAAAACTTTCTGACCACCATCACCCCACCGTTCCACGCCGCCACATCTAGGAATACTGGTATCGGTAACTCATGTACCTTCTTGGAGACCACCCCCAGACTCCGCCACCCGCCTTCGCCGCCGTTGTCCGAGCAGACGTCCACTCCCCCTTTCCAATAATCGCACCTGTACACCCTGCCCTCGTACGCCGCCACTCCAATCCACGGACCGATCAGCGCCTTCTCTAGAAGCTTCCCCTGCTTCGCAATCCACCGCCCCGCCTCGACGTCGAACGCCTCAGAGGTCCAGTCGAACAGCCCCTGGCCGCCGCGGACACAGAACGCTCCGTTCACGAAGATTCCCCTGCACTCCTTCCGAGGGCGCTCCATGTCCGGAAGGCGCACCCACGCGTCCGCCGCCACGTCGTAGGCCAGCGCCGACCGTAGCGGCATCCCGTGCACGTTCTCTCCGCCGGCCACGTACGCCATCCGCGCCACCGCCGAGGTTGCGAAAGCGAACGTGGCCCTCAACGGCCTCGGCATCGTCGCCCCCCTACGCCGAACGCCGGTCAACAAATTGTACACGTGGACCGTGCCGGTGGGGGGCCTGCCGACGCCTATGACCACCAGCTCGTGCCCGACGGCCGCCACCTAGCAGTATTCAGACCAGTCAAAGAACTCGAGCAGTCTGGTCCATACGCCCGTTGTCGGATCGAACAAGATTAGGTTCTTGAAGCCAGCGTCACGAGAAGGAATCGATCGAACGAGTGCAACTAGAGGGCGAGCATGGCCGGAGGCTTTCCGGAGGCGGTAGAACGACGGCGAAGTGATTTCTTCCCTCCATCGCTTACAGTCACACCGAGCGCCGGCGAAGGCATGGAAGGGGAGGCGCAGAAGGCCTTCCAGAGCAATATCGGCCGGCAATCCGGGTATCAACGCCGCCTCCATCTTAGATTGGTTAATCCTAAACCTGGATTATATATATATAGCTAATCACTAACAATTTAATTTAATTTGGTTCA
The DNA here is from genome assembly GCF_018446385.1 of Zingiber officinale. NCBI lineage: Eukaryota > Viridiplantae > Streptophyta > Magnoliopsida > Zingiberales > Zingiberaceae > Zingiber > Zingiber officinale. Next base: position 43,425,010 of record NC_056000.1, read on the forward strand.
GATTTTTTTTTACTATAGAAATTATTTTTTTTAAAAATAATTAATTGATTAAATCGGAGCAAATGATGAGATAAATTCTAGATAAACAAATAATAATAGATATTAAATGTATAATAATTCACTAAAAAAATTCAATTATTTCAATTGTATATGATGCGGTGATAAGGAGAGTCCATCTTGGAAGAGGTCTTCACCATAATGGAGGTCAAAATCAAGACGGTCAACACCCCACTATCATTGGTCGGACGGGCGAGTGATTCTCTCGATCGAGATATGAAAGGTCCGATCCGACATCATCGCTAACTCGGACACTAGCTGAGCTGAGACACTCAACATAGGAACGAGCGTCAAGTGTCTGCAGAAGCAGGTCGAGCGGCTACATTAATACCCAGAACAACAGAGTAGAGTCATGGTCGAGCAGACCATACACGGACAATGCCACTACAGCCGAGCGGCTATCCTGATCAGTCAAGGTACACGTGCAGCAGCCAGACAGTGGAAGTATCGGCCAAGCGGCCATCCTGCTCAACCAAGTAGTAGATTCATCAGCCAGACAATGGAGACTGACTTGAGCGTCGGAGGGTCATCGCCGGAGACCCCTTCCCTGGCTCGGTACTGACGCTGCTTGTGTTGCATGCGGGAGCGAGGCCCATCGAAGGTCAGCAGAAGCGCCACGTCCCCAGCATCCGTCTCCCCGACTTTCGGACAGGATCATATTTGGCGTCGTCTGTGAGAACGTCACCTGAATCCGAGCCGAGAAAATGGAGGACACTGGACGGCTAACCATCGTGATGCTCACTCAAGAGTTGGAGATGCTCGTGTAAGCATGGGCAACAAAAATGATGGAGCAACAACAACAACAGGCGATAGCCAATTAGCTAGCACCGCAGCCTACAACCTCGGCAGCCGATCGGTGAGTGGGGCAAGAAGTCTGAGCGGAGCAACTCTCCGTATGAGGACAGAGCTGAAGGCCAACCGGCACCCAAGAGGAAGCGCCGCCTGCACCGATCCCCTTCATCGGGCCCTGTTCCAAACACCCTCGGAGATAGCCCAAGCGCATCAGGAGTGGGGATCATCATCCGACAAGGCGCCTGTTCGGGATGCGCAGAAAGGAAAAGCGTCCCGGGGCGTCGCATCCCCCGAACGGATCAACAGGTAGTTTCCTGAGGAGATCCTACAAGTCTCTCTGCCTTGACATTACACCCCGTTGGCGATTGGGACGTACAATGGGACGACCGATCCAAATGATCATCTGGATCAGTTTGACAATGAAGCTATGCTGCATCAGTACACGGATGGAGTAAAGTGCAGAGTCTTTCTCACAATTCTCTCCGGATCGGCGCAGTACTAGTTTAGAAGGCTGCCGGACGGCTCGATACAAAGTTTCAAAGACTTCCGAGCTGTCTTCCAACACCACTTCGCTAGCAGTCAACGCTACCAGAAGACGAGTGTCAACCTCTTCGCTCTGAAACAGGGGCCCAAGGAAGCGCTCTGAGCGTACATACAATGCTTCAATCAATTGGCCATGGATATCCTCTTGGTCTCGTCCGAGACCATGATGAATGCCTTAACCCAGTGGCTCGCCAAAGGGGACTTCTTTCGGTCGCTCATCTATAAGCTGCCTCGAGACTTCGATCATATGTTGAAAAAGGCTAATGAATACATCAACGTGGAAGAGGCCCAGGCGGCTGGAAGGAAGGAGGCGCCGACCGAGCATTTGGCATCGACGGAGCGTCGACCAGCTAGTAGCCATCTGCCGCATAAAGGGCCGAGGGTTGAAGGAGCACGGATGCATCAAGAGACCAGGACATACGCCGTGCAGCACATGGCGTCCGATCGACCTAAGGTACCCAAGGGGAAGGTGTGGACGCTTATGTTTTGCTCATTTCACCAGTCGACAACGCACAACACACGAGACTACCGAGAACTGACGTAAATCATCGGCCGACCGACCCCCACGGGATATCATCATCACTCCCCATCTCCTGACCGACGAGATCATCGCCGCTCGATCAAGCGACGAGAAGATAGAAGGGAGCACAAGCCCTATCACCACCAGTAGAGGGAAGAAACCAACCCCTCCATGGTCCCGACCGAGCGAAATAGGTCGTCTGCCCAAGAAGAGGAAAACAGAAACAACGCTTCCCAGGGGGAAATAGGCATGATCGCCGAAGGGCCAACCGATGGAGATTCCAACCAGGCCAAGAAATCGTACGCCCGGCAGTTGGAGATCCATGCCGTAGGATGCAGCAAGGAGAAGGCTGAAGGGCCTCAGATCAGCTTCGACCCCAGCGATCTAGAAGGGGTCGAAATCCCTCATGACGACACCCTGATCAGTCAAGCGGTGGTCGCCAACTACACAATTCACCGGACTTTCGTCAACACGGGGAGTTCAGTGAACATCATTTTTAAGAAGGCATTCGATCAATTGCAGATCGATCTAGGGATGGCAATGGGTCGGGTTCGGGTCGGATTCTATATCCTCCGTACCCATACCCATCGGGTATAGGATATCCAATGGGTATACCCATACCCATTAAAGGACCGAATATATTCTATACGTGTAATTTTTCTTCTTTCTATCGAGCTATTATCATTCAACAAAAACATATTAAAATTAACATCATATTAAAAAATATATATATAATTAAAAAAATAGATTAAACATCTATATAGGCCTACTAATATCAACAAAAAATAGTAAGTTGATTTTAGAAAAAGAAAATTTTCTTTAATATATGTATATATATTATTTAATCGGGTATTCGGGTCGGGTATCGGGTATTGATAGTCCCTCCATACCCTCCTCCATTCGGGTCGGATGTCGGATCCTCCATCGGGTTCGGGTGGAATTGCCATCCCTAGATTGATCGTAACGAGTTGCTGCCCATGTCGACCCCGCTTTACAGATTCACAGGCAACGAGGCTTTGTCGATCGGCCAAGCAAGACTGGCCATCTCACTGGGAGAAGAGCCGTTGAGGAGGACCCGGACCACCAACTTCATAGTGGTGGACGCGCCATCAGCCTACAACGTCATCTTAGGTCGACCGACCCTCAACGAATTCCGGGCGGTAGTATCCACTTACTGCCAAAAAAATAAAATTTCCAGTGGACAACCAAGTAGGAGAGGTCATGGGCGACCAACTGGCCGCTCGACGCTGTTACATGGAAATGGCCAAGACCGAGGCCAAGGCCGCTTGGAAGACTCTACGTCTAGAGGTAAATACTATTACTGAACAGCCTCCTACCCTGATTTATGAAGAAAAAGAGGAAGTCCAAATCTACCTTGGCCGAGCGGAGGCGACAACTTTCATAGCGGCCGACCTGGAGGCCAAGCAGAAGGAAGAACTGGTCTCCTGCCTCCAACGGAATCATGACGTATTCGCTTGGTCGACGCACGGGTTGCCCGGCATCTCCCCAAGCGTGGCACAACATGAACTCCATGTCTGGCCGGACGCTCGACCGGTGAAGTAGAGAAAGAGAGACTTCAGCACCGAGCAGAACCTGATCATCCGAGCAGAAGTAGAAAAGTTGCTGGCAGTCGGCCATATACGAGAAATTCAATTCCCGAGCTCGCTCACCAATGTGGTGCTGGTCTCCAAGTCGTGCAACAAATGACGGGTCTACATCGATTTTCAGGATCTGAACAAGGTGTGCCCAAAAGACTTCTACCCACTGCCTCGGATCAACAAAATGGTGGACTCCACTGCAGGATACGAGCTGATCTGCATGCTCGATGCATACCAAGGGTATCACCAAATGCTGCTCGCTCGCGAAGATCAAGAGAATGTCAGTTTCATTACGATCGACGAAACGTATTGCTACAGCATCATGCCGTTCGGACTCAAGAACGCCGGAGTCACCTATCAGAGACTGATGAATAAGGTGTTTCGACGGCAGATCGGCCGTAACATAGAGGTGTATGTAGATGATATATTGATAAAATCCCTCCGAGCTACTGAATTATGCATAGATATTGAGGAGACCTGCCAGACGTAGAGAACTTATGGGATAAAGCTGGATCCAAGCAAATGTTTGTTCGGTGCGGAGAGCGGATGCTTCCTTGGCTACATCGTTACCAAGCAGGGTATCGAGGCAAACCTGATCAAAGTAAGAGCACTACAAGGCATGCCACCCCCACGAAATTTGAAGGAAGCTCAGCGTCTCACTGGTCGGATCACAATGCTGTCCAGATTCATCTCTAAATCATCCGATCGGAGCCTACCATTCTTCAAAATACTGCGACGGGCGACAAAATTTCAATGGGATGTAGAGTGAGATTAGGCGTTCGAGGAGCTCAAAGAATATATCAACTCCCTGCCTGTCCTAGCTAAGCCATGTGTCGGCGAGCCGCTCTGGATCTACTTATCATCTACAGAACATGCGGTCAGTTCAGCTTTAGTTAGGCAGAATGGTGAGGAACATCACATGTACTTTTTAAGTCATATATTAAAAGATATTGAGTCCTGCTACACTGGTCTCGAGAAGTTGGCTTATGCTTTGGTGCTCGTCGCACGGAGACTCCACCCATACTTCCTCACATATTCCATAATCGTGATGCAGCAGTCCCTTGGGGAGAGTCCTCCTCAATCCTGAGGCGTCCGGATGACTGATCAAATGGACAATGGAGCTTAGTGAGTTCGATATCCAGTACCAATCCCGAATGGCCATCAAAGCACAATCCTTGGTAGATTTCATTACCGAAGTCCAGATCCCTGAAGCAGAAGTCGTTTGGAGGATATATGTAGATGGATCATCCATCCTGCAAGGAAGCAGTATCGGTATATTACTCATCTCACCGCAAGAAGACCGGATGCAATTATTTATTCGGTTGAATTACAGAGCCACCAATAATGAAGCGGAGTATGAGGCACTAATAGCTAGCTTACAAGTCGCTCGGCATGTCGGAGCTATCAAGGTCCCCTTCCATTCGAACTCTCAGTTGACCGCGCAGTAGTTGTTCGGGGCGTTCAAGATAAGTAACACCCGCCTCAAGCTCTATGCCAAATCCTTTGAGAAATTGAAAGCCAACTTTTGGGAAATCACCATACAGAAGATCCCTCGATCAGAGAATCAGGTAGCAAACGAACTGGCCAAGTTAGCCAGTGCCTTGTTGTTGATCGTCATAAACCAGCCAATCGAACAAGTGTCGTTGGCCCCGCATATTGATTGGATGGAAGGGATCACCTTCCCAAGCGACTGGAGGACGACTATAACAGAGTTCCTACAGTCGGGAACCACGCCATCCGATCAGGAGGAAGCTCACTCGCTTAGGAAAAGAGATAGATAGTTCACCTTGATCGGAGATCAATTATACAAGAAAGCTTTCTCCAGGCCTCTACTCAAGTGCGTCGAGTCGGAGGACGCCGACTACATACTGCGAGAGGTGCATCAAGGATCATGCGGAGGACATCCGGGCGACCGATCATTGGCACGGAAGATTCTGCTGGTTGGCTATTTTTGGCCAACTCTCCAAGAAGATATCGCTCGGATGGTGGCCACATGCTTATCCTGCCAGAAGTAACATAGCCTCTCACATCGGTCGACCGAGGAAATGAAAGCATCCACAGTGTCTTGTCTGTTCGACTAATGGGGAATGGACATCGTCGGACCATTCCCCATGGCGACCGGCCAGCAGAAGTTTTTACTCATAGCAATAGACTACTTCTCAAAGTTGGTAGAGGTTGAGTCACTTGCGAGGATAATCAAGCAAATGGTCAAGAAGTTCATCTGGCAACACTTTATTTGCCAGTTTGGCATCCCGCGCAAGCCTGTATCGAACAATGGGAGGCTCAGAGAGTGGTGCAAGGGATACAACATCCAGTAGGCCTTCACCTCCGTGGCCTACCTTCAAAGAAACGGGTAGGCAGAGGTCGCCAATCGGGAGATCCTTCGAATACTACGCGCTCGGCTCGACCACGTCGGAGGAAGTTGGGTCAACGAGCTCCCGAGCGTGCTATGGGCAATCTGCATGACCCCAAAAGAAGGGACCGGGGCAACTCCTTTCGACCTGGTGTACGACGGCGAGGTTGTCATCCCAGTAGAAGTTGAAGTGGAATTCGATCGGGTGCAGCAATACGACGAGAACAACGCCGATTGGAGGCTTATGGAGCTCGACCTGGTGGATGAAGCATGGGATAAAGCAGTTGTCCGATTAATGGCATATCGGCAATAGATGAGGTAGAATCACAACCGGCGGGTGATCCCAAGGTCCTTCCAGGTCGGCGATCTCATCTGGAAAATGGTTAAGTCGGTCGGTGACGTCTCCAAGCTCGAGGCTCCATGGGCGGAACTCCACTCAGGCGCCTACTATCTAGAGGATGAGGAAGGCCGATCAGGAAGGAATCGACTCACACAATGGTCCAGTCAGTCGGACTATAGCCTCCTTCTATTGGACTCGAAGGTGAGGTACGTGATGCGGTGATAAGGAGGGGCCTACCTTGGAAGAGGTCTTCGCCACAATGGAGGTCAAGTCAAGGTAGTCAACACCCCACTATCATTGGTCGGGCGGGCGAGTGATTCTCCCGACTGAGATATGAAAAGCCCGATCCGACATCATCACTAGCTAAGCCACCAACTGAGCTGAGACGCTCAACATAGGAATGAACGCCAAGTGTCTGCAGAAGCAGACCGAGCAGCTACATCAATACCCAGAACAGCAGAGCAGTGCTATGGCTGAGCAGACCATACACGGACAACGTCACTACAACCAAGCGGCTATCCTGATCGGTTAAGGTACACATGCAACATCCAGACAATGGAAGTATCGGTCGAGCGGCCATCCCGCTCGGCCAAATAGTAGATTCATCAGTCAGACAACGGAGACTGACTTGAGTGTCGGAGGGCCATCGCCGGGGACCCCTTCCCTAGTTTGGCACTGACGCTGCTTGTATTGCAGGTGGGAGCGAGAACCATCGGAGGTCAGCAGAAGCGCCACGTCCTCAACATCTGTCTCCTCGACTTTCGGACAGGATCAGTATATATGCATTAAGTTTTATTTATGGAAAAAAATATAATTATTGTATCAATTATTTATACATGTAATTTTAATTATATGGATTAAGGTTTAATTTTTTTAAAAAAATTGCTAGGTGTTTCACAATTGTTATTCTTGCTTATTATTATTTGATGCGGATATATCATAAGGCCCAAGAGAAATTATGGAGGTGGTAAGGGATATTTTGATCTGTTCATGTTGTGAGGGTTTTGGTTTTGAGGGGTGCACTATTCACAAGAAGAGGGGGCGTTTTCTTCTTCATGGAGGTTTTCTGTCGCCACCCCAGCAATGCACGGCCGCGAGGCCAGCGACGCCGAGCTCACGCTGCCACTGCCACTAGGCATGCACGATCGTGTCCCCTTCTCCACATCGATGCCACCGAGGAGGTTCTTTTTCCGCTGTGATGACCCAAGCAGGGCCCCTTTTCCCTGTTCGGTACCGCCTCGCTGGAGGGCTCGTCGTCGCCTCCACTATCGAACAGGCCTTCAGACACTGACATCGAATGTCAGTGCTGCCTCCCTCATCCCACGATGCGCGTTGTTGCTCCCTCACACAAATACCGCCTCTTTTACCCATCACCAGTTGGTCGATGGCACATCTCCCCCTCTCTCCTTTCCGACATCCACAGCTGCTCGCCGACAACCTCTTCTTCGCTGTCCACAGCCGAACGATGTGGCCACCTCCCCCCCCCCTCTGTGCGCTGGCAACACACACTCTGCCTCCCTCTATCGTTGAGTTCATCGACACTCCGACAGCCACCCTTCAGCGGCTGTCGTCTGCTTCTCTCAACCCGTTCCAGCACTGAGGGCGTTACCGTCACACTCCGCAGTCGTCGTCATCGCGCTATAGCCTGCAACCCTATGTGCTAGTAACCCACATATTGACAGTCTGCGCGCTGACTCTGCCCTTGTTCCAGCTCTGTGCCGACTTTATGTCGATCCAGCTTTCGAGCCGGTATTATGTTCCAGCCTTCGAGTTGATAGTGTGTTCCGACCTGTGTGTTGTTATACCTCGGCCTATGAGTCGTTGTTGTATTCAAACCCGTGAGTCGCTGTTGGATTCCGGTCTGTGTGTTGTTGTCATATTCCGATGATTTAGGCTGCATCTAGCTCCGTACTGACTGATCGCTGCTGCTTTTGGCCCTGTTTCGTCAAATCTGACTTTGTGCCGTCAGATTCAGCTCCTTCGGCCTACATTCATCTACTCTTCCGGGTCACGATGACTCGATCAACGTCACTATCAGCTCACCGATCCACTAGAGGATGCCCCCTTGGGCCAGGGTACGTCACCGTACTCATCCTTTATTTACTTTATTATTCTACTATTTATTTGGCTTGTTTCTTATATTATTGGGACCTGCCTCGAGCATCGGGGTGTCAGGGATCGAGTTGTCTGATTACTGTCTACAAATAGCGTTGATCAGAGGAGTTCTGACGACTTGGTCAACATAGAAGGCAGCTTAGCATACCCCCGCTCCGGATCATGGTGACTTGGTCAGCATTCCAGTCACGTCATTTCGGCAGTTCCATCTTCTCAGATTCTCGACAGGATCATCGTCTATTAATTATATAAACATAGGATCAATGTAGTCTTTGTTGTATCTATCACAACTAAATCATCAATGATCACAGACATCAATATAATCAAATGACGTAGATCAATCATGAATGTGTGAAATGAAAATTAAATGCAAGGTGATTTATTCATGTCAATTTTCAATTGGTCTTCCTTAATCAAAGTGAGATCAAAACTTTAACTTAAGTTATATAAAGTGTAATGAAGTAAACATTGAACGTTATATCTTATCAAAAAAATCTCTAAATACATAAGTTTCAAAAACATAACCAAACATATATAGTACAAACTTCTACTAGATCAAGACTTCACCAAATTTGATAACACTTATATGATTGGTATGCTCATAGAAGATATTGGATGGTAAACCCTTCATAAAAAGATCTGCTATCATGGAGTTTGTGCCTATGTGTTCTATCAAAATTTATCTACTTTGTACTCTTCCTTTCACAACAAGGAACTTGATATCAATGTGCTTTGATTTTGTTGAGCTTTTATTATTGTTAGAATATAATACAACTGATCTATTATCACAAAATAACTTTAGTGGTCTCTCAATCCTTTCTAAAATACGCAACTTAGAGATAAATTTTTTTAGCCATATTCCATGATTAGATACCTCGTAACATGCTATAAACTCTATTGCCATGGTGGAATAAGCTGTCAATGCCTATTTGACACTTCAGCAAGAGATAGATCCGTCGGCCAACAGAAAAACATAGCATAAAATGGATCTCATATTATCTTGGCATCTTGTAAAATCAGAGTTAGAATATCCCATGATCACAAGAGTATCTGACCTCTTATATGTGAGCATGTAATCACTAGTTCTCTTTAAATATCTCATTACCTTCTTTTCTGATTTACAATGATCCATTCATGGGTTGCTTAAATATCTACTCAACACTCCAACAATGTACGCAATGTCAAAACGCGTACAAACTTGAGCATACACAAGATTTTCTTACAGCTAAAGCATAGAGAATCTTTTACATTTCTTGAGTCTCGAGACTTCCTTTAGGTCATTGTTTAAGACTAAACTTATCTCCTTTAGCGACTAGGGTGTTACTTGGTTCGTAAACTTGCATGTCAAATCATTCAAGCACCTTATTGATATAATTCCTTTGCGATAATCCAAGAATACCTTGAGAACAATCTTAGTGTATTTGGATTCCTAGTACAAAAGATGCGTTACCAAGATCTTTCATTTAAAAATAACTAGATAAAAATCTTTTAGTATCGTTTAACATACTTATATCGTTTATGACAAGCAAAATGTCATCAACATATAAAACTAAGAAGATATGCTTACTCCCACTGAACTTATGATATATATAATTATCTACCACGTTTATCTTAAATCAAATGAGATGATTATTAGATGAAATTAATGGTCTATTATTATCTTTTTCAAACTCTTTAAATTTCTTTATAAAACCTTATATAATTGGATACTCATTTAAGTTTTACATAGATATTTCAATTGGTTTAAGATAATCATTCTATTGGTTTTGATGTTCTTTATGATGCCTTATATAAAGCGTTGGGGGAGATGAATAGCACTCGTGACTTTTTTACATTTTTTCGCATAACATTATGGAGAAAATCATGCAGTGGAAATAAGAAAGAAAGACAAAGAAGGAGAAAGAACACACAGGAACACAAGCTTTTTTTACTTGGTTCGAAATATGTGACGACTCCTATTCTAAGACTTGCACGTGAGTGTGCTTTCGTTGGGCAATCACTAATCAATTAAGTCATTACAAAAGTAATTTGAATTTAAGTACAAGTATACTAAAAAATAAAAGATACTGACGACTTAGATGAAAAGATCTTGAGTATAGTCATCGTCAAAGCAACGTTTAGGTATCGTAGAGTCATTTTCTAAGCAGTACGCAAGAGAGAAACTTCTTGGAATTGATGTCTTTATAGTGCGGCCGAACCCTCCTTTTATAGCCCTCTTCGGGCTCCTGGACTCCTCCCCGGGTGCCCCCACAGGACTGACGTGGCGTGCTCTCATCGATGAAGTTGCTCTTCATAGTGCAAGAGTTGGTTGCATGCAAAGAATTTGCCCAAGGTTTTTTGGGTAGAAGGAATGATGTGTGCAGCATATGTTATCAATAGATTGCCTCAGTCTCCAACAAACAGGAAGTCTCCTTATGAGCTCATGTTTGGGAGGAAGCCAAATGTCAAGCATATGAGGGTGTTTGGTTCCATTTGCTACGTCCATGTACCAGAATCTAAAAGGAGTAAATTAGATGCAAAGGCAAGGAAATGCATCTTTGTTGGATATGATGAAAGGAAAAAGAGTTGGAAGTGCTTGGATCTTACAAGTCATTAATTTGTAGTTTCAAGAGATGTCGTGTTTGATGAAGTTTCATGGTATTATGGAGCTGCACCTGTAAATGGAGATTCTAAAAGTTTCGAGCATAAATCAATAAAATTTCCCTGTTCGATAAACGATATCTCTAGGGCTTCTTCATCATCCAGGGAGGGACAAAAAGGAATAGAGGTCTTGAATCAGCCTCAATCTCATCATCAACAAGAACTTAGAGAGGAGCAAAGTGAAAGGGGGAGTTAAAATCAATCTCAAGCACAACAGGAAGAAGAAATTATTGATGTTGAAAATTCTCAGAGACCTCAGAGGAACATCACTAAACCAGCTCGCTATAGAGATGAGAACTTTATTAGTATCTATTCTTGCTTCTTCGCAGGCCCTGTTGATGATGATGAGCCATCGTGCTATGAAGAAGCCAAAGAAATTGAAGAGTGGAAGTGTGCTATGGATGAAGAAATGGATGCTCTCAAAAAGAATCAAACTTGGATGTTGGTTCCAAAGCCTGAAAATATGGCACCTATTTCATGAAAATGGGTGTTTCAAGTTAAAAGGAAGGCCGATGGCAGTATTGATAGGTTCAAAGCAAGGCTGGTTGCTAGGGGCTTCTCTCAGAAATATGGAGAGGACTATGAAGAAACTTTTAGTCCAATGGCTAAAATGATTTCGGTTCGAGTTATATTAGCCATGGTAGCCTCTTATAACTGGAAGTTGTGGCAGCTCAATGTGAGGAATGCTTTTTTGTATGGAGAGCTCGATCGAGACATCTATATGGAGCAACCACCCGGGTATGTTTCCAGCGATCAGCGCAATTATATTTGTAAGCTTAAGAAGGCTCTTTACGATTTAAAGCAAGCTCCAAGGGCCTGGTATGGGAAAATTACTCAATATCTCAATTTCTGTGGATACGAAGCTTCTAGCTCAGATTCTAGCTTGTGTGTTAAATGTAAAGGAGACTTGCATGTGGTTGTTCTTTTATATGTAGATGACATGGTAATAACTGGAAACAATGAAAGAGAGATTGAGAAGCTACAAGATGAACTCTCTGTTCTCTTTGACATGAAAAGTTTGGGAGAACTTCATCACTTTCTTGGCCTAGAAGTGAAAAATAGAAAGGATGGTACTTTTGTGTCTCAAAAAGGTTATGTCATGAAATTGGTTGAGAGGTTTGGTCAGAAGAAAAGTAAAACTAGAATGACCCTGCTTGATTTGGACACAAAACTCATATGTGAAGAAGGTTCTCTTCTCCTAGATGCTCGGCCATATTGCGCACTTGTTGGTAGTCTCTTGTATCTAACCATTACAAGACCAGATATCTCCTTTTCTGTTGGACTTATCAGCAGATTTCATTCTTCTCCAAGGAAGGGTCATTTAGAAGCTGCAAAGAAGATTCTAAAGTATATAAATGCAACTCAAGATATGGGACTTCTCTTTAAGAAGAATGTTGAGTTTTCATTGATTGGGTATACGGATTCCAGATTTTGGAGGCGACTTGGATGATCGAAGGTATACTTCGGGCTATGTTTTCTTTTGTGGTGGTACTGCAGTTTTTTGGTGCAGTGAAAAACAAGCTTCTGTTTCTCTCTCAACTACTGAGGTTGAATACAAAGCGGATGCTCTTGCTACACAAGAAGGTGTTTGGCTTCAGAGACTCATTGAAGACTTGCATTTACCCATTGTCAAGCCAACTGCGATCTTCGGGGATAACCAGAGTGGTATAAAGCTGACAACGAATCCCATATGTCATGCGAGAACAAAACATATCGAGTTGGAGCATCATTTTATTCGGGAAAAGGTTCTTGACGGAACAATCTCAGCATTAGAAGTACGGAGTTAGGAGAATATTGTTGATATCTTCACAAAGATACTTCCCAGAGCTGCATTTGAGTCCTTCTGCAAAAGACTTGGATTGGTTTCAAAAATCACTTCAAAGGGGGGGGGGGGGGGGGTTGTTAAGTTATTAAAGCTTATTTTTATTGACAATTATTATTAGCTATCAATTAGGTAGTAGATATTATTAGGTTCTCTTTCCATAAAAGTGGACTTAGTTTTTCAAGATAGACTTGTTCTCTTTTTATGCTTCATGGGTGTAATTCAAGATTAGGGTTCCTTAGAGTTTTTCACATTAGAAAAATTCCTCTGCTTGCTGTACGTTACTCTATTATGCTCTCTATTTCTTGATTGTTTCCTTCACAAGATTGGTTCTAGATCTTGGGCCAGCAAGAACTTGTTGTAAAGTTGCACACACCTGCCCCACGCAACGTCGAACGCCTCAGAGGTCCAGTCATACATATCCTGGCCTCCGGCGACGAAGAACTCTCCGTTTACAAAGATCCCCCTACCTTGCTTCAGAGAGCACGCCATGCCCGGTAGCTGCACCCACGCGTCCCCCTCCACATCATAGGCCAGCGCCGACTGCAACGCCATCTGGCCGGTGCAAGTTTTGTCCGCCGGACACGTATGCCAGCTGCGGCTCCTCTGAGGCGGCGAAGGCGAAGATGACCCTCCACGGACTCGGCATCGTCACCCCCCGACGCGGAATCTCGGTCAACAAATTGTACACGTGGACTATGCCAGTGGGAGGGTGGCCTCCGCCTATCACCACCAGCTCGTGCCCTATGGCGGCCACCTAACAGTATTGAGACCAGTTAAAGACGACGGGCAGCCTAGTCCATACGCTAGTGGTCAGCTCGAACAATGTCAAGTTCTTGTACCCAGAGCTGCCAGAAGGATTCAATTGAACAAATGCAATGAGAGGACGAGCATGGCCGTCGGCTTTACGAAGGAGGTAGAAAGAGGGTGAAGTGATTTCTTGACTCCATCGCTTACTGACACACCGAACGCCGGCGAAGGCATAGAAGGGAAGATGGAGGAGGCATTCCAGAGCAATATCGTCAGATAATCCTAGTGATGCGGAGATGGAGAGAAGCCTATATGACACGAGGTCAACAGTCAGGGTGGAGGTCAAAGTCAAGACGGTCAACTTCCGTATGTCAAAGGACCGAACAGAGGACAATTTGCAATGGCTGGTCGGGTGTTCAGACCCCGACCGGAAGGATACATGCTTGAGTTGACCCCTACTTAGGCTCAGGATGATATGCAAGACAACCGATGCTCGATACGGAGTGGTAGGACGTTGTATGGGACCTGGCCAAGGACGCAGCGGAGTCCCGACCGAGTGGATTTCCCGCTTAGCCAAGCAACGGGATCTGGTCATGGATGCAGCGGAGTCCTGACCGAGCGGCTACCTCACTCGGCCAAGCAACGAGATCTAGTCATGGAGGGAGCGGAGTCCAGGCCGAGTGGCTACTCCGCTCGGCCAAGCAACAGAACCACGGTAGTATCTCTCGACATCCTTTTGGGAGATAGTGCCGCTGAAACGAGGCATAGCCGACAGGCGGATCGTACGACTGAAGCTTCTACTATCACGTCAGGAATATGCATGCCCTGTTAAGGTATGGTATCAAGGGTACTTTCCTGACAAGACTCTTTCATGAGACATATAGGAGAGTGTGCCCATGTCGCGAGATGCGTACACGCTGCCCACCAAGACTGTATATAAAGAGGGGTCCTTCACCGACGGAAGTACGTGTTACTATTGAATTCAACTGTTGCTATTATTGCTCTGCTTCTCCACATTTTCCAGTGATTGACTTTAGCATCGGAGCACCAACGTCGGGGATCCCTTCTCTGGCCCGGCATTGATGTCGTTTGTTTTGCAGAGCGGAGCAAAGTCCACGTCCGGTCAGCGAAGCCGCCACCTCCCAGCTTTCCAGCTTCACAGTTTCGAACAGGATCATTTTGGCGTCGTCTGTGGGAACACAACCTGCATCTGAACGGGAAGATAGATGATTCACGACGGTGACGGTGATGCTGACGCAAGAGGAGCTCAATATCCTGATACATTCCTACGCGGCAAAGATAGTGGAGCAACAACAACAACAAGCACTGGCCAGGCGCCAACAGGCGATGGCTGAACGCCAAGCGTAGGAGTCGACAGCATCAATCGTCGGTCGACCGACTGAGCAGTGCGACAGAGCGGACCCAGTGGACCGAGTATCCGCTCAGGGTAATAGCATGAAATCGGTTGGCACGTATGGGGGCACGCCCAATGCACCTATCCCCTTCCACCGAGCGTTGTTCCGGGCCCCATCGGAGGAAAGGGGCCGAGTGAACAAGAATCAGAAGTCTTCCTCAGACGACGTGCCCGTTCAGAACACAAGGAAAGGGAAGGCACCTAGAGAGGATGATTCGCCCGAGCAGGTCAATCGACGGTTTTCAGAGGGGATTTTGAGCAACCCTCTGCCAAAATATTACACTCTGCTAGCGATCAGAGAGTATACCGGAACCACCAACCTAGATGACCACTTGGCCAAATTTGACAATGTTGTCACACTTTATTAGTACACTCATGGAGTTAAATGTCGGGTCTTCCTCACCACTCTGTCCGGATCAACACAACGCTGGTTCAAAAGATTGTCGGAAGGGTCAATCTATAGTTTCAAGGACTACCAGGTGGCATTCCTTCACCACTTCGCCAACAGTAGCCGCCACCATAAGATGAGCGTGAATTTGTTCTCGCTCAAGCAAGGACCTAGAGAGGCCTTGAGGGACTACATCCAACGCTTCAATCAATTGGCAATGGACATCCCGGCAGTCTCCTCGGACGTGTTGGTGAACGCCTTCACCCAAAGGCTCATCGAAGGAGAGTTCTTCTGATCGCTTATTCGG
This sequence comes from Zingiber officinale, assembly GCF_018446385.1. Lineage (NCBI taxonomy): Eukaryota > Viridiplantae > Streptophyta > Magnoliopsida > Zingiberales > Zingiberaceae > Zingiber > Zingiber officinale. The sequence continues at coordinate 43,440,649 of NC_056000.1, forward strand.
AAGTCGCTGAGGGACTTTGGCCACTTGCATAAGAAGGTTAATGAATACATCAATGTAGAAGAAGCCCAAGATGCGAGAAAGAAGGAGACGGTCGCCGAGCCTGCAGGAGCGTCTGAACGGCGACACCCAAGCAGTCATCAACCCCTCAAGGGGCCTCGGTCAGGAGGAGCCGCGCCACACGAGCCCAGGACATATGTCGTGCAACATGTGTCGGTCGCTCACCCAAAGGCTGCAAAAGGCAAGGTGTGAACGTCGATGTTCTGCTTCTTCCACAAATCGACAACACATAACACTCGGGACTGCTACGATATGGCAACTAACAGGCCAACCCCGCGGGGATACTGCTGGATCGAGAAGCGCTAGACGGGGGGTGAATAGCGCTCGTGGCTATTTCATTCGTTTCTTATTCGGAAATCGTTCAAGAGTAATGCAGCGGAAATAAAGGAAAAACTAAACACAGAAAAGACCCAAGTGTTTTTACTTGGTTCGGAGCCTTGGGCGCCTCCTACTCCAAAGCCCTCGCTCGTTAAACGATTACTTTGGGCAATTCACTATTAAATTGCAATAGTACAGATATGAATTAAGTACAACAGAATTAAGTAATACCGACAACAAAGAAATGAAAGCTGAAGCTCCGGGTCGTCGGGATGATGTTGCAGCACTTCGGGATCGTCTCGTTAGTAGCTTGTAGCGTTAGGATTGTTCGGAAGTTGTTGTTTTGAGCTACTGCCTCGACCCCCCTTTTATACTATGTTGGAGGCGCCTCCAAGCCTGTCCAACGCGCCTCCAGACCATCGAGTCGCACGGGTGGATCAGCGCAAACCTAGTCGCACCTTATCAGGTTTAAGGTGCCTTCAAGCCTCCTCAAGGCGCCTTCAAGCCCTGGTCCAAGGTGCCTCCAGCTCCATCCGAGGCGCCTCCAGCTCCTCTGGACAGCTGTCTTTGGCTTATACCCAAGGCACCTCCAAGCTCCATGGAGGCGCCTCAGACACTATTCCTCCGAGGCTCAACTCTTGTTTTTAGCCCTACAAAACATGTTAGTCTGCAAACACATCTTGCAAAACCAAGTTAGCACAGATATTAATTAATATAATATTCTGACAGTCTTCAGACTGTCCGGGTCTGACTTCGGATTTCCAACCGAAAATCCTAGGTCGACCCGATGCCTACTGTTCCCTCTACGGGGAACGCGTCCTTACCTACTCCACTCAGGATATTTACCTGTTGCCAGTGCGATCCTCCAGATCGACTGGACTTTTGCTCAACGTTCGAAGCTTCCAGACTTTCTGTTGGACTTTCGCTTCCCGGCCCGTCCAGTCTTCCACCTGGTTCGCGACACTAGGACTTTCCACCTAGGGTTACCACCCCCTAGGACTTTTGCCTGAAGCTCTCGACCCGCCAAAACTTTCTGCATAGGGTTATCACCCCTTATGACCTAAGGTTACCACCCCATAGGGTTTTCCACCTGTTTAACCGCAGCTAGGACTTTTGCCTAAGTACACTTAGGACTTTTCCTACAAGCTCACTCAAACTGTTAGATCACAAGACGACTTAACTTTGAACCCTTTGCCATTATCAAAACTTGGGTTTGATCGTCTGATGCTTCTCGCACCAAGAATCTCCCCTTTTTTTATTATGTCAACTCAAATTCAAAGTTAAGTAAAACAAAAATGTATAAATAAACATAAGCATGCTTTTAAATAAGAAGTTTAAGCACAAACGTAAGCATACTTAAGTAAAAAGAAATTTTAAACTTTATGAAAGTTAAGGTAAATTTAAAATTTTCAAAGTTAAGGCTCTCCCTTAATAAGAGAACTCTTATCCTTAATTTGAATTTTTTGTCCTACTCTCCCCCTTTGCCATATATCAAAAAACTCTGAAGGAAAAACTTAATAAAAAATGCTAAAGCCCAAAAATAACATTTAAAACACCCGGCTTTTAAAACTTTGTAGAAAAAACTTAGTAAAATTTTGCTAAGTGAAAATAGTTTAAGTGCAAAACAACTCTATTTTAGCCAAAATTTTGAAAACTTAAGCTTTTAAAGACTTTATTTGAGATTTTTCATTAAACTTAAAAGTCTTTTTTTAAAAGGGGTTTTCTTAAGTACGAAAATTGAATTAAGTTTGGGAAAACTTTTAAGGAAAACACTTAGCTTTAAAGAAAGGATATTTGTCTAATTTAAAGAGCTTTTCAAATACTTAGCTTTTTATAATTAATTTTCATTGTAAAATGCTTAGCCAAATGTCTAAAGAGATAATTTTCTTTCAACTAAGTTTAAAGAGCTAGTAAAAAGATTACTTTGAAAAATAACTTTAGCCAATTTTAAAACTTAGTTGAAATCTTTGGGGAATAAATTTTCAAGCTCTGTTAGATAGATTTGAAAAGCTTTGTTGGTAAATATTTTCTTAATTGTGAACAAGTTTTTTGAACAATAACTTGGAAAGAGAAAAAAAAAATGAACTTTATGTAGCTTTCTGAAAATAACTTGGTTTTAAAAATAGTTTTAAATATAAGATGATGAAAGGTTTAAAGCTTAATTAAAAGATATATTTTTTTAAAAAAAATTGGATTTGCTTTAATTTTTTTAAAAAAAAGTTTAACTTTTAAAAATAATTAAAACCACATAATTTATTTTAAAGAAACTTAGTTTGACTCCACTCACTCCCCCTTAATTAATGTCAAAATAAGTCCTTAGGGTCCTAGAATCCAAGCATAAAAAAACATAATATATATTCCTAATTTTCCATCTCACCCATTCTAGGTTATCAAACTTGTTTAGCTTATGAGTGAGTGTGAGATGGAATTAATTTAACTATATCACTATTTAAATATATTGTCATATAAACTTGTATTTTCAGTGATTTTTTATTTTAAAATATGTTACAAATTAATTAAGTTTGCAATCCCAATTTGAAAGTATGATTTGAGAATTAAAATTTTATAGATAATGAATTTGAATTTTGAAATTAAAATAATTGATACTTTGATTGAAATTAATTAGTCTTTAGAAAATAATTTTTAAAAGATTTTGAAATTAAGTTTTAAAAGATTTTTTAAAATGATTTTTAAAATATTTTTGAAATTTTGAAATTAAGTTTTAAAGGATTTTTAAATAATTTTTTAAAAGATTTTGTAAATAATTTTGAAATTAAGTTTTAAAAGAATTTTAAAAGATTTTTCAAATAAGTTTTAAAAGAATTTTAAAATGAGTTGAGTTTTGATTATCAATTTAATTTGAATTATTAATTAGATTTGAATTATTACTTAGTAATTTGATTTGAATTAATTTAATCTTTAGTCATCTCACCCGATCTAAATTTTAAATCAGGGAATCCTATAATTTTGTGAGATGAATTAGGTTCAATTATAGGGTTTGATTTAACTTTGTGTTAGATTCAGGTTTAGTTTTGAGCTCAACAAATAGACATTCTTTGGATAAACTTCTGGGCTATGGCGAGTCACTTGGACATCATTAAAGTAACCATGCCTTTGAAGTTTTCCAAATAGTCCTATCCACTGAACTTAGTACAAAACCTTGGTCTAACTAGTTAGGATTCATAAAGGGTAGCTCCGGTCAGTTCCACTTAGCCAAATGCACCAGGTCGAAGTCATATCTTTCTAGACATGCATAAACTAAGCTTCCCTAACGTACTATCATCCAATACTTCACCAGTACCGTGGGTCAAGTTAAACTTAGCCCTTTTTATTCTGGTCCTAATTACCCTGCCGGGTAGGTTGCGTTTAGTTACCATGTCGGGTAGGTTCTTTTTTAAAGGTGCCAGCTATTCTGAAGCCTCCATTATTGACTTTTCTTTAATCATATTCCTTTAAGATTAAAATAATTTTAATTTAATTAATTATTTATTAAGATAATTTATTTATTTATTTGTTAAGATGATTTTTATTTATTAAAATAATTTTAATTTAATTAATTATTTATTAAGATAATTTATTTATTGGTTAAGATAATTTTTCATTTTGCTCCCCCTGGATCATAACCTCGATAAGATCTATCAAGGTAATGTACTTAATCCTTGGGGACCCAGTATTGACCAAGTCCAACTTGATTAGCCAAGGTTGACTTGGGGACCCATGCTTGGACTATATTTCTATTTGATCTATTTATAATTGACAAATATGATTTATATTTTCGTTTTCGCTTAAATCCAAGTCCGGATTTATTGTAAACGACTCTTTGTTTTCCAAGAATCAAATCAAGATTCTTGGAACCCAACGTGAACCGTTCCAATATGTCTTTACGTTTTTTAACTCGAGTTTTCAAATTGGAATTTTCTTCCTCAAGTTGTTGAACTTGAGTTGAACTTCCAATTTGAACTGGCTCATTTAAAGAACTCGAGTCAGTCGCTTCCTTAAGGGCTATTACCTCCTTTTGGAGTGACTTGACCCGGACGTTGGATTTAGCCAATTTCTATAAGTAAGGAATTAAGTTTTCCGTATCATCTAAGTTAATACTAGAAATTAAAGAACTTACAGTGGGTTTGGGTCCCTCGGAAACGGATACGGATCCGTGGCTTTTCTCGGACTCGGATCCGGATTCGCTCTCGGTATCTGTCTCGTATTCGGACTCAGTTTCCGCCACAGATGCTAGTACCGGTAGTGCGACGAAGCTTGCTGGTTCTTCTTCGTCAGTCTCGGATTCGTCTGAAGACTCGAACCATGTTGCCTTCATCATCTGTTTCTTTCTAGCTTCCTTTGTCTTGCTTGTACCTGCAACCAACGTAATACCTTCCTCAGCCGAAATAGTATCATACTGTTCATCTAATTCAAATAAATTGTCTATTAAATTATGCTTACTTACTTGGGTACTTTCGTGTAAATGAATCAGATTCTCCCACAGCTCCCTGACACTTGAGAATGGGCCGGCGCAATTCAGCTCCTTATTCGTTAAGCCGCACTGAAGTGTATACGTTGTTTTGGCATTTACCTCAACTTTCTTGATTATGTTCGCGTCCCAGTTCTCAAATGGTAGTGGCTTGCCGGTGCCGTCAGTTAGTAGTTCGAGCCCGGCCTTGGTGATCATCCAGACTTCGAACTCGGTTTGCAGGTAAGACTCCATTCGGCCTTTCCAGTAGCCGAAGTCTTCGCCGGAGAAGAGCGGTGGACGAGTGGTGCTATAGCCTTCTTGGAGAGCCATTGAATCTTGCATGAAAAAGTGAACAAAAAAACTTGTCCCAGGACTTAATCCTGGATTAGCAGTGTGGTAGAAGGATAGAAATATAAATTCATGAATTTTGAGAAAAAATTAATAAAATAATAAAAAATATTATTAAAAATTATTAAAAAATATTATTTCAAATTTTGCCAATTTTGATATTTTATCAATACTAATAAACCATGAAGAGATGAAAATAAATTTTTCGAAAATAATTTTGGAGGGAAAAAATGAAAGGCGTAAGGTTTTATTCGGCGACAAAAAAAATGCTCGAACGGTAGTTGTACCAATTCAGAGCAACCCCGCTCTGATACCAATTGTTGGATCGAGAAGCGCTAGAGGGGGGTGAATAACGCTCGTGGCTATTTCGTTCGTTTCTTATTCGGAAATCGTTCGAGAGTAATGCAGCAAAAATAAAGGAAAAACTAAACACAGAAAAGACCCAAGTGTTTTTACTTGGTTCGGAGCCTTGAGCGCCTCCTACTCCAAGGCCCTCGCTCGTTGAACGATTACTTTAGGAAATTCACTATTAAATTGCAATAGTATAGATATGAATTAAGTACAACAGAATTAAATAATACTGGCAACAAAGAAATGAAAGCTGAAGCTCCGGGTCGTCGGGATGATGTTGCAGCACTTCGAGATCGTCTCGTTAGCAGCTTGTAGCGTTAGGATTGCTCGGAAGTTGTTGTTTTGAGCTGCTGCCTCGACCCCCCTTTTATACTGTGCTGGAGGCGCCTCCAAGCCTGTCCAAGGCGCCTCCAGGCCACCGAGTCGCACGGGTGGATCAGCGCAAACCTGGTCGCACCTGATCAGGTTTAAGGCGCCTTCAAGCTTTCTCAAGGCACCTTCAAGCCCTGGTCCAAGGCGCCTCCAGCTCCTCTGGACAGCTGGCTTCGGCTTGCACCCGAGGCACCTCCAAGCTCCATGGAGGCGCCTCGGACACTGTTCCTCTGAGGCTCAACTCTTGTTTTTGGCCCTGCAAAACATGTTAGCCTACAAACACATCCTGCAAAACCAAGTTAGCACAGATATTAATCAACATAATATTCTGACATTCTTCGGATTGTCCGGGTCTAACTTCGGATTTTCAACCGAAAACCCTAGGTCGACCCGACGCCTACTGTTCCCTCTACGAGGAACGCGTCCTCACCTACTCCACTTAGGAGATTTACCTGTTGCTAGTGCGATCCTCCAGATCGACTGGACTTTTGCTCAGCGTTCGAAGCTTCCGGACTTTCTGCTGGACTTCCGCTTCCCAGCCCGTCCAGTCTTCCACCTGGTTCGCGACACTAGGACTTTCCACCTAGGGTTACCACCCCCTAGGACTTTTGCCTAAAGCTCTTGACCCGCCAAGACTTTCCGCATAGGGTTACCACCCCCTATGACCTAGAGTTACCACCCCCTAGGGGTTTCCACCTGTCTAACCGTAGCTAGGACTTTTGCCTAAGTACACTTAGGACTTTTCCTACAAGCTCATTCAAACTATTAGATCACAAGACAACTTAACTTTGAACCCTTTGTCATTATCAAAACTTGGGTTCGATCGTCTGATGCTTCCCGCACCAACAGATACCACCGCCGATCCCCATCTCCCGATCAGTTACACAGGCGACGATCAGCTGGTCGAAGGGAAGAAAGAAGGACGACCGAGCCATGCCAACATCAACCTCAACACAGAAACAATCAAAGTCCTGAACGAGTATCCGATGAGTGAAACAGGCATTCGGCTCGAGAGGAGGAGAACAGGAGTAACGCCGCTCAAGGAGAAATAGGAATGATGGTTGGGGGGCCGACGGGCGGTGATTCCAACTGAACGAGGAAGTTGCACACCCATCGATTTGAAATCCATGCTGTTGGATGCAGCAAGGAGCGGGCCGAAGGAACTGAGATTAACTTTGGCCCGAGAGACTTAGAGGGAGTCGAGATCTCTCACGACGATGCGCTGATCATCCGAGCGGTAATCGCCAATTACAATATTCACTGAACTTTTGTTGATACAGGTGTAGGACCGATGCGGCCGGGTAGAAGGGGGGGTTGAATAGCCCTAAAAAATCAAATACAACCCTTTCTCGTACGATTAAGCTAACACATAAAAAATAGATTAAACAGAAAATAAAGCATAAAAACGAGGCACCGAATTTGACTTGGTTACAACCGGGGAGGTTGTTAATCCAAGGATAAAGATCGCACTAAGAGCTCCTTCAGGCGGAGAAGCCTCGTTTACAGCAGTGTAAGCACAGAAAGACAGAAGCTAATCTAAACAGTGGAAGCACACAAGTGTTGTTTACAATTTCTGAACTGATGAAGAGCTTCTGGACCAAGGCTATATTTATAGCCTTGGTCGGGGCGCCTGGAGGGGTTCCGGGCGCCCCCCAACGTTCAGATCACGTAAATCACGATCTTGGTCAAAATCAGGGTCCGGGCGCCCGGAAGTTCTGGGTGCTTCAGCGCCTGGATTGGTTCGGGCGCTTAGAGTGTTGTTGACTTTGACCCGGACCACTTCGTTAAGCCCCGCCTCGGTCCGGGTCTTCGCTCCGGATCCGCTTGATTGGGTGATCTCGACATCCGGAATAGGGCTCACCCAACCCATCTTCCGGTCTTCTCGAGCGTGCTTCCTCCCGGCCTCCGAATTGCCGCGTGTCCCTTCTCGTCCCCCAACGATACTCATTCGCAGATTTCGTCCCTCGATCGCACCCGTGCCGACCTTCGCGCTTGCGCCTCTTGCTCCCCGAGCAATCTTCCGCCCCGGCCTGAACCATCGCGCACTTCCTTCTCGTCCGCCGGTGTACTCTTCCGCAGCGCCTCGTCCCTCGGACGCACCGCGTGCCGTCCTTCTCGCTAGCTGCGTCTTCCGCTCGAGTACCTGTGCTCCTAAGCTCCTGCACACTTAGACACAAGGTTAGAAAACAACAGAACCTAACTTAACTTGTTGATCACACCAAAAACCAACCTTGGGGTTCCAACAACAGGGAGCTCGGTGAACATCATATTCAAGAAGATGTTCGATTAGCTGTAAATGGACCGGAGCGAACTGTTAACCATGATGACCCCACTCTACGGCTTCACAGGCAACGAAGTGTTGCCACTCAGCCAAGCAAGGTTGGTCATCTCACTCGGGGAGGATCCGCTGAAGAGGACAAGGACCACCAACTTCATTGTGGTCGACGCACTGTCGGCCTACACTACAAGAAAAAGCTAATAGACAACGCTTTTAAAGCATTGTCTATGTGCCTGAAAAAGTATTGTTAAAAGCACTGTTGTTAAAAGTCTGCTCAACGACACGCTTTTAAAGCATTGTCATTTGTAGCGAAGACAACGCTTTTGCAACGCTTTAAAAGTGTTGTCGATTTTTGCAAAGACAACATTTTTGCAACACTTTAAAAGCGTTGTCGTTGGTAGAAAAGACAACACTTTTGCAACGCAGTAAAAGCGTTGTCATATTTTGTAAAGACAACACTATTACAATGTTTTAAAAACGTTGTTATTTTTTGCAAAGACAACACTTTTGCAACGCTTTAAAAGTATTGTCATTTTAAAGAAAAAAACTATTTAAAAATAATTATTTTTATATTTACAAAACTATTATTTTTCTTTTACCATGTCCAGATTCGAATTTTACATATAATAACAGTTAATCAGCTCATCTAATGATTTCAAACTCATACCAAAATAATAGAATTATGACATTGAAGTAATATTAGTATTTACAGGAGAAGCTAGTAATTAAATATCAAATTTAAAACTAGTTTTGTTTCAAAGTAGATAGTGATATTCACATTTAAAACAAAAGAGCACAAAATAACTAGCCGACCTTGAAGCCAACGATCTGTTTACTTCTACTAGCTACACTCAAAAATTATTATCGGCTTGAGAACGGGACAAAAGGTATAGTAATTACTAGCACAATACCGAAGAAGTAGCTTGTCTTTCTCAATTCTATTACAAGAATAAGCAATTGGATTTTGTCTAGGATCTTTGTGAGCTTTGAACAGATTGAACAGTTGGCTTGAAATATAAACAAAAAATTACAGTCAATAGTTTGAACCAAAAAATTACTTCTACTAGCTATTTTCTATAAATGAACCAAAACTCATTACTCAAAAATGAAATGTTAGCAGAAAGAAAGAAAGAAAGCTTGCAGAAATGCAACGTTTCTTTAAACTGCAGAAAGAAAGCTTGCAGAAATGAAACGCTTTCTTCTCTGCAAACGCTTTCTTGCAAAAAGCACTGTTGTTGCAGAAATGCAACATTTCTTCAAACTACAGAAAGAAAGCTTGCAGAAATGCAACGTTTCTTCAAACTGCATTCTAAAATGCAGTTTCTAATATGCAGAGAAAGCTTGCAATTTCTCCATTCTAAAATGCATACAGTATTTCTCCATTCTAAAATGTATACAGTATTTCTCTATTCTAAAATGCATACAGTATTTGCAGAAAGAAAGCTAAAATGAAACATTCTTTAGAATATGAGTTTAACCAATAGTGGAAAATTGCCAACTTCCTAAGGAAAGCTTGTAGAATTTTTAGTTTAACATGCTTGATAGACTTAAAGCTTGCCAAAATCTTGCAAAAAGCTTGCCAAAATCTTGCACAAAGCTTGCAGAATATTTGCAAAGAAAGCTTGCAGAATAGACAAATAAAAGTATTCCTAAATGAACTTTCACCAACAACTTTAAGTCCAGCGAAGTATATAACAGCATCAAACCTACAGAAACAAACAAAATGATGTCATGCAACATTAAAAAGGATATCCAAACAAAATCGGAAGCAGAAAGGTAAATGACAGCGAAATAATAAGCAACAAAGGTCCAAATCACAATATATTAGGCTTGGCAACCTTAGCATGCAACGCCAAACAAACATCAGCATGCAACGCCAAACAAAGGTCTAAATCACAGTGTATTAAAGAATCATAAATAACTATTCAAACAAATAATAAGAACCTTCAGCATGCAACGCCAAACAAACATCCACACAGTTAGCAGGATTTCGTCACTCGCATTAACTAAACCATTCAGTTTCTTGAAGCAATATCTAGTGTTCTAGTATAATTTAATATTTTATTTATTGCAATTACATCTCATGGGAGCACATCTCTTTTAAAAAGCAGCTGAACATTATACTAATATTAGAAATAAAGATATATACTAAATTAACACCTTTAGCAATTTTGAGCTGGAAGATGAATCTGAGGTATGTAACTCCTATGGTCAGTTTATATAATTCAGTTAATGAATTATAAGAAATGTATTGATTGACCAAGAAGACTCTTTATCACAGATTAAACTGAGAATAACAAACAAGGGTAGATTGCATCTCATAGCCGAAAATGGATTCCAAAGAAGCAAAAAGTTGCTTCTTTCTAAAGATAATGAACTTACATAAACTTTAGCTAAAACAAGGCAATGAACTTACATATACTTGAACTCACCTACTCATAAATATGATCTTGTATACATTCTGCCAACTCCGATCGCACCTCATCAATTTCTTCTCGAGAATACTCTGCTTGTGTGAACTGTGAACATTAATGGAAAAAAAATCAACATTGACTTTGCAAATTTTAAATAGTTTATTTCAAATAATTTGAGACATAAGCAAGTAAACATTACTATAGATCGTAGTGAATCTCTTTTGATAATTTCAACTTCTTCAACAATTTGTCTCATAAATCGCCTCACATAGTAACCACATTGTTTGGCATCTTGTTGTCGAGGAGCCTATGGTAATTAGAGACAAATTATTAATGATAAACATACACATTAAAATATATGTTATATATAATTACACATACCTTTACTATTACCCACATACCCTTTTTTCTACCTTTCCTTCCCTTGTTTGAATTAAACAATCTTAAGGCCCTTCATACGTTAATGATTTTTTATATATGAGTTTTGTATTAACATAAATGCTTAATAAAAAAGAAATATGAACTCACATTTCCACTATATATTTCCAATCCTTATCATGAATGCGGTGTCTTAGAGAATCCAACAAATAAATAACTTCATTGTAAGGGTCAATGACAGTGAGAATCCAATGGAAACTATGCACAAACACATAATTAGTGCATATAATTCAATAAATTATCAAAAGACAACAATTGAAAGTGATGTTTTAATTCTTACTTACCCGATATTACATGGCACCAATACTAGTTGATCTACAGATGCACCACTTAGCCTTCCTGCCAAATGACTTGCCCTTTGGTTTAACCTTTCAAGCTTACCTTTTTTTTGTCATGTGCAGTGTTTACCATATATGGGATTTTATGTGGATTCATAAATCTGAATTTCTCTTTCTTGTTATCTTTCAGCATTTTTTAATAAAGATGTCTGCCATTGCAAACATAATAAAACGAAGAGGTAGATTGAAAAATGAAAGTTATTCACAAAATGAATGATTATCATAGATTACAGTAACCCTGCTAGAATCATATTTAAATTGCTAAATCTAAACACTTATCATATGTAGCCAACTACACAATTGCCTGAAAGGGGCTCCAAATGATACAAAGGAATGATGTCCTCAAGGTGCAGAAGAAGTTCATAATCATCATCAAACACGTCATAATCTAAACTCACTGATATATATCTGCCATCATCTAAAGCACGCTTACTATAACAATATAACATATGTAATGCTCTTGGGCACTTGTTGATAAAGTATGTTTCTTTTTTGGTTGTTCAAACTTCTTCCTTCGAGGCTTCTAATAATTTCAAATGATGACAGTTAGATAGGATTATTAATAAAAAAAAGTGACAATTTAATTTGAAATAAAATCTAACAAATACCTCATCTTGGTTCACTATCAATTGTTTTGACCAAGCAACATGGGTTCCTACAACATCACCAATTACTTCAAACTCACTTGGAATTGGTTATGGCAAATGTGCTGATTTTTCTACTACTTCATCAATGGAGACTCGCATGCAATTATTGGGAAATGGAACACCATGAAGCATTTTATCAGATTCATGGCCACAAACAATTGTACCCTGTGCAACAATATTTGTGCTAGATTCCAATGTCAATGCAACTGGTTTTCCCTAAAATGCAAAAGTTGCAGGTCACAAAATCTATAGGTCGGGTCACAATTAATATAACTGCAACTAGTGTTATACCTGCAAAGCATCAGCTTGACACAAAATCTGTGGGTCATCATCATCGATCTTCATGTCATCTTCAATCATGGGATGCAATTTTACTGAGCAACTGTCTTTGTCATCAATTGAAATGTCGCTTGCACCCTTTTTATACACCATTACTTCAAGGTTGTGTATACGTGCATATTGTTCTGAAATTTTCTTCCTCGCCTCCATCAGCTCCCTTTTATGCTCAGTGATTACATCAGCAGGCTTCCATGTTCTACGAAAATTGAAATATACTATTGGAGTGATATGACCTCCAATACCCCTTACACGACCATTGTATTCTTCAGTCTCAAGTGCTTTGGTAAGTATATCCTCTTTGGTCCCTTCCATTTTCAGCTTACCCTCCCTCTTTTGTTGTATGTAACCATCCTGTCAAGCACATTAAAAAGCATTATTACTAAAAGAGTGATTAGTTCAATAAAATTGCTACTTTTATGCATTGTTATTTTGCTTACAATCTGTTGTACCTTTTTCATCAAATCCTCTCCTTCAAAGCCACCTTCTTTGGTGACTCATCCTTTCTTCCACATAATAGCTCTATTAATGTCATCATCATCACATAATTCAGTCGCCTACAATAAGAAAATCCCAATAACATATGTGAAATAATTTTATATGAATAAGTTGGAGGGTTCATAAGGAAATGTAGTAAAAACAATACTTACTATTTCTTCCGCAAATCGTGCATATCCTTTACGTGAAAGCCGATGAGGATACATGTGTTGTTTTTTTCTTTCTTTTTGTTGATCATTTAGTTTCTAGTTATTTCAAACTTGAATATAAATAAACTAGTTTTAAAAGAATAAATTACAAATCTTACCATGAAGTCGTCAGACATGCGACTAATCACAAACGACCTCCAAATATCTCTTGTAATACCATAGCCAGTAGGTGGCTCATCCAACTCATCAGGTTTATCAAGCTTACTTGAAATGAACGTCTTAGTGAGATAACTTTTGTATTGACACCACTTATTGTTTGTTGATTTCAAATAACCCTTCTTCCACTTTGGGTCAACATTGTACATCAACTGTAAATCACAAAAAATGGAAATATGTTAAAAAAAAAAAATTAATACAAACCGTTCCCAGATTTGTTTAAAAAAATATGTTTTAAAAAAAATAAAACATGCTAATTTACTTACATTAACTGATTCCCATATTAGTTCTTTAACCTCACTTGGAACATATTTCCAAGTCTTGTAACTAATTTGAACCTTCTCTCGAGCAAGCACACCTATATAACTTTGCATTGCAATAGCTGCTTCTCCTATTGGTTGTCCAAGTTTATTGAATGCAACATCCTTTCTAACTACTTGAATCCTTTGCTTAGCTAGCTTATCTAGGTGTGTACGACCTCTAGACATTCTTGTGGTTTGGGTGTTTGTAGAATCCAACTCGGTGTTACCATCCCAACTCTCGATAGTGGCTGGAGTTGTAATTTTTTCCTTACCCTTACCTTTTTTCGCAGGTTTTCTAGAGACTTCCATATAGTGCACACCTTCTGTTGATCACAACAACATGATAAAAATAAACATAGAAAAAGTAAACTGACAAAGTGATAAAAACTAACCGTAACATGATAAAAAAAAACATATCAATATTGTCCACAACATATCATTCTTCAAAGGTAAATAACATATCAATTTAAATTGTTTACAAACTCATCTTGAAAAGTAAAATGTTCAACAATTATCAAAATGAACTTTCACAAGAAAATTATCAAACACATTAAGCTACCGAAAGCATAACTGCAAAACTTATACCTTTTCCATTCCATTGATATCAGAGTCTAAGAACAGGTAAACTAGAACAAATAGAGAGTAGAGTTTCATGGCTTGGAGGAACAACTTAAAAAGTACTAGGACAAGGAATCATTGGGGTTGCAGTAGCATACCAGACGACACCAGTGGCAGTCGCAACTGAATACAGGAGGCAGTCGTGCCAGTACGAGGCGTCGCCTCAGCGTCGGGGGTGAAGGAGGCGAAGAGATGGGTCGATCTGCACTGGCCGATCGCCTCAGCGCCGGGATAAGGTGAGGAAATTTTACCCGCGGTCTTGACGAAGAGGACTTCGGAGGGGAGGTTCACAGAGAGGGGTTTGCCGGAGAGAAGTTGGACGGAGAGGGCGTGAGAGGAGGAGTTGGATGGAGAAGGCGAGAGATGAGAAGTCATGAGAGGGGTTCGGGAGGTTTTTGGAAGATAGGTGGGTGCGAGCGAGTGAAACCTAGGGGTTTTTCAACTCCTTACTTAATCCAACATTTTGTATCATTCTAGATTTAATTTAGACGAGAACTTGACAATAGACAACACTAAAAATGGTAATAGACAATGCATTTCAAGAAGTGTTGTCGTTGACCCACAAAAATCACTAAAAGACAACGGTTTTTAAAAAAGCGTTGTCTTTTAGTAAAAAAATATAGAAATAGACAATGTTTTTCACTAAAAGCGTTGTTAAAAAAAATGACAACGCTTTTTAAAAAAAGCGTTGTCTTTTAAGTGTTGTAAAAGCCTATTTTTTTTGTAGTGTCCGTTGCCCCGGATAGACCAAATGGTAAACTCTATGGCGGGCTGTGAGCTGATCTACATACTCGATGCGTATCAGGGTTACCACCAAGTATCGCTCGCTCGAGAAGATAAAGAGAAGGTCAGCTTCATCACGTCCAATAGAACGTACTGCTACAACGTCATGCCATTCGGACTCAAGAATACCGGCTCCACCTACTAGAGGCTCATGAACAAGGTGTTCCGACAGTAGATCGGTCGCAACATGGCGGTATATGTCGATGACATATTAATAAAATCCCTCTAACCTATTGATCTTTGCACAGACATTAAGGAGACCTTCCAAACTCTGAGGGCTTATAGAATAAAGCTGAACCTGAGCAAGTGCCTATTCGGCGCGAAGATCAATGGATTCTTAGCGTACATCATCATCGATTAGGGGATCGAGGTGAATCAGAGCAAGGTTAAGGCCCTGCAAGACATGCCACCGCTGTGCATCCTGAAGGAGGCCCAACAGCTAATCGAACAGATTATCGCGTTGCCTCGATTCATATCCAATTTATCCAACTTGAGCCTATTGTTCTTCAAAGTATTACGCCGAGCGATAAAATTTTAGTGGGACGAAGAGTGCAAACGGGCGTTAGAAGAACTCAAGGGGTACCTTAACTCCTTGCCTGTATTAGCTAAGTCAAGAATTGGAGAGCCGATCTGGATCTATTTGTCGACCACAGAATATGCAGTTGGCTCGGCATCAGTAAAGCAGAAAGGCCATGAACTACAGCCTGTGTATTTTCTAAGTCATATATTGAAAGATGTAGAGCCCTGCTACACTGGTCTCGAAAAGTTAGCTTACTCTTTAGGGCTAGTCGTTCGAAGACTCCGCCCATACTTCCTCACAAATTCGATCGTCGTAATGATCAACAGTGCCCTGGGAAGAGTCCTCCTCAACCCAGAGGCATTCGGGCGGCTAATCAAATGGACAACCTGTTGGTGTAATATTCCCTAGGTCAAAGTTGAACTTGTTGACTAAGCTTGAGAAGACTCAAGCTTGAGTCTTGATGTTTGGGTTTCGATGTTTGACAATACATGGAGATTGCAGTATAATTGTTCATTTGGAGAGATTGTTGGTACAATTCTCCTCTGGTCAAGGTTGACTAGTTAGATGTGAAGAAGAGTCAAGTAGGTCAAGACTGACTGGATACTTGACTGGGAAGTCCTGGTGAGTGAAGCCAGGCAGTTGGAAAAAATCCTGGTGAGTGAAGTTAGGTGAAAGCCCTAGTAAGTGAAGCTAGGTGAAAGTCTTGGTGAGTGAAGCCAAGTAGATGGAAAGTCCTAGTGAGCGAAGCTAGACAGAGTGAAAGTCCTGGTGAGTGAAGCCAGGCAGGGGAAAGTCCCGGTGAGTGAAGCCGGGCAGTGGAAAGTCCTGGTGAGTGAAGCCAAGCAGGGAAAAGTTTCGGTGAGTGAAGCTGGACAGTGGAAAGACCTGGTGAGTAAAGCCAGACACGAGGAAATCCAGATGGGTCAAGGGTGACCGAACATCTGGTGGAAGGAAGTCCAAGTCGGACATGGAGGACCGGACACTTGGCACGAGATGGTAAGTCCAAGTGGGTCAAGGTTGACCGGACACTTAGCATGAGGAGAAAAAGTCCAGATGGGTCAAAAGTTGATCGAACACTTAGTGGTTGTAAGTCCAATAGAGAGTTGGCATGGAACTAGGAAGTTCGGACGTAGTGAACTTCCGAAGGCCATAACTTTTGACTCAGATATCGGAATGAGGCGATCTCAGATGCAAAACGAAGCTCATTTCAAGCTCTATACAGTTTTCTGCTTGCCAATCGATTGGCCAATCGATTGGGGGATTCAATCGATTGGTTGACGTGATTTTATGCAGAAAAGGTCTGGATCGATTGGTTAATCGATCAAAACTTCTCCAATCGATTGGTCAATCGATTGGGAGAGTTTCTGAGTAAACAGTGAGCTTCTAAATCAATCAATTGATTGATTGAAATCTCCAATCGATTGGACAATCAATTGGGAGGCTGGAAAATCGCACAATAACCCTGGAAATCGCACGAGACATGTTGAATCGATTGGACAATCAATTCAAGCAATTTCCAAGAGCACATAGGCACTCTGGATCGATCGACCGATCGATCCAAAGCATCCCCAATCGATTGAGAGCAATCTAATCGATTGAGATTCGACCATTGGTGTTGGATAAAGCCGTTGAGAGCATTTTCTTCAGCAGATCTTCACCCGATTCTTCACCGATCACAACAGCGATTTCTCCACAGCTCAGTCAGTTCTTGGAGACTCTTGGAAACTAGTATTGGTGAACTTCCAAGGTTCAAGAGGAAACAACAAGCAAGAAGAAAGGCAAGCTAGGGTTTCCACCATGTAAATCTTGTAAGGTTTACTGTTTTATAAGCTTGTAGTTTTTTCTTCTTGTGTATCTTTGTGTGTGAATCCTGTACAGGCTTCTCCGCCTTCGGTAGTTACTGTAGAGGAGTGTTTTCATAGTGGAGAGTGCGTGTCGTGTGTGGATCCTTATATTAGTCACCTCTTCTTGAGGTGGATACCAAGTAAATCCTTTGTGTTAGCGTTGTATTTGTATTTCTTGTATTTTTCGCTGCATATCATCGCCAAGAAACAAACGACGACAAGACGATGAGTTATTCACCCCCCCCTCTAGCACATTTTGACCCTAACACAACCAAACTAAGCGAGTTCGATATTCAATATCAGCCCCGAACAACGATCAAAACTCATGCCTTAACAGATTTCATCACAGAAGTACAGAATGCCAAGCTGGAAGCAACTTAGAGAATATATGACGACAGTTTGTCCACCCGATAAGGTAGCGAGATCGACATCCTTCTAATTTCTCCACAAGAAGATCGGATGCAACTCTCCGTGTGGCTTGACTATTGGGCCACCAACAACGAAGCCAAATATGAACCCTTGATAGCCGGCCAGCAGGCCGCGCGGCACGTTGGAGCCACAAAAGTCCTCATTCATTCAGATTCTCAATTGGCCGCTCAGCGGCTATCAAGGACATTCAAGATAACCAACTCCCGACTCAAATTATATGCAGAAGCCTTTGAGAAGCTAAGAGCAAACTTCCAGGAGGTCATTATACAGAAGATCCCCCTATCGGAAAATCAAGCGGCAGATGAGTTGACAAAGTTAGCGAGTTCACTGTCACCGATCAAGCAAATTTCATTAGTGGTGCATATCGACAAAATGGAAGGGATAACCCTCCCGAGCAACTGGAGGATGACATCGATGGAATTACTCTGATCAAGATCCACGCCTTCCGATCAGGAAGAGGTCCGCTTATTAAAAAAGAGGGTCGAACGGTTCACCTTGGTCGGGGATCAACTATATAAGAGAGCCTTCTCAAGGCCCCTACTCAAATGCGTTCGACCGGAGGACGAAGAGTACATCCTTCAGGAAGTGCACCAAGGCTCTTGTGGAAGTCATCCGAGCGGTCGTTCGTTGGATCGAAAGATTCTCCTAGCAGGATATTTTTGGCTCACCCTCCAAGAGGATGCCGCTCGAACAATAGTCACTTGTCTGTCTTGCCAAAAGTACCACAATATCCCGCACCGGCCTACCGAGGAGATAAAGGTGACCACAGTGTCTTGCCCCTTCGACTAATAGGGCATAGACATCGTTGGGTCGTTCCCCATGGCCACTGCTCAGCAAAGGTTCCTGCTTGTTACGATGGATTACTTCTCAAAATGGGTGGAGGTCGAACCGTTGGCGAAAATAAGTGAACAGATAGTAATTAAATTCATCTAGCAGAACATCCTGTGTCAGTTTAGCATCCCCCGCCGGCTCATCTCGAACAATGGGAGGCAGTTCCCTGGTCGGAGGCTCAGGGAATTGTGTGAATGCTATGGCATTCAGCAGGCCTTCATCTCTTGTCCTACCCTCAAAGCAATGGCCAAGAGGAAGTCACCAACCGGGAAATTCTCAAAGGCTTATGAGCCCGACTCAACCATGCGGGAGGCAACTGGGTCGATGAGCTCCACAGTGTTCTGTGGGCCCTCCGTACGATTGATACTCGTGAAAACACGATATCAAAAGAATTTTAATTCTGAACCCCCTCTAACTACATGAATGCAGTATAGAATTGACTCAGGTCATCTCCCAACGAAAGCAATGATAGGATGATAATCTTAAGATTGTATGTCATTTCTATTTTTAGGTTTTTTTAAGATAGGAATAGGGGTTTTAAGTTTTGATTCTAAATTTAACAAATGAAAAGCAAAGCAAGTAAGAATCTAATCTAATGCTAGAATGAAATCTAACTATGTGTCAACAATTAATCCACAACGCATTGTCACTCTACGTTATGATTTAACCATCAACACAATTAAACTAAGGAAGAAAATAGCAAAGCATTAAATGAAACCTAATCTAATAAATAAAAGACAATGCAAGTAATAAAGGTAAGTCTAACCTAACTACAATTACAGAAAATAAAATACAACATGAAGTAAAGCATAAAACGAAACCTAAAGCATGAAATGAAACCTAAGCTAATCTATCCTAATTGCATTCAAATGAAGAACTAGAACTTAAAGAAATTAGAAGAACAAGACAAGAAAGAATTAAACAAAGTAGAATGTATCAAATTGAACCTAGCTAATGGTTGAAGCAATTCATCAAACACTTTGTAAGCATGAATTAAGTTGAACTACATACGTACAAAGTAAACATGGAAGATCAAATTTGCTACAAGCATTCAACAAGAAGCATCAACACAAGCAAAATGACACAATGAATAAACATTAACATGAATAAAACTAAGTTAATTAAACTACAATCCACACTCAACCTCCACAACCAAGGACTACCCTTTGTCGTCACTCGAAAGACCCGGCTCTAGACCCCCCAAAACCGGTGGACAGTAGCTCACTGTCGGTTGCTGCACACTTTGACAATGAGGGAGATATGAATCCTCCAATGAAGAACCCCTCCACTTGAAGCTGACTGAAAATGAAGATGGCTGCCTATATCCGTCGATTGGTGCTCTGCCCCTGCAAACCACACTGGCTTAGCCCAATCGGATGAAGCTGGAAAAGAGAGCATCCACTGGAAATTCACCGACGACTGAAGGTGTTTGCTGGAACTCGCTGAGAACTCACCTACCCTTGCAACCCGCTGGAAGCAGAGAAGTCCCAGGAGCTTGTTGATAAACTGAAGATAATCAGATTGCCACCGGAGAGATGGAGATGGGCTGCCGTCACTCTCTTCGTCCTTAGTCCGTCCTAACTCCAGAAGGAGAGGAGAGGTCTAAAGAATGAAGGAAGATGGAGGACACACTGGAGAACCCCTCTGGTGAGGTGAATATCGTCGGGATCGTCGCCATCGCTCGCTGCCCCACCTAGAGTGCTTGTTGTTGCTCGCCGCTGGAATCAAGATGAAGAGGTGGACTGTGGATGGCCGGCCGGCGGCAAGGGAAGAGAATAGTGGCCGCCAGCCGATGGTGAGGAAGAAGAGAAGAAGAAGAGGTGCCAGTGGGGGAAAGTCATGTGCCCTAGCCCGCGAGGAAGAAATGCAAAGCAGAGAAGATGGGATCGCATGTTCGTCCGCGTGAGAAGAAAGGACAAGAGGAATGGATTCTTAATGGGTTTCGGGTTTGGGTTGAGAAGAGGAATTTGAATCCAATAAGAAAAGTGAAATTGGGTTTTTGGAATCGGGCTTGAAGAGTAGGCTTGAGGATTGAATTGAGTTTTTGAAATTGAGCTCCTCTCTTATCCAAATTGAATTGAAGCTTTAAATGAACCCTTGGATGTATTGAGCTCTCAATCAATAACCTAGATGCTCCAAATGTGATTTCTTCCTTTTCCCTTCAAATCAAGCTAAGCTTGATCTAACTCGACTCTGATTCATGACTTTTTGAATTTCCTACAAAATCATGTAAAAACATGAAATTAAATTCTATAATTTGTAGGAAATTTATAATTAAGTCAAAAATAGATTTTACTCACAAAATATAATATAACCATAAAATTAAGCATGTGAAAAGATAGAAATATCAAGAATAAGAGCCAAAATAATGCACAAAATGCTAGTTATCAACGACTCCGAAGGAGGCGACCGATATGACACCATTCCATCTGGTGTACGATGGTGAAGCGGTGGTCCTCATAGAGGTCGGAGTAGAATCCGACCAGGTTCATCTCTACGATGAGGGGAACGACGAGCGGAGGCGCATGGAGCTCGATTTGGTTGGCGAGGCACGGGACAAGGCTGTCATTCGACTGATGGCATACCGGCAACGTATGAAGCAAAGCTACAACCGGAGGGTGATCCCAAGATCCTTCCAAGTCGGCGAGCTAATCTGGAAGAGAATCAAGCCTGTCTGTGACATCAACAAGCTCGAGGCACCATGGGTGGGACCTTACAAGGTCGTACAGAAACTCCACTCGGGGAGCTACTACTTAGAGGACGAAGATGGAAGACAGCTCGAGTGATCATGGAGCGCAAACCATCTCCAACCCTATAGGGTCGGATGAGAGGTGCACGAGTGAACATTGATGTAATCTATATGTGTCTGTATGTGTTTTTGTGATGTAGGACAAATTAATAAAAGCGCAAGTATCCCAGACTCTTGAGCCGATCGGCCAAGTTAAAAGTCGAGCGGTGACTCTAAACTCCTGTCTACACATTGCAACCGTCGAGCGACCACGTTAAACCCCGGTCTTCGTCAACCATTGAGCGATGATGTTAAACCTCGGTCTTCGTCAATCATCGAGCGGGGGCGTTAAACCCCGGTCTTCGTCAACCGTCGGCGTTAAACCCTGGTCTTTGTCAACCGTCGAGTAAAGACGTTAAACTCCGGTTTTCGTCAACCGTTGAGTGGTGATTTTAAACCCCAGTCTTCGTCAATCGTCGAGCGGCGACGTTAAACCCCAGTCTTCATCAACCGTCGAGCGGCAATGTTAAACCTATGTCTATGCCACTTAGCGGTCGAGCGACGACCTTAAACCCACGTCTACGTCATTCAACGACCGAGTGGCGACCTTAAATCCATGTCTATGTCATTTAGCGATCGAGCGACGACCTTAAATCCATGTCTATATCATTCAGCGGCCGAGCAGCGACCTTAAACCCATGTCTACGTCATTCAGCGATCAAGCGGTGACCTTAAACCCACGTCTACGTCATTCAACAGTCGAGCGGCGACCTTAAACTCATGTCTACGTCATTCAGCGGTCGAGCGGCGACCTTAAACCCCTGGTTTTCATCAAACAATCAAATGGCGACCTTAAACATGAGACTTTGACGAAACGGTTTATCGACGTAAAAGGCAAACCGAGAAATGCTGTTCAAAAGTAACGGTTTTCACTATAACGGGGTTATTCAGCAATCTTGAATTGATCGATCGACTATGAAAATGGATAGTTCGTTGCCGATCAGAAGGTCACGAAGCCACACTGGTAAGTGCATTATGGTAAGCAGTTCGCAATGGGAAAATATGAAAAGGAAGAGCCAAACATCGCATAACGAAGGAGTGACATTAAATAAAAAGGTTCACCGAATGAGTGATCATTCATTAACACTTGCATAATTTTTACAAGCCCAAAAAGGCAGTTGATCCTGTCCGAACGCTGAATCAACGGACGCTGGGCACGTGGCGCTCTCCGAACTGATGACGTGGATCTCCGGCCGGTTGTAGGGCTCTCCGGCGAACCTGCAAGGAAGTCGGGCCGGGAAGGGGTTCCCAGCGACGACCCTCCGATGCTCAAGTCAGGCAAGAGGAAACTATGGGGTGGCTTCGAATCTCAGAGAATGCGTACCTCCGGCGAAGTGTGAGGACCCATATATAGAGCTGTGAAGAGACTTATGCACACATACCGAGGTGAATACGTGTCCTCTTACCATACCTCAGTATGGGCTTGTCAGAGGAGCTTGCCTGACACCGTACTGCTACAGTCCAAGCACCTCTCTGATGGGACAGTAGAACCTTCCGTCATAGGCTTCTGCGTATGGGTTAGTCGTCGAACACGCTTGTTGTCAGAAGATGTTCCCCGATGTTTCCCTTGTCCTTGTCTCTTCTGTCCCTGCGCCGAGCGTCTGGCCGCTCGGCGGGCACGTCGCGTCCGACCGGACGTAGGTGATGGTTTGACCGGGAAGATTCTCGGTCACGTGCTCGGCTAACTGTTCACAGCATTGCCGCTCTAAGCCTCGGTCCGAGCAGGTTGCCTGCTCGGCCTGGTTACCCTATTCCCTATGAGCGTCGGAAACCCGAGTCCCCGTCGGGTTGTCTTTGATTCCGCTTAAACCCCGTTCGGCCGGTCGGTCCCCCCTTTTCTGGTCGGTCGTTTGACCTTTGACCTCCACGTGGCGTTGACTCCCCTCAAAGGGTGTCCCGCGTCCGTAACGCCGGATCACTTGCCTCCCCTTCAAGTCTAGTTGAAGGAGGCGATTAGTCCGACTAACTGGACCATCAGTCACGCCGAGTGGCGTCTATATGCAACTATCCTCCGCTCGACCCCCACGGGGGTTGCTATAACGCCAGTCAACGCTAACATTCCTCGGTATCTTTTCAAAGTTTTCGCCAATCTCCATCATTAAGGTCGAGCACGTGCTCATTAAATGCGCTCCAGTAGCTGAACGCCACATGGCGATGCTGTCGTCATCGTACGGCGGCGGCGTGGTGTCCGATGGGATCGAGGCGGTTCGAAATGGATGGCCCGAACGTGTTTCGGTTCCCGTGACTTGCATCCGACGGTGGAGGCCGCTCGGGCCCAACCCTATAAAGCCTTCGCTTTCTCCCCCAGCCGCATCTTTGCCTTCGCGTGCTCCCCAGTTTCTCTATCTAAGCTCTCCGGCGATCCTGCTCTTCTGTTTTCAGATGATCTCCGGCGTTCTTCCCTCGACCTTCCATTTCATTGTAAGGTTCTCCTACTTTCTCTCTTGGTTAGCCTTGTGTTTCTTGCCGAGTTCTCGTCTTTTGAGCACTGTTTCGTCTATCATCTTCTTCCTTCTACCCTCTACTTTTCTTCGCCTTTTGTGATTTCGTCTGCTCGGACAATGACTAGTTCCTCTCAGCCTCAAGACCAAGCTCTCGGCCCATGGTATACCACCATGGAGTCGCGCTTCGATCGGCGCGACGCCGATATTCTGATGGACTCTTTCGAAATCCCTTCTAATTTTGAACTTATATTACCCTCCCCCTCCGCTCGGCCACACAAACCGCCGCGCGGAGCTTTCTGTGTTTTCCGCAACCAGTTCGTCGCCAGTCTGCGCTTTCTAATCCATCCGTTCATCGTAGAAGTTTACAACTTTTTCGGCATTCCGCTCGGAAGCCTAGTCCCCAACACTTTCCGCCTTTTATGCGGCGTTGTCGTTTTGTTCAAAATCCACAATATCCCCCTCCGACCGGAGGTCTTCTACTATTTCTACTACCCTAAACAGTCCGAGCTGGGCACTTACATGTTCCAGGCTCAGCCCGGTTTTGTTTTCTTTAATAAACTGCCCTCTTCCAATAAGCATTGGAAAGAATATTATTTCTACCTCCGTCTTCCCGAGCGGGCCTCCTTCCGAACCCAGTGGCAGATCGGACCGCCAACCTCCCCTGAGCTTAAGAGGTTCAAGACCCGACCAGACTATCTTCACGCTGCCAACATGCTAGTCGGTCTGAAGTTTGATATCAACAAGTTCTTACCTGAAGGGGTCATGTACATATTTGGCCTGAGTCCGATCAGGACCCCCCTCCCGAGCGGCTTCGGTAAGAATTTTACTCGGTACATTTGCCTTGATTGCTAACTGATTTTCTCCTTTTTTCTTTGCAGCGGACATTATCATGGAGTCAGTGATGGCCGGCATTTTGAAAAGGAAAGCAATGGCGCTCGAGGCCGCAGCTGCCAAGGAGATGGAGGCGTTTGGCATTGAGCCGGTCAGCTCTCAAGAAGGAGAGAGCGACACGAATGCGGGGGAGTCGGCCGAGCAAAAGAAGACGGCCGATCAGGCCTACACTCTGGGAGAACTTGAAAGGCAGGTGAAGACGCTTGAGCGGAAGAAAAACCTAGCCACCGAGCGGAAGAAAATGGCAATCTCCGATCTGGAGAAGAAGAATGTCGAGGCTCGGGGTCTGGAGCAAAAGGTTAAGGAGCTGATGGATCATCTGGTCGGCGAGAAGGCGGCCCGATCGGATGAAGTGAAGAAGCTTGAGGCTGCCTTGCAAGAACATCAGGCAGCTGCCGATGCTTCCCGAGCGGCTCTCAAAGAATACCAAGATGCTGAGCTAGACCGGGTCGCCGCCTTGAGGCTGAATTTCATTCGTTCGGTCGAATTCTCCGAAAAAGTGTGCGAGCGGATGTATACTGCTTTTGAGCTCGCTATGACGACCACCACAACTTATTTGAAGTCCAAGGGCCATCTCTCCGATTCCGCCATCATCCCAGCTCAAGACCAGGCGACACTTCTCAGCACCATCCCGAAGGATCTTTACGATTATCTGGAATAGAAGTATATATGTAATTCGGCCGCTCGGCCAAAGATTATCCTTTTTTTGTAATGCGGCCGCTCGGCCTTAATTTCTTTAATGCTATCCTTTTGCTTGCTTTTTCTTTTACTAATCAATACGAGTGCTGTCCGCTCGGCTAGCCAACTACCGTTGTTCATTTTCCTTCACTTCTCCTCGCTATTCGCCTCTCATCTCACCTTTCATGTGTTCGAAAGGGGTTTTTTACGAAGTATTTTGCATAGCTAGTCCGCTCGGCTGAATATATCCTGTTTCGCAAACGAGATTTTCGCCAGAGGCTCACGAAGTACTTTTGGTTACTTGGTCGATCGGCCAAATGACTTAAAAGTCGACTTCTTTATTGTCTCGGTCTTCCGGTCGGAGGGTTTATAGTTGCCAACGTGACTCTCGATTTTTAACGTCGGAGCTCGACAGTCTTCCGGCCGGAGGGTTTATAGTCGCCGGCGCGACTCTCGATTTTTAACGTCGGAGCTCAACGGTCTTCCGACCGGAGGGTTTATAGTCGCCGGCGCGACTCTCAATTTTTAATGTCGGAGCTCGACAGCCTTCCGCCCGAAGGGTTTATAATCGCCGGTGCGACTCTCGATATTTAACGTCAGAGCTCGACGGTCTTCCGGCTGGAGGGTTTATAGTCGCCGGCGCGACTCTCGATTTTTAACGTCGGAGCTCGACGGTCTTCCGGTCGGAGGGTTTATAGTCGCCGGCGCGACTCTCGATTTTTAACGTCGAAACTAGACGCCTTCCTCCCGGAGGGTTTATAGTCGCCGGTGCGACTCTCGATATTTAACGTCGGAGCTCGACGGTCTTCCGGCCGGAGGGTTTATAGTCGCCGGCGCGACTCTCGATTTTTAACGTCGGAGCTCGACTGTCTTCCGCCCGGAGGGTTTATAGTCGCCGGTGCGACTCTCGATATTTAACGTCGAAGCTCGACGGTCTTCCGCCCGGAGGGTTTATAGTCGCCGGTGCGACTTTTGATATTTAATGTCGGAGCTCGACAGTGTTCCAGCCGGAGGGTTTATAGTCGCCAGCGCGACTCTCGATTTTTAACGTCGGAGCTCGACGGTCTTCCGCCCGGAGGGTTTATAGTCGCCGGTGCGACTCTCGATTTTTAACGTCGGAGCTCGACGGTCTTCCGCCGAGGGTTTATAGTCGCCGACTCTCGATTTTAACGTCGAAGCTCGGCGGTCTTCCGCTCGGAAGGTTTATAGTCGCCGTGCAACTCTCGATATTTAACGCCGGAGCTCGGCGGTCTTCCGCCGAGGGTTTATAGTCGCCGCCGACTCGATTTTTAACGAGCTCGACGGTCTTCCGGCGGAGGGTTTATAGTCGCCGGTCGACTCTCGATTTTTAACGCCGGAGCTCGGCGGTCTTCCGTCCGGAGGGTTTATAGTCGCGGTGCGACTCTCGATATTTAACGTGAGCTCGGCGGTCTTCCGCCGGAGGGTTTATAGTCTCCTCGACTCTCGATTTTTAACGCGGAGCTCGACGGTCTTCCGCCCGGAGGGTTTATAATCGCCGACTCGATATTTAACGCCCGAGCTCGGCGGTCTTCCGGAGGGTTTATAGTCGTCGGTGCGACTCTTGATATTTAACGTCGGAGTTCGACGGTCTTCCGGCCGGAGGGTTTATAGTCGCCGGCGCGACTCTCGATTTTTAACGTCGGAGCTCGACGGTCTTGAAGGTTTATTTCACCGTCCGACTCTCGATATTTAACGTCGGAGCTCGACGGTCTTCCGGCCGGAGGGTTTATAGTCGCCTACGCGACTCTCGATTTTTAACGTCGGAGCTCGACGGTCTTCTGCCCGGAGAGTTTATAGTTGCCGGTGCGACTCTCGATATTTAATGTCGGAGCTCGACGGTCTTCTGGCCGGAGGGTTTATAGTCGCCGGCACGACTCCCGATATTTAACGTCGGAGCTCGACGGTCTTCCGGCCGGAGGGTTTATAGTCGCCGGCGCGACTCTCGATTTTTAACGTCGGAGCTCGACGGTCTTCCGCCAGGAGGATTTATAATCGCCGGTGCGACTCTCGATATTTAACGTCGGAGCTCGACTGTCTTCCGGCCGGAGGGTTTATAGTCGCCGGCGCGACTCTCGATTTTTAACGTCGGAGCTCGACGGTCTTCTGGCCGGAGGGTTTATAGTTGCCTGCGCGACTCTCGATTTTTAACGTCGGAGCTCGACGGCCTTCCGCCCAGAGGGTTTATAGTCACCGGTGCGACTCTCGATATTTAACGTCGGAGCTCGACGGTCTTCTGGCCGGAGGGTTTATAGTCGCCAGCGCGACTCTCGATTTTTAATGTCGGAGCTCGACGGTCTTCCGCCCGGAGGGTTTATAGTCGCCGGTGCGACTCTCGATTTTTAACGTCGGAGCTCGACGGTCTTCCGGCCGGAGGGTTTATAGTCGCCGGCGCGACTCTCGATTTTTAACGTCGGAGCTCGACGGTCTTCCGGCTGGATGGTTTATAGTCGCCGGTGCGACTCTCGATATTTAACGTCGGAGCTCGACGGTCTTCCGATTCGGCTGACGATGCCTTATACTTGCGCTAATTTTTCGATTTTTTACTCCTGTATTTCAAATATACAGCCGAACGGAAAATATACAATATACATTACATTGGCGCACCTTTCACCCCGCCCGGTAAGGTTGGAGGTGGTTCGCACTCCATGGTCGATCTAGTTGTCGTCCGTCTTCATCCTCAAGATAATAGGCACCCGAGCGGAGCTTTTCGATGACTTTGAAGGGGCCCGCCCAAGGAGTCTCTAGCTTGCCAACGTCCCCGACCGGCTTTACTTTCTTCCACACTAGGTAGCCGACCTGGAACGCTCTAGGGATCACGCGCCGGTTGTAATTCTGCTTCATCCTCTGCCAGTACGCCATCAACCGGACGGACGCCTTGGCTCGCTCTTCGTCAATCAAGTCCAGCTCCATGTTCCTCCGCTCAGCATTGTCATCATCATAGTTCTGGATCCGGACGGACTTGATGAAAATATCATCCACGTACACTTCTAGATTGCGTCCGATCTGCGCCTTGAATACTTTGTTCATCAAGCGCTGGTAAGTTGCTCCCGCGTTCTTCAGTCCGAACGGCATTACATTGTAACAGTAAGTGTCATCGGCTGTGACGAAGCTGACCTTTTCTTGATCTTCTCGAGCGAGCGGTACTTGATGGTAGTCCTGAGAGGCGTCTAGCATGCATATCAGCTCGCAGACGGCTGTGGAGTCCACCAGTTGATCGATCCGGGGTAGAGGGTAAAAATCCTTTGGGCATGCTTTGTTGAGATCTCAGAAATCGATGCAAACCCTTCACTTGTTGCCCGGCTTGGAGACTAGCACCACGTTCACCAGCCAGCTCGGGAACTGGACCTCGCGTATGTGGCCGGCCTCCAGGAGCTTCTCGACCTCCGCTCGGATGATGGCATTTTGTTCGGCGCTGAAGTCCCTCATCCTTTGCTTCACCGGTCGAGAGTCCGGTCGGACGTGAAGCTCATGCTGTGCGATACTTGGCGAGATTCCCGGCAGCTCGTGCGTCGACCAAACGAAGACATCACAATTTCTCTGGAGACATTTGATCACCTCCTTTTTCTGGTCTGCCTCCAGATCGTCCGCAATAAATGTGGTGGCCTCTGATCGGGTCGGGTGAATCTGCACTTCCTCTTTTTCTTCATAAACCAAAGAGGGTGGTTTTTCGGTAATGGCGTTTACCTCAATCCGCGGCGTCTTCTGAGCGGAATTAGCTTCGGCTCGGACCATTTCGACGTAGCATCGCCGAGCCGCCAGTTGGTCACCTCGCACTTCTCTGACTTTATCCTCAACAGGGAACTTAATTTTTTGGTAGAAGGTGGAGACGGCCGCTCGAAACTCGCCGAGTGCCGGTCGCCCCAAGATGACATTGTATGCAGAGGGAGAGTCGACCACGACGAAGTTTGCAGTCCGCGTCCTTCTGAGCGGCTCTTCTCCCAGCGAAATAGCCAGTCGGACTTGTCCGACCGGCAGAACTTCATTGCCCGTGAACCCGTAGAGGGGGGTTGTCATGGGCAGCAGCTCGGCTCGATCGATTTGCAGTTGGTCGAAGGCCTTTTTGAAGATAATGTTGACCGAGCTGCTTGTATCGATAAAAATACGGTGAATAGTATAGTTAGCTATTACCGCTTTGATGAGGAGCACGTAGTCATGTGGCACTTCGACTCCCTCAAGGTTCCTGGGCCCGAAACTGATTTTGAGCCAGCTTGCCCGTTCTTGACTGCAGCCGACCGCATGGATTTGGAGCTGCCTGATACTCGCCTTCCTTGCTCTGTTGGAGTCACCTCCGGTCGGTTCACCAGCGATGATGTTGATTTCGCCTCAAGACGTGTTGCTTCTATTTTCTTCCTCCCGTGCGGACGACCTAGGTCGTTCCTTGGACATCTGGGGATTGTCCTCGTACCTCTGAGGATGATGTCACTCGGGAGACAGTTGCTGTCGCCTGTCGGATATCCGCCGATCGGCTTCATAGTGTCGCTGTCGCCTGTCCGTTGATGGCGATCGACGACGGCTATTCCGAGGAGCGGGATGGGCGATCAGGGGAAGGCTTCGACAATCTCGCGTGTTATGCGTGTCGGTTCGGTGGAACGAGCAAAACATGGGGGTCCATACCTTCTTCTTTGGTTTGGGCCTCTCGGCAGCTACCTCTTGGACTCCATGGGCCCTCGCATGGTGAGAGCAGACTGCTTCGGTCCGCGGTCCTCTGGGTGGCTCCTGTCGGGTGACAGCCTTCCGCTCGGCAGGGGCTAACCGCTCAGTTGGAATTTCTTTTCTTCGGGCCGCCTGTGCTTCCTCCACATTAATGTATTCATTGGCCCGATGTAACATATGATCGTAGTCTCGGGGCGGCTTCCAAATGAGTGAACGGAAGAAGTCACCGTCCACGAGGCCTTGCGTGAACGCATTCATTATCGTTTCTGAGGTGGCAGTTGGAATATCCATGGCCACTCGGTTGAATCGTTGAATGTATGCTCGGAGCGACTCCCTGGGCTCTTGTTTGATGGCGAATAGACTAACACTAGTCTTCTGGTAACGCCGACTGCTTGTAAAATGGTGGAGGAAGGCCGTGCGGAACTCCTTGAAACTTGTAATGGATCCGTCCAACAGCCTCCGAAACCACCGTTGCGCCGATCCCGAGAGGGTGGTAAGGAACACCCGGCACTTTACTCCATCTGTGTATTGATGTAGGGTAGCCGTGTTGTCGAACTTACCAAGATGGTCGTCCGGATCGGTGGTTCCGTTGTATTCCTCGATCGCCGGGGGCACATAATGTTTTGGCAGAGGGTCCCGCAGAATGGCCTTTGAAAATTGCCGGTTGATCCGTTCGAGGAAGGCGTCCGTTCGGGGAGCCTTGCCTTTTCTGTTGTCTCGCATAGGCGCCTCGTCGAATGAAGATCCTCGGTCACGATTAACTGTTGCGGCTTCAGGAGGCGTACGAAATAGGGCCCGATGAAATGGAACCGTGGCCGGTGGTGCTTCCGCTCGACCTCCCGACGCGGGCGTCGCTTGTTGCTCCATCCGCTCAGCTTGCGCCTTCTGTTTCTGTTGTTCCACAAACTTAGCTGCTCTTGCCTCGATCAGAGCGTCGAGCTCCTCCGTGGAGAGCATCACCGTATGCGGTCATCCAGCATCGTCCATTGCTTTCGCTCGGATTCAGGTGCGTTCCCACAGACGGCGCCAATTTGATCCTGCCCGAACGCTGAATCAACGGACGCTGGGCACGTGGCGCTCTCCGAACTGATGACGTGGATCTTCGGCCGGTCGTAGGGCTCTCCTGCGAACCTGCAAGGAAGTCGGGCCGAGAAGGGGTTCCCGGCAACGACCCTCCGACGCTCAAGTCAGGCAAGAGGAAACTATGGGGTGGCTTCGAATCTCAGAGAATGCGTATCTCCGGCGAAGTGTGAGGACCCTTATATAGAGCTGTGAAGAGACTTATGCACACAGACCGAGGCAAATACGTGTCCTCTTACCGTACCTCAGTATGGGCTTGTCAGAGGAGCTTGCCTGACACCGTACTGCTACAGTCCGAGCACCTCTCTGATGGGACAGTAGAACCTTCCGTCATAGGCTTCTGCGTATGGGTTAGTCGTCAAACACGCTTGTTGTCAGAAGATGTTCCCCGATGTTTCCCTTGTCCTTGTCTCTTCTGTCCCTGCGCCGAGCGTCTGGCCGCTCGGCGGGCACGTCGCGTCCGACCGGACGTAGGTGATGGTTTGACCGGGAAGATTCTCGGTCACGTGCTCGGCTAACTGTTCACAGCATTGCCGCTCTAAGCCTCGGTCCGAGCAGGTTGCCCGCTCGGCCTGGTTACCCTATTCCCTATGAGCGTCGGAAACCCGAGTCCCCGTCGGGTTGTCTTTGATTCCGCTTAAACCCCGTTCGGCTGGTCAGTCCCCCCTTTTCTGGTCGGCCGTTTGACCTTTGACCTCCACGTGGTGTTGACTCCCCTCAAAGGGGGTCCCGCGTCCGTACCGCCGGATCAGTAGTATAAAAAGGAGACGGGGTATGCGAGAGCAAGCTCACTCAAGATAATCCAAAACATCACCGGGTAGCAACTCGGTCATCTTGTTCCGGCTAATGACCTTGTTTGTAAGAGCGGTGGGAATATAGCCGTCGTCTTTTAGTTGGTCGAGTGTCTCGTCGATCATGAAGTTAAAAAGGTGGAGTGCCCGATCGGTGACCTTGTCGTTGAAAGTGTCCGAGCAGAGATATGCCCATTTCATGAGCTCAAATCACTTAGACTCCCCACCTTGATAAGTTTCAAGGGTCGTTCGGGATGCTTGCAGCTCCTACTTTAATTGGGTTAGCTCCTCATTCTTGGCATCAAGCTGGGCCTTCGCTGCATACCGATCAACCAACCTGCCCTCTCTCTCGGCGTTCAGCGAGGCCTCCACATCCTTCAAGTTTTGAGCAACACCCGAAACTCCTTATTTTTATCTCCGAGTCTTCGATAGCCCAGAGCTTCTTGGTGTTGGCCGAGTGGATCTTGGACTCGAAAGAGCTGACCTGTTTATTAATCTAGGCCAATTGGAGGTAGTTCGATCGACTCTTGTATTTCTTGAGCTCCGGAGGGTTTGACACTTCTAACTGCTAGCTGGTCGGAAAGTCCGCCTGCTTAGGAAAATGAATAAAGAAGAAGTAGTCCTTTCAATGTTTGTTGGAGGACAACATCTTATCAAAGAAAACTAGGCCCACTCGGGCTTGGAAGAGAAAGTCCCCGGTTCGGACAATTTTGGATAGTAGAAATAGTGGAAAAGCCAAGGAGTAAGAAGGAATGTTGTGCAGGTGGAACAAGACGACAACCCTGTACAACAACCGAAAGGAGTTCGACACTAATTGATGGAGAGAAATGCGAAAATATTTACAAATGGTAGAAAAGAAATGATGGATCAGGAACCACAGACCGGTGGTAAATTGGTCCCTAAAGAAGCATACAAAATCTGGCGGCGGTTCATTCAGGTGATCGAAAGTCGAAGGAAGACTTATTTGATAGTCAGATGGAATTTCGTAAGTGACTCTCAAACTATCAGTGTTGCCGCCGTCGAACCTGGACTCGATGGACGTGTACCAGAACCCAGGGATGGCGACGGGGGTAGTGAGGAGCTCACTATCGAAAAATAAGGAGATTGAAGAAGTGCAACGAAAAGATCCGATTAAAAAGGGGAGGAAGCTTACTGGAAGATCGCCGGAGAGACAGAAGAAACGAAATATATACGGAGAACTCAAAGATGAAGGTGCTCGAAGTAAGGAAGAAGGCGACGCACACGAGGTTTATAAACCTCGCGGCTGATCGACCTGAGTCGTCAGATCTAAGGTTGTGAAAAACTAGGAGAAGATCCAACCGTTGAATTTGAAAAGGCATCTGTTACGTCGCCAGCAGATATCTACCTATCACATCAAACGTGTGGCGGCAGAAAGAGGGCCATGTGACGCTCAACCATCGGATGACATTAATGAAGCTTAATTAAAAGGTATGGCCGCGTGCTTGGTCATAATGATCGAAGATTTGCACGGTCTTCAAAAAATTTAGATGACGTCAGAATGCTCGGTCGAGGAGCGCAGGAAAGGATTTTTTTCAGCAAGTGTTGCCGCTCATCACCGAGCGGCACGAGTAGGTGATTATCACATAGCCGAACGGTCGAAACACAGTTGCTCCGAAGGAATTAGGCCGAGTGGCGTTTATATATATGCGGTCGGGCCTTGCGAGGTCGGATGGAAAAAGCGTATAAGTCATTGAAAACTACTGGTCCAGTTAGTCTGACTTGCAGCCTCCTTCGACTAGACTTGAGAGAGAGGCTTGTGATGCGACAATAGAGGGAAGCCTATCTGGCACGAGGTCAACTGCCAGGGTGGAGGTCAAAGTCAAGGCGGTCAACTCCCCAATGTCAAAGGTCGAACGGAGGACAATTTACAATGGCTGGTCGGGTGGTCAGGGCCCAATCGGAAGGATATGGACCCGAGTTGACCCCCATTTAGGCTCAGGATGATACGCAAGACAGCCAACGCTCGATACTATGTAGCAGGACGTTGTATGGGACCTGGCCAAGGACGCAGCGGAGTCCCGACCGAGCGGCTTCCCCTCTCGGCCAAGCAACGGGACATGGTTATGGACGTAGTGGAGTCCCGACCAAACGGCTACCCCGCTCGGCCAAGCAATGGGATCTGGTCATGGACGGAGCGGAGTCCCGACCGAACAGCTACCTCGCTCGTCCAAGCAACGGGACCATTGTAGTATCTCTCGACATCCTTTTGAGAAATAAAACCGCTGACATGAGGCATGGTCGACAGACGGATTGTACGACTGAAACTTCTACTATCGCGTCAGGGATATGCATGCCCTGTTAAGGTATGGTGTTAGGGGTACTTGATTGACAAGGCTCTTTCATGGAGTATATGGAAGAGTGTGCTCATGCCTCGAGAAGTATGTACGCTACCCACCATGACTATATAAAGGGGGATCCTTCACCGACGAAGGTACGCGTTACTATTGAATTTTACTACTGCTCTGCTTCTCCACATTTTTCGGTGGCTGATATGAGTGTTGGAGGGTCAACGCCAGGAATCCCTTCCTGGCTCAACACTGATGTCGTTTGTTTTGCATATCAGAGCGAAGTCCATATTCGATTAATGAAGTCACCACCTCTCAGCTTCATGATTTCGGACAAGATCACATGGTATTAACTCCGCCTCCATTACGTTCTATTCAATTACTAGATAATTAATTAAGATGGTTAGCCTAAACCTGGATTATATAGCTATTCACCAACAATTTATTTTTTTTTTAAAAAAAATAACTAATTAATTAAATCTGGATAAATAATGAGATAAAATCTAGATAAACAAATAATAATAGATATTAAATATATAATTATTCACTAAAAAATTTCAATTATGTCAATTGAATATGCATTAAGTTTTAATTATAGAAAAATTAGTTTATTTTATGCATTATTGATACATGTCATTTTAATTATATGGATTAAGTTTTTATTTTTAAAAATAAAAATAAAATTGATAGGTATTTCTGGAGCTCAGATCCTCTAGTTCAGAATCTTCTGGATCAGGAGAGATCCTACAAGTACATTGATAGGGTGAACTAGACCCTACCTATTTAACAGGTGGGTATAATCCACCCCACTAATGAATAGGTAGGACCCAGAACTGATCCAGGGATCTTGGACTAGAGGATCTATACCCTTATTTCCTAATTATAAAGTTTAATAATTATTTTTTAAAAAAATCAAACAATTATACAAAATTATTTAAACATATCATCTACAATTAAATAAATTATAAAGTATATGTTATTTCAAGTATAAGACATATACTATGTCAATTAAAACTAATTTTAATATTCAAAATAAATCAAAATTTTAGAATACTCTAAGACGATTAAGGTATTTAGTAGTTTTGATATCAATCTTACTCTAGTAAGATTAATGTTAATAGTACACTAAAATATTTAATTTATAGTTTACCACACATAATTTTTTGATATATTATATTTTGACTGTCAAATTAATAATAATTGGATAGAAAATTGTTAAACTATAGATTAAAGAGGCAAACTAGGTGGTGAAAATACTAAAGATAAAATTAATGTCAACTGTAAATATAATATTTAAAAATTTCATCACATAATTAATAAGGAGATCGACACCATTATTAAGGTGATAGACGGTATTTTATACTCCTTCACTCAACTTATACACACTCAAAAATTGATCTAAGATATTCAACTTATACACACTCAAAAGTTGATCTAAGATATTCATCCCATAATTCTTATTCAGTAAACATACTGACAACTGACAGAGTAAATAATAAATCTTAAAGTTTTAGAATTGGACTATGCAAAGTAATATGAAAATTATCATCCAATAATATTTTGAAATTGACCTCTAAATATGCTTAAATTGTATTTCAAATTTACTACAGACAAAACTCAAATATATAATTGAGCATTCTACTTGAGTACAAAAAAAAAAATAATAATCAATCAACACGTGGTTGTTAACAAGTTAATTGCAAATGGAAAAAATGTCTAATTAATCGATTGAAAAGATCTCTAGTTGCAAAATGTGTAGTAGTTGAACAGCTTTGCTATTTGATTTTGTTGCACTTGATGAGAACCTTAGCAAAACTCTTGTACATGTGATTCTTCAGGTATTTCTCTTGCACCTTTCTCCTTCCGAGAATTCCCATTTTTTCTTTCATTGATGGGTTGCTCAGCAGATACTGAATGTTCTGGGCCAGAACTTGTATTCCTTCTCTCCCAACAGGATGGAGAAGACCGGTAACTTCATGCTCAACAATCTCCCTGGTCCCTCCTGCATAAGTTCCAAGCACCTGCACCAGAGGCCACGAGATGAACGAACTTAGATCACAAACAAAAGGGAAACCATCTAATTGAAGATTAGCTTCCATTCTGATTGCACATTCTTGAATTTCCTAATAAATCTAATAAAGGGAATGAATGATCAATATAACTTGCTACAACTCTTCCTGATCTGAAGTTCTCAATTACAGATATAAACTATAATCCATATCATTTTTTAGTCATCCGGCATGAGATTTTGGATCAGACACTCGTGGTAGCTCAACGAGATTGCAGAAACCAACAGGAAATTAAGTCATGTAATTTCTCATCCTTTTGCATATGTTTAGCTGGTTATACATAAACTTCCTATCGATCGTCTGATCTTGGTCCCAACTATGGACAATCTATTTTGAGGTCAACCTAAGAGCCATGAAATTTGAAAGTCTGGAATGAATGAAGGCCTACATAGTCACGCTGCCTAATGCAAATAGTGGAACTTTTGAAAAAGTTAAAAGCAAAAAAGGCATCAATCAAGAAGCATCAACCTATAATGATCATGAATTTAATATAAGAATGAAGAGATAAGGTAAACATGAGAATACCGGCAGGCCAAAAGCCATAGCTTCAATTGTAACCCTTCCAAATGTTTCTCCAAGCCCCTGTGTATGAATTACGTATTATCAGATGATTATAAAGCAATGCGAAAACTGTTATAAGGTAAAGCAAACAGCAACCTAATCATTACGGGGAATGGAAATGGTCATGATAGTCAAGCTAATGGTTAGAACATCAAAACTTCAACAAAAATTATAAACTTGGAGTCTTAACCATTTGAAGTTCACACTAACCTTTCTATTTGATGCTTAAGAAATACCATTTATGAGCTTCCTATTTTTCCCTTTCTTGTAGTCCAATAATAATGCAATTTCC
Source organism: Zingiber officinale (assembly GCF_018446385.1). Lineage (NCBI taxonomy): Eukaryota > Viridiplantae > Streptophyta > Magnoliopsida > Zingiberales > Zingiberaceae > Zingiber > Zingiber officinale. The sequence continues at coordinate 43,477,760 of NC_056000.1, forward strand.
TACAAAAGATCCAGGATTTTGGTGCAAGGAGCAAGCCATCCAATCTACAAGTGAGAGATGACGATCACTAGCTCATATTAGTTTGTCTTTCTAGCCAAATCAAATAATTTTTATCCTTCTACCACCTTCAGCAAATGGTATATTCATCTTCTCTTTCTATATCGGACAACTTGGGTGGTTTTCTGAACTTTCTAGACTTATAACAAACTAATTGCACGGCAAAAAAACAACAATGTAATTTTCAGTGTGATAGAGAGAGACTACAAGAGATCTCAGTTTCAAGATGTAACCTTTCAAAGCTCTCCAAATCGGCTTTTAGTGTCGAGGGAAACTAACTTCATGAAGTACCAGAATGAAACTACTGAGTAATATTAGATATGGTGTATTCTTCAATGGTAAGGAGATCAGGTTACTGACATTCTCTCCTGAGAATGCCATGCTTGAGGAGATTATAAAATAGAGAAACAATAGCAAAGTTGAATCTTCACTAAAAAATATGTAGGCGTTCTATGATTGATCTATCACTTGTATTAGTGAAATCTTTCACTATCAGGATTCATAGGTACAGACAAAGTGTTGGACTAGTTCTTAGGTCATATTAAGCAACAGCAAGATAATCCTTGGTAATGTTAAGAAACTAAGGGTGCGTTTGGTTTCATTTTCATTTTTTGAAAAACGCGCGTTTTCTAGAAAACAGAAAACGACTTTTTGTCATTCTCTGTTTTTCTATAAAACAATAGTCAATTTTTTAGAAAACGCGCACGGAAAACGTAAACCAAACACCGTTTTTCAGAAAACGTGCGTTTGCCAGAAAATGAAAATGGAAAACGCGCGTACCAAACGCCCCCTAAGATATCAAATGAGATTAGAAAAGATGTTGACTCTATTGACAAGATGTTTTTAGGTATAGGAAAGAAGTGATGTGTTTCTCTTTAGGTTATATTAAGTGATGGAAGATAATCCTTGGTAAATTATTTTTAAGGTCTCAAATGAGATCATAAAAGATGTTGAGCTATATTTCTAAGTTTTTCTTGTGTAGTACAAGGAATCTCATTGCACAAGATCTCTAGGAAACAATTACCAAAATCAGAATTCAAAATGTTAGTAGTGTACAGATATCAATATGCTGCAGTAGGAATAAGCGGATTTTTTTAAAAAAGAAAAGAAAAAGGCAAATTCCCCCAGAACCTATAATAAAAAAAAACAGAAAAGTTGGATATTTAGAAAGAAGAATCATGTCAAATCTCAATCTCCAAAAGAGATGCTAGTGTTACCAAAACTATAGTGAAGTTCTCCCAAACAATAATGTATAAATGATAAAACAACTATTTATCTTAACAATAATAATCTAAATGAACATTCCTGTGTGATGTAGATAAATCTTATGATGAAGGATCCCATGTTACCTGTGCATTTATCACGTATACATCTGCTGCAGCATAGAGTGACGCAACGCGTGTAGTTGCTGGGGTCCATAATACTTGTTTCGTCAGGTTTGAATGTTGAGATAACAATTTAAGGATAGCTTTTATGTAAAGCACTTTGTTGCTCTTGGATCCAAGTGAGCCTATAAGAACTTTAAGGTTCTGCTCTACTTTGTCCTTGGTTTCTGCCAGCAGATTCCTTAATTTTTGGCCATCTGCTCTGGTGATACTCTTAGAAATATCATTTCTCAAAGAAAGAACAGTGGCCGATTTTGAATGTTTTCTCCTCTTCCTAGTAGTCATACTGCTAATGTTACTCTTCAGAACAATATCCTGGTTAGTTGGCATTGAGATGCTACTAGAATTAAGCTGAATATCTGTGTTTCGGTGAGCAACTTCTGGAAACTTTACCACAAGTGATTCATCTTTTGGAAATGCTTTCAAAGAAGCATTATGTTCAGCCACCAAAAGAGCTGATTCTAGAAACAAGCGCTGACCTTTGGTAGGGTTTATGCTACTGAGAGACATAACAAGCATGTCATTATCACTCAAGCCCATCTCTTTCCTAACAGAAGCTCTTAGCATATTCCTCTTCATAAGCATGTTTTCTGCACTAAAAGCTGGAGTGTTCAGGGAGGATGGAATACCAGCTATGAAAGCTAATTCATCGTTCACAGAGAGAGGAACTATCATTGGTTGCAATTTGAGATGAATCTTCTCTTCTTCGCACCATGATAACCACTGCTTAGATTGTGACTCAGACAAGAAAACTATCATTTTCACTTGGCTAAGCATATCCTTTGATCGGCCAAAGTATTCTCGTCGATTCTCCATGATCCACCAAACTATTTGATTTGAGCCACCTGGGAAATGTGCCAGATATTGCTCTGCAACAAAACATCACGTATCTTTATGAGCTTAATGATTAAATTTCTCTACAAGTTCATCCAACTTTACATTTCATACATAATGCTTATGTAATTGGGATTTGGGGAAAATTAATTTCAAATCAAAGAAAAACTTCCCTGATGAAAATTGCCATATCAATTCATCTTTTAGTCAATAGACACTACAATTTTTTTTAAATCATACAACTCCTTCTGTTTCATTGTAATTTAGCGCAAGAGGAATATATTAGATGACGAGACATCAAAGAGTGATATAGAACTTAATTTTTGTCCATAAACTCTGATTATAGATTATAATTTGATAATTTCTGACCTATCCAGGATGAACAGACAGCTGATCCAGCTATAATAACATCTGCTTTCATGGCAGTCTTGAAGCTAATCTGCGCCCTGTCTTTAACTACTTTAATCCCTCTTTTATCGAGTTCTGTCAGCAGCCCACCTTTTCTGCTTAGGACTACCGCAAAGACAGTACCCCCACAACTCAGGATCTCAGATGCTAGTTCCATCATTGAAAGCGGAGCTCCTGTCATTGAAAGTTCATGAAGAACCAACACAAACGACTGTGACCGAACAATATGAGCAAATTCATTTTTCCTATCACAAGTGCCCCACATTTTCTCACCATTCCACCCCAGAATGTTGTCCTCTGCCTTACCAAATGGTCCCACGATCAATCCATATGAAGTATTTCTTCTTGGTATCATCCCTTCCTCTATCTCGCCAGTTTTATTCTCCAAAGCCATGCCCTTCAACTTGGCTGAAGCTCTTTGCAGTCTCCGTTCTGATCTCCTACTGCGCTTCTTGGTAGTATTAGCTTTTGTTGGGACCTCTTTTACTTTCTTTGTCTGAGTATCACCGATCTTAATCTTGGTAGTATTAGCTTTTGTTGGGACCTCTTTTGCTTTCTTTGTCTGAGTATCACCAATCTTAATCAATGTTAAGTTCTTTCCATTCTCTGTTACAAAATCCTGATTCCAAGTGATTGAATTTCCAGCTAATTTGCCAGAACTACCTGCCTTGCTCTGATAACCAATGAGTTCTTCCTTTCTATGGTCACCATGAGCCCACTTTGATTGCACATGGAAACCAATGTAAGCCCAAAAAATTACAAGCATCAACCATAGCACTACAAGATTGCTCCGCCAAAAAAGCCACTTGACAGAGGTGGCCTTGTTCTCCCTTCGGGTTCTACTAGAATGCAACCTTCCATTGAGAGGAGAATTCCTAGGACTAAACCTCCCTGACACAGAAGGCTTCAAATTTCCCGTCGTTCTGACTCCAAGCTTCCGCAATGATTTTAAATCCGATTTACTATTGCCTTCCTCCATTTCTACTTCCCTCTTTAAACCTCATCAAATCAGGTCAGCAGTCATCTCTACCCAATTTACAGCAGAAAATCAGAACATATCTAACATAATGTCCAACAAATCTTTAGCTCCACCAATTTTAGAAAAGCGAAAGAAAAAAAAAATCCTTTTTTTGCAACTTAAGAGAAACGATCCAACGTCCAAAATTCCCTATTTTCGTCCATCAGTATGCAAGCTCTAAAATTTTGGTTTAGAGCAACTGCTTCATTGAGACACACCCATAATCGACAAAAAGAACCAAAATTTCGGAAGGAAATATACGATAGATAGCTCAATTCATCCGGGAGCTAACTGGCAAGAGAAGGTTAGGAAGCAAACCCTAGCAATTGCGAAAAAGAATCTGCTCAAACCAACCAGAAGTTCGAACCAGCTAACTAGAAATCGATGAACAAGCGAACAGGCGACCTGCAACCGACAACAGAGACCGAAGAGGAGAATGAGTAGAAGAAGGACATCAATTAGGGATCTCGTGACGCATCTCCAAATTTGGACGCTGAGAATGGAGGTTAGAAGGAAGCGGCAAGTGCAGACCGAGTAGAGAGAGAGAGAGAGAGAGAGAGAGAGAGAGGCGAGGAGAGGAGGTTTAACGTGAGAAACTTGATGCACCCGCATTCTATACTGGAAATCATAGGCTCTCCAGTGCCCTAAAAGTTGCGTGGACCAATTGAATTATTGGTATCACGTGGGTGCAATGAGGGGAACTCTAAAAAGTAAAACATGTTTTCGCGTTCTGAAGGCCTTCTGAAGTCAGATACTTTCCGAGCAATATCTGCACGTGACGTGCACGTCCATTAATTGGTCGCAAATAGTTGATTATTTGTTATTTTTATTTAGTAAATTGCTTTTCCCCCCTCCACGTGACACCGCAGCCCTCTCCCCTCCTCTCTCTCCCCGTCAAATGACAGATTTAACCTTTTTCTTTTCTTTATTTTTTAAAAATTTTATTTAACTTTATTTTTTAATTAATTTTATTTATTATTTTTTTCATAATACTTATATATTTTTAATTTTATTTAAATTTTATTTAATTTAATTTTTTAATTAATTTAGTTTATTATTATTTTCATTAATACTTATATATTTTTTAATTTTATTTAATTTTATTTTAAAATTAATTTTGATTATTATTTTTTAAATTTTGATTTAATTTTATTTTTAATTAAATTTGCTTTTTATTTTTTTTATTTTTTCAAAACACCCTTTTCTTTTAAATTACGATCTTAACTCTTCACATATATTAGAATCTCCATTCTCTTTAAATTATCCATCTTCCAACCTTGACACATGTCAAAATCTATCATCTCTTTAAATTACCCCTCTTCCAACCCTTGACACATGTCAAAATCTTTCATCCCTTTAAATTACTTCACTTTTAATTCTTGAAACATGTCAGAACTTATCACTCTTTTTAAATTACTCATGTCAAAATCTCTCATCCCTTTAAATTACCCCCCTTCCAACCCTTGACATATATCAAAATCTTTCATCCCTTTAAATTATCTCACTTCCAACTCTTGACACGTATCAGAATTTTTCACTCTCTTTAAATTATTCATCTTTCAATTTTTGATACATATCAAAATACTCCTCTCCTAAAATATATAACTAAAAATAAACAAAAAATTATAAATATATAATAAAAAATTATAAAAAAATATGAATCAACAGCTTCTTTTTTTTTAGCTTGAGCAATACATTTGGAGAACTCCTAAAAAAAATTTATTTAAAAAAATAAAACGGGTAAAAAAATAGATTAACAAAAATAAAATAAAATAAATAAAAAATAAAACTTAAAAAATAATAATAATAAATTAAAAAAATATAAGTATTGGTGAAAATAGTGAATTGTTTGAAACAGCTTTTTTTTTTTTAAGGGTAAACATGTCATTTACAAGGAAGAGAGAAGGGAGGGGGGAGGGGATGCTGACAGTTGAGTGGGGAAAAAGCAGCTCTCTATTTATTCAGCAGTCTCACCGGTCTAAATTTAGTCTTATTTTTTTAAAAAAATATATAATAATAATTTTTAAACATAAAAAAAACTAGAAATATTTTCTAGAATGTAGAAACTTGCATCAGACGTAAATACCCTACTCTTCACATTTGAGGTGTACATAGATACGGATCCAGTATTTATTTGATCATCTTAAATATATACCTCAATTTATATAAACCTATCTCAATACAATTTCTCATAGATATAAAACATCCCTTCCCTCCTTTATATGATAAAAAAATTATAAATCATCTTTTTTAGCAAGTTAACTTACACAGCAATTTATATTATATAAGTCGTTAATTTATATCAAATTTTAATTGAAACATTTATCATTTCAAGTTTCACAATGCTAGAGAAGTTAGTTGTAGCACAAGCATTTGTGAACTATGAATATCATAATTTTCACCAACTTTCATAAGAAAATCAACGACACATAAAAGAGGACTCTGAAATCTTCTGATCTCCCTATAAAGCTCCATGTGTGATAAAAAAGAATCTCATAAATAGTCATACTTGAGAGTGAAGATCAGAAGGTAAGAATTCTTGTGATTACACTGCTGAATTCAAGAAGATATTCAAAAATCTCTGGCACACATTTAGGACCCCTCAGAGAGAGCCTTTACTCTGATGCTGAAAACCAAAATGATGGAGCAAATAGTGAACAAGAGAAACCAAGTTTGATGTTCCTAGGCTGAAGGTGCACTTTCGGATCTGTCGGTGTCCATTGGCTCAGTCGCTTCTGTTGGGGGTGCTTGACTGCCCTCGTCAGACACATGCTCCCCTGAAGCATTCCCTCCATGGCTCTGTGGCTCAGAAGCTTGAGATTGATCCCCAGGTGTTGGAGTCGAAGGGGGCGTTTGCACTTTAGGTGGTGCAGGTCGCGGTTTAGTCATTATTGGTTTGCAAAACCTGCAATAAGTAAAATCCAACAAAGCAGTTATGCGATATGAGTGAAGGGTTTAATTTGAATCTAAACGCATAATTTGAGATCCGAAATAGAACACCAAGGTGACGACTGATAACAAACCATTGTGCCAAAAACAAAAGTAGACTCAGATGCTATTGAGGTATCTGTAAAACTCACCTGTCCAAGGCCTCCGTCTTTCTTTTAATATCAGCAGAAAAAAGGACCGGAGTGGCAGATTTGGGCGAGGCATCCTGCTGCTGCTGTTTCTCCCTTAGCCATGCTTCAGCTTCACCGCACTCACTGACAACCTGTAGAACAAATAGCACTATCATGCATCATAATTTCTTCGACTATATCCTAAATTCCAAGTGGAACTAAAAGAAAGCACAATTTAATCAAAAAAACAACCAGAAATAGCACACGCTCAAATCCATAACAGCAACCAATCATTTCAGCCAAGACAAATTGAATGGAAACCCCAGAGATCCAGATCCATCGCTAAAACGTACTTTGATACTCAGATAAAACAACAGTTGGCATAGAGTAATGTACCTTCTGTTTCTCAGCTATATCAATGTGGTCAAACTTGGGATCATTTGACAAGGCTGCTCCTCTGAAACTATTAATGCAGTAAACAAGTTGATCGATTGCAGGACCTCTTTCTGTCCACTCCTTGTATCGCTCCTCGATTGGGTTACCTTGCTGGACTCAAGACAACCATCATCATAGCAAAGGGGTTCTTTAAACACCAATGTACAGGAAGGCCTAAAGCAAATATTTTACCTTTTGAAGTTCCTCAAGTTTAGCAACATAAACACCCTTAGTTTCGTCTTCTCCGTCTTCATAGAGCCAATCCTCAACTTCCTGAAGTTTTGCAATCAGCTCATCTTTCTCTGGGGATGTGACAAATGCCTCGTACTTATCATAAAGCTGAACGTAGATTTGCTGTTAGAATCTTAATGAAAAGGAAGCAAATGTATCCTACGGTAGAATTAAAAATATATATTGTTACCTTGTTTCGCATATCATACACATATGCCTCCACAGCATTTTTCTTGTCCTTTGTTTCCTCCATCACTCTGTCTTGAAGGGCCATTTCAAATTCCTTTTCAACAGCCTTTTGTAGTTCTTCAGCTGGCATCCCACCATAAACCAACTCCTTGACAGGAACATTAGTTTTCTTAACCTTCTTTTTCACTGCTTCAACCTACAATACATAACCTTTATAGTTAATAAAAAAATGCAATTTATACAAAAAATCAAAATTGAAAATGATGAAAATTTCACCTCAATATGTAAAAATGAAAAAATGTATGCTGAGTGACAGAATAATATCTCAGGTTACCAATTAAAATAAAGATCCATAATAGCACTTCTCAGAATGTGCACATGAAAACAAACACTGGAGCCCAAGAAAAAGAAAAGATAGGAGAGTATAAAAGGATTTTACTTTTGCTAGAAAACAATATTCAGGATGTCAAGGCTTGCTTTCAGTATCACATCACAAACTTCGTTATCAGCCAAATTAGTAACAAATAAAGGCAATAAAAGAAATACACAAAACAAACAACATGATTATCACCTAGGGAAACACTAGCCAGATACAAACAAGCATTAGTAACTGTATTAAAAAAACACCTCATGCACTAGTCTTTTGATCATTTTAAGCGTTAACTTAATTTTAACACCCTATATTTCATGTTTTATAAAATATAACCAAGAATGCAGGTACAAATACCTAGCGTTAAAAAAGTTTAAATGTCATAAGCATGGATTTGAAACATATGCATTCAATAAGGTTTAATAGGGCAATGTAACCAACAAATATCTGGGAATAACAAGTATAATTCATAATTGAAGTATCTGAAACTTTTGCCCAACATTCTATCTTTAATCTCCAAGAATAGTTGAAAAAAATTGAAAAGAACACATGAAAAGAGAGAAGACCCTTGACCAAGAATTTAAAGATGTTTCCATGTGAAAGGCAATTGGCTCACCGCATATGCATATGGAATATGCAAGAGTTTTTATGTGATATAAATTTAAAGTATATATAGAGTGAGTCAGATAAGTCAACCCACCTAGTGAGATAAGATTTGGTTGTTATTATTATTGTTGTACAAAGAGGGCCAGATAAAAATGACTTACAATTATCCAATGCTAGAATACTGTCCATCCATTAAATTCAAAATTCAACATAGATAATATATCTATCAATCATATAATGTAATTTACATAATATAACAATGCAGAGTATCATTTTAATTAGTAACATGTAAATAATTAATACCTAAAATATTGATCATATTTTCATCAAATGTTCAAGCCAACACTTACAAGTCATGTGCTACCACATCAAAAAGTAACTTTACTGTTTTGCAACCATAATTATTCCTCGAGATGAAATACTCTATAGGGGAAAAAATCACGTCCTTTTTTCACCTAGGATGGGTTAAGCACCCACTTGACCCACCTAGGCGCCCAAACCAACCAAGGGAACCTTTTATTGCATGCGTAATGTGGTCACTTATCTAAAAGGCCTAGGCAGATGCATAGAACATTACACTAAAATTGGTACAAATGAAGAGACGAAGAGTATGATAATTATGATGGTTCACTGCTAATTAAGCATTTTAAGAAAGAATCAATATTACACATAAAACTTTGAAGTAATATTGCATAAACGACTCTAATGCGGCAATGGCATGCAATTGTGGAAGTTTAGAGACACAACAGAAACATATAAGTATAGGCACCTATATGAAATATATCTTATAGTTTGTGTCCATTTATGTGATAAATTGTTTACATTATTATCCATTTTACTCTCAATGGGCCAATTATTCTATTTATATTGTTAAAATATATATTACATTATAGTCCTTTTCTCTCCTTACTGAAGAACCTCTGTCAATCATTTGCTTTCTTATTTGTTCCACGGCAACATCAAAGCACAACAAGAATCTCAAGCTAGAAGTCAGGAACTAAACTCACTTTCGGGGGCAATGCCCCCTATATCCCCAAGATCCTATAAGTCTCTTTCTCTTTGGATCCACTGATGCCTTCCTATATACATATCTCATCATTCTGTCCATTTTCAATAGAACATAGATATATCCACGCTATCTTCTAGGGCTTCCCTTTGACAACACACACAATATATATATATATATATATAAACATTGCTCAACTTGGTCATCCACTAAATTTAGAATAACTTTAAGCACTGCATCTTAGACTCAACTTACAACTTCAAATATAAGTTTTGGGGAAACTTCAAATATAAGTCAATCTGTGACAAATGCCAGGATGATATTTAAAAAAAAAAAAAGCATAAAAGGACGTTGCACAGTTTGATAAAGATAAATGATGCCTATATAACCATGTTTCTTAATAGTAAAGCACCAATACAATAAAGAGCTCAAATTACCAGCATCAGATTTGACAGAACAAGGAGAGACAGATAAAATAGGTACCCTAGATCTTAATTAATCTATAAGTGGTAACTTGATCATTTTCAGAATCAAACTAGAATTTGAAGAATAAAAAACTCCAGGCCATGTTACTGATTGCTAATTCAAAGCTCAAAGATTTTAAGCTTAAGTGTCAAACTAATATCAGAAGAAAATTTTTTTAAACATGTTAGGGAGGAAAAGAACATTCAAGCAGGGAAAACAATTAAGGCCCAATTAGGAAGTGAAATCTTAGGTCAAACATAACCACACAGAAAATAAGTACTAAATTAGGAACCTTATTATCAGTTTCTATTTGTGGAGGCCTTTGCTCAGACTCTGGCACTCCATTATCAACGCCTACAGAAGTCTTCACATCCTCCATGTTGACATCAGTTTCTGTTTTAGAGGAATCATTTGCTGCTTCATCTGTGTCCATTTTTACAGATTCCTTTGGTGGTTGCTCTGCAGCTGAGACTGGGACTTCAACTTCCTCCTCCAACATCTGTAGAACCATGATTAGTCATGGCAAAAGATAGGTAAATAGAACAACAATACAATTGCTCACTTCAAGTACTTACCATAGCCGAATCGATAGAAATGATTCCATGAAGATTCAAGCGAACTTTTACTTTCAACCTAGCCCGCTCACCAGTGTTAGATTGGAATGGTCCAATCTGCAAGGAATATTAGAATTGTCAAAAAGAAGCAAAGCTTAAGGATTTGGCAAACATTCACACAATGTTAAGCCACAATCACATGAGAAGGATGTAGAAGTAAAGACTCAAAATTCTCATCCATTGCTGAACTGCATCCACACACAAAAATGTAAATGCTTGTTTGTGATACTTTTCAAAGAAAATGATTACCGTGTAACTGCTGATCTTAGCTGCACCATGCACATCACCTGCATCTGCATATACAGCATCGACACTGAATGTAGCATGCCTATAGAATGTAAGAGATTTGACACTGGGAAGTAAATTTCCTTTTGGAAACACCACTGTAGTCTGTTGATTTTCAGCTCCATTCTGAGAGTCAAGAGCAGATCCTTTCCAAGAAAAGGCAATTGAGAAAGGGAAACTCTCATGAATCTGAAAGCAAAGAAAAAGTTACAATGTTAGTAAAGCATGCAGCAAAAAGAACAATGCCTTGATGTAAACATGTAATCCAGAGCCATTCACAGCTAAGGAAAGTTATCAAGAAAAGTTCGATGGCATAACTTGGTAAAGTTAAGGTATCTAAGCAAGCTGAACCAATGACATCATTATATTAAAGAAAGTACTCAAACTAGAATCTTAATGAACAAATAATAGAAGAACCAATTACTAAGATAGTTGTGAACTGCAACAGATTAATACATTTAAACCTTAAATGTATACATTTAATCCATTTAAGGATAAAGAATTATCCTTAAATGGAAATTGAAATCACATATTAAACCTGCAAGTAAGAATGAAAAATGAATTAGGAAATGAATGCAATTGTCCTATCACAGCAAAGAATAAAAACAATTAGTTTCATGTGTCAAATGATGAAACACATGATAAAATGAGACAGACAGGTATCCTAATGTGAGATATTTGAACAAATCTTATAAAAGTTTGTAAATCATACTACAGAGTTAAATGTCCAACTTCAACACAGTAGCTTCTGAAAGAACAGCTAATACAAAGTAAACCATTTACAGAAGCTAGTGCACCATAAAAACATACCAAGCAAGTGCAATAGCTTGGCACGTAACAACCATTTTATAAGACATTGTCCGCCAAACTGCCATCTGGAATTTCCCATCATTTCCATGGTAAATCAACAGACACAAGCAAAACAACATAAAAAAAATAAACAAGCCAGTGCCCAATACATTTAGCCATCAAAAAGGAAAATGAAGCACAGAAACTCTGCTAACGTAATAGCAAAATATCATTATAAAGCAAAATCAAGATTGAAATATCTAATACCTGAAATTCTCGCACTTTGAAAGTGGGACTTAGTATAGCACACTGAAGGGCACAACCACGGGCCACACACTCACTTGCATTCATGGTACGCCTAGGCTCTTTGCCAAAGAACTCTGTCAAAATTTTGATAATAGCTGGAACACGGGACCCTGATCCGACAACTTCAACTGAGTGAATATTCTCCACAGTCAGCCCAGCTTCGGCAAGTGCTTTCTCTAATGGCCCTTTGACACGCTCCAAGATGGGAATGCTGATCTGCTCAAACTCTTCTCTCTTAATAAAGCCTTTCACATCCTTCTCATCCATTAGACACTCAATGTTCAATGGAGCCACAGGGTTTGCACTAAGAACCTTCTTTAGCTTCTCACATGCTGCTCGGAGCCTGATACAAGCCCTAGCATTTTGATACACATCTATCTTGTACTCATCTCTGAACTTAGTGGCAAAGTAATTAAAAATAACTTCATCGAAATCTCTCCCACCAAGAGACCGATCATATGAATGAGACAATATTTTTAGCTGCCCCTTCTTGTAACCAGCAATACAAACTTGCATGCTTGCATGTCCAACATCAACAAAAGCCACATTAAGCTGATCATTCTCTGGTAAGTCTGTCTTATAGATACCATAAGCCAGTGCAGTGGCAGTGGTCTCATGGAACAAGCGGAGAGGATGCAAACCAGCAATTGTAGCAGCATCTAACATCTCTCTCCTCTGAAGATCACTGAAGTAAACTGGAATTCCAATGCAACAATCAACAACTGCTGCATTTAGATTCTTCTCTGCAATACTCTTCAGATTGGATAGAACCATGGCAAGGATCTGGGTCGGAGTAAATGCCCTCAGTTCACCGAGGTAGTTTGCATGGACCAGTGGAAACCCATCGGGCCCTTCAGTCACCTTAAACGGAAAGGACTGAATATCCTTCTGTACCTCAGGATCTGAAAATTTCAGACCCAGAAGACGCTTGATCTGCGATATTGAGTTCTTAGGGTTCATCGTTGAAGACGCAGCACCAGCAGTCCCAATAAAGCGCTGCTTCTCGCCAAAGCAGACAACAGCAGGAGTCTCACGCTTTGATTCATCGTTCAGAACCACATCGATGCCACGCTGCCTTGCTACCGCAACAATGCCGCTCTCATTGCCGACGTCAAATCCAACAACGCTCATTTTAATATATATTATGCAATCTCGAGACCGAAACTAAAAGGTGATCTGTCAGTTAGCAAATCAAAGAACCAATTTTTAGTAAGATGGATATTGTAAAACCAAAAGCAAAAAAACACACTTGGTCCAGAAAAAACACGAAAAGATCTTATTATAGTAACACTGAACTACTGCTCTGGAAATCTAACTACAAGATCGGCCAAACTGAGCGCTCCACTGATTCAATTTCTGGCTAAGAGCAAAAACAGAACGAACGAAAGCACCAACCAAGGAAAACAAAGGAAAGATCTATTGAAAAACAGTTAAAAGCTTAACTGAAAATGATAAAAAATACGAAGAATCTAGGGTAGGGAGTGGGTTCCGATCGTACCTCGACGAATCGCCGATCGATATTTTACCAATTTGTCGTCGTCGCCGTTGGAGCTGTTAGGTTTCCCTTGCGCAAGGAAGGGGAAGAGGGGGGCAACATAAAGCGCCCCCTGAGACCATGGTGCTTCTTCTAGAACCATCGGCTCGGAGGGACTTTGAGATCGGCGGTTCAGATGAACAGAACTGATCTTAGCCGTCGATCGGGACACGCCCCCCTTTACTGGCGGCGGGTATACGAGTCGCCAGTGCTTCGCCGGTCGGACCGTATAAATGACCGAAAGGACCACACGGTTCGAGAAGGTTCGGGTGGTTGATCGAAGCGCCAGCTCTTCCTATAGTTCTCATTTAACTCTTTATGGTAAATTTTAACGGGGGCAGATCCTCTGTTTCCAAAAAACTAAGTGGACCAATCATTTATAATTACTATCAGATCACGATGATATAATTTCTTTTAAGATTTATCATCCCTCTTAAATTATAGTACGAGTCAGAATGAATAATCGAACATTTAATGAATAATCGAACATTTTTTTAAAATCGATAAGTGGTCAGATAATCTGATATTGAGCGGGAGTAGTCTTCGGATGGCTTTTGATTATCCGTCCTAATTCAAATTAATTCAAATTATAATCGGAAGGAGGAAATTTAGGAGAGATCATAATAATTATGACCGAATTATAACTATAATCCAATTATAATTATAAGGGGTCTATCCCTGATATTTTTTAAAACAAAAAATCTGGACTCAATTTTAATGTTTATTATTATCATCAAAAGTGCATTCTTTTCTAAAATACTATTTCAGTGCTGTTTATCAAACAATTATAATTAAAATTGCTTAAATGTTAATTAAATTACTTAAAATTAATCAAATATTATTAAATTAATTTTGATTAAACTGTCATAATAGAAAGAAGTTAATTAAAATAATTAAAGTTGCACAAGTTAATTATTAAATTTTCACTGTTCTCTAGAACGATAGGACCTAAATATCATTTCCAAACAACGGAACAAAACTCAAAGAGATGCACAAGAACCGTAAAAATAAACATTGAGCCAAATTTCCTTGCAACTTATCAGGTTTCAACATGCCTTCAACAGTGGCAAATGCAGATAAGCAAGTGAAGATACACACTCTACATTTCCTACATTTCCGCGGCGAAGGATTTGCCGCAGCCACAAGTTTGTGTTGCGTTAGGGTTCTTAAATGAAAAGCCACCACCTATGAGTGCATCGCTGAAATCTAACTGCATCCCGTATACGAAGAGTAAGCTCTTGGGATCGCATACTGCATCATCAAGCAACACGAGAGACAAACGTTAGTTCGAGCTTATATATCACATAACCAAATTATGATTTGATCTGTTTGAGTCTCAAGTAACAATGAGAATTAAGACCTTCAAGGACTAAAATGCAGAAAGAACGTACCGATCACGAAGCCATTGTATTCTATGATTGAGTCATCAGACCGTGCATTAGCTCGGTTTTCGAACTCCATAGTGTAGGACATGCCAGAACATCCACCCTGCCTCACTCCAATTCTCAAGCACAGATCTTCTTTGCGTTCAGATCTCGTTTGATTCAAATGGTTTAATGCTTTATCAGTTAATGAAATTGCAGGAGCAACGCTACCGGACTGTGGAACAGCTGCAAATTTTTGAAATTAAAACTTAGGCAACATAAAGAATATAGGTAAAAGAAAACACCATTGTTTATTTATCGCATAGGCATCTGGAATCCATTAGTGGAAAGGGCAGAGCAGCACCGAGGACAAAACAATATTATGGGCTTGAACTAATAATGTGACGAACAAATTCAACTGAGGAAATCACCACCTGATTACTTAGATGCTTGCACGAAAAGAGAATATTGTGTTGCAATCAGGTCCATTTGAGTTAAATTAAAATTCTTTGATACAAATCAGCAACTCATCATATAGCATGTGAACATCTTCTTTTACCTAAATATTAATTAGTGAGGCAAGATGCATTTAGAGAACAGTGTATACCAGTAAAAAATAATAAAAATACAAATGTTCAAATGAAATAAGGGAGTGAGTTTGCAAGGCTATATGATGCTGAGGTTAGAGAGAACAGTTTTCCTTCAAATTGTTAGATATGAAAAAGGTATTACAAGTTTACTCGGCACTGTAGTAACTAGAAAGAAACTAGAAGAAAGGTTGCAGAGTCAGGAAGGTTCCCTGCTTTCTGCATAATTTGGATCAAAATTGTATCATCACAAATTATTATAGTGGAAAACATATGTGGAATCAATAACAACTTTATCAATACTAGGAATTTTAAATATTCTTTTGATGAGATTACATTATATGCATCCACATACGCACTCCTCGTTGATGCAACTATATGGCACATAGCAAGACTTTTTACAGCCTTATGAATTCGTAGAAAGATGGGAAGATTTTTGAAGGATATTCTGATAGTAAGATCCCCTAGTCTGGAAAAATAAAAGAACACAACGACATCTTTACTGGGGAAGGGAGAGGCCTATGTATGAACAGGTGAACCACAGTGACAGATAGGCAACACACCCACAAAGGTTGTTAATGCCTGAATCTACACATAGATCTGACCTGCTTCTGACTAGAAGTTACCAACCATTGGGTATTAGATATCACACTGCGCCAAAATGAACATGTACTAGTATTATTCTACAAACCAACCCTCAATTAACGATTACCTGAGACTAAGTTAAGAGCAGGATAGATGAGTGTAATAATTATCCTCCAAGGCAAAATTGACAATATATATATATGAATTGGAAAGTTTAACTAGATTTTTAAGTCATTGTTGTCAAAACATGCTCAAGAAAGCAACTAGAAACTAAAACAAACAAGTATCACCTGAGTGCTGAGCATAAGAGAAATCATGAAGCATTAGATTGATATAGCTTCTTAACTCTTGAAAGAAAAAGTTAGTCGTAAGCCACCATCACAAGAATATGATACTATATCACTAGGGTACAGCATAGCCAAAGTAGCTAACTTAGTAATTTGTCTTTAACTCCCATCTGCAACTGTTGAGTTTAAGATGAAATTGTTTTCAAAATGTTAGGTTGGCATGGAAAACATGGACAATGTTCCCAACAGGGATTTTTAAAGTGAGCAGTTTCTACCATCATACCAACAAAACAACTAGGAAAAAGCTATTCACAACATGAAAACCGTTTTCTTCTCTTTTTCACTTGCTTCTCCTTTAATTAGCTATCGTACTTTAGCTTCCGTATCTTAAAATTACTACTGACCTCGAAAAAAAAAACAAAAGCTCTCAATCCTAAAGAGGTACCTACTGAGTCAATCAGAAAGCTATTTGATGCACAACAAATTTTTATCTCATATCAACGGGGCATAATCAAGCTACGATTTGAAAAGAGACAAAGATGCAGTCAAGCTAGGATTTTCAACTAAAGTAAATTGTCGAAGAATGACGAAAAGAAAACCAGCCGTATGAGGAGATGAGCAAAAGGGGCAAACATGTATAGCACAAGGGATCAAATTATTAGTTGCCATAGAAACCATAAAAATGAGAGGGATTCTAGGACAAATACCTGAAGCAAGCGACGATCGACAGACCAAGCTCCGGCGACGGAAATCGCGGGGAAACCTAACAGAAGACCGATGAGCGGTCGCAGTTCGAGGTTCTCCGCCGCGCAATCGGAATAAGAACTTGCTCGAGACTCCGGAGGAGAGCGCCATCGAGAGCGAAAGAGATACCGAGAAAGAGAGAAAGAGAGAGAGCAGGCGACGGTCTTCCTCTTCTTCCTCCACTTCTCCTTCGTCTTTCCTAGCGATTTCGGAGATACGACGTACCACGCACGCACCCAATTGGTCCGCCTTGTGGGCCCCGCCTCTGGACACACTATTGCCTTAAGATTTCTTGAGAGTTCCGACGTTCATTTTTCTTTCCATTTTTTTTACCAAAAAAATGAAATAGTTGTAAATTTATGGTAAATATATAAGAACTCATAAAACTTCGAACTATTAAATACTTTTAAGTAAGTACACAAAATGTCTTACATTCATTCCTAATTTATGCAAATGATAGTAGACAATTTCTGTGCAAATTAATCAGCTTGTAAAAGCTGATTATCTGAATTACTTTAAAAAAAAATCTGCTCTCAACTCTTGTTTTTTTTCTCCTTAAACCGCTCTTAATTGGTCAACCTACGAACTCTGATTGGGAGACCTTTGTAGAAGTCAACGAAGGGCGCCGTCATGGGGCAGTCAGGTTCAGCCACAGCCCAGTCATAGTTCCTGACGAGGTGGTGCAGGAACACTGCCATCTCCAACCTCGCAATCTCTGCCCCGGGGCAGTACCTTGCTCCCCCACCAAACGGCATGAACTCACTGCTGCTCCTCTTCTTCAGCCCACAAGAAGACCCCTGAAACCACACAACACAACTCAACATGCAATATCAGTCCAAATCCACCCACCTCAAATGAACAGACACAGTTCGCAAAGCACTCACAATTAGCCACCTCCATGGATCGAACCGCTGAGGGTCTTCGAACAGCTCGGGGTCCAAGTGCACAGCACTGAAGTGGGCAACGAAATGGTATCCCTTTGGAATCAGAAAACCTGAAAAAGGCTTTGCAGGACTAAGTTAATTTCATTTTTGTTGTTCAGTGTTTTGCTTTTTCACCTTTGAAGTGGATGTCTGTAGACAACTTCCTCTGGATGTGGCTAACAATGTTCCCAAGCCTTAATGTCTCACTGATAACCTAAACAACAACATCTCCGAGCCTTAACTCCACTGCTCTGAAAATGACAAGTACCGTGGCTTCCTAGTGAACTTACAGATTGAGTGAAGTTCATTGATTTGTAGTCCTCGTAGGTCAGTTTACTCCCTCCGCTTTGTTGCTTTGATGTGATCACACCAGCAAATTCTTCCTAATGGAATTCAGACACACACTAAAACTATCAAAATAAGTTTGATTTTTGCCTATCTTTTTTTTAAAGCTTGTTTTGTTTGGCTACCTTCAGTTCTGCAATGGCTTTTGGGCAGTTGTCAAGGAAATAGATCATCAAGCAGATGGCCCTGGAGGAAGTATCATGAGCTGCAAAAAGAGTATGCAGCATCATGTCGCCAATCTTCTCAAGAGAGTAGTCTGTGTTCCTGATCACCCAACCAAGGAAATCATCCTTCTTCTTCGATCCTCCTTTGTCGCCGCTGGCTATTCTCCTCTCCTCTGTCTCTTGGTACAGAATTTCAAGGAGAATTCTCCTCGACTTTCACACGATATCGAAGAGCGAGAAATTCAGAACATTTCAACCATAAAGGGAGTATGTTGAGTTTAGTGCCTACCTTTAGACCCTTCCAATATCTTGTACCGGGTATTTTGAGTGGAAAAGATACAAGGCCTCTTGTGAATGTGTTGTATTCTTTTAGCAGCCTCTCGATAAGCGGATCCTCCGGTTCGATGCTCAGGATGTTCTTCACCATGATGTAAAACGAGAACTGAAAATTTTCGAAGCAAGGTGAATTAGAAGCTTTCTCGTGTCGATATCGAACTTGTGTAACATGATTGTTTACCTTGGTTGCTTCATCCAAAGAAGATATTAAAGTGTCATCCTTCCATGAGCTCATAACGAAAGAAGCCATATACTCCATATCTTGCAAGAACAAGTTTCGAATCCTCTCAGTGCTCAAGAATTCAACGATGTTCGATCTCATATGCTTGAGTGCATCTCCAACCAAGAAGGATATCGATGATTTCCCGGCAATATCTGAAAAAGATTTAGGCCAACCCGGCTCAAACATCTTTGTATCATTCTTGAACATAAACCGATTCAACTCAGGCTCAGCCGACACGACTATGGGTCTCCCAAAGAGGTTGGACAGAAATATCTTCCCGAATCTACAACCGAATTCACTTCAGAATCTAGCGAAGATCGAAAAATTAATAGCAAAGCTACTACAAACCTTGCCATATGTTGCTCCATGAAATCCCCGACCGTGGTTGACAAAGAAGGCTTCAAGAACATGAGAGTTTCTCCAACGATAGGCCAACCCATGTCTCCGGGTGGAATATTACCGGGCTTTGGTTTTGAGTTTCTCCGAGAAGCTTGGAAGACGAGGAGGAAAATAATTGATGCGGCAATGAGCACAAGTAGTGCCTCCATTGTGAACATGTTGGTGAATGATTGAATTGCTTAAGGAGGCATTTATATGCGAGTATTTCTATCGACCAGTCGTGCCAATAAGGCAGAGTTTATTATTAGTATTTTGCTTCTTAGATGATTCCAAGAATTGGAGAAGCCTTCAAAAAGCATCTTAGTTTTTAGATCAATCATAGAAAACATTCTAAATTTCTTTATCAAAATGTGTTGACAGAAATAAACAAGAAGAGGGAGAGAAAAAAAATGGTCTTAATATGTATGAACAATATATCGTTATAATGCCCGTCTTGCTCAAGAATGGTGATGCGGTGATAAAGAAGAGTCTACCTGGCATGATTACGACAGTGTAAGGTCAAAATCAAAATGGCCAACGTCAGGGCTTAAGTAAGGCTCGAGTGTACCCGAGCGGGAAGCGGTTCATCAGTCGATCGGAAGAATCATTATCCGGTCAGCCATCTTAGTAAATCAGTGTTGTCAACTCGGTCGACAGGAGAGCAAGCTAAGTGGGCCAGGACATCGAGCCGAGCGGGCTACCCGTTCGACTCCTGATATGGCGTAGACATTGTACATAAAATGAACCGATAAAATAATAAAAGAGAAAAAGACAGATAATTAATAAGGGAAAGAGAAAATAAAGGAAAACACTCTTTCTATCATTAAATGAGAAGAAGTCAAGATAAATATGTCTTCCGTCAATAATTAATATCATTAAACAAGGGAAGATGAAGGGTCAGAAAGATATAAAAGAGTATGTCAAGTATGAAGAAAGGCAAATTGAATCTCTGTCCTTAGTACTTTCACTTTCTCGTCTTCTTCTATTCTTAACTTGAGCGTCGGAAGACCAACGTCAAGGACCTCTTTCCTGATTTTGGGTTTGTTTTGCAGAAAGGAGCGAGGTCTTCATCCCGTCAGCGGAACTACCATCTCCCTGACTTTCCAATTTCACGCCATCAGACAGGATCAAATGGTTTTACAAGGGACTCATATCGACAAAGGGACTGACACTCATACGACAAATTAAACTGAAAACAACACATGTAAATGCAAACCTAAGCTAATCCGCCCTATCCACGAAACTTTGCTTCAATACAAGCATATATAGATATTATACACAATGTAGCAAAAGAAAACTCGAGAGCCAAAAATATTACAAAGCAACAAAGGCTAGGCCGAGCGAAGATGAAGATCTTGAATCATTTGTATCTATGGTTAGGCTAACAAAGATACCTGTGTGGACATATAAGGTTATACTTGAAATTTTATACAAATTTCATTCTTTAAAATTTTATAATTTTTGTAAATTTAAACTTATCTTTTTTCTTCATGAGAGTAGTTAACAATCAACAAAAATTTAGATTCCAATGTGCTAGAAGTAGAGAGGGTGTGATGCGGAGGTCTCTGTTCAACACCTACGTGGCATTCGAGTCAAAACCTAAGCTAAGTTGTCCGTTAAAGTCAAGATGGGTCAAACTTATTCACTGAGACAGTCAACTTAGCCCAAGTGAGATTTAGCATGCTCCCCTCTAGAGATTAAGTATGACTAGAAAACAAATCCTGGATTCTCTCACTCGATCGTAGACTCCCTACTCAGGATCTCAGTTTCAAAAGTTATCTCAGTCTCAGAAGACATCTTGGAAGCCATCTTGGTCTCAGAAGTCGTCTCGGTCTCAAAAACCACCTCGGCCTCGGAAGCCAACTCAATCTCAAAAGTCATCTTGGTCTCGAACGCTATCTTGGTTTGACCCCGTGGCCTCGAGCAACAACTTTGTCTTAGCCTTGGTCACCGATACACTCCTTTGAAGAAGTTATTGTAAGTACCTCGATATTTTGATATAATCAACCAAGTCAAGTTAGACTCTGCGTATTTGATATTTTACGTCTAAGTGTGCAGAGACTTAGGAATGCAAGAAGTTGAGCGGAAGCAGACGAGAAGGATGGCAAAGGGAATCGAGACGACCGGCTCGATGCATCCGAGGGACGAAAAGCTGTCAAAGAGTATACCGGTGGAGCGAGAAGGACAAACGCGACACTTCCGAAGGGCGAGAAGTAGAAGTGGAAGAATGCTTGAGAAGAAGTCTAGAGTTGAGTTCAGATGAGCTCAACTCTGGAAGGTCAGAGGATCACCCAAGCTACTGGAGATAAAGCCAACAACCGGAGAAGGCACCAAACCAGTCAACAGATAGCTGACTGGTCTGGGCGCCGGGACCACCAAGGTGCCGAACAAGCGCCTCGTCGTAGTGGATCACTCTTCGAGTCCACGTCAGCAATGGTCCAGTCGCCCGGACATGAAAAATTCTATCTTCCAATTATTGCGAAGATGTTGCGTGGAGATAGATATTACCACAATGGAGGTGCTCGGATCACCATCCAAGCGCCTGGAGTCCGCCATGTCAGCAACAGATAAACTTGACCAAAGCACTATAATAGAGTTCTAGTTCACCCAATTTAAACACAACACTTGTATTCGAATTTTTTGTTTACTATTTTCATTTTCTGAACTGTAAGTCATTGTACGGGGCTTCACCTCGGAGAATTTGCTCGAAGAAGGAGTTCTGACAATGCGTGTCATTTGTCTAGAATTAGCAACCTCCCTTGTTGCAAACCAAGTAAATTCGGTAGCCTCGTTTAATTTTTATGAAATTTATTTCTATCTTACTAGCAAGTATTAATTAATCAAAGTCGAAAGTTTTTTAGAAGGGTATTCTTGTTATTTCAGGTAATTCACCCCCTCCTGTCTATTGCACCGGGACCAACAGTTATATACATCATTCTCCTCAAAGTCACTCAGTGTTAACATCACTTTCTCTATCCTTAAAGCAGGTTTGCACCCTGCATGCACTTGCAGGAAGTAGTTGTAATATTCCTGGACACATATCAATCAAGAAATAGCGAGGCAGTTACAAGGTTGTCAAGGATAACCCCCTAGATACCTCCCTATTGACATGTGGCACCAAATAAATTGAAAGAGAACCAATGGCTGCCGGATATGGTCCTCTCCCAAGTCTCCATAATTATGACATCTCATGGAGATGCTCTCAAGAAAAGTCATATAGGCACCACGAAGAGTGGGAGAAGGGGATCTGAAGGAGGTTTGAGTTTTCTCCAACTTTTTCTTGTTTTACTCTTATCATCTAAAGAAAATTCTAACTTGAACATTGGAGTGGTCACGAGACTCATCCCACGACCAATCTAACCTCCCATTTGAGTATGTTCCGATTTTCTTCAGCTACTTCATCTATAATCTCTGGAGCGCATGCACCTAAGCAAGTTGGTTAACTAGTTGTTTAACCATCCATGGTATTTTGGCCAGAACAATTGGTGTCGTTTGTGGGAAACTGAGCCAAGATGTTGCGATGGTTAACACTAGAAGGGTTGTTGATAATCGTGACTCCAAGGGAGAACAAAGTTATGGCGGAGCGGCGTCTGTAACACAAGAGGATGTTAATGAAATGATTTTCAAAGTGTTACAAGGATTTATGTAGTAGTGCCCTGTTATAAGCCCTAGTAGAGAAAGGAGACCTTCTTCCTTTAAGAAGAGTGTTCCCTCAAGAGGGGCCCCCCCCCCCCCCCTCTCACCCCACACCTTTCATGAGAGTTCCACCACCAACAACCCAGTTAACGAGGGTAATGCACTCCCGGGGAACGTCTCCCATGAATTGCAAGTAGGGGAAACCTTGCCTTTTGATTGCAAGGGAAAGGCTCTTGCCTTAGACAAGATGAATATTCAAGGAACGTCTTTCTCTAAAGAAGTACATGAATAGAAATTACCTCGACACTTTCAGAAACCCCTATTAGCTGGGTATATTGGATCATCAGACCCTGAATGTGTCACTTCAAGAATTATTCTATGCTACATCAATACCCAAATAGTGTTAAATGTTGGGTTTTCTTGACTACTTTTCCAAGATCCACTCAATGATGGTTCAACAGGCTCACTAGTTCCTCTATTCACTCTTTTGCTGATTTTAAAACGGCATTCCTATATTAATTGACCAGCTACAAGAAATATCAGAAAGCATCTTTCAACTTATTCAATATGGAGCAGGGGTCTCACGAGACCCTGTGAGAGTATTTGCAAAGATTTGATCAAGTAATCTGGAAAGTTCATTCCACCTCTTGAGAAATATTAACCAACGCATTTTGTTAGGGCATGTTAGATGGAGGTTTCTTCAAATTCTTAATAAGAAAGCCTCCTGTGAGTTATCAGAAGCTATTGAAGCGAGCCGAAAAGTATATTCAAGTGGAGGAAGCTCAACTGATCCGCAAAGGAAATGCCCCTGAGTCTATACGATCGGATGGAAATGCCCAGTCAAGAACAAGGTCTTTAATCAACCTCTCAGTTATATCCCAATCCGTTAGGAAGGACGACCAGTGTAGGCCATGAAGGTGGCCCCCGCTTTCATAGAAGAAGCGAATCAAATGCCTCTTAAAGGGGCGGTTTATTCTGTGAATTGCACCAATCCTATTCACATGACACTTAGGAGTATCGATGACTCACTCAAGGAGGCAATCAGGTCATAGATGAGGCACATTAGGATATGATAACTCCACTCGACGAAGATAGGGGTTCGCCCGCCAAGTATCCTCACTAGGAAGGCTACGGAATCAACCCTCCCAAAGGGAGTCAAAGTCTCCTCAATGTTGATCACCAGGGCATCAGGATAATCGTTGGATAAATCACTAGTAGATGGGGGTGGCAATCGTCAGAATAACCAAGGAGGTAATTATTGTGAGAACCACTAAGATGATTGCTAAGATCATTGTTGAGAGAATCAAAGGGATGCTCCTCCAGCAGGTGATTTTGGCATGATTTCATATGACTCTACTAATAATGACTCCCACCGAGTAAGAAAGGCTCATAGGCGAAAGTTAAAAAATTATAGTGTTAGTATTGGCATAATTCTAGAGAGGGACCCTATGACTTAGATAAAGTAGATATCTCACATGATGATACTTTCGTGATCTATGCCCTCATAGCCAACTACAATGTTGCTAGAGTGTTTATAGGCATGAGAAACTCTATAAATGGGATATACAAAGAAGCTTTTGATTAAATGCAAATTGACTAAGATGAGTTGAGACATACTGAGATCGCCTTGTTCGGATTCACAGGTCACAAACTATAACTAATTGGTCAAAATTGCCTATCTCTCTCACTAGGTGAGGGTTCTCAGAAGCAAATCTATAGCACTATTATTGTCATAGATGATGTACCATCCTCTTATAATGTTACAGAAGATAATAGGGCCAAGGGGAATGTGATACACCTTGAACATGATGACGAACTTGCAAATTAGGTGGTATGAATTAGGGATTAACTGGGTTAACCACAACTGAAAATAATGGGCCAACTCTTGAATAAAAGCAGAAATCATAAACCTAAGATCATTAGCGTGAGATCCCAAACTCACTTTGAGTGTCGAACTCACTTAAACCTTTGAGTGTAGTTTTGGATCGATCAAGTCAGTTATAGCTATGAATTGATTTTTTTTTAGTAATCTAAATATTTAATTTTTACACAATCGGCCTTCCTTCCGTGTTTGACCGACCACATGAACCACCGATGGGGTTTTTATGCTTCTTTAGGCACCAGTTCAACACCGGTCTGCGGTTCTTATTTCACCCTTTTTTCCATAGTTTGTAAATATTTATGCATTTCTCTTCATCAATTAGTGTCGAACTCTTTTCGACTGTTGTGCGGGGTCATCGTCCTGTTCCGTTTGCACGACATTCCTTTGACTCCTCAGCTCTTCCATTATTTCTATTATCCGAAATTGCCCGAGTCAGGGACTTTTCTCTTCCAAGCCCGAGTGGGCATAGTCTTTTTTGATAAGATGTCATCCTCTAATAAGCATTACAGAGACTACTTCTTCTTCGTTCGCTTTCCTAAGCGGCCAGATTTCCTGACCAGCTGGCAACTAGAAGTGCTGAACCCTCCAAAGCTCAAGAAGTACAAAAGTCGATTAGACTATCTCCATGCAGCCTCCAGCTTGGCCGGTCAAAAGTATCATATCCATAAGTTACTGTTGGAGGGCATCCTCTATATGTTCGACTTGAGTCCGATCCAAATGAAGCTTCTGTCCAGTCTAGGTATGCTCTTTCTTTTCCCAACCTTTGAATCTAACTGATTTTTCCTCCTTTTGTGCAACTTGAATCATGTTGCGAGTGTGTCTGGCCGACAAGTGCAAGCTTGCGGACGCAGAGATCAATGTCCGACTGTGGCCGAGCTAGAGAGTCGCGACCTGTAGCCAGTCGGCTCCCACAAGGATCCGCTCGGCGACGAGGAGGGAACACAAGTGCTAGGGAGTGGAGGTGGAGCCAACCATACGGTAGCTAGTGGAGCGGCAGCTACTGCTGACCTTCCGCCCGAACAGCTGTCGATGGTTCCTATCGCGGTCACCCCAGAGTCGGCTACCTCCGGTGAACCCCTGCGACAACGCAAGAGATGTCGGGCAGAAGGTTCCTCCCGATCTGCGACTTCTGCCTTGCAGACCCCAACACTGGCCATCTCCCGACCCTCCTCCGAGCGGGGTGAGACCTCTATTCCATCTCCCGAGCAGGGAGTTAGAGAGCTCCCTTCCTCCATATCATCCTATCGGACATCGTCGCTGTCCGTGCTGCTCAGGGGACTGTTTGCACGCCGCCGGTCGCCTTTATGCCACCATCTCTACTAGCGGCCCAAGTGTCCTGCATCTGCTCAGTTCCTGCGTCCTGATCTTTGGGTAGGGTAACTTCAGACCCCTCTGGCCCAAGCAGCCAGAAGCAAATAACGACAATTGTCCATTTGCCAATAGACGAGTACCACAGTGCAGATGACCCAACATCCCTCACCCCCGAGCACCAGATAAGGATTCAAGGGCCGCTCACATAGATATGGGTCGATGCTCGGGTCTGCGCAGCGATCATCTATCCAGGGGAGCTCACCAACAGTCATACCCAGATGTCTACTGGGGTAAGTGCATTGCTTTTGCATTTGCTTTTCATCCATTTGACGCTTATCATTTTATTGTTCCTACAGTTCTGGGTAGAGAACCTGGCCATGTGCCACAGGCTCGCCTATTTGGAGCACAAAATCCAGTAGCTACATGCTTCAAGCGACCAATTGGTTGCCTCTCAGGTGCACGTAGAACATATGAGCGCTAAGATGGCCTAATTAAAGGTCAATCTGAATAAGAGTTTCGAGCTGCTAGAGATAGAAAGGGGCAAAAGTGCCAAGCAAATAATGCAGCTAGCACGACTTAACAAGCAGGCCACCTCTTTCAAGCCGAAGATCCACTTGGAGAATATCAGGAAGCTCTGGGCTATCGAAGTTCTGGAAATCAAGAACAAAGAGTTTCGGGTGTTGGCTCAGAACTTAAAGGAAGTGGAGGCCTCCATGAATGCCGAGTGGGAGGCTCGGTTGGCCGAGCAGTCTGCAGCGAAGGCCTGACTCGATGCCAAAGATGTTGAGCTGGCCACTCTAAAGGCGGATTTAGAGGTGTCTCGATCGACACTAGAAGTTTACCAAAGCGCGGAGTCCAGCCGGTTTGAGGTGCAGAAAAAGGCTTACCTAAGCTCGGACGTCTTTAATGACCAAGTCACCGATCAGGCACTCCGTCTTTTCAACTTGACCATCGACGAGACGCTCGACCAACTCAAGGTCAGTGGCTATATCCTGACCAGCCTGACGAGCCAGGTCATCAGGCGAGACAAGATGACTGAGTCCCTGCCCAACGACGTACTCGACAACCTCGAGTGAGCTTGCTCTTGTGCATCTTATCTTCTTTTTGTATTTCCCCTTTTGGCCTTGTAAAACCTAGAAGTGTTAATGAATGGTCGTCCGTTCGGCGCACCTTTTGTTGGTGCGATTTGTACTAACGGTCTGACCCAGGTTTTGATGAATGACAAGTAAGTTAAGTTAGGTTCTGTGGTGATCTAACCACTTGATTAAGTGTGCAGGAAATCTAGTTAGGTCGACGGATTGACCGGATAGTTGGTATAAAATTCAGTTAGGTCGACGGACTGACCGGATAGCTAGTACGAAATCTAGCTAGGTTGGCGGACCGACCGGATAGTTGGTACGAAGTCCAAATAGGTCAACGGGCTAACCAGATATCTGGCAAGAAGTCTAACTAGGTCAACAGGCTGACCGGATAGCTAGTATAGAGTCTAGACAGATCAACGGGCTAACCGAATGTCTGACAAACTGATAAGTTAAGGTAAATCACTAGAGGAGATTGACTAAGTAAGGGCGCGTCCCGATTGAAGAGACAGTAGGCGTTGGTCCAATTTAGGTCCATTTGGGATCCCTAAACTGAGATCTTGACTAGTTCCTAGTCCTAGGAGGACATGAGCTAATTACTACTCTGTATTATTATACTTGTTTTGCAGCATATTTTAGACTAACATTATTTTAGAGAGTTAAGAGAAGAAAATTGTCTGTGGATAAACAGTGTCTGAAGGCACATTTAAGTTTGATGGAAGGCGCCTTTGTACTATTCATAGAAGGCGCCTTCCGCGGGATAAAGTTTGGCTGAAGTCTTGGATAAGCACCGGGATGTTCGGGATCGAACTTGCCTCATTGGAGGCGCCTTCCATGCCTTTTATGAGGCTGTCTCGAGAAGACATTGAAGCACAACACATATTCGAGAAGGCATTGACTGGATACTTAGCACGAAGAAATCTAAATGGGTCAAGGGTGATCGGATATCTGGTGGAAGTCCAAGTGGGTCATGGAGGACTGGACACTTGGCACGAGACGGTAAGTCCAAGTGGGTCAAGATTAACTAGACACTTGGCACAAAGGGAAAAGTCCAAGTGGGTCAAAGGATTAACCGGACACTTGGTGAAGAAGTTCCAACAGGTCACGATTGATCGGATGTTGGAATTGGGGATCCTAGACTTGATTTATGCAAGTCAAAGGGAGGCCAATTGATCAACCAATCGATCAGTCGATCGATTGGCCGTGTGAGCGAATGAAGGCTGGCCCAATCGATCAGTCGATCAATTGGGAGCTTATATCGTGCAAACAGAATGCTTTCTAATCGATCAACCAATCGATTGGGGTTTGCTTCTCGTGCGTAAACGCGAGGGAGATTGAATCGATCGGTTGATCAATTCAAGTCTCCTCGATCGATCAGCCAATCGATTGGGATGCGACCGTTGCGTAGGTAGCGAGCGATGGACGGTTGGGATGGCGCAGATTTGATGTGGCAATTGATTGGGAACCTTAGAAGCGCGAAGTATATAGTCATTGGCGAGCTTTTTCTCGGCAGTACTTTTTTCCCAACACACACAATTCTCTCCGACGATCATTCCGCGAGTTCTTGAAGCTTCTTGGGGATAAGTGCTGGTGCACTTCCAAGAGTCAAGATGTGATCTACATCAACAAGAGCAGTAAGAAAAGGGGTTTATTTATACACTTGTGCATTTTTTTTCTTGTTTGAGTGCATCTTGTTGTGAGGAGATTGTACGAGATTTCTTCACCTCTGGTAGTTACCGAAAAGGAGAGTTTCTTAGTGGATGTACGTGTGAGGGTCGGATCCTTGGATTAGTCATCTTTTCTTGAGGTGGATACCAAGTAAATCCCTTGTGTTAGCTTTGTGAGAGTTGCTTGAGTTTTTTCCGCTGCAACAACATCATCAAAGCAAGCAACCGAAGCACGACGAACTATTCACCCCCTCTCCCCTCCCCTCTCTACTATAAATTGACCCTAACAATAGATATATGATGAATTAAATTCTATATTGTTAATTCTTAAAAATCACGATCCCTAACTATTAGGCGAGAAATATTATATTATGTATCCACTGCCTACGTTATGTCCTGGCGCTATCTCGGTATATCAAATTATCAATCTCACACCAACGTGCCAAAAAGAAATACGTTAAGAAGCAACAAGAAAATATTCGGAATTTACATTATTTATTAAGTATGGATAACTTGCAACTGAATAAACTTTGTCCAAGAGTTTACATTATTGATAAAATAAAAATTCAAAGGTATAAAATTATATTTATTTATATCTCAATTGTAAAATTTTATTTGAGTAGTAAATTAATTTCGATATCTTACAATCCAACTAATCATAAAATCCTAAAAAAATTCTTATCGACCATCACATAACATCACAGTTCACATCCAGCAGTCCCAATGGATTGAAATCCAAAGTAAATTTCTAGCACTCCTTATATGTCAAATTCTTGATGCACGACAAGGAGTCCCAAAATACATTTACCATTGTAACATGTTCTATCTTTCAAAATATATTTATCATCTAGAAAAAGATAATTCGTTCGCTCCTAATGATCTCGTCATCTTGTTCGTATATTAATATAAAAGAGATAAATCATAGATAATTACTAGCTATTAGTACAAATAGTCAAAATATAGAGAAAGATATGATTGGACGTATCGAATTTTAACTCTAAAATCTCATATAATAATATCCTATATCTTAACTACTATACCACCCCACCCTAAAGAAATTTAAAAAAAAAACAAAAAAGAATTACCAGCACCCTGACTGGGGCGCCAATATTTACCTTTATAGGATTATTTAAGTGCATACAATGTCTTCCATGTATCCTAAGAAACCATATTTATCTTCCATAGGCTTCCACCACATGAATTGGCATTCATGTCGTCAATTAGTCACCCAACGAACTCTGATTGGTAGACCATTATAGAAGTTAACGTAGGGCACCTTCATGGGGCAGTCAGGTTCAGCCACAGCCCAGTCATAGTTCCTGACGAGGTGGTGCAGGAAGACTGCGATCTCCAGCCTCGCAATCTCTGCCCCAGGGCAGTGCCGTGCTCCCCCACCAAACGGCATGAACTCACTGCTGCTCCTCCTCTTCAGCCCACAAGAAGACCCTTGAAACCACACAACACGACTCAACATGCAGTATCAGTCCAAATCCACCAACCTCAAATGAACAGACACAGTTAGCAAAGCACTCACAATTAGCCACCTCCATGGATCGAATCGCTGAGGATCTTCGAACAGCTCGGGGTCCAAGTGCACAGCACTGAAGTGAGCAGCGAAATGGTATCCCTTTGGAATCAGAAAACCTGAAAAAGGCTTTGCAGGACTAAGTTAATTTCATTTTCACTTTTATTGTTCAGTGTTTTGTTTATTCACCTTTGAAGTGGATGTCTGTGGACACCTTCCTCTGGATGTGGCTGACAATGTTTCCAATAATAACAAAGGTCTTGTTATTTTATGCATTCGGTATAAAAAGAAATTATCTTAAATGATCCTACTCAATACACTCAGAGTATACTAGTGTAATTTTATAGTCAAGATAAACTAATACCAAATTACACTACGACTATTCCAATGGTTTGTTCTTATCCATCTTAGTCGTGAGCTATTATTTATAATTTATAAGGAACTGATAACATGATCTTCTGTGTGTAACACCACACATCATGTTATCTACAATATAAATTAATTGAACAACTACACTTAGCATATAAATGTAGACATTTGACCAATGTGATTCTTTATTTCAAAAATAAATGTTTACAAAAAGCTAGGCTTTTAGTATACACTCTAACAATCTCCCACTTATACTAAAAGGCTAAGTTGCCATATCTGTTGTCATACATCTGATTCCCACCCCCTCTACATGCCGATCAAAAGATTTCGTCGGAAGGGCTTTCGTGAAAGGATCTGCCAGGTTTTCTGCTGATGCAATCTTGGCGACAACAACTTCTCCTCGCTTTACGATGTCTCATATCAGGTGGTACTTACGCTCTATGTGTTTACTCGCCTTATAGGTTCGTGGTTCCTTCGAGTTTGCTACTGCACCGCTATTATCACAATAAATTGTGATGATTTTGGGTAAACTAGAAATCACATCTAAGTCCATTAGGAAGTTCCTAAGTCATACAGCTTCTTTAGCTGCCTCAGAGGCTTCCACATACTCAGCTTCCATAGTTGAGTCTGAAACGCATTTCTGCTTAACACTCCTCCATGTAATGGCTCCACCTCCTAAAGTAAACACATAGCCTGATGTAGACTTACTATTGTCCCTATCTGATTGGAATTCAGAATCCGTGTAACCCATAGGGAGCAAATCATCTGCTTGGTAAACCAGCATATAATCTTTAGTCCTTCTAAGGTACTTCATTATATGTTTTACAGCAGTCCAATGTCCTTGTCCAGGGTTACATTGATATTTGCTAATCATGCCCACGGTAAAACAAATATCCGGTCTCGTGCATAAATTAGGCTTCCTACTGCTGAAGCATAAGGAATTGCCTTCATCTCTTCTATATCTTTTGATGTCTTCGGAGACATCTCTTTAGATAAAGATACTCCATATCTAAAGGGTAGAAAACCTTTCTTGGAGTCTTGCATGCTAAAACGAGCTAGGATTGTATCGATATATGAAGCTTGGGATAAGCACAAAATTCTTTTCTTGCGATCTCTATTACTTTGATCCCGAGAATATGTGTGCATTCTCCTAAGTCCTTCATATCGAATTGCTTGGACAACCATACTTTTACTTCCGACAACACTTTGATATTGTTTTCAACTAACAAAATGACATCTACATATAGTACAAGAAATACCACCACATTTTCATCATACTTCTTGTATACACAAGACTCATCCGAACACTGAATAAATCCATATGACTAGATTACTTCATTAAATCGGATGTTCCAAGATCTTGAAGTTTGCTTCAGTTCATAAATCGATCGATTGAGCTTGCATACTAGATTCTCTTTGCCCTTTGCAATAAACCCCTCTGGTTGCTTCATATGGATATTTTCTTCAAGACTTCCGTTAAGGAAAGCTGTCTTGACATCCATTTGCTAAACCTCATAATCTATATGAGCAAAAATAAATAAGAGTATCCGGATAGACTTAAGCATGGTTACCGACAAAAAAGTTTCCTCATAATCGATTCCCTCTTTCTGAGTGTACCCCTTCGCAACAAACCTTGCTTTGAAGGTTTCTACTTTCCCATCTGTCCCTCTTTTCCTTTTGTAGATCCACTTACATCCAACGGCTTTTATACCATTTAGTGGTTCTACAAGCTCCCATAGATTATATTTCAGAATTCATCGCTCTTTGCCAAGATATTACATCTTTATCTTGGAGTGCTTCGTCATATGTCCGGGGATCAGGTTCATGTTCACCAGGGATCAAGTCTGAAGACTCTCTCAAAAACATGAATCTCTCATGTTACCTTACAACCCTCCCACTACGAGGCATTGTCTGTAACTGTGCATCATTTGTGACACGTGTTGCAGTTTCTTGTGATATTTCATCTTGTATTGTTGGTACTAGACTAGACGTGCCTTCTCTAATTTCTTCGAGAATAATTTCACTCATGGGCTTATGGTTCATTACATAATCTTTCTCTAAAAATCGAGCATTGGTGCTAACAATGATCTTCTGATTTTTAGGATTATAAAACAAACCACCTTTCGTTCCCTTAAGATTTCCTACAAACAGATAAACTCCTATGCGTGATTCCAACTTGTTAGTATCTCCTTCAGCACATGTGCTGGACTACCCCATATTCGAATATGATTCAGACTAGGCTTACACCCATTCCACAATTCCATGGGAGTAGAGAGTACTGATTTAGAAGGTACCATATTCAAAATGTACACTTTTGTTTCAAGAGCATATCCCCAAAACGAATCTGGTAATTCTAAATAACTCATCATCGATCTAACCATCTTCATAAGAGTTATATTCCTTCTTTCTGTCATACCATTCTGTTGGGGTGTACTAGGTGCAGACAATTGAGATTGAATCCTGACCTCTAATAAACAATTCCTAAACTCTCCAAAGAGGTATTCGTCACCACAATCAGACCGTAGTGTCTTGATACTTTTACCATGACGTTTCTCCACATCAACCTTGTACTTTTTGAACTTATCAAAGCATTCAAACTTGTGGTGCATCAAGTCAATGTATCTATATCTCGAATAGTCTTCTATGAAAGAGACAAAATATTCAAAACCATCTCTTGCCTGCATAGACATAGGACCACACAAATCAGAATGAACTAGTTCTAACACATCTTTGGCTCTATACCCCTTGGCCTTAAAAGGTCTCTTAGTCATTTTACCTTCCAAGCAAGATTCGCAAGTTGAAAAGTTTTCCAACACTAATGAACCCAAGAGTCCATCGGCTATTAGCCTTTGAATCCTACTCAAGTTAATATGACCAAGCCTTAGATGCCAAAGATATGTTTGGTTCATTTCTGAAGGTTCCTTTCTCTTATTAGAATTAGAAGATGTGTTATTAATTTTCATTTGTTTCTTTATAGGAGAAATCGGATTTAGAGTATACAAATTGCCTAGTAATGCACCAGAACAGATAATAACCCTATTTTTCTTGATAACTACTTTGTCATCAAAAGAAACAGAATATTCATCCACAAACAGTTTAGAAACTGAAATTAAATTCTTTCTAAAAGTTGGTACATAAAGACAATTTCTCAAAACCAAAGTTCTATTCCTATTGAATGATAAGTAGACACCTCACACTGCAACAGCCGCGACTTTCGTAGCATTGCCCATGTAGACGGTTATCTCTCCTTCATATAGTCATCGGGTTTCCTAGAACCCCTGCAATGTATTGCAGACATGATCAGTGGCTCCTGTATCTACACACCAGGTACTGGTAGATAACACCGCTAAACATGTTTCAACTACTAGAGAATAAGATATGCCTCTATTGTTCTCTTTTATTCGAGGACAGTCCGCCTTCCAATGTCTAGACTGCTTGCAGATGAAACATTTTCCCTTTGGCTTATTCACTCCAGCTTTAGGTCCAGTACTTAGAGATCTATTCACCTTCTTTGCTGAGTTAGCCTCTTTCTTCTTTTTCTTGCCTTTCCACTTAGAAGTAGAAACATTTTCAGCAAAGTGAATATGAGAACTATGACGAAATATACCTTCTGTTGCTTGAAGTTCTGTCAGAAGTTCTGCCAACGTATAAGCCCTTTTGTTCATGTTATAGTTCAGGCGAAACTGCTCAAAACTTCTGGGTAGCATTTGGAGAATAATATCGATCTGGGTTTCCCCATCGATTTCAGCTCCAAGGATCTGTATTTCGTTCAAATAAGCTATCATCTTTAGGATATGATCCCTTACGGGTGTCCCCTCTGACATGGTGGCTGTCATTAATTTTCTCATTGCCTCTTGCCTAGCAGCCCGATTCTGGTATCCGAAGAGTTCCTTGAGATTGTTCATCATATCATAAGCAGTTGGTATGTCCTGATGTTGATGTTGCAGCACATTTGACATTGAAGCCAAAATGTAACACTGCGTCATCTCATCTACCTTTATCCATTTCTTATGATACTCAATCTCCTCTTCACTAGAATCACTATTAGGCACATTAGGGCAAACCTCTAATAGTAGAAACTTATAGCCTTCAGCAGTTAGGACAATGTCCAGGTTTCTTTTCCAATATATGTAATTGGGACTAGTAAGTTTGTTCTCTTTCAGTATAATAGCCAGTGGGTTGAAAGTCATCATAAGAATCACAAAATAAACTTTTGGTCAAGACTCTAAATTTAGAATAATATTGATTCCTCAAATAATATTATTTAAATTTACCAACACCTCAAAGCACCGTGAATTTTGCATGTCACATTAGTGTGGACGTATACAAATTCAATATTTGTAAGAGGAGGTTTTAACCATTAATTTTATTATCTTGTCATCCTAACTTTATGACAAATGAAATTAATAGTTGGTTTTCCTTTGGTCTCACAAATAATAGCAGTGACTCCGTTGGGGAAGATACTATTAAATGTGCCTAAGTGTATACCATTACTTGATACTTAGTCCATTAAATAAAATTGTACCCCTTCAGTTGGAGAAGATCACACGCTTCTAAATAATTTCTTATAACCATCCATAAAGGAAGTTTGATCTAGTGATCCACAAACAAACTCATCCGTTGTGGAGGGAGACACTCAGAGCCAACACGTAAGTTTGTTGCATCACTTACAAACCAGTAATGGAGATCGTGGAATTTATTTACTGATCCCTCTCCCACTTAGTTATTTAAGGTCAGGAATTTTAACCATGCAAGCACACATCACACACATCACAGTAAATACAAGCAATAAATATGGAAATTAATTTTCCAACTATTATGGCTTCTTCCATCACTGTCATCCGTGTGCTACCAACCCTAGCTGCTGCCATCTTTAGCCACCGCAATCGGGTCTAGTTGTCGCATCTATCT
This sequence comes from Zingiber officinale, assembly GCF_018446385.1. NCBI lineage: Eukaryota > Viridiplantae > Streptophyta > Magnoliopsida > Zingiberales > Zingiberaceae > Zingiber > Zingiber officinale. The sequence goes on from NC_056000.1 coordinate 43,513,667, forward strand.
TGCTTCTTATTCCGCTGCGCCTCTGGTCCTCAAATAGTACCACGCCTCGCAAGGATACGTTCCGCGACAAAAATAGAATTTTACATTTATCGATCATATATTCCACTAGGGATTGTACATGTAATCTAGATCGAAAAAAAAAATAAAAAATCCTAAAACTAATATAGCTCCTGCTGTATTTAATACATATAATCATGCACACACATAAAATGCCCTTGACATATCCAAGGGTCCAATCACACATAATCACTATAAGACATAATAGTTGAAGCCTGCAACCACAGAGTTAGCATATCCTACTATTATCCTGCCTAAATTATATATGACATGTGCATAATTAAACTGAAAACCAAACCCACAGAGGAAAACCCTAGCTCTGATACTAATTGTTGGCTGCTACCAGGAATACCGTATTGGTTCCCCTGTACAAAAATTTTGTACAAGTCCTGAACCTTTCCTAACAACTTTTTGACCGTTGCGTAGGTAGCGAGCGATGAACGGCTGGGATAGCACAGATTTGATGTGGCAATTGATTGGGAACCCTAGAAGCGCGAAGTATATAGCCGTTGGCGAGTTTTTTCTCAGCAGTACTTTTTTCCCAACACACACGATTCTCTCCGACGAGCATTCCACGAGTTCTTGAAGCTTCTTAGGGATAAGTGCTGGTACACTTCCAAGAGTCAAGATGTGATCTACATCAACAAGAGCAAGCAAGAAAAGGGGTTTATTTATACACTTGGCATTTTACTTGTTGTGAGGAGATTGTACGAGGTTTTTCCACCTTCGGTAGTTACCGAAAAAGAGAGTTTCTTAGTGGATGTGCGTGTGAGGGTCGGATCCTTGGATTAGTCACCTCTTCTTGAGGTGGATACCAAGTAAATCTCTTGTATTAACGTTGTGAGAGTTGCTTGAGTATTTTCCACTGCAACAACATTATCAAAGTAAGCAACCGAAGTACGACAAACTATTCATTCTCTCTCCCCTCCCCTCCCCTCTCTACTATAAATTAACCCTAACATTAGATATATGATGAATTAAATTCTAGATCGTCAATTCTTAAAAATCACGATCCCTAACTATAAGGCCAAAAATATTATATTATTTATCACTGCCTACGTTATGTCCTGGCGCTATCTCGGTATATGAAATTATCAATCTCACACCAGCGTGCCAAAAAGAAATACGTTAAGAAGCAACAAGAAAATATTCGAAATTTGCATTATTTATTAAGTATGGATAACTTGCAACTGAATAAACTTTGTCCAAGAGTTTACATTATTGATAAAATAAAAATTCAAAGGTATAAAATTATATTTATTTATATCTCAATTGTGAAATTTTATTTGAGTGGTAAATTAATTTAGGTATCTTACAATCCAACTAATCATAAAATCCTAAAAAAATTCTTATCGACCATCACATAACATCACAGTTCACATCTAGCAGTCCCAATGGATTGAAATCCAAAGTAAATTTCTGGCACTCCTTATATGTCAAATTCTTGATGCACGACGAGGAGCCCCAAAATATATTTACCATTGTAACAAGTTCTATCTTTCAAAATATATTTATCATCAAGAAATAGATGATTCGTTCGCTCCTAGTGATTTTGTCATCCTGTTCGTATATTAATATGAAAGAAATAAATCATAGATAATTACTAGCTATTAGTACAAGTAGTCAAGATATAGAGAAAGATATGATCGGACATATCGAATTTTAATCCTAAAATTTCATATAATAATATCCTATATCTTGGGTAAATTTGCATGCACTCCCCATTGGCAAACATGACTTTACATGCAGTCCTCATCCATGAAAAACTTTTTTTTCACTCCCCAATCAAACATATTTACCTAATTGCCCATGATATTTTTAGGTACAAAAAGTCTAAAAATCAGTATAAATCCTCTTAAATTCAGTATATTAAATTAGAATCTAGTATATTTTCTATCAAATTGAGTACGATTCTTTTTTCACCTCAAAATATACTCGATTTTAGTTTAATGTGCTGAATTTAATAGAAAATATACTCGATTTTTAATATAAAATACTGACTTTAAGAAGAATTATACTCATTTTCGGACTTTTTGTACTCAATTTTTGACTTTTTGTACCTAAAAAATATGGGTTAATTTCGATAGAAAATATACTCGATCCTAGTATAAAGTACTGGATTATAGTGTAAAGTGCTGAATTTAACAGGAATTATACTTATTTTTAGACTTTTTATACCTAAAAAATAAGAAGGACAATTTTGATAGAAAATATACTCGATTTTTAATATAAAGTCCTGACTTTAAGAAGAATTATACTCTTTTTCAGACTTTTTGTACTCAATTTTGGACTTTTTGTACCTAAAAAATCTTAGGGGCAATTTAGGTATCAATATTTGCATGAGGGAGTTGAAACAAGTAATACTTTGCATGCAGGGAGTGGAAACAAAGTTTTTTGGACATGGGGATTGCATGCAAAGTTATGGTTACCATTGGAGATTTTTTTCTAATTTACCGATATCTTAACTACTATACCACCCCACCCTAAAGAAATTAAAAAAAAACAAAAAAGAATTACCAGCACCCTGACTGGGACGCCAATATTTACCTTTAAAGGATTATTTAAGTGCATACAATGTCTTTCATGTATCCTAAGAAACCATATCTCCTTTATCTTCCATAGGCTTCCACCACATGAATTCATGTCGTCAATTAGTCACCCTACGAACTCTGATTGGTAGACCATTATAGAAGTCAACGTAGGGCACCTTCATGGGGCGGTCAGGTTCAGCCACAGCCCAGTCATAGTTCCTGACGAGGTGGTGCAGGAAGACTGCCATCTCCAGCCTCGCAATCTCTGCCCCAGGGCAGTGCCGTGCTCCCCCACCAAACGGCATGAACTCACTGCTGCTCCTCCTCTTCAGCCCACAAGAAGACCCCTGAAACCACACAACACGACTCAACATGCAGTATCAGTCCAAATCCACCCACCTCAAATGAACAGACACAGTTAGCAAAGCACTCACAATTAGCCACCTCCATGGATCGAACCGCTGAGGATCTTCGAACAGCTCGGGGTCCAAGTGCACAGCACTGAAGTGGGCAGCGAAATGGTATCCCTTTGGAATCAGAAAACCTGAAAAAGGCTTTGCAGGACTAAGTTAATTTCATTTTCACTTTTATTGTTCAGTGTTTTGTTTATTCACCTTTGAAGTGGATGTCTGTGGACACCTTCCTCTGGATGTGGCTGACAATGTTTCCGAGCCTTAATGTCTCACTGATAACCTAAACAATAACATCTCTGAGCCTTATCTCTCCATTGCTCTGAATACGACAAGTACTGTGGCTTCTAAGTGAACTTACAGACTGAGTGAAGTTCATTGATTTGTAGTCCTCGTAGGTCAGTTTACTCCCTCCGCTTTGTTGCTTTGATGTGATCACACCAGCAAATTCTTCCTAATGGAATTCAGACACACACTAAAACTATCAAAATAAGTTTGATTTTTGCCTAAGTTTTTTTAAGGTTGTTTTGTTTGGCTACCTTCAGTTCTGCAATGGCTTTTGGGCAGTTGTCAAGGAAATAGATCATCAAGCAGATGGCTCTGGAGGAAGTGTCATGAGCTGCAAAAAGAGTATGCAGCATCATGTCGCCAATCTTCTCAATAGAGTAGTCTGTGTTCTTGATCACCCAACCAAGGAAGTCATCCTTCTTCTTTGATCCTCCTTTGTCGCCGCTCGCTATTCTCCTCTCTTCTATCTCTTGGAATAGAATTTCAAGGAGAATTCTCCTCGACTTTCTCAGAGCAAGAAATTTAGAACATTTCAACCACAAAGGGAGTCAAATTCATGTAGTTGAAGCCACAAAGTTGATCATAATTGTCGTTGGTAGTTCGATAAGTATGTTGAGTAATTTAGTGCCTACCTTTAGACCCTTCCAATATCTTGTACCGGGTATTTTGAGTGGAAAAGAAACAAGGCCTCTTGTGAATGTGTTGTACTCTTTGCGCAATCTCTCAATCAGATGATCCTCTGGTCCGATGCTCAAGATGTTCTTCACCATGATGTAAAACGAAAACTGAAATTTTTCAAAGCAAAGCTAAGCTTTCTTGTGTATTCATGATGTAAAAAAATGAATCAAACTTGTGTAACGTGATTGATTACCTTGGTTGCTTCATCCAAAGAAGATATTGTAGTGCCATCCTTCCATGAACTCATAATGAAGGAAGCCATGTTCTCCATATCTTGCAAGAACAAGTTTCGAATCTTCTCAGTGCTCAAGAATTCAACAATGATCGATCTCATATGCTTGTGTGCATCTCCAACCAAGAAAGATATGGATGATTTCCCGACAATTTCTAAAAAAGATTTAGGCCAGCCCGGCTCAAACATCTTTGTATCATTCTTGAACAGAAACTGATTCAACTCAGGCTCAGCCGACACGACTATGGGTTTGCCAAAGAGGTTGGACACAAATATCTTCCCGAATCTACAACCGAATTCACTTCAGAATCTAGCAAAGATCGAAAAATTAATAGCAAAGCTACTACAAACCTTGCCATATGTTGCTCCATGAAATCCCCGACAGTGGTTGACAAAGAAGGCTTCATGAACATGAGAGTTTCTCCGACGAAAGGCCAACCCATGTCTCCGGGCGGAATATTACTGGGCTTTGGCTTTGAGTTTCTCCGAGAAGTTTGGAAGACGAGGAGGAAAAGAATTGATGCAGCAATGAGCACAAGTAGTGCCTCCATTGTGAGCATGTTGGTGAATGATTGAATTGCCTGAGGCACTTAAACGCGAGTATTTCTATCGATCGGTCAAGCCAATAAGTCAGTTTATTAGTATTATTATGTTGCCTCTCAGATGATTCCAAGAATTGGAGAAGCCTTCAAAGAGCATCTTGGTTTTTGGATCTATTGCAGATAACATTCTAAATGTCTTTATCAAAATGTTTGGACAGAAATAAACAAAAAGAGGGAGAAAAAAACAATGATAAACACAGCATGAATCAAATGGCTGAGAAGTAATTGATATGAAGGTTTTTGTTTTCAGGAGTTTGATACTGTTCTTAGAATGACATTGAACAATAACATGTACCAATCGTCAAACACTGATTGTCCAGAGACACCAGTATAAGCCTCAAAATAAAATATTGTGAGGCCAAAGGCAATGTTCTTGTAGAAGTAACAGATCTGAACACACAGAATGAATAAATAAACAAAGAGAATTTCCTCCAAAAGCATCAATTTAGTGTTAACTAAAACTCACCATCTGCGCTATCCTCATGTAGCACCAATGGCCATGTATAACAAGAAGTCGTTCGAGGAAACAAAATTGAGAAATGGCAAAATCACTAGCCATTACAGCCTGCAATAGTTAAAAAAAAAAAGGAAAAGTGAGCAGCTTGTCCAGTATACTAGTTTTCAGTGTTTTCCACTTGTATGATTTCAGAGTCCTATGACTCAGCTGAAATTTTAGCTAAAAAAAACACTGTAAACCTGCATTCCTTCAACCCCACTAATTCCGACATCAATATCAGCCTCTTGTATCATGCCCAGGTCATTTGCACCGTCACCTATCGCCAAAGTAGTTTTTCCTGTACCTTCTTTAACCAACCGAGTCACCTAAATGAAGGCAGATATGCATTACTATAACTACGCAATTTTATTTTATTTTCAAAATAATTGGACTGTACAAAAAACAACAGAGTACTAAGTATTTCTATCATTACCAATGCCTTCTGCTTTGGTGACACTCGACAACATATGATAGAAGCGCATTCAACCGCTAGACTCAAAAAATGGTTTTTCAAGTCATCTTCCAAGGCTTAGATTAAAGTTTTGCCATCTATGGTGGCAAAAAGGCGAATGCGCTCGCCCAAGTTTTGCCATCTATGATCAATGCAAATGCAGCATTAGGATCCTTCTCTAGCTCGATCATTTGAGAGGCCTCAGTTAATTGCATCAAGATAATATCTTTCGCAGCCTGAGTCATTCCTCAATTAAAAATACACCAACACTATATGTTAATGTTTTTGTCGAGAGCAATTCACATAGCAATAGTTTACCAAATGTGTCAAACTGATGTACCTTTTTTGGGTCTAATGACAATATTTTACTGCTATCCACAGATAAGCATATCTGCTTCATGCCTTGTCTAAGTAAACTACAAGCAAATCTGCAATAGGTAAGGTATTGGAGTTTAAGTCAAGGATAGAAAGAAATGGCTCAATTTCCAGATATAATTTTTTCTTGGTAATATCCATACCCTATGTTGATTGCAGTCTCCATCTTATCGCCTGTTAGAACCCAAATCTTGAGACCAGCTTGTGCTAATGTGTCTATGCATTGAGGAACCTATAAAGAAACTACAAGGTCAGCATGCTCATAGGTAAAGAATAAAATCACATAAGCATACCCCTTTTGTAATTTGTCTTCCACAGCAGTTGCACCAACAAAAACCAGATCCCTTTCAATCATATCTGCAACTCGCTCAAGTTCAGTTTCTCTATTGCACCCGATTGTCATTTTTGCTTTAAGAAACTCAGCATTCCAGGCAGTGTACTCAGATTCTTCAAGTGCCCGATAAGCCAACACTAAAGTGAGCAATCCTGCTTCCCCATATTCATTGAGGTGTTTGATGGTCTCAGTCTCTTATGTTCTTCCTGCTTTTGAGAGTCTCTCCAAAATGATGTTGTTTGGTTCACCCAAATACATTTTTTAGATAATTAAAGGTTGATGCCTGTTTAATGGATCTTATATGTGTTTGTTTGACACTGTGATTATGATATTATCATTTACTGTTACTGTTTAACATTTGATGTTTATAAATATGATAGAAATTTCTTTTGGAATCATACAGTTTGGATCATGATTTATTATTGCAGTTTAGTATAAAGTATTTTGTAAATATGATCTGCTCTCTTTTAAGGTCATCATAGGACTAGTTGAAAATTGACATGTACTGATCGCATTTCATATAATTTTCACTCTACATATCTACATCTTGATTTATGTCATTAATGATATTGGTATTGTGATTACTGTTGGGATTTGTTACGATCATATACAGTAGCTACGACCTCTTTAGTCATATACCAATAAAGTTAATAGGTCAAATTATTTAAGAGATATTCTATACCCATAAAGTTTGATATCAACTAAAGTTTTACTTGTATTTCATATACAACTCACAAATAGCGCAAGTGGGAGATTGTTAGTTATTATCTCTAATTGGTGGGTTTAATTGTAAGTTGTGCATATGAGTACAAACTGAACTCATTAAAGTGATCTAACTTAGGCTTATTGAGTTTCGATTATTGGATGTAGACCTTGTATGTGTAGAACCTATAGTACCGCATCTATTATCATTTATAAGCTGATAATAGATGTCCACTATATATAGGGTTAGTCCCCAAGGGTTTAGGGTTTAATCTTGACAAAGCTTTGGGTTCCCTATTGACCAAAAACTTTTCGGCGTCGTCACCCCTAAGTCCCTTGGAAGACCTTCCTTTTCTTTCCGTTGCATCTTCTTTCATAGGGATTATTTCTGGATGACGCTAAAGGCAAGGATAACTCTTCAATCAGGTTCCTTATCATATTTGTTTATGTTTTATATTATTATGTCATGTTCTCGATGAAACGAAGATCTATGCTCATATTTTTTTTATTTTTTTCTATTTGAATTCTTATTTTGATTGTCTAGAATTCATGCGGCTAGGTTTTACAAAAATTAACAATTGGTATCAGAGTCACTGCTTTGTTTCTTCGAATTTCATGGTTTAAAATTAGAGTTTTTGTCTATCATTTGGATTTTATGCTAGATTAGATTTTATTGGTATAAATTGTATTTAATCGTCAAAATCTTTTGTATAGAAATTCTATGAAAGACTTGATCTTTCATGTAATTCATGTATTTTACGAACAACATGAAGAACAACGGTAAACAGCCGTCGTTTTGGGAAGAACCATCACATTTAACCTAATTTTAGGTCAAATAGCGATGGTTTAATCAATTAATTTGATCGGCCGATCGATTACCTAACCTAAAATATCAAACAGAATCGATATGAATTGACAATCTAAACTTTCGACTACTTCAACTATTAATTGATTAGAATTGTTTTTAATCGATTAAATTTTTTTATCGATTAAATCTATTTCATTTTGAAACAATGAACGAAGAAAAAAAAACTATTTCGTAAAAAAAATCGTTGAAACAGTAAAGAAGAAGGGAAAAAACAAACAAACCAATTGTTTCATTGAAACAGGAACAAGAAGAATATATATATATATAATTATTTCATACATATTATATATATATATATATATATATATATATATATTACATTAAATATTCATTTTTATGTATGAATAATGAAAAAATTAAATAGTATTAAATAATATTATTTAATTATAGAATTTAAGAAAATTTTAACTTCTGACATGAGGATTCTATATATAATCATATAGTCGCATATAATAGATTTTTAAATTGATTATGATAATTAATTAGATAAAATCAATCGACTGTCATTAGACCTGACTACGATTTGGAAATGACAGTTCAACGATTCAGAACCGTCGGTTCAATAGTTCCAGGTAAATCGACCCTTAACCGCCAAAGATGATTACGATTCAGAATCGTCAATTCGCGATTCGTCATAGTTCAAGATTATTATGTTAAAAAATAAAAAATTAAAATTAAAATTTATTATAAAAAGGACTTACATTCATTTAAGTTGCCTACGTATCCCCTTAAGGTATAGGGGAATCAAAGCTCACGTAGTTTCTTTACATTTTTATCCTTTTATCACTCACTTCCATTTCCCATTCCTATCGTATTTGTTCCTTCAGTATCAAAATCTTCAACTTTGTCATCTGAAAGTTGCATTCCTTGGATTCTTTTCTCCGCTTTGGTCCAATCATCCAATAATGCTTGGGCTTCTAATGAGTCAGGAGACAAAATTGATCGTCATTCATCTAATATGTTACCGCCAGCACTGATGTCTGCTCCACAGCAACAGTTGACACTGGACAAGTTAAAATTTCTTTGGCAATCACGAAGAGGACAAGAAAGCTTTGAGCCTTCTGTGACCACCGCTTTAAGATATCGAAATTTTTGCTATCTGCTTCATTAAAATCAAAAGAAGTCAAAAAATAATTTTCAAGTTCCTGTGTGGAACTTGAGGATCATTGTGGGTGTTTTGTTCGTTCTTTTAATAAAAGTTGTGCTTTTATAAGTTTTAAATTACTACTAGTAGTTTGTTGTATTTCAGAAATATTAATTTGTGTTCCATATTTTGCATAATATTGATTATAAATATCATATAAATTCTAACATTATATATAATATTAACTAGATCAGGAAAAGAAGAATCTTTAATTGGAATTAAAACGTCATAATATAAAGTTAACATTTCTTGTAAAATTTCTAATTTAAATCTAAGATCTAAAGCAAATACAATTAAATAAATTTCAGGAATACAATAAAAATATTTTTTTCCATTTAGTTTTCATAGCTAAGATGCAAGAAGATAAAGATTCATTATTAATACGTTCATTTAATACTAATACTATATTAGAAAAATTTTCTTAAACTAATTGAGCAGTGGGATAATAAACACCAGAAAGTTGTTCGGTTGCATCATTAAATACTTTTAAAATTTCATAAATATTACTACAAATATTCCATTATTGTGAAAATAAATATATATTAGTATTAGTATTTGTGCAAAAAAATGAACATAATAATTCTTTATATTGAAATGAATCTTGTAATAATTGGTATATTGAATTTCAACGTGTTGGTACGTACATCACGTGGAAATTTTTTAAGTCTCATTTCATTAATTTTATAAAACCTACCACATTGTTTCATTATAAATGGATGATATCATAAATAAGAAATTATCATTCTAATTGGTTTAATATAACTTTCTAAATTTTTAATTCATCTTGAACACATAAATTTAAAATATGGCATACATAATGAATATGAAAAAATAAATCGCCAATAATAGGTTGACAAATAAATTTTAGAGCATCTGTACAAGCGGTATTTGACTTGTTAGTATTAACTCTAAGAGTCAATTATGAGATGATTGACGCATCCAGATTAGAATCATTGAGTTAGACTCAAGTGAATCCAACTATATGGATTCAATCTAATCCGAATTAGACTTGAGTTAGACACAAGTGAATTCATTCACTAAAGAGGATTAATGGAGATTAATGAAACATTAGAAGAGTTAATTTCGAAATTCATTCAATTTCAAAATTGAATTCAAAAATGAAGAGTTCAAAAATGGCCTTAATGGAGTGTTGATGCTCATTAAGTAAATTAATACTCATTAAGTATTTTCATTAGATGAAGGACAAAAGGCATTTTTCTCTCATTTTTGAGTGTGAAATCATCCATCTTCTTCTTCTCTCTTTCTTTGGCCGAAACTCAAAGAGGGTTGCTAGCACAACCTTGAGTGTTGATGTTCTCCATTTTCTTGTGTTCGTGTGGATACCGAAAGAGACATGGACACATGATCATGCTGAGATCCTAGCTGTTGGGAGATCGAGTACACACATCAAAGGTATAACTCCCTATCATGTTAAAACTTAGTATATGTTTTTATCTTTCGCATGGATCTTCTGATAGAAACTAGATGTTTTCCGCTACGTGTTTAGCGCCCTAGTTCCTTACAGTGGTATCAGAGCCACTTGCGAAGGCATATACTAAGTTGTTAGATTTTATATGTGATATAGAAATTACATGATAGGTTTACTATGATTTGCATGTTTATGAGTTTTCTGTTGGTAACGAAACAATGAGTATATGAACAAACTAAAGGATATAGCATCTTCATACTTGTTATGAACTAGTGCTATAACCTATTTCATTTGATAGATATATACTTCCATGGTTTGACCAATAGAATGTTGGGACCGAAAAGTAGCTAGGGGGGAGTGAATAGCTCGTCGCGATCTCGTGCTTGTCGTTGCTTGCTTCTTGTGATGATATGCAGCGGAAAATACAAGAAACAAAACACTACAACGCTAACTCATAGATTTACTTGGTATCCACCTCAAGAAGAGGTGACTAGTCCAAGGATCCACACACTCACGCACCCTCCACTATGAAAAATACTCCTTTTCGGTAACTACCGAAGGCGGAGAAGCCCTACAACACTCTCAATACAACAAGAAATAAAGAGAAGCAAATACAAGGGAAAGCTTACACGGTTTACAAAGAAACCCTAACCCTAGCTTCTTCTTCTTGTTGCAACTCGCCTCTTGACTTGGACGTGCCTCCAAGAAACTTCAAGAACTGGCATGAGAGTGGAGAAGAATCACTGGAGCTGTAGTTGTGGCCACGTGGATGAGAGCCCGAGAAGAACTACATAGAAAAACGCTCGCCAACGGCTTTATCTGCGCCAACGGTCGAATCCCAATCGATTGGATTGCTCCCAATCGATTGGGGAGGCTTTGGATCAATCGGTCGATCGATCCAGAGCACCTGTGTACTCTCTGGGAATTGCCTAGATCGATCGGCTGATCGATCCAGGGCTTATCGCACAGAATCACTGCTCTCAATCGATCGGCCGATCGATTGGAGGCTCTGAATCGATCGTCCGATCGATCCAGAGTTGTTCTGTGCAATCGCGAGCTTCTCCCAATCGATCCACCAATAGATTGGGAGGAGGCTTGTCTCGGGGACTCACCCAATCGATCAGCCGATTGATTGGCCATGAGCCAATCAATCGACCGATCGATCCAGCTCATGATTTTTGCCCAAAACCAAATCCAAAGTCCCCTAAACTAACATTCGGTCAACCATGACCTGTTGGTACATCATGCCTAGCATCCGACCACCCTTGACCTACTAGGACTCTCTCACCAAGTGTTCGGTCAATCCCTTTGACCCACTTGGACTTTCACCTCGTGCCAAGTGTCCGGTCAACCTTGACCCACTTGGACTTACCAATACCAGGTGTCCGATCAACCTTGACCCACCTAGATTTCCGCATGTCTGGCTTCACTCACCAGGTCTTTCCATCTGCCTAGCTTCACTCACTAGGACTTCCCATCTGTCTGGCTTCACCCACCAGGACTTTCACCTAGCTTCAACCACTAGAATTTTCACCAGGCTTCACTCACCAGGATTTTTCCACTGCCCGGCTTCACTCACCGAGACTTTCACCTACCTGGCTTCACTCACCAAGACTTTCACCTAGCTTCACTCACTAGGATTTTCCAACTGCCTAGCTTCACTCACTAGATCTTTCACCTGACTTCACTCACCAGGATTTTTCTTTCTGCCTAGCTTCACTCGCTAGGACTTCCCAGTCAAGTATCCGGTCAATCTTGACCTACTTGACTCTTCTTCAAACTCAGACTGGTCAAACCCTAACCAGAGGGGAATTACTCCAGTAGTCTCCCCAATCGGATGATTACACCTGTAATCTCCACGTATTATCTGTATTGTCAAACATCGAAATTCAAACATAGAAACTCAAACTTGAGCCAACTCAAGCTTAGTCAACCAAGTCAACCTTGACCTAGGGATATTGCACCAACAATCTTCCCCTTTTTGTTATTTAACAATATCTTTAAGTTAGGCTAATCCCATAGCATCAACTTCCTTCATGCCAATGTATGAATGAGGGTTTCCTTCATTCTCCCCCTTTCCTAGAGGACAAACTCCCTCTTTAGGTAATGAAGGCCTAACTTAACCACATATTCTCCCCCTATTGGCACACATCAAAAACTCTTCTCCTGAAGAGTTACCCAACGTTGTTCACAACTTCACTCGTTGCTCACAACATGATAATGAAAGTCTCATACCTTTCATTTTCCTTAATGCTCACCCTTGAGCATTACCACTTGGTATGTTTAAACACGATTCAACTGAAGGTCTCATACCCTTCATTTTCATCGAATGCTCATCCTTGAGCATATACCACCTAAACAATGAAGATATCCACTCCCCATTGTATTCAAATACCCAACCTTGAGCATTTTCACGAAAGAAGGTTAACCACCTTCCAAGGTGTATGAAAAATAGATTTTCATGTCCTTAAAAAGTAACTCCCCCTAAAGACATGCACATAACTTCTATCATTGCACCAACAATGACTTGGAATCCCTAAACATATATAAAACCCAAATTTTAAAGTTTTGAGGTTCAAAAATTTAATATTGAAAATCAAACCTCAACCTAAACCTCTACTTAGTCTTCCTTAACCAATTCATCCTTGTTTTCATCATGAAAACTCCCCCTAAATGTATACAAATGTGTTTTGAGGGGTAAGGAGGGGTTATATAGACTAAAAAATGATGAAGTCTAGCTTACCCAGCCAAAATCAGCATTTCAATCGATTGGAGTTGGGTCCCAATCGATTGAACCTAGATGAATCGATCCACTGATCGATTCAGACTGCGTGGATCGATCGGTGGATCGATCCAGCAAGCTTCTGCTCGTGAGAAATGCCTTCTTAATCGATCGCCCGATCAATTGAGGCACTCTAATCGATCGGGTGATTGATTGAAGCTCTGAAAATGCTGAAATTCACTTTCAGTCAATTTCAGAAACTCTCCAAAAATTCTACAAAATTCGAAAAAAACATGAAAATTCATGTAGACATTCCTTAGGGCATATACTATCAAGAAAAAAATAGTTTTCTATGAAAATACTTTCTATTTTCCAAGATTGACATACACTTGAAAACTTGTAAAAACTTTAGTGTTTTCTTCTAGTTTGTGTCTAACTTTTTAATGATGATTACTATCAAAAGATAGTCTTCATCAAGGTTTTCTAAAAGTATTTTAAAACCTTTTTCAAAATCAATATCCAACCATGTTCTTTAGGCTCAATGCACATGACTTGTACATTAGCTTTCCCAATGATTGGAAAACACGCAATTAGTGTTGTTTTGATGAACTTAAAACTCAAAAGAACGCACTTAATCAACACCTTGAGTTGTGTTCATCATCCTAACATCTCACTTGTATCTAATGTATACGAAACCACATACAAGTCACCTTATAGTTCTTTAGTGAGATGTAAACTTTGATTTTGCCCTAATCTAGGGATCATGCATATCTATCTAGGCATTTTGAGGTTAGGAACATCCACCAAGGATGTTACTTGTTAATGAATGTCAGTTGTCCTTAGTTTGCAAGGAATTAAAATAATGCATGATGCGTCATGGCATACATCAAAGATAAATAATTTTCAAAAGAAAATTTCCTATGACTACATGATATATGTATGACATGACATGGTATTTTTGTGTTTTTTATAATAAATCATGAGTGCAAGAATAAATATAATGTCATGACATATGATGGGCAAACAAAGCATGACAAATTAGCATAAATAAAATACCTAGAGTAACTATCTAAGTATCCTTAAACCTTAGCTAACTTAAAGTTTAAACCTAGATTGCCCAATATTTCCCAAGGAAATGTCAAAACCCAATTTTGGCATTTCCTTTGCTTTTCCTACATTGCCAATTTAAATTAAGCATATTCCTCAAATTTTGGCACAAATTACTCTTTTAAAGAGTAACAAATTAAAATAAGGCTTAGATTTGCCTTTAACTTCCCAATAAAATGTCAAAATCCCAACTTGACATTTCTTTACGATTCTCCCACTTATGCTAATTTAATTTAAAATCAATTTTCTCAAATTATGGTACATTTTACTCATTTCAAGAGTAAATCATAATCCTTTTCATTTTCAAAGGTTAATAATAACCTTGAAAATGCTCTCCGAGTGTCAACTTCATCAAAGTTGGGTTAACTACCCTTCTAATCGAAGTTGACACTCTCTAACCCATCTAAGGGCTAGAGAAAATGCTCCTAGGAACCCAAAACCTATTGGTGCTCCTTGGATGCTCTAGGTATTCACTAGGGATAACTTCCCTAGATACCTTCCTAATGATCTTGTTAGGCTCCTTAGAGTCCTTGGTCATCTTTTTTAGGTCAACTCTAGGGATTTCTTCCCTTGTGACCTTCTTTGTGACTTTCTTAGACTTCTTAGAAGTCTTAGTCACGTTTGTTGTTGTAAAAATACTTCTAGGGATAACTTCCCTTGTATTTTTAACTTGACCACTAGGCCTAGGGTTAGTTCCATAACTATATGAAACTCTATGGTAAGAAGGTACATCCTTTTTGGTTTTAGGTATGTATCCCAAACCTCTATGACCCTTGGATGACCCTTGTTGTCCTAAACCTAGATTTTGCTCATTTTGCCCTTTTAGGATATTTTTCATCTTTTTAGGGTCTTTTCTAGTTTATCAAGTCTTGACCTCAAGACTTGATTTTCTCTCATTAAATCCTTAGTTTTTGGTTTTTCATTTAATCCTTAAGCATTTTTATTTTTAGGCTTGTAACTAAAATCCTTAGAATTCTTGTCTAAATTTTTATATATCTTCCTAGACCTAGGTGTGGTAGTTTTAGCATGAAGAGCTACATATTTTTCCTTAATACTATCATGCTTCCTATTTTTATGGTAAATAGCATTAAAATGGTATAAATTAGAACTAGCATGCTTTTTACCATTATTTAAATGGGTAGGCTCAACAAATGATACCTTGCGTTTTATCTTGGAGGCTCCCTCTTGAGTTGTGCTTCTTCCTTGAGCCTTGACCACTTTCTTCCCCTTGGGACATTGACTACAATAGTGTCCCTTTTGATTGCAAGAGAAGCACACAATGTGCTCCTTGCTCTTCTTTGTTCCGGGAGCGGTCTCTTTGGCCTTCTCCTTGCCCTTTAGTGCCACTTGGCTTTTCTTCTTGGCCAATTTTGGGCATTTACTTTTGTAGTGCCCATGTTCCCTACATTCAAAATATATGACGTGATTTTTATTTTTAATGGAAATATTTTCACCTTCACATGTAGGGATGACACTTGATCCTCCATTTGATGTTTCCTGATTTTTGGAGGATGCATTGTCTTCTTCTCCATTTGACCCGGATGTAGAAGCTTCTCCTTCTTCTTAATCCGATGTCAACAACGGTCTCTCCTCCTCAATCCTAGAGGTGGAGACTTCTTCATCTTCCTCTTGCATATGGAACAAAGAGTATGCTCCCTCTTTGCCCTTTTCATTGTATTCCTTTGAAGATGAAGCTTCTTAGACCTCTTCTTCAGAAGTTGAGCATCTCTCAACTTCGGAATCTTCTTCCTTTTGATCTTGCTCCAATGAGTCGCCCTCTTTGAATTTTTCTTGGATTGGTACAGTGGAGGGTTCTTCATGAAGATTGGCCAACTTGCTCCATAGCTCTTTGGCATCCTCAAATTCTCCCATTTGAGCCAATATATTGCTTGGCAACAAATTGACCAAAAGCTTGGTCACTTTATCATTTGCCTCGCTCCTTTGGATTTGTTCTTGGCTCCACTTGCTCCTCTTGAGAATTTTGCCCTTTGAATTCTTTGGAGCTTCGAAGCCTTCCATTAGAGCAAACCATTGCTCTATCTCCATCATCAAGAAATTCTCGATCCGTGATCTCCAAAGATCGAAGCTCATCATTGTGAATGGTGGAGACACCCTTGTATCGAATCCAAGTCTGTCTTGGAATTCCATGTTGAAGTTGAGCCTTTGATGAAGTCTTTGACTTGTAGAATTGCTCCAACTTCTTCACCCTCTAGCTTTTTGCCCCTTCCGGTGATGATTTCGGTGAAGAGCAACCTTGCTCTGATATCACTTGTTAGGACCAAAAAGTAGCTAGAGGGGGTGAATAGCTCGTCGCGATCTCGTGCTTGTCATTGCTTGCTTCTTGTGATGATATGCAGCGGAAAATACAAGAAACAAAACACTACAACGCTAACTCATAGATTTACTTGGTATCCACCTCAAGAAGAGGTGACTAGTCCAAAGATCCACACACTCATGCACCCTCCACTATGAAAAACACTCCTTTTCGGTAACTACCGAAGGCGGAGAAGCCCTACAACACTCTCAATACAACAAAAAATAAAGAGAAACAAATACAAGGGAAAGCTTACACGGTTTACACAAGAAACCCTAACCCTAGCTTTTTCTTTTTGTTGCAACTCGCCTCTTGACTTGGACGTGCCTCCAAGAACCTTCAAGAACTGGCGTGAGAGTGGAGAAGAATCACCGGAGCTGTAGCTGTGGTCGCGTGGATGAGAGCCCGAGAAGAACTATACAGAAAAACGCTCGCCAATGGCTTTATCTGCGCCAACGGTCGAATCCCAATCAATTGGATTGCTCCCAATCGATTGGGGAGGCTTTGGATCAATCGACCGATCGATCCAGAGCACCTCTGTACTCTCTGGGAATTGCCTGGATCGATCGGCTGATCGATCTAGGGCTTATCGCACAGAATCGCTGCTCCCAATCGATCGTCTGATCGATTGGAGGCTCTGAATCGATCGTTCGATCGATCCAGAGATGTTCTGTACGATCGCAATCTTCTCCCAATCGATCCACCCATCGATTGGGAGGAGGCTTGTCACGGGGACTCACCTAATCGATCAGCCAATCGATTGGGCATGAGCCAATCGATCGGCTGATCGATCCAGCTCATGGTTTTTGCCCAAAATCAAGTCCAAAGTCCCCTAAACCAATATCTGGTCAACCATGACCTGTTGGTACATCATGCCTAGCATCCGACTATCCTTGACCTGCTAGGACTCTCTCACCAAGTGTTCGGTCAATTCCTTTAACCCACTTGGACTTTCTCCTCGTGCCAAGTGTCCGGTCAACCTTGACCCACTTGGACTTACCAATACCAGGTGTCCGATCAACCTTGACCCACCTAGATTTCTGCATGTCTATCTTCACTCACCAGGTCTTTCCATCTGCCTAGCTTCACTCACTAGGACTTCCCATCTGTCTGGCTTCACCCACCAGGACTTTCACCTAGCTTCAACCACTAGAATTTTCACCTGGCTTCACTCACCAGGATTTTTCCACTGCCCGGCTTCACTCACCGGGACTTTCACCTGCCTGGCTTCACTCACCAGAACTTTCACCTAGCTTCACTCACTAGGATTTTCCAACTGCTTAGCTTCACTCACTAGGTCTTTCACCTGGCTTCACTCACTAGAATTTTTCTTTCTGCCTAGCTTCACTCACTAGGACTTCCAAGTCAAATATCCGGTCAATCTTGACCTACTTGACTCTTCTTCAAACTCAGACTAGTCAAACCCTAACCAGAGGGGAATTGCTCCAGCAATCTCCCCAATCGGATGATTACACCTGTATTCTCCACGTATTATCTGTATTGTCAAACATCGAAACTCAAACATAGAGACTCAAGCTTGATCCAACTCAAGCTTAGTCAACCAGGTCAACCTTGACCTAGGGATATTGCACCAACATAGAAGTTGTGAACAGTAAGGTGGTCTCGGCCAAAGTGTTGTGAACAACATGGTCTCTTGGTTTTTGTCGGTTGTAGAGTCTCGGGTATTGCAGCAACTCATACAATGAGTATGCGAAATAATTTTTCGCCGGAAGTGCTACCCCCTCACCCCACAAGGGGCGCTGCCCCCTTGACCCCCCCCCGCATGCTAATCGGCTAGCGAGACCACCGTGGCGTTACGACTCATAATTAGTTGTTTAAATCATAGTAGATTTATGTCATAAGGATATTGTGAATATATATATATGGCATGGTGCATGGTTATGGCCTTTAACCCTAATGTGATTAGATGTGTGTTGTAATTCATAATACAACCTACGTGTCATGTCTTCATCTTTTATCACTCTTGTTGTAAATTTAGACTACCCTCGAATATAACTCGAGATTTCTTTAGGTTTTGTAATGTACAAATTAGGGAAGAATTAGTCTGCTGGACGATGGTGGAAAAGGGAGAAGGACAACAATACACGGTGACCAAGGAAGCACTTGGAGAAGATGCTTAGACCTAGGTTGACCTTTTGATCTTCTCATTGGCTTGAGAAGATCGTAGTTTATGGGGCCATAATCATGTCACGTTTAATTTAGTACATATGTTGATGTGTGTCATGTTGTATGTGATACATGTGTAGTTCAACAATAATTAGGTCCTTTTAATATATGTCTACCAAAGTTTGGTACTCACTTCTAGCTCGATCAATTGTAGTCAGATTTTACCAAAGCAAAGTGACTCGATTTATCTTGCTAGGTGAAGCAAAGCGAAGCCAGGTGAAAGACCTAGTGAGTGAAGCTAGGCAGGTGAAAATCCCGGTGAGTGAAGTCGGGCAGTGGGAAAATCCTAGTGAGTGAATCTAGGTGAAAGTCCTAGTGAGTGAAGCCAGGCAAATGGAAAGTCCTGGTGAGTCAAGCTAGGCAGATGGAAAGACCTAGTGGGTGAAGCCAGACACGTGGAGATCTAGGTGGGTCAAGGCTGACCGGACACCTATGTTGGAACTCAAAGGCTGTTTTTGGTGTGATCAACCAAGTTATATTAGGTCCTGTTATGCTCTGATTCCTGTGTCTAAGTGTGCAGGAGCTTAGGAGCATAGGAAGTTGAGCAGAAGACACGTCTAGCGAGAAGGACGGAACGGGAGAGAGCCGACGGGCTTGGTGCATCCGAGGGACGAGATGATGCGGAAGAGTACACCGGTGGACGAGAAGGACATGTGCGACGTTCGAGGGATGAGAGGTTGGAGAAGAAGCCTACTTGAGGAGAAGGTCGAAATTGGGTTCGTGTAAGCCTTATTTCGGTTGATCGAAATCACCCAAGCAGAAGAGTGAGAGGAAGAAGAAAGGGAGCCAAAGTCTTCTGCTGGAAGGCGCCTTCAATGTTCATGGAGGGCGCCTTCAAGCCTTCATGGAAGGCACCTTCCATATGCATAGTAGGCGCCTTCAACCCAGCATGGAAGGTGCCTTCGACTAAGAAATCTGGTCGTTAATAGAAAGGATAAAGTTTTATCCTTTGCCTTGCTGGAGGCGCCTTCAGCCTATGGATAGAATTTTCAATAGCTATAAAAAGACCCCTGGAGTTAGGAAAAGAAACAACAACTTCTGTATTGATTTCCTAGCAATAGTCTGAGCTATTAACGAGTGTAAGAGGCTTCTCCGCCTTTACCCAAGGAGATTCTTAAGAGCTTTCATTTGACTTGGATTAACAACCACCTAGGTTGTAACCAAGTAAATTTTGGTGCCTCTTCCTTTAATTTTTATTGTTTAATTTTATTTGCTATTGCTGCTAACCTGAGTTGAAAAGTTCAAGAAGGTATTAGTTTAAGTGTTTCAGGCAACTCAACCCTCTCCAGCCGGCCGACCCGGACCAACAAGTGGTATCAGAGCCTAATAACTTCAGGAGGACTAACGCCGAATGAAGCACACGAGATGACCAGTTCAAGCATCCACTCACCAAAGTTCAAGGGGGACTTCGTCAACTGGAAAAATAAAATGGAGGTATTTTTCAAGACTGATTTCAAATTATTTTTAATAATGGAGTTTGGTTTTGTAGTACCCGAAAGTAAAGATAAATACCATTGGACAAAAAAGGAGCAAGTTGATTTCGTGGCAAATGGTAAAGCAGAATTCCATATGCTAAGCGTTTTACCGCCACAAGAAGTCAATCAGATCGGAGCCTACGAGTCTGTGAAGGAGCTCTGGGAGAAGTTCCTGAAACTACACGAAGGAATCTCGGAGGCGAAACTCACAAGACGAGATCTGCTCAGAAACCATATCAGCAACATCAAACTGGAGCAAGACGAAACAGTTGCACACCTTCATTCAAGGATCAAGGAGCTCATCACTGGACTCACAAATCTCGGAGAAAAGGTAAGTAACCAAGATTTGCTAAGGTACACGCTTAACGCATTCCCTAGAAGTACTAAATGGGCATCATTAGTAGATGCCTATTACATATCTAAGGATTTAGATTCAACTACTTTAGAAGAATTATTTTCAACTTTTGAAGTACATGAATCGAGATGTACAAGTACGAAGGAGCTAAAGCACAACATTTCCTTTAAGCTAACGAGGGACAAACATGAGTCAAAATTCTCTCTCGATAACGATGAAACAGTAATGATGGTAAGACGTTTTAAAAAGTTACTTAAATCAAGAAAAACTAACCATCCATAGGGTAGAAAGAAAAGGACGATCAGATGCTACCACTGCAACGAAGAAGGACACGTTAAAGACAACTGCCCTAAGTTAAGGAACAAGGACAAAGGAAAGAAGCCTGTCCAAACGAACAAGTACAAGACTCTAAAGGCGACGTGGGATGAAACATCATCCAAATCAGAAGTTGAAGTTTTCTCTGGACTTGCATTAATGGCAAATCATCAAGAAGATGAACACGAAGCAAGCTCGTCCAAAATGAGCATCGAGAGCATCGATGAAGGGGGAGCTACATCGGAAGAAAACAACAGTTCAGGGGGAGCTACGGATAACGAGATCGACAAGTAAGTCAGGTACGATGTCTTCCTCTCGATAAGTTATTTAAATTTATTAAATTATTAACTAAAGACTGTTGCAAATTAGACAAGAAAATTAAAGAACTAAAATTAATTCTAGCAAAATCCTATCCATTAGAAGATTTTGATAAATTAAAGCTAGAAAATGACAATTTATAAAAATAAATAAAAAAACTTGAAGAATCATACATGCACATATAGTACAAGTATTAGAAGATATAATTTGAATTGGTATTTTAAATATCACAAAGGACAAATTAGGAAAATTTCTCAGAAATACATTCCAAAGAAATTCCTAATTAACTCAGTTGGAAGGAACCTATATTGAGTTTCAAAGACTTGTCTTAATTAAAGTTTAATTTGGACTTAAGTTTTTCAGAGAGTACATTAAACATTTAATTTCCTTATGAGGCTTTGTCTAGAAAGTGGTTGATGATCCAATATCCAAAAAGGTCTAGAGTCTCGCCACAGCCTAGAAGTCAAGTATTGAAATAAAATGTTTAATTGACTAACTGATAGAGCATTAAATTGAAATTAGATGATGCTTTAAATAGTTACTCAAATATTTTTTTAAAAAATTTCTCAAAAATATTTTTTTTCTGGCAAATCTCTTTAACTTAGAATTTTTTTTTTCAAAAACATAGAAAAATTTCTCATTTTTTTCAAATCTATTTAACTTAGAGTTTTTTTCGATTTTCCTTTACAAAAACTTGTAAAACTTTCAAAATGTTTTAAGAGTTAAACTTTATTAATTTTGGAAGAGTACCCTTAAACTTTTTAAGGAATCCCATTTTTTTTATGTGATCAAAAGGGAGAAGGGAATATTAAGTCTAGGGGGAGATATCTTTAAATTTTTATTCTTTTGCACTAAGCTTTAAATTTTTTATGTTTTACACTTTATTGTAAAATTTATTATTTTTTACTTTATATTACTTTATGTTTTGTTTGCCCTAACTTAACTTGGGTTGCTCACATAAAAAAAAAGGGAGATTGTTGAAACCCCAAGGTTATTTTTGGTGTGATCAACCAAGTTAGGTTAGGTCCTATTATGTTTTGATTCATGTGTCTAAGTGTGCAGGAGCTTAGGAGCACAAGAAGTTGAGTGAAAGACACGGCTAGCGAGAAAGACGACACGGGAGAGAGACGACGGACTCGGTGCGTCCGAGGGACGAGACGCTGCGGAAGAGTACACCGGTGGATAAGAAGGATGTGTGCGACGTTCGAGGGACGAGAAGCTGGAGCAGAAGCCTACTCGAGGAGAAGGTCGAAATTGGGTTTGGGTGAACTTTATTTTGGTTGGTCGAAATCACCCAAGCAGAAGAGCGAGAGGAAGAAGAAAGGGAGCCAAAGTCTTCTGCTTGAAGGTGCCTTCACTGTTCATGGAGGGCGCCTTCAAGCCTTCATGGAAGGTGCCTTCCATATACATGGTAGGCGCCTTCAACCCAGCATAGAAGGCGCCTTCCAAGGCTATGGAAAGCACCTTCGACCAGGAAATCTGGCCGTTAGCGGAAAGGATAAAGTTTTATCCTTTGCCTCGTTGGAGGCGCCTTCCAGCCCTATGGAAGGCGCCTTCAGCCTATGGATAGAATTTCCAGGAGCTATAAAAAGACCCCTGGAGCTAGAAAAAGAAACAATAACTTCTGTATTGATTTTCTAGCAATAGTCTGAGCTATTAACGAGTGTAAGAGACTTCTTCGCCTTCACCGAAGGAGATTCTTAAGAGCTTTCATTTGGCTTGGATTAACAATCACCTACGTTGTAACCAAGTAAATTCTGGTGTCTCTTCCTTTAGTTTTTATTGTTTCATTTTATTTATTATTGCTGCTAACCTGAGTTGAAAAGTTCAAGAAGGTATTGGTTTAAGTGTTTCAAGCAACTCAACCCTCTCTAGTCGGCCGACCTGTGCCAACAACCTGATGTTGGGAAGCTCAAGTAGGTCAAAGGATTGATCGGATACTTGGTACGAGAAAATCCAGATGGGTTAAGGGTGACCGGACATCTGGTGGAAGTCCAAGTAGATCATGGAGGACCGAACACTCAGCATGAGATGGTAAGTCCAAGTGGGTCAAGGTTGACCGGACACTTAGCACTAGGAGAAAAGTCCAAGTGAGTCAAAGGATTGACCGGACACTTGGTGAAGAAGTCCCAACAGGTCAAGGTTGACCGAATGCTAGGCACGAGGAGTTCCAACAGGTCATGGTTGATCGAATGTTAGATTTGGAGACCCTTGAGCTTGAGTTAAACAAGTCAAGGGTGGTCAATCGATCAGCCGATCGATTGGACCAAAGCCCAATAGATCAGTCGATCGATTGGGAGAATGTTGTGATAAACAGCAACTCAATCGATCGGTCGATCGATTAGGGGTGTTTAGCACACAAACAGAAGCCTCCCCAATTGATCAGTCGATCGATTGGGCATTGTCAATCGATCAGCCAATTGATTAGGGGCGACGCGAGAAAGCTGAATCGATCAGCTGATCGATTCAGTCTTTTCCACTGAAGAGCACAGAGGCATTTTGAATCGATCAGCCGATCGATTCATACCTCCCCAATTGATTGGTCAATCGATTGGGATACGACCGTTGCATAGAATGCAAGTTTTGGATGGCCAAGATCCCTGCGATCTGGCGTGGTAATCGATTAGGAGGAGCCCTAGAAGCGTAGATATAAAGGTGATGAAGCGTTCAAACGCTACAACCTTTTCTCCAGCTCACGTGATCTTCTCCGACACTCACCGCAAGTTCTTGGAAGCTCTTGGGGGTAAGTGTTGCTGCACTTCCAAGGTTCAAGAGACGATCAACTACAACAAGGTCAAGCAAGAAGAGGTTTTTCCTTTGTGTACTTATATTTTTCTTCTTACGTTGTGTTGTATGTTGTGTGAGTATTGTACGAGATTTCTCCACCTCCGGTAGTTACCAAGAAAGAGTATTTCTTTCTTAGTGAAGAGTGCTCATGTGTGTGAATCCTTGGATTAGTCACCTCATCTTGAGGTGGATACCAAGTAAATCCTTCGTGTTAGCGTTGTGTGTATATTTCATGTTTCACTCCACTACAAATCATCATCACAAAGCAAAACAATGAGTGCGACGAGCTATTCACCCCCTCCCCCTCTCCAGCTACAAATCGACCCTAACAAGTGATATCAGAGCGAGGTCGCTCTTCATCGAAATCATCGCTGGAAAGAGCAACAAGCTAGAGGGAGAAGAAGTTGAAGCAAGATCATCAAAGTCAAAGAATTCAAAAGAGCTCAACTTCAAATAGAGATGGACTTAGATTCGACATGAGGGTGCCTCCACCATTCACATCAATGAGTTTCGATTCTTGGAAATCAAGAACCAAAAACTTCTTTATGATAGAGATAGAGCAATGATTTTCTCTCATGGAAGGCTTTAAAGCTCCAAGAGATTCAAAAGGCAAAATTCTCAAGAAAAGTAAATAGAGCCAAGAGCAAATCCAAAGATGTGAGACCAATGATAAAGTGACCAAGCTATTGATCAATCTATTGTCTAGCAACATTTTGAAGCAAGTGGGAGAATTCGAAGATGACAAGGAGCTATGGAGCAAATTGGCTAAAATCTATGAGATCCCCTTCACTGTACCAAACCAAGAAGAATCCAAAGAGGGTGACTTATTAGATCAAGATCAAGAGGACTCTGAAGTTGAGAGATGCTCAACTTCTGAAGGAGAAGAACAAGAAGCTTCATCCTCAATGGAATGCAACAAAAAGGGCGAAGATGGAGCATACTCTTTGTTCAATGAGCAAGAGGATGAAGATGAAGAAGCCTCCACCTCTAGAATTGAGGGGAGTCATGTATTAACATCGGAGCAAGAAGAGGCTTCCACTTCCGGGTCAAATAAAGAAGAACAAGATGGTGGCACCTCCACAAATCAAGAAAAATCAAATGGAGAATCATGTGTCACCCCTACAAGCAAAGGTATAATAATTTCAATTGTTAATAATAAAAATCATATCATTTGCTTTGAGTGTAGGGAAGATAGACACTATAAGAGTAAGTGCCCCAAATTGACCAAGAAGAAGGACCAAGTGGCACCCAAGGGCAAGGAGAAGGCCAAGAGAGTCGGTCCCGTGGAACGCAAGGGCAAGGAGCACATTGTGTGCTTCTCTTGCAATCAAAGAGGATATTATAGGAGGCAATGTCCTAAAGGGAAGAAGCTGACCAAAGTCAAAGGAGGAAGCACAAGTCAAGGGAGAGCTTCCAAGGTAAAATCCAAGGTATCATTCATTGAACATATTCCTTTGACCTATGATAAAAGCATGCTAGGAATAGTTTATATCATTTTAATGCTATTTATCATGAAAATAGGAAGCATGATAGAATTAAGAAAAATTATGTACCTTATCTTGCTAAAACTACTCAACCTAAGGTTAAAAAGGTAGATAACAAATTAAGCAATACTTCTAAGGATTTTAAATATATGCCTAAAAAAAGAAAAATAAAGGCTTTAGTGAAAAATCTAAAGTTGAGAAGTCATGGAAAGAAAATCAAGTCTTGAGATTAAGACTTGATAAATTGAAGAGGACCCTTAGAAAAATCACAAATGAAACATAAGGATCCAAGAATCAAAACCTAGGTTTAGATAAACAAGAGTCATCCTATGGTCATAAAGGTTTGGGACACAAACCTAAGGCTAAGAAGGATATGGCTTTATACCATAGGGTTCCATATAGTTATGGAGTCAACCCTAGGTCTAGGGGTCAAGTCAAAGATACAAGGGAAGCGATCCCTAGAAGTATTTTTGTCAAGACCAATGTGACTAAGACTTCTAAGAAGTCAAAGAAAGTCACCAAGAAGGTCACAAGGGAAGTTATCCCTAGAATTAACCTAGAGGAAGTGACCAAGGTTTCTACGAAGCCTAGGAAGGTCATTAGGAAGGTATCTAGGGAAGTTATCCTTAATGAGTACCTACAGCATACAAGGAGCACCAATAGGTTTTGGATTCTGAGGAGCATATTCTCTACACCCTAGATGAGTTTAGAGAGTATCAACTCCAAATGGGAAGGGTGGTTAACCCAACCTTGATAAAGTTGACACTTGAAGGCATTTTCAAGATTTTTGTTAACCTTTGAAAATGAAAAGGATAAATCAATTACTCTTTGAAATAGTAAAATGTGACAAAATTTGAGGAATTAGACTTAATTTTAATTGGCATAAATAAAAAAGAGCAAAAGAAATGTCAAGTTGGGTTTTGTCATTTTCTTAAGAAAATGAGGGCAATCTAAGATTAATTTTAATTTAGCTAAGGAATTAAGGATACTTATGTTAGAGTGTGTACTAAAAGCCTAACTTTTTGTAAACATTTATTTTGAAATAAAGAATCACATTGGTCAAATGTCTACATTTATATGCTAAGTGCAGTTGTTCAATTAATTTATATTGTAGATAACATGGTGTGTGGTGTCATATACAAAAGATTATGTTATTAATTCCTTATAAATTATAAACAGTAGCTCACGACTAAGATGAAAAGGAACAAACTATTAGAATAGTCGTAGTATAATTTGGTATTAGTTTATCTTAACTATAAAATTACACTAGTACACTCTGAGTGTATTGAGCAGGACCATTTAAGATAAGTTCTTTTTATACTGACTGCATAAAAGAACAAGACCTTTGTTATTATGAAAGTGTGTGCTCTTAATCATGATATAATAACAAGCACATATACTCAATATTCATTTCTTTAATTTATCAAAGGGTGTGATTTAGTTCGATAAATCAAGAGGCCCGATAAGTTGAGAAATGATATTATTTATAGTGTGTGTTGTTGATTATAGAAGGAAAATGTGTCCTAGTAATCTAGGTTGATGATGTCCCCAAGAGGAGCTCATAAGGATTGTCATGTAAACCCTGCAGATAGACTTAGTCCGACATAATAATGAAGTTGAGTGGTACTACTCTTGGAGCTAGATATTAATTAAGTGAGTTGTCAATAACTCATATAATTAATGGATATTTTATATCTTAAACACAGGGAGACTAATACACTCATAATAAGAAGGAGCCCAAAATGTAATTTAAGATTGGTGCAGTAGTTCAATAATAATTCTTTAATGGTATGAATTATTATTGATATAATTAAGTTGGGTGTTCGAGGTGAACACATGAAGCTTAATTTCATCGGGAGACCAAAACCAATTCCTCCTCTCGGTCCCTATCGTAGCCTCTTATTTATAAAGTGTCATACCCACCTATACCCACCTTCTTACCCAACCTTAGGTGGCCGGCCAAGCCAAGCTTGGAGTCCAAGCTTGGGTCGGCCAAAGCCAAAGGGTTGAGCCATTATGGTGGCCGGCCAATGCTTGAAGCTCAAGCTAGGTGGGTCGGCCACAAGAAAATAAAAGGATTTTATTTTTTAAAATCTTTTCTTATGTGGATATCATGGTTTTAAAAGAGAGTTTAAAATTTAAATCTTTACTTTTATAGCTTTCTATAAAAGATTAAGTGAAAGGTTTGATATCTTTCCTTATTTGTAGTTAAAAGGAAGATTTTAATTTATGATAAAACTTTCCTTTTTTATAACCATCTTAATGATTTAAAAGAGAGTTTTAAAATTAAATCTTTCCTATTATAGTTTCTACAAAAGATTAAGCAAAGATTTGATATCTTTCCTTATTTGTAGATTGAGAGGAAAATTTTAATTTTAAAGATAACTTTCCTTTTTGGAAATCATCCATATGTTTTAATAGAGAGATTTTAATTTATAAAATTTCCTTTTATAACTAACCATGAAGGGAAAATTAATAGAGAAAATTTTATTTTAAAAATTTTTGGAAACAAATAAGGAAGTTTTAATTTTGTGTTTAAAACTTGCCTTATTTAGAGCATGTGATGTGGTCGGCCATAGCATGGGTTAAAAGGAATTTTTAATTAAATTTTCCTTATTAACCTATGGCAAGGAATATAAGGAGATTTTAATTATAATTAAATTTCCTTATTTGCCAAGACCAAATAATATAAAAGAGATGGTAGAGGTGCCTCACCTCACAACACATATTCTATTATTCCTCTCTCTTTTCTTCCTTGGTGTGGCCGGCCCTATTCTCTTCTCCTTTCTTCTTCTTGTGGTCGAACCTCAACATCTCTTGGAGCTCTTGTGGTGGCCGGATTTTGCTTGGAGAAGAAGAGAAAGGAGGCTTTGCTCTTGCATCCCTTGGAGCTTGAAGGTTGGTGGCCGAAACATAGAAGAAGGAAGTTGTCTTGGTGGTTCTCATCTTGGTAGATCGTTGCTCACACAACGTCCGATATAAGAAGAGGAATACGATATAAGATCAAGAGGTTGTTGCGTACAAATAAAGGTATAACTAGTAATTATTTTCCTCATCATACTAGTTTTCTTTGTATAGTTTTGAAATACCAAACACAAGAGGCATATGATTCTAGGTTTCGAAATTGTGATTCGAGTTTGTATTTTTTTTATTTTTTGAATTTGTGATTCGATTGTTCCTTTTGGTTAAACCTAGGGTTATATAAGGAAATTAAATATTAAATTTCGTTAAGAGGTTTTGTCGAGACAGTGGTGGATGTTCCCATACCCAAGAAGGTCAAGTGTCTCGCCATGTTTGATCTGGGAACCGATTTCTGAAATTAATATTTAATTGAATTTATAGCATGGGTGGATTTGGATCAATAATGTTAAGCATCGTTTGAGATCCAAGTCTAAACCTAAAAGAACAGATAAGTTAAACTTGGAATCAATAATGTTAAGTTCTGTTTGCGATCCAAGTTTAATTTCTAAAGAACATAATAGGTTGTTAGGAAAGGTTCACCACTTGTACAAAATTTTTGTACAGTGTGATTGGTACGATCTTCTGAGTAGCAACCAACAACTTAGATAAATTATCTAGGTATACTTTATTTATGTTAATTGTCATGCTTTGTTTGCTCATCATATGTCATGACATCATATGTTGCATTCATGTTTATTATAAAAAAAATAAACAAAAATATCATGTCATGTCATACATACATCATGTAGCAATAGTATATTTTCTTTTGAAAATTATTTCTTTTTGATGTATGTCATAACTCATCATGCATCGTTTTAGTTTCCTTGAAATTAAGGACAATGTCATTTACTAATAAGTGGCATCCTAGGTGGATGCTCATAATTCCTAAAATACCTAGATAGATATGCATGATCCCTAGTTTAGGGCAAAACTAAAATCTACATCTCACAAAGACTATAAGGTGACTTGTATGTATTTTAGTACATATTAGATACAAGTGAGATGCTAAGATGATGAACAAGACTCAAGATGTTGATTTAGTGCATCTATTTGAGTTTTGATTTCATCAAAACACATAGTTATGTGTACTCCAATCATTGGGAAAGCTAATGTACAAGCCATGTGCATTGAGCCCAAAGAACATGGTTGGAAATTGATTTTCAAAAATATTTTAAATATACTTTGGAAAACCTTGGTGAAGGTTATCTTTTGATAGTAATTATTATTGAAAAGTTAGACACAAACTAGAATAAAATATTGAAGTTTTCAAGTTTGTGTCAATCTTTGAAAATAAGGTGTATTTTCTTAAAAAACTATTTTTCCATGATAGTATATATCCTAAATAATGTCTACAAGAAGTTTCATGATTTTTAGAATTTTATAGAATTTTTAGGGCATTTCTGAATTTCAGCTGAAATTCGATTTCATAAATACAGAAACCCAATCGATCAGTCGATCGATTGGTCAGACTCAATTGATTAGCCGATAGATTGAGAAGAGTATTCTCGTGAACAAAAGCTCGCTGAATTGATTAGCCGATCGATTCACTCAAGCCTGGATCGATCAGTAGATCAATTCACGTAGTTTTTCTGCGAACAGAACCTCACTGAATCGATCAGTGGATCGATTGAACAAGTGTCAATCGACTGAGTCCCAACCCAATTGATTGAAAAGGCAGATTTTGGCTGGGAAAGCCTGATTTTAACACTTTAAGCCACTTTTAGCCTCATTAACCACTCCTAACCCCCTAGAATATATTTATATACATTTAAGGGTAGTTTTCATGATGAAAACAAGGATAAATGATCAAGGAACACTAGATTGAAGGTTAGGTTGAGGTTTGCATTCAAATATTGATACTTAAATATCAAAACTTTAGTTTTTGGATTTCCTAAAGGTTTAGAGACTCCAAGTCATTGTTGGTATAATGACAGAAGTTTGGAGCATGTCTTTAGGGAGAGTTACTCTTTAAGGACATGAAAATTAATTTTTTCAAATACCTTGGAAGGTGGTTAACCTTCTTTAGAGTGAATGCTCAAGGATGAACATTATGAAGTAGATTAATGCTCAAGGGTGAGCATTAGCTACAATAAAGGGTATGGGACCTTCATTGTTGAAGTGATGAATACTCTAGGATGAGCATTGTGAAGAGGTTTAATGCTCAAGGGTGAGCATTGGATACAATGAAGGGTGTGGGGGGCCTTCATTGTGGTATTGTGACTAGGTAGGTTGTAAACAACGTTGAGTAACTCTTCAGGGAGAGAGTTTTTGATGTGTATTAATAGGGGGAGAATGTAGGATTTAAGTTAGGCCTTCATTGCCCCTCTAGGAAGGTTTGGGGGAGAATGCTCTCTTGGAAAGGGAGAGAATGAAGGAAACTCTCATTCATGTATTGGCATGAAGAAAAAGTTGAGGCTATGGGATTAGCCTAACTTAAAGGTATTGTCAAATATTAAAAAGGGAGAGATTGTTGGTGAAATATCCCTTGGGTTAGGTTAACCAGGTTGACTAAGTTTGAGTTGGCTCAAGCTTGAGTCTTGATGTTTGGGTTTCGATGTTTGACAATATATACATATTACAGGAGCAATCGTCCTATTGGGGAGATTGTTGGACCAATTCCCCTCTGGTCAAGGTTTAACCAGTCTGATATGAAGAAGAGTCAAGTAGGTCAAAGGGTTGACCGGATACTTGACTGGGAAAGTCCTAACTGGAGGTTAGGCAAGGAAAAATCCTAGTGAGTGAAGCCAGGTAAAAGACTTGACTGCAAATTCTGGGAGTTTTCAAAATTTTGTTAGTTTAGAAGTTAATTTAGCTATAGTACACACTGACACTTGGTGAATAGATACCGATGTTACTACTCACCTAAGTGTCACTATGCAAGGTTGTCTTAGGAGTCGTCATCTGCTTGATGGTGAAAGATATATCTATACGGGGAATGACAAGAAGGCTAAAGTAGAATTTATAGGTATTTTTAGGCTTAATTTAGGAACTGATGTCTTTCTGATTTAGAAAATACAATTATTATACCATCTTTCATACGGAACTTACTTTCAATTCCTTGTTTAGACAAATCAATTTATTCTTGTTTATTTGGAAATGAAATGTTTAGTATTTTAATTTCTTTAATTTAGTTTTGATTGGCAATGGTTCCTTAGTTGATAAGTTTTATAAATTAAACATCTTTACTCCTATAGTTGACAACGTAATAATGCATGGTATATATACGAAATACAAATTGACTAACGAGAATTCTTCCATATTGTGGCATAGGCGTTTAGGGCATATATCCAAACAACGCCTAGAAAGGTTAATGTCACATGAAATTCTCAATTTTCTTGACATGTCAGACTTTGATGTCTACATAGAGTGTATCAAGGGGAAAACTACTAACAAAAGGAATAAGGGGGCTAGCCGCTGTAGTGACGTTTTGGAGCTAATACATACGAATATTTATGGATCATTCCCTATGACATCCTGGAATATACATACATATTTTATTAGCTTCATAGACGACTATTTCAGATTTGACTATTTGTACCTTGTTAATGAGAAACCACAATCTTTTAATATATTCAAAATTTTCAAAGCCAAAGTTGAATTTCAACTAGATAAGAAAATTAAAGTCGTCCGATCCGACCATAGAGGTGAATATTACGGCTGATATGATGGATCAGGTGAATAACGTCCAGGATATTTTGTGAACTACCTTACTGAGTGTGGGATTGTGCCTTAATATACAATGTCTGGTACACCCGGTCAGAATGGTGTAGCTGAGCGTCACAATCAAACCCTAAAAGACATGATAAGAAATATAATGGCTTTCACTTCTCTACCAGAGTCCTTATGGGGTGAAGTACTCAAGACTGCAGTTTACCTACTCAATAGATTACCTAGGAAGGCAGTAACTAAAACCTCATTCGAGATGTGGACGGGTAGGAAACCTAGCATTAGACATTTACATGTCTGAGGTTATCCAACTGAAGCTAGGCCTTACAGGAATAATGAAAGGAAACTAGACTCAATAAAGTTAGATGTAATTTTGTAGGTTATTCTGATAAATCAAGAGGATATAAATTTTATGATCCCTCTAATAGATCCTTCTTCGAAACGGGAAACGCCAAATTCATTGAGGACAGTGGAAGTGATAAAGTAAAGGAAGTATCTTTTGAGGAATGCATTGGCAATTCTCTTGTGATCACTACTAGTGTGATCAGTAGTAGTATAATTACTATACCACATATTATGGGTATCACATTCAATGAGCGTAGTGAATCAAGATATTTCCATGACATCTCCAATGCAATTGGAGGAGCCTACCACTGAAATTGAAGTATTACCTCATATTGATAAGCAAATACCTCAAACATAAATGCCTTTAAGGCGATCCACAAGGGAACGGAGAACCACTAATTCTCATGATTATGTTTATCTCTAAGAGTATGATTTTGACATAAGATTGGAAAATGATCCTACATCTTTCCAAGAAGTCAAACAATGATCTAACCTTGAAAGGTATATTAACATCATGCAAGAAGAGTTAAGTTTATGGCAGACAATGAAGTTTGGGAACTTGCCTGAAGGAAAAAAGCTCGTTGGTTATAAATAGATATTTAAAATCAAGCGGGATCCAAGGGACAATGTCGAAAAGTAAAAGGCTCGTCTTGTAGCCAAGGGACTCACTCAGAAAGAAGATATTGATTACAAGGAGACTTTCTCACCTATGTCGACGAAAGACTCCTTTAGGGTAATCATGGCACTTGTACTTCATTATGATTTAGAGTTACATCAAATGGATGTAAAGACTGCATTCCTCAATGGATACATAGAGGAGTCTATATATATGGTGCAACCAGAGAACTTTGAGTCTAAGGACTCAAAGCACCTAGTATGCAGATTAAAAAAGTCCATATATGATTTAAAGCAAGTGTCCAATCAGTGGTACTAAAAATTTGATCAAGTGATTATCTCATTTAGATTTAAGTAGAACCTCATTGATCAGTACATATATATCAAGTTCAGTGGGAGCAAGTTTATTATACTTATTTTGTATGTAAACAATATATTGCTTGCGAGTAATAATAAAAATATGTTGCATCAAACCAAGTCATTTCTATCTGATAATTTTGAAATGAAAGATCTTAGTGAAACATCCTTTGTTTCAGACATACAGATCTACCGTGATCGTTCAAAAGGCATTCTTGGACTTTCACAACAGGCCTATATTGAAAAGGTGCTTATAAGGTATAGTATATAGAACTGGGGCACACCTATGTCAAGAAGTGACAAGTTCAACCTGCAACAATATCCACAGCTTGAACTTGAAATAAAGGAGATGGAATAATTCTTATATGCGTCAGCAGTGGGAAGTCTCATGTATGCATGAGTTTGTGCTTGACTAGATACAGCATTTATAGTAGGGATGTTAGGCAGATATGTAACCTAGGACCATCGCACTAGAAAGCAGTTAAGAGAGTGGTGCGGTATTTGTAAAGAACTAAAGGACATATGCTCATGTATCGGAGATCAAATCACCTGAAGGTAATTGGATATTCAAACTCTGATTTTATTAGATGCTTGGATAGCAGAAGATCCACTTCAGACTATATTTTCATTCTTGCTAGAGAGGATATATCTTGGAAGAGCGTCAAGCAGACGCTAGTAGCCACTTCTATTATAGAGGCAGAGTTGGTAGCATGTTATGAAACATTCAATTACAGAATTTGACTGCGAAACTTCATCACAACATTACAGATCGTTGATAACATTGACAAATCATTGAGGATCTACTGTGATAATAAAGTCGCAGAACTTTATGTTAAGAACAACCGTAGTTCATCGAAATCCAAGTACATCAATATCAAGTTTCTAGCGGTTAAAGAAAGAGTTCAGAGTTGTCAGATCATGGTAGATCACATCAGCACAGATTTCATATTGGCCAATCCACTTACCAACGGCTTGGTGTTTAAGGTGTTTTATGCGCATATTGTGGATATGAGAGCCCTTCTTATGGAAGAACTCATCTAGTAGGAGTCTATATTTATTTTATTGCTCTATGTTAATTAATAAAGATAAACATTTATTTTGATTATTGTGCATACTTAAAATTCAAAACATTAATGGGAATTTATATGTTTGTTTGACACTCTGACTATGATATCATCATTTATGACTGTTGTTTAGCATTTGATGTTTGTAAATATGATAGAGATTTCTTTTGGAATCATACAGTTTGGATCATGATTTACTATTGCAGTTTAGCATAAAGTATTTTGCAAATATGATCTGACCTCTTTTAAGGTCATCTTAGGATGAGTTGAAAATTGACATGTATTAATCACATTTTATGTAATTTTCACTCTACATATCTACATATTGATTTATGTCATTAATAACATTGATATTGTGATTACTGTTGAAGTTTGTTACGATCATATACAGTATTGATCACATTTTATGTAATTTTCACTCTACATATCTACATATTGATTTATATCATTAATGACATTGGTATTATGATTACTGTTGAAGTTTGTTACGATCATATACAGTATCTATAACCTCTTTAGTCTTATACCAATGAAGTTAATGGGTCAGATTGTTTAAGGGGTATTCTATACCCATAAAATTTGATATTAACTAAAGTTTTACTTTATTTTATATACAACTCACAAATAGCCTAAGTGGGAGATTGTTGGTTATTATTTCTAATTGGTGGTCTTAATTGTAAGTTGTGCATATGAGTATAAACTGAATCTATTAAAGTAATCTAACTTAGGTTTATTGGTTTCGGTTATTGGATGTAGAGCTTGTATGTGTAGAACTTATAGTTCCGCATCTATTATCATCTATGGACTGATAATAGATATTCACTATATAGAGAGTTTGTCCCAAGGGTTTAGGGTTTAATCTTGACAGTGCTTTTGGCTCCCCATTGACCTAAAGTTTTTCGGCATCATCACCCCTAAGAGCATAAGAGCAATGACCAGATGGTAGATACCAGATAATATGGGCTTTGATACGTCGTAGATGTATAAGGTGTCAACTGGCTGCAAATAACATCAGTGTGGCAACCTAAACTTTATGAACATAGCATAGCCTGTTGAGCTAATCAATAAAATTAATATAAGTGGCAAAAGATGAAATTGTTTGCCTCCAATGCTCCCGTCGCATCCGACCCCAAACCATCACGAGCCTGTCGAGCTAATCAATGAAATTAACACAAGAATGATGGTGAAGAGGATGTATATGATCTTATCCATTCTTTTCTCTGTTGTACTCCTCTTTGACTTTGACGGCGATGGTGTAGCATTCTGCATAACCTTACTGTCATCCCCAGTGAAAATAACCACTCCATATACTAATGTGGTATTCCTAAGCTTTGAGCCCCTGAGTAGAACATTACTGGGGTCAAGTGCATAAACCTTCTTTCCATACTCAAAGTTACCGACAAAAGTGTAGAGACTAGGATTAGGGTCCTCACATCGGATGGTGCCTGTAAAGTCGCTGAAGGCCACATCGCCATGCAATGGTAAAGTCACTTCCCAGGATCTTTTAACCTTCAAATTTGTTTCTCCGTCTAAATTCATGGTCTCAACATAGCAAATGCCATGGTCATAACTTGAGGACAAAGGAAGCAAGTCAGCTGGGAAGAACTCATCCTTCTCAACCTTCACTACATCTCCAACACAAACCTCTTGCCAATGTTTGTAGCTAAACCGTCCTTCTCCTCGATGGACACTGACCTTAGGCTATTGACCTTCATGTCCTGTATTAACCTGTTCCAGTCTTCCAACGCCTCTTTGGCCATACTGAGCCCAACAACAAATGCCATGGGGCAACCAGCAGAGCCGTTCATGTAACCTTCTCGGGGCCATTTCTTCTCTTCTCCTGCCGCACACATTCACATTGTTCCCCATTATTAAAAAAAAAAATTGCAACTTTTTGAGCAGAAAAAACTCCAAAACTCAAACACGAATGAATCCATTGAAGGTACAAAATGACACGAAATCCAACCTAAAGGAGTAGTATAGAATGAAGATAAACGTCCTGATGAATCAAGGAATGCTCGAATGCATAAAAGGGCAAAAATTGCATCTAAAAAATTCAACAAAGCCAACATCTCTATTAATTAGATGCCGAAAACACACACAGAATTAATTAACTCCCAATGGAAGAACAAAAGGGATTCGAGCGCGCACCAGCAAACGACGACAAAGCCTGAGACAGACGAAGACTTTAGAGGAAGGACGGAAAGGCTCGCCGGAGCTTCGATGAGATCGTCGAACGGAGAGGGGGGACAATCGGCGTGTGAGGGTGCAATTCCGATGCTCTAAATACAGAAGACGAGAATCATCTTCCGATCAAAGATAGGGTCAAGTTTAGGATTTAGGATAAAAATTAATACTTTTGAGAATTTTGAGGGAGTATTTTGATAATTGTTAAATTTATTAGTTTTTTTTCAGAAATAGAGAAGAATGTAGGGTGAATTAAAAATTTTCCCATCGCAATAATTGAACTTCGTGTTTCTGAGAATCGGACCGTTGGAGCGTCCTCTTAATTCAAATACCATTGCTTGCTCGCCCTCTTCTCGTCGTTGCGTCAGCTTCTTCCACGAGCGATTCGATCCCGTCTCCAGTTCTCAATCACTCCTCCCTCACCTTGATGGCGATCGCCGCGGAATCGCAACAGGAACCGAAGGTGATCGACCTGGTTTTCTAGATCTATGATCTTATTGTCGGTATTCTTTAAATGATTAGGGTTTAGATCCATCTTTTCCTCGCCAGAAGAATCAAGTTTTGACTCCGCACTTGTTTCTTCGGATTCAAAGAGTTTTTTCTTCTTCTAAGAACGGGAGCTAGTGGGCTGTTAGATCTACAGATCACCCAAAATTTGCCTTTTTTCTCCCTACTCTTTATCACTCTAGTATTTTGTCTTTGCAAATTTAGGGATTTTCATCTTAAGCTTCTTTTTTAGGAATGGTAATGCTGAATTAAGTGTATAATTAGATCGGTTTGTTTAGTTCGAGATTAAGCCTTTGCTTGGTCACCAGATTTGGGGTTTGTTTTTTCTTAAGTAATTACTTTTTGTGTATCGCTTCCCATTGTCGTGACTTTGATATGACGTTCGAGACTCTCAATAGATTGTTAGATAGGAGATTTCAAAGGTTTCGAATAGTTGAACTCACGCTTTCTTTTCCCAATAGACTCCTTTGAAGGCTTCAGAAGTGGAGAAACGATGGACGCTGAATGATTTTGATATCGGGAAGCCCCTTGGAAGAGGAAAGTTCGGCCATGTCTACCTGGCCAGGGAAAAGAAGGTATGAAAGTCAACTCTGACAGATTTATCTAACGCTTTTCTTAAACTAATAATATTTTCAAATTAAGAATGGTGAAAGCTTGAATTTCCAGTGCCGGACCTCTTTAATTTTGTTAGCTTCGAGTGATTGCTCAAATGCATAGCATACTAGAGTTCGTTTTCCTGGTACGTTCATTATGTTATAACTGATTTCTTTGTGTCATTTTGGCGAGGCAGAGTAACCATATCGTGGCATTGAAAGTGCTTTTCAAGAGCCAGCTCAAACAATCTCAAGTTGAGCATCAACTGCGACGTGAAGTTGAGATACAAAGCCACCTCCGGCATCCAAACATATTACGCCTATATGGTTACTTCTATGATCAGGTTCAGCTCTATCTTGACTTATAAAGATTGTAGGCATATTGAACCTGAATTTTGTTTATGCCACCTCAGTTGACCTAGATTCTCCTTTGTACCACAGACTCGAGTTTACTTGATACTGGAATATGCAGCTAAAGGTGAACTCTACAAGGAATTACAGAAGTCCAAATGCTTCAGTGAGAGGCGAACTGCTACAGTGAGTTCTTTGCAAACACACAGTAATGGTTTTCAGTGTATGAACTTTTATCTATTTTTGCCAATGAAGGACTAACACTCTAATCATTTACCCATAGAATTTGCAGTTCCTTTCTCACTGTATGTTCAAGTGTTGTGCATTTGCAAATTTAATGAGGCTAGTGTGTCTACAAACTTGAACAAACGTTCTGATCATTTATAAGTTTTATGTGTTTTTTTAATTTCTTAGTCAACACCCAGGACTCAATTTCTTTCATCCCAGTGTGGTTGAACTCTACAAGGAACTACAGTAGTCATAATGTTTTCTGTGTTTGCAAACATGAATAAATATTCTTATTACTGTATGCGCTTTATGTGCCTATCAGTTAAGGATGGATTCTTGTTATTGTATGAACAATTAAGTTGTGCATTTCTCATTTTCAGCTTCTAGAACTCAATTTCTTTGCTCCAGTGTGATATACAAGTCTTTTCTTCTCTCTTTCACTTACCTGTTTTCATGTTTATAATTCCAGTACATTGCATCTTTAGCACGAGCTCTGATATATCTCCACGGGAAGCATGTGATACATAGAGATATTAAACCAGAGAATTTATTGATTGGACTCCAGGTAACTCTTACTATGTTTAATTTAACCTCAAATCCAATGGATAAAATGCTTAAGATATGAATCCTTCATGTAGGGTGAGCTTAAAATTGCAGATTTTGGGTGGTCAGTCCACACGTTTAACCGTAGACAGACCATGTGTGGAACACTTGATTACCTCCCCCCTGAAATGGGTATGACAATCTTTACCATCAGTGGTATCCTATAAAAATCTTCAAAATAGTACATAATACAGCTGAGTTAATTCGATCGTTCACAAGCAAGCAACCGACTGGGATTAACTCAGCCTAAAATTAGTCCCCTCTGACATTTTTTTCCTGCATTTACTTTTGTCATAGTGGAAAGCATTCAACATGATGCAAGTGTTGATATTTGGAGCTTGGGTATATTGTGCTACGAGTTCCTTTATGGGGTGCCTCCATTTGAAGCAAAGGAACATTCTGATACATACAGAAGGTGTGCATTTTGTCTGATGTTGCCAAGAGGCTTTTAAATGTCCTTGGAAACCTATGTTACTCCTCGAATTGTTCATGTATTTATCGACCTGTTTACCACGAATGCAGGATTGTGAAAGTTGATCTTAAGTTTCCTGCGAAGCCAACTGTTTCTCCTGGTGCACAGGATCTTATTAGCCAGGTGATTGATGAGAGATCCTTGCGGCCTCGTGCCAATGTTACTCAATAAGAACACGACAGTGTTCATCTAAGCATGGCTTTGTTGTGTACTTGCAGATGCTCGTGAAGGATTCCACGCAGCGCCTTCCACTTCACAAGCTGCTTGAACATTCATGGATAGTGCAAAATGCAGATCCTTCAGGTGTCTATAGAGGCTGACTGCTTCCTGACGTTAAATTTCTTCTTGTTTTTGCACCACAATCCTTGATTTGTAGATTAATTGTAACAGTCAGTGTTGTTCCTTCTTAAAAATTCCTTGATCATTCAATTTTATGGACTAGTGTCAGATCTCACCTCTGGTTATTGGATTTATGACGAATGTTAAATCTCCAGTCTTCACTTTGTTAATTCACTTTGAAGGACTAATATAAAGCTTTGGTTAATTCAGTTGTTAAATCTCCACTATTTCTAACTTAAAAACATACTTAACAACCTCCACTACTGCGCGCCATCGACTAGCCATCATAGCGGACGGCTTTGATTGTATCTTTGCCTGACAAAGTGTCCTTATCTGACCATCTCTACCGTCCATCTCGCCGACGCACTGCACTGCAGTTCTTTTAAATCGACCGGCGCTTCGCGGCGTTATCGTCTCTCTCCAATGCGATCTCCGCCGCCACTTGCAGCGGCCCTCCGAGATCGGCGAATTTTTAAGGTCTCGTTGGTGAATCGATTGCAGGTCGAGCTCTAGAGATTCGATCTTTTGTGTGACCTCTTCTTTCCCTTGCATCGTTATGCGATTCGATCGGCTAGGGTAAGGGTGTCGTCGCCGTAGGGATTGTCGGAGTCGCAAAGGGTTCGGATTGGCCGATCTGTCGTATCGGAGATTGTTCCGGCGAAGGCAAAAGGGGTGCTTGCTTGTCGGCGCTCAGGATAACGGTTTCTGAGTTCCGATGGTGGGACGAAGTAGATCAGGTGATTGTTTGTCTATCAAAAGAAGGAATTTTGATTAGTTTGATGTTTCCTTTGTCTTAAATTTGGATTTGGGTTTATGTAATGTCATTCGTCTCTCATTTGAGTTTTTGTTTTCTGATGATTGCCTTTGTAGTTTCTTCTGCTTTGTGCTGGTTACATACAGTTACTAAATTAATTGTTACATGCCACCATGCTTGGCGGCCATATGCCTCTTTAGCCGCCATGAGGTTTGGGGTTCAAATCTCTGCAAAACCGAGATAAATGTCTCCATTATGTGTTAGTCACTATTCCAAAGACCAGTAGTCATCCGTGATTTACCTCCTCCGTGTTGGCCCTAGGACGGGTTGACGGGGGTGCTAGGGGCGAACGTATTCGCCTTTTGCCACCATATGCCTCTTTAGCCTCGCTTTTACTAAGATGTATTTTCTGCTTTTTTGTTGCATTTTCAATGCATTAGCTGTAATTTTTCACTGGAATTATGGCATGTTCTCTGTGATCATATACCTCTCCATCTATGAAGTTGGTATCTATTCATTGTTAACATGTTTTAAGTTTGGTTATGGACCAATCGAATTGATCACTTAGAGATCCCTACGAGAGACTACCTAGAGCTGTTGATTTCATTCATAGAAGATTATGTATGACATTAGGCTTTACATATTTTATGTTTAAGTGCACTTGTATTTTCTTATCTACATTGTTGCTACTTCTACCTTGTTATTCTTGCAATCATGCTTCACTTCTTGGTAGCTCTAAAACTGGCTATATTCTATTTATGGTATCAGGATTTAAAAAGATTTTGATAGCGAGTGGAGATGATATTTGATGAACGTTCATGTATAAATTCCATTGGTTAGTGAAGCAAGAGGCGGCCTAGAGGCATGTCATGGGGGCGATGGCCTAGGGCCCCCGATTTTTAGAGGCCCCCAAATTCGACATGCATATACAATATATATTATATATAATTAGATTGTTTTAATAAAAACTTAAAATATATATTTTTATTGGATTATTTTAATAAAGGCCAAAAATATATATATTTTCCATTAAAATTTAAGAAAATAATCTAAAAAAGAAAAGAAAGAAAAAAAAAAGAAGGAATGTAAACGATCCTTTTTTCCCTTTCCAAGACTTTATTCCTTGTACAACTCTTTCTTCATTAATTCATTTACATAAGTTAGAAGACTTTGAAGAGTAAAATTTGAATCATGAAGCTAATTTCCTCCCTTCTTCTCCTTTGAATCTCTTCTAATTAAATCAGAAAAGTCTATTATCCAATTGAAATTTTAGTTTTATCAATATCATTATTTATCAATATATAAACTTACAACATAGGTTACCTACTTATCTATATTCTTTCTTATTGTTAATATTCAATATTAATTTTTAATATTGTATTGGAGTCCAATATTTTATGATTTTTCTTGCAAATTTGAAAGAGTTTAAATAAATCATCTCAATTTTAATTATCATAGTATAGATTATATCGATTGCTTCAAGTACAAACCATGCTTTATTGCCCTTTCACTATTATTTTCACTGCTTGTGTTTGTTTCATTGATAGCTTTGTTGCTAGTTTTGTATGTTTTATTTTTACATTTGAAATTTATAGTACAAACATGTTTCCAAAGAAATATCAATCAAAGAGTCAGAAAAAAACAAAGTGGAACATATTATTAAAACTCACAAAGAAGTTCTTCATAAGTTTTTTAAAGCTAGCTCTTCAATTGAAGATTAAGTTGATGAATTACAAGAAGAAAGTCAAGAAGAACTAAATGATCATGCAACAAATGAGCAACAATCAAGTAATTAAGAAGAACTAAATGATCATGTAATTAATGAGCGAGAATAATTGAGAGAAAATGATAATCATAATCATGCAATGAATGAGCGGGAAGAATTGAGAGAAAATGATGATAATGATTTGAATGTAAATGACTTAAGGGTGCATTTGGTTTGCGTATTTTCCATTTTCATTTTCTAGAAAACATAGTATTTTATGGAGAAAACAGACATGGAAAATACAAATCAAACACCATTTTTCAAAAAACATGCGTTTTTCAAAAAATAAAAATGGAAAAAGCGCAAACCAAACGCGCACTTAACAATTTTATGCATCGAAAATGAGGTATTAAAAAAACTTGATTTTGAAGACCTTATTGTTGATTTTGCTTCTCAAAATGCTAGAAGATATAGATTTTTTCAATGATTATTTCATACTTGTTTTTTTTTTGTATTTGTAGGTATTGCACTTTTTGGAAAAACTTGGGAAACATATTTTGTATGGTGTTGTACTTTTTAAAGAATCTTGAGAAATATATTTTATATGGAGTTTATCATATTTTAAATGAAATATATTAATTTTTAAGTTTTCTATTAAACTCTATTCAAATTGTACGTTAGTAAAAAAAATTCCTATAGAGGTCCCTTTTCTCTTTTCGCCAAAGGCTCCCAAAAGCCAGGGTCGGCCCTGGTTGAAGCAACAATGTAGGTACTGCTAAGGTAACTGCTTTACCTTTTGCTCCAATAGGTTAGTCAAAGCAATCAAGGTTGAAGGTGTAAGCAATAAAATTTAACATAATTAAGATTTTAATTGACATAAACGACCAATTTATTGAATTTTAATTGATATAAATGATGAGTTTAATCCTAACATTTAACATATCGCTTAGTTCAATGATGAGATAAAATTTAAGTAGTTGTCCCAAAGAGTTTGGAACATATGGCTGCTGGTTTGTTATTGTTGTTTTTGTGTTTTTCAAATGAACAGATGATAACACCCAAAAATAAATAACACTTATTTGCAATTATATCTATATAAACCAAAGATCTAGTGATTGATTCTGATTTGAATTCTTGAATCAGCAGGGAAGCAACATGTTTTAATGTGACTGATAATAGGCATTTATACCAAAGCTGTTCTTACTTGTGTTCCTTAATTCTTTCAACATTTAAGTGAGACTTAGAACTCCTTTTCTTATTGTTTCAAGAAATGCATCTTGTGGGTGGATGACTTATGTTCACTGTAAAGCTGGAACGGGTAGTAGCACAACCATTGTCTTATGCTATCTGGTAAAGTGGTACTT
Source organism: Zingiber officinale (assembly GCF_018446385.1). Taxonomy (NCBI): domain Eukaryota; kingdom Viridiplantae; phylum Streptophyta; class Magnoliopsida; order Zingiberales; family Zingiberaceae; genus Zingiber; species Zingiber officinale. The sequence goes on from NC_056000.1 coordinate 43,557,439, forward strand.
GCTTATATAAGGATACATAATATCATTCAACTTTTGCTGCTCTCATCACACTCCGGAGGTATCCCACTCGGTAACAGTGTAATAAAAGAAACCTAAAGACCATATAAACTGAAATCAGTGCTTAACAGCTCTAGATTAAGATTGAGGAGACCAAGGGTGCTATTAGATCCTTCCCAATGGCAGGTATGCAACACTAACCTTTCTTTGTGTCAGAGAAGAAAACTGCAATGGACATCTGACTCTGAAGCTATTTTTGCTACTAATTATTTCTTACCTCTTTTGAGATGGAAGATATCACAAAAAGACATATATGCAAGGGCTGGTATGCACTTCTCTAGGACTGTTCCATCATGTAGAACAATGCTAGGTAACATGCACATATGGCTTGCAAGAGATTATCTTTCACATGATATAAACCCTTTCTAGAATGAGCGAGCAAGTGGATGAATTTTGGGGAAAAATTACTGAGAGGAGAATAGATATATGATAAATATTTCTGAGAATAATTTGGTTTTATGTGTGAAAACCAATCATATATCTTATGATTCAATTAAAATAGATTGTGAAAGAGTTGGTTCCTAAACAAATATTTTGATGGATTTTTAGATTTATTGCATATCTGCTAATTGAACTGATGTGAATAAAAGATGCACATGGAATGTAATCATATTGGAGTTAAATCTTCTTGGTATATGTTATTGGCAACTTAAGAGTTGATGTAGAGAGTTCTACGTTTGTATCTCTCCTTTGCCTTCTACATTTGTCATTAATTTTCTCTAAATGGATTTTTATTATATTGAAAGCGTGATCGTCAGCCTATTACTAACACATATATGTTTCAGGAATCAAGAGAATGGAAAATTTGAAGTTCACACATTCAAGGAGGAGTTTCTTACAATGGGGTTGTGAAGGAGCTTTGGTTTGGTATTCCCTCAATCATTCAATTTTTAGGGTCCTGAATCATGAGCTTTCCTACTCAAAGTCTACATGAACAAATGGACACACTGAAACTGCCCTCAAATTGATTTGAAAGGCTTACTATCATTAGCTTTTCTTTAAATCTCCATCTCACTAGTAGGCGTCACATGCTTTCAATTATTGCTCAGATAAATGCCTGTGAACCTGAGACACCCACATGAAATTTTGAGCCAGTAAATCCCAATTCTGCAGTTCCATGCACTCATTCAATTAGCTCGCAGAACCTTATCGTCGTAAATAGAGTAGCATGTCGAGTATTGATTGATTGAACATGGTGGTGAATTATTTGACCATGTGACTGTATTCTGCTAAGTCTACTGCCATTGTTGGATCCAACCAAACCTGATCATTCTTCAGTGTAGGTTGCAGCAATACTCTTTAATGTGTTCCAGGAGGCTCCTACAAGTACTGTAAGTTTGTACACATGAAGCAGCAGGAAATATAGTGATCCACAGTGAGTCAGATCCAATGTTTTCAAAATCAGATCGGTCTTCGTTTCTTCCGGTCGAACCAGCCTGAAACTTTGTTTGAAAACCAAACCTGTGGTGGTCCTGCAATGGTCCAAGTTGGTACACATGAAACAGCAGCAAAATAGAGTGATCCACAGGGAGTCAGGTCCAATGTTTTTTAAAATCAGAACTGGATTCCGTTTCTTCTTCGTCCAATCGAACTACCGGCCTAAGATAGTGTTTGAAAACTATACCTAGCGGTGGTCCTGCAATGCCGAGGGCCCTGATCTGTTATCATCTGGTCTACCACCACCATGATAAGCCCATAGATACCAGGCAGCAGCAGCATTTCCTCTACCATTCATGGCCATGGCTACCACTGTTAACTGTGGAGGAGCTGCTTGTCCTCCAGTGAGGGGCCCCTTTGGCCTTTAAGGTAAAGGAGTAATTGACTTGACAAAGTTTAGGACAGAGTGACTGAGTGGATGAACATGATATGATGCATTGCATGGAGAATTATTCATCACATTTTTCCAAACTTTTGTTTTTTTATCATCAATCGCATCCAAGACAAAGGCTTCTTCAGCTTTCATGTATCAGAATCCATCAGTGACTTTAGTTTCGTTTCACTGCTCCATAACATGTTGATCTTCCACACTCCTATGGTAAGTTTCAGAGTTCAGTAGTCTTTCCCAAGAAGAAGATGATGATGATGATACATTTAGATATGGATAGTTCCCTTTTCAGTATGCTATTCTTGGCCTACCGAACGAATAGATTTTTAGATAGTTCTTTTATGTATTAGGTGAAGATTGAACTAGTATTTCAGTGTGTCTTGGTTCTTCAATGAAGGAGATGTTATAGCAAATATTGATCTGGCAGAACAATGATACGGTAACAAGGGCGAGAAAGAAGAGGAGATCTCTTACACAAACACCATTGATATTGAAGCAATTGTATCATCAATTCTTTTTCACCAAGTGCTCTGAAGAAGGCCTCTCCAGCCTTCCAACCACTACGCTCTTGAAACTAAACCCCTCTTCTTCGACATGACAACAAGAATTCACCTCACTCAAAGGCTGCCTCCTTCTCGACTCCTCAATTCTACCTTGACACGACCAACGCTTTGCCATAGAGGATTGTGTGCTTGCCATAAACTTGGGCGAGCTCGCCACACTTTTCGCCCGAACAAATCCACCTCCATTGCCGTAAACGTTCATGTACTTGGGCGTGTTGTGTGCGGTGGCAGGCAATCGGCCTTTCGCATTTTCCGCGTACCAGCATTCATAATCATTCTCTTGGTGGTAGTTTTTTCGGTTTGGGATTGCGATTCGACGTGGAACCGGTGAGCAGAATGCCAGAAGTTGAGAGTCATCCGTAAGGCCAAGAGCAGGGGAGCGTCTCGCGTGGTATGCATTGAGATCCATCTCGACAATCTTCGAGGAGCTGTCGAAGCTCGAGGATAGGCGTTCCTGCGACGGAACCAACCGAACCGAGGCAGATGAGATCAGGGCGATGCCGACAATGTTAACAAATTTGTGCTAGAGGTGTGGACCGTGAGACTTACTAAGGATCTTCGAGCTCGAATGGTGGTGGCTTGCGCTCTAGCGAGAGCTTCCATCCTGCGAAGCGTCGTCACTGCCTGTTTACGTATCAGATGGCCTCTCACTAAAGCTTGCAGCTTGATCAACGCTTTGAGTGCTTTCAGTGCCTTCCTCGCCTTAAAATAATTTATATAAAAAATATATTTTATAGTTATATTCATATTTGACGGTATAATTATAGCAGAGTTACCAGAAATCCCCTGAACGCTGTTTGGATTACGACCGCCGCCGCACGCAGCGTCGTCCCGTGGCCGTCCGCCGGGAGTCCCGCGGCGGCCACCGCGACGGCGCGGTGGCTCTGCTCGTCCTCGTCGGAGGAGCGCTTCGCCCAGAAAGCTGGCGCAGGATTCCGGCGGGCGGCGGAGGGTAGGCACTCCCTCGGCCGCCAGAAGCTCCATCTCCTCTTCTCCGTGGCTTCCTCCTGGCCGCCGGGGGCCTTCGCCTCCCTGCCGCTCCACAGCCGCCGGAGCCACCTACTCATGTCCGATTCCGGCGAGCAGAGGAAGGGGCGGGGAACAGAATTGCGACGAGGAGGGAGCCGAACGCGCTGATATAGAGGGAAAGAGAGAGAGAGAGAGAGAGAGAGAGAGAGAGAGAGAGAGAGAAGGAAAGATGCTTCGTGGAACGGCTGACGATGGCAGACAAAGATTACTGCGGTGAAAGCAACAAATGGAATGGAAACAAAAGACGGCAACAGGGACAGCATGGCATTCTGCTTTTCATTCCGCCACTCTTTTTCTTTTTTCAGGTTCATCAGTCCAACCGGCTGATCTGGTCCGAATGAACTGGAACAATTGGATGGTCGAGCCAAGTCAGTAGCACTCCCATCTCCGAGTTGAGTTAGTCGAACCGGTTCATCGGATCCCATCGGACCGGATGGTCTCGAGCCACTGGAGTTCATGGAAGAGGATAAAAAATAGGTGAGAATTGTGAGAAAGAGTTACTGGCGTTTAGGGTTTAGGGGAGATTCCCCGGTACGATGAAGTGGGACTTTGGATGGGAGTGTGTGGGCCTTATCGTACAATGACAACTTGACAAAGATGGGGGATAGGATTCTAAACGAATCCGTATGGCCTATTTATCCTATTGGGATAAGAGGGAAGCTTAAATTTCAAAAAATCCTTTCTATTTTGGTTGGACAGCTAGAAGAAGAGAACAGTCGGCCGAGATGAGATGCGCAAGTTTAAAGGATTAGCGACGAAAAAAAAATATGAAATCACCGCCCCCCTACGGTGGTCCCATTTCAAATGGAGAAAGGTTCAACAGATACATGGTGAAAGGTACATAGCAAGGATTACCATAGATAGTGACACCTTAGGGATCAACCCTTGTCCGATCCGGACACGTTACCATACGCCCCTTAGAACAAAGGATTAGCAAAAAAGAGTGTGAGTGCTGAGGACAATGTCAGCTAGGGTTAATGATAGAGTGAAAGTATAGCAGAAACTCTCGTTTCTGATCAACAAAGCCTACTAGCTTTCATTGAGATTGCTCGAGCATCGACCGGTATCTTCTGTTTCTGATCGACAATCCTAACTGCTTAGATTGAGATTGATCGAGTGTACTAACCAGAACCTGATGGGCAATCCTGATTGTTTGCAGCGAGACTGATCAAGCTTCGACCATAACATTCAATTTAACCACAACTTGAAGACAAATGGATCCAACCGGCCAATCTAAGCAGGCAAGTCAATCTGTATTCGAAGACAATGGAACAGAATAGTATTTGAACTATGAAGTCATCCTACTACAAATTCATCAAAGAATCGTCAGTCACAAGAAATCTATCTAATGTTTTTGAGAACAGAAGCAAACTAACCAGAAATCTTCAGAATGTGGACAACGATTACCGCAGTCCGCAGATTCATGAGGCACGGGAAGACCCAACTCTGTAGGAAATGTGAAACAATAAACATCAATTCTTGTCTTGTAAATGATAATAAACTGAAGAAAAAATACATGAATTGTGAAAAGGAACAATTAACTGATGATCTTCCAAGGAAGATAAGATGGCAAGATTTTATTGGTTTGAAGGGTTTTTTTTTTGCTTTATATCTTTTTCCTTTCATATATTTCACTTTATCAATTTTGTTAATCCTCTTTCATATATGTTGTAGTGCAGAAACAGACAGAAACAAGGAAAGTGTTTCATGAACATTTTCGTACAGGTTTCAAATTTTTAACAAATAGTCATATTGTAGCAGACAATGTTATTATATTCAATTATCAAGGAAATAATCACTGGAGATGTAACATAAATACAAAGGAAATTTAGTTAGGTAGAAAAGGAAGGAAAAACAAGAAGGAAGAAGGATCACATAAGGAAATTCATTTATTGTGTCACTTTCTTCCAGGTAGTGTTTAACGAAGAAAAATCATAGTTAACAAAAATTTTATGTGGGCATTTTAGGGGGGGAAATGACGTCCTCTAGCCCGACCATCAGCCCTCTATCCTCTACTCTCATCCTCAAGATCCCCTAAATTCTCCTTCATTGATTGTGAGCCCCACCTTTGCCTTTCGTAGTTGACTACGAACCCTCCTCACTTTGTCATCATCTGTAAGCCCTATCTACCCTTTGTTGTCATCCATGAGCCCCCTTCTGCCCTTCATCCTCTATCACAAGGCCCCATGCCATTGCCATTTGACATCATATGTAAGCCACCCTCCGCTACGGTACAGCAACACAAACTTGAACACTATTCTCCATCATCCAGGTTAAGAATAAGAAGCACTTCTGTCTCAAACACAAGTATAAGGGGAAATTGAAGCAACCGTAAAGTCACCCCTTTCACATTTATTTGATTCACTCGATCACTCACTCTGTACTAAAAAGCCACATCTTTCTCTTTGCTTGTTTCTCCTGAGTAATGCATTATCATATCTCAGTCTCACAAGAGCTTCTTCTAATGTGTTTTTTTACCTTTATTGCATATGGAAAAAAAAAATGTTTCCAAAAAAAGGAGTAAAGAATCTTGTAAAAAATTACAGTCCAGCCTCATTTCAGCCATGCTACTTAGTACATACTACAACACCACTCTACTACGCTTCCTATGTTCATAAAGTTTTCACCCTCTTTTCTTACTCAAATTCCTAGCTGTCATTTCATTTTTATGTGCAATTTCCTACAGGAAGTAACACTAATGCAGTGCTGCCTGCTCGAGCTTATTTCTCCCTACTAATCGGCTACCTTGAGAAGAATTCCAGATTTGTGCACCAGAACAATGTGCTCTGAGTTTGAAGAGAATAATAAAGTGCCCTAGCTGTATCAAGTTGGCCTACGGAAGAATAGCAGAAGTTGGCCTATGAACAATCAGATGTACTTAGCACTCTCTAGCAGCCTCTCAGTCAATGTCCATGAAAAGAAGATTCACGATGCACATGCTTTTGCAGCGTAAAGCAATCTCATATTTCCTAGACATCTCGACACTTATAGGTCTGTGGTCAAGGAAGCCTGAATTATGAAGAAAAGTAAAGAAAATCACTACTTGCTCTCACAACTTAAATGCTTTCTCTGGTTCTAGAATGCTAAGTAATTCAGCATAGTTTGAAATTGGTCATTTGTTTGAGCTTTTCCAGGTAAAACGAGATCAAATAGAACCGCCCCAATCTACATAATCCAAGAATTTTCAATACCGACAAGCATAAAAGAAATTGAAATGCATTGAATAAGGAAGGGGGGGGGGGGGGGGCAAGCACCAAAAATGGAAAGAAATCGAGAAACCAGTGGCTGCTTACTCAACCAAGCACTGAAAGAACACATCGTACCTCGAGGATGAGTTCTTGAGGCATCGATCCCCAGCCTCAAAGTCATCTGCCCCAAGGATACCTCGCTATTGAAACAAACGTCAATCTTTTCAAAACCTCCAGAGTGATCAAACAGGCAATAACGGGCCAAGCGAAAGGAGTTACCTCGGAGAGGGAAAATTCAGCAAGAGCAGAGTGCTCACATTTCTCCTCCGGTCGCAAGATCGATCAAATCCGAGACGCCATGACTGTCTCAACTACCAATCTGCCACGAGCCTCCGAGGGCTTAACACACACACGGTGAACCGACTGCTCGCGTCACATCCGTCGGATTCCAAAATGGACAGTCCAGATTTCACAGACTGGAAAAGCTGAGTAAGCACTATCACATACATAAATATTTTCAAGATTTAAATGCATTCGATTCCAATTTTTATTCTGATTTTTCTTCTTAATGAACAAAGTAAAACATCTGTAAGGCGACTAATCACCCACAAACAGGACAATTAGCTCAAAATAATACACTTGTTTGAGGAATATACTTACAAAACAAGTTCTGTGGCTAAACCCACAACTAAACCTAAAATGGCACCAGCTATAACTTGAATCTCTGTATGCCCAACTGATTCATTCAATTCGCTGCGACTGTAGTGTTTCGTATGAATTGGTTCTTTAGTGTCCACTTTTGAAATCTTCGACTCAGTGGATGTGGTAGCAAGTCTTTGGAATGAGTAAGAATCTGAACTGGATCCATAAGCATCTTCCTTGTCGGAAATGGAGAGAACAGGCAATTTTTCCTTGCTGTTTATGGCGGAACTTGTAAGTTTGTTGTTCCCGCAGTCATCCTCTGTATGGGATTTTTGAATCCTATTAAGGATCTTGGCATGAATGCCCACCTCTCTCCTAACACCCTGAGTATGATGACCGAAGTGAGATCTCATCCTTCAGTGGTTACCAGATTTAAGGAATTAATATTCAGTATTTAACGAAATGAAACAAACATTGTCAAATAGCAGGAACCAGAGAATAACTGAGCAAATAAGATAGATTCTAGTTAATTGTGGTATGCAAATGGTATGATTGACCAAACTTGTCATCAGTGTGAGTTTGACATCTAAATAAGCCCTCAAATCTAAATCAACATGTGGAGTTGTTTCTACTTTGGGAAATAAGTTTGAATCGAAATCATTTGTATTTGATCTCAGTGACAGAAGAAGCTGAGTTCGAGTTGAATAACTCTTTCATGCAGCAAGAAGCATAGAGCAAAAGCTAGAAAATTCTTTCAATAACCAAGCTTTGACACAGTGGGTGTGGGTCTTGCTTGGCGCGGGTTGGATCTTTCTTGATTATGATGAAACCGAGTAGAAACGTGAATATAATTAGTCAAAGAAGCTAATAAATTGCATACATATTAACTTGTCCGAACTGACAAAAAAGAATTATCACAACAAATATATCATTAGGTTGAAAAATAATCTGTCACATTCGTCCATTATATTTGTTATTGGTTCATTGGTGAGCATAGAATATATGAGCATGACTAAGAGCACATATACTCATAGGTAGATTCATTCTAGAATAGCCTATAGTTAATTCCTGAGCTCAAATTCCAACATATGTTGATATTGAATGAATGTTTCATTCAAGTGCAACAAAAAAACAAGTATTTTTTTTTTGTAATAGAATAAAATAAAGTAAAAAAAACAACAGAAACTAAAGAAACCTAAACATTGGTGCAGAAAATTGATTAATCAAGGAATATGAAACCTAAAATATAATGATAAATTTCTGGAGAAAGTTTATGATACAAAGGAGCTGCATTTGCAGCATGTGTCATCTACTATTCAGTTTCCATTTTCCAAGCAAAATAATTGGAAACTTAAAGAGAAAACACGAATATTTATCATTAACTCTCTGGCACAATTCACCTCTAATACATCCAAAGGTGTCAATAAATTTTAATGATAAATTATTTGTTTTATATTTCTTTTGTATTATCAAGTTCTATTTTCTGAAAAGAAAAAAGAAAACTGAGATCAGACAACTTTCACTAACCAAACAAGACCAATTTTCTTTGTCTACAAGTCGGTTGAGAAAGAAACGACTTTAAACTCATTGTTTTCACAAGCTTTGGTATAGATTGTGTTCATCATACAAGATTTCTTCTAGAAGCACAGGAGATGGATATGGCAAACAAACTAATTAAATTGTTCTAGCCCATGGCAATGACAGACTAAACCATTAGAAGTTTGTAGGATTATCAGTTGCTTCACTCAAACCAATTCTAACTCTCAGGCAACAGTATTCAACTATATTCCTGGATGATAAATATGGCTAACACAGTTCCAAAGAAAAAACATTTTCCAGTTTCATACAAAGTCAACTCACAAGAATAGAATCTAATTGCAAATTACCATCATGGCATACACAAGGACTATAGAACAGAAACCAAAAAAGAAAATTAGTTTACCTGAGCATCATACATAACTAGAGCAGCAAATACAACAGACATGCCAAAGATGGAGTCAGAGAATCCCCTACACAGTTAAGTTAGTACACTTCAATTACAAGACCTTGAAGGGAATAACAATAACTACACACGGGGGAATTTCATCAAACAATTTTACATGCCTACCTCTCCAGCCCAAGCAAAGTAGCCACAGCAGTAACGGCCTGGAAAAATGCAAGCATAATTGATTAAAATTCCATAGTTCAACCTCACAAATTGGAAAATAAGGGGAAAATAGAGAAGCGACAGCCTAAAAAAAAGAAACATTTCTGACAGAGGAATGAGTAGACGGCATGCCTCCCGACCGAACCGCCGCCCTGAAGTCGATGCCCTTCCCCCCGATCGCCGAGGTGAGAGGCTTGGCGAGTTGCCCAATGGTACCAGCGACCGCGGCCGCCACCAACACCTACAAGAAGCAGAAACAACACACAAAGAGTTCGCTTTTTTATTATGGAATATTCCTAGTAGTATGCTGTAGTACTTTGTTGCGGGCAAGGTCCACGAGGTCGTCGACTCCTAGAGGAAGAGAAGAGACGACAGCGACGGGCATAGCCGCCATCTTGGTTTGTCTTCGCGGAACAAACGCCGGAGGTTTCTGGGGACGGAAGCAGGAAGAGAGAGGAGACGGGAGAAGAGAGGCGGAGGAGCTCCAGTGGAAGCTCATGGTCCAAGCAGCTCGGGGGGCGTGAGGTTTGAGGGTAAGGCGGCATCCGTTGACTTATTGGTTTGATGAAATTTCAAATTGCCCCAATATTTTATTCAAATATTTGATTAGGGGAGGATTTCGCATGAAAAAGAAAACGTTTCATGAGAGCGTTGTGAGGAGGTAAAATAAAATTTTTTTCTAATATGGAAAGAAAGTTTTTTCTTTCCGGACAGTATATATATCTATATATCAGGTAAAATATGAATAGAAGTTTATTAAATCCGATCTAAAAATTTCCTCTATACCTTCCTCTAGGATCAAATATCAAATTCGAAAAAAATTATCATCCCTAATACAAGAAAAGAGAAATGAATAGAATTTGAGTTCCAAGGAGTAAAATGATATTTTCCAACCTACTCAGGCTTTGGCCAATTGGGCACCCTGGGGACAATTTAACAAATCTTAAATCATATAAAATTATTTTAAATTCAAGTACTCGAGCAATCCAATTTAATAATAATAACATCACATATAATCTTGGAGTCGATTAATAAATTGAGTCGTTAACAAAAGCCATCATGTTACAATAGAAAAATATTGATCGAAGTTCAGACCTCAAATTGTTGCTACAAATGCACTGGTTAAGTCATGAGACCACTCATGCATTCTCAGATAGATCAAACTCCAGCTCCATATTATTCGTAGGAGTGAACTCCCAAATTCATCATAAAACAAAATCAGAAGCAACCACCCAACTGCAACAAAATAAACAGGTTTAATGATCAGATAAGAGTTCTTGAACTTGATAAAACAGTCGTCGATATGCAGTTTGAATACAACCAGTTTAGAGTGAAAGTTCATGTTTAAAACTTTCATAGTGACACGATACAACAATAACATAGACATTCAAAGAATGATCGAGATATCAAAATATGGCAGTTTCTCACAAGCTTGGATTTCTACAAAGCGAAACTGACAATGCCTGAAAGATTGTACTAGTCCACCAGAAGAAAAAAAACAGACTGGGGGCAAATTTCAGGAAAATCACAGTAAATGTCAATCAGAAACTAGGTAGTCCAACTTAATTTATGAAGCTTGAACTTAATTTACGCAAAAGAAAAACACTATAGCGATTGAAAAGATCGGAAAGGAAGAAAAGTGAAGCCAGACTTGGAAAAGGCATGAATCAATTTTCATGGAGAAGCCACAAAACACTACGCACAGGATTACAGTTCTGCAATGAGCCAGCAGAGCAGGGTGGAGTAACAAGATGTTATATAATGATTCCAGTTGTCTAATTTTAATTTTAAATATGTATCTTCTTTCTTATATGTACCTATAAGGAATGAGTCTAATCCTATTATAATTCCATTGAATAGATTAGTGTAGGATATTTATGTAAAAAAAAGGTCCTTTATTTTACATTTTAATTAAAATATAAAATAATATGTTCTTCAATCAGTGATTATTTTATACATAAATAAGAAGATCAATTTTTATGTAATCCCAGTACATAGGTTAGCCTAGAGGATCAAAATAAATATGTTAAGACAAACCCCAGAACAAACAAAGACTACCCAGAAAGGTTCTTTGAAAACACCAACACGCATTAAATTAGAGACAAAATTGAGTAATATGCTTTGTGTTTATATGGAAATGTAACAATGTATTTATCATCTTTATATCTTTTTTTCATTATTGTATTCTATACATAAGAGTGGAAGGTTTATTTAATAGAGTAAGACAAAATGAATAAAAAGAAAATTAACTAATGTGTCAATAGTTGAAAAAAAACATGTGTTTCCCAAAGGTAGGAGTAATCCTCCCATTGTGTATTGGTAATTATCGAGTATAGAGTAGATCCTAATTTTATCTATTATAGTTTGTTGATAGTAACACTGTATTAAGTGTGAATGTGGAAAGCCATTTCACATACCAGGATAGCCTCAATCTCACTATCTGAGACCGGTGTGCGCTTTGGTAAAAGTGAAGCCTTTCCACCTACAGCAGTGTTGGAAGGAGGGGCTGGAACATTTGAACGAAATCTATAACTCGGACTATCACCAGATGAGGAGGCAGCCTTTGGCTGGGACTCAATTCCTGAACGTGCAGTGTTAAATTACCACAGGAAAGTAACGATGGAAAATGAAGGCTCCAAATATCAGCAACTAAATAACCCAAAGGGGTTCAGTACAAGTTAAAATTTGACGATAACATGAAAATCCGGAAGATAATTCTGAACAAAAGACTGAATTAACAAAAATAATTGCGATGGCATATGTTTTATCAAATGAGCATATGTAAAACAAACTTCACAATGTTCAGGCTATCATCTCGTTACATTTGAAAGTCTAATAGATTAATCACAGCCTACTTTAAATAACCAGTTAACCTTATGCTGGCAAGCTTTTCCTTACTAGAGTGGAAGTCATCTGATTACCAAAAGCATGCACCAAATAACTTTATTAAAACCGTCCATATTATGTTTCACTGTATCAAAAAAAGATACACAAAAGAAAACACAAATACATTATGCGGGTAAAATTCATTTTGATCCCTGAGGTTTCAACTCAATTGCAAAATAGTCCCTGTGATTTTAATTTGCTTCAATTTAGTCTCTCACATCATTTTCCAGCAACATTTCCCTCCAAATTGGGGGGCATTTATGTAATTGTTTAATTAAATAAAAAACAAAAAAACCTTTTTATTTTCAATATTAAAATATATTTAATGAATATTTTAATAAAATCAATTTTACTCCATCCATTACCTTTCCACATCTTCACCACTGTCAAAAACCCTTCTTTTAAGAAATAGTTTATAGCTATAATTTGCCCTCTTGCAAGAAATGCGCTTTGAACACAGGTTAGTTTATTAATCTTTGAAAGTTCATTTTTCTTAAACTTTCCTTCAATTTAAGAACTTGCAAACTTTTTTAAATCAAAAGAGACATGTTAATGGAGAAGCCTAGCTTTTCCTCTTTCCTTAGGCAGTTGCTTCGGGAGAGAAAAAGAGATATTCGGCTTTCAAGCTTAGAAGAAAGAATCTTTATCCCATCCCACATCCCTTCTACCTTACTATAAGCAATTCATCCATGCCTGCCAAAGCCATCCATCCCAAATTTAACCGAATCTAAAATGCTTCTTACACATAACATGTTTGATAAAATGCTTCATTATAGTTACAAGATTTCTATAGCTATTTTTCTAATCTCGCATTGATTTTCTCCATATTTTTATTGTTCTAGGAAATAAGGTTTAATTTGGAGATCAATTATTTGGGAGACAAATTGATTGTAGAAAATTTGAGTTCAATTAGTTATGAGTATTTGTCTCTACTAAATGATGTTTGTGGCGCTGCATTAGGAAATAGAACAGGCTGGTTAAGTAATAGAGTAATGGTAGAAGGTATCTTGCCTGACACAGGTGATGTGGTTATTTATCAATAACGATGAAGACATACAAAGTTTAATAGCAATATATCTTTCTATTGGCTTGCAAAATGTTTGCGTAAATTCACACATAACACGTTGTCCTAGAGTTGAAAGTTCTCAAAATATAATCGGTAGCTCACGAGTGACAGAAGTTCATGGAGATGAAAATATGATTTCCACAAAGTAATTGAAAATGACGAATTAGATGAAGAGGAAAGCATAGATGTTGAAGAGATTCTTCAATGGAGTGATTCTGAATTTGAAGAAAATGCTAAAAATGATTAGTGTGCACTTCACGAGTAAAATGATGATGAAGAGGAGGACAATTTGAGTGATTACAATTCTGATAAAGATCAATCAATCTATCACACTAATGAAGATTTGCAAGAAAGGAATCTGACTGCAGTATTAAGTGATAACATAGAAGGGAAGTCCTTTGAATTTCAACATGATCATAATCGAATCAGATTATAAGTTTGAAAGAAGGGCAGATATTTGATAATGTGCAACATTTCAAGGACATTCTTGCTAGATATACAATGCAAGGAATTAAACTGAAAAAGATCAAGAATGATAAAGTGAAGGTCACTGTTGTGTGCAATAATGGTTTTGGTTGTTCATGGAGGTTACATGCATCCACCTATGCTGATTGAGTGACATTCAAGATAAAAAAAAAACATAAAAGGAGTTCATACTTGTGTCAGGAATTTGAAAGGTGTTGGAGCAACAGCAAAATGGACTGCAAATGAATTCAAAGAAGAATACAAAAACAATACACCAAAATCGGTAGAAGAGCTAGATTGTGCTTTGAGGTCAAAATATGGAATCCATGTTCATTCTAGTAAACTGTTTAGGGCAAGGAAAATTGCAATTGAAGTAGTGTCAGGAGACCATGAAGACAGTTATGCTAATATACTAAGATACATTGCTGCAATTAAGGAATCAAACAATGGAGCTTACGTGAAATTGAAATGTGATGGCCTTGATATTTGTAATCCACATTGTGCACCTAAATTTGAAAGAATTTTCATAAATTTTGAGGCGCAATTCCAAGGGTATATTAAAGGATGCAGACCTTTTATCGGAGTGGATGGTTGTTTCTTAAAGGGTGAATTACTTACTGCAGCTTTGGACGTGAACTTTGGAATTTTTCCAATTGCAGGTATTACTATTTCCTTATAATTTTACTTCAAATTTTTTAAAAGTATTTTCAGATTTATATTATTCTAATACTACTTTTTCCTATTTATAGTGATGGTTTGTGAAGGGGAAAATGAAGATAGTTGGAAATACTTTTTTGATTGCTTACATACACGTATGCAAAATGAAAGAGTTATTACTTTCATGAGTGATAGACAAAAGGGGTTGAAAAAGGCAATTAATTCAGTATTTCCAACTTTAAGACAGAGGAATTGTGCTAGGCATTTGTATGCAAACTTCAAAGCTAAATTTCCAGGTCCTAAGCTAAGGAAACTTTTTTGGATTGCTGTTAAACCCTACACAGAACAAGACTTCAAAGATGTCATGGATGAATGAAAAAGTTGACCTTGCGGCATATAAGTGGTTGATGGAAACATGCAAAGAACATCCAAGTACTTGGTCAAGACATGGATTTGATCTAGATGTCAAAGTTGATCATGTTACAAATAACATGACTAAGTCCTTCAATGCATTTTTGGGAAAAATGAGACAAAGCCAGTGATACCATTGTTGGAGTGGTATAGGACAAAAGTCATGAAGAGATTCTTTACGAGGTATCAGAAAGCTTTAACTCGGCAAACCAGTTTACCACCGAAGGTAAATGCTAAGGTGGAGTAAAGTCAAAGAGAGGGAAGGAAGTTACTAGCAGTACCTGCTTCTGAATTTTTATTTGAAATTTATGATGATAAAAAGTGCATTGTCAATCTTATGGACAAAACTTGTGAATGTAGAGAGTGGCAAGTTTGTGGAGTGCCCTGTAAACATGCGATGAGTTGTATTCTATACATGAGATTTGTTCCATGCAGTATGTGGATCGATACTTGACTAGGGAGGCATATTTCAGGGCGTTACGTATAATGGGATCATCAATGTCATTTCTAATAAATCTAAATGGCCAAAAAAACTCTCAAATTCCTCTTTTGAAACCTCCAACTCACAAGAGAAAAAATAAAGTGTTCAAGTAAGGCAGGTTGCAAACTAGTACAAGGAGGGAGCTGATGAACCTCCAAAGGGCCACAAAAGATCAATTCAAGTCACTTGCAAAGTTTGTAATGAGATTGGACACAATAAAAGAACTTGCAGTAAAAGAAGTGCACAAAATATACAAAAAAGCAGGTGTGATTTATTTTTAGATTCTCTCTTTATTGTAGTTGAGTTTTTTTTCCAATTATGATTTAATTTCTCTAAAATATTGCAGGACATGAGCTCTCAAATGTCAACTATAGACAATAGTAGGAGGAGCTCTCAATCTTAAATGTAAGGCCTTTTATGCTTAATATCACTATTCATAAGAATGTGGTTTTGATGTGTTTTTTTTATTACTATTTCACAGGTTTTTAACAATGACTAATGCTTCAGAGGTTGAGATGATGCAACTTAAGATGATTATTATTCATAAGTGGAAGGTTTTGATGTTTGTTTTGCAATGGTAAAAGTTAACTCAATTTTTCATATATTGAAGTTATAATGATACATTTTCTTGTAAAATTGAAAAGCTACTGATGTGGTAAGTAGAGAGGGGAGGGGCATTTTGGTCATTTTACTGTAGCACCACTTTTTAGGACACTGTGCGCAGGCAGGGGTTTTTTTTTTGCTTGGGTTTTCTCCTCGGCCGCCACCAGGAACCGGGAGGAAAGCTTCTTCTTCGTCTCTCACCACCACCACTGAGGAGATCCGCCGACGACGATCGCCTCTGGGCCACCTCCTCCCTTCTCCACGCTGACGCCACTACGCCGTCTCCCACGACGCCTCTCTCCCTCATGCACGCCGCTGCCCTCCTCACACGGACCACCGCTCGTCGCCGCCCATGTCGCCTCGCTCTCGCGCACGCCACCTCCAATGTCGCTCGCTGTTGAGGCCTGTCGTCGCCAAGACGGCCGCCTCTTTCTTTCCTCCTCTTCTCTTACCCATGAGACATCACCGCCTCGCAGCGTCATTGCCATCGCCGACCAGTCACTGGCCACCCACAACTCGCTCCAGCACTAAGGGCGTTGTCGTCGCATTCCACGACCCTCATCTTCATGCCACAGCTAGCCGTCGCCTCCTTTTCTTCCTCTCAACCTATGCCGACCACAGCGCCCGCGAGAGCGCCCATTCCATAACCCCCGGCAAGGACTCCTCAACCGTCGACCCCGCTGCCAACACCTCAGACCCGTCGGTTCGATTCTCCGGCTCTCAATCCGCATTGTCGCACGCCTCCGATGTCGATCGGGCCCCCGAGCCCTCGCTGTCATTATGTTCTGGCATGACTTGTGTGATGTTTTTATGTTCCCACTTTCTTGTAGCCATTGTATCCAGGTCTGCGAACCGATATCTTATCACGGCCTACGTGCCGATGTCATATCTCGACCTGCGTGCCAAGGTGGCATCCGATTTCGTGCCATCGCATTCGACTCCGCGTCGTCAGATGCAGCTCTTCATCCTGCTCAGAGTCATCTGCTCTTCCGAATCACGACAACTCGAGCAGCGTCCCGACCAGTTCACTGATCCACCCGAGAGCACCCCCGGGCCAAGGTACGTTCTTCGTACTCACTCTACATTCATTTCATTATTATACGTTTTAGTCTGTAACTTATATACTCGTTGGATCTGCCTCAAGCATCGGGGTACCCGAAACCAGGGCGACTCGATCGCTAGCTACAGGTAGCGTTGACCAGAGGACTTCTGACGACTTGGTCAACATAGAAGTCATCTCAACATACCCCCCCCCCTCCGAGACATCGCGATTCGGTCAACATTCCATCCACCTCACCCGACAGTTTGTTTGACTCAAATTCCGGACAAAATCAATTTGGCGCCGTGGGAATCTTCTCCACCTGTTCTGGAACGTGAAGATGGACGACGTCGGAAGGTTCTCTGCCATTATCACAGCCCCGAAGGATTCTGACGAACATATTATCTTCTCCCCTCGCTCCATAGATATTTGGAAGTCGAGGGATTGACTTGGAGCTTCAACTGGCCAACAGTTTAGTTTTTCCATTATATTTTTTCCCCGATTCCACGGATATTCGAGAGTCAAGGGATCAAGACAAATCCTCAGCCGGTTGGCACGGCTTCTCCATCAGGTACGTTACGAGTTCTGCTCCCTTTTTACAGTTACAGGATCTGTTATATCTCCCTGATAAGAGAGTAAGATCCTAGTCCCTGGATCAAAATCTAGGCCCTAGATCTTTGATCGGATATTAGAGGCCCAGCTCTCCGATCAGACATTAGGGGCACAACTCCCGATCAGACACTAGGGACACAACTTCCCGATCAGTGACTCGCGGTACAGCTTCTTGATCAGGATCTAGGGGTCTCGCTCTTTGATTACAGGATAGAAGCCTTACTCTCCAATCAGAGACTAGGGGCCCAACTCCCCGATCAGTTGTGCTACAGGCTTTGCACCCTCCACCCATGTGGCTCTGCACCCTATTACTACTATATCCTCTGCACTCTCCACCTATGGGGGTTTGCATCCTCTGACGTCTACAGGCTCTGCACCCTCCACCCACGAGATTATGCTTCCTTCCATTGCTACGGGCTCTGCTCCCTTATATTGCCCATCCCTTTGACGATTAGGGTTCATATTATTATCTTCTCCCCTCGCCCACGGGTATTCGGAAGTCGAGGGATTAACTTGGAGCTTCAGCTGGCTGACAGGTATGATAAAGGCGCTGCCCCCTCATATTGATACGGGCTCCGCTTCTATGGACTTCAAGGCCTATCCTCTCTCGTTCGGGGTCGAGCCATCGCCACTGGTCTCGGACAAGAGTATCGCCGCCGATCTCGGACCGGAGTATCGCAAACGATCTCTCGATCGGCGCTCCAGACTCTCGCCTCAGCGCAAGTTATAAGCAAGTATGCTCTCACGACCAACGGCCTCCCGGTCAGGCTCCAGACTCTCGCCTCAGCGCGAGTTATAAGCAAGCAGCTCTCGCGACCAACGACCTCCTAGTCGGGCTCCAGACTCTCGCCCCAGCACGAGTTATAAGCGGGCATGATCTCGCGACCAACGACCTCTCAATCAGGTTCCAGACTCTCGCCCCAGTGCAAGTTATAAGTGAGCATGCTCTCACGACCAATGACCTCCCGATCGACTCTCCAAACTCTCGCCCCCGCATAAGTTATAAGCAAGCATGCTCTTGCGACCAACGACCTCTCGATCAGATTCCAGACTCTCGCCCCTAGCGTGAGTTATAAGCAAGCATGCTCTTCGCGACCAACGACCTCCCGGTCGGGCTCCAGACTCTCGCCCCAACACGAGTTATAAGCGAACATGCTCTTGCGACCAACGACCTCTCAGTTAGATTTCAAATTCTCGCCCCGACGCGAGTTATAAGTGAGCATGCTCTCGCGACCAACGACCTCTCGGTCAGATTCCAAACTCTCACACCAGCGTGAGTTATAAGTGAGCATGCTCTCACGATCAACGACCTCCCGGTTGGCGTTCCAGACTCTCGCCCCAGCACGAGTTATAAGCGGGCATGCTCTCACGACAACGACCTCTTGGTTGGCGTTCCAGACTCTCGCCCCAGACTCCGAGTGCGAGTTATAAGCGTGCGCTGTCCACGCGCACACCTACTAGCCGAGCAGGTTTCCTCCCTGGCCGGGGTACTCTTCTCACTCGTCGCTCGATCGGCACTCGTCCCACTCGCCGATAGGCTCACGGCCTTCGTGCCTACTCGACTCACGGGCTTCGCGCCCACTCGGATCTCCGGATTTGCCCCTTCTTGCATTCGCCTTCGATGGACTTCACACTCGCTCGGTGCATCGACGTTGTGCTTTTCAATCTCTCGAGATCCGCTCCCCCTCAACTCACCAGCTCTGCGCTTTCTCGGTTCAAGGGATTTGCTCCTGTTCGCCTTCAATCTCACGGACTCCACGCTCGCTCCGTTCAAAGGATTCGCTCCCGCTCAGCTCACGGGTTTCGCTCTCACTCGCCATCGACCTTTAGGTTCAGCTCGGCATTGTTTCTGTTGCTCGGTCGGCACTTTCTCAGTCGCGCGCTCGGCTCTGCTTACCCGTCCTCCATCTACCCACTCGGCATTCTCTCAATCGCCCGTTCGGCATTTTTTCAATTACCTGGTCAGCACTTTCTCGATCGCACGCTCGATATCGCTTGCCTATCGTCTTTCCACCCGCTTGGTGTTCTCCCGATTGCACGGTTGACATTTTTCGAACGCTCGATCGACATTTTCTCGATCGTGCGCTGGATATCGCTTGCCCATTGTCTTTCCACCCGACCGGCGTTCTCCTGAGTGCTCGGTCGATATTTCTTCGATCTCCCGCTTAGCGCTACTCGATCGTTTGCTTTGTTCTGTTTATACGCATGCTCGGCATTCTTCCATTCACTTGGCATCCTCTAGCTACCATTCGACCGTTCGACCAAATTCTCTCGGTCGGCCTTCCAGACTCTCACCTGAGAGCGAGTTAAAAGAGAGCAGGGCTCACGTAGCAAACGACCTCTCGGTTAGGCACAACGACTAGTCGGCCGAGTTCTCTCCCTGATCTGATGCTGGTCCCACCTGCCGCTTTATTCGATACTTGTCGCCTGGTCGACATTCCTCTCATTCATCGCTCGCGCCTCACTCGCCGCTCTACCCGGCACTCATCGTTCGCGTCTCGCTCGCCGCTCTGCTCGGCATCCTTCACTCGTGCCTCACTCGTCGCTCTGCCCAACACTCGTCGCTCACGCCGCATTCGCCGCTCTGCCCGGCACCCGTCATTCGCGTCTCACTCGTCGCTCTGCCTAGCACTCGCCGCTCTGCTCGGCACTTATCGTTCGTGTCTCACTCGTCGCTCTGCCCGGCACTCATCGCTCGCGTCTCACTCACTGTTCTGCCCGGCACCCATCGCTCGCGTCTCACTTGTCGCTCTGCCCCGTATTCGCCGCTCAGTCGGCACCTGTTTTTACTTCTTGTTTGGCATTTTCATAATTGCTCGATCGCTCTGCTTAGCATCGCCCGACCGTTTTCTCGATATCGCTTGGTCTCTCGCTTAGCATTCGACCGATTGCTCGTCACTTGTTCAACATCGCCACAACTATTCGTTTAACGTTATACAACCGGCCTAGCGATTTGACTCTGCAGTCAGGAGTGATTCGGCTTTACGTTAAGCTTGGTCTAGTCTAGTCAGTCAGACTTGCGCCTCCTTCGACTAGACTTGGAGGGGAGGCTTGTGATATGTAAGTAGAGAGGGGAGGGACATTTTGGTCATTTTACTGTAGCACCCCTTTTTAGGGCACTGTTCACATGAAGGAAGGGGGATTTTTTTGCTTGGGTTTTCTCCTCGACCGCCACCAAGAATCAGGAGGAAAGCTTCTTCTTCGTCTCTCACCGCCACCACTAAGGAGATCTACGGGCGACGACCGCCTCTGGGCCACCTCCTCCCTTCTCCACACCGACGCCACTACGTCGTCTCCCTCGACGCCTCTCTCCCTCACGCACGCCGCCGTCCTCCTCACATGGACCACCGCTTGTCGCCGCCCATGCCGCCTTGCTCTCGCGCACGCCGCCTCCGATGTCGCTAGCCGTTGAGGCCTACTATCGCCGGGGCAGGACCGCCCCTCTCCTCTCTTTCTCCTCAGCGACCACTGCCGCATCCAACGGCTACCATCGCGTGTGGCCACCAGGACGCACCTCATTGCTATCTTCTCTCACGCAGGCAACAACTCTCTTCCCCCTCGCGATCGCTGTCACCAACCTCCGTCGTCATCGATGGCCGCCTCTTTCTTTCCTCCTCTTCTCTTACCCATGAGACATCGCCACCTCGCAGCGTCGTTGCCATCGCCAACCAGTCACTGGCCACCCACAACTCGCTCCAGCACCGAGGGCGTTGTCATCGCATTCCACGACCCTCGTCTTCACGTCACAGCCAGTCGTCACCTCCTTTTCTCCCTCTCAACCTTTGTCGACCATAATGGCTGTGAGAGCACCCGTTCCATAACTCCCAGCGAGCACTCCTCAGCTGTCAGCTCCGCTGCTAGCACCTCAGAGCCGTCGATCCGGTTCTCCGGCTCTCGATCTGCATTGTCGTACGCCTCCGATGTCGATCGGGCCCCCGAGCCCTCGCTGTCATTATGTTCTGACATGACTTGTGTGATGTTTTTATATTCCGGCCTTCGTGCCGCCATTGTATCCCGGCCTGCGCGTCGATATCTTATCTCGACCTGCGTGTCGATGTCATATCCCAACCTACGTGCCGAGGTCGCTTTCGATTTCGTGCCATCGCGTCCAGCTCCGCGTCATCAGATCCAACTCTTCATCCTGCTCAGAGTCATCTGCTCTTTTAGGTCACGACAACTCGAGCAGCGTCCCGACCAATTCACCAATCCACTCAAGGGCGCTCCCGGGCTAGGGTACGTTCTTCGTGCTCACTCTACATTCATTTCATTATTATACATCTTAGTCTGTTACTTATATACTCGTTGGATCTGCCTCGAGCATCGAGGTACCAGCGACCGGGGTGACTCGGTCGCTAGTTGCAAGTAGCATTGACCAGAGGACTTCTGACGACTTGGTCAACATAGAAGTTATCTCAGCATCCCCCCCCCCCCCCCCCCCCCGAGACATCGCGATTCGGTCAACATTCCATCCACCTCATCCGACGGTCCGTCTGACTTAAATTCCAGACAAGACCATCTACTAATACTTTGTTGTTAAAGTTTATTTTGTGATATAAAGAGTTAACTCGATTTTTGCTATCCTGAAGCTGTAATGATACATCTTCTGAGAAATTGAAAAGCAACTGATGCTTTGTTGTTAAAGTTTATTTTGTGATATAATTTTTGCTATCCTGAAGTTGTAAAGATACATTTTCTTGTGAAAACTGAAAAGCTATTAATATATTTGTTGTTAAAGGTTGTTATGTGATTTCAAAAGAAAATTGTTATAGAAAATACTCTTATTTGAGATCTGTCAGCTTCTGTATATTGTTGCTATTGCAACTGAAAAATGAATACTGGAACGAGAAAGATACGACTAGTATGAGACTCATTCTATGCAAATAAAACATTTAGATGACATTTAGTGTTTTTAGTGGGATGCTATCTAATTGGGTATATAAGAAAGTAGTCCTTCAACGATAGTAATAATCAACCAAGGGAGTTCTAGTTTGTATATGTTAGGACTTATCATTGGGAAATTATATTCTTTTGTACATTTGTATATATTTTTATGTAAATTGCAAAAATAAAATATTTTTAAAATTTTATTATAATTTTATAAAATAGGGACTATTTTACATTTTTTTCATAACTTAGGAACTATTTTGCTTCAATATTCATATGTTAGGGATGATTTTGTTTTTAATGTGTTTAAATGAAATATAGTGAAAGGGTGAGTTGGTCATTTCACACTTTTTGGCCGGAAAATGTTGTCAGCAAAATGATGTGAGGGACTAAATTGAAGTAAATTAAAATCACAGGGACTATTTCGCAATTGAGTTGAAACCTCACCAAAATGAATTTTCCCCTACATTATGCCTTTTGAATGAAAGTGCCTCTTCTACATGTGAGATATCTTCTTCTCACATGAAAACATATTAAATAATATATTGTTCTAGTATATAACATCCTCATCAATCAATTGTTTCCTTTCTAAGAACCAAATTTTGCATGCCCTTCTTATCCATCACCTTTATAATAATTTAATACCTAGATTGTGAAGGGGACTCACTTAATCCCATTATCACTTAGAAACGTTTGCACAAGGTAGGTAGGAGGTAAGCATATTTAATCCTAAAAATCAAGGATATTAGACAGAACAAATATTGCTCATGAGTTATAACTAGCACAATGAATGTGAAAGACTTTTTCAGCAAATCAGTATGATAACATTAACAAAAGAAGGAACAGCCATTCAATATGATAGCATCTTCCACAAATAAGTCCTTAGTAAAATTATTAGTTGTAGAGCTAAAGCCGTACCAGATAACAGTTAGAATAGGCACTTGTAAGGCTTGACAAATAGACTAGTTAAAAAATCACAAATAGCAAATGAGTAGAGTTAAGAGTCATATGATGGTTTTCAATACCCATAATTAGTTGGGCCAATAACTAGTGGCCACTTTTATCTGGACTAACTAGCATACCAAAAAGTGATTACGTCGTCCAACCACTTTCCTTTGGAGTTGGAAAATTTACTAATTGACCCAGCGGTAAGAACAGGAGACCCCCGTTCCGGGGAGTCAACACCACGTGAAAGTCAAAGGGCCAGGTGGTCGATCGGACAAGGATGGATCGACCAAGAAAAGGTTGTATCGGTAGGCCGACCGGAGAAGGGTGGGCCGACCGCCCGGTCGGCCGACCGATGTCTACTTGATGGCAAAAGGCGCTCCGGCAGGAGTTGGGGTTCCGGCGCTCATTGAACAGGCTCGTAGGGCCGAGCGGATGGCACGCTCGGCCGAAGACATAAGGTAGCATACTGCTAACAGTCTCCACAGAGCACATTATCGAGAATCTCTCAAGTAGATCACTATATATGACCGGCCGGACGTAAGGTGAGTGCTGGCCGGCCGGACGCCCGACAGGGAGTAAGGAGAAAAGGACAAGGGACATCTTCTGACAGCGAGCATGCTCTATAATCCGGCCATACTCCAAATCTTACAACAAGGGGTTACGCTGTCCCATCAAAGACATGCTTGGACTGTAGCAGTATGGTGTCAGGTAAGCTTGCTGACAGACCCTTACTGGGGTATGGGCTGAGAACACGTGTTTACCTAGGTAGGTGTGCCTGAGCTCCTCCTCAGCTCTATATAAGGAGCTTTGCAATTCACCAGAGGTACGCGTTCTTTGAGACTGGAAGCCACTTCTTCGTTGTTAGCTTACCTGACTTGAGCGTCGGAGGGTCGTCGCCGGGAACCCCTCCCCGGCCTGACTTCTGTGCAGGTTCACCGGAGCACCTTGCGATTAACCGGAGATCTACGTCAGCAGCTTGGAGAGCGCCATGCAGCGTCCGTTGATTCAGCTTTCGGACAGGATCAATTTGGCGCCGTCTGTGGGAACGCTCCTGCATCCGATCGGAAGCAATGGACGAAGCTGGACGACCGCATACAGTGACGCTTTCCACGGAGGAACTCGACGCTCTGATCGAGTTGAGGGCCGCTAAGCTTGTGGAACAAAAACAGAAGGCACAAGCCGAGCGGCTTGAGCAGCAAGCGACATCAGTATCAGGGGGCCAAGCGGAAGCACCTCAGGCAACAGTTCCATTCCATTGGGCCCTATTCCGCACTCCTGAAGCCGCAGCAGTTAATCGTGATCGAGGATCTTCTTCAGATGAAGTGCCGAGACGAGACAGCCGAAAAGGCAAAGCCCCCCGAGCGGACGCCTCTCCCGAACGGATCAACCGTCAATTCTCAGAGGCTATTCTACGAGACCCTCTGCCAAAGCACTATGTTTCTCCGACGATCGGTGAATACAACGGAACCACCGATCCAGATGATCATTTGGGTAAGTTCGACAACACTACTACTCTCAATATACGGATGGAGTGAAGTGTCGAGTTTTCTTACCACCCTCGCGGGATCGGCTCAGCGGTGGTTTCGTAGGTTGTTGGACGGATCCATCACAAGTTTTAAAGACTTCGACGGCCTTCCTCCACCACCGCAAGCGGTCGGTATCGGAAGACTAGTGTCGATCATTTGCCATGAACAAGAAGCCGCGAATCGCTCAGAGCCTATATCCAGGGTTCAACAGGTGGCCATGGATATTCCACGACCACCTCGGAGACCATGATGAATGCCTTCACCAAGGCCTCTTGGATGGGATTTCTTCCGATCGCTCATTCGGAAGCCCCGAGACTACGACCATATGTTACACGGCCAACGAATACATCAGCGTGGAGGAAGCCCGGCGGCCGAAGAAAGGACCCGGCGGGCTCCCCTGGCGGAAGCCTCACATTGCTCACCGCCCAGGACCGAGGCGGCAATCCGCCCCCTCGCGAGGTCCTGCAAGAGGTAGCTGCGCCGGCCCGACGAAGAAGGGACCCCAATGTTGCTCCTTCCACCGGACGGACACACATAACAGGGATTGCAGGAGTCTTCCTCTAATCGCCCACCTCATTCCCGGAGTGGCGGCCGTCGATCGCCATCGGTAGGCGACGAGGCCTCGTGGCCGGGAATATAGGCCGACGGCGACAACCAACTCGGCGACATCACACTCAGGCGTGAGAATCCCGGATGTCTAGGGAGCGGCCCGACCGTCCGCTCGGGAAGAAGAAAATAAGTAATACTTCCGAGGCGAAATCAACATTATAGGCGACGGGCCGGAGGTGACTCTAGCAAAGCGAGGAAGGCGGCGTCCGAACTCCGGATCCATGCGGTTCTGCCGAAGCACTGCGGAAGCACGCGGAAGCAAACCGAGCCCATCCGGCGGAGACGAGAGAAATGCCCGGCGCGCCAATTTCACAAGGGGCAGCAGCGGTTTGGCAATAACGAGTAAACTCTAGCAAGAAGCTCGGTCAATATCATATTCAAAAAGGCCTCGATCAACTACAAATTGATCGAGCCGATCTGCGCCCATGACCTCCCTCTACGGGTTTCTGAGCGATGAAGTTGACCGGTCGGACGGATCCGGCTAGCCATTCGCTAGGAGAGGAGCCGCTCAGAAGCGGACTGCAAACTTCGTTGTGGTGGACTCTCCGTCGGCGTACAATGTCATATTGGGGCTCGGTGAATTCCGAGCGGTCGTCTCCACCTTCCACCGGAAAATCAAGTTTCCGATCGAAGACAAAGTGGGAGAAGCAGGAGATCAACTAGCGGCTCGGCGATGCTACGTCGAGATGGTCCGGCGAAGCCAATTCCGCTCGGAAGGCGCCACGGATCGAGGTGAACGCTATAATCGAAAAACCTCCCTCTTTGGTTTATGAAGAAAAGAAGTGCAGATTCACGACCGATTGGAGGCTCTGACCTTCATTCGGCCGATCGGAGGCGGCGAGAAAGAGTGATCAAATGCCTCGGGAAAACCGGGATGTCTTTGTCTGGTCGACGTGCCGAATTTCACCAGTATAAGCGACGAGCTCCACGTCGGGCGGCTCGGTGAGCGGAGAAGAGGGACTTGTTGCGAGCAAATGCAATCATCAGCGGAGGTCGAGAAACTCTGGCCGGCCCATCTGCGAGGTCAGTTCCGTGGTTGGCGAACGTGGTACTAGTCTCCAAGCCGGGCAACAAATGGAGAGTGTGCATCGATTTTAGGGATCTTAACAAGGCGTGCCCAAAGATTTTTAAATCAATTGGTGGACTCCACGACTGGCTGCGAGTTGATATGCATGCTCGACGCATATCAAGGCTACCATCAAGTGCCGCTCGCCCGAGAAGATCAAGAAAAAGTTAGCTTCGTAACAGCCGATGGCACCTATTGCTATAATGTGATGTCGTTCGGATTGAAGAACGCCGGAGCCACTTATCAGCGCTTGATGAACAAAGTGTTCAAAGAGCAGATCGGGCGAAATCTGGAAGTATACGTGGACGACATTCTCATCAAGTCCGTCCGAGCGGCCGATCTCTTTGAAGACATGGAAGAGACTTTCCGAACGCTGCGGAAATATGGAGTTAAGCTGAACCCTCAGAAGTGCCTGTTCGAAACAAAAGGCGGACGTTTCTTGGGATACATAGTGACCGAGCGGGGCATCGAGGCAAATCCCAGCAAAGTGAAAGCATTACAAGATATGCCGCCCCCAAGAAATCTGAGGGAAGTGCAGCGCTTGACCGGTCGGATAACTGCTCTGTCCAGATGGAACCTACCTTTTTTCAAAATCTTGCGTAAAGCCACTAAGTTTCACTGGGACGAAGAATGTGATCGGGCATTCGAAGATCTGAAGACATACATGAACTCTCTGTCGGTGCTAGCCAAGCCGACTGTAGGTGAGCCACTTTGTATCTATTTATCTTCAACTGAGCAAGCAGTCGACTCGGCACTAGTAAGGGCGAGCGGAGAAGAACCTGTATATTTTCTAAGCTATATTTTGAAGGATGTTGAATCTCGCTACACTGGGCTCGAGAAGCTGGCTTTCTCTCTGGTCCTCGCCGCTCGGCGCCTCCGTCCATATTTCTTGGCTCATACTATCATCGTCCGGACGAATAGCCCATTAGGAAGAGTGTTGTTGAATCCCGAAGCGTCCGGACGGCTCATCAAATGGACAACGGAGTTGAGCGAATTTGACATTCAATACCAGCCCCGTTCGGCGATAAAGGCGCAGTCCTTGGCGGATTTTATCACCGAAGTACAAAGGCCAGAACCCGAAGCCATGTGGAAAATATTCGTGGACGGATCATCTACTCGGCTCGGAAGCGGGATTGGCGTATTATTACTCTCTCCTCAAGAAGAAAAGATGCATTTGTCCGTCCGGCTGGATTATAGAGCTACAAATAACGAAGCAGAGTATAAAGCCCTTATAACCGGTTTACAGGCCGCCCAGCATGTGGGAGCCGGACGGGTGACGCTGCATTCAGACTCTCAGTTGGTCGCTCAGCAACTCTCAAGTACTTTTGAAATTAACAACGCTCGGCTCAAACTCTATGCGGAAGCCTTCGAAAAGCTCAAGGCCAATTTTAGAGAGGTCATTATCCAGAAGATACCCCGAGCGGAAAACCAGGCGGCAGATGAGTTGGCCAAACCAGCAAGTTCAATAATGTCTGTCGTCATCCAACAGCCAATTGAACAAGTGTCTTTGGTGGCACATATCGACCGGATGGAGGGCCTCTCGTTTCCGAGCCATTAGCGGACATCCATCATGGAGTTTCTCCGCTCGGGAGCTATGTCATCCTATCGGAATGAAGCCCGGATGCTGAGGAGGAGAGCCGGTCGGTTCACACTTATTGGAGACCAACTATACAAGAAGGCTTTCTCCCGCCCACTGTTGAAATGCGTGCTCGGAAGACCCGGCGTACATCCTCCAAGAAGTACATCAAGGATCGTGTGGAGGGCACCCGGGCGGACGATCGCTGGCTAAGAAGATCCTGCTGGCCGGATACTTCTGGCCAACCTTACAAGAAGACGCCGCTCGGACCGTGTCGACGTGTCTTTCTTACCAAAAGTATCATAATTTCTCACACCGACCAGCGGAGGAAATGAAAGCAGCTACTGTGTCCTGTCCGTTCGACCAACGGGGAATGGATATTGTGGGTCCGTTTCCTATGGCGACCGGGCAACGGAAATTTCTACTGGTGGCGGTCGATTATTTTTCCAAGTGGGTGGAGGCCGAGCCGCTAGCCAAGATCACCGAGCAGATGGTCAAGAAGTTTATCTGGCAACATATCATCTGCCAGTTCGGCATCCCCCGTCGACTTGTTTCCGATAACGGACGGCAATTCGCGGGAAAGTTGCTCGA
This sequence comes from Zingiber officinale, assembly GCF_018446385.1. Classification (NCBI taxonomy): domain Eukaryota; kingdom Viridiplantae; phylum Streptophyta; class Magnoliopsida; order Zingiberales; family Zingiberaceae; genus Zingiber; species Zingiber officinale. Next base: position 43,586,309 of record NC_056000.1, read on the forward strand.
AGATTGGTGCAAAAGCTATGGCATCGAGCAACACTTCACGTCCGTGGCGTACCCCCAAAGCAATGGTCAAGCCGAAGTAGCCAATCGGAAAATTCTTCGTATTTTGCGCGCTCGGCTCGACCATATGGGAGGAAGCTGGGTGGATGAAGTGTCGGGCGTCCTATGGGCCATCCGAACGACCCCGAAGGAGGGCACGGTCGTGACGCCATTCCACTTAGTGTATGGGGGTGAAGCAGTGATTCCAGTTGAAGTGGGCGTCGAGTCCGTCCGGATCCAGAACTATGATGATGACAACGCTGAGCGGAGGAACATGGAGCTAGATTTGGTTGACGAGGAGCGGGCCAAGGCGTCCGTCCGGCTGATGGCGTACCGGCAACGGATGAAGCAAAATTACAACCGGCGCGTAATTCCCAGAGCATTCCAAGTTGGCGACCTTGTCTGGAAGAAAGTAAAGCCGGTCGGCGTCGGCTGGAGCAGCAGCGTCCCGGTCATCGAAAAGCTCCGCTCGGCGCTTATTATTTGGAGGATGAAGGCGGTCGGCAGCTAGATCGACCGTGGAGCGTCACTCATCTGTGGTGAGAGGTGCGCTGATGTAATTTATATATGTTTTGGTCGTCTATGTCCTTGTAGGAAGCAGAAATAATTAAAGGATGGCAAATAGCTCCGCGTGTTCAAATTAGCCTTAAAGGTCGTCGAGCTCCGGCGTTAAAAATCGAGAGGCGTCTATAAACCCTCAGCGGAAGGCCGTCGAGCTCCCGACGTTAAAATCGAGAGGCGAGCCGGCGACTATAAACCGAGCGGAAGACCGTCGAGCTCCGGCGTTAAAAATCGAGGGACGCGTCTATAAACCCTCGAGCGGAAGACCGAGCTCAACGTTAAAATCGAGGCAGGCCGTATATAAATCTTCGGCGGAAGACCGTCAGGCTCCGACGTTAAAAATCGAGAGACGAGCCGGCGTCTATAAACCCTCCGAGCGGAAGACCGTCGAGCTCCGACGTTAAAAATCGAGAGACGAGCCAACGTCTATAAACCCTCCGAGCGGAAGACCGTCAAGCTGCGACGTTAAAAATCGAGAGGCGAGACGGCGTCTATAAACCCTCGGCGGAAGACCGTCGAGCTCAGGCGTTAAAATCGAGAGACGAGACAAAACCCTCCAGGTGGAAGACCGTCGAGCTCAGCGTTAAAATCGAGGCAGGGCGTCATAAACCCTCCGGAAGGCCGAGCTCCGACGTTAAAAATCGAAAGACGAGCCGGCGTCTATAAACCCTCCGAGCGGAAGACCGTCAAGCTCCGACGTTAAAAATCGAGAGACGAGCCGGCGTCTATAAACCTTCCGAGCGGACGAAGAAGGCAATCAAAAGGACTTGTAAGCGCTATTAATATCGTTTGACCAACTATGCGTTCTGCTCGGCCCAGTACCCAAAGGTACTTCATCAATATCCAGTGAATAATCTTATCGAATCAGAATATATTCGTCCAAGCGGAAATGGTACGCAAAATACTTCGTAAAAATACCTTTCGAGCACGAGAGGTGTGATAAGAGGCGAGTGGACAACACACATATTAACTAGCAAAAGGACAACAAGCGAAAGGATAGCATATTAAAAAGACTGGCCGAGTGGCCAAATTACAAAAAGGAGTGCCTTGGGCCGAGCGGCCAAATTACATGTAAAACTTCTACTCTAGGTAATCATAGAGGTCCTTGGGGATGTTGTCGAGAAGAGCCACTTGATCTGCGGTCGGGATGACGGCGGACTCGGGAAGGTGCCCCTTGGACTTCAGATAGGTCACCGTGGCGGTCATGGCAAGGTCAAACGCAGTATACATCCGCTCGTAAACCTTCTCCGAAAATTCAGGCGAGCGGATGTAATTATCTCGGGCGGCTGCAGGCTCGGCGTCGATATTCTGAAGACCGCTTGGGAAGCGAGAGAGGATTCTTGCGAGTTTTCACTCGTCCTTATGCTTGATTGCGTCGGCCGGCGGCCCGCCCTCTCTTTATCGGTGCTCAGTCGACTCCTTGACTTTCAACTCAAATCCAGTCTCGACGTTCTTTTCTCGGATCGGAGATGGCCGTGTTTTTAGTGGTGGCGGGGTTATTTTACGGTCGGCGACTTGACTTGCTCGGATTCGGCGGCGTGGGCTGATCGGCCGTCTTCTTACCTCGCCATGATAAATCCTGAGTCTTTTGAGCTCCTACGAGCTCGGCGTCGAAGGGCCTTGCGGAGGCGCTCCATGACCTTTTAAGCTCCTCGTCCACCATCGCAAGCCGATTGGAAACGGCAATCTCCTCCACCCATCTCTGACAAAAGAAAATTCATTATGAGCCGATCGGAAAGAATGTACGGGGAAGTTGAAGAAAATACACCTACCCCGGTGGCCTGTTGCATGTGGCTATCGGCCAAGTTGCTGAGCGAAATTAGTGTCACAAATGCCCGAGCGTCGACCCACATTTCAGCTAAGGGCCCCTTCATCGTGATCATGTGCTCGGGCGCTGTGGGTCGGTCGGCCTCGAGCAACAGTTCTTCGGTCGGGAGGTGGAGCGAAACTCGGATGGTGCGGCGCCGATCGGGGGTCGTCTGGGCGGAAGCCGGAGAAGGAGCGGAAGCCGGCGCAGAAAATTGGGACAAAATTGTAGAACGATGGACCTGGTGGGGAGCGGACGGAAAGACGCTGACTGGAACCTCCTCAAGAGGGTCCGCGGACGCATCAAGTTGAGAGGGAGTCCGATCAGACGAAATCGCCTCGATCTCTGGAGCTTTACCTCGAGAAGCGACGGTAACCCGCTCGGATGGATGTATAGCCGAAGCTGCCGAGCGGAGTGGCGTTTCCTCCCGGCGTCTTTTTTGTCGAAGGGGGCGTTCTTCCTATTGCGCTGAGCCCTCATCCCGAGCGGGAGGCTCTCGACTGGCAGTTGCGCCAGTCGCTTGCTCTGGAAGAGAAGCCTGAGCGACCGACTCCCCAGCATGGGTCCCGCTCTCCCCCTCATTAGATCCGACCGGCTGGATGCCGAGAGCCTCCATTTCTTTGGCCGCTGCGGCTTCGAGCACCGCCGCCTTTTTCTTCAGAATGCCAGCCATCACTGACTCCATGACGGTGTTCGCTGCAAAGAAAAACAGAGAAAATCAGTTAGCAATTAAAATGAATTTACCAAGTTAAATCCTTACCGAAGCCGTTCGGTAGTGGGGCTCTGATCGGACTCAAGCCGAAGATGTACATAACCCCTTCTGGAAGGAATTTAGTGATGTCAAGCCGCAGACCGGATAGCATGTTGGCGGCGTGGAGATAATCCGGTCGGGTCTTGAACCTTTTGAGCTCTGGGGAGAGAGGAAGGTCGACCTGCCACTGGTTCGGAAGGTAGGCCGTTCGGGAAGGCGGATATAAAAGAAAAATTCCTTCCAATGCTTATTGGAGGAAGGCAATTTATTGAAGAAGACCAAGCCGGGCCGAGCTTGGAACATGTAGGTGCCCGGCTCGGATTGCTTGGGGTAATAGAAGTAATAGAAAACCTCCGGCCGGAGGGGAATGTTGTGGATTCTGAAGAGGACGACTACACCACATAAAAGGCGGAAAGTATTGGGAACTAGGCTTCCGAGCGGAATGTCAAAAAAGTTGCAAACTTCTATAAAGAAGGGATGAATGGGAAAGCGCAGACCGGCTGTAAATTGGTCACGAAAAACACAAAAAGATCCGCGCGGCGGTTTGTTTGGCCGAGAGGAGTCTGAGGGTAGGATGATTTCACGGTTGGAGGAGATGTCGAAGCTGTTAATCAAAACATCGGCGTCGCGCCGATCAAAGCGCGACTCCATGGTGGTGTACCATGGGCCGAAAGTTTCGTCCTCGGGTTGGGAAGATTGGGTCATTGTCCAATCGGATAAAACCAAAAACGACGAAGGCAGAGGGCAAAAACAAGAAGATTGCAACAGAACAGTAACCCGAGTACGGAAACTGAAGAAAGAAGTGCAAAGAAAGCGCAAGAACTAAAAGGAGAAAGAAGGAGAGTCTTACGACGAGGAAAAAGATCGAGGAAGGGACGCCGGAGATCGTCGGAGAGCAGGAGCGGGATCGCCGGAGCACCGAAACACCAGGGACAGAGGTCGAAATCGCCAGCGCAAGTGCGGTGAAGACGGGAGGGCGAAGATTTTATAGGGGGGAGGCCGAGCGGCCTCCACCGTTGGATCCAGGTCACGAAAATCAGAGCGCGCATCGCACCGTCTATTTCAAACCGCCTCGATCTCGTCGGAACACCACGCCGCCGTCATACAATGACGGCAGCATCGCCACGTGGCATTCAGCCACTGGAACGCATTTAATGAGCATGTGCTCGACCTTAATGATGGAGATTGGCGAAAACTTCGAAAAGATACCGAGAAATGTTGACGTTGACTGGCGTTTTAGCTGCCCCCGTGGGGGCCGAGTGGAGGATAGTCGCATATGAACGCCGCTCGGCGCAACTGATAGTCTAGTCAGTCGGACTAATCGCCTCCTTCGACTAGACTTGAAGGGAGGTAAGTGATCCGGTGATGCCACGTGGAAGTCAAAGGGCCAGGTGGTCGATCGGACAAGGATGGATCGACCGAGAAAAGGTTGTATCGGTAGGCCGACCGGAGAAGGGTGGGTCGACCGCCCGGTCGGCCGACCGGTGTCTACTTGATGGCAAAAGGCGCCCCGGCAGGAGTTGAGGTTTCGGCGCTCATTGAACAGGCTCGTAGGGCCGAGCGGATGGCACGCTCGGCCGAAGACATAAGGTAGCATACTGCTAACAGTCTCCACAGAGCACATTATCGAGAATCTCCCAAGTAGATCACTATATATGATCGGCCGGACGTAAGGCGAGTGCTGGCTGGTCGGACGCCCGACAGGGAGTAAGGAGAAAAGGACAAGGGACATCTTCTGACAGCGAGCATGCTCTATAATCCGGTCATACTCCAAATCTTATGACAAGGGGTTCCGTTGTCTCATCAAAGACATGCTTGGACTGTAGCAGTATGGTGTCAGGTAAGCTTGCTGACAGGCCCTTACTGGGGTATGGGCTGAGGACACGTGTTTGCCTAGGTAGGTGTGTCTGAGCTCCTCCTCAGCTCTATATAAGGAGCTTTGCAATTCACCAGAGGTACGCGTTCTTTGAGACTGGAAGTCATTTCTTCGTTGTTAGCTTACCTGACTTGAGCGTCGGAGGGTCGTCGCCGGGAACCCCTCCCCGGCCCGACTTCTGTGCAGGTTCGCCGGAGCACCTTGCGATTAACCGGAGATCTACGTCAGCAGCTTGGAGAGCGCCACGTGCCCAACGTCCGTTGATTCAGCTTTCAGACAGGATCACTAATGATCGTTCTTTTTTTCCTCATCTACATAGGACTATCAAGATGTTTCCTTTTCCTTTTGTGGTAATATGATTTTTTATCATGTTCGTACAAAGTGGAGAGAACATCATCTGTCCTAAGCATAAAGCACATGTCACGAAATCAAACTAACGATCATATCAATAAGCCTAGCCGCGCATATAACAAGTGATAGAATTGATGCTTGCAGTTTTGTATAAGCGTTATTGCATTTGGAAAAAAAAGGAATCAAAGCAAGTCTTTTCTCCAGCTTATCTGTATCAATTTATTTGCTAATTGTTTAAACCATGAAGTCATGTCGGACTAAGATCATGTAGTCAATCATAATTTCCACGTTCATTCTCTCCCCAAATAAACACCAAAGAGCAAAAATGAATGCCCCCATTCAACTAAGTTCACATTCATACCATTAACCAAATTATCAAGGCAAACTAATGTGAACAATAAAATTACAAAAGTTGTCCACTAACACAACTATTGAATTTTCCCTATGCAGAACAACTTATCAGATCCGACGAGATACATAAACCGAAAAAACAACAAATCTAAAGAAGACAAAAGACATATAGATACTTGATTTGAGGAAGGCCATCTCATCAGAAGGCGAAGAGGTCCCTACAAAAAAAGAACCAAAAGAACAGTAAAGAAAAGCATTTGGAAACCTAGAAAGTCAGAGGCGAGCGGGTAAAACGGAAGAACCTGAGGGCTTAGCAGGAAGATGCCTCTGCGGAAACTTGATTAAGGGAATTCTCCTCATTGCAATCGCCCCGCTCTCGATCGCTCTTGCTCTCGCTCTTCCGGAACAGAACAAGGGTTCTCTCTAGACCGTCGGCGGCCTTTCCATACGATTATCATCACGGCAACCGCACGTGACATAAATATTGTCAAATAATTCCTGAATAATTTTGTTTTCTAAATAAAAATAAAATAAAATAATCAAAAGAGAATTATCCGAATTTGTAAAAGACCTAATTAAAAGGATATTAAATTATGAGCGAAACACTATTTTAATAATTTTAAAATAAATAATATCTTTTAATGATATAAATAATGTGTTAATAATTGTACATAAATTTAAAATATCGATTTTAAACTTTTAAATTTAATTAAATTAATAAATAATTCACTACTGTATTTAGCAATTATATAATAATTAATTATGGAAATGATTACTAAACTTAACAAATTGAATAGATTTGTTTACCATGGATGATTTAATGCAATGGTCAATAATCAACCACTTATGCAATTGATTAATAAAAAAATAGCTATTCCAATTTTTGATTTAATTGATTGTTTACCATGGATGATTTAATACAATGGTCAATAATCAACCACTTATGAAAAAAAATATCAATTGATTAATAAAAAAATAGCTATTCCAATTTTTGATTTAATTGATTCGATTTATTTGATATTTATGAAAAGTTTAATCAATTCAGTTAGTAGAAAATTTGAATAGTTCAATTTTAAGTTTAAAGGTTAAAGTCAAATTGATTATTAGATCATTGTTCACTCTAGAATATAACAACATTTAAAAGATGAATTTTACCATCCCATCCTACTTTTGACGAGCAAATATAAAATGAAATCTACACATAATGAACGAAGGATAAAAAAATATCATCTTCTCACAATCCGCTTCATTTGCGTATGACAAGTCACGTCTCAATTACACTCATCTATCAAATTTAATGATTATCTCGATGTAGGTAAACTAAATGATCATTTTTTTTCTCTCTTATTTGTTTGTAGTAATATAAATTTTTATGTTAGGAGTGAGTCGGTCCATAATCAATTTAAATTTAAATTAAATAAATCAATTTTTTTATTTATCAAATGGATCAAATGCTTATATTAAAATCATAAAAAAACCTATAAAATCTTAATTAAATGGGTCACGAATTAAAATAATCAAATTTTAAATTACATTAGGAATTAGGGCATCCAAAATGCTACAATGTTATAACATTCACCATCTCATCAAAAAAAACATGGGGCACACTACCACATATTCATTATAATAACATCCTTTTTTCACTCATATCCCTTTTAACATTAACACTTCATTATTTATGGGTCTCACAATCCACTCAACCATCTTAAAATCATATCATATTAAATAAATATATTTTAAATATTTAAATTATTATTATTATTTTTAATAATAATATTACTTTTAAAATATAAATTATTATCTTTTTAATTTTATAATTTATAAATTATTTAATTAATAAAAATTTATATTTATATTTATAACATGGGGTGGGCCCGTCCTGGCCCACCCCATGAAGCGTTCAATGGAGCTTGAACGCGTTCAGAACAATGAACGTGTTCAAGAGATTAATGTTAATGCGGCATTCTGCAACGCCACGTTAAAACTACAGTGACATTATAACGCGGCGTTGCGGATGCTCTTAGAAAGAGAAGGGATCATAAATTATGGAATTAAGAATTGTAAACTATGTTAAAGATAATTAAATTTAGTTTAATCGATTTAATCGAATTTAAATTTTTTAAATCGAGAATGAAATAATTAAAATTTAAAAAATAATTAGGACTAAGTAAAAGATCGATTAAATTAATTAATCGACTAAAAATTCAGATTAATTCATCAATTTAAATTTTTCTTTAAAACATCTATATTTCAGTGTCGATTTTAAAATTTTAAATTATATTAAATCAATTAAATTAAAAAATAATTCTACGTGTTGTTAGCAATTGATATAATAATCAATTATGCAAAAGATTAGTAAACTTAACATTTAATAGATTGTTTACTATATATGGTTCAATGCGACGGTCAATAATCAACACTTGATGAAAAAAATATAAGTTAGCTAATAATAAAAAAATTTAGTAATTTTGATTTTCAATATAATCGATTCGATTTATTCGACGGTCGAATTAGGTAAATAATTTGAAATTAATTTTTACCTTTGTATCCCACTTCTTACAGTAAATAGAAGCTAAAACCTAGAGCAAAGACCCAATGAAAAATGGATAAACAAATATTATCTTCTCTCAATCGGCTTCACTTGTGTATCATTCTTTTTCTTTCATCTGTTTGTAATAATATAAATTTTTATGTTCACGCAAAGTGGAGAGAATGAAGAGTAGGTCGGATTATTATAATCGATTTAAATCGAAATTAAATAAATTATTTTTTATTTAATCACACCAATCAAATTCTTATATTAACATTGTAAACAAACAAATAAAATCTTAATTAAATCGATCAAGAATTAAGATAATCAAAATTTATATTAAATTAGGGCTTGGGAAGAGCAAGGAGTCACGAATTGGAATTAAAAATTAAAACTCTCAATTCCGATGGAAGATAATTGAATTTGGTGTAATCTGTTTAACCGAATTTAAATTTTTAAAATTTAGACCGAAATAATTGATATTTAAAAAATAAGTAGGACTAAGTAAAAGGTCGATTATAAAAATTAATTCATTAATTCAATTTTTTTTCTTTAAAACATCGATTATTTTAATGTCAATTTTAAAATTTTAAATTACATTAAATCAATTAAATCAAAAAATAAGTGGCTATTATGTTGTTAGCAATTTATTACTATAATAATAAATTATGCAAATTGTTATTCGATTATTAAACTTAAAAAATTGAATAAATTTTTTAAGCGCAAATGCGTCTGTCAATAATAAATCAGCTGCTAGAAAAAATATCAGTTGATTAATAATAAAAAAAATAATTATTTCAATTTTCAATATAACCGATTCAATTTATTCAATATTTATTGAAAAGTTTGATGAATTCAGCTAGGTAAAAAATTTTAATTGTCGAATTTTAAAAGATAATTTTACCTTCCCATCCCACTTCTCACGAGCAAATGCAAACTAAAACCTAGAGCAAAAGATACAATGAACAATAGATTAAAAAAAATATCTTCTCTCAATTCACTTTACTTGCGTATCACAAGTTTATATCTCAACTACACTCAGTAATGAATCTCAATGAAGGTGATCATTCTTTCTCTCATCTGTTTATAGTAATATAAATTTTTTATGTTGGTATAAGTAGAGAAAATTAGGAGTGAGTTGATTAATGATCGATTTAAATTGAAATCGAATAAATCACTTTTATTTAACCAAATAGATCGCAATCATTTTTATTTAATCAAATAGATCACATTCTTAATTATATTAAAATCGTAAAAAACTGAATCCTTCCCATTTTCAAACTTTATATTAAATTAGGACGGGAAGAGAAGGCAGCTACGAATTATGGAATTAAGAATTATAAACTCTCAATCCCCAAAAAAAAATAATTATAAACTCTCAATTTCAGTTGAAGATAATCAAATTTGATGCGGTGATAAATGGAGGTCCATTAAGTGTAGGTTAAAGGACGAATATAAGAGTCAACGTGGAAGTCAAAGTCAAGGAGATCAACGTCAAAAAACCAACGAGCCCATCAAAAGGGGGGGTCGAGCGGAGCTCTATTACAATAGCCGAGCGGGCATGAAGCCCTCGACCGATAAAGGGCTGGTCCAAGTGAAGCGTCCGTGCAGTGAAAATCATCAGGCGTTCGTCACGGAGCAGAAGAGTGTTAGGACGACCGGAGCGTTAGTCCGGTCAAGCGAAAACAAGCTATCAAGTCGCGTCACTGCGTGGAAGAGCGGTCAAGTCTGGTCGAGCCCGTGCGGAGGAGTACTCAACTGAGCAACTATCCTGTTTGGTCAAGCAGAGGGATCACTGACGTATCTTTTAATATCCTTCTGGAGATAGCACCACTGATACAAGGTATGGTCAACAGGTGGGTCGTACGACGGAAGTTTCTACTGTCTTGTCAGAGATACGCATGTCTGTTAAGATATGGTGTTAGAGGCATTTTCCTGATAAGTCATTTCATAGGATAAATCGGAGAATGTCCATGCCTCGAGGAGCATATATGTCGTCTACCAGGGTATTATATAAATGGAGTCCATACACCAGCGGAGGTACGCGTAATTCACTATTCACGCCTACATTTGTTGTTGCTCCATTTTCTTCTCTCTTTCCTGTGGCTGACTTGAGCATCGGAGGGTCAATGCCAGGGACCCCTTCCCTGCCTCGACACTTACGTTTCTTGTGATTGCAAAGCGGAGCGAGGTCTACATCCAGTCAATGTAGTAGTCACATCCCAATCTTACCTTCTCCATGATTTTCGGACATGATCAAAATTCATTTTAATCTATTTAACCAAATTTAAAATTTTAAAATCGAGACCGAACTAATTTGACCAAAATCATTGATATTTTAAAAAATAAATTTCTAAATTAGCCAAATCAAACTTTTAACTTTAATCAATTTAATTGATTAGTTAATTCAGTTCAACTATTTTTTATCCAGCCGAGAAAACATCATATGTCATAAGCATAAAGGAAACGCCCTAAAACCAAACTAACTATTATATCAATAAGCCTAACAGTGGATATAATAAGATCTATTGATGGGGTATACGTTGGAAATGTGAATGGAATAAAAAAGTAGAGACGAAGAGACTCTATTGTGCATGAGTTATTAGTCCCACATTAGAAGTCTCTTTACATTATTATTGGTTTAAATTATGGCACATGCATTGATGTTGTAAACATATACACTGGAAGAGACTATCTCACACGTGGGTGCAGAATTAAGATTGACTAGTGTGCGAGCACGACCTGCGCACGTCAAATGTTGGTCACCAAATCTCTTTTTGGTACCTGCTCAAGAGGAGGGTAACGTAATATCTCGACATTAATGAAGATATTAAACTCATTAATGAAGATATAAATCTAGCATTAAATGATCATAATTTGGTCATTTATTGCAGGCAAGGTGAGAACTCCTATAAAAGGAGGTTGGATCTTGAGCAAAGGATATAGATAGCGGAAAATAAATGAAAGAGAAAGTGAGAGGAAGAGTAGGAAGCGAACCTCTGTCCACCCGTGTTCTCCCATAAAACTCTCTCAGTCATGCATTCATTCGCCTGAACTACTCATGATAGCACTCAGGTGCATTCTCAGTTCACCACGAACAACCAGTGCTCGGTTGCGTGCATGGTTTTACCATTGTATCATGAGAAATAATCGACCCGAGAGAACCTAGAAGTACAACCGGAGGTGGAACGAATCTGTTTCAAGGAATATGCGTTGAACATAGGCGTCGATATCTTAGTCAGCGGATTCTCTTCTGGATTTAGCGATCGACTCCTGATTCTACTACGCACCGTATCAACTCCGCAACTCGGACCACCGGAAGCTTGGCAGAACCAGCCTCACTGGCAGTATGAGATTATCCGCTCAAGTCATCACAACAAATTAGTTAGAATTGTTTTTATGTAATTTCACTTCAATATTTTTTTCTAATATCTCCAACAACAGATTATCCAACAATTTTGAAACATATTCGGTTCCGTTGATATGATCACATAACAAAGTATTGAGGTGCAACAGACTCAGCACATAAAGGCCCCTCTATCCCGATTGGAACTGTGTCAATCAACCATGGGGAAAGGCCAGAGAAGTTCACTGGATTAAACTTCAAGATATGGCAGCAGAAGATGCTCTTCTACTTAATCATGCTCAATCTGACTCGATTCTTGACCGAGGGTCCTCCCAAGCGTGTTAAGGATGTTGATGCGCAAACCATTAGTGTAGTAGAGGCATGGACTTATTCTGAGTTCTTTTGTCGAAACTACATCCTCAATCGTCTTGTCAATTCTTTGTACGTTGTGTATAACATGAAGAGAACGACTAAAGAGCTGTGGGAGTCCTTGAACAAAAAGTATAAGATGGAGGATGTAGGGGCCAAGATATTCATTGTGGGCCGATTCCTGGACTACAAGATGATTGACTCCAAGATAGTGATAAGTCAAGTCCAGGAGCTTCAGGTGATCTTGTACGAGATCCACTCAGTGTTAGGACCTTCGGATGGCTAGAGAGGGGGGGTGTGAATAGTCTCCTCTAAAACTTAATCAATTTCCTTACAAAACTTTGTTAGCACAGCGGAAATAAGCAAAAAAAAAAATTGATGCAAGGAAAAGAAACAACCCACCACTAACACACAAATATATACGAGGTTCGGGGATAACTTGCCCCTACTCCTCGGCGTGTCCGTAAGGTGGACGATCTCCTTGATCTTTCGGTAGATCACACCCCGGATAAATTCTGGCTAAGTATTTCTCCTTCTCGGTGGAGTAACCTCTCCACAAAGTCACAGAAAAGATTTGAAATGAAGCACAAGACTTACAGAATTCAGTGGCCAAAAAGAATGGACAATAAACTTACAGCCACGAAGCAAAATGCAAAGACAGAAGGGATTCCTCAGCCAAGAGCTCAACAACACAGCACTCTTGCTTGATCGACAGAGAGTTTTTCAAAATCCTTACCAAACCTCTCTTCTGCCTTCTTCTTATTCTGCTTCTTTCTCACTGTCTTCAGCCAGAGCCGAATCACTGCCACCAACTCAGGCATCGCCAATCACTCTTCCTCCTCATCTGGTTCTCTGAACTCACACCAATACCATCCATGGTCTTCACTGGTGTCTCTGAGCTCGAACCAATAAGCAAGAGTCAAGCTGTTGCCAACTGATCGCAGCCAGTGAACGTTGACGCTCCAATTGCACCATTTGCAGTGAAACACAGTAGAAAGAGCACTTGGCCTTATTCTTCTGATGGAGCTTAATTTGAAATTAAGCATTGGCACGACACCTGCAACCTGTAACTCAAAAAGCTTGCAGCAGATGGTTAGATCAGGTGAATCAGAGATCGCAGAGAAACAGCAGAAGACAAACGACATCGTTGTGGATCGGTCAACAGACCGATCCATAGTCTTCCGGACCGATCAGGACACATCCTGATCGGTCTGGGATGATGTTGATCGGTCTGTGGACCGATCAACCTATGGGTGGATCGGTCCACAGACCAATCCCCCCTATTGCTCTGAATCCTATCGCTACTTACTGATCGGTCACCAGACCGATCAGATAATCCACAGAATATTCTGTGTGGTTACTGATCGGTCACGAAACGGATCAGATAATCCACAGAATGCTTCTGTGTGGTTACTGATCGGTCACGAGACCGATCAGATAACTAATGTATCACTGGATCGGTCGACAGACCGATCCAATGCCTCTGTTGATTTTAGAGCTTCCCAGCCCTAAACCCTAATGTCTTCTTGGTCCAGAGAACGAGCTACCGAGCCCTCTCTGACCTAGTCTGGAGAACAAGCTACCGAGCCCTCTCCGACTTCCACGTCCTGTCCAGAGACCGAGCTACCGAGCCCTCTCTGACCTAGTCCAAAGAACGAGCTGCCGAGCCCTCTCCGACTTCGTCCGGTCCAGAGAACGAGCTACCGAGCCCTCTCTGACCTAGCCCGAAGAACGAGCTATCGAGCCCTCTCCGACTTCGTCCGGTCCAGAGAACGAGCTACCGAGCCCTCTTCGACTTTGCGTGCCATGTATCCGTACTTGGACTTTTCCTCTCCACATGATCAACCTTGATCATTAATCAGTCTGAGTTTAATTAATATCTGATACAAACTTAAATCAGTGTCAACATCAAAACAACAGCCAGGTCAGACTGTATTAACAATCTCTCCCTTTTTGTTGTTTGACAACACGATTTAAGTTTAGATAAGAAATGTTCATATTGTTAGGATCCTTCGTACGGAGGCTAGAGAGAGGGGGTGTGAATAGCCAACCCCAAATCGTCGTTTCTTTCTACAAAACGTGTTAGCGCAGCGGAAAATACAAAGAAACGAAAGAGAAGAAAACCAAACCTTAACACAAGGATGTAACGAGGTTCGGAGATTAGGGCTCCTACTCCTCGGCGTGTCCGTAAGGTGGACGAGTCCAGTCAATCCGTCGGTGGATGAGCCCCCGGAGAACCGGCTAATACAATATACTCCTTGTGGGTGGAGAAACCTCGCCACAAACGTTTGCAACAAAGAGTACAAGAACAGTAAGAAAAGCAATACAATATGAATACAATAGCACTCTACCAATTGCTTGCTTTCTTGTATCTGGAGGTGAAGCAGCAACAACACAACCCGGTCGGCGGAAGCTCACGCGAAGCTTCGAGCTCGATCAAAGCTCGGTTGAGCGAAGCTTGGCGGAAGTTCTAGAAGAAAGAAGAGGTCGCGGTGCGGCGGCCTCGACCCCTTTATACTGCGAAGAAGACGGCGAAGAAACTGGCGGTTGCTACGCGGCTGGGGCGTCAGACGATCGGTGGCTTTGATCGGTGCAAACTCGATCGGTCGTGGGGACCGATCAGGCCTGTCTGATCGGTCCCGGACCGATCGGAAAACTTCCGAGAGTTGCCCAACTCTACGTGGAATCTGATCGGTCCCGGACCGATCCCACTCACTGATCGGTCCGGGGCCGTCGAGGCTCATCTTGATCGGTCCCAGGCCGATCGGTAAACCTGACCTTGTTTGTTATCGATTGGTCACGGACCGATCGGATACACAACGTATCGAATCGGTGCGAGCGATCGAGCAATTTTGCCCAAACCAAGTCCCAAGTCTCCCAAACCAACATCCGGTCAACCTTGACCTGTTGGTACATCATGCTTAGCATCCGGTCACTCCCTTGACCTGCTAAGACTCCTCACCAAGTGTCCGGTCAATCCCTTTGACCCACTTGGACTTTTCTCTTCGTGTCAAGTATCCGGTCACTCCCTTGACCTACTTGACCTTCTCAACACCAGATGTCCGATCATCCTTGATCCATCTGGATTTTCCCTTGCCCGGCTTCACTCACCAGGACTTTCACCTAGCTTCACTCACTAGGGTTTTCACACTGCCTAACATCCCAGTTAGGACTTTCTCACTGCCTGGCTTCACTCACCAGGACTTTCCAACTGCCTAACATCCCAGTTAGGACTTTCCCACTCAGGTCACTCAGGTTTACCAAGCATCCTCGATTAGGACTTTCCCCGTGCCAAGTCTCCATACTTGGACTTTCCGCGTGCCAAGCTACCTGCTTGGACTTTTCCCCGTGCCAAGTCTCCGTACTTGGACTTTTCCAGTGCCAAGTCTCCATACTTGGACTTTTCGCGAATCAGGTCAACCAGGTCAACCTTGACCTAAGGTTGCACCTACAATCTCCCAAACACCTATTCTTGTCAAACATCAAGAATACAACTCTCTTCTCGTCAAACATCGACATGCAACTCAACTAGGTCAACCTTGACCTAAGGTTGCACCGACAGTCTTCCAAGTCAAACATCAAAATACAACTCGAGTCAAGTCACCTCGAGTCGGGTCAACCAGGTCAACCTTGACCTAAGGTTGCACCAACACATATTTCCCTAATTTTAGGGGAATCAAGATCCTCCCCTAAGACAGAAACAACACCATGTAAGGATAGAGGAATCAAGATCCTCCCCCTAATGCCAAACTTTCATTTATCTCTAAACTTAGTTATCTTCTCCCCCTTTGTCAAACACCGAAAAAGTGCGAATTAGGTAAGAAAACGTTAAAGGACTTCCCCTTAACCAATACTGTCTTTTTCTTAATCCATCTAAAATGCCCTCTAAGTGTATTATAAGACGGTAATAAAGAAATAAGAGACATACAAGACATGGCATATGAACAGCAAATTAATAGCCAATAGGAAGTGAAACATAAAGAAAAATAAGAAAATGAGCAGCATAAATATATGAAATCAGCAAGTATCCAGGTCAGACATAAGTATCCAACAAACAGTATCCAAAACATAGATACTCAAAATGACATCATAGAACAATGTGTATCAATCAGCCTCCTCATCATGAGGAGCATCAGCATCATCAATGGGAGGAGTGGGTCCCTGAGGTGGCATGCCGCTGCTCGAGGATGGATAGCCCGGGAAATCCTGCGGAGGTGGGTATCTGGCCATCCATCCCATAATCGCCTGATGTGTCACCAACTGCTGACTGCGTAGATCATCGTAGCGCTGGTCAATCCGAACGCGTAGCCCGTGGAGCTCAGCAACCAGCAGCTCATCGTGCCGATCAATGCGACTCTCCATCGTCAGCAGCAGGAGGAGCAGCAACAGGAGCAGCCGCAACCTGTCGTGGAGGTCCCCGTGGTAACTCACCTAGAGCTCTCCCATCCTTCCACCGAACCTCCCCATTTTGTCCTATGATGCCAGACTTGGAAAATGCCCGTTTCCCAAGTCTGCAGTCCTGCCTGACCATCTTGACTATTCTACCTTTGGAGACATCAATCTGAAGGGTCTCGAGCCAATCTGTAATTATATGCCCATAAGGCATATAAACAGTGAAGCTGTTTGGCTCGCTATAGGAGATGATTGAAGAATAGATGTTGGACATGATGTCAAAGTCGAGACGCCGATGCAGTCCATAAAGCATCAGACAATGATATGGTCGGATCTCAGATAAGGGTTTAGATGTGATTGGCAGAAGGCAGTTTGTTATAATTTTAAAGAGAATGTAATCTGAGGCAGATAATCTCAAGGCTGCAAAAGTAGGAAAATCAACATCTAATTCATCTAGCCCACCCGGTCTAGGATGTCTGAAGAAATACTCATAAATGGAGTCAGATGAGACATCAAAGGGTGAAGGTAAGGGGTCTGGTAAGTCAGGATATATAGAAAAGACATTTCCGGAACACCTCCGGCAACCTAGATAGTTAAAGAAGGCTGAGAAACTGAAATCAAGAGTCTGCTTAGCAATTTTTGTTTTATAGCTTACATCATTAGTTTGATGAAGATTGTTATAAAACTCAGATACTAAGTCATAATTGATATCTCGTTCTAAATAGACAAGTGAATCAAGTTTGTAGTAGGCAATGATTTCTGACATAGTTGGACAAAATTCGTCCATGAATTTTTGATCCACAGACCTACAAGGGAGTAATTTAAAGGTTCTTTGTTTAAAGGCTTCCTCAAAATGGTGGTTTGGAAATCTCCCGGAGACAGATGGTTGAGGTCGGGAGGGAGCCTTAGACTTGGACTTCTCAGGCGACTTAGACTTAGAGGTTCCTTCACCCACTTGTTTCTTCCTAAGGTTTAACAATGTGATACAATGGGGCAAATAAGTGAGCACCGGAGCCACCATCACCCGAAAGCCAAAACAAAATGCACAGATACGGTGAGAAACGAAACTGAAATGCCAAGGTGAGTAGTTCTAGAGAAGTATGGAGTTACCTTGGTGCCATTGAAGTATCTTTTGGCTAGGGCTTCGGCGTCCAAAGAGAAGAGAAGAGTTGAGGTGTAGGGAAGAGTCGGCTAGGGCTTCCGCGTGAAAGGGGAAAAGAAAGGATCGGGAAGATTTAAGGGAGATGGGTGTCCAAGTGTTGAAATGATCGGACGGCTGTCCGATCAGGAGATATCAGGAACCTCCTGATCGGTCCCTGGACCGATCCAGGAACCTCCTGATCGGTCTGTAGACCGATCAGAAGACGATCAGTAGACTGCTGATCGGTCCCTGGACCGATCAGGGAACCTTCTGATCGGTCTGTAGACCGATCAGAAGGCGATCAGTAGCCCTCTGCGTACCAGACTGACCTGATCGGTCCCCGGCCCGATCAGAAGACGATCATTAGGCTTCCTGGCGTACAAAATGAACCTGACCGGTCCCTGGACCGATCTAGGAACCTCCTGATCGGTCTGTAGACCGATCAGTGTCTGATACTGAAATTTCTCCAGTAATTTCAGTAACTGAATTCGTAGAGGTGTTCGATAATTCGTATAAGTTTCTCCAGTGAAACTTCCAAATCCAGTACCTAGACTCTGA
The DNA here is from genome assembly GCF_018446385.1 of Zingiber officinale. NCBI lineage: Eukaryota > Viridiplantae > Streptophyta > Magnoliopsida > Zingiberales > Zingiberaceae > Zingiber > Zingiber officinale. The sequence continues at coordinate 43,604,378 of NC_056000.1, forward strand.
AGAATCTACAAGCATAACTATTTCCTAAAGATCATGGTCTGAAATTGATTATAGCCCGAAGGTTTCAGACATTTAGAAAAACAAACAACTCAAGGCTTGAAACACTGAAATTTCCGACCTTGTTATGTTCAGTTTCAAGTTTGTCAAAATATAACCAAATTGCTATCATTATTTCAAGTACTTGTCCTAGTTTCAATCAAAATCATAAAAAATATCGGTCAAAGGTATCAAACAGTCCATCAACCAGAGTTACATAATTTCTAGGCAAAAGTCCAACCAAGTTTCCTTGGTTGGAATATATGAGCAAGATCTAGGAACCAAATATACATGAATTATGTAATGGTCTTCCCCATACTCAATTTATGTCTCGTCAACCTAATTATTCAAGGGATGCATGATACATTTTGAATAATTCGGCTGATCCTAGCATCTCACCCCATTTCTAGCAAACAAAAATAATTTGTTAAACCTTATAGTTTGTGTGAGATGTTCCCAAGTTGCCCAAATTAATTTCCCAATTCCTCTTATCGTTTTAATATCCTTATCGATCATGATGGGGTCCTAATGGCTTATTGAGCCAAACACATTCCCAATTCCCTCCTCAAATGACTAAATTCATTTTCCGGAAGAGGTTTGGTGAAAATATCGGCTAGGTTCGATTTTGACTCAACATATGTGAGCGCAATGTCTCCCCTAGCTACGTGATCTCTAATGAAGTGAGGACACACTTCAATGTGTTTGGTCCTTGAATGATGGACTAGATTTTTCATTAGGTTTATTGTGCTGATGTTGTCACACAACACTTGCACTCCCTTATACGAAAGCCTATAATCTTCTAGGGTGTGGATCATCCACAACAATTGTGATACACTCTCTCCCATGACAATGTATTCAGCCTCGGTCGTGGAGAGGGCAACGCAATGTTGCTTCCGACTTGACCAACTAACCAATGATGAACCTAAAAATTGGCAACCCCCACTAGTGCTTTTCCGATCCAATTTGCACCCAGCATAATCGGAGTCGGTATAACCTATCAAGTCAAAAGACTCCGTACGAGGGTACCAGAGACCTACTCTAATTGCGCCCTTAAGGTATCTCAGAATTCTCTTAACTGCAATTAAATAAGATTCTTTGGCACATACTTGATATCTAGCGCACATGCCCACAGCAAAAAGTATGTCCGGTCGACTAGCTGTGAGATATAGAAGACTACCGATCATGCTTCTATATTGCGTTAGATCAACTGGTTTTCCATTCTCATCATTGTCAAGGCGAGTGTTCGTCGCCATTGGAGTGGATACTTCCTTAGAGTCACTCATTTTGAATTTCTTGAGCATCTCTTGAGTATACTTTGTTTGATGGACATAAATGTCATCTCGAGTTTGTTTGATTTCAAGTCCAAGAAAGAATGTCAATTCTCCCACCAGACTCATCTCAAACTCACTTTCCATGTGAGTGATAAATTCATTCAAATAGCCCTTGTTATTTGAGCCACAAATTATGTCATCGACATACACCTGGGCTACAAATATGTTTTCACCATCCCTACGCAGAAATAGTGTTGGGTCTATTTGACCTCTTACAAAACTCTTTTCTAGTAAGTAAGTTGACAACCTTTCGTACCAAGCTCGAGATGCTTGTTTAAGCTCATAAAGAGCTTTCTTGAGCTTGTACACGTGGTTTGGAACTTCGGTATTCACAAACCCCGGTGGTTGTTCAACATAGACCTCTTCTTTAATGAAACCGTTTAAGAAGGTCGATTTAACGTCCATTTGATAAAGCTTGAAGCCTCTATGTGCAGCAAAAGCTAGCATTAAACGAATGGACTCTAGTCGGGCCACGGGAGCATAAGTCTCATCATAATCGAGACCTTCGACTTGACTATAGCCCTTGGCTACAAGTCTTGCCTTGTTTCTTACGACTTCTCCCTTTTGGTTTAACTTATTTTTGAAGACCCATTTGGTTCCAATAATGGTGGTCTTCTTAGGTCTAGGAACTAAGTCTCACACTTGGCTCCTTTCAAATTGGTCTAACTCATCTTGCATAGCTATGATCCAATCAGGATCGTGCAATGCCTCATCAACTAATTTTGGTTCGATTTCTGGATCAAGGTGACCTCATTAGACTTATTTCTAAAGAATGATCTAGTCCTAACCCCTTGTTGAATGTCTCCCACAATCTGGTCTTGGGGATGACTAGAGGCTATCCTAGATTGCCTTGGTGTTGGCGGTGCCTCATGAGTGGTCTCACTAGACACAGGCAAGGGCTCAGTATCAGGCAAAGGATCAGACTGAGTCCTCTCTTGCCTTTGCTCATCATCATCGGAGTCAATTTCGACTCTTTCTATGTTTTGATCATTTAAACTTAGATTTCTAAGTTCAAATTGAATTTCTTCTACATCCCTTGATTGATCATTTGATTTAGGAAGTTCTTCAAATGCTACATCCGAGGACTCTTCAATCAATTTAGTCCTATTGTTGTAGACTCGATAGGCTTTGCTGATGAGAGAGTACCCGACTAGTATCCCTTCGTCAGCCTTAGCCGTGAACTTTCCAAGATGATCCTTGATGTTCAAGATAAACACCTTACAACCAAACACCCTAAGATGTTTAATTGTAGGGGGTTTCCCAAACTAAAGTTCATGGGGAGTCTTTCCTAAAAACCTATGTATCAAGACTCGGTTTTGCACATAGCAAGCGGTATTCACAGCTTCAGCCCATAAGTACCTCGGTAGTGAGTACTCATTGAGCATGCTTCGTGCAGCCTCTTGCAAAACTCGGTTCTTTCTCTCCACAACCCCATTTTGTTGTGGGGTCCTTAGAGTAGAGAACTCATGCCTATATCCTTTTTCTTGGCAAAATTCTAAAAATCTATGGTTTTGAAATTCTCCACCATGATCACTTCTAATTGTTTTAATTGTTGTTGATTTTTCATTTTCAGTTCTTCTACAAAAAGAGACAAAAACATCTATGATTTGATCCTTATTTTTCAAAAAGAAAGTCCATGTATATCTAGTAAAATCATCGATGATCACTAAGCAGTATCTACTTCCATTCAATGAAATAACATTACTGCAATCAAACAAATCCATATGCAATAAATCTAAAGCAGTAGATGTACTTACAGCGCTTTTACCTTTATGAGACGCTTTTGTTTGCTTACCCTTTTGACATACATCACATAATTTTGTCTTTTGATACTTGATGCTTGGTAAGTCTCGTACTAATCCTTTGTTGGCCAGCTTTCGAATATTCTTCATGTTTACGTGGGCCAACCTTCTATGCCACAGCCATGATTCTTCTTCTTTTGACATGAAACACTTAGCAGAGGCATTAGTAGCACTTTTAAAAGATACTTGGTAAATGTTGTCTACCCTTGTGCCTACTAGTACCGTGTCAAGTGTGTCAATGTGTTTGACCATACATCGACTTGAATGAAACTCAATTGTGTAACCCGTATCACACAATTGGCTGACACTTAGGAGATTAAAGGTCATCCCCTTGACTAGAAGGACATTTTTGATTTGGAGACATTCGGATATATGAATATCTCCAACTCCTATAACCTTAAGGCTACCATTATTATCAAAGGACACATTACCTCTATTTTTGTTTTGAAGGGTAGTAAAAAGTGACTTGTCTCCGGTCAAGTGTTTGGAGCATCCACTATCAACAAACCAAGTTGATAGATGCTCCCCCTTGACAAATGCCTACAAGACACGAAAGATTGATGTTTTAGGTACCCAAATCTTGGGACCTAATGCATCTACAATGAAAAACCTAGGAACTCATGCCTTGGTCACACCCTTCCTAGTCTCATGAAATCTAGAAGCATGTGATCTATGAAATTGGGTTCTAGACACTAAGGAAATGAAACTAGACTCCTTAGGTTGATATCCTAACCTAGCCTTGTTGTAGACCGCCCTTTGGGCATTTAGAATCATATATAAGGTCTTAGAGCTAGTTGAGAATTTCTTAAGCATTTTCTTGAGTTTCTCAACTTCACTCTTTAGGGCTTTGTTTTCATCCTCAAGAAGCTCCTGATGTAGGTCATCAACCTCATCTTCCCTAAGAGTCTTCAAGTGTTCTACTTCATCTTTTAGTGATTTGATTTCAGTTTTTGATTTCTTAAGCAAAGTAGATAAATGTGCAATAGTTTTATAGCATTTTTCTAAGTGAGGAGAAGTTACCTCTTCATCATCCGAATATGATGAAGCCGCGGCTGATGTATCACTTCCGGAATCCGATTCCTCCCTTGCCATGAGTGCTAATTGACGAGTGCTTTTCTCCTTTTTCTCTTCCTCCGATGAGCTTGAGGAGGATTCATCCCAAGTAGCTTTGAGAGCTTTCTTCTTCTTGGCCCTTTCCTCCTTCTTCTTGAGTTTTAGACACTCGCTCCGATAGTGTCCTTTCTTGCTACACTCATAACACGTAACGTTAGTCTTATCAACATTTTGATCAATAGACTTACCTTTCCCTTTGTATCTCCGGCTCCTTCTCATGATTCTCCTTACGAAATTGGCCATCTCGCTCGATGATGATCCACCTTCATCATCGGACTCGGAGGAGGATGAGGATGTAGGAATCTCTTTCTCCTTCTTCTTTTCTTTCTTCCTTCTTCCATCCTTGCTCTTTTCTCCTGCAACTAAGGCAATACCTTTCTCTTTTTGACCCTTGTTAGCAAGTTCATGAAGTTCCATTTCACAAAAGAATTCATCTAATTTAACAATTGAAAGGTCCTTGGAGACCTTGTAGGCATCTACCATGGATGACCACAAGGCATTCCTCGGGAAGGCTTTGAGAGCGTACCTTACAAGATCGCGATTCTCTACGCGTTCATCTACGGAATGAAGACCATTGATGATCTCTTTAAACCTCCCGTGTAGTTCACTTACTGTTTCGTTCTCCTTCATAGTGAGATTCTGTAGTTGGTTTAGGAACAAGTCTCTCTTGGCGATCCGAGAGTCTCGGGTTCCTTCTTGGAGCTCGATGAGCTTGTTCCACAAATCTTGTGCACTCACAAATGGACCTACCTTGACAAGTTGATCTTTGGCTATCCCACATTGTAGAGTGACCACCGCCTTGGCATCGGCTTGTCCTTTGCGAGTTTGCTCGGCGGACCACCTTGACGACTCTAGTTCCTTATCTTCTTCGTCCTTCGGAGGTGTGAACCCTTCCTTGACCGAGAACCACATGGAGATGTCGGTCTTGAGATAATACTCCATACGGCTCTTCCAATATTGGAAGTCCGTTCCGTCGAAGTAGGGTGGACGATTGGTGCTAAAACCTTCCTTCATAGCCATCTTCTTGCTCTCTAGGGTGTTAATCCGGATGAAGAGAACCTCGCTCTGATACCACTTGTTAGGACTTTCGGATGGCTAGAGAGAGGGGGGTGTGAATAGCCTCCTCTAAAACTCAATCAATTTCCTCACAAAACTTTGTTAGCACAGCGGAAATAAGCAAAAAGAAAACTGATGCAAGGAAAAGAAACAACCCACCACTAACACACAAAGATATACGAGGTTCGGGGATAACTTGCCCCTACTCCTCGGCGTGTCCGTAAGGTGGACGATCCCCTTGATCTTTAGGTAGATCACACCCCGGACAAATTCTGGCTAAGTATTTCTCCTTCTCGGTGGAGTAACCTCTCCACAAAGTCACAGAAAAGATTTGAAATGAAGCACAAGACTTACAGAATTCAGTGGCCAAAAGGAACGGACAATAAACTTACAGCCACGAAGCAAAACGCAAAGACAGAAGGGATTCCTCAGCCAAGAGCTCAACAACACAGCACTCTTGCTTGATCGACAGAGAGTTTTTCAAAATCCTTACCAAACCTCTCTTCTGCCTTCTTCTTATTCTGCTTCTTTCTCACTGTCTTCAGCCAGAGCCGAATCACTATCACCTGTATCGAATCACTGCCACCAACTCAGGCATCGCCAATCACTCTTCCTCCTCATCTGGTTCTCTGAACTCACACCAATCCCTTCCATGGTCTTCACTGGTGTCTCTGAGCTCGAACCAATAAGCAAGAGTCAAGCTGTTGCCAACTGATCGCAGCCAGTGAACGTTGACGCTCCAATTGCACCATTTGCAGTGAAACACAGTAGAAAGAGCACCTGACCTTATTCTTCTGATGGAGCTTAATTTGAAATTAAGCATTGGCACGACACCTGCAACCTGTAACTCAAAAAGCTTGCAGCAGATGGTTAGATCAGGTGAATCAGAGATCGCAGAGAAACAGCAGAAGACAAACGACATCGTTGTGGATCGGTCAACAGACCGATCCATAGTCTTTCGGACCGATTAGGACACATCCTGATCGGTCTGGGATGATGCTGATTGATCTGTGGACCGATCAGCCTATGGGTGGATCGGTCCACAGACCGATCCCCCCTATTGCTCTGAATCCTATCGCTACTTACTGATCGGTCACTAGACCGATCAGATAATCCACAGAATGCTTCTGTGTGGTTACTGATCGGTCACGAGACCGATCAGATAACTAATGTATCACTGGATCGGTCGACAGACCGATCCAATGCCTCTATTGATTTTAGAGCTTCCCAGCCCTAAACCCTAATGTCTTCCTGGTCCAGAGAACGAGCTACCGAGCCCTCTCTGACCTAGTCTGGAGAACAAGCTACCGAGCCCTCTTCGACTTCCACGTCCGGTCCAGAGACCGAGCTACCGAGCCCTCTCTGACCTAGTCCGAAGAACGAGTTGTCGAGCCCTCTCCGACTTCGTCCGGTCCAGAGAACGAGCTACCGAGCCCTCTCTGACCTAGTCCGAAGAACGAGCTATCGAGCCCTCTCCGACTTCGTCCGGTCCAGAGAACGAGCTACCGAGCCCTCTCCGACTTTGCGTGGCAAGTATCCGTACTTGGACTTTTCCTCTCCACATGATCAACCTTGATCATTAATCAGTCTGAGTTTAATTAATATCTGATACAAACTTAAATCAGTGTCAACATCAAACAACAGCCAGGTCAGACTGTATTAACACTCAGAAGGGATGATTCTATGTGAAACTTTCAGCTATTATCATTGAGAAGTTGTCTCTTAACTAGGACTTCAAGAACTACCTAAAGCACACGTGGGAGGAGATGAATGTGGAGAAACTTATTGTTAGACTTCACATCGAAAAAAATAACAAGAGTTTAGAGAGAAAAATGTTCTCTGAGGCTACTGTGGAAGCCAACATGGTTAAGTACGGTCAAAACTTGAAACAGAAGCCCAAGACTTCCAAGATGGGACCCAGAGAAGACATTAAGAAATTCTCTGGGAAATGCTTCAACTGTAATCAAGTCGGTCACAAATCTTCGGAATGCAGGAAGCTGAAGAAGAAATAGGAGGTCAACCTGAATAAGGGACCAAAAATTAACAACCTCTAAATAGTGGTCTTAGAATTAAACTTGATCGGTTCAAACCTGCGACAATGGTGGATCGATACTGGAGCCACCAGACATATTTGTTGCAATAAGGAGTTGCTCCATAACTTTGAAGAAGTCAATGAAGGCAAGTTGTTCACGGGGAACTCAACAACCTCGAACATCATGGGCCAAGGAAAAGTGATGTTGAAAATGATCTCGGGCAAGAGCCTTACTCTGAATAATGTATTGTATGTTCCGAAGATTTGGAAGGATTTAGTGTCCGGATCACTATTAAGCAAGCATAACTTTCGTATTATTTTTTATTCAGACGGAGTTGTACCGTTAAATAATGAAATATTTGTAGGAAGGGGCTATATATCTGATAGGTTATTCAAGTTCAATGTAATGAGCCTAATGACCATTAGGCCTAAGATAAATAAAGATGAAAACTCTTCCACTTATATACTTGAGTCTTCATGTTTGTGGCATGGTAGACTAGAATATGTTAACTACAATGTGTTGTTTAGATTAATAAACATGCAAAGCATACCTACATTCTACCTTGTCCCAAACCATAAGTGTCAGATTTATATTGAAGTAAAAATAAGAAGGTCATCCTTTCAACATGATGAAAGAAGCAACGAACCACTTGGATGTAAGGATGAGTTAAAATTGATAAGTTAATTTTATACATAAGTTAATTGCCAGTTATATATGGGCATATACTACGATCACTTGAATGTAAGTTAATTTTATATATAAGTTAATTGCCAATTATATATGTACCTCATCGTTTAAACAGATGGAATCTATCATAGTTTGTCAATCATGATCAATGATTCATCCTCTAGTCCGTGAATTGAGAACCATTGGTTCATCCTCTAGTCCGTGAATTGAGAACCAAACGAAATATCTCGTCTGCTCAAGCTCTCGTCGTCGACATCAGTACCTCTGGCGAATGGTAAATTCATAACTGATTGTTTAACCAATTGTTGAACTAATATTTGATGTCTTTAATATTGTGAGTGCAACGTATTTACATTGGATTGTAGATAGTTTGAAATATACGAAATGTGATTTAATTTTAGATAATTAATTTATTAATTTTGTGATATTCAAGAATGTAAATAGTTTGAGATATTTTATTAGTTAATTTTGTAAATACAGAGGGAAATTAATTTTATGAAAATAAGAGAGATATTTTTAATTTTTTAATAATTTATCGAACGATTGATAGCCATCAATCCAACTTAGCAATTGTGTTGGAACCCGAACTTCCAATGATTGGAAGCAGTTCAACAAAAATTGAAACTTCAGTTATTTAATTTTTTTTTCAATTTATTCGATGTTTTATTTGATTGGTTCAATTTCTGTAGAAAATTTAATCTGTTTGATTAGGTAAAATATTTAGTTTCGATTTAAAGTTCAAGTATTAACTGATCGCTCACGCCTTACCAGTTACGTTGAATTGAAAGTAGTTCTAACAAAAAATAATTTAATCTTGATTGATTTAATTGATATTTTATTAATTTCATTTGTTTGATCTTTATATAAAAGTTCAATCCTAAATTTAGTTAAATAACTTCATGAAAACAGGGGAGATATTTTGATTTGTTTAAAAAATAATTTATTGCTAGGAATCACTAGCCATCGATTTAATTAATTAGTTGCATTGGAACGTGAAAGTCGTCCAACAAATATTGAAAGTTTGATTATTTACATTTTTGACTGATTTAAATATTTAAATATTTTAGTTTATTCAGTCAATTCATTTAGATAAAAAAAATAATTTATTCAATTTTGATTTAAAAAGTCCAAAAAAATAATTTATTCAATTTTGATTTAAAAAATCCGTTCAGTTTCACAATTTTTCCATATCGAAGTAAATCATGGGTGACTACTAGTCATTAGTGCAAATGGTCAAGACATGGGGGAAGTTATGCTATATCCAGTCACGTCGAATTTCAATCACAAGACCTCATGTGATAACAATTCATATTTTAACCATGGCACCATCCTAAGAGAACTAGTCAAATAATTTTATGAAAATAGAGATGTTTTTTTTAATAATTATCGAACCCAATCACTTGCCAATAGCCATCCCTGGTAACTGACCAGCTGCGTTGGAACTTCAAACAATTGAAAGTCATCCAACATAAATTAACTGACCAGCTGCGTTTGTTATTTTGATTTTTGCCAGTTTAAATGTTCGATTTTGATTTAAATGATTTGATATCAGTTAACGTGCCAAGCAGATCACATAAATTTAGTCAAATAATCCCTGAATAGTCTTGTTTTCAAAAATAAATTATCAAAGTCAAAAAAGAACTATCAATATTTTTAAAAGACCAGGTTAAAAGGAGTATTTCAGATATATAATTACCAGTATTTTAATACTTTTTAAATAAATAGCACCTTTTAACGATATGAATAATAATGTGGTAAAAGTTGAGCACAAAATTGTTGTTTTTTCCTTTTACTCATTCAATTATTTTTTATAAAAAATATTTTTATGAATCAAACAAACACTAACTCCTAACTCTCAATTTAAAACAGAATTTAGAGTTTACGTGATGAACATCATCTCCTCCCAACCTGTTTCACTTGCAAATCACAATTCACAAGTTCACATCCCAAGCTCCCTTGCCCACACGAGTCGATGATGATCTCGACAAAGACATAACTACATTGTCTTTGAAAAATATATGTTCAAAGTGAAGCAAGAGCTCTCCCACAAAACACAACCTTCAGCACAAAGCCACAAACAAAGAACTATGAGATGCTAACACAGTTTAAGTTACTGCAAAGGAGTAGACCATATAGATATATTCTCGCTAACAGTAGTAGTGACACTAGCAGTACAACAAAGACCAACCCAACTAATAGCTTATGCCTTAACATCAACTCTAACAGGCTACTAAACTCGACCTCCCAACTTTTCCAGCATACCGAAGAAACTCATGCCAACCTTTGCTTCTTTTTCTTTGCGAGATTTTCAAAGACACCTTTAATATCATCAGATGTCACAGGTTTCGATGAATCAAAAGATTCCTGCAAGGCACAGTGGAACACAGAACTCAGTTAAGGCAAAAGATAGATTCATGAAATCGAAGAGAAAATCATTGACTAATGCCTCATTTGATCAGTGGAAATATAGAATAGAAAGTAATAGCACAAAGATATGCTTTTTAGTTGCTTGACATGAAACGACAAAGGATAACAGAGACAGAACTTATCAACTTTTGAATGATAATATTCAGCAGATGCGGCATAAGTAGATCTCTATACTTCAAACAATTAGGAAGATAGGGTTAAAAAGGGATGATTGTGAATCGTGAGAAGATGGTTATGGTTAGTTGTTTAAAGAGGCATAATCCTTACCAAAAAGGAATGCAACTCATTCTTCATGTCAGCTATCCCACTGAAGATTTCTATTTTCTGGACATGATTCAGAGTGTTGAGAAAGTTCAATTCAGCTCCTTCCTGTTGCTTCAACTTTTCCTCCCTCTTCGACTTAGCCATCTTTTCATATTCCTCAATCGTGTCCTCTTTATCGGTTAAAAATTCTACTCCTTTATGGGTATAAAATTCACTACAGGTTCTACATTTGCAAAGAAGTTCTCTCCATTTTTTAAGGAGAAACATGGGTCCTATTTTCTCCGAGGGAACGGATAACACATTGATGTCCACTCCAATAGTGCATGTAGCACTTGAACCTTGATCCTCAAGACACACTTTATTATTGTCTGAGGTTGCATTTACTACTGTACCATTTTCGCAAGTAGAATCATTCCCGGAAGAACTTTCATGAATCTCAGACTGAGAAATATGACTGCCAATCGCCTTGTCACTACAATTGGTCGAGGAGCCATTCTCAACCACATTCTCAGTGCCACTCTGAACTGAAGGCACATTCTTTTGCTTTGGCAAGGCCCAAATAGAAGAAGGATAAAGTTTCAGGAAAGAAAAAATGGAAGCACACTTTTCACAGACGAAGTCATCATAGACAGGTTCACCATCCTCATCTCTTGGAATCTGAAAAAAAAAACAAATGCTTAAACAAATAGTCTTAGGCAACGCTATTATAAAGATTAATAATAGTGCAACAAGCAACCTGAACACAAGAACCTGAAAAGCAAAGACAACTGTTAGTTAGAAGATAGAAAATCCCCAAAATATGAAACAAGTATCTGCTTAACAATATGGATGAACACCAAATAATAACAGAATGAAACAAGCTTTTGAAATATTGAGAAAATAGCATGATAAAGATAACCTTATCTAGAGAGTTAAGTCCAAGGTGATTCTCATGAAACCAATCTTCGCATATACAACACTGTATCATTTCAATCTGCTCTTTGGCATCTGGATCAGGATAAGGGCGACCGCATGTGCAGTAACAACCTCTAAAGTTCTGGTTGTAGGAGTTGCCAGTGTTTTCAGGTTCTTTATCAGGATGAAGCTTGCAGGAAAACTCCCCAAACTTGGAATTGCCACAGTCACAGCGAAATTTCCTTTTGGTCCACAGCTCCACAACCTTTCCGAAACATAATGCCATGAGTATATGAGGGTAAGATGTTAAACAACCGTTTTACGGATTGTGCTAGTAAAGTAGAATGCAAGTGACCTAGAAGTAGCTATTGTGGCCTTTGAACAAAAGAAAGTAACTATCGCGATGAATGACAACTTTGCTATATGCCTTTGTAAGCTTATGGAGTTTTGTTATATTAACAGAAAATGAAACAAAAATGCATCATACATGTTAACAAAGTCAAATAATCGTACAAGTAAAAAAATACTTCCTTTAATGAAGGTCTAAATCACTGCCCAAACAGTGGAGCCAAGTGACATGAAAATGTCCCAAGCTCATTGCAGATAAATTTACATATTTTCTCTCTCTCCGATGCTTTTCTTTAAAGGAAACAAAAAATTGACAAAATCATTTCTTTTCCTTTCTGGTTTATGTTATTTCCATCCTAGTAAAAACAACATAAGAGAGCATATGAAAAAGTAAACAAATTGGAAAATAAGTTAGAAGAAGTGCATCCCTCATGTCTTTCTTCTCGTAAGGAATAGGCGGGCACCAACACAACCTTTTTCGCAGCTTAAGAGTATAACTCAATGGTAAATTTGGAATTCAAATAGAAGGAGACTTTAGTTATCCCAAAGAGAGTGACAATAAAATATCACAATAAAATCAATCTAAATTAACCTACTAACTGTGTGTTGCTACTTTGGCAATTAAGTGACAAGATATAGGCATAAATCACCTAAATTACTTTAATAAGATATGATTTTCTTAGAATAACAATAACAAAACTCAAGAGGTGGCTTGGGAAACAGAGCTATTTTATGAATAATCAAAAGTGATAACTTGGAATAATGGAGAGCCGTTTTATGAATAATCATAAGAGATGGCGTGGTTTATTCTCCAATGAAATGGAGAATATTCTGAAGTTATCCAAGGAAGAACTATGTTGGCAACATCATGACCTCATTATAGCACGCAGGGAAAGAGTAAGATAGGCTGTCAATGAGCAATTGAGGATTTAGAGTCATAAAATAACTGTATTTATTAATATTAGATGTAGAGAAAAACTTTGTTAGGTTATCCATCTACGAACTATGAAGGTTGCCTTGAGTAATTAAAGGAACAAATATGGCGAAGGTTATCAGTAAAAATGTAAACTGTAAACCAAAGAGATATCAGAATTGCAGGTGATTACAGCCAAAAGAAGTAACTCACGTACCTCGTGGCCATCGTGGCAAGAGAGACTGCAGGCAGTGCAAACACCAGCATTGCCACTAGGAACGCACGTCAAGCACGAGAAGATGGCCTGCCTCTTCATGTACCCACCCGGATAAGTGCACTCCTTGCCCTCGTCGCCACCCAGAACCAGATCAGCTTCCTAAAGTCACCAATCGCGTCACAAACGTCACCAATCTCTTCGAACGAATAACAAATGAAGCAAATTTCACAGGCAAAATCATGCAAAAAAGAGGGAGCTTTCCGCGCGACACGTACCAACTCCTCCGCCTCGAGCTCTTCGATGTACTCCCCGATCGTGACGGTCTGCTCGGTCTCGTCCTCGGAGGCGTCGGCCATTGCGATGGCTGGAAGCCCCAAACTGCAACCCTAACCGGCGAAACTGGGGACGACGGAGCGGGAGAGTTAGGGTTAGGGTTCCTCGCGGGTTCAGTGAAGGGAAAGGATCGAATCGAGAGGGATTCGGAGGGATCGGAAGGTTGAGAGGTAGAGGGAGCGGATTGGATTTGGCGAGAGTGCGGGGTTCTGATTCACAGTGCGAAGCGACGCATAAAGTGATTATTCTGTGGATTTTTAGGCAGATTGCTTTCTTATTTTCTTCCCGCCACGCAGTTTTTGGCTTCTGATTGTAGCACGTGATTAGCCGATTGACAGTAAATTTCATAACCACTAATCGAGCACGTGGAAGTTTTAAAAAGGTTAATTGTTAAAATTATTAATAAGTTTATATATATATATATATATATATATATATATATATATATATATATATATATATATATATATATATAAATTTTTTATATATTAGGTAAAGAATTTGTAAATTTAATATATGTAGAAGTAATATATTTTCTGACTGGTGAAAAAAATTTATGAGTTCCAATTAGTCATATAAAGAATTGTAAATTTAATATAGGTAGAAGTAATATATTTTCTGACCCGTGAAAAAAATATTATGAGTTCCAAATCCAATTAGTCATTTTCAAAATTAATTGAATAATAAAATTAAGGACAATTTACCAAAGAGCATATATAGATTTTTAAATTTATCAAAAGACGCACGCTACTTTTATATTTATCAAAGAACATACATTTTTTAGTACATTTCTCATTTATCCTTTGATAAATTTGTTTTTTTTCCTTTTCTCTTTCTCACTCTCTCTTCTATTTTCGCTCTCTCATACATTATCTTATTTTTCCTCCTCTTTTTACATGTGCATGCATAACATAGGCCTAATATACAAATTATATCATGTCCACAACATTTAGAGTTTAGTTAATTTTCTGATAACATTTTAATACATTTAGAGAAGTCGAAATAATTAATAAATAACATATTCGAACTCTTTACACCCCCGAAATCGACAAAGATTAATTATTTATTTCGCCTTCTGAGGAGGTGTAAAATTGTAATAATGATGAATCGGTAAAAATCCTCATGCGTGGGCATGATATTATTCATATCAGTCCCCTCGGGTTGGTGCGATGGTTAAGGCATGGGGTGTTGCCACATGAGGTCTTGGGGTCGAAACTCTGTGTGATCGAGCATAACCTCCCCCATGTCTTGGGTATTTACACTAATGGCTAGTAGTCACCCGTGATTTACCTCCTCCGTGTTGGCCTAGGGACGGGTTGGCGGGGGCACTGGGGGCGAGCGAATCGCCTTTTGCCACATGATATGATTCATATCAGACTCAATGTGGAGGTTTTTTTGCTGATTTTTTCTTATTATATTTTAATACCTTTTAGAAGTCAAAATAAATAATTGATAGAATATTTTAACACCTTCTAACATCAGAAATTCACATAAACTGAAATGAGCGCAATCAGAACTCTCTAGATCCATCAGAAACCCACTAATAGACCTGATCCTGTCCAAGTGCTGAGTCAACGGACGCTGGGAACGTGGCACGCTCCTCTGTCTTCGACTGGTGGTGTAGCTTTCCGACGAACCTGCAAAGAAGCCGAGCCGGGAGGGCTTTCCCGGCGACGGCCCTCCGACGCTCAAGTCAGGCAACGAGAGAGGCAGCGTAATGTGGCTACAGTAAAGAGTTGTGCCTACCTTCGTCGACGTCTGGGGTCCTTATATAGGACCCCGGGGAAGCGCAAACACGTTTCCCGACGTGTGCACGCTTCCCCAAACATACCTTAACGAGCCTGTGTCAGAAAAGTACCTCTGGCGCCATTCCACAATCGTCCGAGCATATCCCGGATGTGACGGGAAGCTTACACAGTATGATCCTGTGTACGGCTCGGCCGCCAACTTTGCTGCTTGTCGGCGGCAGGTGTCTCGATGATGATGTTATCCCCTGTCTCTGTTGTCCTCTTGCATTCCCTGTCTGTTCCAGGGTCGAGCGGGTAAGTCACTCGGCAAGCATACTACTTCTGCATCGGTCATATGCTCGGATGAGACTGCTCCTGCCTGTGTTGCCTGGTGCCCCGGCCGAACGGACATCCCGCTCGGCCTTAAAACCTTTTTACCTTGAGCATCGGAAACCCGACTCCCAGTCGAGTTGTCTTTCATTCGGTTCGGGGGATTCACGGCTGGTCGGCCTGCATCGTCTGGTCGACCAGTCTCAGGATTGAATCTCTTGACCTTTGACCTCCACGTGTCGTTGACCTTCCGCCAACGAGGATCCCCCGTCCTTATCACCGGATCAAGACCTAAGAGTTCTGATTGCACCCATTTCAATTTCTGTGGTTTTCTGATATTGCAAGAGTTAAAATATTCTATCCATTGTTTATTTTGACTTATAAAAGATATTAAAATATAATAAGAAAAAATCAACAAAATTCCTCATACATTGTGCCTAATATGAATCATATCATGTCAATGTTAGGCTTAATATGAATCATATCATACCAATGTTAGGCCTAATATGATTCTATATAAAGTCCCAACATGGGTCTGATAAATTTCAAAAGTGATAATCTAAGAACACTCATGATTAAAGGTTCTAGTTTTGAAGATGATAGGCTTATGTATGGAAATTGGGCAAAGGAACCCACAATTGATACCATTATTCTGTTCTTTAGAATCCTTCATTATGTCACAGTGTAATTCCTGAACCAGATGAGAAAACTGGTGACTTATGAAGCAGAATCAGCAGATGAAGCTGCATTTCTTGTTGCTGGCAGGGAATTTGGCTTTGAGTTTTGTAAGAGGATTCAATGTATTTATTAGGGAGAAATATTCATCTTATGAAGATCTTATTGAGAGATAACAATTCAGTTTATATGTTTTAATCAACAAGTTTTCTTTTTTTATGAAGATCTTGGTGACTTGATCTTTT
Organism: Zingiber officinale; assembly: GCF_018446385.1. Classification (NCBI taxonomy): domain Eukaryota; kingdom Viridiplantae; phylum Streptophyta; class Magnoliopsida; order Zingiberales; family Zingiberaceae; genus Zingiber; species Zingiber officinale. The sequence continues at coordinate 43,620,809 of NC_056000.1, forward strand.
ATTCTGATAAAGGAAGTTCAAGATTCTTAATCTATTAGAATTCAACATCAAAATGAAGAGAATGTTTGTAATTGTACGTGATGCAAGTGGAAAAAAATTTCGTTCTTTGCAAAGGTGCCAATAGGTATGTCTATCTTCTATACAAAGGGGTTTTTTTTATTAGAAATATAATTTATGTGAATTATATCTTTAGTCACATCGTAGGTGGTAAATACTAATTGAATTGTTATTGATATTTGATTTTTATTATAAAAATTTATTTTTATTGAGCATCATCATTTTTTTACTTATAGAAGATCTTTAAAATTTAATCAGGAAAAATCGATAAGACCTGATACGATTCATATCAGGCCTGATATATGAGAATTTTTACTGATTTTTTTTATTATATTTTAACACATTCTAGAAGTCAAAATAAATAATGTGTAGCATATTTGAACTCCTTGTAATATCTGAAATTCATATAAATTAAAATGAGTACAATCAGATATGTGTGATTGACTAACACAAGAGAAGTTTGTTAGGACCGAAAAGTAGCTAGAGGGAGGGGGGGGTGAATAGCTCGTCGCGTGCTCGTGTGCTTGGCGTTGCTTGTTTCTTCAGAGATGTGCAGCGGAAATACAAGAAACAAATGCATACAACGCTAACAAGGTAGATTTACTTGGTATCCACCTCCAAAGAAGGTGACTAGTCCAATGATCCACACACTCACACACCCTCCACTATGTAAACACTCCTTTTTGGTAACTACCGAAGGCGGAGAAGCCCTACAAGACTCTCAATACAAGAAGAACGAAAGGGTAGTAAAGAATAAGCAAAAGCTTACAAAAAATGCAGTAAAAACCCTAACCCTAGATTTCTTCTTCTTGCAATAGAGTCGCCTCTTGACTTGGAAGAAACTCCAAGATCCTTCAAGAACTGGCGTGGAGAGCTCTGTGGAGTTGCTGGTGAAGATCTGAAATGAATCGGTAAAGTTCTTCTGCGACCATCGCACGTCTGCAGCTCAAATACGACGCAACGGTCGAATCCCGATCGATTCGAAAGCTTCCAATCGATCGGGGAGGCTTTGGATCGATCCATGGATCGATCCAGAGTGCCTCTGTGCTCTGGGAAAACGCCTGGATCGATCCACGGATCGATCCAGCGCTCATCGCGTGAACCAGCAGTGTCCCAATCGATCGGTTGATCGATTGGGACCTCTGGATCAATCCACTGATCGATCCAGAGGCTCTCTGTTCGCTGGGAAAGGCCTGGATCCATCCACTGATCGATCCAGCTCTTGGTTTTTGCCCAAAACCAAGTCCCAAGCCTCTCAAACCAACATTCGGTCAACCTTGATCTGTTGGTACATCATGCCTAGCATCTGGTCACTCCCTTGACCTGCTAGGACTCCCTCACCAAGTGTCCGGTCAATCCCTTTGGCCCACTTGGACTTTTCTCCTCTTGTCAAGTATCCTGTCAAATCCTTTGACCTACTTGGACTTTCCTTCATCATGCCAAGTATCCGGTCACTCCCTTGACCTACTTGGACTTTCACCAGATGTCTGGTCAATCTTGACCCATCTGGATTTCCCCGTGCCTGACTTCACTCACAAGGACTTCCAATCTGCCTAGCTTCACTCACTAGGACTTCTCTTCTGCCTGGCTTCACTCACCAGGTCTTTCACCTAGCTTCACTCACTAGGATTTTCACCTGGCTTCACTCACCAGGATTTTCTTCTGCCTGGCTTCACTCACCAGGACTTTCACCTAGCTTCACTCACTAGGATTTTCACCTGGTTTCACTCACCAGGGTTTTCTTCTGCCTGGCTTCACTCACCAGGACTTTCACCTAGCTTCACTTACTAGGATTTTCCTCACTGCCTAGCTTCACTCACTAGGTCTTTCCTTCTGCCTAACATCCCAGTTAGGACTTCTCAGTCAAGTATCCGGTCATCCTTGACCTACTTGACTCTTCTTCAATCAACCTTGCATTGTCAAACATCGAAACCCAAACCAAGACTCAAGCTTGGTCAACCAGGTCAACCTTGACCTGAGGGATGTTACACCAACAATCTCCCCCTTTTTGATGTTTGACAATACCAACACTATCACTTACAATACCATATGTAAGTTAGGCTAATCTCATAGTCTAAACCTGCTTCATGCCACTAGGTAATGAATACATAAGTTAAGCCCTTCATTCTCCCCCTAAGAGGGCAAACTCCCTCTAGGTAATGAAATTCTAACTTACTCCCTTTCATTCTCCCCCTATTGGCACACATCAAACCATGCCCCATTTTTGGGCACACATCAACAAATTCACTTGTTGAAAACTCTCCCCCTGAAGAGTTGCTCATCATTGTTCACAACTTCACTCGTTGTGATCAACACGATAATGAAGGTCCCATACCCTTCATTATCCTTAACCCTACATTCTCCCCCAATGTAGGCAAATGCCCATCCTTGAGCATTATCCACTTGAAGCCACTTGAACAATGAGGATATCTACTCCCCATTAAAGTTCAAACGCTCAACATTGAGCATGTTCTTAACGGAAGGTTAACCACCTTCCAAGGTTCATGAAAAATAATTTTCATGTCTTTAAAGAGTCCCTCCCCCTAAAGACATGGTGGTAACTTCTGTCATTGCACCAACAATGACTTGGAATCCCTAAAACTTTAGGAAATCCAATTTTAGAAGTTTTGAGATTCAAATATTTAAAATTTGAAACAGACCTCAACCTAAACTTCAACTTAGCCTTCCTTAACCAATTCATCCTTGTTTTCCACACGAAAACACTCTTTTTATGTATACAAATGTATTTTCAGGGGTTTGGAATGGTTACCTAGACTAAAATAGGTTCAAAAATGCTGAAATCAGAACTTCCCAGCCAAAATCAGCATCTTCGATCGATTGGAGTTGGTTTCCAATCGATTGAACCCTGCTGAATCGATCCACTGATCGATTCAGTCTTCTTGGATCGATCGGCTGATCGATCCAGCGAGCTTCTGCTCGCGAGAAATGCCTTCTCAATCGATCGGCTAATCGATTGAGGCACTCCAATCGATCCACGGATCGATTGAAGGCATGAAATTGCTGAAATTCAATTTCAGCCAATTTCAGAAACCCCTAGAAAATTCTACAAAATTTCAAAAATCATAAAAATTTGTGTAGACATTATTTAGGGTATAATTTATCATGGAAAAATAGTTTTCTATGAAAATATATCATATTTTCAAAGATTGACACAAACTTGAGAACTTGCAAAAACTTTAGTGTTTTCTTTAAGTTTGTGTTTAACTATTCAATGGTGATTACTATCAAAAGATAGCCTTCACCAAGGTTTTCCAAAATTATTTTAAAAATATTTTCAAAACCAATATCTCACCATATTCCTTGGGCTTAATGTACATTACTTGTACATTAGCTTTCCCAATGATGGAAAAACACATAACTATGTGTTTTGATGAACTTAAAACTCAAAAGAATGCACTAAATCAACATCTTGAGTTTTGTTCATCATCCTAACATCTCACTTGTATCTAATGTGCACTAAAACACATACAAGTCATCTTATTGGTCTTTGTGAGATATAAAGTTTGGTTTTGTTCTAATGTAGGGATCATGCATATCTATCTAGGCATTTTGTGGATATTGAACATCCACTTAGGATGTTACTTGTTAGTACCACTTGTTGACAATACTTGTTGAAAATATTTGTTGATAAATGTCATTTGTCCTTGCTTTTAAAGAATTAAACATAATGCATGATAATGTTATGACATACATCAAAATGAAATAGCTTTCAAAAGAAAGATTCCTATATTTACATGATGTATGTATGACATGACATGGTATTTTTGTATTTTTCATAATAAGTCATGAATGAAAAATATAAAACTAAATATGGTGTTATGGCATGTGATGGGCAAACATAACATGGCAAGGTTTAGCATAAATTAAATTGACTAGATTACCTATCTAAGTATCTTTAAACCTTAGCTAAACTTAAAAATTAAACCTAGATCACCTTAAATGCTTCAAGAAAATGCCAAAACATAAATTGGCATTTCTAATTCTCTTGATTAACTTATGTCAATTGAAATCGAGCTTATTCCTCAAATGTTGGCATATTTCACAAGAGTACCATTTTAAATTAATGCTTAGATTTGCCTTAAATTACTAAGCAAATACCAAAATCCCAACTTGGTATTTCTTATGTCTTTCCTAAACAGTGTCATTTTAAAATAAGATCAAGACTTCTCAAATTTGACACATTTTACTCTTTTCGAATAGTAAACAATAATCCTTTTCATTTTCAAAGGTTAATAATAACCTTGAAAATGCTTCTTGAGTGTCAATTCTTCAAAGTTGGGTTAACTACCCTTCTTCTTAGAGTTGACACTCTCTAACCCATCTATGGGATAGAGAAAATGCTCCTAGGAACCCAACACCTATTGGTGCTCCTTGGATGCTCTAGGTATTTACTAGGGGAAACTTCCCTAGATACCTTCCTAGTGACCTTGTTTGGCTTCTTGGAAACCTTGGTCACATTTTCTAGGTCAACTCTAGGGATAGTCTCCCTTGTGACCTTGTTTGTGACTTTCTTAGACTTCTTAGAAGCCTTAGTCACATTTATTGCAAAAATACTCTTAAGGATGACTTCCCTAGTATTCTTGACTTGACCACTAGACCTAGGGTTAGTTCCATAACTATATGGAACCCTATGGTACGAAATTTTATCCTTCTTAGCCTTAGGTTTGTATCCCAAACCTCTATGGCCATTGGATGACTTTGATACTCCTAGACCTAGATTTTTACCCTTAGACCCTTGTGTCATATTTGTGATTTTTCTAAGGGTCTTCTCTAATTTATCAAGTCTTGACCTCAAGACTTGATTTTCCTTCCATAATCCCTCAACCATAGATTTTTCACTAAAATCATGATTTTTTTTCTTCTTAGGTACATACCTAGAATCCTTAGGGTTCTTACCTAAGTTTCTATCTACCTTTCTAACCCTATATTGAGAAGTTTTGGCATGATAAGCTACATGATTTTCCTTAACGCTATCATGCTTCCTATTTTCATGGTAAATAGCATTAAAATGATATAAATTTAACCTAGCATGTTTTTTACCATTTTGCAAGGAAATAGGCTCAATAAAAGATACCTTCTTTTTACCTTGGAGGCTCCCCTTGAGTTGAGCTTCCTCCATGAGCCTTGACCACCTTCTTCCCATTAGGGCATTGACTTCGGTAATGCCCCTTTTGATTACAAGAGAAGCACACAATGTGCTCCTTGCTCTTCTTTGTTCCGGGGATGGTCTCCTTGGACTTCTCCTTGCCCTTTAATGCCACTTGGCCCTTCTTCTTGGCCAATTTAGGGCATTTACTCTTGTAATGCCCATGTTCCCTACATTCAAAGCATATAATATGATTTTTATTATTAATTGAAATGTTTATACCTTTTTGTGTAGGGATGACACGTTCTCCTTTGGATCCGGAGGTAGAAGCTTCTTCTTGATCCGAAGATGATATTCCTCCATTTAATTTTGCTTGACTTGTGGAGGTGGAAGCTTCTTCATCCTCTTCTTCTCTTGACCCAGATGTGGAGGATTCTTCTTGCTCTTGTTCCGGTGTCAATGAAGATTGCTTCCCCTCAATCCTAGAGGTGGAGGCTTCACCTTCTTCTTCATCTTCATCCTCTTGTACATGAAACAAGGAATATACTCCTTCCTTGCTCTTTTGATTGCTCTCCTTTGAGGATGAAACTTCTTGGACCTCCTCTTCGGAGGTTGAGCATCTCTCAACCTCGGAGTCCTCCTCTTCTTGGTTTTGATCCATTGAGTCGCCCTCTTTGGATTCTCCTTGATTTGGTACAGTGGAGGGGATCTCATGAATCCTTGCCAATTTGCTCCAAAGCTCCTTGACATCTTCAAACTCTCCAATTTGCTCCAGGATGTTGCTTGGCAATAAATTGACCAAAAGCTTGGTCACTTTGTCATTGGCCTCACATCTTTGGATTTGGTCTTGGCTCCACTTGCTCCTCTTGAGTACTTTGCCCTTGGAATTGGTGGGAGCTTCAAAACCTTCTATGAGAGCAAACCATTGCTCTATCTCCACCATTAAGAAGTTTTCGATCCTTGATTTCCAAAGATCGAAGCTTGTAGATGTGTATGGTGGAGTCACCCTTGTGTCAAATCCAAGTCAATCTTGGAATTGCATCTTGAAGTTGAGCTTCTTGAATTCTTTGACTTTGATGAATTTGCTCCAACTTCTTCACCCTCTAGCTTTGCTTGTTTTGTTTGCCCCTTTCGGCGATGATTCCGGTGAAGAGCGGCCTTGCTCTGATACCACTTGTTAGGACCGAAAAGTAGCTAGAGGAGGGGGGGGGGGTGAATAGCTCGTCGCGTGCTCGTGTGCTTGGCGTTGCTTGTTTCTTCAGAGATATGCAGCGGAAATACAAGAAACAAATGCATACAACGCTAACAAGGTAGATTTACTTAGTATCCACCTCCAAAGGAGGTGACTAGTCCAATGATCCACACACTCACACACCCTCCACTATGTAAACACTCCTTTTCGGTAACTACCGAAGCCGGAGAAGCCCTACAAGATTCTCAATACAAGAAGAACGAAAGGGTAGTAAAGAATAAGCAAAAGCTTACAAGAAATGCAGTAAAAACCCTAACCCTAGATTTCTTATTCTTGCAATAGAGCCGCCTCTTGACTTGGAAGAAACTCCAAGATCCTTCAAGAACTGGCGTGGAGAGCTCTGTGGAGTTGCTGGTGAAGATCTGAGATGAATCGACAAAGTTCTTCTGCAGCCATCGCACGCCTGCAGCTCAAATACGACGTAACGGTCGGATCCCGATCGATTCGAAAGCTCCCAATCGATCGGGGAGGCTTTGGATCGATCCACGGATCGATCCAGAGCGCCTCTGTGCTCTGGGAAAACGCCTGGATCGATCCACGGATCGATCCAGCGCTTATCGCGCGAACCAGCAGCGTCCCAATCGATCGGTTGATCGATTGGGACCTCTGGATCGATCCAGCTCTTGGTTTTTGCCCAAAACCAAGTCCCAAACCTCTCAAACCAACATTCGGTCAACCTTGACCTGTTGGTACATCATGCCTAGCATCTGGTCACTCCCTTGACCTGCTAGGACTCCCTCACCAAGTGTCCGGTCAATCCCTTTGACCCACTTGGACTTTTCTCCTCTTGTCAAGTATCCTGTCAAATCCTTTGACCTACTTGGACTTTCCTTCATCATGGCAAGTATCCGGTCACTCCCTTGACCTACTTGGACTTTCACCAGATGTCTGGTCAATCTTGACCCATCTGGATTTCCCCGTGCCTGGCTTCACTCACCAGGACTTCTAATCTGCCTAGCTTCACTCACTAGGACTTCTCTTCTGCCTGGCTTCACTCACCAGGTCTTTCACCTAGCTTCACTCACTAGGATTTTCACCTGGCTTCACTCACCAGGACTTTCACCTAGCTTCACTCACTAGGATTTTCACCTGGCTTCACTCACCAGGATTTTCTTCTGCCTGGCTTCACTCACCAGGACTTTCACCTAGCTTCACTTACTAGGATTTTCCTCACTGCCTAGCTTCACTCTCTAGGTCTTTCCTTCTGCCTAACATCCCAGTTAGGACTTCTCAGTCAAGTATCCGGTCATCCTTGACCTACTTGACTCTTCTTCAATCAACCTTGCATTGTCAAACATCGAAACCCAAACCAAGACTCAAGCTTGGTCAACCAGGTCAACCTTGACCTAAGGGATGTTGCACCAACAAAGTTTTCAACCTGCCTTACATAAGACGAAGGAAGACGAAGAAGGTTTAAAGTCATCAAAATGGCTTAGATAGTACATGTAACTAGATGTTTATTTTGATGATGTGAGAAAAGAACAAGCATAGCTATAAAATACCTGATCCTAGTTTTGAATCAACGATTTAACTATTTGGACAACTTGATCCTAGTTTTGAATTGACAATTTAACCATTTGGAATCATTGATTCGACAATTCTTGAAAGATCAATTTTTAACTTAAAATATCCCAGATAATTATGATTCACTGTTTGAAATCATCAATTCACGATTGATGTTCATCACCGTTCGTCACTTTTCAAAATTATTATATTAACAAAATTTAAAATTATAAATTTATAAAAAAAATTTGCATTTATTTAAATTTTCTAAGTATTTCCATAGAATATAGTAAAATTAAAGTTCACATAGTTATGTGAATATCAACGGATCAGAAGACCTAGGTTCGATCCCTACCAAAAAATTATCGACCTGGCAATTATGGTTCAGGGGCCTAGGTCAATGAATAAGTGACCGTTAACCAGCGGTCTGATTAATTAAACCTTTAAATGGTAATCGACTTTGCTGCTATGGTTCATCGACCTGATCGATAACTGGGTCAATGGATAAGCATCTTGATAACTAGGTCAATGGGTAAACGGGCTGTTGGCCTGATTACATGGTGGGGCGGGGTCAGACCTTGCCCGGAGTAGGTCTAGCTATCGTGGGAATCATAAGTGAGACTTAAGTTAATTACATTGTAATGTGTAAAGTAGTAGGTCAACATGACACTGCGGTAGTTAAAGACATGAGTAATTTAAGTTTTTTCTCTAGTTTTATGACCAAAATAATATAAATGATTTTTTATTGTTCATTTAAAGTTTTTATTTATTTATTTATAAATTTGATTAAAGTTTTATGCATGATTCATAAGCTTTATTTCAATATAATATTCATAAATAAAATTATTTTTTAGTTTGATATTTTTTTAAACTTATTTATTTAATTAAATTTTGTATATTCAATAAACATGAAGAAATACTAAATTTGTCAAGAACATATATTTCAGAAATAAAATTTTACATAGTATTTAAAAAAATAGAAACACATTAGAAATAAAAGATAAATATTTAAAGATATAAATTTAAAAACGTATCTTTAATAACTCATTTATTTAAAATTGAATGAATTTTAGTCAACACTTCTTAATTATAAATAATACTCTTTATTTAAATATATAAATTATTTTTAACATAAACCGTATTAAGCCAATTACAATGAATTTGTATATATACTCATTTAAATTAAACGGTTCGTAAAGTCACAACAGGTACCGGCTAATACCGGTCGCCAGATGAAACCGGGCTCAGAGTTCGCTGGCCGGATCAGCCGCAACCCCGAAATTTTGACCCGTTATATTCCCTTTAAAACGGCCATCATTCGTAACACGTTATATATTTACACGCTTAACCCTCTGTTTACGGACTGTTTTTTTTTTCAAGAGGAAGAGGGGAAGCGAGGAGAGGCGGTGATGCGCTGGTATTTCGTTGCGGCTCTTCTCACTCTCCTAACGAGTTCACAGGTTAGATATTCGGCAACCTCAAATTCGAATCTCCGCATCCTTCTCCTCCTCCGATCTCTTGATCTCTTTGATTTTCTTGCTCGTTTCGTAGGTTTACACTGTAAATTACTGAAGAAAGATTGACATGGTTGTTTGTGTACGATGCGGAAAAAAGATTTTAGTGGATTTATTTCGTGATTGATTGTGCGATGTTCTCTTATGCAGTGAGATTTAAAATGCTGAAATTGTTTTACTTGGTTTCGTTTTTCTCTCTTTTGGTTTGGTATGGTAAATTTGGCACACTTTTTGCTGTTGTTGGCAACAATCTGTGTCAAACTTCGCACAAGGAGACAATGAAGTTGCTTGCAAGTGGTAATTGGGCTTCGGAGATCTGGGAATGAAGACTCCGTAACAGTTGCGCTGATGTCTACTTTTTTTTCCTTTCTTTTAACAAATGGAATGTTTCGAGGCTCAGTGACGCTGAGTGTTTTTTTGTTGATCATGACATCTTAGAGGGACTTGCTTCCATTTTTAGTGAACAATTTTCAGTAAAGTCTTGTGCTTTTCTCTGTGTAGATCATAGGATGTCTAAAGTGTCTTTCACTTTTAAACGCATTCAGGAAAATAGTCTCTTTATGCACACTAGTTTAGCAATCAACCATATAGGAAAATATGAAATATATCCTTCTTAAGCATTTAGCTTTGAAAAATGAAGGGCTATCCATGAAATGCCTAATCAGAGGATGCCATAATGATGGAGTTTGTTTGAAAGCTAATTTAGATGGCTTGACTGAGTACAAGATGAATCCATGCAACATAACCGACTATGGTATTTGGCAGTGCGCTTCAGTTGAAGGGCATTGCCCTCCCATATGTTGTCGTTTTAGGATGGAATGAGCGTGCCCCTCTTCAGCATATTATTAGTGCCAAACTCCTATGTTTGTGTTATGATGGGTGTCTCAAGAATGCTCCACACCAATAGTTACTCATAACAAATGAGGTGCGTCAATGTGTGCTTATATTAACAGGTTGTTCCCCTCCCAAATGGTTGTTCACGTCACAGAGAATAGCTACAGAGTGCCATATTGCCACTATATTTGCCCTGGCTCAGAGACTAGCTAAAGAGTGCTATAGTGTCATATTGCCGCTGTACTTGTTCTACTTCAATGTTTCCTACTCTATATTCCTATGTCATATTGATTTATTCCAAATCTCACACGCTAGTTGCTTAGAAAATTGATTATTCATTCTCATCTTCATCATAGCTAGTAAAGTATTTTGATGAACACAATACTTGTTTTATAGTTTAATACCCATGTATTATTAATATGGATATACATATTGTTGTCTTTCTGAACTTTAAAGAATTGACAATTTAGTTTAATCGTATTTTTGGGTTCTTAAGCTTATTTTTTGTATTTGAACTTTTGTATATAGGGAGCATCATGCATGATTTCATCATTGTTAGGGTTTGTAAATGTTTTGGCCATACTTTAATGAAATTACACCAGTATTAAGAAACTTAGAACTCCACATAACTAATGGCAGAGAAGAAATAATTGCCAGAATCTCTGCTTGCATTCCAGGGAATTTTGACTACGCTATCCCAAAGCAATGGAAAGTACAGTTATGACTATGCTACCATTCCATTTCTTGCAGAAGTTTTCAAGGTAGATCTGTACAATCCTTCCAGGCCTTCTATTTTAACTTCCCATGTTTGAAAATTGTCATAAGGGCGCTTTAGTATTTCTAACCCATATGTCTTCTTGCAAATATCAGCTCGTGGTGTCTAGCTTTTTCCTTTGGAAGGAGAGCCAGTCATCTTCACCACCAAGGATGAATATGGAATGGAAGAGCATCCGTTTGTTTCCAATTCCTTCTATTATATATCTCATTCACAACAATGTCCAGTTTGCCACCTTGACTTATGTGGATCCATCGACATATCAGATAATGGGCAATCTGAAAATTGTCACAACTGGCATCTTATTCAGGTACTGGTCCAGGCTGTGCATTGTGCCCTATCCAATTTCAATTGCAGCATGGTGTCCCATCCTAATGTACAATAACTTAGCGCTTCTAGAATCTTAATTTGGAGAAATAAAAGCGGCTCACTTATTAGGGCTTGATACTTTAAATGAATATTTTCATTGCTTATTAGTTCTGTCCTTTGTAGTAGTATAGGTATTAGGTATTGTTGCACATGAAATGAGAATGCACTTGTTCTAAGGTGTCTGCTCAATCCTCTTTCTTATGTTTATATTTATTACTTATGCATTGATGGCTTATAACTATGAATTCCTTTCCTTTTGATGAGCAGGTTTTTTTTGAAGAGAAAGTTGACTACTCTTCAGTGGATGGCAATTGTTCTGCTAACTATAGGAACAACTACCAGCCAGGTTGTTTCTTCATTCTAGGGATCTATTGTTTCCTTGGTTTTGACGTTTTCTCTCTTAGTCTCAACTCTAATCTTTTGATATTTATGGCTTTCTTTTAAATTTAGTGGCCAATTATTTGATTTGTATGCATGTCCTGTGACATTTAGCTGGAATGATATTGTGAGTTATTGCATTTTCTGTTTACAGATTTTGGTTGTTAAATGTTCTTGATAAAGAACATCATTAGAAAGTCCAACTCGGTGAATGATGAATGAATTAAGTTCTCACTACCTGATTCTGGTACCGCAACCTGCTAAACTACCAAGTAATTGCAGTTATATTTCTAAAATTTCTAACACAATGCAGGTGAAAGGTTGTGGAGAGGCATCTTGTGACTCACTATTTTCAGCACCTATACAAGGTTACATGTTGGGACTCTTGTCGGCCTGTCTCTCTGCACTAGCAGGTGTTTACACAGAATACCTGATGAAGAAGAACAATGACAGCCTTTACTGGCAGAATGTCCAGTTATATACGTATGCACCTTAAATACCCTTTTGTAATTTCTGCTTTTTTGAGGGCATTTGCATTCGCTACTCAACTTTCGTAAGAACTAGAATCAGGAAATACATGGAATAAGTCATGCATAATGTTTTATTGTCAGGTTTGGTGCGATCTTTAACATGGCACGTCTTATAGTTGATGATTTTAGAGTTGAGTTTGAGAACGGACCATGGTGGCAACGCCTTCTTAATGGATACACTGTCACAACATGGCTAGTTGTATTGAACCTAGGATCTTCTGGATTATTAGTTTCATGGTTGATGAAATATGCAGACAATATTGTAAAGGTTTGTATTTTGCCTTTCTTCTATGACTTTAACGTGATTAATTAAATGCCCAAATCAAGACATGCATAAAGTAGGCATATTGATTAAGAACCTTTGATAATTGGGAAATTTAAATGAGGATTTTTAACGTCTGCACTGCAAAAGTATAACACGGTTTTATGGATTATTATGATATTTGATGTGATGTTCCTGATCTACTTTGTTTTTTAGGTACTTATCTTGTTTTTCTGATTGAGAAAATCTATTACCCTTTCTTGCTACACTTTTTTTTTTAAAAAAAAATCTGCAATCAGTCGACTTAAGAGTTTTAGCTGCAGGGTCATTGAGAACTTCCAAATCAGGGTGCCATAACTTGGGAAGTTATTCCAATCGTATATTCATGTTAATATTTCTGTGTCCTATCCGGAGAAAATTTCATCCTCTTTCTTGTACACCAATCAACATTGGTTCATCTTATACTGGCAACAAGTTGTAATCTGCTAATGATTCTTGGAATTTTCTCAACCTCCAGGTGTATTCAACTTCCATGGCGATGTTACTCACGATGCTCCTATCCATATTTCTTTTCGGTCTCAAGCTTACTTTGCAGGTAATTATGTGATCTAAAAAAGAAACAAATCACCCAAGCATTCACATAATATTATGACTTTATCTTGCAGCTTTTCTTGGGCATTATAATCTGCATGATCTCACTGCACATGTACTTTGCCCCTCCTCACATGCTCGTTGATTTACCAGTAACTGCAAAGATGGCCACAGATAACCTAAAGGAAATTGCCATCGAACGAAGGGTTGAGTCATGATTCTATCAATAAATGGACTCGAGTATTCAGTTCTGTCATACAAACAAGGTGCGGAAAGATATATAAATTTGTCCAAAGCTTGTTTGCTGTTGCAATTCAGACGGCTGTTAGATTTGTGCATCAACACTGGACAAGCAACTTCCAGTACTGGAGCATGATATGTATCAATGTTTCCAAAATTGTATCAAACTATTCTTTCACAAAAAAAGATTGCTAATGTAAATCTGAGCTTTTCTTTCAAATTTAGGATCCCTGACAACACCAAGTTCTTGCCTCTCTCTTTGAGCAGAACAGATAGAATCATGAAGTATACAAGGAAAAATACTTCATAATAGGGAAGAACAAGAGTGATGAGACAGCTGTTACTTGTGTGTGCCACAGCTATATCTAGCGTGTTTGTTCATCTACTATGCCTTCATTTATTAATTAATGTTTAGGACGCACCCACTCTATGACCCTGTGATTCATGCATAATTTGAGGTTTCAGATATCTTAATATAATAGTTTCCTGTGCCACATCAAACTAATAGCAGCTTAATATTTTTACAAAAAGTTAGTGCGTTCATGTCATTATATACGCATTCTGTTCTTGAACTGTCATTTCAGATGTCTGCATGATCTTATCTGTCTCAATCTCTTCTTCAGATCATATTTAATTAATTTGCTCCTAGATATTCATGTTCACTGGTGTATAAATACATTGGAGTGATAGATTTGCTTCCTGTTCCTGGAGAAGAGAGCATAGGAGGGGTTTCTGAGTGCAGTTCTGGTGAGTCATTATTTTCAGTTCAGTAATGTTTTTGCTTCAATCTTTTTCTATTATGCTTTCATTTTTTTTTAATGAAAAAGTAGGTTTTATTGACTTAAAAAGGCATATGTTCAGTTAGAAAGGCTCTTGTGTAGGATTTCATGTCTCAGTTTCATTAATTTTATTATTTTCATTTGTTCTTCAGCAGATGAAATGATGGTTCAGTGCTATATTTCTATCATTTTAGAGATTTTTTTTTTAAAAAGAAAAACCTAACCTGTTTTTAGATTTTTTTTTCCTTTACCACTGTACTCTCTTGAGACTAGAATTTAGATAAAAAAACATCTTGAAATTTTAAGTTTTTTTTTCATAATTTTTATAGTAAATGATTGATTATTTGATCTCAGAAAGAATATACAGATTGGAAATAAAAAAGGAATTAATTTGAGGGACAGAACTTAAGTACCACTTCTGTTTCTTTAGTTTCTATTTGCCCACTTTCTTAGAATTTTCGTGTTTGGATCCTTTGTTGTAATTTCGCAAAGAACACTAAAAACTATCTGGAAAAAAATAGTATATATATATATATATATGGAACAGAACCATAATATTTTCTCTCTCTTTTTTTTAAAAGAATTTCTTGCAAGTTTTAAAATTATCAAAATATTCTTAATATTTTTCAAATTCTTATCTTTTCTTCCCTTATCATTAACACGTTATCAAAATATATATATTTTTTAAAAAATATTTTTACGAGTAGTTTGGTAACATAATCATCCTTTTTGAGTGAATTGAGGAACATTTTGAAAATAAATATAGCTTTAAAGAGCTACTTGAAAATTTCGCAGCGGTCAGCCAGAATCATCGCCACAGCTGGCACGACAGATTTGCGGCAGCCGAGATGGACACGTCGAGAGATCTCGGCCGTGCGACGCACATTTTTGGAAATCTGGACCGTTCGTTTTATGAAACCGGTCAGACTGTTTCGTGGTCCCCTGTAGCGCCGATCGCGCGTTTCTCGACTCGTCTCGTTGTCGCCGTGTTGCAATCGAGGCCTTCGAGCTGGGGATCCCCGCGACGACGAGCGCCAGATTTGGGCGCTCCTTTTTTTTCGCTGGAACGAAGCATCTCACGGGATCTGTTTCCATCGCAAAAAAAAAAAAAAAAAAAGCAATGGAGCAGCGCGGTGGCAAAAAATCTCTCTGGCAGTCTGCATTCTTCCCGAAGAGCGAAGGATCCCCTCCGCTCGCGGCGGAAGCTTCCCGTCCGCGAAATCGGTCGCTCTTCGGCGCCATTAGATAGTAGGAGGTTCATTTTCAGAGTAGGAACAAGAAACCCTTTTCTAGTGAAGGTATCTATACTGATTCCGCTTCGCTCTCGCATTAGGTTTTCTCCTCCGATGCGTCGATATAAAATCACATTTTGCAGTTCAGGAGGATCCATCCTTTTCAAAGTCGTTGTTCTTGACTAGTTTGGCTATTGATAATGAGAGTTATTGGAGGGCATTCACTTGCTAGATTTTGTTGATGCATAGTTACCTGAATGGCTGAATCAGTGCAGTTAGTTTGTCCCTTACCACTAGATGAATAGAGCAAATCGCATGTAAAGAATCTTAGTTAGATTATTATTATTTTTTTTGTCAATTATACATTTTGATCCATGAGAGTTAGATATTTGACTAAACAGAATGCTAATGGCTGTTTTCTGTAACATATCCAATCATCTCATTCTCTTGGATTTTAGACAGGCTTACTTGTATTGTTTGGCAATCTTACATACACTAGGTCAATAAAATAAAATAAAAAAGATCAATTAATTCTGAGGAAGATTTTTTTTCCTAACCCCTACTGTCCATTTTCACTGAAGATAATTTGGCTAGTGAAGAAACAGCAGTTCACTTGTTTTTCGTTAGTGAAGTAGCAACAAAAGGACACACATTATTGCAATAAGTGTTTTTTGAACTCTCGGAGTGCAAATTTCATTGTCGAGAGTTGGTTAGAATGGACTTCTTCCATATCTATTGTCATAACTTTCTCTTTTAATTCCTTTGCCCAAGTTTGGATTTATATTCTATAGATGAACAGTTGTGAGATCATTTTGAGGCTTTGAGCAATGGAAAGTCTAACTGGAACAGCTTATTTAGCTGTTACTTCTCTGTGGGAGATGAATTCAGAATACTTGTAATTAGTGCCATAACTGAATCTGTAGTACTGTGAACAGAAGTAACTACCAGCAGCTTGTGTTATATGCTGTGTTTTTGCAACATTCTCAAGTTGTAACTGAATTTTGTAAATAGCCTTCATTCATGCTTATGTATATATGTTCGTATACTTTAGCGATCTTTGTTCACCGACTTTTGTTTTTCTGATACTCATAGGTGCCCCCCTTTTGTGTGTAGGTTTCAAGATTATATGGATGGTAAAGAAAACCTAAGCTCCACAAAGGAGAGTTCTGATTCTGAGAGGCTTCCATCTATTTTCAAGTACATTGCATCTAATTCGATTTCTGGGTTTGATACAACTCCAAGTCCTCGAAGTGACACTGCACATTTTGAAGTAAGTCATGTACTCTTTTGCTTGCTAGTTTCTATCTACCAATAATCAGCGTAACCAATCTATGTTAGCCTCAAATAGGAATGTAGCCACTTTAACATGAGCGGGATTAATTCACCCCACTTGAAAATATACTTTGTAGTTTATACAATAACAGAAAATACATTAGATCAACCCTAACAATCATATTGCTAGGTCACTAATCTCAATTATTTGGGATAAACTACATGTATCTCGATTGAGTTCTATGCAAGACTATCGTAGTGTTGTTTAGATGTCTTAAATAACTTTTGGTCTCTATTTGTTTGTTAGTCATCCTTGTGGTTCTATTCACTGATGCTCATTTAATTAATCGTCTCAAAATTTAAGAATTCAATGTTTTTTACATGTGAATACTTTGCCCATAGGTTAGTTGATTTCAACCATTATTTTTTCATTCTAGTTAAAAGACATTTCTGTTGGCTGTTTCCACATTTTAGGTGCCAGAAGTTATTGTAGATGACATACAAGAACGACCGGATAGTGTGGTCTTACCGACTTCACAACATCAAACGGGTGGGCTTTCTCATGCACATTCCATTTCAATCAGCATGCCTTCATCACCTACAGTGTTTCGGGCAGAACATTCGTATGGCGAGCTAAAAAATCATGTGACTGCTAACTCTTGTGTGCGTCAAAAAACGGAAGGCAAGTTTCACTCTCAACCGATGTCAGTTGGAAGGTCCTACATTATAGCTACTCCCGATGTCCTAACTGAGAACAATAAATTTAAGGACAAACGATATGATTCTTTCAAGACTTGGTCTGGAAAATTTGAAAAGCAGATATCTAACCTACGCGGTAAGCCACCAGAACCTGAGATAGAAAATTTGACAAAGAATACTAAACGAGAGGTTGTGCCTGCACACCGCTTCTTTGATGCATTGGAAGGACCTGAACTTGACAAGCTAAAGGTATGTTTTGTACTTGTCACTGTGAACAGAAGATTAGGAGCTGTAACATTTTATCTGCATCAATGCAATTCTTAGATGAGTGGCATACCATTGATATTTTGCAGGCATCAGAGGTGTTGGTTCTTCCTGAAGATAAAAAGTGGCCTTTTCTTCTCCGCTTTCCTGTGTCCTCCTTCGGTATATGCCTTGGCGTTAGTAGCCAAGCTATCCTGTGGAAGACATTGGCTACATCATCATCCACAAGTTTTCTTCATTTTGGTCTGACCGTCAACCTTGTTCTGTGGTGTCTTTCACTTGCGTTACTAGGCATCATTTCATCTATCTATATTCTGAAGATCATTTTATACTTTGAGGCTGTCCTTCGCGAGTACTATCATCCCATCCGAGTTAACTTCTTCTTTGCTCCATGGATATCTTGTCTCTTCTTAGCCATTGGTATACCGTCTTCAATTGGTATCAAGCTTCATGCAGCTCTATGGTATGTGTTAATGGGTCCAATTTTCCTACTCGAGCTTAAAATATATGGCCAATGGATGTCTGGAGGGCGACGAAGGTTATCAAAAGTTGCAAATCCATCGAACCACCTGTCGATCGTGGGAAATTTTGTAGGCGCTTTGCTTGGTGCCTCTATGGGGCTTAAAGAAGGGCCTATCTTCTTCTTTGCAGTCGGGCTGGCTCATTATTGTGTACTCTTTGTGACTCTTTACCAGAGGCTTCCAACAAATGAAACGCTACCCAAGGATCTTCATCCGGTTTTCTTTCTGTTTGTAGCAGCCCCTAGTGTTGCTAGCATGGCATGGGCCAAAATAACTGGGGAGTTTGGATTTGGTTCGAGGATTGCTTACTTCATTGCACTCTTCCTATATGCTTCTCTTGTAAGTCTCTCTCACAGATCAACTTATTTTTGTCCTATGTTGTGTTTACTTGGAGAATCAGAAGGAGAAAAGAAAAGGATTTTAGTATCTTACTTTCACTCTATTCTTTCTTCTTGTTTACTTAGAATCTAAAAGAAAGAGGCAATATTAATTACTCATTTGTGTTTATTAAATACTCAAAACTCATGTACATCTATTTCTGCCCGATTAGAGAGAAATTTGAGGTAGAGAAATCAGGCAGCAATGAATTGCTTCCTCTCTATTTTCTAGTAAACAAGAGAAATTAGTGATCCTAGTTTTTTTTACCTTTCTTTTCTTTCCTACTCCTGTCAAGCAAACACAATATAAGTTGTAGTTTCTACTTTTGCTTCCATCTAATATCTTGTTGTTCACCTTTGCAGGCTGTTCGCATTAACTTCTTTCGCGGTTTTAGGTACTACTCGCTCTCCACCTTAGTTGTCGTTTTTGCTACTTTGCTGTTCTTATTCCCAACCAATCATTTAGGTTCTCACTTGCTTGGTGGGCGTACACTTTTCCAATGACGGGTGCCTCTATTGCTACAATTCGATACTCGGTCGAAGTCACAAACATATTCACTCGGATTTTATCAATTGCACTCACAGCCATATCCGTCATAACTGTGGCATCTCTTCTAACTTCGACTATGGTTCATGCATTTGTGCTTCGCGACCTTTTCCCAAACGACATTGCCATTGCCATTTCCGGAAGCAAGATAAACCCGAACAAAATGGATTTGCCTATACAAACATCGAGCGCAAATGCTAGCGACAATGGAGCTTGTCAATCTGCGAGTAATGGAGATCATACTGGAACGCTATCAAGCGAACCAAAAGGGCCTACGCTTGTTTGAACAAAACATGAATGAGTTGACCTTAAGCATTATGGTGATGAATGATATCTTTGACATGCGATCAGACCCGAATATCGTATTGTTCAACTAGCTCGTGAGTTGCGGTAACTTTGTTTACTGTGATACGAACAGGGGATGAAGATCGTAAAATATGGAATATGATCAAAAGTTGATATGCTTTTTATTGTGAGCTCTATTTGTAATTAGTTGATTATTATGAATAAAAGAGATTTTAATATTTAGGAATAGAGGAATTTTAGTATTTTAAAAAATATTTTTAAAAAATTAATAAAACTATCAAAGTGGTCTATGTTTCTAAATCTTATCATTTCATCCTAACCATTAATATGGTTAATTCAGTTATTAATTTATATTTTTGATTTAATTTTTAAGGAAAATTAAAAGGGCATCTTAAATTTTATAAATCATAGAACTTTTTTTTTTCAAAAAAATTAGTTTTAAACGTTATTAAAATCATTTTAAAATAATTGTATAAATTATTTGTAGATGTTATAATCCTAAACTCATTTTAAATACATTATATTATCTACTAGATGATTTTTATACGGTAATTTTTATGTAAATCTTAAATCCTAAACTACATTAAATATATTGTAATACTAGATGAAAGGACATTTTAAAAATAAAATCATGAAAAAAAGTCTATTTATTTATATACTTTTTTTAAAAAGCGCTCATATGTTTCTCTTAATTTTGGGATGTTGTTTTAAGTTTTGCCCGTAATTCTTTGAGTTGATTTTCTATTTGTTTCGCATTTCGGTTTTGCATGGAGCGTTGACTTCATTTCTTCACGAACAAACAAAGGAGGGGCCTTTTTTTTTTCAACATCTTAAAACTGAAGAAATAATAAAAAAATTCCAATCTTTCATGCATAATTGCAAAAATTGTCAAACATTTATTCTCGAAGCTAATTCATTTCTAAGCATACGATTTCAACTTTAATAATAATAGTAATAATTATTATTATTATTAATGTTCTTCGAGAAAATTTATAGATGGACTCCTAAACCGAACAAAACTTCATTTATAAAATAATATTTAAAAAATAACATATTACTTTTTTTTTTAATGTATGGAAAGAAAAGATGATATCACTTACTGTGAGTGGTCAGTGGTCAGGGCAGTTTTTTCTGTTCTTAAATACTCAAATATCAAATATTTTATATTTATTAAAACCTAATATCCCCATCAAGTCATTAATATAAATGGTCAAAACATACATACATTATTAAATTTCGATTTCAAAATCACATGTTACAATACTCAATACCTTAACCTGCACCGTCTGAGGAAGACAATAATAATCTATACATAAAACATATAAAATGGAGATCTTGTTCATAAACATTACGATAATTACAGTCCAAAAATGGGGTTGAATTGGAATTTTAAAACAAATGAGATCGGATTGAACCGGAAGGGTTCGGCCGGTTCTTAATGTTATGACGAAATGAAGTCAACAGAGTAGGCTACGAGGGCCCTATTCGATTTGGTAGGATCTGATGTTATCTTCCAGACACAGAATATGTTGTATGTCTCATCATCTGCTCAACGTAAGCAAAGATTCCCAGAGCGATTCAACTTTTCAACGGTGGACTGTGGACGGAGTCAGAGAGCTAACTTTTATTTCTGTTTCGCTGCGTCGGAAGTGATCGCATGCACTCGAGAAAAAAAGGACGCATCGAGACTAAAGACGAGGAGAAGGCGCCACAGCGCCATGTCCACTTCCTCCTCGCCGCCGCCGCCGGCCTCCTCCCCCTCGCCGGCGGCTGCACCGCCTGATCCATCGTCTCCGATTCCCACCTCTCCGCCTCCGGCGTCGCCCTCTCCACCCCCACCCCCACCATTCCCGATTCTCAGCCTGCGGCCTCCCCGCAGCCTTCCAGCCCGCCCGCCCCTCCTCCTCATCCGTCTTCGAATCCGCCTCCTCCAGCTGGTCGATCTCCTTCGCCTCCATCGCCGCGTGTGACTCCGTCTCCTCCGTCGCCGAGACCGCACCCTCCTCCGTCTCCGCGCTCGCCACCGCCGCACTCGTCGTCGAGCTTGGTACCGACGCCGGTCGTGGTCGGAGTCGCGGTTGGAGGTGTACTTATCCTATTTCTTCTGAGCTTCCTATGCGTTTATTGTCGGAAAAAGAAGCGCCTGCCGCCGCTACTGTCCCCGCACCACCCGGCCCATTACTACGAAGGTTCGCTTCCGTCTACTCCTGCAAGAAAACGTCCGACCATGTTAATTCGACACTAATTTCTGAAAAAAATTGTTTTTTTTTAAAATTCTAACATTACATATAGATGAATAATCTCAAGCGAAAAACACTGAAATCTAGATTGGTTCTGCTTCACTGTTCTTCCATAAATCTATCTTCTATCATCTTTATTTTAGAACTGTTTTTTATTTTGTTAGGTTTTACTGTAAGAAAATTTCTTTCTCTGTAGTTTCCCTTACCATTTAAACAGGGGAATATGTACATATGATGTATAACTTGTTAGTTGGTAGGTAGATTGTTGTCCAATGAAACTAAGAATTTTATGTGAGAGACGGAGATTCAGATCGTCATTGGGAATTCAGGATTTTTGTGCATATCCATGAGATCTAGTTGTTGGTGAAAAAGAAAAATATATAAACAGAATAGAACAAAAGTCCGGTCTAAGTCTTATGGCCTAAGCAACTGCAAGATGTATTCCAAGCTGTCTTTTTGTGAGAATGGTTGATGCATATGACTTTAAATTTGAATTTTGCAACAGCTGATGGATTCTGGTATATTGTCAACCAAATCAGATAGAGAAACCTCACCAAACTTATTACTAGTCTTGTGACAGAGACATGGAGAGAAAATTAGATGAGAGGGTAACAAGTTTCTTGGATAACTACCAAAGGTTATGTTTCAAGTCAGTGAAGCATTAGAAATACAGAAGATATAATGCATCAACGTGTTTCACCATTGATTCCACAAATCTGTTATCTCCTCCTTTGGTGGAGGAATCTTGAATCCTTGATGAACATTCTAAGCTGTCGTTTCTATGTTTCGGAGGATGAATTCTTGAACTCACGTGAGACTCAATTAAACTTGCCATAGCTAAGCAATATAGGGTGGTGTAGAATTTCCTCCATCATGTTGTTGCATAACAGCAGTGGAAAAGTTTATTGAGGATGTGTATTATTGAAGGTATTAAGTTAATGTAAGAGCCGAACGATTTCTGTCTACTTTAGCAACTAAGATTCACATTTCACAGGTGCTAACTTCATTCAGTTGCATATCTGGAGTTATAATTGGCATTCTTACTATTTTTGTTGAGGAGAACTGTAGTCATTAATGTTTAGTCATTGCTTTGGAGTATCTTTTTAGTTGCATTGTGGAATTTGTATCAATCAAGATCTTGAACTGTTTGAGTGTGTTGGTTTTTCAGATGACTGGTATGGTGCATATTTGCAGAAACAAAACCATGCTTCATCTCTACAAGATCATGGTGTCAAAGTGCCTCCTCGACCTCCTCCTCCTCTACCAACAGTTTGTTTGCTTCCTCCACACTCACCTGGTCCTCTTCCGACTCCACCTCTGAATAAGATCGGCAGCACTGGAGGTTCTGGGTCCAACTATTCTGGGTCTGATGTACCACTTGCATCTCCATCTCCTGATGTTTCTCTAAGCTTCTCAAGATGTACCTTCACTTATGAAGAGATGGCTATGGCAACAGATGGTTTCTCTGATGCAAATCTCCTTGGGCAAGGTGGTTTTGGTTATGTACACAGAGGAGTACTTGCCAATGGCAAGGAAGTTGCGATTAAACAGTTGAAAATTGGAAGTGGACAGGGTGAGCGTGAATTCCAGGCTGAGGTTGAGATAATAACTCGGGTTCATCACAGGCATCTTGTTTCACTGGTTGGATATTGCATCTCTGGTGGCAAGAGGCTGCTTGTTTATGAATATGTTCCTAACAATACTCTGGATTTTCATCTGCACGGTAAGCCACTGGAGTTTCAAATTTTTAATCATATCCTATTGTTTCGAGTACAACTACTGTTTCATCGTTTGTAGCATAAACCATTTTAAAATCTAATCGATAAAACAGTGGAATCTTTGTTAAAGCAAATCCTCCAAGTGTTTTATTTTTCCAGATTGCCAATTTTACTTGCATGACAATAGTGGATTGGTGATATTGAAGTGTTTATTACTTATAAAAATTGATTACTGGTTGCTATGTTATTAACTTTATTAATGTTGACAATTTGATTTAGTGATTTGCTTAACAAATTCAAAATACAAATTTCCATAATTTTACAGGTGACACAAACAACAAGAATATTATTATTGATACAATAATAGACCTAGTTTTTTTTATCATTGTAATTCCCTACTTTGTTTTTAAGATGAGACATAGTTTCATGTGATAGCACTCCCCTTTTTAGAACAATGTTAAGATGTGACAATATTTTATATGCTACTTTTCCACCACTAGTTGATTTTGTTTCGCACTTGTTCATTTTAATTTAAATTTCTATCTTGACGCCATGTCTTTTCGTCTAAAGGTAGAATATTTTTCAGGGAAAGGTCGACCAACTATGGAATGGCCTGCTCGTTGGAAAATTGCATTAGGTTCTGCAAAAGGGCTGGCATATTTGCATGAGGACTGTGAGTCACACATAACTTTTCCTCACTGAATTTGTTTCTTTTGCGCATGATGAAGAATTCTTGATCTTCAGGTCACCCTAAGATTATTCACCGTGATATAAAGGCATCCAATATTCTCATTGACTACAAGTTCGAGCCTAAGGCAAGCACCTAGTCTAGCTTATCATGTCTACTTATCGACATAAACCCTAATGATTGACCTCATGTATTTGGCATTGTATGTTTTTCGATAGCTTCTTGTTTGTTCTCCAAAGGGCATTTAGTGAATGCTCACTTTTCGTATCTGGTTGTGCAGGTTGCAGATTTCGGGCTTGCTAAGTTTGCTTCTGATAACAATACTCATGTTTCTACTAGGGTTATGGGAACCTTTGGGTGTGTTAAAGTTCCACACCTTTAATTCATGTTCGGTCTTTGCAATACTCATGTTTGATCTAATAGCCATATCTTACTGAAAGCTGGATCCTTACATCAGATTATTGAACACATTCTGCTCTTTACTTCCAACTGTTGAAGATTATGTAGCACTTTTTAGATTTCTCCTAAATCATAATAACAAATACAAGCTTGTGAATCTGTGATGCCCACTACAAAGTTTAGTTGCTCATGACCTTTATATCCTACTTTAACCTGTAACTTCTTCGTTATTTCAGTTATTTGGCTCCTGAATATGCATCTTCAGGTAAACTCACTGATAAATCAGATGTCTTTTCATTTGGTGTAATGCTCCTGGAGCTAATCACCGGGCACCAGCCTCTTGTTTCTTCCCGATCTAAGTTCTTGGACGATAGTTTAGTTGAATGGGTACTTGTTCTTCACACTGAATCTTTTTCCTACCCCATATTAAAGTGTATAACGATATTGCTTCTGCTGACTTTTTCATACCTGCAGGCAAGACCATTGCTCACTGGAGCTCTTGAGGATGGCAATTACGATTCCCTTATTGATCCAAAGCTAGGAAATGATTTTAATCCAAATGAGATGACTTGCATGATTGCTTGTGCTGCTGCTTGTGTGCAGCATTCAGCACGGCGACGCCCAAAGATGAGTCAGGTGTTGTTTCTTTGCTTCGTGCATCTCTCAATGAAAATTTTCCATGAAGTTCTTTGAATTTTGTCGAGCTGTGACATTTAACATAAAAAATTGTATGTGCTTGCATTATTTGTTCTTGAATTTGAAGTCTAGCCTTCTTTTCTTTTCCGTTTTTGGTAAGAATTTGTTATGATTTGTCGATTGAATAGCTAGCAACTACTGGTGTCTTTACACGATAAGAGTGTGTATTTCGTTTCTCTGAAGTGTAGCAACTATTGAATGTTTTTTTCATCTCATTCTTTGTGATGTTAGAGAAGTTAGTTGCTGTTTCTACTCGATAATACTATTCCTCCTGAGTTGTAAATATAAGAGTAAGAGTGTTCTGTTTCACTGAAGTCTAGTAATAGTCGTCTATCATATATTTTTTCACCTCATTCTTCACAATATCGAGAAATTTATCGCTGTTTCTACTAGATTATTACTAATCCTATCCAGTGGTAAGTCCAAAAATTTGTATTCTGTTAGTGTAAAGTCTAATGAGTAGTAACTGTCTTCAATTTACGACATCACAAAAGCTTCTACTGTTTCTGCAAGATCATTACTAACACTATCAAATGGTAAATCTATCAGATTGTCCGAGCTTTGCAAGGAGACGTCGTTCTCGAAGATCTAAATGAACAAACAACCCCTGCTCACAATAGTTCAGAGCTCGAGTCTGGCCAGTACAATGACAACATGAAGTTTAGAAAGGTGGCATTGGCACCTCAAGAGAATGCGAGCAGTGAGTACTCTCAGAGGACCAGCGAAAACAACCGGAATCCATTGTCTTCGAACTGTGAAAACCAGCAGACACAAGAGATCGAGGCGAGCAACAAGAACGACAGCTATGGTTCGTCCGGCAGCAGCTTGTGAGAAACACTTTGTAGCTCCATTTGTGAAGGCTCAGTCAATCTTAATTCCATGCACCATTCTTCCATTCGATAAGCATAAACAGTTTGTATATAATAAACATATTATTTAGGAATTAATCATACAAATTTCATATTTGTTGTAATTAGGTATTTAGTTTTATATGAATGGACGTCGCTAAACATCCTGTTATATAAAGTTGAATGTTGGACTTTGATTTAAGTAAACCAGTTATTGATGAGAGTTATAGAGATGAAAATATTAAGGTAAGATGTCTAACGCATGTATATAATACTAAATAAAAATATTAGTGAGAAAGTTAGGATTGTATCTATTGATGAAAAATTTTAGAAGACACGTTTAAAATGGTATGTGTATTTAGAAAACTTATAAAATTATTACAAATATACTAATTACGTTAGGAAGATAAAGATAAAAAAATTTGATTAGTAATAATACTAAATTAGGATAAAATTTATTTAAATAAAACTTATAATATAATTAGGGATATAGCTCAGTAGAGTAGAAATATCATATAATTGACCTTAGTTTTTTTTAATCCAGTATTCAGTTCTTGTGAGCTAGTTAATTTCGGAATGGACGGTTTGATCTCACATTCTCCCTACCAAGTAAATTTAGAAAACATGATTGCCTTTGATGTGACAATCTAACATCACTAATAGTTCAATCACCGTAAATGCGTCTTGTGTGGAAATTAAATCCTAATTGCGTCTTGTGTGGAAATTAAATCCTAATTGCTTGGGAATACATCTGCCACTTACTACTATACAGTCCTGGTATAATACTTAGTTATTATGGTTGTATCTAATTTGTCTAATGAAATGATAAAATGTGAAGATATTTTGTTTAAAGTTAAATTAAAGGGAGCAAATTGAAATTTTCTCAAACAATAACTGATCGCCAACGTACCATTTCGTCGTTCTCGGACCGGGCCCACCTTAAACGTAGTTAAGTTATCCGATCACAGTGCCGGCAGGTTTGTGGGTTACTCGTAATCTTGATCTTCTAAGTATAGGATTATTCCCTTGAACTTCTGATCAACACGTACGATATCTGTGTGCTGCAGTAATTGTTGGGCTCCTATGACTTTGATGGCGTCATTACTATGTTTGTGGAGACACTTAGGCTCTTCTCTGCTGGATCTTAGAGCGTACGGTAAATTCGAATGGCCTGAGAAGACGATCTACCTATTAATTGATATTTTGATAGGATTAATTCCTGTTATGTAACTTCATAATTGGTAGATGAAATAGTCATTATCTTCCTACTTGTTGACATGTGGTACGGTGATAAAGAAGAGCCACCAAGTATTGGTAAGGGCGGAGATAGTAACTAACGTGGAAGTTAAAGTCAGAACGATCAATGCTAGAGAATCAACGGATTCGTCAAAAAAAGTTCGAGTGGAGGTCTACTGCAGTTGCCGATCGGGCATGAAGTGTCCGAACGACAAGTGAATTGTCCGAGCAGAACGCTCGGACAACCAAAGAGCACTACGGCTAGAACATCATATGTTCATTGGGAAGTGGAGAAACGCTAAGGTGACCAGAGCGGGTCTAGTCAGGCGGAAACAATCAACTGAGCTTAACGGATTATGGAGAAGATTGACTGAGGTCGACAGGGCAGGAATCTTCAGCCCAGTGACTCCCCTTCTCGGCTAAACAATGTGATCCTTTTTATATCTCTTAATATCTCTTTGGGAGATAATGCCGCTAACAACGAGACATAGTCAACAGGCGGACTGTACGACAGAAGCTTCTACTATCTCATCAAGGATTTGCAATCCCTGTTAAGGTAGAGTGTCAGAGATACTTTCCTGACAGGTCCTTTCATAGGGTGGTTAGGGAAGTGTGCCCGTGCTTTAAGACGATTGCACGTCGTCCACTGGGATGCTATATAAAGAGGGGTTCATGCACCGGCGGAGATACCCATTATTCACTATTCATGCAGGTACTTACTGTTGCTCCGATTTCTTCCATTTTCCTGATGACTGACTTAAGCGTCGGAGGGCCAACGGACCCCTTCCCTGGCCCGACACTAACATTTCTTATGTTGTAGAGCGGAGCGAGGTTTACACTCGGTCAACTCAGAAGCCACATCCCCAGCCAACTTTCTTCACAATTTTCGGACAGGATTATATTGGTGTCATCGTGGGAACATAGCTTGCATCCGAGACATGGAGGTGGAGGACGCTGGACAACTCATGTCGATGACATTGACAAAGGAGAATTAGATATGCTAATACAAGCCCGAGGAACAAAAATGGTAGGGCAACAACAATAGTAGGCACTGACCGAGCGCTAGGTACATGAACTCGCGACATCAGCAGCGGGGCAAAAGGCCAGATATTGAGATCGAGCGGAATATGTATCCGTTCGGGGGAAGAATAAGAAGCCGACTGACACATATGGGGACACGCCCAATGCGCTGATCCCTTTTCATCACGCATTATTTCAAACTCCATAAGAGGAACAGTGCCGAGCAGATAGGGAACCGGGATCTTCCTCAGACGAAGCGGCCGTTCGGGATGCACAAAAAAGAAAAGTGTTGGCACAACGGGGTCGACAATAGGAGGTGAATTTCCTATAAAACAAAATATTTTTCTCGTTCTTTCAACTCAGATTAGTAACAATAGTATAATTATAAAAATTAAATTAAACAACTACAAAATAAAAGAAGAGGCACAAGATTTACTTGGTTACAACCTAGGTGGTTGTTAATCCAAGACAAATGAAAAACTCTTAAAAGTCTCCTTCGATGAAGGCGGAGAAGCCTCTTACACTCGTTGAATACTCAGACAGTTGCTAGGAAATGAATACTAGAGTTGATTCATAATTCCTAGGTCCAGGGGTTTTTATAGCCCTCGAAAAATCTTATCTAGGATTGGAAGACACCTCCAATCAAACTGGAAGGTGCCTCCAGCAAGGCAAGAAAGGATAAAACTTTATCCTTTGCCAACAACACTTTTGCCCAGTCGAAGGCCCCCTCCAAGTTGATTGAAGACGCCTTCCATGAAGGGTTGAAGGCACCTTCCACCAGAAAAGCGCGAGGGCGCCTTCAATCCACTTGAAGGTGCCTTCAGCAGCTACTACCGAGCTTCAAGTCTTCTCCTTTGGCTCTTCCACTGCTTCGCTCGCTTGGGTGATTTCGGCCAACCGGAATAGGGCTTGCTCGAACTCATTTTTCTGCCTTCTCCTCGAGCAGTCTTCCTCCCCGACTTCTTGTCCCTTGACCGCCGCGCACGTCCTTCTCGTCCGCCGGTGTACTCTTCCGCAGCACCTCGTCCCTCTGATGCACCGAGCTTGTCGACTTTCTTGCCGCGCCATCCTTCTCGCTAGCTGCGCCTTCTGCTCGACTTCTTGTGTTCCTAAGCACCTGCACACTTAGACACAAGGATCAAATACATAAGACCTAACTTAACTTGGTTGATCACATCAAAATTACCATGGGGTACCAACAATCTCCCCATTTTCGATGTGCATCAACCCATGCTCAAGTTAGGAGTTTAAAAAAAATATAACATAATAACATGATGATTATATAAGTATAAAATTGCAATAAATTTAAACAAATTAGTTGTAAAATTCAAAATAATAAAAAAAAAATCCTAACTCCCCCTCAATCTTCCTGAACTTTTACTTATCTTCCCCTTTGATCACATCAAAAAAAAAATTGAAAGAAAACACAATAAAGTGTTACACAAATTTGGGGGAAAAAATTTGGCTAAACATTCATTAAGAATTTGAAAAAAATGTTTAAAAAATAATTTTATAATAGTTAAGCTTTTATACAATTGAATATTCATTTAAGTAATTAGCTTCTAAGCTATGACGAGGCACTATACCTTCTTGGATATTGGAATAACCACTTCTAGACAAAGCCTCTTAAAGAAAAGAAATATTTAATTTTCTTTTTTTAGTATGCTAAATGGATTAAAACAATTTAATCTAAGCATGATCTTGGAACCTAATATAGGTTCCTTCCTACTGGATGTCCTAAAAATTTGGGGGCTATATAATTTTTAGGGATTTTTCTAATTGGACCCCTATGGTTCCTGATATACCAACTTAGCTATATGTAATTTAAATTTTGAAACCCTTTATGAGTTGAGCATGCATAGTCATTTTTTAGTTTTTCTATTTGAATCTTTAAGTTTTTATTTTATATTTTAAAGTAATCATATATTTTTAGGGGACATGACTTTGCTAAGTTTAATTTTAACTTAGCATTTTATTTTTCTAGATTTACTAGATTCTTAGAAAGTACTTTAATAAATTGAAATAATTTTTTAGGAGGTAAGACACATACCTCAGTTACCTTATGTTCTGATGCTCCTCCTTCGTCGCTTCTTTCTTC
The DNA here is from genome assembly GCF_018446385.1 of Zingiber officinale. Lineage (NCBI taxonomy): Eukaryota > Viridiplantae > Streptophyta > Magnoliopsida > Zingiberales > Zingiberaceae > Zingiber > Zingiber officinale. Next base: position 43,651,161 of record NC_056000.1, read on the forward strand.
AGAGGATCCTCCCCCTTCGTCGATGCTCATCTTTGAGGAACTTTCAATGTCCCTCTGGTGATCTGCCATCAAAACTAGTTTGGCGTAGGCCTCAATCTCGGACTCAGACGACGACGACTCATCCCAAGTTGCCTTCAGATTCTTGTGCTTCGATCTTGTCAGTCTTTTGCCCTTATCTTTCTCTCTCTTCTTTAATTAGGGACAGTTGTCCTTGATGTGCCCTTCTCCTTAGCAGTTGTAGCATAGTACCTTCCTTTTGCTTCTGAAGTCCTTTTTTGTCTGCGACTTGAATCTATTAGATTTAATAAATATATTGAATTTCCTTACTAATAATGCGGCTTCATCTGCGTCGATTGAATTCTCGGAGTTTTGATCTGGTTTGTCCTTTTGGTTGGCTTTTAGTGCTATGTTATGGGTTGTCTTTTCTCCTTTGTTTTGCAAGACTGCACATCTTGATTCGTGAAGTTCAAAAGTGGAAAAAATATTTTCTAATGTACTAACTTCAGGGTCTTTAGATATGTAAAATGAGTCGACTATAGATGCCCACTCGGGTGTCCTAGGAAATGCATTTAAAACATACCATAACGAATCTCGGTTCATTATCTTTTCTTTGAGATTCGTGAGTCTGGTGATGAGTTCTTTGATCCTTGAGTGCAGATGTGCAATTGTTTCACTTTCTTCCATTCAGAGGTTTATCAGTTGGTTCCGGAGTAGGTCTCGTCCGCGGGCTTTGCTTTGGAAGTTCCTTCGTGCAACTCTAGGAACTTCTCCCAAAGTTCCTTTGCTGATTCGTAATCTCCGATCCAATTTACTTCCTAAGGTGGAAGGACTCTGAGTAGGTGGAACTCGGCTCATCCGTTTGCTACGAAGTCTGCTTGCTCCTTGATCTATTGGTGTTCTTCCTTTTCATTTCCTTTGGAGTCTTTGGGAGATACAAAATCATATTTAATTATTAACAGAATTTCAAAATCAGTTTTGAAAGATACCTCTATACGTTTCTTCCAAGACGTAAATTCTCCCTCAAACTTCGGTGGGAAGATTGTCAATCCGGCTATCGTTTCAGTGTTTCAGTTGGCGGTTAGTCCTTTTGAGGTGGTTGGGCTCTAATACCAATTGTTGGCGCAATGGAGCCGGTAATAGGAGGTGAATTTCCTGTAAAATGAAATCCCTTTCTCATTTTTCAACTCAGATTAGTAGAAATAGTATAATTATAAAAATTAAATTAAACAACTAAAAAATGAAGGAAGAGGCACAAGATTTACTTGGTTACAATCTATGTGGTCATTAGTTTAAGACAAATGAAAAGCTCTTAAAAGTCTCCTTCGATGAAGGCGGAGAAACCTCTTACACTCGTTAAATGTTCAGACAGTTGCTAGGAAATGAATACTAGAGTTGATTCTTAATTCCTAGGTCCAGAGGTCTTTTTATAGCATTTGGAAAATCTTATCCGGGGTTGGAAGACGCCTCCAATCAAGCTGAAAGGCGCCTCCAGCAAGGCAAGAAAGGATAAAACTTTATCCTTTGCCAACGACACTTTTGCCCAATCAAAGGCGCCCTCCAAGTTGATTGAAGACGCATTTCATGAAGGGTTGAAGGCACCTTTAATAGCTTGAAGGCGCCTTCCACTAGAAAGGCGCGAGGGCGCCTTCAATCCACTTAAAGGTGCCTTCAGCAACTGCTGCTAAGCTCCAAGTCTTCTCTTTTGGCTCTTCCGCTGCTCCGCTCGCTTGGGTGATTTCGACCAACCAGAATAGGGCTCACTCGAACCCATTTTCTGACCTTCTCCTCAGCAACCTTCCTCCCTGACTTCTCGTCCCTTGGACCGCCGCGCGCATCCTTCTCGTCTGTCGATGTACTCTTCCGCAGCACCTCGTCTCTTGGATGCACCAAGTCCATTGACTCTCTTCACGTGCCATTTTTCTCGCTAGTTACGCCTTCTACTCGACTTCTTGTTTTCCTAAGCTCATGCACACTTAGACACAAGGATCAAATATATAAGACCTATTTTAACTTAGTTGATCACATTAAAATTATCACGGGGTACCAACAAAAAGTACCAAAAAATGATGATTCGCTCCAACGGATCAACCGACAGTTCTCTCAGGGGATCTTAGATGACCCCTACCCTGACATTACACTCCATTGACGATCGGGGAATACAATGAAACAACCGATCCGGATGACCATCTGGCCAAGTTCGATAACATGGCCACACTCCATCAATACACTGACGGAGTGAAGTGTTGGATTTTCCTCACCACTCTTTTAGGATCAGCGCAACGCTGGTTTAGACGCCGACTGTTCGAATCAATTCACAGCATCAAAGATTTCCAAGCTGCATTCTTGCATCACTTTGCTAACAGTCGCCGCTACCAGAAGACAAGTGTTAGTCTGTTCACAGTGAAGCAGGGGCCTAAGGAAGTACTGAGGGCCTATATTAATGGTTCAACTAGGTGGCCATGAATATTTCATCGGTCTCCTTGGAGATATTGACAAATGCCTTCTCCTAGGGGCTCACCGAAGGGGAATTCTTCTGCTCCCTTATCCGGAAGCTGCCAAAAGACTTCGACCACCAACTCAGGCGGGCCACCGAATACATGAACATGGAGGAAGCCCAAACGACGTGGAGAAAGGAAGCGCCTGCCGAGCATACTGCTCCCCCGGAACGACGGTCGACCACTAATCATCAACCACCAAAGGGCCCCTGATCGGGAGTAGCACAGCCGCACCAGGAGCCAAGAACACATGTCGTGCAACATGTAGCAGTAGGTTGGCCCAAAGCCAAGAAAGGCAAGACTTGGACGCCGTTGTTGTTAGAATTTGAGGGATGCCCTACGTCAATCACCTTATGATTTTTTTCTATTTATTTGATAAGTATAAATTTACTATTTGAGTGCATATTATATGTTTGATTGTCTTAAACTCATTACTGAATGTCCATAATATAATTCATAGCATGAGAGAATTTGTGATTGGATCGCAACTAGTGATTATCTCTACATGTGCAATTATGAATATATTGAAATTTTCCTATTCGTCGAATTGACGTATTTAGACACCATCAATTCTGTAAGATTAGCATGGGTTATACTCCTTGGTTCGACCAAGCAACTATTTTCTCACTGGCTGGAGACATTGGGATGTCAAGAGTTAAACGTGGATGTTGGTTATGATAACTAGTTTATTAGAGTGAGTCACTGTAAAACTTCATATGATTCTCTACATATATATAGATATGTCTGTGAAGTTCTTACTGTTGGTTGCTACTCGGAGAACCTAATGGTTCCACTGTACAAAAATTTTGTATAAAGGTCTGAACCTTTTCCTAGCTACCATGTGTTCTTTTAAATTAAACTTGGATCGCTTGCGAAACTTAACATGTTTGATCCAAAGTTTAATCTATTTGTTCTTTTAGGTTTAGACTTGGATTTCCTGCGGAACTTAACACGTTCGATCCAAATCACCTAGGTTATTAATTCCATTAAATATTAATTTCCAAAATTGGCTTCCAGGACTGCATGGCGAGGCACATGACCTTCTTGGATATGGGAACAACCACCACCGCCTAGACAAAGCCTTTTAAGGAAAGCTAATATTTAATTTCCTTAAATAACTTTAGGTCAACCGAAAAGAACAATCAAATCACAAGGAAAAGAAAAACAAAGAACACAACATCGAAAACAAATTCGAAATACTAGAATCGCATGCCTCTTGTATTTGGTATTTTTTTTACATGAAGATAAAACTAGTGTGATGCGGAAATAAAATACTAGTATACCTTTTCTTTTGTAAGCAAAAACCTCTAGGTCTTCTACCGTATTCCTCTTCTAATCTCGGACGTTGTGTGGGCAACGATCTTCGGAGATGAGAAACCACCAAAGCACCTTCTTCTCCTTTCTTCAAGTTTCGGCCAAGCACAATGCTTCCAAAAGATGAAGATCTTTTTCCACCAATTAAGCTCCAAGGGATGCAAGCTTTCTCTCCTTCTTCTCCAAGCTAAGATCCGGCCACCACTTGATCTCCTAGAGGAAGAGGAGGTTCGGCCACAACAAGGAGAAGAGAGATCTTGAAGGGGTCGGCCACACCAAGGAAGAAAAGAGGGAGAAGAATAATAAAAGTTGTGTGTCATGAAGGCACCCCAACCCCCTCTTTTATAATCCTTAGCTTTGGCAAATAAGGAAATTTACTTACAATAAAATTTCCTTAACTTTCCTTGACATGAATTAATTAAGAAAAATTAAACAAAATTTCCTATTCCTTCATGTCATGGCCGGCCACATCATTAAGAGCAAACAAGGCTATTTCAATCAACAATTAAAATTCCTTATTTGTCTTTGGAAATTTAAAAAATAAAATTTCCCTTTAAAATCCCTTCATGGTTGATAAAAAGAAATTTCTATAATTTTAATTTTTCAACATTTGAATAATTTACAAAGAAGAAAAATAAAATATCTTTTGAATCTACAAATAAGGAAAGAGATCTAATCTCTTTCTTTAATCTTTTGTAGATCCTTTTAAAAGAGATATTTTAATTTTAAATTTCTCAAATAAATTATATCTTTCACATAAGCAAAATTTAAAATTAAAATTCTTTTTAATTTAATGGGGGCCGACCACCTAAGCTTGGATTCAAGCTAGGGCCGGCCACCCATGAACCAAGGCTTGGCCGGCCCTAGCTTGATCCTCAAGCTAGCTTGGCCGACCCCTACATCATGGGTATGAAGATGGGTATAGTACTCTATAAATAAGAGGCTACGATAGGGACCGAGAGGAGGAATTGGTTTTGGTATCCCGATAAAATTAAGCATCCCGTGTTCGCCCCGAACACACAACTTAATTTTATCAATAATAATTCATTCCACTAGAGAACTATTATTGAACTACCGCACCAATCTCAAATTACATTTTTGGGCTCCTTCTTATTATGAGTGTGTTAGTCTCTTTGTGTTTAAGATGTCGAATGCCCACTAATTAAGTGAGTTACTGACAACTCATTTAATTAATATCTTAGTCCAAGAATAGTACCACTCAACCTTATTATCATGTCGGACTAAATCCACCTGCAGGGTTTAACATGACAATCCTTATGAGCTCATCTTGGGGACATTATCAACCTAGATCACTAGGACACAGTTTCTTTTTATAATCAACAACACACACTATAAGTGATATCATTTCCCAACTTATCGGGTTTATTGATTTATCGAACTAAATCTCACCCATTGATAAATTAAAGAAATAAATATTAAATATATGTGCCTGTTATTATATTAGGATTAAGAGCACAAACTTCCACAATAACTGAGGTCTTTGTTACTTTATAAAGTCAGTATAAAAGAAACGACCTCTAATGGTCCTAATCAATACACTCTAAGTGTACTAGTGTAATTATATAGTTAAGATAAACTAATTCCTAATTACACTACGACATTTCAATGGTTTGTTCCTTTCCATTTTGGTCGTGAGCTACTGTTTATAATTTATAAGGTACTGATAATATCATCTTCTGTATGTGACACCGTATACTATGTTATCTACAATATAAATTAATTGAACAACTACAAACAAATGTAGATAATTTGACCAAATGTGATTCTTTATTCAAAATAAATGTTTACAAAAGCTTAGGCTTTCAGTATACACTCTAACAATCTCCCACTTATACTAATGACTAAGCTGCCATATCTTCTGCCATACATCTGATTCCCATTCCCTCCACATGCCGATCGAAAACTTTTACCGGAAGGGCCTTAGTGAAAGGATCTGCCAGGTTATCTGCTGATGCAATCTTGGCGATGACAACTTCTCCTCGCTTCACGATATCTCGTATCAGGTGGTACTTGCGCTCTATATGTTTACTTGCCTTATAGGCTCGTGGTTCCTCCAAGTTTGCAACTGCACCGCTATTATCACAATAAATTGTGATGATTTTGGGCAAACCAGGAATCACATCTAAGTCCATTAGAAAGTTCCTGAGCCATACTGCTTCTTTAGCTGCCTCAGAGGCTGCTACATACTCAGCTTCCATGGTTAAGTCCGAAACACATTTCTGCTTAGCACTCCTCCATGCAATGGCTCCACCTCCTAAAGTAAACACATAGCCTGATGTAGACTTATTGTTGTCCCTATCTGATTGGAAATCTGAATCCGTGTAAGCCACAGGGAGCAAATCGTCTGTTTAGTAAACTAGCATATAATCTCTAGTCCTTCTCAGGTACTTTAATATATGCTTTACCGCAGTCCAATGTCCTTATCCAGGGTTACTCTGATATCTGCTAACCATGCCCACAGTAAAACAGATATCAGGTCTCGTACATAGCATTGCATACATTAGGCTTCCTAAAGCCGAAGCATAAGGAACTGTTTTCATGTCCTCTATCTCTTTTGATGTCTTCGGAGACATCTCTTTAGATAGAGCTACTCCATGCCTAAAAGGTAAGAAACCTTTCTTGGAATCCTGCATGCTAAAACGAGTAAGGATTGTATCTATATATGAAGCTTGGGACAACACAACATTTTTTTCTTGCGATCCCTTATAACTTTGATCCCAAGAATGTGTGCACAATCTCCTAAGTCCTTCATATCAAATTGCTTGGACAACCATACCCTTACGTCCGATAATACCTTGACATTGTTGCCAATTAACAAAATATCATCTACGTATAGTACAAGAAATACCACCACGTTTCCGTTACACTTCTTGTATACACAAGACTCATCCGGACACTGAATAAATCCATATGACTGGATTACTTCATTAAACCGGATGTTCCAAGATTTTGAAGCTTGCTTCAGTCCATAAATGGACCGATTGAGCTTGCACACTAAATGTTGTTTGTCTTTTTCACTGAACCCTTCTGGTTGCTTCATATGGATGTTCTCTTCAAGACTTCCATTAAGAAAAGCTATCTTGACATCCATTTGCCAAATCTCATAATCCATATGAGCAGCAATAGATAAGAGTATCCGGATAGACTTAAGCATGGCTACCGGTGAAAAGGTCTCCTCATAATCGATTCTCTCTTTCTGAGTGTACCCTTTCGCAACAAGCCTAGCTTTGAAGGTTTCTACCTTCCCGTCTATCCCTCTTTTCCTTTTGTAAATCCACTTGCATCCAACGGCTTTTACACCATCGGGTGGTTCTACAAGCTCCCAGACCTTATTAGAGTACATAGACTCTATTTCAGAATTCATTGCTTTTTGCCAAGATATTGCATCTATATCTTGGAGTGCTTCGTCATATGTACGGGGATCAGGTTCATGTTTACCCGGGATCAAGTCCGAAGACTCTCCTAAAAACATGAATCTCTCAGGTTCCCTCACCACTCTCCCACTACGACGAGGCACCGTCTGTGGTTGTGTATCATGTGTGACACGTGTTGCAGTCTCTTGTGGTACTTCATCTTGTACTGTTGGTACTAAAGTAGACGTGTCCTCTCTAAGTTCTTCTAGAACAACTTTACTACTGGGCTTGTGATCCATTATATAGTCTTCTTCTAAAAACTGGACATTGGTGCTAACAATGACCTTCTGGTCTTTAGGACTATAAAATAAACCATCTTTCGTTCCTCTGGGATAACCCACAAACACGCAAACTTCTGTACGAGATTCTAACTTATCAGCATCTGGTTTCAGCACATGTGCCGGACTACCCCAAATCCGAATATGTCTTAGACTGGATTTTTGCCCATTCCACAATTCTGTGGGAGTAGAAGAAACTGATTTAGAAGGTACTAAGTTCAGAATGTACACTGCTGTTTCCAGAGCATATCCCCAAAATGAATTTGGTAATTCTGAATAACTCATCATCGATCTAACCATCTCCATAAGAGTCCTATTCCTTCGTTCTGCCACACCATTCTGTTGGGGTGTACCAAGTGCAGACAGTTGGGATTGAATCCCGGCCTTTGATAAGTAATTCCTAAACTCTCCAAGAGGTATTCGCCACCACGATCAGACCGTAGTGTCTTGATACTTTTACCTAGTCATGTTTCCACATCAGCCTTGTATTCTTTGAACTTATCAAAGCACTCGGACTTGCGGCGCATTAGGTAAATGTATCTGTATCTTGAATAATCATCTATAAAAGAGACAAAATATTCAAAACCACCTCTTGCCTGGATAGACATAGGACCACACAAATCAGAATGAACCAATTCTAACACTTCTTTGGCTCTATACCCCTTGACCTTGAAAGGCCTCTTGGTCATTTTACCTTCCAAGCAAGATTCACAAGTTGAAAAATTTTCCAACTCTAATGACCTGAAGAGTCCATCGGCTATAAGCCTCTGAATCCTACTTAAGTTAATATGACCAAGCCTTAGATGCCAAAGATATGCTTGGTTCATTTCCGAAGGTTTTTTTCTCTTATTTGAGTTAGAAGATGTGTTATTAATTTCCATATTATGCTTTATGGGAGAAATTAGATTTAAAGTATACAAATTGTCAACTAATGCACCAGAACAGATAATCACTTTATTTCTCTTAATAAATACATTGTTACTAAAGGAAACTGAATATCCATCCATAAACAGTTTAGAAACTGAAATTAAATTCTTTCTAAAATTGGGTACATAAAGACAATTTCTTAAAACCAAATTTCCATTTCTATTAAAAGATAAGTAGACGTCTCCACTGCAACAGCCGCCACCTTAGTAGCATTGCCCATGTAGACTATAATCTCTCCTTCAGTTAGTCGTCGGGTTTCCTGGAACCCCTGCAAGGAATTGCAGACATGATTAGTGGCTCCCGTATCTACACACCAGGTGCTGGTAGATAACACCGCTAAACATGTTTCAACAACTAGAGCATGAGATATACCTTTGTTGTTTTGATTCCTACAAGGACAGTCCGCCTTCCAATGCCCTGACTGCTTGCAGATGAAGCACTTGCCCTTCGGCTTCTTCATTCCAGCTTTAGGTTCTGTACTCTGAGATTTATTCACTTTCTTTGCTGAGTTAACTTGTTTCTTCTTCTTCTTTCCTTTCGGTTTAGAAGTAGAACCATTTTCAGCATAGTGAATATGAGAATTATGACGGAACAAACCTTCTACTGCCTGAAGTTCTGTCAGTAATTCTGCCAATGAATATACCCTTTTATTCATATTGTAATTGCTCAAAACTTCTAGGTAGTGTTTGGAGAATCATATCGATCTGGGTTTCCCCATCAATTTCTCCTCCAAGGATTTGTATTTCATTTAGATAAGCCATCATCTTTAGGATATGATCCCTCACGGGAGTACCCTCTTGCATGGTGGCTGTCATTATCTTTCTCATGGCTTCTTGTCTAGAAGCCCGATCCTGATGACCAAAGAGTTCCTTGAGATTGTTCATAATATCATAAGCTGTTGGTAAATCTTGATGCTGATGTTGCAATACATTTGACATTGAAGCCAAAATGTAACACCGCGCCATCTCATCCGCTTTTACCCATTTCCTATGATATTCAATCTCCTCTTGGGTAGATTCACCAGTGGGTGCATCAGGGCAAGACTCAGTCAGTACAAACTTATAGCTTTCAACAGTAAGAACAATATCCAGGTTCCTTTTCCAATCTATGTAGTTAGGACCAGTAAGTCTATTCTCTTTTAGTATAATGGCCAGTGGGTTGAAAGTCATCCTAAGAATCACAAATAACTTTTGGTCAGAACTCTAAATTTAGAATAATATTGATTCCTCAAACAATACTATTTTAAATTAACCAACACCTCAAAACACTGAGAATTTTGTATGCCACGATAGTGTGGACGTATACAAATTCAACATTTATAAAAGGAGGGTTTAACCCATTAATTTTATTATCTTGTCAACCTAACTTTTTGACAAATAAAATTAATAGTTGGTTTCCTTTGGTCACACGAATAATAGCAGCGACTCTGATGGGGAGGATACTATTAGACGTGCCTAAGTGTATACCATTACTTGACACTAAGTCCATTAATAAGATTATGCCCCTTCCGATGGGGAAGATCACACGCTCTTAATTAACTTCCTATAGTCATCCAAAATGAAAGTTTGTTCTAGTGATCCACAAACAAGCTCATCCGATATGGAGGAAGGCACTCAGAGCCAACGCACAAACTTGTCTGCATCACTTACAAACCAGTAATGGAGACCGTGGAGTTTATTTAAAATCCCTCTCCCACTTAGTTATTTAAAAATGAGGAATTTTGACTATGCTAGCCTACTTAACATGCATACTAACAAGCACACACAGTCACAGTATAAAAAGCAATAAATAGAGAAACTAATTTTCAACTATTATGACTTTTATCTATTGCTGTCCTCCGTGTGTCGCCAATCCTAGCTGCTGCCTTCTTTGGCCACTGCCACCGGGTCTAGATGTCGCATCCATCTTGCTCCTTGTTCCGCTGTGTCTCTGGTCCTCAAAAGGTTTCACGCCTTGCAAGATTCGATCCGGGACATAAATAGAATTTTATATTTTTCGATTCTATATTCCTCGAAGGAATGTACATGTGAACTAGATCGAACATAAAATAAAAATTTACATCCATCGACCCTATATTCCATAAAAGGAATGTACATGTAACTAGATCAAAAATAAAATCCTAATAAAACTAAATACAGCTCCTGCTGTATTTTATAATACAATCATGCACACACAATAAATGCCCTTGACATGTCGAAGGGTCCAATCACACACATAAAAACTATAAGCCATAATAGTTAGATCCTGCATCCACAAAGTTAGCACATCCTACTATTAACCTACCTAAATTATGTATGACATGTGCATAATTAAACTAATACCAAATACACAGAGGCAAAACCCTAGCTCTGATACCACTTGTTGGTTGCTACTCGGAAAACCTAATGGTTCCACTGTACAAAAATTTTGTACAAAGGTCTGAACCTTTTCCTAGCTACCATGTGTTATTTTAAATTAAACTTGGATCGCCTGCGGAACTTAATACGTTTGATCCAAAGTTTAATCTATCTATTCTTTTAGGTTTAGATTTGGATCTCCTGCGGAACTTAACACGTTCGATCCAAATCACCTAGGTTATTAATTCCATTAAATATTAATTTTCAAAATTGGCTTCCAGGACTGCATGGCGAGGCACATGGCCTTCTTGGATATGGGAACAACCACCACCGCCTAGACAAAGCCTTTTAAGGAAAGCTAATATTTAATTTCCTTAAATAACTTTAGGTCAACCGAAAAGAACAATCAAATCACAAGGAAAAGAAAAACAAAGAACACAACATCGAAAACAAATTCGAAATACTAGAATTGCATGCCTCTTGTATTTGGTATTTTTTTACACGAAGATAAAACTAGTATGATGCGGAAATAAAATACTAGTATACCTTTTCTTTTGCAAGCAAAAACCTCTAGGTCTTCTACCGTATTCCTCTTTTAACCTTGGACGTTGTGTGGGCAACGATCTTCCGAGATGAGAAACCACCAAAGCACCTTCTTCTCTTTTCTTCAAGTTTCGGCCAAGCACAATGCTTCCAAAAGATGAAGATCTTTTTCCACCAACCAAGCTCCAAGGGATGCAAGCTTTCTCTCCTTCTTCTCCAAGCTAAGATCCGGCCACCACTTGATCTCCTAGAGGAAGAGGAGGTTCGGCCACAACAAGGAGAAGAGAGATCTTGAAGGGGCCGGCCACACCAAGGAAGAAAAGAGGGAGAAGAATAATAAAAGTTGTGTGTCATGAAGACACCCCAACCCCCTCTTTTATAATCCTTAGCTTTGGCAAATAAGGAAATTTAATTACAATAAAATTTCCTTAACTTTCCTTGACATGAATTAATTAAGAAAAATTAAACAAAATTTCCTATTCCTTCATGTCATGGCCGGCCACATCATTAAGAGCAAACAAGGCTATTTCAATCAACAATTAAACTTCCTTATTTGTCTTTGGAAATTTTAAAAAATAAAATTTCCCTTTAAAATCCCTTCATGGTTGATAAAAATAAATTTCTATAATTTTAATTTTTCAACATGTGAATAATTTACAAAGAAGAAAAATAAAATATCTTTCCAATCTATAAATAAGGAAAGAGATCTAATCTCTTTCTTTAATCTTTTGTAGATCCTTTTAAAAGAGATATTTTAACTTTTAATCACTCAAATAAATTATATCTTTCATATAAGAAAATTTTAAAATTAAAATTCTTTTTAATTTAATGGGGGTCGGCCACCTAAGCTTGGGTTCAAGCTAGGGTCGGCCACCCATGAACCAAGGCTTGGCCGACCATAGCTTGATCCTCAAGCTAGCTTGGTCGGCCCCTACATCATGGGTATGAAGGTGGGTATAGGTGAGTATAGTACTCTATAAATAAGAGGCTACGATAGGGACCGAGAGGAGGAATTGGTTTTGGTCTCCCGATAAAATTAAGCATCCCGTGTTCGCCCCGAACACACAACTTAATTTTATCAATAATAATTCATTCCACTAGAGAACTATTATTGAACTACCGCACCAATCCCAAATTACATTTTTGGGCTCCTTCTTATTATGAGTGTGTTAGTCTCCCTGTGTTTAAGATGCCGAATGTCCACTAATTAAGTGAGTTACTGACAACTCATTTAATTAATATCTTAGTCCAAGAATAGTATCACTCAACCTTATCATCATGTCGGACTAAGTCCACCTGCAGGGTTTAACATGATAATCCTTTTGAACTCATCTTGGGGACATTATCAACCTAGATCACTAGGACACAGTTTCCTTTTATAATCAACAACACACTATAAGTGATATCATTTCCCAACTGATCAGGCTTATTGATTTATCGAACCAAATCTCACCCATTGATAAATTAAAGAAATAAATATCAAATATATGTGCTTGTTATTATATTAGGATTAAGAGCACACATTTCCACAATAACTGAGGTCTTTGTTCATTTATAAAGTCAGTATAAAAAAAACGACCTCTAATGGTCCTACTCAATACACTCTAAGTGTACTAGTGTAATTATATAGTTAAGATAAACTAATTCCTAATTACACTACGACATTTTAATGGTTTGTTCCTTTCCATTTTGGTCATGAGCTACTGTTTATAATTTATAAGGTACTGATAACATCATCTTCTGTATGTGACACCACATACTATGTTATCTACAATATAAATTAATTGAACAACTACAAACAAATGTAGATAATTTGACCAAATGTGATTCTTTATTCAAAATAAATGTTTACAAAAGCTTAGGCTTTCAGTATACACTCTAACACTTACCATAGCACGAGTGTAAGTTTCCATCGACTTGAGATATACAAGTCATCTTGGTCATGGAGACTTACACTTTGACATCTTTGTTGGTTGCTACTCGAAATATCGTACCGGTTCCCCTGTTCAAAAATTTTGTACAAGTCCCGAACCTTTCTTAACAACTTATTGTGTGTTGGATCGAAAAGAATTTAGATATCTCCACAATAGCATAACATTGTCCACTTTGGGCCTAGACCCTCATGGCTTTGCTCTTGGGCTCTACCCAAAAGGCCTCAATCCAATGGAGATATCTTTTCTCTTATAAACCCATGATCTTTTCCATGTGTTTTCAATGTGGGACTATGTTTGCAACCTTGCAACCCCAACATTGTATTCTTTAGAAATTAAATTTGCAATCACAAACAGAACTTAACATTATTGATTCCAAATTCAACTTATCTATTTTTAGTGGTTTAGACTTGGATCGCAAACGATGCTTAACATTATTGATCCAAATCCACCCATGTTGTAAATTTAATTAAATATTAATTTCAAAGATCGGCTTCCAGGTTAAACATGACAAGGCATTAGGCCTTCTTAGATGATATGAGTTAGGTTTTGTAGGTCCCTGGTGAAAAGGGGAAAGGAGATAGCAGAATTAAGAAAATAGATCAATATCGGTCGGGACATATCTTGAGAGAGGTAGGCTACCCCGGCCGGGATATACCTTAAGAGAGATAGGCCAATATCGGCCGAGAAATACCTTAAGAAGTGTAAGCTAATATCAACCGAGATATACCTTAAGGGAGATAGACCAATCTCGACCGAGAAGGATAGTCCAATATCGGTCGGGATATACCTTAAGAGAAATAGGCCAATATCGTCCGAGAAATACCTTAAGAAGTATAAGCCAATATCGACCAAGATATACCTTAAGGGAGATAGACCAATCTCGGCCGAGAAGGATAGTCCAATATCGGCCGGGATATACCTTAAGAGAGATAGGCCAATACCGTTGAGAAATACCTTAAGAAGTGTAAGCTAATATCAACCGAGATATACCTTAAGGGAGATAGACCGATCTCGGCCGAGAAGGATAGTCTAATATCCATTACAAAAAAAACACCCATATAAGAGCGGTTTTTTTTTACTTTTAAAAGTGGTTTTCAAGCGCTCCTACACTTTTACCAACGGTTATAAAATCGCTCCTCTTGTTGCCGTCCCTATATCCTATAGTAGCGGTTTTTGTAACCGTTGGTACAAGGTGAAAAACCGCTCCTATTATTCTATGTAGGTACGGTTTGAAACCAATCTTACACGTTGTGCATATAATAATGGTTTCAAACCGCTTCTACAGGTATAAATCCAGGAGCGGTTTAAATAACTCTACAACCTTTTAGGTGTAAGAACAATTTTAAACTGCTCCTACACGCCATGAATATAAGAGCGATTTCCAAACACTATTGATGCTAGAAATTTAGGAGCGGTTCAAATCACTTCTAAATGTCATGGGTATAGGAGCACTTCAAAACGTTAGTAAAGCTAGAAATATAGGAGCGGTTCAAATTGCTCTAGAACTCATAAGGTTTAATAACAGTTTTCACAATATATGAGTGATTTCAAACCACTTCTAAATGTCTTGGATAAAGGAGCATTATTAAATGCTTTAAGAGCACTACAAACCACTCTTGAACCCGTGCTCTTACATGTCATGAAAATAAGAGTAATTTCAAAATTGATGTTAGAAATTATAGATTTGTTTTAAACTATGCTTAAAAGTACAACCTATTGATTGATTAAAAGTGATCTAAATAATTTTATGGATTAAGCTACCTGATCAATTATGTAAATCGAAATTATCATGTTAATCGTGCCTGATGATGAATAAATCAATATGATTTGAGATTAGATACTTGAGAATACTACAATTAAAAGATGTTTTTAATTACAAGTCTAAAGATTCTTTTACAATCAAAACATGAAGATGAACAAAAAAAAAAGCCTAGAATTCTTGTGAGGGTGATCTGATCTCTGGTTTACTCTTCCCTCCGCCTTGCTTCTTGGGCAGTAAAGCCCGATGGATGTTGGGCATGACCCATCATTAGAAATCGTCACACACGCTAGGAGCCTGCCAAACTCCTCATTGTTTTTCATGAGCAATTGAATGTGTTTTGGGATGACGCGTCATTTTTGGCCAACTCTAACACCTTGAATAATAAAGAAATATAAATTTAGTTAGAGAAGGGGATACCTAGTGAAAGAACAAAACAACGAAGCTTACGTCAGCATCTATGTACTCGAGGACTATAGAGAGAGACCGGTGCACCGGAACCAACGCACTAAGAGTATCGATCGACCCCAAGGTAGTGAGTGATGCACCCCATCGGGAACTGGAGGCCAACCTTCTGCAACCAAGAAACAACCTTCGTCCCCTTGGCCTTGCTATGGCCACTCTTAATCGTCGTCGCCCCCACTGTTGTCAAACTCATCACAAGAGATCGAAGCGACGGGGAAAAAAAATAGCAGCAATGATGGATGCTAGATGGGTAGGGTTTTCACATGATTTTATTGAATGGGTCGTCACTCGGATTGCCAGCGTGGAACAACTAAAGGTGTTAGATGATGTGAGAAATTTAGATATTCGACTGTCACAATTAGCTTTCACATGGCGGTAATCCCCTTTCCAATTAAGCAAAATATACTCTACAAATCTTCCATTATCAATAATACTGAATAAATGACAATAGTACAGTGTAGTCAATCATTGATTTTTTTCCTTTTTATTTTTTAAATGTTTTTATTTTTTTAATATTTTTTACATGTATTCCCTTTTTTATTATTTACACGGTTTTCCTTTTTTAATTTTTTACACGCTATTCTTTTTTTTTTATATTTTTTTATACATTTTTCCTATTTTAAATTTCGTTTTCCCTTTTAAATTTTTAAATATATTTCCTTTTTTATTATTTACATGATTTTTATTTTTAATTTTTTACACGCTTATCTATTTTTTAAAAAAAATTACACTTTTTTCTTTTTTTAATTTTTTACAAGTTTTTTTATATTACTTATTTATGTACTACTATAATTTAGACGAGTGTCGTTTGAAACAGGTATATTTTACAAATCAATTCTTATCCATTAGAAAACAAATAGATCCGCTACCTTAGCGAGTCCCTCGTGTCGACCCCATGGATATGAAAGAAGGTAAATGTAGATACACAGGTGTTAAACGTATGGTGGGTGACCACAGGTCATCAGTTCCTGGTAATCGACTCATGACCATTACACTAGAGATATCATGCGTCCACCATCTGTGTTATGCCATAGGGGCATTACCCATTAGAGGAGAGAATATAAGTGGTTTATTGCCGCACTAATTCTTATCCATTAGAAGAGAGAATGATTTATAGCAGCACTTTATATAAAACGTTGTTAGCGATTTGAAAATTATTTCTAGAAGTTAAGCAATAAAAACGGTGAGTAGCAATATTTGACACAAAACTGTTGCTATGTAGATAATTTCAATGTCTTGTGATCCATTGCACCATTTCCTCGGGATAGAGCTATCGATTTAAGTTGGGTCCGTTAAGTTGGATTCGTCGGATTGATATACTTAATTGTTATTTTTTAAAAATAATATTGATCAATTTTAACTTTGATAAGTTATTAACTAAATTTATCTGGTCAAAAATATTTAATTAGTAATTAATTCTTTTTTAGCATCCAGATAAAAAAAAATATTTATAATAATTAGTGGATAAATGAGAATATGAAAACAATAGTATAAAAATTGATAACAAACGATAGAAATTGTGAAAGAAATGAAATTTAAAGAGAAATAATCTATTTTAATATTAAATATATTTTTATTTAAAAAATTAAACATAAAAATGCTATGTCCAAATTTTTAAAAAAATTATAAAAAAGTAATAATAAGTATAACCAATAAATATTTTAATTTATTAGTGAAACCTAACTTACACTAGTAAAAAAATTAAATATTACCGTTCAAATCTAATTTTGATAAATAATAAATTAAATATTACCGAAAAAATAAATTTGGTTAGTAAAAAATTATATATTACCTGTTAAATTTAACTTTGATTATAAAAACAAATTAAATATTACCGACCAAAGTTTGAATGATTTGATAGTGGTTTATAGCAACATTTTACACAAAACGATATTAAAAGTATTCAGTATGAATGCTTTGATAATTGTTCTTAGAAGTTAGAGCAATAAAAACGATTAATAGCAACATTTGACATAGAACCATTACTAAAATTATCCAATATCAGTAGTTTCAAGATTATTTCTAATATTTATATCATTAAGAGCAGTTTACAGTGATTGTTTATTCAAATTGATGCTAAAACTATATAATAGGAGCACTTTGAAAATTAATTCTAAAACAATGGAGCAATAGAAGCCTTTTATAATAGCACTTTACACAAAATGATGTTAAAAGTATTTAGTAGGAATAGTTTGATAATTGTTCTTAGAAGTTAGAGCAATAGAAACGGTTAGTAGCAGTGTTTGACATAGAGTCATTGTTAAAGATACTCAATATCAGTAGTTTCAAGATTGCTTCTAAAAGTTATATCATTAAGAGTGGTTTATAGCGGCGGTTTAATCAAATTAGTGCTAAAGTTATTCAACAAGAGTGGTTGCAAAACTATTCTGAAAAGGTAAGACAATAGAAACGGTTTAGCTCAAATTGATTCTGTTGTTAGATTTCCAAGAGCGGTGTTACAACCGCTCCTAATAAACCGCTTCTATATGGGTATTTTTTTTGTAGTGATCGGCCGGGATATACCTTAAGAGAGATAGACCAATATCATCCGAGAAATACCTTGAGAGGTATAGTCCAATATCGGTCGGGATATACCTTGAGAAAGGTAGGCTAATCCCTACCGGGTAATACCTTAAGATGTATAGTCCAATATCGACCAAGATAACGCGCTTAAGAGAATATAGGCTGGGATAGCAAGCTTAAGTAGACATGGGCCAAGATCAACCGAGATAACACACTTGAGAAAAGAAAGACCAATGTCGGGCGGGATTGTCTGAGTTAACACATGTGAGTCTAGATTAATATCGGGTGGATGTATATGATCGTCCGGGAATGAGCAAATACAAGACTGTACGAGATTCATAATATATTATCGGGAGATGAGGACCTGTGTTAAATAAAAATAATAATCCACCTGTATGAAACCTCGGATCAATCCTGACCAATACAAAACATAGTATAATATCGGGGTGTCCATGACATAATGCAGACAGGACAACCGGATAAGGGTGATAAAGTATAACTCATAGAACAGGACGAGAATAAACATTTTGGGGATATTTATGAATAGCTTATGAAAATATCTGCTTCATATGATTGTATAACAGGTTGACTAATTTGGAATAATATCTCATTCCACTAAAGAGTTATTATTGAACTATCGCACCAATCCCATATTACTATATGAGCTCCTTCTTATCATGAGTGTGTTAGTCTCCCTGTGTTTAAGATATAGAATATCCACTAATTAAATGAGTTACTAACAACTCACTTAATTAATATCTAGCTCCAAGAGTAGTACCACTCAACCTTATCGTCATGTCGGACTAAGTCCACCTGCAAGGTTTACATGACAATCCTTATGAGCTCCTCTTGGGGACATTATCAACCTAGATTTCTAGGACACAGTTTCCTTCTATAATCAACAACACACACTATAAATAATATTATTTCTCAACTTATCGGACCTATTGATTTATCGAGCTAAATCGCACCCTCTGATAAATTAAAGAAATAAATACTAAATATATACACTTGTTATTATATCAGGATTAAGAGCACACTCTTCCATAATAACAAAGGTCTTATTCTTTTATGCAGTTAGTATAAAAAGAACTTACCTTAAATGGTTCTACTCAATATACTCAGAGTGTACTAGTGTAATTTTATAGTCAAGATAAATTAATACCAAATTACACTACGACTATTCCAATGGTTTGTTCCTATCCATCTTAGTCATGAGCTACTGTTTATAATTTATAAGGAATTGATAACATGATCTTCTGTGTGTGACTCCACACACCATGTTATCTATAATATAAATTAATTGAATAACTACACTTAACATATAAATGTAGATATTTGACCAATGTGATTCTTTATTTCAAAATAAATGTTTACAAAAAGTTAGGCTTTTAGTATACACTCTAACAATCTTAAGCAAACATCTCATTGAGGAGTAGACCCGGGATGATTGGGTATAAGTTGAAGTGCCCGAAGATGTTTGGATAACCCAGAGAGGATTCACTACTCCTTACGAGGAGACATATACCCTATGACCACTCATTAGGATTATTACTCAAAGTCTTTGGCCAAAGCATCACATGTTAAGAGTGCGAGACTCTTGTACATATGTACGAGTAATTTGAATCCGTAGAATGAAATAGAATTACTTGGGCTAGGTGTGACATAGTCAGCATAATGGGGACAAGACACATAGACCATGTCCTAAACCAAGTAGGTATAAGATGAGTGAAAGGAATGAGACACGACTCACTGTAGCTACTGAAGGGTTTAGAATTCATTCTAAGATCAACTATGATTTTTTGGCTAATTGGGGATCATGATATACTACTAGGTGTCACTCATGATTGTTCTATAATTGAGTAGTTAATTATGGATGATCAAGATAAACCGGGAACCTATTGGGTCACACACACTAATGAGTCTCTAAAAGACATAAAACAAGTTAAAGAATAGAATTCTTAGATCAAGAGATAAATGTTTGGTTGGACCATACATAAGACAAATATGGAAATATTTGTCACAATGGAAGAGTGGATGAGTCACATCTCTTATGAAAGAGTTGGACCATATTTGGTTTAATCATGAATTAATCATGAACCAACTTGATTTAGTTGTAAACCAAACCAAGGGGTTAATGGGCTAATTTTGGTTAAGGGACAATGAGTTGGATTTGAGATTTCTAATCCAACTCATTAATGAGGGCTATATATTGATATGGTTGAGAGAAAAATTATACACATGAGATCATTAACTGTCATATAAGATTTTTGAAAAATCTTAATTCAATTTCTCTTCTCCTCTCCCTCTCCCCTCTCTCCTCTCTCTTTGTCACCACCAACAAGGGGAAGCCTTTCCCCTTGTTTCCGTAACCACCACAAGGGAGAAAACTCTCCCTTGTGTGCTTCTCTTCTTCTTGAACCTCTTTTTCGCTCGTGGCTAGTAACTTCTAAAGGAGAGACTTATACTCAAGAAGTTATCTTGAGGAGCTCAGCGTGGATACGAATAGAGGCGAGGTTCGACAATGTCGCTATGATTGATGCCTTTCTAGTTATAGGTCATCCGTAAGGTACACCTAGCGTAAATTTACTTTTCGTAAAAATTTAATTATGCGATCATGTTTGACATGTTGTATCCTTGTATGTGTGTGGTGCATGTGATGTAATAATTTAGGAATTATTATTGTTTTACTTTCCATTGTGCATGTTTATGAAACTGTTTTAGCACACGCCGCATCAGGCATATCCCAACAGTTGTTTTGCTCGTTTCATCAATCGGCGACGCATAACACTCGGGACTATTATGATTTGAGGTCGATTTCCAGTCGGTCGGCTCCTCCAGGATATCATCGTCGCTCACTGACTCCCGAGCGACGACATCGATGCCGGTCGGAAGGGCGAAGAGAAGAAGACAGACTAGCGGATGAACAACGCCATCGTCAACCTTAAAGAAGAAATAACACAAGTTTCGTATGAGCTTCTACTAAGCGGACTAGATTCTCAGCTCAGGAAGAGGAGAACCGAAGCAACGCCACTCAGGGTGAAATTAGAATAATCACCGGTGGGCCAACCAACTGTGATTCCAAACGAGCAAGAAAGTTGCATGCCCGGTGACTAGAGATACACACTATAGGATGCAGTAAACAGAAGGCCAAGGGACCAGACATTAGTTTCGACCCCCGAGACCAAGAGGGAGTAGAGATCCCTCACATCGACACCTTGATCATCCGAGCGGTAATAGCTAACTATACTATTCATTGAACTTTTATTGACACAGGTAGCTTGGTGAATATAATATTTAAGGCGTTCGACCAACTGCAAATCGATCAGAGTGAACTGCAGCCCATGACGACCCCACTCTACGAGTTCATGGGCAATGAAGTATTACCGATCGATCAGACTCGGTTGGCCATATCGTTCAGAGAAGAACCTCAAGAGGACCAGGACTACAAATTTTATTATGGTGGATGTGTCGTTCGTCTACAATATCATATTGGGTCGATCGACCCTTAATGAGTTCTGAGTTGTGGTGTCCACCTTCTGCCAGAAGATCAAGTTTTCGGTAGACAATGAGGTGGATGATGTTAAAGGTGAATAGTTGGCTGCTCATGGTGCTACGTCGAGATGGTCAAATCCGAAGCAAGGGTCGCGCGGAAGATCCCGTGTCTGGAAGTGAACACTATCATGGAAGAACCTCTCACGTTGGTCTATGAGGAAAAGGAGGTTCAGATCCATCTCAGCCGGTCGAAAGCCACTACATTTATCACTGCCGACCTGACAAATAAGAAGAAGGCAGAGCTAGTCACCTGCCTTAGGCGAAACCATGATATGTTTACCTGGTTGACACACGAGCTCTCAGACATCTCGCTAAGCATAGCTTAGCACGAGCTTCAAATCCGACCGGACAGTCGGCCGGTGAAACAGAGGAAGAGGGACTTCAGATCGGAGGAGAATCAGATCATCCGAGCAAAGATAGAAAAATTACTAGAAGTTGGCCACATCCGCGGGGTACAATTTTTAAGTTTGTTTGCTGATGTCGTGCTAGTCTCCAAGCCGGGCAACAAGTGATGGGTCTGTATCGACTTCTGCGATCTAAACAAGGTCTTCCCAAAGGACTTCTATCTCTTGCATCGGATAGACCAAATGGTGGACTCCATGACCGGTTGCAAGCTGATCTGCATGCTCGACACATACCAAGGTTACCACCAAGTCAAGTTCGCCCGAGAAGATCAAGAAAAGGTCAGCTTTATTACGACCGACGAGACTTACTACTATAACGTCATGTCATTCAGATTGAAGAACGTTGGTGCCACCTATCAAAGATTGATGAACAAGGTTTTCCGACGGTAGATCGACCGTCACATAGAGGTATATGTCGATGACATCTTCATAAAATCTCTCCGAGCCGCTGACCTTTGCGCAGATATTGAAGAAACCTGCCAAACTTTGAGGGCATATGGAATCAAACTGAATCCAAACAAGTGCCTATTCGGATCAAGGAGTGGCCGCTTCCTGGGCTATATAGTCACCGAACGGGGGATCAAGGTGAATTCGAGCAAGGTGAAGGCACTGCAAGACATGCCCCCACCTCGCAGTTTGAAGGTGGCCCAACGACTGACTGGACGGATCACCGCATTATCGAGATTCATCTCCAAATCATTCGACCGGAGTCACTCGTTCTTCAAAGTGTTGCGCTGTGCGACAAAATTCCAATGGGGCGCGGAGTGCAGTAAGGCACTGGAGGAGCTTAAGGAGTACCTTACCTCCCTACCTGTATTAGCAAAACCCA
The DNA here is from genome assembly GCF_018446385.1 of Zingiber officinale. Lineage (NCBI taxonomy): Eukaryota > Viridiplantae > Streptophyta > Magnoliopsida > Zingiberales > Zingiberaceae > Zingiber > Zingiber officinale. The sequence goes on from NC_056000.1 coordinate 43,673,957, forward strand.
ACGTCGGCGAGTCACTCTGGATTTATTTGTCATCCACAAAATATGTGGTTGGCTCGGCATTGGTGCGACATAGTGGCTTTGAGTAATAGCCGGTGTATTTTTCTAAATCATATATTAAAAGATGCAAAATTTTGCTACACCGGTCTCGAGAAATTAGTGTACACGCTAGTACTCGCCACTCAGAGACTTTGTCTGTATTTTCTCTCACATCCAATCGTGGTGATGACCAACATCGCACTAGGAAGAGTTCTCCTTAACCAGAAGTGTTTGGACGGCTGATCAAATGGACCACCAAGCTGAGAGAGTTTTGTTGGAACCCCAAGGTTATTTTGGTGTGATCAACAAAGTTAAGTTAGGTCCTGTGTGTTTTTAACCTTGTGTCTAAGTGTACAGGAGCTTAGGAGCATAGGTACTCGAGCGGAAGACGCGGCTAGCGAGAAGGACGACACGCGGTGTGTCCGAGGGACGAGGTGCTGCGGAAGAGTACCCCGGTGGACGAGAAGGAAGCGTGCGGTGGTTCCGAGGGACGAAAGCCGGAGCGGAAGATTGCTCGGGGAGCAAGAGATGCATCTAGCGAGAAGGTCGGCATGGGGTGCGACCGAGGGACGAAGACTGCGGATGAGTACGCTGGTGGACAAGAAGGAAACACGCAGCGATTCCGAGGGACGAGAAGCCGGAGCGGAAGGCTGCTCGAGAAGACTGGAACTTGGGTTCGGGTGAGCCCTTTTCCAGATGGCAGAGATCACCCAAGCGAGCGGATCCGGAGGAGAAGAACCGGACCGAGGCGGGACTAAACCAGAGAAGAGGTCCCGAACGAAAAAGTCAACATCTGTTGACTTTGGGGTCCGGGGCGCCCGGAACCCTTCCGGGCGCCCGGACCAGACTTTTGACCAGGATCGAGATTTGACTCGATCTGATCATTGGGGGATAAAGTTTATACCCCCCAGGGCGCCCGGAACCCCTTCGGGGTGCCTCGACCAAGGCTATAAATATAGCCTTGGTCCAGAAGCTTTTCAACAAACTCAGAACTGTAAATCCAACGCTTGTGCGTTTTAGAGTTTTAGTTGAGCTTCTTTCTTTTTGTACGTCAACGCTGTAAGAGGCTTCTCCGCCTGAAGGAGATTGATATTGGGCTTAATCTTTCTTGGATTAACAACCACATTGGTTGTAACCAAGTAAAACACTCGTGCCTCTTATTTTATGCTTTTTAATTTACTGCTTAATCTATTTATGCAAGTGTTAGTTTAAAGAGTTCGAGGAAGGTTGTTTTTGTTTTTATTCTACAGGACTATCTAACAACCCCCTCCTAGCCGGCCGCAACGTTCCTATAAGTTTGACATACAATATCAATTGTGGACAGTGATCAAGGGCCAAGCCTTAGTTGATTTTGTCACTGAAGTCCAGAACGTCGAGCTAGACGCAACTTGGAATATATATAGATGGTTCATCTACTCGGTAGGGCAGTGGGGTCGGCGTCCTCTTGTTTTCGCCACAGGAGGATAGAATGTAATTGTCGGTACAACTAGATTATGTGACTACAAATAACAAAGCTGAATATGTGGCCTTGATAGTTGGCTTACATGCAGGTCAGTATATAGGAGCCACAAAAGTCCTTCTCCATTCGGATTCTCAACTGGCATCTCAGCAGCTATTGGGCACATTAGAGATAAGTAATACCTGACTCAAGCTATACGTTGAAGCTTTCGAGAAGCTGAAGGCAAGCTTTTAAAAAGTGGTTATACAGAAGATCCTTCGGTCGGGCAGCCAGGCCGCTGACGAACTGGCTAAGTTAGCTAGTTCGTTGTTGTCGATCGTTATTGATAAGTCGATCGAACAAGTCTCATTGGTGGCACATATCGACAAGATGGACGGAATAGAATTCTCGAGTGATTGGAGGACGCCATTGATAGAGTTCCTTTGATTGGGCGTCACACCAATCGATCAAGAGGAAGCTCGTTTGTTGAAAAAGAGGGTCGGGTGGTTCACTCTAGTTGGCGATGAGTTATATAAAAGAGCTTTCTCAAGGTCATTGCTCAAGTAAGTCAGATCGGAGGACATAGAGTACATCTTGCAAGAGGTTCATCAAAGCTCCTGCGGTAGTCATCCAGGCGGCATATCACTGGCCCGAAAGACCTTGTTGGCGAGGTACTTCTAGCCCATATTGCAAGATGACGTCGTTCGGATAATGACCACTTGTTTGTCATGCCAGAAATATCATAACATCATGTACTGACCCACCGAGGAGATGAAAGCATCCACGGTGTCGTGTCCGTTCGACCAATGGGGCATGGACATCGTTGGATCATTTCTCATGGCGATCAGTCAACGAAGATTTTTACTCGTCACAGTAGATTATTTCTCAAAATGGTTGGAGGCCGAGCCATTAACCAAGATAACCAAATATATAGTTATCAAATTTATATGACAAAATATCTTGTGTCGGTTCGGCATCCCTTGCTGGCTTGTCTCAGATAACAAAAGACAGCTCATAGAACGAAAGCTCAAGAGTGGTGTGAAGGCTATGCCATTGCACAAGCTTTCACCTTGGTAGTGATGGATCGATAGAAAGTGATAGAGGAGGGGGTGAATATTACACTTTAAAAACTTTTCTTTTCGTATCGTAAAACCAATCAAAGTAAATAGCGGAAATGAAAACAGACGACTCGGGTGGTTACTTGGTTTGGAGCCTACATCGACTCCTACTCCAATACCCGCAATCCTTGACTGCACCGATGGGCAATCCACTATGATTCTTCTTTCTGAAATCTTTGAAAAGAAGCAATGCGTACAAATGCAAATAGAAGATAATAATAACCTACTATTTTCTTTTCAATTTAAGTACAAAGCAAACTTAAATAAATATACCGACAAAAGTGGAACGCGAAGCTCGGTCGACACTTGAACGATACACCAGCTTGCTTAAAGATGAGTAGCAGAGTAGCATCACGAGCAACTTTGCACAAAGATGAATTGGTGAATTAATTCATATTTCAGCCTTGGACCTCGAGCTCCTTTTTATAAGAATGTCAACGATTGATCGACTGATCCTTGGGTTCAGTAGACCGAACCCGCTCCTTTCCTTCTTCACTGAGATTCGATCTTCAGGCATTGATGACATTTAATGGTTCGGTCGACTGATTATCTTGTTCGGTCGATCAATCACCTTGTTCGGTCGACCAAACAGTGAATTTCCCTGTTCACCAAGATTCACACTTAATGCTTCATTAATGTAGCGATCGTTCAGTCAACCAATCTTCACGTTCGGTCGACCGATCAACCTTCCTTCTTTACTTTGGGTCGAGTCTACTGTTTGCCATGTCATCATTGTTTGGTCGACCGATCTCCTAGTTCGATCGACCGATCTCCTGGTTTGATAGACCGATCATGTTTTGATTGAACTTTGCCTTGTTCCGCTCTGGTCTGATTTCTGATCTGAATTAACTTGGTTCGATCGACTGATACTCCTACAAAACAGAGTTAGCACAGTAATAGTAAGATGCATGAGTAGTAACTGACAGTAACACTGTCTTGATCTCAACTTGAAAACCTTCCCAGTTTCTTCAATTGGATCAATGACCTAGGGTTTGCTCCCTTCTGGAACACTACCTTACTGTCGCTCCTCCAGTTGTTTACCTCAACCTATCTGCCAAACCTTGGTCTTCTAGACCTATTTGGACTTTGCCGCTTAGCATCAGATCAATCCATCAGGACATTCCCTCGATCTTCGGTTCTCTAAACCTATCGAGCTTCCTCGCCAAGTGTCGAATCCTCTCGACCCACTTGGTCTTTCCGCCTGGCTTCCATGATCTGCTAAGTCTTTCCTTCCTAGTCGCGACTAGGGCTTTCCCGATTGAGTAAACTGTTAGAATCCTAAGGTTGTTTTGGTGTGATCAACAAGTTAAGTTAGGTCCTGTGTGTTTTTAACCTTGTGTCTAAGTGTGCAGGAGCTTAGGAGCACAGGTACTCGAGAGGAAGACACAGCTAGCGAGAAGGACGACATGCGGTGCGTCCGAGGGACGAGGTGCTGCGGAAGAGTACCCCAGTGGACGAGAAGGAAGCGTGCGGTGGTTCCGAGGGACGAAAGCCGGAGTGGAAGATTGCTCGAGGAGCAAGAGACGCAGCTAGCGAGAAGGTCGGCACGGGGTGCAACCGAGGGACGAAGACTGCTGATGAGTACGTTGGTGGACGAGAAGGAAACACGCAGCGATTCCGAGGGACGAGAAGCCGGAGCGGAAGGCTGCTCGAGAAGACCGGAAGTTGGGTTCGGGTGAGCCCTTTTCCGGATGGCAGAGATCACCCAAACGAGCGGATCCGGAGTAGAAGACCCGGACTGAGCCGAATCGAACCAGAGCAGTGGTCCCGGATGGAAAAGTCAACGCGGGTTGACTTTACTGGTCCGGGGTGCCCGGACCAGCCTTTTGACCAGGATCTAGTTTTGACTCGATCTGATCGTTGGGGGATAAAGTTTATCCCCCCATGGCACCCGGAACCCCTTCCAGGCGCCCCGACCAAGGCTATAAATATAGCCTTGGTCCAGAAGCTTTTCAACGAACTCTGAATTATAATTCCAACGCTTGTAAGCTGTAATCTAGAGTTGAGCCTATGTTTTCTGCGCTTCAACGCTGTATGAGGCTTCTCCGCCTGAAGGAGTTTTTAGTGAGCTTAATCTTCCTTGGATTAACAACCACATCGATTGTAACCAAGTAAATCCTTGTGCCTCGCTTTTTCTTTATGCTTTTAATTTATCATCTTACTTTATATATACAAGTGTTAGCTTAAAGAGTTCGAGGAAGGGTTGTTTTGTTTTTTTATTTTACAGGACTATCCAACAACCCCCTTCTAGCCGGCCGCAACGGTCCTACAAGTGGTATCAGAGCCGAGACGCCTTAGAAGGACTAACCGCCGTCTGAAGCAACAAAACAATAGCCGAAGCTAGCGACTACCCACCAACATTCGAGGGGGAGTTTGCAGTTTGGAAACAAAAAATGGAGGTATATTTAAATTTAGATTTTGGTATTTCTTTAATAATGAAATTTGGTTATGAAGAACCGAAGAACGCTTACGGAGAAGAAATCGATAAACGTCTCTGGACCCACAAGCAACGTGAGGAGTTTATGGCAAGCGCGCGAGCTAAATTTCACATTCTAACTGTAATACCAAATGAAGATATCAATAGAGTCGGAGAATACAAAAGCGCAAAAGAACTTTGGGAGAAGTTCTTAAAGCTCTACGAAGAACCTTTGGAAGTTGACAACTCAATGGACATCAAGTCGCCGACAGAACAGTCCGAGAATGAAGAAACTGCCGAGACAACCGAACTCCATCCTGAAGCTACAAAAAGCTCATCCCAGATGAGCACCGATAAAGGGGGAGAGACTTCAGAAGAAAGCAACTCGATAGGGGGAGAATCAACTGCTGACAAGGTAAGTCAGGTATGGTCTCCACCTTCTGAACAAGTAATTAACTCATCGAAAGAATTTTTCGAATCGCAAAATGCTTTGACAAAAGATTCTTACGAATCACAAATCATTTTGTCAAAAGAATTTTGTAAATCAGAAATATTGTCAAAAACTTTCTTCGAATATTTTTTCGAATTACAAATTACTTTCTCGAAAAAGTTTTGCGAATTAGAAATTGAGTCATCGAAAAAAAATTTCGGATTAAGAAATCTAATATTTATTGCCTTAAATCTGAAAAATTGTGATTTAAGAAGTGATGATAAATTAAAATAGAAATTTAAAACTTTCTGATAAAATCATGAGAATTAAAAATTAAATAAATGCATAGAATTTTTTTAATTTTTCTAAATATTCTAAAAAATTTTAAAATTTTCTTGCATAAAGTTTTCAGCTTAGAAAGTTTTTTCTTGATAACGAATGCTTAGAAATTTTTTAAAAGTTATTTTTGACTTAGAAAATTTTCTTGACTTAGATATTTTCAGAAAATCATTGAAATAGATTCTTATAAAATTTCTAAGTGTCAACCCTTAGATTTTTCTTGCAACCCCAATTTTTTATGTGATAAAAGGGGGAGAAGAAAAAGTATAAGTCTAGGGGGAGGTAGAAAATTGAAAATTACAAAATTTTGAAATTTAATGTTTCTATCTTTTTGCACTAAATTGTAAATTAAGTTAGTTTTATTTTACCTCTATTTTGACCCTAGCTTAACTTGGGTTGATCACATCAAAAAAGGGGAGATTGTTGGAACCCCAAGGTTGTTTTGGTGTGATCAACAAGTTAAGTTAGGTCCTGTGTGTTTTAACCTTGTGTCTAAGTGTGCAGGAGCTTAGGAGCACAGGTACTCGAGCGGAAGACGCAGCAAGCAAGAAGGACGGCACGCGGTGCGTCCGAGGGACGAGGTGCTGCGAAAGAGTACCCCGGTGGACGAGAAGGAAGCGTGCGGTGGTTCCGAGGGACGAAAGCCGGAGCGGAAGATTGCTCGGGGAGCAAGAGACGCAGCTAGCGAGAAGGTCGGCACGAGATGCGACTGAGGGACGAAGACTGCAGATGAGTACGCTGGTGGACAAGAAGGAAACACGAGGCGGTTCCGAGGGACAAGAAGCCGGAGCGGAAGACTACTTGAGAAGTCGGAAGTTGGGTTCGGGTGAGCCTTTTTCCGGATGGCAGAGATCACCCAAACGAGCGGATCCAGAGTAGAAGACCCGGACCGAGCCGAACCGAACCAGAGCAGTGGTCCCGGATGAAAAAGTCAACATGGGTTGACTTTACTGGTCCGGGGCGCCCGGAACAATCCGGGGTGCCCGGACCAGCCTTTTGACTAGGATCGAGTTTTGACTCGATCTGACCGTTGGGGGATAAAGTTTATCCCCCTCAGGGCGCCCGGAACCCCTTCCAGGCGCCCCGACCAAGGCTATAAATATAGCCTTGGTCCAGAAGCTTTTCAACGAACTCTAAATTGTAATTCCAACGCTTGTAAGCTTTAGTCTAGAGTTGAGCCTATGTTTTCTGCGCTTCAACGGTGTACGAGGCTTCTCCGTCTGAAGGAGTTTTTAGTGAGCTTAATCTTCCTTGGATTAACAACCACATTGGTTGTAACCAAGTAAATCCTTATGCCTCGCTTTTTCTTTATGCTTTTAATTTATCAGCTTACTTTATATATACAAGTGTTAGCTTAAAGAGTTCGAGGAAGGGTTGTTTTGTTTTTTATTTTACAGGACTATCCAACAACCCCCTTCTAGGCGGCCGCAACGATCCTACATAAACAACTTGCATACTCAGTTAACTTGTAGATCACCACAAGACTTAACTCGAACATTTGACAACATCAAAACTTAGGTTTGATGCTGGTGCACCTTGCACCAACAAGTGACTTACCCCTAGAGCAACGGCCATGTGGAAGTCACTAATAGGAAAATCCTCATAGGGTTGCGAGCTCTGCTCAACCACGCTGGAGGCAGCTGTGCCAATGAACTCCCCAGCGTATTGTGGGCTCATCATACCACACCAAGAGAGGTGACCGATGTCACCCCATTCCATCTGGTGTACGAAAGTGAAGCAGTGGTTCTAGTGGAAGTCGGAGTAGAGTCCGACCGGGTGCAGCTTTATGACGATGAAAATGCCGAGCGGAGACTTATGGAGCTCGATCTAGTATATGAAGTACGGGATAAAGCTACCGTCCAGATCATTCCATACAGGTAGCGCATAAAGCAGAGCTACAACCGGAGGGTAATCCTGAAATCGTTCTAGGTCGGCGACTTAGTATGGAAAAGAGTGAAATTGGTTGGTGATGTCATCAAATTAGAATCCCCGTGGGGATGTCCCTACAAAGTAATTCAGAAACTCTGTTCGGGAGCTTACTATTTGCAAGATGAAGATGGGAGAAAGCTCGAGCAGCCCTGGAGCCAAACCATCTCCAGCCCTATAGGGCTGGGTGAGAGGTGCGTCATTAAATTCAAATAAAATTATATAAACGGATGTCCTGTAAATGCAGGTGAACAATGAATAAAATTCACAAGTGTCCCAGACTCTTGCGCCGATCGGTCAAGTTAAAAGTCGAGCGACGACTATAAATCTCTGTCGATGAATCAACAGTCGATCAGGTACTATAAACCCTTATCTACTCAATCAAAAGTCGAGTGGCGACTATAAACCTTAGTTTTCGTCAACTTCCAAGCGGCGGCTATAAACCTTAGAGTGTACGACAACAGTCGAGCTACGACTATAAACCCCTATCGATGAATCAAAAGTCGAGCGACGACAATTAACCCCTGTCGATGAATTAACAGTCAAGTGACGACTATAAATCCCTGTCGACAAATCAATAGTCGAGCGGTGACTATAAACTCGAGTCTACGCCAACTAAAGTTGAGTGATAACTATAAACCCGACTCTACGTCACCTAAAGTCGAGCAACAACTATAAACTCTTGAGTCTACCACAACAGCCGAGCAGTGGCTATAAACTCAAAAGTCAATGACCACAGTCGAGCGACGATTATAAATCAAGATTAAAATTAGTGATAAGTCATATGGCGACTATGAACACTGGTCCTACTGTCGATTGGCGGATATGATTTTTGATTACAAAGGCAGAGAGGTCATTCGATATATGCTGAAATGAGCGGTTGAATGTCTTAGCGACTAGTTACAAAGATGAGCGGAAGCGCAAGAATTCATACTTAGAAAACTTTCACATAACATTGCAAGATGGTTAAAACATCAGATAGTTTCACGGGAGCCGAACGATGATGCATGGAAGGGCACTATAAAGTATAATGAAAGTGGAGAAGCGCCGAAATAGTGTAGATTCATTGACACTTAGAAAAAATTTTACAAAAATGTAGGAGGGCAAAAAGTTGGCAAAAACTAGAAGAAAAGCTACTCCAGATCAACAACAACGTATCTTACACCCAATTTTAAAATAACAACAACTTATCTTACACCCAATTTTAAAATAACAAAAATTGAAATAGAATATAGTGTTTAGTTTGCATTGATTGATATTAACTAGATTACATCCCAAATAGACACTTGAAACAACATAATATGAATAAATTTTTTTCAGAAATGATATCTTAAATCCTAAAACATCAAAGCCCACATTACTTTTTCCATGTTTGATAACCAGCAGCGGCAATAAACATTGCAATACTTTAGACAAGTATATTTTAATGAAACAAAAATATCTAATACGATATCAACTAGATTCAACAATAAAACTAGAGTAAATATCAAAAGTCAATCAAAATGTTTATCAACGTTTTCATTGTTCACATTAGGTATATCATCTACTATCGAACCCCTCACATCAGTTCTAATTAAATCAACATCAACTCCATTTACATCACCTAATAGTGATTGCATATTAGAAAAGTTGTTAGGAGTAAACTGCATTGTATCAATATCATCTTCTTCACCCATGTTGTATGTGTCTCTTGGTGTGTGACGAATGACACAATACCACTCATCTTCTTTGGGATCACGAACATGATAAACCATTTGAGCTTGTGAAGCCAAAATAAAAGGTTCATGTTCTTCACGTTCTCCTGTATGTATCAAACATGAAAAGTTCACCATTGTAAATCCTAATGGATCAACTTTCATTCCAGTAGTGATATTAACCCAATCACAGCGGAAAAGAAAAATTCTTCCAAGACCTCCATATTCAAGTGAGATAACATCAGTTAATCGTCCATAATAATTTGATTCATGATCATCATTATCATGTATTGACTGCACCATGACACCACTGTTTTGCACTTTTTTATTGCTTTCATATTCCACTGTACGAAATGCAAAACCATTTATATTGAACCCATGGTAACTAAATGCTACAGGATTTGGGCCGCGAGAAAGCACCCTTAGATCTAGGTCATCAATTCGATCATTTGTTCGATCAACCTGTAATGTATTAAAGTTGCAACTTGGTTAAGATATAAACATTTTAAAGGATAACATATCTAACATCTATCATCATACCATTTAATAATTATTTACAATGTGAAACATACCCGTCTGGCAAATCATTCTGCAAATTGCATTCTAACCATATCATCCAACTCATTATTATTTGGACGACGACTATACCGAAGTCTTCTCTTCAATTCAGTTTTTAGTTCTCTGCTTAGTGATAACATTAATAATTAGTAAATTTCATTGTTCAAGAAACAATAAAATTAAATTAAAATTCTAAAAAGAATACTTACTCACGATATGGTTGTAGTGCTGCACAATTAAAAAGGATATATCTATGAGCTTGATTCACAGCTTTATTGTCCAATGTAACTACTTGGCGCCCTTTCGTAGGTCGTCCCATATGTGGAAACATTGGCAATGAAGGAAAATCAACACTTGGGGCCTCTTTATGTCGTGTTCCATGATTGCATAGTGAGTTCATACCCTCCAAATAACGAGAACAAAATATAACACATTCATCTGCTAAATATGCTTCTGCAATGTTAGCTTCTGGACGAGCTTTATTTCTGACAAAATTTTTAAGCTTCCCTAAATATCTTTCTATTGGATACATCCACCGATAGTGTGCAGGCCCGACTACTCTTGCCTCATATGCTAAATGTACCACTAAGTGCACCATAACTGTAAAAAAAGATGGTGGAAAAATTCTTTCCAGCTGACACAATGCCAACACAACCCCTTCTTCGGCCCTTTGTAATTCATCTTCTCGTAAGGACTTTGCACACACTGTCTTAAAATATTCACACAAAATAATAAGTGGTGCAATTACCTTTCTAGACAACACACGACGAAGAGCAATTGGAAGAAATTGTTCCATTATGACATGACAATCATGACTTTTTAGACCCATGATCTTACAACGCCCAACATCTACACACTTTGAAATGTCAGATGACATACCATCAGGGACACGAATATCTTTCAAGATTGACAAAATACTTTTTTCCAGCTTTGTTCATACAATAACATGCGGCTGGCAAATATTCTATACCATCTTCTTGAGTCTGTGGCCATAATTGCTTCATAATGCCTAAAATTTTCAAGTCTCTACGTGCAGCTGCATTATCTTTGCTCTTGTTGGAATCATCCAAAAGTGTCCCAAGAATATTATCGCAAACATTTTTCTCAATGTGCATAGGATCCAGATTATGTCTGATCATATTAAATTCCCAGTACTGTAAACTAAAAAATATGTTTTTTTTTCTCCACATTTGTTCGATCGACCCTGTTTTTACTCGTGTAGATGGTTTTGATGCATTCCTCTTACCATAAACCATATTTATGTTTTGGGTCATTTGTAGAACTTCAGTTCCAGACAATGGCTTCAAATCTAATTCACGTCGCTCTGGCTTACCATAACTTGCCATTGTTCGAATTTCTGCTTTTGGGGGTAAGAACCGACGATGCCCTCTATATGACCATTTCTTGACATGCTTTAAGTATAATGCATCTGTCTTATCAGCACATGTTGGACATGCATTCTTGGCATATGTGTTCCATCCAGACAAACATCCTAAACCAGGAAAGTCACTAATGGTCTAGAGTAAAGCTGCCCACATTTGAAACATTTCTTTCTTGCATGCATCATAAGTTGCAATCCCATTTTCCCACAAGTCTTTCAATTCAGTCAATAAGGGAGACAAGTAAACATCAATGTCATTTCCTGGTGCTTTTGGACCAGGAATTAAGGCGGATAGAATAATAGAATGAGATTTCATGGATTCCCAAGGCGGCAAATTGTACGGCATCAGAACAATAGGCCAAGTACTATGCGAAGTACTTTGATTTCTAAATGGATTAAACCCATCTGTAGCGAGCCCCAAACGTACATTTCTAGGATCAGATGCAAATTCATGATGTCGTTCATCAAATGCCTTCCATGCTGGTGAATCGGCTGGATGTCTTATATTCCCATCCTCAACTCGCCCCTTAAAATGCCATTGCATACTTTCAGACATCTTAGATGACATGAATAGTCGCTGCAATCTTGGTTTTAATGGAAAATACCAAAACACCTTGGCCGGAGTTTTCACTAAAAGATGCTTTTTTCCACCGGTACGTGACCTTTTGGGTTGTTTCTGTAAGTTTTTCCATCTTGAAAGGTTACACACTTTGCAAGTCTGTTCCTTCTCATTCCCCCCCCCCAATAAATCATGCAATCATTCGGACATGCATGTATTTTTTCATAATGAAGTCCTAATTTAGAAATCATTTTCTTTGCCTCATAAAAAGAATTAGGCACTTGTGCTTCAGGTGGTAGCACTCGTCGCAGAAAATCCAATAATGCTGTGAAGGATTTATCACTCCATTTCCCACTCACTTTTAACTGAAATAACTCAACAAGAAATGTCAATTTAGAAAACTCAGAGCATCCGACATATAGCGGTTGTTTCTCTTCATCTATTAATCGATAAAAATCTTCTACATTTGACTCCATTGGCATATGACTTGTCGATGCACCAGAGTAATTTTCATTACTTGTAAATAAACTTCAGGCATCCCAAATGCTTCAACTAATGTTTCTTGTGCCATGGGCATATGGTTAGTCATCATAGGAATATGTTCCAACGAAGTCTGAAGCCCACTGTCCATGCTTTCGTGAGATGCTGTAACAGGTGATTTTTCTCCGTGATAATCCCAAATATGATAATCTCGTAGTATACCATTTATAATCAGATGTTCATGTATTGTTTCGCGATCATGATTCAATGAGTTTATACATTTGTAACAAGGACATGGTTGCGTGCCTGCAAGAGTTGTATCAGCAAATGCGAAACGTAAAAAGTGTAGTACTCCCACTCGGTACTCAAGACTATCATGGTGGCATTCCATCCATGCTTTCGACATTATGCAATCCTCTTCAAATATTTTTAAATTAAAAGAATTATAAATTAACAAATAATTTCAACAACAACTAAATAATCTAAACTATTACTCAAAAAACTATATATATCTACATTATGAATTTCATGTTCGATTACAAGAACAACTACCATAGATCTCATGTTAGTGTCTTCGTTTCTTAAACCAAAACATGCAAGGTAACAAAATTTTCTTCCTATAAAACCATCTCTAAAATCAAATATTTGTTATAAATGGGAGAATTTATTTTCATTTTTTTCAGATAAGATAATACAATTTCACCTACAATCACTAATAACTGAAAAGCATGAGATAAAACTAAAAATACAAAATTTGGTGCATGTATCTAGGTACAAAAGATCAATTCATGGTAACTAATAAAACAATAAATCTCATAATCTTTACTCTTCAAATCATCAAAATACATTAATTCAAGATTCAAGTACGATTGTTATTCTTGGTCAAGATATACAATAAATAGATAAATAAAAAATTTACTTGCTAGTCCTAATTAAAAGAAGCCATAATAAAATGTTCATAGATTATTTTCATTTCGTTTAAGTATAAATTGGCAAGTGTTATTTGAGTTTGTAAGGATTAAATTTATTCTTACTTACATTAATTGACATTCTTATTTTAAATTTTAACTAGATAAGTACTCAATTTGATCCTTGTCTAGTATCAATTAAGATCCATTAAGGCTGAATAGGTCATCTTATAATTTCACTATTGTTTCTATTACATTTATTTTGTCTAAGAAAAAAAAACTCACGTGAAATCAGATACAACAAAGTAATATACTAATATATAATATAAACGAAATGATTCCTGTGCTTACAATTTTCTTCAATGTAAAGAGGAAGAAGAAACACTGGATTCTTGGGGTCTCTCGGCGTCGCTGCTTCTTGTAGCGATTTCAACTCACAGCTGTGAAGAGAGGAGTTGCATATTAAAAAAAAAATACAGATAAGTACGCTAAGCCTTAGCTTCCAGAACCCTAAACCTTAGGATTCCAACCTTGTTGTTTATTCAAATAAGTGCACAGAAGGCACAAACGCAAAAGGATATTCATCAAATTAAAAGGAACATTCAAAAACCAAAGAATGGAGCGAGTGATAATTGCAAGGAATGACTATACCTTGTTCTATACCTTGTTCGAACGAAGGATTAACGGAGATTTAGAGCTTCTCTGTGTGAGTAGAGGAAGAAGAAGGGTTTTTCGGCGGGAATAGAGGAGAGGAAAGGTCGCGTGAGATGGGTTTGCGTTGAGGAAGTTTGGGAAAAGAATCCTAAGGAGAATAAAAATAAAAAAAAGAAAGAAATAAAATGATATAAAGAAAATTAAAAAAAAAATTAAGTACGGCTATATTAAAATAAAACAAACAATTATAAACTCATTTTAATTATTGATTAACAATTAAATAATTAAGTTGGTCATGCGTTGATTAAAAGTTTAATTATATTATAATAATTATTAACTAAATTTTTTATTTTTTTCGACAAACAAAATTAAATATTACCATATAAATTTAACTATTACGGGTAAAAAATTACACATGGTCAAATACATTTGGTTAGTAAAAAATTAATTATTACTAGCCAAATCAAATTTTAGTTAGTAAACAAATTAAATATTACATACGATCTAATTTTGATAGGTAAACATTACTTACCATATTAAACTTGCGTCAATAATAAATTAAAATTGCCTGCCAAATAAATTTTTGTCGACAATTAAAATTATTTATTAGCCAAAGTACAATTTAGCTGGTAAATCTTTTATTTACTAGTTAAATTCAATTTAGACGAAATATTTTCGCTAGTAAACACAACTTTTCCCATAGTCAAGATTGTATAGGCAGGGATGCAATCGACCCATAAAATAAATATTTAAGGGTTTTTCTGATATAATTTTTGCCGCAGTTACATACCGCTACTAATTAAATGTTCTCGTTACAGCTGTAGGAGCGGTTATAGAAACCGATTCTAAAATATGCCTTTTGTCGCGGTCACAAACCGCTTCTAATATTGATATCATTTAGCGACCACATTTGGCAGCTGCAAATTATATAATTTAGAGTCGGTTATGTGAACCGCTGCAAATCAAGATATATAGCAACGGTTTCTATAAAACCGGTTCAAGCCATAAGAGCGGTCATTTGACCGGTTCTAAAAAAACGATGCTGAAACCTCCATTTTTTTTGTAGTGAACTTCCTCGAGGAGAGAAGCTACGAGCTTGTCCTTTCGAATGGACTCAATGAAAATGTCGGCAGATAAGTGACCATCATCCTTCAACTGTTGGACGGTGCTTGTTATACCCAGGTGAAATAGCCACAGAATCTGATCGGAGAAGAGTTAGTTGAAGCCTCTGAGCGGAGGTATTTGGCCCAGAAGTCTTCAAGCCGGGCAAACTCATCCTCCTTATATTTGGCCAGTTAGGCCTTGGACGCCTCCAGCTTAGTCTGCAGAGACTTCAGCTCGGCTTCCTGATCGGCGATTTTCTACTGCTCTGCCAATCGACCCAATTACTCTTGGGCCAGAGTTGTCTCCGTCTCATTGAGTTTCTTGTCTAAAGTGAGCATCCAGGTTTTTCTTCTCCAGGTCCTCTATTGCGCAAAGTTTGCAGGTATTGGCTGATTGAACCTTAGAGTCAAAATCCTTGGCTTGCTTGTTGAGCTGCTGAGCTTGCTCCTGGCTCTTATCCTTCTCTACAGACAAAGCCCGCTTGGATCCCACTAGCTATTCGGAGGTCTTCTCCAGGTCCTCCTTCAGTCGAACAACTTCAGCGGAGAGTGCTTTAGCAGCAACCCGGGATACACTTGCTCCGCCGATCGAATCCCGCAGCAACTTGTTGCCATGCTCGAGGAACGCCAGCCTCTGGCACAACGCCAAGCTCTCCACCCAGTACTGCACAGGATATAAGTCAGAACGGCCTCGTACAGGAGGATTGTTGGTGCAACCTTAGGTCAAGGTTGACCTGGTTGACCTGACTCGAGTTGACCTGACTCGAGTTGTATTTTGATGTTTGACGAGAATAGAAAAGCTCTATTCTGATGTTTGATGAGAGTAGAAAAGTTGTATTCTGATGTTTGACAGAATACAAACTTGGGAGATTGTGGGTGTAATCTTTGGCCAAGGTTGACCCGGTTGACCCGAGGTGAGTCGACCTGATTCGGGAAATCCTGGTGAGTGAAGCCAGGTGAAAATCCTGGTGAGTGAAGCCAGGCAGTTGGAAAGTCCTGGTGAGTGAAGCCAGGCAAGGGAAATCCAGATAGGTCAAGGTTGACCTGGTGAAAAGTCCAAGCAGGGAGCTTGGCACGAGAAAAGCCCAAGTATGGAGACTTGGCACGGGAAAAGTCCAAGTATGGAGACTTGGCACGGAAAAGTCCAAGCAGGGAGCTTGGCATGGGAGAAGTCCAAGTATGGGAGCTTGGCATGGGAAGTCGGAGAGGGCTCGGCAGCTCGTTCTCCGGACTAGGTCAGAGAGGGCTCGGGAGCTCGTTCTCTGGACCAGACGAAGTCGGAGAGGGCTCGGCAGCTCGTTCTCCGGACTAGGTCAGAGAGGGCTCGGGAGCTCGTTCTCTGGACCAGACGAAGTCGGAGAGGGCTCGGCAGCTCGTTCTCCGGACTAGGTCAGAGAGGGCTCGGTAGCTCGTTCTCTGGACCGGATGAAGTCGGAGAGGGCTCGGTAGCTCGTTCTCCGGACTAGGTCAGAGAGGGCTCGGTAGCTCGTTCTCTGGACCGGATGGAGTCGGAGAGGGCTCGGTAGCTCGTTCTCCGGACTAGGTCAGAGAGGGCTCGGTAGCTCGTTCTCAGGACCAGGTAGGGTTTAGGGCTGGGAGCTCTAAACCTGGATCGGTCTGGTGATCGATCCAGTGATACGCTGGTTGACTGATCGGTCTGGTGACCGATCAGTAACCAAACAGTGTGTTTCTGTGAATTACCTGATCGGTCTGGTGACCGATCAGAAGCGAAGAAGATCGGGAGAAGAAAGAGGGGGATCGGTCTGTGGACCGATCCACCTGAGTCCTGATCGGTCCACAGACCGATCAGATAATTGGGCAACTCTCTGTGAAGCATGCTGATCGGTCTGGGGACCGATCAGCATAGGTCCTGATCGGTCCCAAGACCGATCAGAGAAGGTCTGGACCGATCAGGGTGGTGCCTGATCGGTCCGGGCCCTAGCCGTTGCGACACAACGACTAGTTTATGTGTCTTCTTCTTCGCAGGTTATATATCAAGGTCGAGGGCCTCTACAGTGACATTCTTGCCTCTTCCTCACTCTTGCGATCTGAGCTTTGCTGAGCTCCCTATTCCTGAAGCTTCGTGTGAGCTTCCCTCGACTGGGTGATCAGCTGCTGTTGACATCGTGAAGTTGCTGCTTCATCGAACTCCAGTTGAAGAGAAGGCAAGCAAAGTGTTTTTACATTCATATTGTTCTTGTTTTCCTTTCTTTATTGGTTGTACTCCATTCTTGCTGTTGCAAGAAGTTTGTGGCGAGGTTTCTCCACCCAGAAGGAGTTTCTATTAGCCGGTTTTCCGGGGTCTCATCCACCGACGGATTGATAGGCTTCGTCCACCTTACGGGCATGCCGAGGAGTAGGAGTTTCATCTCCGAACCTCGTTACATCGCTGTGCTTGAGGTTTGATTTCTCCATTTACGTTTCTGTTGTTATTTTTCCGCTACGCTAACTTGATTTGTAGAAAGAAACGAGAATTTGGGGTCGACTATTCACACCCCCCCTCTCTAGCCACGACCGTTGATCCTAACAAGGATAACTATATTTAGAAAGCATACCATGGTGAATTTCCGCGTAAAGTCGCCAACTAACTCCTCGAGTGGAATTGTCAAGGCCATGCGTTGAGCATCCGCCCAAGTTTGAGCTAAGGGACCCTGAATGTGAATAGTGTGCTCAGGCGCCCGGAGTGTGGCGTCCTCGGGAGAATGCTAGGTATCAATGGGCAGGCGGATCAGAGCGGAGATGTGTCGGCGGCCGACTTGATCGTGAGACTCTAAAGTTGCCTGACCCTAGGAGTGGGACTTCGAGGGATGGATGGTGGAGACTGGGGTCTCCATACTAGCAGGTGGTGGAAAGAAGGATACCGGTTGTGCCAAAAGGGGGCCGGTTGATAGTTCCAAAATTGATAGAGTCCGATTGGATGACGGGGACGTTGGTAAAATGATCGTCCTCATGGGAACGACAAAAGATGAGCTCTCGCCCCGCTCGGCCGGAGGTCGAGAGGTAGGTACTTCCATTGATGCTGGTGCCGAGGCGCTCGAGCGGGAGGTCCCTTTTGAGCGGAGCCTCTTCCTCCTCTGTCTCTGAAGCAGCAGTTGCCCTGAACCTGCCGAGTCGGTCGGTTGCGACTCCAAAGGCATGGTCACTGGGACCATGGTGGGTTGAGCAGACAGAAGCTCACCAGTATTAGCGGCCACACTACTTCCAGCCGCTCGACTCGCCTCATCAGCGTGGTCTGTTGAACTGCCAACCGATGAGATCCTGTAACTTTCTAGCTCGGCGGCACCACGAGCTTTGATCTCAGTGGCAAGGAGTTTGCTCTTGCCGCTCAGCAGATACTTCAACATGACTTTGGGTGCAAAAATGAAACTAAAATCAGTTAGATTTTAAGGCAATAGAGGAAGAAACATTTTAGCTAACGAGCCAGGCAGCCTTGAGCGATGGGGGCTCAGTCTAAAAATCTATAGAACGCCTTCGTGTAGCAGCTTGTGTATATGATATTTTTGATCGACCAAGTGAGCGACAACCTCTAGATAGGTCGGCTCTCAGCGATACTTGCGTAGAGTGGGAGGCCTCATTAGCTCAATCTGCCAGCCGATCGGGAAGGATTGTTGCTCGAGAAGGCGAACAAAAAAATAATATTCCTTCCAGTGCTTGTTGGAAGTAGACATCTTCTCAAAGTACATAGAGCCCACTCGGGCCTATAGTAAAAAGGTCCCCATCTAGGAAAGTTTGGGGTAATAGAAATAATGGAAGACACGAGATACGAGCAAGATACCGTATAGGCAGAATAAGATTACTACACTGCATAGGAGCCTGAAAGTGTTCGACACTAACTGGGATAAGGGAATGTGGAAGTATATATAGACAATTGAGAAGAAGGGGTGGACTGGGAAACGCAGACCGGTCAAAAACTAGTCATTAAAAAAAGTAAGGCAGTTGTCCGGCGATGTATGTGGTCGGGCATGTGCTATGGGAATAATTATTTGATGGTTATCAAGCATATGGTAGGACATTCGCATTTGCATTATCTCGTCATCATTAAAGTCGAATTTGGTGGATGTATACCATAGTCCGGTGATTGACAAAGGAGGAGGAGAAGAGGCGGCCATGGAAAACAGCAAGAAATAGAAATCGGAGGTCGACGGTCAATCAAGGAGCAAACGGAGAGTAGGAGAAAGAGGTTACTATAAAATATCGAGGGCGAAAGGTGGCAAAGAAGGAGGACGACGAAGAGCTCGCACGACAGAGAGGAAATGCGGTCCAGATGACATACGACAGTGAAGAAAGGTTTATAAACCTTGGGGGCGGCCGCTCTGGGCCATTCGATTAAGGGTTACGAAAAATAAGGACAGGATCTCGCCATGGAATTTGAAAAGGCGTCTATCATATCATTAGTGGATATCCATCTGTCATGTCAAGTGTACGGCAGTAGAGAGTGTGACACATGGCAGCCGGCTACGTGGAAGCATTAATGGGGCGTAATTAAAAGGCATGGGCGGCGTGCTCACCCATAATGATCGGAGATTTGTATAGTCTTCCAGAAATTGAGATGGTGTCAGCAACCATCAAAGGGCGCTCATCCGAGAAAGTGCCGAAAAATGGAAAATTTGCTAAGTGTTGTCGTTAGCCATCCTGATCGACTAAACTCAGACTAAGACATAGCCGAGCGAGGGCTATAAATCCATATCATATGATAGACGAGCGATGACTATAAACCCATGTCATATCACAACCGAGTAGCGGATCAAAACCCATGGAAGTCAGTGGTAGCTGAGCAGCACGTCTAAACCTAGAATGTCTGATCGAATGTGAAAGTCACCTAAGACACTACTTGTTCAGTCAGTCGGATTTCCAACCTCCTTCGACTAGATTTGAGGGAAGACTTATGATACGGTGATAGAGGGGGGCCTACCAAGTGCGGGTCAAGGGATGAGATAACAGCCAACGTGAAGGTCAAAGTCAGGACAGTCAACACCAGAGAACCGATGGGCTTGCCAAAGGTGGGGCGAGCAGAGGTCTACTGTAGTTGCCAATCGAGCATGAAGTGTCTGATCGGCAAGTTGTCCGAGCGAAACGCTTGGACAGCCAAGAGCACTACGTCCAGAACATCAAATGCTCATTAGGAAGTGGAGGAACGCTAAGGTGACCAGAGCGCTTGTTCGGTCGGGCAGAAATAATCAACTGAGCTAAGAAATTATGGAGAAGATCGTCAGGGAGGGGATCTTCGGCCGAGCGGCTCTCCTTCCCGGCTAAACAGTGGGATCCTTTTTATATCTCTTAATATTCCTTTGGAAGATAATGTCGCTGACAACGAGGCATGGTCAACAGGCAGATCGTACGACGAAAACTTCTACTGTCTCATCAAGGAGTTGCATGTCTTGTTAAGGTAAGATGTCAGAGACACTTTTCTGACAGATCCTTTTGTAGGACAATTAGGGAAGCATGCTCGCGCCTTGAGGCGCGTGCACATCGTTCACTGGGGTGCTATATAAAGGAGAATTCATGTACCGACAGAGGTATGCATTATTCACTATTCACGTCTGTGCTTATTGTTCCTCTGCTTTCTTCTATTTTTCTGATGACGGACTTGAGCGTCGAGGGTCAACGTCGGAAATCCCTTCCCTGATATTTTTTGTATTACAGAGTGAAACGAGGTTTATATCCGGTCAACTCAAAAGTTATATTCTCAGTAAATTTTCTTCATGATTTTTGGACAAGATAGTTATCTCCTGATATGAATCTAATCAGAGTCTGTCAGCCATGCACATTCATAGCCTTGTGGTGAACACAATTTATATCAGCATTGTTGTTTAGCACTCCTTTTAGCTCTTTCATCCTAAATATGCTTTTAGTTCTGATAAATTTGTAGAACTTCTGAATATTCATTTTCCCTGAATTCTTCTTGTCTACCTTAAAGTAGTTAGTTCGCTGTAGAAAGTCATCGCCGGAGCAGCTAACTTCATCCGATGCCTCCTTCCACTGCCACCGGCCACCGCAGAAGAGGAAGAAGGTGACATGAAGAGCTGCGTTGAAGACCCTTCAGTGCCCAGTGGCGGGAGCGGCCCGGACGCCCTCGTCGGCATCGGAGTCGAGCCTTCAGCTTCGACTATGATAGACCCATACTAGTTGAGGAAATACTTGTATTTCTCCAACCTTTTTGTAACATATTCTGTTGCTCCAAGATTCTAAAGCGACACACTCAAGGAACCATCTAAATATCGTAGACTGAGATTGAAAGCTATTCTGTGACAGAAACTGATGCTTTTATTCTTCGTGAAACTTGCAGATGCTCGCGAGGCCTTCCATGGCGAAGCAATACCTTGCCTTTCTTGTCCCTGAAGCCTGCCCAAATTCTAACTGACTCGATCGCTAAATAAACTTCCCAGATTTCGTCTCTAATAACAAGCTCGAACTACTGTAGCACCTGAATGGACAGTCTCTTCAAGCAAATAAGGTCGGCTTTCTTCCCAACCGCTCAAAGGTTAGATCAGAATTTCAACTGAGTTCTCCTCCTCTTGTTCATTGCCAGGGTGAGATTTTCTGACTCAGGAGAAGAACGGATAGCACCGGAGAAGATTGCATCACTTAAAGAAGGTAATCCATGTTGCATATCACCAGCTTTGGAGGTTCATCCATGGTCGTTGTTTTGTAGGGAAGAAGAGGAACCGTAACTAGTTCCAGAGGCCATTTCCTGGGGAAATGAGCGGCATCGACGAGACTGCCGATATTGAGTTTGCAGCTGCGGCTGCAGCGGCTACTTACGCTGTCGCTTTACTGGACGAAGAAGAATCGCTCGATCAGAACAAGAGAACCATGAAGGTAGAAGACAACATGAACAAACCCCCTGAATACAGCAGAATAACCAGATGGTTGACTGGTAAAGATCAGAAGGAAGATGAAATTCAATCAGGTACTTTTTCTTGTTCTATGCTCCTCCAATTTTTCAGAGGTGAAGAAACTTAAAATTTTCTCACGTTATCCATGTCAGGAGGTTCTTCAATGAGAATCGGAGTAAAGATGCAGGATGACTTTGGCATTGGCCAGAATCTATCAAAGGAACCCAATCTTTCCTTGAAAAAGAAGCCAACTTTCTCTGACAAGACAAGCAGCAAGAAACCAGAGCAAGAACGAAGTCAAACAGGTCCGAAAACCCTCAGACCTATAGACTCGATTTCTAGAAATGCAAGCAGGAAGACAACTTATACCCCCAAAGACGAAACGAAAGTAGATGCATGGGAGAGAGCGAAGATGGAGAAGATAAGGAAAAGGTAAAGTGTACCTTTATTTTTCTGGCGAATGTATTCTGTTGATGTATCTGTTTTTCAGGTATGAAAAACTGAAGTCCTCGATTGCGGAATGGGAGGACGAGAAGAAGATGAAGGCAAAACGTCGACTGGAGCGCAAAGAGGTTTACGATTCTCATAAAATCCTAAAGCACTTAAATAATCTACAGAGAAGTATGAGGCAACTTACATGGTTTCATGTGGGATCGATCTGCAGGGGTATCTGGAGCTGCAGCGTGCGAGAGCGGTACAAGAACTTCGTGATGAGATGGCGAGAATAGTCAAGATTGCTGGTGGAGCAAGAGCCCTCGCAGAAGAAAGGAGAAGAAATGATGAACAGAAGACGAAGGGAAAGGCGAGGAAGATGCGATCCACTGGGAGTTCTCCTCGTTCCTGCTTTGGTTTCTGACGTATCCTTGGATGCGTGAAACGTCGCTCGCTGTAAATCTGTATAGTTTGTATAAAACAGCAAGAAAAAGGAAAATAAAAAATAAAAAATAAAAAATCAGTAGTTGGAAATGATATTGCTATTTCTTCTTTCTTTTTCCATTTTTAGAACCACATCGGTCGCTCCTCTTACCAGGCTTCCCCTCCGATGAGCGCCACCCGTTCGATTTCTTCCTGGGAAAGCGCCGCACCTCAAATCTGCAAGATACCTTATTTGGAAGCTAAATCTATCTTCTTAATCCATTTCCACGTGATTTGGATCAATTTGCCTGCATCTTCGTCGACAAAGATGGAAGTGCATTGATCGTTTTGCGCCGGAAAAGATTGAATCTTTGCCGACGTTTTGAGTCGGCAAGTTGCAATCTCTAGCTTCCGTTAGGCGTCTCTGATATCGGATTTTAGGGTTTTCAGCAATCCGTCAAAATTCCGCCGCGAAGGCGATCGGCGTGCTCCCCTTTCCTCCACCCTCTGATCTCCCGGAGAAGCGGAGATGAGCTGGTGCACCCCCGGCATCTGTGGACCAGGGTCCGCACGCTGAGCCTGCTGATGGTGCGGTTCCTCAAACGGGGGCACGGCGCCGGGAAGCCCTACGATGAGGAGCGCGACGAGGGGTGCGGCGCTGCCGTGCGCCAGGCGGAAAGTCCGATACTGGAGGACGCGAGCTGGGATGTCCCGGCTTTCGACGACTACGACGACGACGACTACGGCGTCCTCTTCCAGGACCAAGGGGAGCCCGCCGCCGGCCGCCCCCGCAAGGCGCCGCTTATCGGAGATGAAACGCCTTCGGGTAAGCCTCAAAGCTCCGGTCAAGCTGAATCTCGCCGACGATCAAATATCACCATCCGTTTCCATTGCTTCTTTTCTTCAGAAATCGAACTGTTTAAGGACAGGTACGCAAAGCTGCTGCTTGGCGAAGACATGTCCGGTTGCGGCAAAGGAGTTCCATCGTCTCTTGCACTGTCCAACGCCATCACCAACCTCGCCGGTGCTTTCCTGTTCCCTCGACCATCATTTATGCAAAAAGATTTCTTGTGAGTGATGGCAACAGAAGAAGTAACATTTTCTGTTATGCTTCTGGATCAAACAGCATCTATTTTCGGCGAACACTCGCGGTTAGAGCCGATGTCTGCTGAAAGGAAAGCGAGGTGGAGGAGGGAGATGGACTGGCTTCTATCTGTTACTGATCACATTGTTGAGTTTGTTCCTTCCAGGCAGACATCAGAGGATGGAGCTACCATAGAGGTCATATGACACTCTGTTTCGAATTTGTCGATCGATCGATCGTTCAAGCAAGCTTAGCTCATTTGTTCTTCTCCTCCAACTGCAGATTATGATAACTCAGCAACGCGGAGATCTTCAAATGAACATCCCCGCGCTTCGCAAGCTAGATGCGATGCTCATTGTAATAAGAATTCTCCCGCAATCTTTGGTAGAATGGATTGTTCTAAGCTTACAATTCTAAGTTCGTGGCCTCTCAGGGCTCCCTTGACGACTTCGAGGACCAGACCATGTTTTCGTATGTCTCAAGAGATGCTGATGAATCGGAGAAGGGAAATGCTCGAAGGGACGGCGATAAATGGTGGCTTCCTACAGTGAGAGTCCCTCTCGGTGGATTCTCAGAGTCATCCAGGAGATGGATTCAGTTACGGAAGGATTCAGCTACACAGGTACACAAGGCAGCCATGGCAATCAATGCTCAAGTTCTCATGGAGATGGAAGTGCATTGATCGTTTTGCGCCGGAAAAGATTGAATCTTTGCCGGCGTTTTGAGTCGACAAGTTGCAATCTCTAGTTCCGTTAGGCGTCTCTGATATCGGATTTTAGGGTTTTCAGCAATCCGTCAAAATTCCGCCGCGGAGGCGATCGGCGTGCTCCCCTCTCCTCCACCCTCTGATCTCCCGGAGAAGCGGAGATGAGCTGGTGCACCCCCGTCATCTGTGGACCAGGGTCCGCACGCTGAGCCTGCTGATGGTGCGGTTCCTCAAACGGGGGCACGGCTGCGGGAAGCCCTACGATGAGGAGTGCGACGAGGGGTGCGGCGCCGCCGTGCGCCAGGCGGAAAGTCCGATACTGGAGGACGTGAGCTGGGATGTCTCGGCTTTCGACGACTACGACGACGACGACTACGACGTCCTCTTCCAGGACCAAGGGGAGCCCGCCGCCGGCCGCCCCAGCAAGGCGCCGCTTATCGGAGATGAAACGCCTTCTGGTAAGCCTCAAAGCTCCGATCAAGCTGAATCTCGCCGACGATCAAATATCACCCACCATCTGTTTCCATTGCTTCTTTTCTTCAGAAATCGAACTGTTTAAGGACAGGTACGCAAAGCTGCTGCTTGGCGAAGACATGTCCGGTTGCGGCAAAGGAGTTCCATCGTCTCTTGCTCTGTCCAAAGCCATCACCAACCTCGCCGGTGCATTCTTGTTCCCTTGATCATCATTTATGCAAAAAGATTTATTGTGAGTGATGGCAACAGAAGAAGTAACTTTTTCTGTTATGCTTCTGGATCAAACAACATCTATTTTCGGCGAACACTCGCGGTTAGAGCCGATGTCTGCTGAAAGGAAAGCGAGGTGGAGGAGGGAGATGGACTGGCTTCTATCTGTTACTGATCACATTGTTGAGTTTGTTCCTGCCAGGCAGACATCAGAGGATGGAGCTACCATAGAGGTCATATACCACTCTGTTTCGTTTGTCGATCGATCGATCGTTCAAGCAAGCTTAGCTCATTTGTTCTTCTCCTGCAACTGCAGATTATGATAACTCAGCAACGCGGAGATCTTCAAATGAACATCCCCGTGCTTCGCAAGCTAGATGCGATGCTCATTGTAATAAGAATTCTCCCACAATCTTTGGTAGAATGGATTGTTCTAAGCTTACAATTCTAAGTTCGTGGCCTCTCAGGGCTCCCTTGACGACTTCGAGGACCAGACCATGTTTTCATATGTCTCAAGAGATGCTGATGAATCGGAGAAGGGAAATGCTCGAAGGGACGACGATAAATGGTGGCTTCCTACAGTGAGAGTCCCTCTCGGTGGACTCTCAGAGTCATCGAGGAGATGGATTCAGTTACGGAAGGATTCAGCTACACAGGTACACAAGGCAGCCATGGCAATCAATGCTCAAGTTCTCATGGAGATGGAGGTGCCTGAAGCCTATGTCGAATCTCTTCCTAAGGTTAACACTAAACGTAAACGATGATCCTTGGTTTCAAAATGAGTTCTGAAACAATTCAAGTTAGTATCTGACTGTTTTGGTTTTTACATCATGTCGTAGAATGGGAGGGAAAGCCTAGGAGATACGATCTACCAAAGCATCATAGACGATGTCTTCGACCCAGAAGAATTCCTCGGAAGGATGGACTTGTCGACGGAGCACAAGATTCTCGACCTGAAAAACAGAATCGAGGCCTCGGTTGTGATATGGAAGAGGAAAATGCAGGACAAAGAAAGCAAGCCCTCGTGGGCTTCAGCAGTCAGTTTGGAGAAGAGGGAGCTGTTCGAAGAGAGAGCTGAGATAATCTTGATTCTCATCAAGCAAAGGTTTCCCGGCATCCCTCAATCGGCACTCGATATAAGCAAGATCCAATACAACAAAGTAATTCAAAAAAAAAAACGCACTATGAAATCTCTCGATCTTCTTTGAAAATGTTCCTAGTGTTGGTTCTAATCGATTTCTTCAAGATGTAGGACTATCGATCCAAGAGAGCTACTCGAGGATCTTGGAAAGCTTAGCTCTCATGTTGATTTCAAGAATCGACGATATTCTTTACGCGGATTCTATCGCTAGGGGTCCAACCACCAAATGTCAAAAGGGAAGACGATCCCCGCCTAACGTGGAGGCAAAGACGGGACATGCGAAGATGCCCCCCGAAGTGAAGGTCGGCAAGAAGTTTTCTTACACGGAGCACGTAGGAGTCGCTAGAAGTCCTACCGCTCGCCATTGAGGGGGTACAAGAACCTCTTGATTGTGTTCATGGTAGATAGAGCCTTTGTAGGTCTTACGATTTCATTTACTCTTCCATGCTTGTCGGCCCACTACTGAACTGTGATGCATCATTCAATCCATTGCATCGAATGTTTTGATTTCGATTCTAGTTTATTGTTCCTTGTTTGTCAAGGGGATCGACTGAGACTTCAGCAGAAGAACTTCCCTCTTCTTCTCTAATATCCATGAAACAATTAACAATTTAATTTTCACCGATATTAAAAAAAAATTGCACCTTTTGATTTTTACCCAAATAATTTTTTCCTATTTTTTTCACATAAAAATATATGTAAAAAATGAAAGTTCATTATTAATGTGTTAACTAAAATTCTGTGGTCAGATGGACGGTTGAGATCTATTTTTGTTCAAACTAACTCTTTCCCTCCAAAATAATAATAATAATAATAATAATAATAATAATAATAATAATAATAATAATAATAATAATAATAATAATGTTTTCTGACTAATTTGGAAAGTAGCGTTTTAATAAAAGCTCTTCGTGTTCTTATTCTCGCCCTTCTCATTTTATCCACCAGACGGAGAAGGAAACTGGTACGCCTTTCCCGATTCCCTCCCTCCAAACCTAAACACTCAAGATTAGGTTTCCGAATGATCTGGTGATCGATCCTTCCTTGCTCTCCCTATCCTTGTTGCTTGATATTGACGGCTTCTGTTGTTGTAAGAATAGAGTATTGTGAGGGTTTCCGGAAGATGAATCGCCGGTCGTCCGTTTCGTCTTCTACGTCGGCAGCGATGGCCTCGTCGAAGAGAACAGAGGCGATGGAGGTTTCAGCCAAGTTTACGGCTGCCAGAGCGGCGCAGGGGAAGAAGAGGGTCGCTCTTCGGGATATCAGCAAACAGAGCAATGTGTTACGCGGTACTTCTAGCCTAGTAGGCGCTAAGGGGGCCAATGTGGGTATCCTTTCTTTTGGCTTTCTTCTTCTTCTTCTTCTTTTGGCTTTCTTTTCCTTTTAACTTGTTGGGGAAAAAAGATGCGATCTTTGAGCGGAATCTTCACGTTTCGTCATGATTTCACTGAGTTTTAGTCTTGGCAATTGTTTTTATCAAGTGATTTTTTTTCTTCAACATCAAGAATTTCGTAATTTAGTATTTCTGACCATGGTTAATCTAGTGATGCTGTAGTTTTTTTTAATGTTTTATTCGCTTTGAAAATTTCTTTTTAATAACTTTTACATACGATAGTATTTTAGCATGTCATTTTGAACAAGAACTATGAAAAGTGACTTTCCAAAATTGTTCTTAGGTTCAACTCTTATTCCATTAATTTTTGCATGATGTAACACGCACTATATATTGTTGAAAAAAAAAATCAAAGATAAAAACAGCATGAGTTCTAATTTATACGAGCAAAAAAGTAAGTAAGAAATTTGACTTTAATGTGCCAAAATATAAGACTTGAAACATCGATGGCTTTTTTTTTTCCTAAAGAATATTTTTCCCAATTAAATTACATACTCCGTGATAAGCACAAAGTAAGCAAAATATGTTATGTATAATTATTTTATTCCTCACTAAAGTCACGTGAATTTTTTACTCAGTGGAAAGAGGATCCTAGTAGAGGGGCAAAAAGTTTTAACAATTAAAATATATGTAATATTGACAGAAACTATAGTCTCTTCATTATTATCTATAAGCTATTCTATGGTTGTTCCTAAAAAGTACTTGTGAATGACTTTGATTAAATATAAGTATGGGAAATTTTTAACTTGAAGTGCACACTATTTTAGCCTGATTAAAATTCCTTAGCTGCTATTGTTTTTGAGTCCAATAGTATAGCTTGTTTTAAGTGCCTAGTTGTTCACTTTTGATGACGCTGATTTTACGATGGCATTATTTGCTTTGAGGTGGTTGTGTCAACTGTCAAGTTCAATATTTTGGAATTTTGGATACAGTCAAACTCATTCTGAACATATCTTGGGATCCTCTAATGCTGCAGAAACTGCATATATTGGCTAACTAAAATATTAAATGAGTTATTGCAGTATCTTTTTGGTGGAGGAATATTTGACTGAGCCATGATAATCACCTTTTTTTTTACATGTTACTCTCTTTTCATTATTTTTTTGCTTCTTGTTCTAAACTTTTTAATCAAAAGTCTGTTGTGGCTTAAGATGTTTCTATTTTCAATTACATTGCTTGGAAATGCCATTCTTCTTTATTTTTCTTCTATCTCTCTAGTTGATCACTAACTACTATTGTGCTTGCTTTCAATGATTGAGCATGAGCATAATATTTTTGTCATATTTTCTTTGTCCACACGTTTCTTAGTAAATAGCTAATCAGTTTTATCATGGCTATTCATAAGCAGATCAATGCTACAAGATCAATTTCAATGGTCAAGAAGGGGTCTTGCACTACTTATTGTGATTCAAGATTGAGTCAAACCTCTTCAGTTCTTTCAGCTACTATCAAACCAAATGCTATTGAATCTAGCAACAAAAGTTCCCTGCCACACAGCAGTGTGTCTAAACCTGCAGTTGTTACCTGGCTAGTACCTTGCACCGCCCTCAAGTCACCTAACTTTTCTGGGGATTCTGTTTCATCAATGTCCACATGCAACTCAATTCAAAGCCCTGAATTTGAGTATATAGACAATGGAGATTCTCAGGCTACAACTTCTTTGGAGAGGCAGGCAAATGAGGATCTAAACATCTCTGAGCATGTAGCTGTAGCAGGTGCATTTTGATTAGTTGAATTATCCAATTATGTTTGAATGCTCTTTATTTAAGGTTCATGATTCTATGAAATGGAATCACCTACTATCTATTTATGTTTTTTAGTAAAGCTCTACTTTTTTGGAGTTTTTGAAACCAAGTAGTTTAGAAATCAATCTCTAGCTGGGTTTTGTTTAATTTGTCTATTGATATTGTTGATAATATTTATCAGAGTCAAAATCAAAGAGTAATAGTTCTATGCTGATGGAAGTTGAAGTTGTGGGAGTTGATACAAACCATAATGATCCTCAGTTTTGCACTACACTTGCTTGTGATATTTACCAAAATTTACAGAAGGCTGAGGTGATATATTCCTCTTTGTTATTTATTGTTTTTATTCTGTTGTCTTTTATCCTCTTTGATATTTCCAAATATTTTCAATAATTAATGATATATACATATCTTCAGGACATTATTGTTTCTTATTGATTACTAATGATATTTTGGTATTTTAGACCACTGATGTTGATCTTGGTCATGTATGATATGCACCCTGCAGATTTATTATGATTTTTCTTGCTAATTCTCTGGATTAGTTCTAAAATTTTAATATTAATGAATCAAGGCTTTTAATTTTCAATCCGAGTGTGTAATTTGTTCATTGGATTGCCAGAGTATAAGGTACTAAGCTTTACAGGATATATATGTAGGACCGTTTAATTTACTAACAATCTTTCGATCACAATGATATTATAAGATGTGCAATTAAGTATAATATTATTGACAAAGGAATGGTAGTAGATGAAGCGTTTTGTTGGTGTTGCTCTCGATGCGGAGACTTGCTCGAAGACGATCTTGGTGTAGATAATGAGAGCACAATGTAGAAGAGTTGTTTGTTCAGAAGAGTGATCCTTGACTCTGTCCTCGAGCCCTCTTTTTATAGCCGAGCTACCAGCCGATCAAATCCCACTGATCTGGCTGAACTTCCGAATTTGGACTTGATCCGTCAATTGATCTTGATGATTCGTCGACGAAATCCATGAACCTCCCCGAGTTCGCGCCCAGCTTCTCGATCTGATTCACTGCAAAATCAGTTTGATCCGTCGACTAAACCTCTTTATCCGTCACTGCAAAATCAGGTTGAATCTCGTCACTTTAAATCTTTTCTTTTCTTTTTAAAAACTTATCGAGTATGCAGCGAAAATTGAAATAAGAAGATTAAAAGAAATGACACTTTGATTTTTACTTGGTTCGGAGCTCAACCGTCTCTTACTCCAAAAACCCATGACCCATCAGATCGTATCGATGGGTTAATTTACTAACAATCTTTCGATCACAATGATATTATAAGATGTGCAATTAAGTGTAATATTATTGACAAAGGAATGTTTGTAGATGAAGCGTTTTGTTGGTGTTGCTCTCGACGCGGAGACTTGCTCGAAGACGATTTTGGTGTAGATAATGAGAGCATAATGTAGAAGAGTTGTTTATTCAGAAAAGTGATCCTTGACTCTGTCCTCGAGCCCTCTTTTTATAGCCGAGCTACTAGCCGATCAGATCCCACTGATCCGGTTGAACTTCCAAATTTGGACTTGATCCGTCAATTGATCTTGATGATTCGTCGATGGAATCCGGTGAACCTCCCCGAGTTTGCATCTAGCTTCTCGATCTAATTCACTGCAAAATCAGTTTGATCCGTTGACTGAACCTCTTTATCCGTCAACAGAAAACAAGTTTCCTTTTTGCTGGATCTGGCTGATCAAGTGGATTTCCATGAAATCTGTTGATCCGTCGATTGATCAAGTCTATCTGTCGATGGAACACTTTTTACCTTTTCTTCTATGATCCGATCTTAGATCCCTCAATTGATCAATAGGATCCGTTGACTGATGGAAGCTATCCATTGACTAATCCTTTGTTTAAATTTTAGAACTTTGTTTGCAAAACAAAGTTAGCACAGACAATATATAATAATAGAAGTCCTGTAAATAAAGTTAGAATAGATATTAAGACAGCGAGGACTGTTTTGATCTCAATTTAGAAACCTTCGTTAGTTTCTCCTATTGGAACAACGTCTAAGGTTTGTCCCTACCGGGACAAGACCTTACTGCACTCCCACTAGAAGCTTACCTCAACTCACTTGCCAAACATCTGGTCCTCTAGACTTGTTTGGACTTTCTCTGCTCAATGCATGATTACCTGATTCATTAAGACTTTTCCTGCAATACTAAATTAGTACAATAGTAAGAATAGTAATGCAAAATAGTATTAGTAAAATTATACTTAGGTTGACCAAAATTCACTAGTCTGGTCGACCTTGCGCGATCGACCGGAAACCTTTCGGTCAATCTTGCTTGGAGTTCACTCCTCCAAGACTTCTCATTACCTAGGGTTACCTCCCCTTTCCACTGCTTAGCTTCACTCACTAGGATTTTTCATTACCTAGCTTCATTTATCAGGACTTTCGACTACCTAGATTCAATCACCAAGACTTTCACCACCTAGCTTCACTCACTAGGACTTTCACTTTGCTTGGAGTTCACTCCTCCTAGATTTCTCATTACCCTTGCAATCATTCGGTAGAGTACTCAATCGACTAGGTCAACCTTGACCAAGCTCCATTAAACATATTGTCAAACAAACATCAAAACCTTAGAGGTCGATTGCACCAACCATATATAGTGATAGAAGCATCCAAATAATCAATATTTCTCCTAAGATTTATACAGTATATGTCGAAGGAAAAAAGATTTTTTAACATACCTAGCTTGCGTGCCTTTGGTCTTGAAGTTATGATGTTCGTGTAAATTTACTTCTCAAGTTGAAGACAATTGTGATCATTGATAAAGTGGGTTGATTGCATAGCACTTGCATTAAACATTTTCTTCTTCGATCTGTGAAATACAAACTGTACTATTTCCTTTTCAGTAGTTTCCTTAATCCTGTCCTTGATAATGAAGTAACCTAGCTATTCAGTTAATGTCGGACTGGAGCTTTACCTTTGTATTTGAACTGTCTGTAAGCTAGATCAATCATCAAATGCCTTCGGTTAGGCTGAAGCCCTTGAACTTGATGAAATATTTTTATCTTTAAATGCTATGCCTAACGCTTGTTTTGTTTATAATTTTAGTTTGTGTGATTAAACTAAGTGGAAGATTATATTACAAACTTGTAATTCCCATGCCTTACTGTTTGTCAGATCGGCAATTATACTTATATGGAACAAGTCGCTTATTTTGTGCTATTGTTCTGCTGAAAGGAAACCTTTTAAAATGTTTATGTAGCAACAATAATCTAGCATGGCAAACATTATAACTATGAACTGCAAGGTATGACAATTGTTTTCAATGTTCTTTGAGTCAATTATGTATTCGTCATAATTCAGATTAATGTTCTTAGGCTTCACACTAAGTTCCTTAGTTTGGACTTGCTATCAAAATAACATTTTCATTAAGTAAACACCTTTTTCTTTCTACCGGATAATGCAGCACTATTTTTTCTACAGACTAAGAAAAGACCTTCAATAGATTTCATGGAAACAATTCAGAAGGATATAACTGCAAACATGCGCTCCATTCTGATAGATTGGCTTGTAGAGGTACCTTTGCTCCAAATCACTCCCTTCTAATAGTATTTTTGTCTTCTAACTTAGGTTGATTAATTTCTAATCCCATTTGACTACAGGTTGCAGAAGAGTATCATCTCGTCCCTGATACACTATATCTGTCTGTTAATTACCTTGACAGATATCTTTCTGGAAATGAAATAAACCGAGAACGATTGCAACTTCTTGGTGTTGCGTGTATGCTAATCGCAGCGTAAGAACTATTCAATAATGTTATGGGAATTTAGACTTGTTTTGTTCATAATAATTTGAATTCGGTGTCAACAGAAAATATGAGGAGACATGTGCCCCGCAAGTGGAAGATTTCTGCTGTATGACTGATAATACATACTCAAAGGATGAGGTGGATGTCTTTGTAACTCTAATTTACGATTCTGTGTTGCATGTTTGGGCTGCCCATTCATAACTTGGTGCGCAGGTTTTGCGAATGGAATCGGAAGTGTTGAATTACTTGAAATTTGAAATGACAGTTCCGACTACCAAGTGCTTCTTGAGGTAATACTAAGACCGTTGTATTAGCTCTTAAATGTCTGTGAATAAGTTACTTATTTTCATATCTGATGTGCAAATGAAAAGGAGATTTGTTCATGCTGCTCAAGGATCCAATCAGGTAACTACATTGTTTGCGAATGTTCTTTTTAGTTTCTTCATTGAAACGAAGAGTTCATTGTCATATTTGTTTTTCCAGCTGCCTCTATTGCAACTTGAGTTTCTTGCCAGTTATGTTGCAGAGCTCTCATTACTCGACTACTCTATGCTTCGCTATGCCTCATCACTGGTAGCATCTTCTGCTGTCTTTTTGGCCAAGTTCATATTGCAACCAGCGAAAAAACCTTGGGTACTGATTCATGCTGCAGTTTTCCCAGAATTTTACTAAAGAGAAATACTCTGAACATCATGACGTCCTTATCTAAGATTAGTTACATTGTGGTTGATGATGCAGAACGCCACGCTGAGCCATTACACGCTATATAAACCGTCGGACCTTGCAGACTGTGTCGAGGCATTACACCGACTAGTCTGCACTAGTGCAGGGAACAGCTTGCCTGCTATTAGAGAAAAGTACAGTCAGCACAAGGTAAATAATTTGGTCTCAAAACCTTGTTTCGATTCGCAGTTGCCCTGCAGCAGTCTTGATTTGTTGTTCTTCCAGTACAAGTTTGTTGCCAAGAAGTACTGCCCTGCTTCCATCCCTTCAGAGTTCTTCCAAGATAACTTTCAAGACATCACAGCCAAAGTCCAGGAATTGAGTTCAGTCTCTGCGTGACCGATGATGAAGGTTGCTCGATGATGAATGCTCGCAACAAGATGTGAATAGGTGTTCATATCCTTTGATCTAAAAGATACACTGTTGCAATTGATCTCCTAGAAATAAATAGAAATTGTACTACTGATCCTGTGAGAATGAGCATTTTTGTTTGGGTATAGCTGAGTTGATAATCGGGCAGAGTTTACTATTAGTGACGTATGATTCGATTCCCGATAAGTGATAAGTGTAAATATTATTTTGGATTATTTCGTATCTCCTTGCTCAGGAAGGCCGCTCGACAAACGTTGAATAATTTTCTTAATTTATTCTCTTTTAGAATGTGTAGGATCATCCTCGAGGGTTGACTACGACGGTAAAGGGACTAAATTGACTTCACTTTTCTACCATCCGAGGATGAACATTATTGGTTGTGAATCTATTGATTTTTGAACCAAAAAACCAAAAAGTCCCGATGTTTTGTGTTACATGGGTCCTTAAGTACGCCATGAAATGAATATTTTTTAAAAGACAAAAAATTATATTATATAAGCTTTTTATTTTAAATTTTAATTTAAACAAAAGCAATATTTTTGCATGGGTGCTGGTGGGCCCGTTACAGATCGAACTGGCTGTCTCAAAACCTGAACTGGGAGTGGATCCCCCCCTCCTCTACTCCAAAGTCGTTTCTGATACGTGGCCATATCTGATTGGTCACAGCGCTGTTCACTGGTGACGCAACACCAAAGTAAAGAATTGGGACAAGAAAGGAGAGGCACTGAACAATTTCCATTATTGACGGGAAGGACAGGTGTCAGCTCCCAATTCGCGGATGGAGACTAAGCAGAGTTATGAAAAGTTACCCAATTTGCGAAAGCGAAGGAAGCATCAAGCATATACGGCATTCGTGATGCGGTTCTTCCCTCGGGAATATACTCTTGCCGAAGAATCGACGATGCGAAGATTACAAGCTTGAATTCCTCCGCCTCTGATTCGTTTTCTATAAATTTCTACTTCCAGATCGCGATCCTGGTGGCTTGTTTCCATTCGTGCTTTCGTTTGGTGGAGAGCTGAGCTGGGTGCTGGTGGAGTGGAGATCGATGATTATGGAGGAGATCAAGGAGGCTCTGGTGGGGGAGGAGGAGCTGCCTCCTCTGCTGCAGGATTTGGAGGCCGACGCCAAGCCTCGCCGCATTGCTCTCTTCGTCGAGCCCTCTCCGTTCAAGTTAGTAAAAGCTATATTTGTTTGCTATGGCAGTCGTACTTATCTTAGTTTTGTTTGTTTGTTTCTCTCTTTTAATGCTTAGCGTTGAGTTCATGTCAGAAAGATTAGTGTCCTTAGTGATCGGGTTCTTTGTTGCTCGGAGGAGTTGTATCTTGGTTTTGATGCGCTGGTCACGACAAAAAAAAAATCCCTTTTCTTAGAAGAAAAAATTGGGATTTTGGTGCTGGTGAAGCGCCTTTTAGGGATTCGGATACGCCTGGTCATTCAATAAGTTGATTTAAGGTCACGTTGCCTTGATCTCAGTAAATGGTTTTTATTTATTCTTTCCCTGTTGCCATAACTGTTATCTTTTGTAAATTTGTGGCGTCTTTCGGTGATTTGGGTCGTTTCTGCTTCATTTAATTCGCTTTTGCTCGATGCAGCACATAGGTAGTTGAGTTGTTGCCTTATTGGGTTGATTGGTTGAGGTAACTTTTGTTTCACTCCTTGGTTGAGGATCTCCCTTTTATAGTCTTGAAGTGGGTTGAGACGATCTGTATCTTTTTCCTTTCAAGGGTAACTTGGCCATAACATTTTTTCTCAGCAAAAAAACTTGGCCACATTCACTGGTGATGCCTTTTCACTTTTTTTTTTAGGAGTATTCTGGCCCTGAAGTGGGTTATATTGGTTAGGATGGTTATTCTTGTTTGGGTGAGTTGCCTCTGTGTTTTCTGATCTGTTGATAACTTTGTTTTTCCTGTTTAATTGAACATTACAAGTTACAACCTGTTCTATGTACCGTTCATAAAATAAAAGTTGTAACTTTGCTTGAATGCTTTCATTTGAGATTTTCTGGTATAAAGTTGTCGCCACCAGCCTTTCATTCTTCTATTTCTTCCCCAGTTTTACTATCAATTTGAATGGTAGTCTCTGATAAAATGTATATCATACTTGCGCCTAACGTCTTCTTTGAAATGAGGAACATTGGGACTTTCAAGCCAGTGACAAATTATTGTGCTAGACTAGTCTAAGCTAACCTCTGTCTAGTTAAATGGATAGACTTCTCCAAATAAGATTGCTAATCACTTATTGCAATCAGGAATTTTCCCTTGATCTTACAATCCAAATCTTGGTTTGTTAGTTTGTCTATTTCCTAGCAACTGTTTGATTTCAGAATTTTTAGTATGTTGCTTTAATAAACCTACCTCTCATTCTTATGTTTGACAGTTATATCTCTGGATATAAGAACCGTTTTCAGAATTTTATCAAAAATTTGCGTGAAATGGGAGATGAGGTGAATACTTCTAGTCCAAATTTATCCTGAAATTATTTATTTTACTGTTATATTGATGGGTTGTATGAGCATTTATTTCAAAGCATAGAGGTCAAATGGTATTTATTTTGGTCTTTCAACCCAAGGAAAAATGAATATGTTCAATGATCAACGAAGATCTGCTTAACAGAAATCCAATGAAAGCCTTCGTCATGTTTGTTACAGGTAATTGTTGTAACAAATCATCAAGGTGTGCCTCAAGAGTTTCACGGCGCAAAAATTATTGGTTCAAGAAGGTAAGCAAAAATAAGTACCTTTTTGGTCCATGTACAGAAATTTTGGATAAAAATGATGCTTCATGTCAATAGAAATTCTGTTTTTAACTGACATCTCGTTTTTCAGTTAACTTAGAGGTCCTCCTACTTCTTAGTGTGGAATATTTTTCCAGTATAATCATGTAATGCTTTCAAGAATTGTTTTTCCCTTTAAAAATAATACACACAGTCTTACTTAGGTTTCTCATTTACCTATTTTACTTGATGAGGTCTACAATGGATATTTATTCAAGTTAAAATATTTGCAGCCTCATTGATTATACCTGTCATATAATCAATCAGGTCTCAAGTACTAAGTCTATACGTTATTCCAATCCACCTGCTAATTGTTCAAATTTAAGCTGTAATCTCATTGATATACAATATAAATAATCCAGTAGACTAGTCCAAACACTAATCAATTTGTATTGTTACGTTGAATTATATTTTTGGGTTACTATTGCTTTTGAGATGATTTCTTAGACTTAGTGTTACATTGTTCTAATTTGATATTTCTGTCATATGATTTGCTACTTTATCGTGTATTGGTTCGTAATTGAGTGTTCTTGTTAGTAACCAAAAATTTGAGCAAATTGTTGCTTGGTTGATATGGTACCAAACAGAATCAGCCAAGTATATAGTGTAGGAAGACCTCTCCTCTAATAGACCTTTTAATTGTATACCAAACAGATCTTCAAACTGAAGAATTTCCTATTATCTGAAGTTAATTGAGACAATCCAGACACTATTGCACAATATTAGTTTCTCTGCAGTGAGAATTGACTTCAACATATTAAATTACACATTTGAAATCTAGAGATAAAGAATAAATCTCATAGAAAGCTCTCTGTTATTTCATTCTTTTGCTTCATTCTCACGGTTTCTAATTTGTTTGCCAGCTTTCCGTGCCCATTGTACAACAATGTTCCTCTTTCACTGGCACTTAGCCCGAGAATAATTTCAGAAGTTGCAAAGTTCAAGCCAGATATTATCCATGCATCTTCACCAGGAATCATGGTTAGTTTTACCTTAAAAAATCTATGTTTTGAAGACTTCAATACCTTTGCATATATTCCATTAAAACCTTCTGGTATTTCAGGTATTTGGTGCTTTGGCAATCGCCAAGATGCTCTGCGTCCCTATAGTAATGTCGTACCATACTCATATTCCAAAGTAAGTGACAATATGAAGTGCATTCACTGAAAATAATGTGAATAACAAGTCCAGCACTTGAATCAAAATGTACATGATAGTAATTATCGGTTCTGCAATTATACATTCTTGTTCAGATACATACCGAGGTATACATGGGGCTGGTTCGTAGAGCCAATGTGGATGGTAATAAGTAAGTTCTCTCCTTTTTCTCTTTATCCATGTCCAATATCATCTAACTTGCTGCCACTCTCTCTTCTAAAGGGTTCCTTCATAGAGCAGCTGATCTTACTTTAGTACCTTCAGCTGCCATTAGCAAAGATCTCATTGCTGCTAATGTAACAGAAGGTTTGAACTTACTCGGTTTTCAAGCTTCTCAAGTTTTGTTATCCTCCATCACTTTGCTATTGCTTTCTTTTCTCATAGCTCATAAGCTACGCCTTTGGAATAAGGGTATTGACTCCAAAAGCTTCCATCCTCGTTATCGCAGCCATGAAATGCGTGCAAGGCTCAGGTATCTATCTACTACCTCAAGCAGATAGCATACGGCAAAAATGTTATAAACTCTGTTCTCTCCTTTGGCAGTAATGGTGAACCAGAGAAACCATTGTTAATCCATGTCGGACGCATAGGAAAAGAAAAGAACTTGGATTTCCTCAAAAGGTAAAATCTTTACTTTCACCATCAATCAAGTACCAGAATCACTCCTCATTTGATCTTCGTTTGGTTAGGGTTATGGACAGGCTTTCAGGAGTAAGAATTGCTATTGTAGGAGATGGGCCATACAGGTAGAACACTACTTTCCCATTCTGTTTTTGAGCAATGAATTCCGCCGCTTTGTATAGCATGGCCTTCCGCTGCGTAAACAGGTCTGAATTAGAGAAGATGTTCGCCGGCGTGCCTGCCGTGTTCACCGGCATGCTCCAAGGGGAGGAGCTCTCTCAGGCGTACGCCAGCGGCGATGTGTTCGTGATGCCGTCGGAGTCTGAGACCCTCGGCCAAGTCGTGCTGGAGGCAATGTCCTCCGGCACGCCGGTCGTCGCGGCCCGTGCCGGGGGGATCCCCGACATCATTCCGGAGGAGCATGAAGGGAAAACGAGCTTCCTCTTCTCCCCGGGCGACGTGGACGATTGCCTGAGCAAGGTCCAGCGACTGATCTCCTGCGACGAGGTCAGAGAAGCCATGGCGACGGCCGCCTGGGAAGAGATGCAGAAGCACGATTGGGGGGAGGCTACGCGAGTGATTCGCAACGAGAATTACAACGCGGCGATCTGGTTCTGGAGGAAGAACGAGTCACACATCATCGGCCCATTGCAGGCATTTGCGAGATGGGTCTTTGGGTCACCTCAAAACAACCACAGCTCTGGACCATTGAATTATTAGGGTTTCCCCTTGATGACGATTGCCACTCTCGTAAATTTCCTCAAGATTCGTTTGTACAAAGACAGTAGACAGTGATTGGGTTTGATTCTTGCTCCAAGTAATTAACGGGGATTGCGCACGCAGGTTTAGAAATTTAGGGCGCATTATATCTTGATAATAACCAAAAAGTGCGTTTATTAGGCTGGCCTTCCATTTTCAATCATTAAAGTTTTAAATGATTTTTTTTAATGATTTCAATATGCCATATCAATATTATAAAATCTCGTGGATGTGTGATTAAAATTCTAAATGAATTTTTTTTATTATATAATTCATAGCATGTAGTTGTATGGTTCTATGTATATACATTAATTTAATACAAAAGAACAGATTTAAGTTTTCACTATTATTCTTGAACTATAACCTCAAACCTTATATCTACAATGATTTAAGCTTTTTTATTTAACTTTTTTAATTTTAAAAACCTCTCACAAACCTTGCATTAGAGATGCTCTTATCCCTCTCAACTTTTTAATCTCTTTAATTTCTCCGCAACTCAGAGCATCTCCAATGTAAGATTTGTAAGAGATCTTTAAAATAAAAAAAAATTGAATAAAAAATCTTGAACCATTATAGATATGAGGTTTCAAGTTTATAGTTCAAAAACAGTAGTGCAAACTTAAACTTACTCTTTTGTATTGAAATTGATGTGTATGCATGAAATCATGCAACTACATACTATGAATTATATCATAC
The DNA here is from genome assembly GCF_018446385.1 of Zingiber officinale. Classification (NCBI taxonomy): domain Eukaryota; kingdom Viridiplantae; phylum Streptophyta; class Magnoliopsida; order Zingiberales; family Zingiberaceae; genus Zingiber; species Zingiber officinale. The sequence goes on from NC_056000.1 coordinate 43,714,322, forward strand.
AAAAATTCACTTAAAACTTTAACTATTAAGGATATTTCAGTAATATTTTATAATATTAACATGACATATTAAAATCATAAAAATAAATTATTTGAAACTTTAACTATTCAAAATATCGTTAGGAGCTTTTTACCAGATATTTTTCTCTATCATAAGTGTCACTGAAAAAGCTGGGTGTGAAAAGAATCCCGCTCTCCTCAGTGACACCACCACCCACCACCACCACAGAGGTCTCATCGTCTCTGTAGGCTGTAGCCCTTGCTATGCACTTGCCATTTAGGTTTTTTCACTCTCTAAATTGATCAATAATTTTTTTTTTTTACCGAAATCAACTTAATAGGCATAGGCTATTTGAATTTTTATAAATTTATACTCGGATTGAGTAAGCAAAAAAAAAAAAAAAATATGATATCAAATCCTAATTCAGATGAAGGAACACGGTTTCTGTGGTGGGCAAAGACCTAATCTGAAAGAAGACAAGACCCAACTTGATCTTAATCAGGATTAAAAAGGACCTGGTCCCCACACCAAGCTCAACCTTATAGTTTATCTCTTACCCTCAAGAGGACCCTCACCAACGCCAACAAAGACAGAAAAACCACCAACTGATCAAATATTAAATATTAAAGTCAAACATTATGAAATTCAATTCAATGGCCTCCCATGAATACCAAGCCTTTGCAATATAGTTGATCAGTACCATGTTAAATAGATATGGTGTCAAATATTTTTGAAATTAGGGAAGTAAATGCAAAACTAACGCCATGTCCATAACATTCCTTAGTAAGAATTAGTATTTGACATCATATCTATCTCCATCTCGTTATTATTCAACCCTATAGGTGTCAATTTACAGATATTCAAATAATTTAGGTCAGTAAATTTCTGTCAAAACTCGACCTAAAAAATTTAAATTTTATCCATTTCAGATTTTATGAATTTATGTGGTTGCAAAATATCGTCCATTTATTTCAGACTTTTAAAGATGTTTTGAGTATTATATTAACTTTTAGCAGGATCTGATTCTATGTTGAGCCTGATCTTGAGTAGACCTGACATCTCCACCGCCACGTTGTGTAATTAAATTATGATATTAGTTTTTAAAAATCAAGATCATTATATTCATTCAGTAAATGAGAGAAAAGGAGATTAAAAAAGTAATTTGACTGAAGTTGGAATGGAAAGACCAACCAGATAAATGTATTCGTTATAGTTACCAAAATATAATGCGCTGATAAGTTCTTAAATATGCTTTCGTTGTAAATTCTCGAGTAATTAACGGAACTTCGAAAGAGATTTTGACTTTGGAAAATAGTCAGATTATTTAAGATCGACACGTCAGTATTGACCATGCCGTGCAAATCGCCACGTAGAAACCTCACCTCCTGCCCGCCCGCCACGCGTCTTCAATTCTGATTTAATTTTATTTGATCCTTTCGCCTGTGAATAAATATCTTAGGCATCGGACCGGCAAGCAAGAAATGGAGGGTGCGAAGGAGAGGAAGGAGGTGGCGTCGGCCGAAAAGAAGTCGGCGACTGAGCTGCCGACGGAGAGCAGCCCGTACGTGACGTACAAGGACTTGGAGGACTACAAAATGAAAGGCTACGGCGCGGCCGGCCACCGGAAGCCAGTCGACAAGCCAGGCGGAGGAGGCGGCACCGACGCCCCCACTCTCGCCGGGAAAGATCTCTCTGCCACCGCTGCCGACCGCTAAGGAACTGCGAATCTGGCGTGCCGTTGACTTCGTCGCTTCTTAATTTGTAGAAGGAAATAAAAAAGAGGGAACGTGCAATTTAGGTTAAATAATGGTGGGGCCCTTCCTCCACTTAATGAAGACTTCCACGTCGACCCCGAGGCGCCGCGCTGTCGAATCTATCTCTTTTTCTCCCCCTCTCAAAATCTAAACGGATAAGGTCGCCGCGTCATGTCAATACTCGGGATCGTGTAAAACGTGCGAAATTCTACGGGCAAAGTGCAAGTTCGCCAAATTTTTTCACTTTGATCCTCGAAAAATCTCCTAGTTTTTTAGTTTACATAATTCAGTAAATTATGTCTTACCCCCGAGTACAGTGAGTTTGTATCATGTCGATGAATATTTTAGACATAATTTTATAAAGTTGAGACTAATTAAACTTTTTTTAGAGTTTGTATATTTTTTAAAAATAAGTTAGCTTTCACATAAAACGTTTCCATGATAAAAATATAATTTCTTAACTTTTTGTGAGTAAAATGTAAAACATAGAAAAATTCAAGGGTCAAGGTGAATTTTGTTCCTTTTCCCCAAATTTGTGTATAAATCTTGCACGCCGTCGACTGATCGAAGTGAAAGAAGAAATGAAGCACAATCTAGCGGTTCTCGTCATGCTACTCTCTGCTGCGGCCGCGGCCGCCACCGCCACCCTCCCGGAGCTCAAAGGTCAGCATCCAACTTCGAAATTTAGTGACTGTCCATTTCCTATTTAGGCTTCAATTTCGTCAGGGCATGAAACAGGGGCGGCGGCGGAGCAGGCCATAAGAGTCCGGCGAACGTGGCCGTGCTGCGACCGCTGTGGCGGGTGCGCCACCGGTTCCGACGAGCCGGAGTGCCAGTGCCACGACCTGGTGCGGCGGTGCCACCCCTCGTGCCGGAGCTGCGTCCGGTCGCCTCTCAGCGTGGAACCTCCCCTGTTCTACTGCTCCGACCGCATCCCCGGCTACTGCCAGCGCCGGTGCAACTCCGGCGACAGCTTGCAGATCCACTGATCTTATTTGGCAAAACAAAAAAACTGCAATGTTTTTGTTGTCAAATTCGAGATCTCATGAAGCAAGATTACATGGTTAGTTTTTTAATCTTGTGCCATATTTCTAGGAACTGTAAGAACAGATCTGTGATTGAGATGAACAGATAGATCTCCAGTTATCGTTTAAATTGTTGATTACGACTCAAACAAAATCCTTTGCGTGGCCCTTTCAACAACAACCAAAAAAAAACAGAGTGGTTGGAATTAAGCCGATAGACCATAGACCATAGACCATAGAGTGGTTGCGTGGCCCTTTTAATACGTAATTTCTTTTCATGCCCTTAACAATTAATTATACATTTTTACGAAACTGCCCTCGGAAATTTGGATCTTCCATAATACGTCTAAATATTTTTAGGCACTTGTCTTTCCATCTTCTAATAATAATTATTTGTTAGGATTAATATCTTTAAGCACTTAATTTTTTTTCTTACATGATTAATTGAGTGAAGGGTTGTTTTAGTTAACTTGAGTTTTTAAGCTTCGACTATGATAGACCCATACTAGTTGAGGAAATACTTGTATTTCTCCAACCTTTTTGTAACATATTCTGTTGCTCCAAGATTCTGAAGCAACACACTCAAGGAACCATCTAAATATCGTAGACTCAGATTGAAAGCTATTCTGTGACAGAAACTGATGCTTTTATTCTTCGTGAAACTTGCAGATGCTCGCGAGGCCTTCCATGGCGAAGCAATACCTTGCCTTTCTTGTCCCTGAAGCCTGCCCAAATTCTAACCGACTCGATCACTAAATAAACTTCCCAGATTTCGTCTCTAATAACAAGCTCGAACTAACGCTGCACCCGAATGGACAGTCTCTTCAAGCAAATAAGGTCGGCTTTCTTCCCAACCGCTCATAGGTTGGATCAGAATTTCAACTGAGTTCTCCTCCTCTTGTTCATTGCCAGGGTGAGATTTTCTGACTCAGGAGAAGAACGGATAGCACCGGAGAAGATTGCATCACTTAAAGAAGGTAATCCATGTTGCCTATCACCAGCTTTGGAGGTTCATCCATGGCCGTTGTTTTGTAGGGAAGAAGAGGAACCGTAACTGGTTCCAGAGGCCATTTCCTGGGGAAATGAGCGGCATCGACGACACTGCCGATATTGAGTTTGCAGCTGCGGCTGCAGCGGCTGCTTACGCTGTCGCTTTACTGGACGAAGAAGAATCCCTCGATCAGAACAAGAGAACCATGAAGGTAGAAGACAACATGAACAAACCCCCTGAATACAGCAGAATAACCAGATGGTTGACTGGTAAAGATCAGAAGGAAGATGAAATTCAATCAGGTACTTTTTCTTGTTCTATGCTCCTCCAATTTTTCAGAGGTGAAGAAACTTAAAATTTTCTCACGTTATCCATGTCAGGAGGTTCTTCAATGAGAATCGGAGGAAAGACGCAGGATGAGTTTGGCATTGGCCAGAATCTTTCCATGAAAAAGAAGTCAACTTTCTCTGACAAGACAAGCAGCAAGAAACCAGAGCAAGAACAAAGTCAAACAGGTCCAAAAACCCTCAGACCTACAGACACGATTTCTAGAAATGCTAGCAGGAAAACAACTTATACCCCGAAAGACGAAACGAAAGTAGATGCATGGGAGAGAGCGAAGATGGAGAAGATAAGGAAAAGGTAAAAGTGTACCTTTATTTTTCTGGCGAATGTATTCTGTTGATATATCTGTTTTTCAGGTATGAAAAACTGAAGTCCTCGATTGCGGAATGGGAGGACGAGAAGAAGTTGAAGGCGAAACGTCGACTGGAGCGCAAAGAGGTTTACGATTCTCATAAAATCCTAAAGCACTTCAATAATCTACAGAGAAGTACGAGGCAACTTACATGGTTTCATGTGGGATCGATCTGCAGGGGTATCTGGAGCTGCAGCGTGCGAGAGCAGTACAAGAACTTCGTGATGAGATGGCGAGAATAGTCAAGATTGCTGGTGGAGCAAGAGCCCTCGCAGAAGAAAGGAGAAGAAATGATGAACAGAAGACGAAGGGAAAGGCGAGGAAGATGCGATCCACTGGGAGTTCTCCTCGTTCCTGCTTTGGTTTCTGACGTATCCTTGAATGCGTTGAACGTCGCTCGCTGTAAATCTGTATAGTTTGTATAAAACAGCAAGAAAAAGGAAAATAAAAAATAAAAAATCAGCAGTTGGAAATGATATTGCTATTTCTTCTTTCTTTTTCCATTTTTAGAACCACATCGGTCGCTCCTCTTGCCAGGCTTCGCCTCTGATGAGCGCCACCAGTTCGATTTCTTCCTGGGAAAGCACCGCACCTCAAATCTGCAAGATATCTTATTTGGAAGCTAAATCTATCTTCTTAATCCATTTCCACGTGATTTGGATTAATTTGCCTGCATCTTCGTCGACAAAGATGGAAGTGCATTGATCGTTTTGCGCCGGAAAAGATTGAATCTTTGCTGACGTTTTGAGTCGGCAAGTTGCAATCTCTAGCTTCCGTTAGGCGTCTATGATATCGGATTTTAGGGTTTTCAGCAATCCGTCAAAATTCCGCCGCGGAGGCGATCGGCGTGCTCCCCTCTCCTCCACCCTCTGATCTCCCGGAGAAGCGGAGATGAGCTGGTGCACCCCCGGCATCTGTGGACCAGGGTCCGCACGCTGAGCCTGCTGATGGTGCGGTTCCTCAAACGGGGGCACGGCGCCGGGAAGCCCTACGATGAGGAGCGCGACGAGGGGTGCGGCGCCGCCGTGCGCCAGGCGGAAAGTCCGATACTGGAGGACGTGAGCTGGGATGTCCTGGCTTTCGACGACTACGATGACGACGACTACGGCGTCCTCTTCCAGGACCAAGGGGAGCCCGCCGCCGGCCGCCCCCGCAAGGCGCCGCTTATCGGAGATGAAACGCCTTCTGGTAAGCCTCAAAGCTCCGGTCAAGCTGAATCTCGCCGACGATCAAATATCACCATATGTTTCCATTGCTTCTTTTCTTCAGAAATCGAACTGTTTAAGGACAGGTACGCAAAGCTGCTGCTTGGCGAAGACATGTCCGGTTGCGGCAAAGCAGTTCCATCGTCTCTTGCACTGTCCAACACCATCACCAACCTCGCCGGTGCTTTCCTGTTCCCTCGACCATCATTTATGCAAAAAGATTTCTTGTGAGTGATGGCAACAGAAGAAGTAACATTTTCTGTTATGCTTCTGGATCAAATAGCATCTATTTTCGGCGAACACTCGCGGTTAGAGCTGATGTCTGCTGAAAGGAAAGCGAGGTGGAGGAGGGAGATGGACTGGCTTCTATCTGTTACTGATCACATTGTTGAGTTTGTTCCTTCCAGGCAGACATATAGAGGTCATATGACACTCTGTTTCGAATTTGTCGATCGATCGATCGTTCAAGCAAGCTTAGCTCATTTGTTCTTCTCCTCCAACTGCAGATTATGATAACTCAGCAACGCGGAGATCTTCAAATGAACATCCCCGCGCTTCGCAAGCTAGATGCGATGCTCATTGTAATAAGAATTCTCCCGCAATCTTTGGTAGAATGGATTGTTCTAAGCTTACAATTCTAAGTTCGTGGCCTCTCAGGGCTCTCTTGACGACTTCGAGGACCAGACCATGTTTTCGTATGTCTCAAGAGATGCTGATGAATCGAAGAAGGGAAATACTCGAAGGGACGACGATAAATGGTGGCTTCCTATGGTGAGAGTCCCTCTCGGCGGACTCTCAGAGTCATCCAGGAGATGGATTCAGTTACGGAAGGATTCAGCTACACAGGTACACAAGGCAGCCATGGCAATCAATGCTCAAGTTCTCATGGAGATGGAGGTGCCTGAAACCTATGTCGAATCTCTTCCTAAGGTTAACACTAAACTTAAACGATGATCCTTGGTTTCAAAATGTGTTCTGAAACAATTCGAGTTAGTATCTGACTGTTTTGGTTTTTACATCATGTCGTAGAATGGGAGGGAAAGCCTAGGAGATACGATCTACAAAAGCATCACAGACGATGTCTTTGACCCCGAAGAATTCCTCTGAAGGATGGACTTGTCAACGGAGCACAAGATTCTCGACCTGAAAAACAGAATCGAGGCCTCGGTTGTGATATGGAAGAGGAAAATGCAGGACAAAGAAAGCAAGCCCTCGTGGGCTTCGACAGTCAGTTTGGAGAAGAGGGAGCTGTTCGAAGAGAGAGCTGCTGAGATAATCTTGATTCTCATCAAGCAAAGGTTTCCCGGCATCCCTCAATCGGCACTCGATATAAGCAAGATCCAATACAACAAAGTAATTCAAAAAAAAAAAGGGACTATGAAATCTCTCGATCTTCTTTGAAAATGTTCCAGTGTTGGTTCTAATCGATTTCTTCAGGATGTAGGACTATCGATCCAAGAGAGCTACTCGAGGATCTTGGAAAGCTTAGCTTTCATGTTGATTTCACGAATCGACGATGTTCTTTACGCGGATTCTATCGCTAGGGGTCCAACCACCAAATGTCTAAAGGGAAGACAATTCCCGCCTAACGTGGCGGCAAAGACGGGACATGCGAAGATGCCCCTCGAAGTGAAGGCCGGCAAGAAGTTTTCTTACACGGAGCACGTAGGAGTCGCTAGAAGTCCTACCGCTCGCCATTGAGGGTAGATAGAGCACGTACAAGAACCTCTCGATTGTGTTCATGGTAGATAGAGCCTTTGTAGGTCTTACGATTTCATTTACTCTTCCATGCTTGTCGGCCCGCCGAGAAGAGATTCTACTGAACTGTGATGCATCATTCAATCCATTGCATCGAATGTTTTGATTTCGATTCTAGTTTATTGTTCCTTGTTTGTCAAGGGGATCGACTGGGACTTCAGGAGAAGAACTTCCCTCTTCTTCTCTAATATCCATGAAACAATTAACAATTTAATTTTCACCGATATTAAAATAAAAAAAAATGCACCTTTTGATTTTTTTCCCAAATAAAATTTTCCTATTTTTTTCACATAAAAATATATTTAAAAATGAAAGTTCATTATTAATGTGTTAACTAAAATTCTGTGGTCAGATGGACGGTTGAGATCTATTTTTGTTCAAACTAACTCTTTCACTCCAAAATAATAATAATAATAATGTTTTCTGACTAATTTGGAAAGTAGCGTTTTAATAAAAGCCCTTCGTGTTCTTATTCTCGCCCTTCTCATTTTATCCACCAGACGGAGAAGGAAACTGGTACGCCTTTCCCGATTCCCTCCCTCCAAACCTAAACACTCAAGATTAGGTTTCCGAATGTTCTGGTGATCGATCCTCTCCCTATCCTTGTTGCTTGATATTGACGGCTTCTGTTGTTGTAAGAATAGAGTATTGTGAGGGTTTCCGGAAGATGAATCGCCGGTCGTCCGTTTCGTCTTATACGTCGGCAGCGATGGCCTCGTCGAAGAGAACAGAGGCGATGGAGGTTTCAGCCAGGTTTACGGCTGCCAGAGCGGCGCAGGGGAAGAAGAGGGTCGCTCTTCGGGATATCAGCAAACAGAGCAATGTGTTACGCGGTACTCCTAGCCTAGTAGGCGCTAAGGGGGCCAATGTGGGTATCCTTTCTTTTGGCTTTTTTCTTCTTCTTCTTTTTTTCCTTTTCCTTTCAACTTGTTGGGGGGAAAATGATGCGATCTTTGAGCGGAATCTACACGTTTCGTCATGATTTAACACTGAGTTTTAGTCTTGGCAATTGTTTTTATCAAGTGATTTTTTTTCTTCGACATCAAGAATTTCGTAATTTAGTATTTCTGACCATGGTTAATCTAGTGATGCTGCAGTTTTTTTAATGTTTTATTCGCTTTGAAAATTTCTTTTTAATAACTTTTATATACGATAGTATTTTAGCATGTCATTTTGAACAAGAACTATGAAGAGTGAATTTCCAAAATTGTTCTTAGGTTCAACTTTTATTCCATTAATTTTTGCATGATGTAACACTCACTATATATTTTTGAAAAAAAAAATCAAAGATAAAAACAGCATGAGTTCTAATTTATACGAGCAAAAAAGTAAGTAAGAAATTTGACTTTAATGTGCAAAAATATAAGACTTGAAACATCGATGGCTTTTTTTTTCCTAAAGAATATTTTTCCCAATTAAATTACATACTCCGTGATAAGCACAAAGTAAGCAAAATATGTTATGTATAATTATTTTATTCCTCACTAAAGTCACGTGAATTTTTTACTCAGTGGAAAGAGGATCCTAGTAGAGGGGCAAAAAGTTTTAACAATTAAAATATATGTAATATTGACAGAAACTATAGTCTCTTCATTATTATCTATAAGCTATTCTATGGTTGTTCCTAAAAAGTACTTGTGAATGACTTTGATTAAATATAAGTATGGGAAATTTTTAACTTGAAGGGCACACTATTTTAGCCTGATTAAAATTCCTTAGCTGCTATTGTTTTTGAGTCCAATAGTATAGCTTGTTTTAAGTGCCTAGTTGTTCACTTTTGATGACGCTGATTTAACAATGGCATTATTTGCTTTGAGGTGGTTGTGTCAACTGTCAAGTTCAATATTTTGGACTTTTGGATACAGTCAAACTCATTCTGAACATATCTTGGGATCCTCTAATGCTGCAGAAACTGCATATATTGGCTAACTAAAATATTAAATGAGTTATTGCAGTATCTTTTTGGTGGAGGAATATTTGACTGAGCCATGATAATCACCTTTTTTTTACATGTTACCCTCTTTTCATTTTTTCTTTGCTTCTTGATCTAAACTTTTTAATCAAAAGTCTATTGTGGCTTAAGATGTTTCTATTTTCAATTACATTGCTTGGAATGCCATTCTTCTTTATTTTTCTTCTATCTCTCTAGTTGATCACTAACTACTATTGTGCTTGCTTTCAATGATTGAGCATGAGCGTAATATTTTTGTCATATTTTCTTTGTCCACACGTTTCTTAGTAAATAGCTAATCAGTTTTATCATGGCTATTCATAAGCAGACCAATGCTACAAGATCAATTTCAATGGTCAAGAAGGGGTCTTGCACTACTTATTGTGATTCAAGATTGAGTCAAACCTCTTCAGTTCTTTCAGCTGCTATCAAACCAAATGCTATTGAATCTAGCAACAAAAGTTCCCTGCCACACAGCAGTGTGTCTAAACCTGCAGTTGTTACCTGGCTAGTACCTTGCACTGCCCTCAAGTCACCTAACTTTTCTGGGGATTCTGTTTCATCAATGTCCACATGCAACTCAATTCAAAGCCCTGAATTTGAGTATATAGACAATGGAGATTCTCAGGCTACAACTTCTTTGGAGAGGCAAGCAAATGAGGATCTAAACATCTCTGAGCATGTAGCTGTAGCAGGTGCATTTTGATTAGTTGAATTATCCAATTATGTTTTAATGCTCTTTATTTAAGGTTCATGATTCTATGAAATGGAATCACCTACTATCTATTTATTTTTTTAGTAAAGCTCTACTTTTTTAGAATTTTTGAAACCAAGTAGTTTAGAAATCAATCTCTAGCTGGGTTTTGTTTAATTTGTCTATTGATATTGTTGATAATATTTATCAGAGTCAAAATCAAAGAGTAATGGTTCTATGCTGATGGAAGTTGAAGTTGTGGAAGTTGATACAAACCACAATGATCCTCAGTTTTGCACTACACTTGCTTGTGATATTTACCAAAATTTACAGAAAGCTGAGGTGATATATTCCTCTTTGTTATTTATTCTTTTTATTCTGTTGTCTTTTATCCTCTTTGATATTTCCAAATATTTTCAATAATTAATGATATGTACATATCTTCAGGACATTATTGTTTCTTATTGATTACTAATGATATTTTGGTATTTTAGACCACTGATGTTGATCTTGGTCATGTATGATATGTGCCCTGCAGATTTATTATGATTTTCCTTGTTAATTCTCTGGATTAGTTCTAAAATTTTAATATTAATGAATTAAGGCTTTTAATTTTCAATCCGGGTGTGTAATTTGTTCATTGGAGTGCCAGAGTATAAGGTACTAAGCTTTAAAAGATATATATGTAGGACCGTTTAATTTACTAACAATCTTTCGATCACAATGATATTATAAGATGTGCAATTAAGTATAATATTATTGACAAAGGAATGGTAGTAGATGAAGCGTTTTGTTGGTGTTGCTCTCGACGCGGAGACTTGCTCGAAGACGATCTTGGTGTAGATAATGAGAGCACAATGTAGAAGAGTCGTTTGTTCAGAAAAGTGATCCTTGACTCTGTCCTCGAGCCTTCTTTTTATAGCCGAGCTACCAATCGATCAGATCCCACTAATCCGACTGAACTTTCGAATTTGAACTTTATCCGTCAATTGATCTTGATGATTCGTCGACGGAATCCAGTGAACCTCCCCGAGTTCGCGTCCAGCTTCTCAATCTGATTCACTGCAAAATCAATTTGATCCATCGACTGAACCTCTTTATCCATCATTGCAAAATCAGGTTGAATCTCATCACTTTAAAATCTTTTCTTTTCTTTTAAAAAATTTATCGAGTATGCAACGGAAATTGAAATAAGAAGATTAAAAGAAATGACACTTTGATTTTTACTTGGTTCGGAGCTCAGCCGTCTCTTACTCCAAAAACCCATGACCCGTCAGATCGTATTGATCGGTTAATTTACTAACAATCTTTCAATCACAATGATATTATAAGATGTGCAATTAAGTATAATATTATTGACAAAGGAATGGTAGTAGATGGACCGTTTTGATCTCAATTTAGAAATCTTCATTAGTTTCTTCTACTGGAAGAACGTCTAAGGCTTGTCCCTACCGAGACAAGACCTTACTGCACTCCCACTAGGAGCTTATCTCAACTCACCTGCCAAACATCTTGTCCTCTAGACCTGTTTGGACTTTCTCTGCTCAATGTATGATTGCCTGATTCACTAAGACGTTTCCTGTAATACTAAATTAGTACAATAGTAAGAATAGTAATGCAAAATAGTATTAGTAAAATTATACTTAGGTTGACCAAAATTCGCTAGTCCGGTCGACCTTGCGCGATCGATCGGAAACCTTTCGGTCAACCTTGCTTGGAGTTCACTCTTCCAAGACTTCTCATTACCTAGGGTCACCTCCCCTTTCCACTGCTTAGGTTCACTCACTAAAACTTTTCATTACTTAGTTTCATTTACTAGGACTTTCCACTATCTAACTTCACTCACCAAGACTTTCACCACCTAGCTTCACTCATTAGGACTTTCACTTTGCTTGGAGTTCATTCCTCCAAGATTTCTCATTACCCTTGCAATCATTCGGTAGAGTACTCACTCGACTAGGTCAACCTTGACCAAGCAACATTAAACATATTGTCAAACAAACATCAAAATCCTAGAGGTCGATTGCACCAACCATATATAGTGATAGAAGCATCCAAATAATCAATATTTCTCCTAAGATTTATACAGTATATGTCGAAGGAAAAAAGATTTTTTAACATACCTAGCTTGCGTGCCTTTGGCCTTGAAGTTATGATGTTCGTGTAAATTTACTTCTCAAGTTGAAGACAATTGTGATCATTGATAAAGTGGGTTGATTGCATAGCACTTGCATTAAACATTTTCTTCTTCGATCTGTGAAATACAAACTGTACTATTTCCTTTTCAGTAGTTTCTTTAATCCTGTCCTTGATAATGAAGTAACCTAGCTATGCAGTTAATGTCAGACTGGAGCTTTACCTTTGTATTTGAACTGTCTGTAAGCTAGATCAATCATCAAATGCCTTCGGTTAGGCTGAAGCCCTTGAACTTGATGAAGTATTTTTATCTTTAAATGCTATGCCTAACGCTTGTTTTGTTTATAATTTTAGTTTGTGTGATTAAACTAAGTGGAAGATTATATTACAAACTTGTAATTCCCATGCCTTACTGTTTGTCAGATCGGCAATTATACTTATATGGAACAAGTCGCTTATTTCGTGCTATTGTCACACATCATCGGCCCATTGCCGGCATTTGCGAGATGGGTCTTTGGGCCACCTCAAAACAACCATAGCTCTGAACCATTGAATTATTAGGGTTTTAGGGTTTCCCCTTGATGATGATTGCCACTCTCGTGGATTTCCTCAAGATTCGTTTGTACAAAGACAGTAGACAGTGATTGGGTTTGATTCTTGATCGAAGTAATTAACGGGATTGCGCACGCAGGTTTAGAAATTTAGGACGCATTATATCGAGCGCGGATCCTCTTGCCGGCAAAACGAGACTGAGGATGTGCCATTGATGGAGAGTGATAATCCCACTTAATTTACATGTGGGGTTATCATTCTCCATCAATAATACTTGCCATTTAGATTTTTTCACTTTACCTCCCTTTAATTAATTAATTATAATAATAATAATAATAGTGGGCTCCCTGAGAGTTGACAGATTCACATTTTCTCAGTGACACTATGTTGATATTGATTTTTTTAAAATAAGAATCACGGTGATCAGGATCAATTTGATTTTAGTCTGGATTGGATCCAATGTGGGTTTGATCTTTAGGAGATTAGGCCTAATATGTGTTTAGTCTCTAGGAGAGTAAATATAAATTAATTAACTGAAAGTTAGTATACTACTAAAGCACTTCTAGATACTCTGAAATAAATAATGAAAGAAAACGTGGGACTCTTTATAATTTTAGAAATCTATCGATCCAGAAATGAATGTAATATGAACTTATTAATTCGATCAATAATTTTTGACCGAAATCTACTAATAGAGATAGGCTATTTGAATTTTTATAAATTTATACTCGGATTGAGTAAGCAAAAATAAATAAATATGATATCAAATCCTAATTCAGATGAAGGAACACGGTTTCTGTGGTGGGCAAAGACCTAATCTGAAAGAAGACAAGACCCAACTTGATCTTAATCAGGATAATTAAGAAGGACCTGGTCTCCACACCAAGCCCAACCTTAGTTTATCTCTTAGCGTGATGACATCCTTCTCAATCATTTCCCTGTTACCCTCAAGAGGACCCTCACCAACGCCAACAAAGACAGAAAAACCACCTACTGACCAAATATTAAATATTAAAGTCAAACATTATGAAATTCAATTCAATGGCCTCCCATGAATACCAAGCCTTTGCAATATAGTTGATCAGTTCCATGATAAATAGATATGGTGTCAAGAGATCTATAAATTATTTCCCCTATTTTTAAAAATAGGAAAGTAAATGTAAAGCAAACGCCGTGTTCCTAGTATTCCTTAATCACAATTAATATTTGACATCATATTCTTTATCTTGTTATTATTCAACCCTATGAGGTAGATGTAAATTTACATAAATTCAAATAATCTAGATCTATCAGTATATTTTTATCAAAACTACTGTATTCGTTATACTTACCAAAATATAATGCGCTGACAAGTTCTTAAATATGCGTGCGTTGTAAATTCTCGAGTAATTAACGGAACTTTGAAAGAGATTTTGACTTTGGAAAATCGTCAGATTATTTAGGATCGACACGTCAGTATTGACCAAGCCGTGCAAATCGCCACGTAGAAACCTCACCTCCTGCCCGCCCGCCACGCGTCTTCAATTCTGATTTAATTTTATTTGATCCTTTCGCCTGTGAATAAATATCTTAGGCATCGGACCGGCGAGCAAGAAATGGAGGGTGCGAAGGAGAGGAAGGAGGTGGCGTCGGCCGAAAAGAAGGCGGCTCCGCCGCAGGAGGAGGCGACGGAGCTGCCGACGGAGAGCAGCCCGTACGTGACGTACAAGGACTTGGAGGACTACAAAATGAAAGGCTACGGCGCGGCCGGCCACCGGCAGCCAGTCGACAAGCCAGGCGGAGGAGGCGGCACCGACGCCCCCACGCTCGCCGGGAAAGATCTCTCTGCCACCGCTGCCGACCGCTAAGGAACTGCGAATCTTGCGTGCCGTTGACTTCGTCACGTGAAGGAAATAAAAAAGAGGGAGCGTACAATTTAGGTTAAATAATGGTGGGCCCCTTCCTCAACTTAATGAAGACTTCCACTTCGACCCCGAGGCGCCGCGCTGTCGAATATATCTCTTTTTCTCCCCCTCTCAAAATCTAAACGGATAAGGTCGCCGCGTCATGTCAAAAATCGGGATAGTGTAAAACGTGCGAAATTCTACGGGCAAAGTGCAAAATCCCCAAATGTTTTTCACTTTGATACTCGAACAAGTTTCGTAGTTTTTTAGTTACAGAATTCAGTAAATTATAACTTAACCCCTAGTACAGTGAGTTTGTATCATGTCGATGAATATTTTAAACATAATTTTATAAAGTTGAGACTAATTAAACTTTTTTTAGAGTTTGTATATTTTTTAAAAATAAGTTAGCTTTCACATAAAACGTTTCCATGATAAAAATATAATTTCTTAACTTTTTGTGAGTAAACTGTAAAACATAGAAAAATTCAAGGGTCAAGGTGAATTTAGTTCCTTTTCCCCAAATTTGTGTATAAATCTTGCACGCCGTCGACTGATCGAAGTGGAAGAAGAAATGAAGCACAATCTAGCGGTTCTCGTCATGCTACTCTCTGCTGCGGCCGCGGCCGCCGCCACCGCCACCCTCCCGGAGCTCAAAGGTCAGCATCCAACTTCGAAATTTAGTGACTGTCCATTTCCTATTTAGGCTTCAATTTCGTCAGGGCATGAAACAGGGGCGGCGGCGGAGCAGGCCATAAGAGTCCGGCGAACGTGGCCGTGCTGCGACCGCTGTGGCGGGTGCGCCACCGGTTCCGACGCGCCGGAGTGCCAGTGCCACGACCTGGTGCGGCGGTGCCACCCCTCGTGCCGGAGCTGCGTCCGGTCGCCTCTCAGCGTGGAACCTCCCCTGTTCTACTGCTCCGACCGCATCCCAGGCTACTGCCAGCGCCGGTGCAACTCCGGCGACAGCTTGCAGATCCACTGATCTTATTTGGCAAAACAAAAAAACTGCAATGTTTTTGTTGTCAAATTCGAGATCTCATGAAGCAAGATTACATGGTTAGTTTTTTAATCTTGTGCCATATTTCTAGGAACTGTAAGAACAGATCTGTGATTGAGATGAACAGATAGATCTCCAGTTTTCGTTTAAATTGTTGATTACGACTCAAACAAAATCCTTTGCGTGGCCCTTTCAACAACAACAAAATAAAAAACAGAGTGGTTGGAATTAAGCCGATAGACCATAGACCATAGAGTGGTTGCGTGGCCCTTTTAATACGTAATTTCATTTCATGCCCTTAACAATTAATTATACATTTTTACGAAACTGCCCTCGGAAATTTGGATCTTCCATAATACGTCTAAATATTTTTAGGCACTTGTCTTTCCATCTTCTAATAATAATTATTTGTTAGGATTAATATCTTTAAGCACTTAATTTTTTTCTTACATGATTAATTGAGTGAAGGGTTGTTTTAGTTAACTTGAGTTTTTAAGCATCGAGGACTTCTTATATTCAAAATCTAATTTTATTGATCTAGAGTTGACAAAGCGCCGACAAGGAATCAAGAGCTTAAAAAAAATTAGGTAATTTAACCCCTTTAATTTTTTTTTAAAAAAATTATCCACTCTTAATCATCAACTCAATCATAGCTCATCTAATTCTCACGTAGTTTTATTTATTAAAATTGATACGGTGATGGCATGATCGGCTGACATACAGGTCGATTATTTATAATCGAAGTTAAATAATTATAAGTGACAGAGTCGGACGACTTAAAGATTGCGGACTAGGTCGGGTTGGCTGAGTAGGATCTTAGTGCCGGACCGCCGGTCGGTAGGTCGGGTTGGCTGAGTAGGATCTTAGTGTCGGGCCGCCGGTCGGATGTCAAGGGCCGACTAGACCGATCTATTGATCGCCCTCCATCACTTATAAATGAGATTCAACCAAATACTAAGTTATTTGGATCACCGTCCTTATCGATAGGACAGAAGGACTGATTGGACACGGTGTGCCTCTCTAATAATATGAAAACCGAGTAAGAAATAGATCAATAGTTGCATGTTATATGGCTTGGCTAGCGATATATCGGTTGAGTGATCGCTAGTCGATCTATAGCGGAACTTATATACTTGTCATTGTTATATCATATTATTTTTAAAAGTTTGTGTCGGAAATGAGAGAGAATATCTTGTCAACAAATCGTCCTTTAGAAACTTATAACCTATCAAGTCACAGCGATTTACAGATTTATTTAAGAAAAAATATCAAAGATACTTTATTACTATCATTTCTTAGGAAAGTTTTGGGAAACGAACTAATACGGTGAGATGTGTGCATAATGTAATAGTAGGAAAGTTTTGGGAAATATGTTAATATTTTGAGATGCGTGCATAACGTAGCATAAACATTATAA
This sequence comes from Zingiber officinale, assembly GCF_018446385.1. Classification (NCBI taxonomy): domain Eukaryota; kingdom Viridiplantae; phylum Streptophyta; class Magnoliopsida; order Zingiberales; family Zingiberaceae; genus Zingiber; species Zingiber officinale. The sequence goes on from NC_056000.1 coordinate 43,731,385, forward strand.
AAGAAGTCTCTATCTATAGGTAAAGATATGCGATGTTTCTTATTTGCACACGTCTTTTGCTATATTTTACTATTTTCTTCTAAGATCGAGAGCCATGAACGTCGGAGGACCAATGTCAGAGACCCCTTCTTTGACTCGGCACTAAGACTCCTTGTATTATAGAATAGTGTGGAGTCTTGTCATCGCTGACTTCGAACCGGATCAAAAATCATTTAAAAAAAACTCTCTTTTTTATTTATTATTAGACCCACACGGTATCCATCTCAATACATTTTTATTTTTAATAATATTCTTATTTTAGATATTGTATGACCGTTATAAAATCAAAACCGTAGGACAGTTTAACTGTGATATTTTATAACTGTTACAATATAAAATCAGTATTATGTTAGAATAGGTACGAGTATTCTATTATAAAATAGTTGAAAATAAAAGCAAATTGAGATATTATTTTAATGATATATATATTTTTTATACGATCAATATAAAAAGGAATACTACGTAACTTTTTGTCGTGTTTCCCCAGTAATAGGATTTGAGCATTATGAATTTTAAAAAATATCTCTAGGTCCGGTTGTCCTATAATAGCCAGATGATTAGATTAAAAATTTAAAATTCAAGATTTAATTATAACATATTATTAAAAAATTTCTTCTTAAGGAATAGTAAATTTGAAATTGTTGATGAAAAATTATGCGAATATTATCTGCTTCCTAATTTTTTCTCTCTATTATATTATTAGTTGCCCCTTCGTTAGCACCAAAGGTTATAAGCATATTTCTTAACTCTCATGGTCCCCCCTTTTATTGTTGTCGATTGAGAAAAAGCCTAGAAGGATCATGAAAACGACCTTTAACAAACTGTTCAAATGTCTTAGTCTTTAATCTTGCTCATTAATTATATCCACGTCCATTAATACCAACTGTATTATTATTATTGTCGTCCTAATTGATTAGAGGGTGGCCAGATGGGAGACAAGCTTAATGACATGTTACTAGAATGTATTATTATTATTGCCATTTTTTTATATAAATGATCATAATGGACCCATGCTAATTGCTAGTGGCCAATAATTGCAAAAGACCGAGCACTCGAATGGAAAAAAGTCTAGGGGGCTTTTATTTAGAAGTGTCTATCTAGAAGAAAAATCTATCGTCGATAGAGAGAGATTGAAAAGATGAAGAAAATAAGAAAAATAAAAATAAATTAGACTCATACCGTTTTATTTTTTAAGATGGATAAAAAAAGTAAATTGATTCTCTTTATAATTTGAGTTAGACGAAGGACAGTTGAGATAATATTGATATTGATGGAGAGATGATTTAGGTACATCTAGCATATGTGCATCAGAAAACGAACCCTCAAGTGGTACTCCTAGACAGTGGCAACGAGATTGGCGGTACTTTGGCTCTGCGCACACTCAGACAAGCACACAGAGAGTTAGAGAAATAAGAAAGAAAAAAGAACTGTAGAAGACGAGTGCATATGTACATGTATCCGGCTAAGGGAGAGGACCTCCCTTTTATATGATGTTGTGCATCTTCAGAGCCTGCATGTTGTTAGAAAATGTTGGGTGTCAAGACTTGTCGGGTGAAAAAGGATGTACGGTGGCTTCCTATTGGTGGAAGGAAGGTTCCATTTGCAGGCAATAGCAGACCACTGGAATATTCCCTGACGCATGACATTTATTCTCTGACAAGAAGTTATAATTCCTTGACATTGTTTGTCGCTTAGCGCTTTCTGTCCTACCCGGGTTTAGCTACGAACAGCTCGGGATGATCGTTCGGGTGTGCCCCTGGCTTGTGTCTTGATGAGGGAGATGAGTTGTGGCGAGGGCCCCATCTTTCACACTTGGATCGTTGAAGGGTCGACCGGGAGTTGTCTTACTGAAAGTACCAGGCCTGGTTATGCGGCCCGAGCTGAGGAAACCCGATCAGTCGGGATAGGTCAGACGCTACTCCAGGCTACGTCTCATGTCTCATATCTAGGACCCTTTTTCTATCTATACTCGGCTAGGAATTATGTGGCTGGTGACATGAGGCGGTCTAACTCCTTTCTGCTAACTGTTAATTGTCACGTCCCTTTGACTTCTAACCACCACGCCCCCTTGACTTTGGATTGTCCTTGACTATCATGTGCCCTTGACTTCTGACTACCTGGCTTTATTGGGCCCCACCTTTATGCACCGTGTCACAAGTCTCCCCTCCAAGTCCAGTCGAAGGAGGCTCAAGTTCGACTGACTAGACCCAAACTCAAGTTTCACTTACTTCGCCTTTATGACCATAAATGCTATTTCTTTTCCCAGACTATTAGTATTTGTAACCTGTTTAATTGCTCAATTAATCTTGGGCGAAGGGCCACTTTAATCTTTGCAAAAGTCGACTTTTCCCATCTTCCTCTTTAAAAGGGGTTGACCCCTACCCACAGATACATAGTTTCCTTTAACTGACATCCACTAATCATGGTGTTGAACCCCGAGTTTAGTGAACTGCAACACCTTCACCAGCAACTGGCTCATATGACTCAACTGCTTGCCTAGAAGGATACGACTTTAGTTGAGATGACGCAGGAGAGGGACCTTCAGTCTTCCCTTGGTAGGGAAATTGAATAACTTTAGCTAGTTGCTAAATCACGAGCATGTGCTAAGGTAGCGTTGAAACATAAAGCTTATTCAGACTTGGAGAGCCAAACTCAATTCATGATCTATTTGAAAGAGAAACACGTCTCTTCCATGTCCCTAATGCAAGAAGAAGTAGAGATTAAAGATGAAACGATTGCTCAACAATGACACATTCTTCAGTTGACTCAAGCTGAGCTAGAAAAGGCTCGTATCCATCTCGAAAAAGCAGGTCAAGCAGCATTCTTTTGCCTGGGGTGCCGACTCCCCACTGGCATCGAAAGATAATTTTAAGCACTTAGATGACCTTTATGTTCTTATTGATTTAAGAAAGAGATTTTGAGGGGTGCTTCCCTGTAATTTATCAATTGAATGCAGATCTGATCGTGTTTCAGTCTTTTTTCCTTCCGTTTTACCTTTTTCACCCTAGAACTCCTTTGCTTCATGCAGATGCCTTTAATAAAAAAGATGTTTTTGAATAGAAGACGCTCCATGAATTGAGTGACGGTAGCGACATTAATTGCTCCCGAGAGGTAGTTAGTGAAGGCCTCGCTTACTTATAACCCACGTAGGGACGAGAGTATAAAACGCCGACCGAGAGGTTGTTGGTCGTGAGAACATGCTCACTTATAACTCGCGTTGGGGCGAGAGTCTGGAATCCCGACCGAGAGGTCATTGGTCGTGAGAGCATGCTCACTTATAACTCATGTTGGGTCAAGAGTCTAGAACACCAAACGAGAGGTCATTGGTCGTGAGAGCATGCTCACTTATAACTTGCGCTGGGACGAGAGTCTGGAACATCGACTGAGAGGTCGTTGGTGTTGGATTGAGTAATTCGCTAGAGGGTGGTGAATAGCGATTTAGAAAATTATTGTAGAAATTCGAGTACGCAGCGTAAAGATAAAAGCGAGAACAGAACAATGCTAACACAACCAATTTTACTTCGTTCGGAGCCTTCGTCGACTCCTACTTCAAGGTCCGCACTCGTTGAGTGCTTTCATTGGGCAATCCACTAGCAGTTCGAAAATGTGATTATAAAATTAAGGTAAAAGATCTTTGGAAAAGAAATACCGACAATAGTAAATGAAATAAAAGGCATTATGTTGTCGGAGTAGCTTCACAACGTCGTAGGAGCATAACACAGCAAAGCAAGCGTTGGAAGATCTTATTGTTGTTGAATTATCATTTACTCCAGGGCTCACCCTCCTTATATAGGAGGCTCCGAGCACCCAGATCCCTTCCGGGCGCTTGGAGTGTGATGTAGCCTAGCCAACCATGAAACTCCACGTGGCAAAGCGGCGATGAGGATAGAATTTACATTCCGGGTGCCCGGAGTCCTTCCGGTCGCCCGTACCCCATTTTCCAGTAGCTTCAACTCCTTGCAGGAAGACATTAGCCCGAATCACAAATGCAAATGATATATACTGTAAAACAAAGTGTTGGCACAATTTATAGTCAAAAAGAGTATTGATTACATTTCATCTCACCGAGATCGGAATCTAGTCAAAATGTCAACTTAGAGTTCTGAAATGGTTCTAAGTTGGATCGGCGCCTAAGTTCCCTTTCCAGGAACGCGTCCTCACCATCACTCCCCTCTAATGACTTACCTTAACTTATCTGCCAGAGGTCCGGTCAGCCCTTCGACCCGTCTGGACTTCGTGCCAGACATTCGGTCAACCCGTCGACCTATCTGGACTTCGTGCCTGACATCTGGTCAGCCCGTCGACCTGTCTGGACTTCGTGCCAAATATCTGGTCAGCTTGTCGACCTGTCTGGACTTCGTGCCAGCTATTAGGGATAGTAATTTCACCCGAACCCGATGGAGGATCCGACATTTGACCCGAATGGAGGAGGGTATGGAGGGACTATCAATACCCGATACCCGACCCGAATACCCGATTAAATAATATATATACATATATTAAAGAAAATTTTATTTTTCCAAAATCAACTTACTATTTTTGTTGATATTAGGAGGAGACTATATAGATGTTTAATCTATTTTTTAATTATATATATATATATATATATATATGATCCTGTCCGAACGCTGAATCAACGGACGCTGGGCACGTGGCGCTCTCCGGGTCGCCGATGTAGATCTCCGGCTAGTCTCACGAAGCTCCGGCGAACCTGCAGAGAAGTCGGGCCGGGAAGGGGTTCCCGGCGGTGACCCTCCGACGCTCAAGTCAGGTAAGCAAGTGGTGGAAAAAGCAGCTCCAAATCTTGTAGAACGCGTACCTCCGGCGAAGTCTGCTACTCCTTATATAGAGCGGTGAAAGAGCCTCTACACGCTCACCGAGGCGCGTACGTGTCCGCAGCCCATACCTCGGTATGTGTTTGTCAGAAAACTTACCTGACGCCATACTGCAACAGTCCCATCGCGCCTTCGATGGGACAACAGGACACCCCGTTGTCAGCCTAGGAGTATGGCCTAGCTATACGACTTGACGGCTGTCAGCAGATGTTCCTGTCCCTATTTACCCACCGCCGGCCAGGACGTCCGCCCGGCCGGCTAGACGGAGAGCGCCGTCCGGACGACCCTAATTCCCTGCGCCGGCCCGGCCGGGCGGCGCGCCCATTACGTCCTGCCTTCTCTTAAGCCTTCCGCTAGGTCATTATTTACTGTTTCATTGAGTGTCGGAACCTCGATCCCTGTCAGGGCGCCTTTTACCATCAGATGTTTACCGTCAGACCGATCGGCCTGCCCTTTTCTCATGAGTCCGGTCGGCTCACCCTTCTTCGACGGACCACCTGGCCCTTTGACCTCCACGTGGCGTTGGCCCCTCATTAGGGGGTCCCGGGCTTTTACCACTGGATCAATATATATATATATATATATATTTTAATAGGTTGTTAATTTTAATATATTTTTGTTGAATGATAATAGTTGGATAGAAAGAAAAAAAATTATAACTATAGAAGATATCCGATCATTTAATGGGTATGAGTATACCTAATGGATATGGGGACGAACGATATAGAATCCGACCCGAACCCGACTCATTGTCATCCCTACCAGTTATCCGGTCGCCCCGTTGGGCTTCTCCTGCACACTTGGTCAAAGTGTTAGATCACAATGAAACTAACTTAACTTACTTTGTCATTCATCAAAACTTGAGTTAGACCGTTAGTGCTAACCGCACCAACAGTTGGTCATGAGAGCATTCTCACTTATAACTCGCGCTGGGGCGAGAGTTTGGAATCCTGACTGAGAGGTTGTTGGTCGTGAGCTCACTTATAACTCGAGCTGGGGGTGAGAGCTTGGAACATCGACGAGAGGTCATTGGTTGCGAGGGCATGTTCACTTATAACTCATGCTGGGGCGAGAGTTTGGAACACCGATCGAGAGGTCGTTGGTCGTGAGGGCATGCTCACTTATAACTTGTGTTGAGGTGAGAGTCTGGAATACCGACTGAGAGGTCGTTGGTCATGAGAGCATGCTCACTTATAACTCATGCTGGGGCGAGCGTTTGGAATCCCAACTGAGAGGTCATTGTTCGTGAGAGCATGCTCACTTATAACTCGCGCTTGGGCAAGAGTCTGGAACACCGACCGAGAGGTTATTGGTAGTGAGAGCATGCTCACTTATAACTCGCGTTGGGGCGAGAGTCTGGAATACCGACCGATAGGTCGTTGGTCGTGAGAGCATGCTCACATATAACTCATGCTAGGACGAGAGTCTGGAACACCGATCGAGAGGTTGTTGGTCATGAGGGCATGCTCACTTATAACTCGCACTGGGGCAAGAGTCTGAAACACCAACCGAGTGGTCGTTGGTCGTGAGAGCATGCTCACTTATAATTAGCGCTGGGACAAGGTCTGGAATCCCAATCGAGTGGTTGTTGGTCGTGAGAGCATGCTCACTTATAACTAGCGCTGGGGCAAGAGTCTGGAATCCCGACTGAGAGGTCGTTGGTCGTGAGAGTATGCTTACTTGTAACTAGCACTGAGACGAGAGTCTGGAATCCCGACCGAGAGGTCATTGATCGTGAGAGCATGTTCACTTATAACTCGCGCTGGGGCGAGAGTCTGGAATCCCGATCGAGAGGTCATTGGTTGTGAGAGCATGCTCACTTATAACTCGTGCTGGGGTGAGAGTTTGGAACACCGACCGAGAGGTCATTGGTTATGAGAACATGTTCACTTATAACTCGTGCTGGAGCGAGAGTCTGGAATCCTAACCGAGAGATCGTTGGTCGTGAGAGCATACTCACTAATAACTCGCGTTAGAGCGAGAATCTGGAACACCAGTCGAGAGGTCGTTGGTCGTGAGGGCATGCTCACTTATAACTTACGCTGGGGCGAGAGTCTGGAACACCGACTGAGAGGTTATTGGTCGTGAGGGCATGCTCACTTAAAACTCGCGCTTGGGCAAGAGTCTGGAACGCCGACTGAGAGATCGTTGGTCGTGAGAGCATGCTTACATATAACTCGCGCTGGGGTGAGAGTCTAGAGCACCGACCGAGAGGTCGTTGATGATTAGGAGAAATGAACTCATAGACCCACCCTCTGCGACCCTTGGAGTAATCTATGATCATGACTCCTACCTCCCTACCTCGCCATTAGGCCTTGACCAAATTTAAATCTTTCTCTGAATTTGAGGTTGGGGTAAGGCACCAAACTTTGATCAACGACTCCCACCACCTTCTATTCCTTTTTTCGAGGTAGCCGCATGGAATTTTCGATCCTCGAGGCATGATGCCACTACTCCCATATAAACACTATGATTTCCTTGTCCTATCCATCATAAATGTCATTTCATAGAAAATCACCACGTGTCCCACTTACTCCCTCTAACACGACACCTGATGCACGTTTTTTGCATGTGACCCGATGACGCTTCTTTTCCCTTGATCTGATGGCTGCCATGCGTCATGCTATTTCGATTGTTTGGTTCGAATCCCGATGTCTCTTAAGGGTTTTGGTTTAGAACCCCTAAAGGCCACAAGCGGCTATTCATCGGTGCTTCTTCTTCCTTTGACCTTTCTTTCTCGACCTGTCCTTCGTGGATCTCCTTTGTAAGTGCTTCTTCTCCCTCGTCTTCCGCTCTAGCGTTTTTCAATTTGGTAATGGCCGGAGAAACAATAGCCCCCTGGTACACATACTTCCGTTCCGATTTGGATAAGAGTGACCTTAAGTCGAGATGCTCTAGCCTGCAGCTTTTCGAGGCATACAAGCTTTACCTTCCTAGTCCTGATTACCATCTTTGTCCTTCTCCCCACTACTTCATGACTTTCTTCAAGAACCAGCTTCTTGACGGTCTGCGCTTTCCTATCCCTTCCTTCTTTTCACACTTGAGCCGGTATTTTGGTATCCCTTTATCTCAGTTTACCACAATGTCTTCCGTGCCATGTGCGGAAAAGTAATTCTATGTCACTTGTATGAGATTCCTTTAACTCTCCAACTCTTTCACCATTTCTATTCCCTCAAGTGATTAGAGCCGAGTGTGTTTATGGTGTAATCTAGGACCGAGTATAAGTTTTTTGAGGGTATGCCTTCTTCCCACAAAGGCTGGAAGTCCTATTTCTTTTACGTACAATTGCCTGAGTCTGTGACTTGGCCTATTTATTGAATGGCATCCCAGTCTTCCTTCTCCTTTTGAGTTGAGTGACTATCAGCACTGGCTAGATTGCTTCATTACTTTTGAGAAATTGGCAGGGGGTGTAGCTCTGACTTCCCTCCTTGATGCGGGAGAGTGTGTTGTACACCTCTGGGTTGAGCCCTATCCGGACGCCTCTGACTGCGCCTTTTGATAAGATTAAACCACTCTCCTTTCATATATTCACTAACTGAGGTATTTTCTTTTGCCTGAAAAAGTCATCATGTTCAGAGCTTTTGCCCTTGACTCCTCTGCAATGCCCAGCAACATCCTGAGGAAACGTGGGAGAGAGATTATGGCTGACCAGGAGGTTCCCCCGGCCAGCGCTTTAGCGGGAGCCTCTTCCCAACACACAGGAGGACACGAGATTCTTAAAGAAGAATCTCGCCCCACAGCATAACCTTCGGCCACAACTGTGTCTGGTGAGAGGACTTCTTCTCCAGCGGTCGAGTGTCCCTTGCGTCTTGAACGTAAGAGGTGACACATGACTCCCTCAGTCCAGTCCTCCCCCAGAGGCCGCCTCTGTCACGGGTGTCCGGTAAGGCCAAGACTCCCGCCCGGGATAGTACTCCAGTTTCTTCGGAAGCTGGGGCCTCCTCTCCTGTTCCTACCTTGGTCCAGGAGCAGACATCCTCCCGAGCGGAAAGCCAACCCAGGACTTCTACAACTCCTATTCCTCCTCTGAGCCAATGATCACCCCCAGCTCCTATGCTCCCTTCTAACCCCAAGGAGTGATCTAAGGGACGATATGTTTTCACCTCTTCGTTTCAACTACCATCCCTTCAAGTGCTGGGTCCAATCCCCTCTTCTAGTAGCACTCCCAACTACGGCCAGGTGCAACTTCATGGTACCTTGGTTAATTCGTGGAAGAGCACTGCCGACTAGATTTTGGAATATCCTCAACTAGACTTGGTCGACCAGTTCTCCCAACGAATAGTGTTGGTAAGTTTCATCTACTTCCTTTCTATATCCTCTCCTCTAGACCTCACTCACTTTATGCTCTTTACAGACCTACGTCATGGGCCTAAGCTTGTCCCAATACGTGGTTGATCTGCATCAGAAGAATGAGTCCTTGAGGGCTCGAATTCAGGAATTGGCGTCTCCTGTGACCACAAGTCATACTTTTGATTTGACAACCCCCGAGAGCCTGATTCAATCCCATTTGTGGATGGCGGAAGACCAGACTCGAACCGCCCAGGACTTGGCACATGCTGTGTCTGAGCAAGTGAAGTCCCTGGAGGTTGCCCTAAAGACCAGCATATCCAAGCTTAAGTCTGAGGACCTGAGGTGTGCTCAAATCCTAGCAGACTTGGAGGCGAGGGACATAGAGGTTACCAACCTATCCTCTCAACTGTAGGACCTCCAAAGGGCACATGCCTCCTTGCAAACAGACCTGACTACTAAAATGGTAGATTTGTTTGCCAGCACTGATTGGGAGGTCACTCTACAGAAGCAACTGGATGCTGCTCAGGCATCTTTCAAGTCTGTGCAGGTGGAGCTCTCGGCATTAAAGGTGGAGACAGCGACTGCTCGCCAGGAGTTGGCCAGTGCCCAGGACGATGCACACAAGGCCCGGGAAGAGTTGAAGGAATATCGGGCAGGGGAGGGCTCTCGCCTTGCAGCGCACAAGACTTTCTTCTTAGCTTCCAAGGATTTTGGAGCTAAGCTAGGCCACCTCATCGACCAGATGTTGTGTTATGGTGGCGAAGGGGCTTTGTTGCAGCTACATGAGAAAGGTTTACTCCGATCGACTCCTCCTGAAGACTTCTTGGACCAGACCCATCTCCTCAACGAGCTCCCCGACAAAGCCTTTCCCACCTTTGACTAGTCTGTGATGTCTTGTTGTAACTGTCTTTATTTTAGACAACAATGCAATGTCACCAACCTCCCTTTAAACTTCGAACTTGTAGTTATAAAAAATGTTGGGTTCATGAACATGCTGCTCATGCGTAGTGCTGTGCCTAAGTGTCTGTTAGGTTCGCTCAGGACCCTCTGACATTTCCCCTTATACAACTAAGTGTTAGGTTAAATAACCAACCCTCTTTTAGATCCCTGATCGGCTTATCACCTGGGCAGGCATCGTTGAAAGAAGGGCTAGCTCTCCCCGGTCATGCATTATCGCTTGTTATTACTAGACACTTCCTTTTCCCGAGCAGGTCACCCCTTATCGATACCAACTATCCGCCCAGTCGCGAGTCGCAGTGATTTCAGAGTCATCCCACCTACCCAGGCAAGGATAACTGTAGCATCGTCTATTTCCGAGGTTATAAAGACTTTCATTCCTTTTGTACCACGTGTCCCTTGATCCAGCTTTTTATGACAAGACCACTTTTGCATAATATTCCGAGACGATCCAACAACCAACCTCGCTCCTATGCCTGTGGTCGACGCCAGCTACCACGTCTACAGATCGCATAATTGGCGCTGATGTCGAGGCATTCTTCCAGGAGTCCTCCCAGATAGCTATAAATAGTCTACTTCGACCTCTCACTTGGACTTCATCCTCCCCTCTCTTCCTTCTTTCGTACTTCTGCTTCCTTGCCTTCATGGATTCCCCAGCGCCCAAGTATGCTCCAGGAATCTCGACCTTCACCGGTGTAGATCTGGATGATCTTTGCTTTGCGTATGAAGTATCCACGGTCTCTGAGGTCCATCGGGTCTCCCAACCCCCTCAAGGTTATGTGACTTTTTTCAAAGAACATATTATAACTGGTCTTTACTTTCCTATCCACCTCTTCTTCTCCAATGTGAGTTTCTACTTCCGCTTTCCCCTTTGTCAGTTTACTCCCAATTCCATGCGGATCCTGTGCGGGTTCGTTCTCCTTTGCGAATTGTGTGACATCCGCTAGACCCCTCGCTTGTTCCATTGCCTTTTTACCCCTCGACACTATAGTGAGAATCTTTTTCGCTTCCAGGCTCGCACCCGGACTACCCTTTTTGCTCCCCTTCCATCTTTAGAGCCAGAGTGGAAAGATAAGTATTTTTTCCTTCGCTTTCTCTTTACCGTTGAGTAGCCTACCTAGCGCCGATCATCCCTTCCTACGGTGCCGTATCTGGGAGACTACCGCACGGACCCCACTTTTATAGAGGTGTCGTCGCAACTAGAGGGCAGACGCTTTGATCTGCTCGTGCTATTGATGAAAGACGTATTGTTTCTATTTAGGCTGAGCGTCATCCCTTCAGAGCTATCGCACTCTCAGGTAAACATTACCTTGCCCTGACATGATTTTGCCTTCTTATTATGACTCTTGCCTTGTCGTAGCGGGCACTCTTGCCCAAGCGTCTTTGATCAAGCCTCTCCCACTAAGCGCTTTGGAAATAAATCACCGAGGGTGCATAATCTTAGGTAGACGGGGCCTCTCGCATTCCACTCCAAGTGCACCCGAGATGGCTACAAATAATGCCTCTCATCCTGCCGCTCCTCAAGCGACGTCGCCTACCCGCTCTGTTCTTGAACCTGCTTGGTGGACTCATCCGGTTCCCCCTGCTCATCACCCCTTGACTCCAGAAGAGGGATCAGATTCGGAGGAGCAACCACTTTCACGTCGGCCGAGGCACAGACCTGCTGAGTCTCGCCTGGTGGCCGAGGACTCCGTTGCTACGCAGATACCCAGGTCACCATGGCCTCCGTCTTCCGTTCCGGAGCCACAAGTTTCTAGCGACCCTACTGCTGTTAGGATGTATACTAAAAGCCTAGCTTTTGGTATAAAACATTTATCTAGAAATAAGAATCACATTGGTCAAATATCTACATTTGTGATAAATGTAGTTGTTCAATTAATTTATATTGTAGATAACATGGTGTGTGGTGTCACACACAGAAGATCATGTTATCAGTACTTTATAAATTATAAACAGTAGCTCACGACCATGATGGAAAGGAATAAACCATTGGAAGGTCGTAGTGTAATTAGGTATTAGTTTATCTTAACTATATAATTACACTAGTACACTTAAAGTGTATTGAGTAGGACCATTTGAGGTCGTTCCTTTTATACTGACTTAATAAAGGAACAAAGACCTCAGTTATTATGGAAGCGTGTGCTCTTAATCCTAATATAATAACAAGCACATATATTTGATATTTATTTCTTTAATTTATCAATGGGTGAGATTTAGTTCGATAAATCAATAAGCCCGATAAGTTGGGAAATGATATCACTTATAGTGTGTGTTGTTGATTATAGAAGGAAACTGTGTCCTAGTAATCTAGGTTGAGAATGTCCCCAAGAGGAGCTCATAAGGATTGTCATGTTAAACCCTGCAGGTGGACTTAGTCCGACATGACGATGAAGTTGAGTGGTACTATTCTTGGAGCTAGATATTAATTAAGTGAGTTGTCAGTAACTTACTTAATTAATGGACATTTATTATCTTAAACACAGGGAGACTGACACACTCATAATAAGAAGGAGCCCAAAATGTAATTTGGGATTGGTGCGGTAGTTCAATAATAGTTCTTTAGTAGAATGAATTATTATTGATAAAATTAAGTTGTGTGTTCGGGGCGAACACGGGATGCTTAATTTTATCGGGAGACCAAAACCAATTCCTCCTCTCGGTCCCTATCGTAGCCTCTAGTATATAGAGATTTATACCCACCGCATACCCACCTTCTTACCCATTCAATGGGGCCGGCCAAGCTAGCTTGGAACCCAAGCTAGGGCCGACCAAGACCAAGTGGATGAGCCATGTACGTGGTCGGCCAAAGCTTGGGTCCCAAGCTTAGGTGGCCGACCAAGCTAGGGCCGGCCAAGACCAAGTGGATGAGCCATGTAGGTGGCCGGCCAAAGCTTGGGTCCCAAGCTTAGGTGGCCGGCCACTAGAATATTAAAAAGGATTTTTATTAAAATTATTTCTTATGTGGATATCATGATTTTAAAAAAGAGTTTAAAAAAATTAAAAATTTCCTTTTATAGCTTTCTACAAAAGATTAAGAGAAGAGATTAATCTCTTTCCTTATTTGTAGTTTAAAAGGATGGTTTTAATTTTTGGTAAAAACTTTCCTTATTTGTAAATCATTTACATGTTTAAAAGAGAGTTTAAAATTTGAAATCTTTCCTTATTTGTTGATTAAAGGAGGATTTTAAATTTTAAGAAAACTTTCCTTTTTAACCATGTTCATGATTTAAAAGAGAGTTTAAAATTAAATATTCTCTTTTATAAGTTTCTACAAAAGATTAAGAAAAGATTTGATATCTTTCCTTATTTGTAGATTAAAAGAGATTTTAATTTATAGAGATAACTTTCTTTTTATCCACATGTTTAAAAGAAAGATTTTAATTTATTAAATTTCCTTTTTATAAACCAATCATGAAGGGATAAAAATTATTGGAGAAATTTTTATAAATTTCCGGAAATAAATAAGGAAGTTTTAATTGTTGTTTAAAATTTTATTTGCTTGAAGAATTTATGTGGTGGCCGACCATTACAAATTGAAAAGAAAAATTATTTTTAATTAAATAAATTTTCCTTTTCAATGGCAAAAGAATTAAGGAAGTTTTTATTAAATTTTCCTTATTTGCCAAGACCAAGGATTATAAAAGAGGGGGTAGAGGAGGCTTCAAGGCTAAGGACTCTATTCTATTTTTCTCCCTCTTTTCCTTGGTGTGGTGGCCGACCCTTCTCTTTCTCTTCTCTCCTCTTGTTGTGGCTGAAATCTATCATCTCTTGGAGCTTGGAGGATGTGGCCGGATCAAGGAAGGAGAAGAAGGAGAGAAAGCATGCATCCCTTGGAGCTTGGTTGGTGGAAAATTCTTCATCTTTTGAAAGTTCTTGTGCTTGGCCGAAACTTGAAGGAAGAAGGAAGAAGGTGCCTAGGTGGTTCTCATCTCGGAAGATCGTTGCCCACACAACGTCCGAGGTTAGAAGAGGAATACGGTAGAAGATCAAGAGGTTTTTCTAAAAGGTATAACTAGTCATTTTTCTTTCCGCATCATACTAGTTATTTTTGGAAATAATACTAAATACAAGAGGCATACGATTCTAGTGTTTCGAATTTGTTTTCGATACAGTGTTCTTTTATTTTTTTTCCTTGTGATTTGATTGTTCTTTTCGGTTGACCTAAAGTTATTTTAGGAAATTAAATATTAGCTTTCCTTAAAAGGTTTTGTCTAGTCGGTGGTGGTTGCTCCCATATCCAAGAAGGCCATGTGCCTCGCCACGTCAGTACTGGGAACCAATTTTGGAAATTAATATTTAATGGAATTAATAACTTAGGTGATTTGGATCAAACGTGTTAAGTTTCACAGAAGATCCAAGTCAAAACCTAAAAGAACAAATAGATTAAGTTTTGGATCAAACGTGTTAAGTTCCGCAGGCGATCCAAAATTTAATTTAAAAGAACACATGGTAGCTAGGAAAAGGTTCAGACCTTTGTACAAAATTTTTGTACAGTGGAACCTCTAGGTTTTCCGAGTAGCAACCAACAATTGGTATCAGAGCTAGGGTTTTGCCTCTGTGTATTTGGTATTAGTTTAATTATGCACATGTCATACATAATTTAGGCAAGATAATAGTAGGATGTGCTAACTTTGTGGATGCAGGATCCAACTATTATGACTTATAGTTATTATGTGTGTGATTGGACCCTTGGACATGTCAAGGGCATTTATTGTGTGTGTATGATTGTATTATAAAATACAGCAGGAGCTGTATTTAGTTTTATTAGGATTTTATTTTTTGATCTAGTTTACATGTACATTCCTTCGAGGAATATAGGATCGAAAAATATAAAATTCTATTTATGTCGCAGATCGAATCTTGCAAGGCGTGGAACCTTTTTGAGGACCAGAGGCGCAGCGGAACAAGGAGCAAGATGGATGCGACAACTAGACCCGGTGGCGGTGGCCAAAGATGGTAGCAGCTAGGGCTGGCGACACACGGAGGATAGCAATAGATAAAAGCCATAATAGTTGAAAATTAGTTTTTCTATTTATTGCTTTTTATGCTGTGTTGTGTGTGCTTGTTAGTATGCATGTTAGGTAGGCTAGCATAGTCAAAATTCCTCACTTTAAATAACTAAGTGGGAGAGAGATTTATTTTAAATAAATTCCACGGTCTCCATTACTGGTTTATAAGTGATGTAACAAGTTTGCGCGTTGGCTCTGAGTGCCTTCCTCCATATCGGATGAGCTTGTTTGCAGATCACTAGATTAAACTTCCATTTTGGATGACTATAGGAAGTTAATTAAGAGCGTGTGATCTTCCCCATCGGAAGGGGCATAATCTTATTAATGGACTTAGTGTTAAGTAATGGTATACACTTAGGCACGTCTAATAGTATCCTCCCCATCAGAGTCACTGCTATTATTTGTGTGACCGAAGAAAACCAACTATTAATTTGTCAAATAAATAGGTTGACAAGATAATAAAATTAAAAATCCCTCTTATGAATGTTTGATTTTGTATACGTCCACACTATCGTGGCATACAAAATTCACGGTGTTTGAGGTAATTTTATTTGTCAAAAAGATTTATTGACAAGGTAATTAATGGGTAAACCCCTCCTCTTACAAATGTTTAATTTTGTATACGTCCACACTATCGTGGCATGCAAAATTCACGGTATTTGAGGTGTTGGTGAATTTAAATAATATTGTTTGAGGAATCAATGTTATTTTAAATTCAAAAGTTTTTGACCAAATATTTGATCAAAGAAAGATCAACTATTAATTTTATTTGTCATAAAGTAAAGTTGACGAGATAATAAAATTAATGGATAAAATCTCCTCTTTGATTTTGTATACGTCCACACTATCGTGGCATACAAAATTCATGGGATTTTAAGGAATTGATCTTGACCAAATATTTTTGTGATTATTAGGATTTAAAATGTTTGTCAATTCCCTAGTTGTTATACTATAGAAAAGACTTAGTAGTCTCAATTGTAATGATTGGAAATAGGACTTGGACATTAAGGTATTCTTAGAACTAAGAACAAATTAGGTGTATTTAATTCATTAGTTGAAACATGTCTAGTGGTGTTATCTACCAGAACCTGGAGTGTAGATACAGATACCATTAATCATGTCTATAATTCATTGCAGGGTTCCAGGAAACCCGACAACTAAATGAAAATAAAAAACACCGTCCACATGGACACTACTGCAAAAGTAGCAGCTGTTGCAGTGGGAGAGGTTTATTCTCTAATAGGAATAAAATTTGGATTATTAGAAATTGTCTTTACATACTAAGTTTAGAAAGAACCTGATTTCAGTTTCTAAACTATTATAGAATAGATATTGTGTCTCTTTTAATAACAAAGTTGTTATTAAGAAAAAGAGGGAAGTTATCTGTTCTGGTATGTTGGTTGGCAATTTATAAATCCAATAACTCCCACGATGCAACAAATGGAAATTAGTAACACATCTTCTAACTTTAAGAGAAAGGAACCTTAAAAAATGAACCAATTATATCTTTGGCATCTAAGGCTATGTTATATTAACTTAAGTAGGATTCATTGGTAGCTGATGAACTTTTGGGTTCATTGGTAGTGGAAATCTTTCCAACCTGTGAGTCTTACTTGGAAGGAAAAATAACCAAGAAGCTTTTAATTCTAAGGGGTTTGGAGCCAAAGATATATAGAAATAGGTTCATTCTGATTTGTGTGATCCTATGACTATCCAGACAAGAGGTAATATTGAATATTTCAACTATTCAAGATACAAATACATGTGCCGCAAGACTAAGTACTTTGATTAGTTCAAAGAGTACAAGGCTGATGCGGAGAAATGTTAAAGTAAAAGTCACTATGGTAAGATCGTAGTGGCAAGTACCTCTTAGGAGAATTTAGGAGTCACTTATCAGAAGTTGGGATTCAATCCCGACTAACTGCACCTAGTACACCCCAACAGAAAGGTGTAGTAGAAAGAAGGTATAGGACTCTTATGGAAATAAGTAGATTGATGATGAATTATTACCAAATTCATTTTAAGGATATACTCTGGAAACAGAAGTGAACATAGTATCTTCCAAAGTCAGAACTCTCTACTTATATAGAATTACTGAATAGGCGTAAGCCTATTTCAAAGCATATTCGGATTTGGGTAGTCCAGCACATATGCTGAAGAGAGACAATGATAAGTTGGATAGAAATTCACTTGTTTGTGGGTTATCCTAGAGAAATGAAAGTAGGTTTATAGTCTTTAAAATCAGAAGGTCATTGCTAGCATCAATGATCGATATTTAGAAAAGGACTATGTAATAAACCTCGTGCCCATAAGAAAATTTGTTCTTAAGGAAATAATAAAAGACATGTCTAATCTAGTACCAACTGTACAAGATGAGATACCACAAGGAAACTGCAACACGTATCACAAATGATACACAATTGCAGAAAGTGTCTCGTCGTAGTGGGAGGGTTGTTAGGCAACCTAAAAAGATTCATGTTTTGGTAGAGTTTTTGGACTCGATCCCTGGAGGACATGAACCTGATCTCCGGACATATGACGAAGCACTCCAAGATAAAGATGCAGCATCTGTTGGAGTGTATACTGAAAGTCTAAGCTTTGTAAACATTCATTATGAATAAAGAATCACATTTGGTCAAATTGTCTACATTTAGTTGTAGTTGTTCAATTAATTTATACTGTAGATAACATAGTATGTGGTGTCACATACAGAAGATGATGTTATCAGTACCTTATAAATTATAAACAGTAGCTCACGACCAAAATGGAAAGGAATAAACCATTAGAAGGTTGTAGTGTAATTAGGTATCAGTTTATCTTGACTGTATAATTACACTAGTACACTCAGAGTGTATTGAGTAGGACCATTTGAGGTCGTTTCTTTTATAATGACTTTATAAAGAAACAAAGACCTCGGTTATTATGGAAGTGTGTGCTCTTAATCCTAATATAATAACAAGCACATATATTTGATATTTATTTCTTTAATTTATCAATGGGTGAGATTTAGTTCGATGAATCAATAAGCCCGATAAGTTGGGAAATGGTATCACTTATAGTGTGTGTTGCTGATTATAGAAGGAAACTGTGTCCTAGAGATACTAGGTTGATAATGTCCTCAAGAGGAGCTCATAAGGATTGTCATGTTAAACCCTGCAGGTGGACTTAGTCCGACATGACGATAAGGTTGAGTAGTACTACTCTTGGACTAAGATATTAATTAAATGAGTTGTCAGTAACTCACTTAATTAGTGGACATTCGATATCTTAAACACAGGGAGACTAACACACTCATAATAAGAAGGAGCCCAAAAATGTAATTTGGGATTGGTGCGGTAGTTCAATAATAGTTCTCTAGTGGAATGAATTATTATTGATAAAATTAAGTTGTGTGTTCGGGGCGAACACGGGATGCTTAATTTTATCGGGAGACCAAAACCAATTCCTCCTCTCGGTCCCTATCGTAGCCTCTTATTTATAGAGTACTATACCCACCTATACCCACCTTCTATACCCACCAATAGGGGGCCGGCCAAGCTAGCTTGGGAACCAAGCTAGGGCCGGCCTAGGTATAAAATTGGGTGGCCGACCCTAGCTTGAACCCAAG
The DNA here is from genome assembly GCF_018446385.1 of Zingiber officinale. NCBI lineage: Eukaryota > Viridiplantae > Streptophyta > Magnoliopsida > Zingiberales > Zingiberaceae > Zingiber > Zingiber officinale. The sequence goes on from NC_056000.1 coordinate 43,750,122, forward strand.
CTAGTGGGGGCCGGCCAAATTAATTTAAAAAGGGATTTTAATTTTAATTTTTATTATGTGGGAGATATAATTTATTAAAGAGAATTAAAATTAAAATATCTCTCTTGTAAAAGATCTACAAAAGATTAAAGAAAGAGATTAGATCTCTTTCCTTATTTGTAGATTGGTGAGATATTTTATTTTCTCTTTAAAAATTATTCACATGTTGTAAAATTAAAATTATAGAAATTTCCTTTTATCAACCATGAAGATATTTTGAAGAGAAATTTTATTTTTTAAAATTTCCGGAAACAAATTAAGAAGTTTTAATTGTTGATTGAAACTTGTCCAATTTGATTTCATTGATGTGGACGGCCATAAGATTTCAATTTGGGAAATTTTATTTTATTTTTCTCAATTAAATCATGTCAAGGAAATTGAGGAAATTTTATTGTAATTAAATTTCCTAATTTGCCTAGGCCAAGGAATATAAAAGAAGGGGTGAGGGTGACTTCATGAAACAACCTCTATTATTTCTCTCCCTCTTTTGTTCCTTGGTGTGGCCGGCCATCATCATCCTCTCCCTCTCTTTCTCTTGTGGTGGCCGAAACTCTCTATTGCTTGGAGCTCTTGTGGAGGCCGGATACTACTTGGAGAAGAAGAAGAAGAAGGAGAGAAAGCTAGCATCTCTTGGAGCTTGGTTGGTGTTTTGATCTTCTTCTTTGGTGAAGCTTCCTTGTTGTGGCCGAACCTAGCTTGGAGGAGAAGAAGGTGGTTGGTGGTTTCTCATCTTGGAAGATCGTTGCCCACACAACGTCCGAGGTTAGAAGAGGAATACGGTAGAAGATCAAGAGGTCTTTCTAGAAGGTATAACTAGTAGTTTTTCCTTTTCCGCATCATACTAGTTATTTATGGAAATAATACCAAATACAAGAGGCTTACGTTCTAGTATTTCGAATATGTTTTTCGATTTTGTGTTCTTTTGTTTTATTTATCCTTGTGATTTGATTGTTCTTTTCGGTTAACCTAAAGTTATTTTAGGAAATTAAATATTAGCTTTCTATAAAAGGTTTTGTCTAGTCGGTGGTGGTTGCTCCCATATCCAAGAAGGCCATGTGCCTCGCCACGTCAGTACTGGGAACCAATTATGGAAATTAATATTTAATGGAATTAATAACTTAAGGTGATTTGGGTCGAACGTGTTAAGTTCCGCAGGAGACCCAAGTCAAAACCTAAAAGAACGAATGGATTAAGTTTTGGATCAAACGTGTTAAGTTCCGCAGGCGATCCAAAATTTAATTTAAAAGAACACATGGTAGCTAGGAAAAGGTTCAGACCTTTGTACAAAATTTTTGTACAGTGGAACCTCTAGGTTTTCCGAGTAGCAACCAACAACTGGTATCAGAGCTAGGATTTTGCCTCTGTGTATTTGGTATTAAGTTAATTATGCACATGTCATACATAATTTCGGCAGGGTAATAGTAGGATGTGCTAACTTTGTGGATGCAGGATCCAACTATTATGACTTTTAATTATTATGTGTGTGATTGGACCCTTGGACATGTCAAGGGCATTTATATGTGTGTGCATGATTGTATTAAAAATACAGCAGGAGATGTATTTAGTTTTATTAGGATTTTATTTTTTGATCTAGATACATGTACATTCCTTTTATGGAATATAGGATCAAAATTGTAAAATTCTATTTATGTCACGGATCAAATCTTGCAAAGCGTGGAACCTTTTGAGGACCAGAGGCGCAGCGGAACAAGGAACAAGATGGATGCGACAATTAGACCCGGTGGCGGTGGCCAAATTTTGCAGCAGCTTGGGATGACAACACACTGAGGACAACTATAAAAGTCATAATAGTTGAAAATTAGATTTTCTATTTATTGCTTTTATATTATGCTGTGTGTGCATGTTAGTATACATGACTAGTAGGCTAGCATAGTTAAAATTCCTCATTTATAAATAACTAAGTGGGAGAGGGATTTTTAAATAAATCCCATGGTCTCCATTACTGGTTTGTAAGTGATGCAAACAAGCTTGCGCGTTGGCTCTGAGTGCCTTCCTCCATAACGGATGAGCTTGTTTGTGGATCACTAGAACAGACTTCCATTTTTGGATGACTATAGGAAGTTAATTAAGAGCGTGTGATCTTCCCCAACGGAAGGGGCATAATCTTATTAATGGACTTAGTGTCAAGTAATGGTATACACTTAGACACACCTAATAGTATCCTCCCCATCGGAGTCACTGCTATTATTTGTGTGACAAAAAGATACCAACTATTAATTTTATTTGTCAAAAAGTTAGGTTGACAAGATAATAAAATTAATGGGTTAAAACCCTCCTTTTACAAATGTTGAATTTGTATACGTCCACACTAACGTGGCATACAAAATTCACGGTGTTTTGAGGTGTTGGTTAATTTAAAATAGTATTGTTTGAGGAATCAATATTATTCTAAATTTAAGAGTTCTCACCAAAAGTTATTTGTGATTCTTAGGATGACTTTAAACCCACTGTCCATCATACTTCAATAGAATAGACTTACTGGACCAAACTACAAAGATTGGAAAAGAAACCTAGATATTGTTCTTACTACTGAAAGCTATAAATTTGTTGACCGATTGCTCAAGCACCCATGGTGAATCTACTCAAGAGGAGATTGAATATCATAGGAAATGGGTAAAAGGCGATGAGATGGCGCGGTGTTACATTTTGGCTTCAATGTCAAATGTATTGCAACATCAAGATTTTACCAACAGCTTATGATATTATGAACAATCTCAAGGAACTCTTTGGTCATCAGGATAGGGCTTCTAGGCAAGAAGCCATGAGAAAGATAATGACAGCCACCATGCAAGAGGGTACTCCTGTAAGGGATCATATCCTAAAAATGATGGCTTATCTAAACGAGATACAGATCCTTGGAGGAGAAATTGATGGGGAAACCCAGATCGATATGATCCTCCAAACCCTACCTAGAAGTTTTGAGCAGTTTCGCCTGAACTATAATATGAATAAGAGGGTTTATTCATTAGCGGAACTACTGACAGAACTTCAAGCAGCAGAAGGATTATTTCGTCACAATGCTCAAATTCACTATGCTGAAAATGGTTCTACTTCTAAACCGAGAGGAAAGAAGAAGAAGAAACAAGCTGGTTCAGCAAAGAAAGTGAATAAATCTCAGAGTACGGGATTTAAAGCTGGAATGAAGAAACCGAAGGGCAAGTGCTTCATCTGCAAGTAGGCAGGACATTGGAAGACGGACTGTCCTCGTAGGAACCAAAACAAAGGTATATCTCATACTTTAGTTGTTGAAACATGTTTAGCGGTGTTATCTACCAGCACCTGGTGTGTAGATACGGGAGCCACTGATCATGTCTGCAATTCCTTGCAGGGGTTCCAGGAAACCCGACGACTATCTGAAGGAGAAATTACCGTCTACATGGGCAATGCTACTAAGGTGACAGCTGTTGCAGTGGGAGACGTCTACTTATCTTTTAGTAGAAATAGAAATTTAATTTTAAGAAATTGTCTTTATGTACCCAGTTTTAGAAAGAATTTAATTTCAGTTTCTAAACTGTTTTTAGATGGATATTCAGTTTCTTTCAGTAACGATGTAGTTATTAAAAGAAATAAAGTGATTATCTGTTCTGGTGCATTAGTTGGCAATTTGTATACTTTAAAGCCAATTTCTTCCACAAAGCAAAACATGGAAATTTATAACTCATCTTCTAACTCTAATAAGAGAAAAGAACCTTCGGAAATGAACCAAGCATATCTTTGGCATCTAAGGCTTGGTCATATTAACTTAAGTAGGATTCAGAGGCTTATAGCCGATGGACTTTTGAGTTCATTTGAGTTGAAAAATTTTCCAACTTGTGAATCTTGCTTGGAAGGTAAAATGACCAAGAGGCCGTTCAAGGCCAAGGGGTATAGAGCCAAAGAAGTGTTGAAATTGGTTCATTCTGATTTGTGTGGTCCTATGTCTGTCCAGGCAATAGGTGGTTTTGAATATTTTGTCTCTTTTATAGATGATTATTCAAGATACGGATATATTTACCTAATGCGCCGCAAGTCCGAGTGCTTTGATAAGTTCAAAGAATACAAGGCTGATGTGGAAAAATGAATAGGTAAAAGTATCAAGACACTACGATCTGATCGTGGTGGTGAATACCTCTTAGGAGAGTTTAGGAATTACTTATCAGAGGCCGGGATTCAATCCCAATTGTTTGCACCTGGAACACCCCAACAGAATGGTGTAGCAGAACGAAGGAATAGGACTCTTATGGAGATGGTTAGATCGATGATGAGTTATTCAAAATTACCAAATTCGTTTTGGGGATATGCTCTGGAAACAACAGTATACGTTTTGAACTTAGTACCTTCTAAATCAGTTTCTTCTACTCCCATAGAATTGTGGAATGGGCGAAAACCCAGTCTAAGACATATTCGGATTTGGGGTAGTCCAGCACATGTGAAACCAGATCTTGATAAGTTAGAATCCGTCTGAAGTTCGCGTGTTTGTAGGATATCCCAAAGGAACGAAGGTGGTTTATTTTATAGTCCTAAAGACGGAAGGTCATTGTTATCACCAATTCTCGTTTTAGAAGAAGACTATATAATGGATCACAAGCCCAGAGTAAAGTTGTTTTAGAAGAACTAAGAGAGACACGTCTACTTTAGTACCAACAAGACAAGATGAAGTACCACAAGAGACGCAACACGTGTCACACATGATACACAACCACGCATGCCTCGTCGTAGTGGGAGGGTTGTGAGGCACTGAGAGATTCATGTTTTGGGAGAGTCTTCGGACTTGATCCTGGTAAACATGAACCGATCATATGAGAAAGCACTCCAAGATATAGATGCGATCTTGGCAAAAGGCGATGAATTCAAATAGAGTCTATGTACTCTAATAAGGTCCAGGAGCTTAGAACCACCGATGGTGTAAAAGCCGTTGGATGTAAGTGGATCTACAAAAGAAAAAGAGGGACAGACGGGAAGGTAGAAACCTTCAAAACTAGGCTTGTTGCGAAAGGGTATACTCAGAAAGAGGGAATCGATTATGAGGAAACCTTTTCACTGGTAGCCATGTTTAAGTCTATCCGGATACTCTTATCCATTGCTGCTCATATGGATTATGAGATTTGGCAAATGGATGTCAAGACAGCTTTCCTTAATGGAAGTCTTGAAGAAAACATCCATATGAAGCAACCAGAAGGGTTCATTGAAAAAGGCAAAGAGCATCTAGTGTGTAAGCTCAATCGGTCCATTTATGGACTGAAGCAAGCTTCAAGATCTTGGAACATCCGGTTTAATGAAGTAATCCAGTCATACGGATTTATTCAAAGTCCGGATGAGTCTTGTGTATATAAGAAGTGTAACGGAAACGTGGTGGTATTTCTTGTACTATACGTAGATGATATTTTGTTAATTGGCAACAATGTCAAGGTATTATCAGACGTAAGGGTATGGTTGTCCAAACAATTTGATATGAAGGACTTAGGAGAATGTGCACACATTCTTGGGATCAAAGTTATAAGAGATCGCAAGAAAAGAATGTTGTGTATGTCCCAAGCTTCATATATAGATACAATCCTTGCTCGTTTTAGCATGCAGGATTCCAAGAAAGGTTTCTTACCTTTTAGGCATGGAATAGCTCTATCTAAAGAGATGTCTCCAAAGACGTCAAAGGAGATAGAAGACATGAAAGCAGTTCCTTATGCTTCGGCTGTAGGAAGTCTTATGTACGAGACCTGATATCTGCTTTGCCGTGGGCATGGTCAGTAGATATCAGAGTAACCCTGGACAAGGACATTGGACTGCAGTAAAGCATATATTAAAGTACCTGAGAAGGACTAGAGATTATATGATAGTTTACCAAGCAGACGATTTGCTCCCTGTGGGTTACACGGATTCAGATTTCCAATCAGATAGGGACAACAGTAAGTCTACATCAGACTATGTGTTTACTTTAGGAGGTGGAGCCATTTCATGGAGGAGTGTTAAGCAGAAATGCGTTTCGGACTCAACCATGGAAGCAGAGTATGTAGCAGCCTCTGAGGCAGCTAAAGAAATAGTATGGCTCAGGAACTTCCTAATGGACTTAGATGTGATTCCTGGTTTGCCCAAAATCATCACAATTTATTGTGATAATAGTGGTGCAGTTGCAAACTCGAAGGAACCACGAGCTCATAAGGCAAGTAAACATATAGAGCGCAAGTACCACCTGATACGAGATATCGTGAAGCGATGAGAAGTTGTCATCGCCAAGATTGCATCAGCAGATAACCTGGCAGATCCTTTCACTAAGGCCCTTCCGGCGAAAGCTTTTGATCGGCATGTGGAGGGAATGAGAATCAGATGTATGGTAGAAGATATGACAGCTTAGTCATTAGTATAAGTGGGAGATTGTTGGAGTGTATACTGAAAGTCTAAGCTTTGTAAACATTCATTATGAATAAAGAATCACATTTGGTCAAATTGTCTACATTTAGTTGTAGTTGTTCAATTAATTTATACTGTAGATAACATAGTATGTGGTGTCACATACAGAAGATGATGTTATCAGTACCTTATAAATTATAAACAATAGCTCACGACCAAAATGGAAAGGAACAAACCATTAGAAGGTCGTAGTGTAATTAGGTATCAGTTTATCTTGACTGTATAATTACACTAGTACACTCAGAGTGTATTGAGTAGGACCATTTGAGGCCGTTTCTTTTATACTGACTTTATAAAGAAACAAAGACCTCGGTTATTATGGAAGTGTGTGCTCTTAATCCTAATATAATAACAAGCACATATATTTGATATTTATTTCTTTAATTTATCAATGGGTGAGATTTAGTTCGATGAATCAATAAGCCCGATAAGTTGGGAAATGATATCACTTATAGTGTGTGTTGTTGATTATAGAAGGAAACTGTGTCCTAGAGATACTAGGTTGATAATGTCCTCAAGAGGAGCTTATAAGGATTGTCATGTTAAACCCTGCAGGTGGACTTAGTCCGACATGACGATAAGGTTGAGTAGTACTACTCTTGGACTAAGATATTAATTAAATGAGTTGTCAGTAACTCACTTAATTAGTGGACATTCGATATCTTAAACACAGGGAGACTAACACACTCATAATAAGAAGGAGCGCAAAAATGTAATTTGGGATTGGTGCGGTAGTTCAATAATAGTTCTCTAGTGGAATGAATTATTATTGATAAAATTAAGTTGTGTGTTCGGGGCGAACACGGGATGCTTAATTTTATCGGGAGACCAAAACCAATTCCTCCTCTCGGTCCCTATCGTAGCCTCTTATTTATAGAGTACTATACCCACCTATACCCACCTTCTATACCCACCAATAGGGGGCCGGCCAAACTAGCTTGGGAACCAAGCTAGGTATAAAATTGGGTGGCCGGTCCTAGCTTGAACCCAAGCTAGTGGGGGCCGGCCAAATTAATTTAAAAAGGGATTTTAATTTTAATTTTTATTATGTGGGAGATATAATTTATTAAAGAGAATTAAAATTAAAATATCTCTCTTGTAAAATATCTACAAAAGATTAAAGAAAGAGATTAGATCTCTTTCCTTATTTGTAGATTGGTGAGATATTTTATTTTCTCTTTAAAAATTATTCACATGTTGTAAAATTAAAATTATAGAAATTTCCTTTTATCAACCATGAAGAGATTTTGAAGAGAAATTTTATTTTTTAAAATTTTCGGAAACAAATTAAGAAGTTTTAATTGTTGATTGAAACTTGTCCAATTTGATTTCATTGATGTGGCCGGCCATAAGATTTCAATTTGGGAAATTTTATTTTATTTTTATCAATTAAATCATGTCAAGGAAATTGAGGAAATTTTATTGTAATTAAATTTCCTAATTTGCCTAGGCCAAGGAATATAAAAGAAGGGGTGAGGGTGCCTTCATGAAACAACCTCTATTATTTCTCTCCCTCTTTTGTTCCTTGGTGTGGCCGGCCATCATCATCCTCTCCCTCTCTTTCTCTTGTGGTGGCCAAAACTCTCTATTGCTTGGAGCTCTTGTGGAGGCCGGATACTACTTGGAGAAGAAGAAGAAGAAGGAGAGAAAGCTAGCATCTCTTGGAGCTTGGTTGGTGTTTTGATCTTCTTCTTTGGTGAAGCTTCCTTGTTGTGGCCGAACCTAGCTAGGAGGAGAAGAAGGTGGTTGGTGGTTTCTCATCTTGGAAGATCGTTGCCCACATAACGTCCGAGGTTAGAAGAGGAATACGGTAGAAGATCAAGAGGTCTTTCTAGAAGGTATAACTAGTAGTTTTTCCTTTTCCGCATCATACTAGTTATTTATGGAAATAATACCAAATACAAGAGGCTTACGTTCTAGTATTTCGAATATGTTTTTCGATGTTGTGTTCTTTTGTTTTATTTATCCTTGTGATTTGATTGTTCTTTTCGGTTAACCTAAAGTTATTTTAGGAAATTAAATATTAGCTTTCTATAAAAGGTTTTGTCTAGTCGGTGGTGGTTGCTCCCATATCCAAGAAGGTCATGTGCCTCGCCACGTCAGTACTGGGAACCAATTATGGAAATTAATATTTAATGGAATTAATAACTTAAGGTGATTTGGGTCGAACGCGTTAAGTTCTGCAGGAGACCCAAGTCAAAACCTAAAAGAACGAATAGATTAAGTTTTGGATCAAACGTGTTAAGTTCCGCATACGATCCAAAATTTAATTTAAAAGAACACATGGTAGCTAGGAAAAGGTTCAGACCTTTGTACAAAATTTTTGTACAGTGGAACCTCTAGGTTTTCCGAGTAGCAACCAACAACTGCTCCTCCAGAAGACCAACCAGGGAACCTTCGAGGGAAAACCCTAATCGTTAAAGAAGAGATCGACCCGGAGTGACAATCTACACCAGCCACCCAGGTCGGGCCTTCTTCCTCTAGATCGTCTACCTCCACTCGTCTTGCCACTAGCGGGATCACCCCTGGACCACCCAAGTTCCGATGTTTCCATTTTAACACTTCTATGCCTTCAGAGCGGGGATTGCGTCGTGACCCTTCTATCAAGGCTGGCAGTGTCCTGCTATGGGGGAACTATCGACTGTTTCGATGAAGTCTATGAAACAAATAGATTCCATCCCAATGTCCGCTCAAGTAGATCTGTTCTCTGAACATACTATTGAGGTAAGCCTTCACCTTCTTTTATTGTTGTTTTCTTCCAATTCTGACTATCCTTTTATATGGCTAGATCTGTGCCGAGATGCTGCACTTGAGTCAGACGTCCCTGGATATGTATCAACAAAATAAGGTCTTGAAGGATCGTATTGAGAACCTGGAGTCTCATCCTCTTGACTCCTCTCCAGCTATGCTCCAGCTAAAGGTAGAGGTGGAGTCTTTAAAAAAAGTTAAATGCATCCTAGGAACAAACCTTAAGCGAGATCTTATTGGAGGCTAATCGGCTACAGGATGATAAGAAGCAACTGGAAGCCCTCCATCAATTAATTGATGCTAAGTACCAAGAGGAGATGACCCTCAAGGAGAAGGCCTTATCCGAGTTGGCCCAATAGACTGTGACCCTAGAGACCTGTAAGCTCACCCATAAGCAGGAGATGGACCGCTTGACTAATGAGCTTAACTTCAAAGGCATACTCCTCATGGATCATTGAAGGGATTTGGAGTCTCAGGCTACAGAGCTGGATCTCTTACAGGAGGAGCTATCTCAAGCCCACTCAGTCATATCTACTTCTGCTACTGCCTTAGAAGCTTATAAGGCTGGGGAGAGCGTGTTGGATTGAGAAGCGCTAGAGGGGGAGGAGGGGGGGGGGGATGAATAGCGATCGTGACTTTCACTTATCGTATTCGAAAACGTACAAGTAACGCAACGAAAATAAATAAAGCACACACAAAAAGACCCAAGTATTTTTACTTGGTTCGGAGTCTTGAGCGACTCCTACTCTAAGGCCCATGCTCATTGAGCGTTTACTTTGGGCAACAACTATAATCGTGCAAAAGGATTACAAAGAATGATTACAAATAATGCTGGAAAAAGCTATACTGACAACACAATATGGAAATTTCGTAGCTTCAGGTTGTCGGGTACTTGTCGTAGCTCAATCGGAACGTCTCGTAAGCAGCACATGGGAGAATGATCACTTGGAATTCGTTGAATGGAGCTGTTGGTCGAGATCTGCATATAATGGCTGTTGAAGGTGTCTCAAAGCCCCTTAAGGGTGCCTCCATCATAGCCAAGTCAGCCGCGCGGATAAGCACAGAAGAAGTCCTCGCTGATCCTCTTGAAGGCGCTTCCATACCTCTTGAAGGCGCCTTCAAGGTTGTCCGAGGTGCCTCAAGCTTCCATGAGGGCGCCTCCAGCCTTGCCGCTCGCATATCTTCTCCTTTTCACCCGAGGCGCCTCCAAGCTCCATGAGGGTGCCTCGGGTACTGTTCATCTGAGGCATCCTTTACTTTTTTTGTCCCTGTAACATGTGTTAGTTCACAAAATACCAACATATCCTGTAAAACAAAGTTAGCACATAATAAACAAAATAACAGAAATATTTTGACAATCTCCAAACTGTCCGGTTCTGACTTCGGATTTCCGACCAGAAACCCTAGGTCGAACCGACGTCTACTTCCGGGGAACGCGTGCTCACCTACTCCACTCTAGAGAGCATACCTGATGCCAGTCCAGTCCTCTAGACCTACTGGACTTTCTGCCTAGGGTTACCACCCCCTAAGACCTAGGGTTACCACCCCCTAGGATTTTCTGCCACCTAGGGTTACCACCCCTAGGACCTAAGGTTCCCCCCTTAGGATTTTCCACCACCTAGGGTTACCACCCCGTAGGACATAAGGTTGCCGCCCCTTAGGGTTTCCCTCCACCTAGGGTTACCACCCCCTAGGACCTAAGGTTACCGTCTCTTAGGATTTTCCACCTGCCTAACCACAGTTAGGATTTTCCTGCAAACTCATTCAACATATCAGATAACAAACAACCTTAACTTCGAATTCCTTTGCCATTATCAAAACTTGAGTTTGATCGTTGGATGCTTCTCGCACCAATAATCTCTCCCTTTTTTATTAAGGCAACAAGAATTCAAAGTTAAGTAAAACAATGTTATAAAGAATTTTCAAAGACAACATAAGCATGATAGTACAAGTATAAACTTAAGTACAGAGTTCTTCCTTAATGAAAGCTTAAGTATAAAGACTCCCCCTTAATAAAAGCTCTTCAAAAAATTTTGAATTTCCTTATTTCTTCTTTGAATTTTCTATATTCTCCCCCTTTTCCATATATCAAAATTATCAATAAAAAGAGGGTAAAGACAAGTTGAGAAAGGTATTGGCCTTAGCTAAGAGTAACTCTGTTTGAGAAATGATTTAGCTTTTTAAAATTGCAAATACTTTTTGACAACTTAGCTAACTTTTTTATTTAAAGATCCTTAGATTAAAGATTTAGTAATTATTTTTCGAAAAAGAGAGAGCCTTTTAAAGTTTTCAAATCTTAATTTTCAACGCATAGCTAAAAATTAATTTTAGAAAAAGTATTAAGGGAGAAAAACTTTAGCTAAAAATAAATTTTGACTTGAAAAGTAACTTAACTAACTTTGAAAAATAAGAGAAAATATAGAGAAATACTTAATTAAATCCTTAGTTTTTTAAAGAGGGGAGTTTAAAGAGTGAAATCATAATTTCAAACACTAAGTTAGAAATTAATTTTAGCTAAGGGAAAGTTTTGTCTTGAAAAGTAACTTAGCTAAGAAGTTTGCAGAAAATAGATGATAAAACTTTTAAAAAAACTTTAGAAAAAAATGGATAACACTTTAAAGTATTTTTTGAACAAAACTTTGATAAACCATTTAAAAATTTTCAAAAAGAAACTTTTTAGGGTGTAAAAAAAATTAAATTTAGATAAGAATTAAATTAAAAAACTTGATAATCTTTAGCTAAGGCCACCCTTAAAATACATTCAAAAGTCCTACAGTCCAAGCATGAGTAATAAAAATACTTAGTCTCCTTATCCAAATGTCTAACCATTTGCTACTAGCTGTTTACCTAGAGGGCAACAGTTTTCACTTGGTTAGTCAAGTTAAGTTAGTAATCTAGTTAGATTTGACTAAGACAGGATTACTTAACTTGATTAATGTATTTTTCATTTTTAATGCCCAGACTTATGTCGATGCACGGACATAAGCATTCTTAAGTTTAGGCAGTACCCTATGTATCTCACACTGTTCTAAGTGTTTTCAAACACAAGCAAGTTAAACCTAGTGTGCTTGTGAGATGCTCTGGCTGAAACTAGGGGCACATGATATCTAGGGGTAAATTCCTAAGCTAAATCAGATTTTTGAAAAAAAAAACTACAAAAATTTGGAATTTTAAAAAATATTTTTCCTAGGATTTTAAAACCAAAATAAAAAACAAGCTGATTAAAGAACTTAGTATAAGTAGAAATAAGTGCTAATCTACTAAGCATAACAATAAGCCAAAAGACAGTCATCCATACATGAAGTAAGTATAAGTCTAATAGATACAATGCAAGTCTGAAAGAGGATCAAATCGGAGGGTCGTCAGCTAGAGGAGGTGATCACTCGGGTGCACGTAGTGCACGAAGAACCTCCTCTCAGAGAGTGATCATCTTGACCCGTAGTGTACAGAAACCATCCGAGATGAGCTGTCATATCTGCGCGGAAGACCGCTCAAGACGAGTGAGTCTATCCTCAATGGATAAGAAAGTAAAAGGTTGAGCTGACGTTGAAGGCTGTGATGGATCGAGAGGCTCCCCAAATATCTGATCATGAGTAAACTCAAATAGCTCCTCCCATCCCTCAGGTGGCTGAAAGAACTCATCTGGGGGTAGGCCAAATCTCTCTACTGGAGCAACTGGCTCATCCTCGACTGGATCGACTGGCGGCGACCCACCTCTCTATGCTAGGACCCCCTGAGCAGTGATATCTATATGTGCTCATCTAAGATGACACTGGCCAAACTCATCATATGGTGTAAGGGGGCTAACTGTCCCATGAGTCATATCTATACCATCTATAGTCGAGAAGATGTATGTCAAGATATGACAGTAGGGCATATGGACGACTCGGGACGTAACAAGACTGGCCGCATGAATAATGTTATAAAAAATATGTAATGTGATGTCTATGTCTAAGTGTTGACACAATGCATACAACAAGAAGGAATGCGATGGACGCATTTTCGGGACATCCCGAGATGAGATAGGCAAAATGCATGCTGTCAGGATTCTATACATGATGTAGTCCTGAACCCTAAGATAGAGTGACCTGAAGTCGAAAACTTCAAGTGGTCTCTCCTCCCCCAAAAAATACTCATAGAGTGTATCTAGAGTAATGTGGGAGTAGAGCTCGTCAAATGGCAGATCCCTACCAGGGTAGCACAGGAAGGGGCATGATGACTGTCTAAGCTCTAAACTGGTACGTAATAAGGAGGGAGTAAGCTGAAAATCCTTTCCACCAACTCTGGTAGAATAGGTCAAATCATCAACTCTTTCTAGGTTATTATAGAATTGAGCACATAAGGTCTGATTTACTGCATTACTGCAGTGAACTAGCTTATCAAGCTGAAAATACTTAATCGTTTGGACCACAGGCTGACAATAACTAGAAAATAATTGTCTATTCAAATATCTACATTTGATTACAGAATATGTATGCTCAATGAAATCAACCCTATGCCGCTCAGTGGGGAATCTAGCATCGGCAGAGGGGGGCAGTGCTCGATGTGGACACAATATTGCGTCGTTTCCTAATTTTAACTGTATACACATAAAATAGTAAAACAAGCACAACAAACATGTATAAGATGATTTAGAATGGATTAGGGTATACCTAGGAAGCATTGTTAGGTTTAGGCGAGGGAAACTTGGATTGAAGGCGCCTTGGAAGGAGAAATCGCCGACTTTGTGAGTGAAGATTACGAACAGAAGTCGAACAAAAAGTATTCTGTTCGTGGAAAGATTGCTTGTTGAGGGCGCCTTCAACGACCTTGAAGGCACCCTGAAGGCGTTATTGGAGGTGCCTCGGAGATGATCCGAGGCGCCCTAAGATGGGTCGGCTGGAATTTTCCCTCCTCTCTCGAGGGCGCCTCCCTTGTGTGGGAGGCGCCTCCGAGAGGCGCCTGACGTGTCCTTTTTTTATTTATTATTATTATTATTATTATTTGAATTAGTGTTTAGGTTAAGCTTTGATTAAGTTAAATAAATTAATTTAAGTTAAGTTAATTTATTAATTTAAGTTATTGAGTTAAGTTATTAAGTTAATTTAGTTTATTTATTAGGTTGATTAAGTTAAGTTAATTTAGTTTATTAAGTTAAGTTAAGTTATTAAGTTAATTTAGTTTATTTATTAAGTTAATTTAGTTTATTAGTTAGATTAATTATTAAATTGATTAATTATTATTAATTGAATAGTTAAGTTGATTAATTTATTAAAGTTAATTTAATTATTCTGATTAATTTATTAAAGTTAATTTAATTAATTTATTTGATAAGCTAATTAAGTTGATTAAGTTGAAATAGTTAAAATTGATTAAGTTTAACCTAAATCTATCTCACCCGATTCTAAGTTATCAATCAGAGAATCTTAAGTAGTTTTGTGAGATGATTATCTTTAATTTAGATTATTTCTAAGGATTAATTTACATTTGAGTTAAATTTAGGTTTTTCAATTGGTTAATTAAATATACATTTCGATGATTGGCTCCCAGGTTGTGATGAGGCACTAGGCCTTCTTAGGTATGAGATCATCCACCACTTCTAGACAGAGCCTTTCAAAGAAAATATATATTTAATTTCCCTTTTGAAACCCCTAGGTTTAACTAAACAAGTATAAATTACGCCTAGGCCCTTAATCTATCCTAATCTAAGCATGTATATTACAAGGAAAAGAAAATAAAAAAGCATCAAACAATTTTATCTATTTATTAAGATAGTTTTCCTATTGGCTCCCCCTGGATCATAGCCTCGATACGGTCTATCAAGATAATGTACTTGATCCTTGGGGGCCCAATATTGACTAAGTCTCACTTGATTGACCAAGTTGGACTTAGGTACCCATGCTTGGACTATCTTTCTATTCGGTATGTTAACAAGCGATAAATAAGACCGATATTTTCTTTTAGCTTTAAACCCTAGTCCGGATCGATTGTATACAACTTTCTATTTTCCAACAATCAAGTCAAGATTCTTGGAACTTAGTGTAAACCGTTCCAATGCAATCTTCATATCCTTGACTTGAGTTTTCAGACTAGAATTCTCTTCTTCAAGCTTTTGGACTTTAGTTGAAGTTCCAGTCTGAACAAGGTCAGTCAAGGATTCGGAGTGAGTCACTTCTTTAAGGGATGTTACCTCCTTTAGAAGCGACTTTATCCGAACATTGGATTTTACTAGTTTATGCATTAAGTAATTAATTAAATTATATAATCGACACGTACTTACAGGGAGGTTAGGCCCTTCGGAAATGGATACGGATCCATGGCTTCTCTCGGACTTAGCTTCCGATTCATCCTCGCTTCCGGATTCGTTGAGTTGGTCCCGGGCCGTCATTGCAAGAAAACTCGTCTGCTCGAGTTCTTCATTGTCTGACTCTTTGGAAGAAGACTCGCCCCAGGTCGCCTTCAGTGTCTTCTTTCTTCTTGGATTCTTCGCGTCTTTCTGGTTCGGACAGTTCGCCTTGATGTGCTCCTTCTGGTTGCACCCGTAGCAGGTGACTTTGACTTTCATCTTGGAGTTTGGGTGGGCCTCCTTGGACTGGATTACCTTTTTGATATCCATCTTGTTGAAGCCTTTCTTCTTTCTTTAGAGCTTCCTCACCAGGTTGACGAGTTCTGCCGTAGCTCATCGTCGTCGTCATTGTCCGAGTCCAGTTCTTCTTCTGTCTCTGATTCAGTTCTGTGTCTTGGTTTTGGTTCACGCACTCTGCTTGTACTTGTAATCAAAGCTATACCCTTCTCGGTCGGACGCGAGTTTATCTGTTCATGCAATTCAAATTCTGCGAAAAGTTCATCTAGCGTATTTAAGGAAAGATCCTTAGAAATCTTGTAAGCATCTACCATGGATGCACACAAGGTATTCCTTGGAAAAACGTTTAAGGCATACCTTAGGATGTCGCGGTTCTCCAATCTTTGTTCGATCGCGTGAAACCTGTTGAGCAATTCTTGTATCTGGGCGTGGAGCTGGCTAGCCGTCTCACCTTCCTGTATTTTCATATTGTACAATTTATTAAGTAATAAATCACGTTTACTTACCTTCGTGTCAGGCATTCCCTCTTGCAACTCGATCAGCTTTTGTCATAGTTCTTTGGTGCTCGAGAACAGACCGACGTGGTTCAGTTCCTCCTTTGTTAAGCCACACTGAAGTGTACAGGTTGCTCTGGCATTTACTTCTACTTTCTTTATGAGTGCAACATCCCAGTTCTCGCACGAAATTGGTTTGCTAGCATTGTCCATTGGAAGGTCCAGACAAGTTTTGATGATCATCTAGACTTCAAAATTTGTTTGGAGGTACGACTCCATCAGGCTCTTCCAGTAGCCGAAATCTTCTCCGGTGAAGAGCGGAGGTCGGGTTGTATTGTAAGCTTCTTGGAGTGCCATAAAATTGACGATAAAACTTGCACACAAAATAAACAAAAAACTTGTCCCAGAAATAGATCCTGGATTAGTAGTGTGGTTTAAAATGAGAATAAAATACGATCTCGAGTGGTGTTGCACCAACTTTGAGAAAAATTCGATTACGAAAAATCAGATCGGAAGGCGGCAAAAATACCGACTCCGATCGACTCCGAAAAACTGAAAATCACCATGAAAAGAATGCTTGACTGGTGGTTACACCAAATCGAAGCGACCCTGCTCTGATACCAATTGTTCGATCGAGAAGTGCTAGAGTGGGGGGGGGGGGGTGAATAGCGCTCGTGGCTTTCACTTATCGTATTTGAAAACGTACGAGTAACGTAACGGAAATAAATAAAGTATACACAAAAAGACCCAAGTATTTTTACTTGGTTCGGAGCCTTGGACGACTCCTACTCCTAGGCCTACGCTCGTTGAGCGTTTACTTTGGGCAACAACTATAATTGCGCAAAAGGATTACAAAGAATGATTACAAACAATGCTGGAAAAAGCTATACCGACAACACAATATGGAAATTTCGCAGCTTCAAGTTGTCGGGTACTTGTCGTAGCTCAATCGAAACGTCTCGTAAGCAGCATGTGGGAGAATGATCACTTGGAATTTGTTGGATAGAGCTGCTGGTCGAGATCTGCATATAATGGATGCTGAAGGCACCTCAAAGCCCCTTGAGGGCGCATCCATCATAGCCGAGTCAGCCGCGCGGATAAGCACAGAAGAAGTCCTCGCTGATCCTCTTGAAGGTGCCTTCAAGAGGTATGGAGGCGCCTTCAAGGCTGTCCGAGACGCCTCAAGCTTCCATGATGGCGCCTCCAGCCTTGCCGTGCGCACATCTTCTCCTTTGCACCCAAGGCGCCTCCAAGCTCCATGAGGGCGCCACATGTACTGTTCATCCGAGGCATACTTTGCTTTTTCATCCCTACAACACGTGTTAGTTCACAAAATACCAACATATCCTACAAAATAAAGTTAGCACATAATAAACATAGTAACGAAAATGTTTTGACAGTCTTCAGACTGTCCGGTTCTTACTTAGGATTTCCGACCAAAAATCCTAGCTCAAACCGACGCCTATTGTTCCCTCTTTCGGGGAGTGCATCCTCACCTACTCCACTCAGGAGAGCATACCTGATGCCAGTCTGGTCCTCCAGACCTACTGGACTTTCTGTTGGAGCAATCTGGGTACCCTAGGTTTTGATGTTTGGGCAAAGGTTTAAGTTAGGTTTATTGTTGTATTTGATATGCATTGTGAGTGTGCAGGATACAGGTACAACAAGGAAAGTCCAAGGGTGAGTCTTGGCGGTGTAAGTCCAAGCATGTAGTCTTGGCAACGTAAGTCTAAGTGTGATCTTGGCAAAGGAGGAAAGTCCAAGGATGAGTCTTGGCGGTGTAAGTCCAAGTGTGACTTGGCAATGGATGAAGTCCCGGAGGCGCGACCTCTTGGCAAAGGAAGACCCGACAACAATGACAAGGTCGATGGAAGCTCTAGAAGGCAAGACGTGAAGGATGGGGAGGCATCCGAGGGACGCAAGGCTGATGGAGGAGGCTAGAAGGCTAGGTCTAGGTTGGTCGGGCGAGAAAGAGTGCTGAGTGAATGTACTCGGGGTAAAATCCCAAAATTAGGGCTCACTGTAGCGTTACTGTAGCAGTACTGTAGCAGTCGACTGGTGGTTTCATCAGTCGACTGGTGCAGTCGACTGGTAGCGAACAGAGGGTTGGTATCGAGCCGTTGGGCTGCAACAGTCGAATTTCCACGAAGGGCAGTCGACTGCATGTTTTGGCAGTCGACTGGTAGGCGGGGTTTTCTAACCCGTGGCCTATATAACCAAGCATTGGAAACTTGGTTGTAGTTGACGAAATTAGTGGTGGTTAACCCTAATTAGAGTCTCCAAGTGCCCAAGTGATCTAGCATGCTTGTACGAGGTTGTGGCGAGGTTTCTTCACCCACAAGGAGCTACGCGAGCTAGCCGGAAGTTCTCCGGGGAATCATCCACCGACGGATCGGGATCGTCCACCTTATGGACAGCCGTGGAGTAGGAGCTTTATCTCCGAACCACGTTAAATCAACGTGTTAGGTTTGCTTTCTATTGTTAGTGTTTATCTTGTATTTCCGCTGTGCACACTAACCATTGTAGGAAGCGACGATTTGGGTGAGACGCTATTCACCCCCCCTCTAGCGGACGTCAAGGTCCCAACAAGTGGTATCAGAGCAAGGTGAGCTCTTGTTGGACTAATCGCCAAGAGAGTGGCTAGAGGAAGAAGATGGAGTCAGAGGGACCTCTCGGATGGGACATCCGAATCCCACCTCCATACGAGCGCGAGGACTTCGACTATTGGAGGAAGCGCATGGAGATGTGGTTCCAAATGAATTGGTACCAATGGATTGCGTTGGAGGAACCGTTTAAAACTCCAACGGACAAGAAGGGAAAACGTCTCCGACGTCGATATTGGACCAAGGAGCAAAGGGAGCAATCGGAGACGGACAAGGAGGTAACTAAAATTTTAATTAATTTATTACCTCTTAATGCGATATTGAATGTAGGTGAATACGAGAACGCAAGTGACCTTTGGAAAAAGGTAATTGCGCTTCATGAGAGTCCTACACCAATCCAAGGAGAGGAGGAGCCCAAGGAGAATGACTCATTGGTCCAAGAGGAGAATGACCAATCGGATGTTGATATGTGTTCAACATCCGAGGAAGAGAAGGAAGATGAGGAGGTATCATCCACATCTTTAAGGGAGGAAGAAGTGGAGCCGTCCACATCTTCAAGTGAAGAGGAAGAAGAGCAATCTAAGGAAGAGGAGATCTTGGAAGCTCAACCCTCCACCTCAACTACTAATAAGAGCACAAAGGACCACATCAAATGTTTTGAGTGTGATAAGATGGGGCACTACAAGAGTAGGTGTCCTTCGCTCAAGAAGGTAAAGGAGGTAAACCCTAAACTCACTAAAGTTAATTTAGAAACTAATGTGAGTTGTAGGAAGAAGAAGAAGGAGAAGAAACACATAGGTGTTTCACGTGTGGTAAGTGGGGACACTACCACACAAAGTGCCCAAGGAGAGGAGAGCTCAAGAAATTGGTGCACTTGAAGAAGTGGGAGAAGAAGTGGAGGAAGAATGAAGGCTTATGTCAAGGGGGAGCTCCAAAGGTAAAGGGTAAGGTAAACCCTAATTTGAATTTAAGTTCAAATTCAAATTCCTCCATACATGTTAAAAATAATATGAATTATTTTCCCATGCATATTTATGGTTTTAGATATAATGATAGGAATAGGGTTAATGTAGGTGATAACCCTAGGAAATCATTTTCAAATGATAGACCTAAAAGGAAACAACCTATCTTGCCTAAGGAGAAGAAGGTGGTTGAAAACCTAGGCATTAATCCCAAGAAAGGGAGACATATGCCTAGGAAGGTGGGTAGGTCTAGGGATGCCCAAGGTGGACATGTTGACTTTAGGGTTAGAACCCTAGAATTGGAAAATCAAGCCTTGAAGACAAAGCTTGAGGAAATGGAGAAAATCCTAGAGAGGTTCATTATTGTACCTAAAGGACTTGACATATATTTGGGTGGTCAAAGACCCAAAAATGTCAAATTAGGTCCCTCCAAGACCAAAAGGAGGTCAAGTGCTAAGGTAGCACATGACATTAGTAAGGGAGATGTGACCAAGGATAAGGGAGAGTCATCTAAGGCCAATAAGAAGGAATATGCTAGGGTGGCATATAATTATGGCAAGGATGGGATGTCCAAGGTTAAGGACAAGAAGAAATTAACCAAAGACAATGTGTCTAAGGTTAAGAAGGTGAGTTTTGTAGGCCAAGTGTCACCCGAGGTGCACCGAAGTGGCCTAGCCATAGTGGATGAGTCACCAAGGGAGGTGACTAAGGTTAAGATTCCTAAGGTTAGGAAGAGCCTTTGGGACCCATGGTAGATGGGTTATCAAATGTGTCAAGTGATTAAGAGACAGACTTAAACCTCTAACCTAGTGGTTTGGCACAATTGGGATATGTTTCGTGCATGGAAATATGAATTGGGTTTATATAGCATGATAATTGGTTTTGGATGTATAGATGCCATATAAATCAATGCTAGGGATGCATTGTGGGTTGACATGGGCAAATACTGTTGGTGCAATATCCCTTAGGTCAAGGTTGACTGGTTTGACCAAGCTTGAGTCTTGGTCATAGTTTCGATGTTTGGCAATACATGTAGACACATGGACAATGCAGGTGCAGTTGTTCATATGGGGAGATTCTGATCAGGGACTGATCAGTGTGAATGAAGAAGAGTCAAGTAGGTATACCTGACTGGATGGAAATCCTGGTGAGTGAAGCCAGGTGAAAGTCCTAGTGAGTGAAGCTAGGCAGATGGAAATCCTGGTGAGTGAAGCCAGGTGAAAGTCCTAGTGAGTGAAGCTAGGCAGTATGAAAATCCTGGTGAGTGAAGCCAGGTGAAAGACCTAGTGAGTGAAGCTAGGCAGATTGAAAACCCTAATGAGTGAAGCTAGGTGAAAGTCCAAGTAGGTCAAGAGAGTGACCGGATACTTGGCATGAAAGAAAAGTCCAAGTGGGTCAAAGGGATTGACCGGACACTTGGTGAGGGAGTCCTAGCAGGTCAAGGGAGTGACTAGATGCTAGGCATGACGTACCAACAGGTTAAGTTTGACCGGATGTTGGTTTGGGAAGTTTGGGACTTGGTTTTGGGCAAAACCAAGCTCGGATCGATCGGTGGATCGATCCGACCTTTCCAGAAAGCCTCCGGATCGATCGGTGGATCGATCAGAGGTCCCAATCGATCGATGGATCGATTGGGACGCTGTCGCGATAAGCGCTGGATCGATCCGTGGATCGATCCAGGCGTTTTTCCAGAGCACAGAGGCGCTCTGGATCGATCCGTGGATCGATCCAAAGCCTCCCCGATCGATTGGGAATAATCGAATCGATTGGGATCCGACCGTTGCGTCGTATTTGAGCGCGAGCGTTGTCTTCGGCATCACTTCACAAATTCATTTCAGATCTTCACCAGCTCCTCCACAACTCTTCTCAAGCTCGAGATCGCCAGTTCTTGAAGGTTCTTGGAGGCTCTTCCAAGTCAAGAGGCGGATCAAAGCAAGAAGAAGAAACTAGGGTTAGGGTTTGTGCACTCATTGTAAGCTTGTAAGCTTGTATTTCTTTACTACCCTTTCTTCTTCTTGTATTGAGTCTTGTAGGGCTTCTCCGCCCTTGGTAGTTACCATAAAGGAGAGTTTCATTAGTGGAGGGTGCGTGCGTTGTGTGGATCCTTGGATTAGTCACCTCCCTTGGAGGTGGATACCAAGTAAAATCCAAGTGTTAGCGTGTTTGTATTTGTTTCTTTGTATTTCCGCTGCGCATCCTTGAAGAAACAAGCAACGAGCACGCGAAGAGCTATTCACCCCCCTAGCTACTTTTCGGTCCTAACAAGTGGTATCAGAGCGAGGCCGCTCTTCACCGGAATCATCGCCGGAAGGGTCATGCATAACAAGAAGAGCTAGAGGGTGAAGAAGTTGAAGCAAAATTGTCAAAGTCAAAGAAATTCAAAAGCTCAACTTCTACAATGGAATTTCGAGATGGGCTCGGATTCGACACGAGGGTGGCTCCACCATACACTTCCACGAGCTTCGATTCTTGGAAATCAAGAATCAAAAATTTTCTTATGATGGAGATTGAGCAATGGTTTGCTCTTATGGAAGGCTTCAAGACTCCAACAAACTCAAAGGGCAAAGTTCTCAAGAGGAGCAAGTGGAGTCAAGAGCAAGTCCAAAGGTGCGAGGCCAATGACAAAGTGACCAAGCTTTTGGTCAATTTATTGCTAAGCACCATCCTTTGCAAAATTGGAGAATTTGAAGATGCAAAGGAATTGTGGAGTAAATTGGCCAAGCTTCATGAAGAGATCCCCTCCACTGTACAAGAGCAAGAAGAATCCAGAGAGGGTGACTCTTTGGAGCAAGACCAAGAGGAGGACTCCGAGGCTGAGAGATGCTCAACCTCCGAAGAAGAAGTCCAAGAAGAAGCTTCATCTTCAAGGGAGTGCAATGAAGAGAACAAGGAGGGAGCATACTCCTTGTTCCATGTACAAGATGATGAAGCCTCCACCTCTAGGATTGAGGGGGAGCAATCTTCATTGACACCGGATCAAGAGCAAGAAGAATCGTCTACATCCGGGTCAAGAAGAGAAGAGGATGAAGAAGCTTCCACCTCCACAAGTCAAGAAAAATCAAATGGAGGAGCATCACTATCGGATCAAGAGGAAGCCTCTACATCCACATCACATGGAGGAGAAAGCGCCACCCCTACACAAGAAGGTATAAATGTTTCAATTAAAAATAAAAATCATATAATATGTTTTGAGTGTAGGGAAAGTGGGCACTACAAGAGCAAGTGTCCCAACTTGGCCAAGAAGAAGGGTCAAGTGACACGAAAGGGCAAGGAGAAGCCAAAGGAGACCACCCCCGGGACAAAGAAGAGCAAGGAGCACATTGTGTGCTTCTTGTGTCAACAAAAAGGGCATTACCGAAGTCAGTGTCCCAAGGGAAAGAAGATGGTCAAGGCTCAAGGAGGCACCAGTCAAGGGGGAGCTTCCAAGGTAAAGAAGAAGGTAACATTTATTGAGCCTACCCCTCTACGTTATGGTAAAAAGCATGATAGTTCAAATTTTTATTATTTTAATGCAATTTACCATAAGAATAGAAAGCATGAGGGCATTAAGGAAAAGCATGTGGCCCTACATGCCAAGACTACCCAACCTAAGGTTAGGAAGGTAGATAGACATTTGGGCAAAAACACTAAGGATAATAGATACAAGCCCAAGAATAAAAATGCTCATGGATCAAATGAAAAATCAAATACTAAGGACTTAGTAAGGGAAAATCAAGTCTTGAGGTCAAGACTTGATAAATTAGAAAAGACCCTAAAAAGATTGGAAAATATCCTATTAGGGCAAAATGAGCATAACCTAGGTTTAGGGGTACAAAAGCCATCCAATGACCATAGAGGTTTGGGATACAAACCCAAAGCTAAAAAGGATGTGCCTAGTTATCATAGGGTTCCATATAGTTATGGAACAAACCCTAAGTCTAGAGGTCAAGTCAAGGATACAAGGGAAGATATCCCTAGAAGTATCTTTGCAACCAAAGTGACTAAGACTTCTAAGAAGTCTAAGAAAGTCACCAACAAGGTCACAAGGGAGGCTATCCCTAGAGTTGACCTAGAAAATGTGACCAAGGCTTCTAAGAAGCCAAACAAGGTCACTAGGAAGGTATCTAGGGAAGTTATCCCTAGTGAATACCTAGAGCATCCAAGGAGCACCAATAGGTGTTGGGTTCCTAGGAGCATTTTCTCTACCCCATAAATGGGTTAGAGAGTGTCAACTCTAAGTGAAAGGGTAGTTAACCCAATCATGAAGAAATTGACACTCAAGGAGCATTTTCAAGGTTTTTGTTAACCTTTGAAAATGAAATTGAATTATTATTTACTCCTTGAAAGAGTAAAATGTGCCTAATGGTGAAAAATTGATTTTATCTTAAAATGGCATAAATTGGGAAAACCTAGAGAAATACCAAGTTGGGATTTTGGTATTCTCTTAGAAATTTAAGGCAATCCGGGCCTTGATTTATGTGATTATTCTTGAGGAAAAATGGAATATGCCAACATTTGAGGATATGCTTAATTTTTAAGTGGCATAAACAAATCAAGAGAAATAGAAATGTCAATTTAGGTTTTGGCATTTCTTTGAAGCATTTAGGGCAATCTAGGTTTAACATTTTAAGTTAAAACAAGTGATATATTTTGGGTTAGCTAAGTGGTTAAGGATACTTAGATAGGTAATCTAGGTATATTTTACTTATGCTAAACCTTGCCATGATTATTTGCTCATCATATGTCATGACATCATGTCTATTTTTGCATTTATGTTTTATTATGAAAAATCCAAAAATACCATGTCATGACATTCATACATCAAGTAGTTATAGGATATTTTCTTTTGAAAATTATTTCATCTTGATGTATGCCATAACATAATCATGCATTAAGTTTAAATTCCTTGAAATTAAGGACAAATGGCATTTAACATCACTTATTAACAAGTGACATCCTAGGTGTATGTTTAATATCTTTAAAATGCCTAGATAGGTATGCATGATCCCTAGAATAGGGTAAAACCAAAATCTCACATCTCACAAGGACTATAAGGTGACTTGTATGTGTTTAAGTGCACATTAGATACAAGTGAGATGTTAGGAAGATGAACAAAACTCAAGATGTTGATTTAGTGCATTCTTCTGAGTTTTAGGTTCATCAAAACACATAGTTATGTGTTTTCCCATCATTGGGAAAGCTAATGTACAAGTCATGTGCTTTAAGCCCAAGGAACATGGTGGGATATTGGTTTGAAAATGTTTTCAAAATGATTTTAGAAAATATTGGTGAAGGCTATCTTTTGATAGTAATCACCATTGAATAGTTAGACACAATCTTGAAGAAAAACACTAAAGTTTTTGCAAGTTTTCAAGTTTGTGTCAATATTTGAAAATATGAAGTATTTTCATAGAAAACTATTTTTCCTTGATAGTATATGCCCTAAATAATGCCTACACGAAATTTCATGATTTTTGGATTTTTGTAGAATTTTCTAGGGGTTTCTGAAGTTGGCTGATTTTGAAATTCAGCTACTATCAGAGCTCCGATCGATCCATGGATCGATTGGAGTGCCTGAATCGATCCGTGGATCGATTCAGAAGGCTCTCCCGTGAGCAGAAGCTCGCTGGATCGATCAGCCGATCGATCCAAGAAGTCTGAATCGATCAGTGGATCGATTCAGAAAGGTTCAATCGATTGGAACCCAACTCCAATCGATCCAAGTTGCTGATTTTGGCTGGGAAAGCCTGATTTCAGCATCTTTAAACCTAATTTAGTCTAGATAACCTTTCCAAACCCCTAAAAATACATATGTATACATAAAAAGGGTATTTTCATGTGAAAACAAGGATGGATTGGTTAAAGAAGGCTAAGTTGAAGTTTAGGTTGAGGTTTGTTTCAGATTTTGAATATTTGAACCTCAAAACTTCTACAATAGGGTTTCCTAAAGTTTTAGGGAATCCAGGTCATTGTTGGTGCAATGACAGAAGTTACCACCATGTTTTTAGGGGGAGGGACTCTTTAAAGGCATGAAAATTATTTTTCATAAACCTTGGAAGGTGGTTAACCTTCCGTTAAGTGGATAATGCTCAAGGATGGGCATTTGTCTACATTGAGGAAGAATGTAGGGTTAAGGATAAATGAAGGGTATGGGACCTTCATTTGGGTCACTAGACCATGTTATGCTCCAGAGCGAGCATTATTTGAAAATGAAGGGAATGAGTCCTTCATTATCGTGTTGGTCACAACGAGTGAAGTTGTGAACAACAATGAGCAACTCTTCAGGGGGAGAGTTTTCAACAATGGGGCATTTGTTGAAGAGTGCCCAAAATTGAGGCACGGGTTGATGTGTGCTCAAAGATGGGTTGATGTGTGCCAATAGGGGGAGAATGTGTGGTTTAAGTTAGACCTTCATTACCTATGGGGGAGGTCATAGGGGGAGAATGAAGGGAACCAACATTCATACCTTGGCATGAATGGAGTTAAGGCTATGGGATTAGCTTAACTCAGAATGGTCCAAACTTAAAGGTATTGTCAAACATCAAAAAGGGGGAGATTGTTGGTACAATATCCCTTAGGTCAAGGTTGACTGGTTTGACCAAGTTTGAGTCTTGGTCATAGTTTCGATGTTTGACAATACATGTAGACACATGGACAATGCAGGTGCAGTTGTTCATATGGGGAGATTTTGATCAGGGACTGATCAGTGTGAATGAAGAAGAGTCAAGTAGGTATACCTGACTGGATGGAAATCCTGGTGAGTGAAGCCAGGTGAAAGTCCTAGTGAGTGAAGCTAGGCAGATGGAAATCCTGGTGAGTGAAGCCAGGTGAAAGTCCTAGTGAGTGAAGCTAGGCAGTATGAAAATCCTGGTGAGTGAAGCCAGGTGAAAGACCTAGTGAGTGAAGCTAGGCAGATTGAAAACCCTAGTGAGTGAAGCTAGGTGAAAGTCCAAGTAGGTCAAGAGAGTGACCGGATACTTGGCATGAAAGAAAAGTCCAAGTGGGTCAAAGGGATTGACCGGACACTTGGTGAGGGAGTCCTAGCAGGTCAAGGGAGTGACTAGATGCTAGGCATGACGTACCAACAGGTTAAGTTTGACCGGATGTTGGTTTGGGAGGTTTGGGACTTGGTTTTGGGCAAAAACCAAGCTCTGGATCGATCAGTGGACCTTTCCCAGCGAACAGAAAGCCTCTGGATCGATCAGTGGATCGATCCAGAGGTCCCAATCGATCAGTGGATCGATTGGGACGCTGCTGCTTCGCGCGATAAGCGCTGGATCGATCCGTGGATCGATCCAAGCGTTTTTCCAGAGCACAGAGGCGCTCTGGATCGATCCGTGGATCGATCCAAAGCCTCCCCGATCGATTGGGAATAATCGAATCGATTGGGATCCGACCGTTGCGTCATATTTGAGCCGCAGGCGAGCGTTGTCTTCGGCATCACTTCACAGATTCATTTCAGATCTTCACCAGCTCCTCCACAACTCTTCTCAAGCTCGAGATTGCTAGTTCTTGAAGGTTCTTGGAGGCTCTTCCAAGTCAAGAGGCGGATCAAAGCAAGAAGAAGAAACTAGAGTTAGGGTTTGTGCACTCATTGTAAGCTTGTAAGCTTGTATTTCTTTACTACCCTTTCTTCTTCTTGTATTGAGTCTTGTAGGGCTTCTCCGCCCTTGGTAGTTACCATAAAGGAGAGTTTCATTAGTGGAGGGTGCGTGCGTTGTGTGGATCCTTGGATTAGTCACCTCCCTTGGAGGTGGATACCAAGTAAAATCCAAGTGTTAGCGTGTTTGTATTTGTTTCTTTGTATTTCCGATGCGCATCCTTGAAGAAACAAGCAACGCCGAGCAACGAGCACGCGAAGAGCTATTCACCCCCCCCTAGCTACTTTTCTGTTATGATGTATACTAAAAGCCTAGCTTTTGGTATAAATATTTATCTAGAAATAAGAATCACATTGGTCAAATGACTACATTTATGATAAATGTAGTTGTTCAATTAATTTATATTGTAGATAACATGGTGTGTGGTGTCACACACAGAAGATCATGTTATCAGTACCTTATAAATTATAAACAGTAGCTCACGACCAAGATGGAAAGGAACAAACCATTGGAAGGTCATAGTGTAATTAGGTATTAGTTTATCTTAACTATATAATTACACTAGTAGACTTAAAGTGTATTGAGTAGGACCATTTGAGGTCGTTCATTTTATACTGACTTAATAAAGGAACAAAGACCTCAGTTATTATGGAAGCGTGTGCTCTTAATCCTAATATAATAACAAGCACATATATTTGATATTTATTTCTTTAATTTATCAATGGGTGAGATTTAGTTCGATAAATCAATAAGCCCGATAAGTTGAGAAATGATATCACTTATAGTGTGTGTTGTTGATTATAGAAGGAAACTGTGTCCTAGTGATCTAGGTTGAGAATGTCCCCAAGAGGAGCTCATAAGGATTGTCATGTTAAACCCTGCAGGTGGACTTAGTCCGACATGACGATGAAGTTGAGTAGTACTACTCTTGGAGCTAGATATTAATTAAGCGAGTTGTCAGTAACTTACTTAATTAGTGGACATTTGTTATCTTAAACACAGGGAGACTAACACACTCATAATAAGAAGGAGCCCAAAAATGTAATTTGGGATTGGTGCGGTAGTTCAATAATTGTTCTTTAGTGGAATGAATTATTATTGATGAAATTAAGTTGTGTCTTCGGGGCGAACACGGGATGCTTAATTTCATCGGGAGACCAAAACCAATTCCTCCTCTCGGTCCCTATCGTAGCCTCTAGTATATAGAGATTTATACCCACCGCATACCCACCTTCTTACCCATCCTATAGGGGTCGGCCAAGCTAGCTTGGAGACCAAGCTAGGGCCGGCCATGGGTATGTTCATGGGTGAATTCATGTGGCCGGCCCTATTAAAATAAAAAGGAATTTTAATTTTAAAATTTTTCTTATGTGGATAATATAATTTAAAAGAGAGTTTAAAAATTTAAATCCTTCCTTTTATAAGATTCTACAAAAGATTAAGAGAAGAGTTAAAATCTCTTTCCTTATTTGTAGATTAAAAGGTTGATTTTAATTTTGGTAAAAACTTTCCTTTTAATTATATTCATGATTTAAAAGAAAGTTTAAAAATTAAAAATTCTCTTTTATTAGTTTCTACAAAAGATTAAGAAAAGATTTAATATCTTTCCTTATTTGTAGATTGAAAGGAGATTTTAATTTTTAGAGATAACTTTCCTTTTTGAAATTATCCACATGTTTAAAAGAAAGATTTTAATTTATAAAATTTCTTTTTATTAACCAATCATGAA
The DNA here is from genome assembly GCF_018446385.1 of Zingiber officinale. Lineage (NCBI taxonomy): Eukaryota > Viridiplantae > Streptophyta > Magnoliopsida > Zingiberales > Zingiberaceae > Zingiber > Zingiber officinale. The sequence continues at coordinate 43,779,244 of NC_056000.1, forward strand.
GGGATTAAAATTATTGGAGAAATTTTTATAAATTTCTAGAAACAAATTAGGAAGTTTTAATTTTGTTTTAATTAAAACTCTCCTTGTTTTGGGGAGAAGAGTGGCCGGCCATTATAATTTGAAAAGAGAAAATTATTTTAATTAAATAAATTTTCCTTTTCAATGGCAAAAGAATTAAGGAAGTTTTTATTAAATTTTCCTTATTTGCCAAGATCAAGGATTATAAAAGAGGGGGTAGAGGAGGCTTCAAGGCTAACGACTCTATTCTATTTTCCTCTCTTTTCTCCTTGGGTGTGGCCGGCCCTTTCTTTCCTCTCCTCTCCTTTGTGTGGCCGAAACCTTCTCATGGTGGAGATAGCTTTGGTGGCGGATCTAAGAAGGAGAAGAAGGAGAAGCCTCTTTTCTAGCATCCCTTGGAGCATGGTGGTGGTGGCCGAACCTCTTCATCCTAGGAGAAGTTTTGATGGCCGAAACTTGTAAGGAAGAAGAAGGTGCTTGGTGGTTCTCATCTCGGAAGATCGTTGCCCACACAACGTCCGAGGTTAGAAGAGGAATACGGTAGAAGATCAAGAGGTCTTTCTAAAAGGTATAACTAGTAATTTTTCTTTCCGCATCATACTAGTTATTTTTGGAAATAATACTAAATACAAGAGGCATACGATTCTAGTGTTTCGAATTTGTTTTCGATATAGTGTTTCTTTGTTTTTTTCCTTGTGATTTGATTGTTCTTTTCGGTTGACCTAAAGTTATTTTAGGAAATTAAATATTAGCTTTCTATAAAAGGTTTTGTCTAGTCGGTGGTGGTTGCTCCCATATCCAAGAAGGCCGTGTGCCTCGCCACGTCAGTACTGGGAACTAATTATGGAAATTAATATTTAATGGAATTAATAACTTAAGGTGATTTGGGTCGAACGTGTTAAGTTCCGCAGGAGACCCAAGTCAAAACCTAAAAGAACAAATAGATTAAGTTTTGAATCAAACGTGTTAAGTTCCGCAGGCGATCCAAAATTTAATTTAAAAGAACACATGGTAGCTAGGAAAAGGTTCAGACCTTTGTACAAAATTTTTGTACAGTGGAACCTCTAGGTTTTCCGAGTAGCAACCAACATTTTCGGTCCTAACAAATACATCAAGAGGAAGCCAAAACTAGGACTTTAGGTCAAGGTTCTATTAAACCATTTAAGCTAGTTTTGGATTTTGTGTCAATCTTGGGATTAGTGATAGATATATTTTTGAATGTATTTTTCCCAAGTAGACATGGGTAAAACAGACATCTCCATAAAATTTGGAGATTTTTGGAGGTCTGTGGAATTATTGGTGCATTTCTAAAAGTGGGTCAGAAATGCTGAAAAAGGCTGAAAAACTGTGCTAGTCGACTGCTAGTTTTAGCAGTCAACTGCACCAGTCGACTGATAAAACATGCAGTCGACTGGCTGGAAACTGAAGCATTCTGTTCGCTCAGCCAGTAGCAACCAGTCGACTGATACCAGTCTGAAATTGTCTTCAGTACTGAATTTTGACCAAGTCAACTCATACAAGTGTATGAAATCCATGGGGGATTAATACATGAGTTTATGGTCAATTTGGATGACAAGTTGTCAACAATTAGGATATTGTTGGAGAACCTTTTTGATGTATGGCAAAGGGGGAGAAGTTTAGGTTTAAGTGGGAAACTTACATACCTTTGCAAGAAATCCTACCTCAAGGGGGAGCTTAGGTGAAGGGGGAGCGATTGCTCATTTATTAGCAAAAGGGGAGAAGTTTACCTTAGCAAAGGAGGAAAGTCCAAGGATGAGTCTTGGCGGTTTAAGTCCAAGCATGTGGTCTTGGCAATGTAAGCCCAAGTGTGACTTGGCAATGGATGAAGTCCCGGAGGCGCGACCTCTTGGCAAAGGAAGACCCGACAACAATGACAAGGCCGATGGAAGCTCCAAAAGGCAAGACGTGAAGGATGGGGAGGCATCCGAGGGACGCAAGGCTGATGGAGGAGGCTAGAAGGCTAGGTCTAGGTTGGTCGGGCGAGAACGAGTGCTGAGTGAATGTACTCGGGGTAAAATCCCAAAATTAGTGCTCACTGTAGCAGTACTGTAGCGTACTGTAGCAGTACTGTAGCAGTCGACTGGTGGTTTCATCAGTCGACTGGTGCAGTTGACTGGTGCAGCCGACTGGTAGCGAACAGAGGGTTGGTATCAAGCCGTTGGGCTGCAACAGTCGAATTTCCACGAAGGGCAGTCGACTGCATGTTTTGGCAGCCGACTGGTAGGCGGGGTTTTCTAACCCGTGGCCTATATAACCAAGCATTGGAAGCTTGGTTGTAATTGACGAAATTAGTGGTGGTTAACCCTAATTAGAGTCTCCAAGTGCCCAAGTGATCTAGCGTGCTTGTACGAGGTTGTGGCGAGGTTTCTCCACCCACAAGGAGCTACGCGAGCTAGCCGGAAGTTCTCCGGGGAATCATCCACCGACGGATCGGGATCGTCCACCTTACGGACAGCCGTGGAGTAGGAGCTTTATCTCCGAACCACGTTAAATCAATGTGTTAGGTTTGCTTTCTATTGTTAGTGTTTATCTTGTATTTCCGCTGTGCACACTAACCATTGTAGGAAGCGACGATTTGGGTGAGACGCTATTCACCCCCCCTCTAGCAGACGTCAAGGTCCCAACACTTTCTGCCTAGGGTTACCACCCCCTAGGATTTTCTGCCACCTAGGGTTACCACCCCCTAGGACCTAAGGTTGCCCCCCATAGGATTTTCCACCACCTAGAGTTACCAACCCCTAGGACCTAAGGTTGCCGCCCCTTAGGGATTTTAAATTTCTTCATCTAGGGTTACCATCCCCTAGGACCTAAGGTTACGACCCCTTAGGGTTTTCTACCTGCCTAACCGCAGTTAGAACTTTCCTACAAACTCATTCAACATATCAGATAACAAACAACCTTAACTTTGAATTCCTTTGCCATTATCAAAACTTGGGTTCGATCGTCGGATGCTTCCCGCACCAACAAAGCGACCGTCTGCGAGCAAGCTGAGAAGAATACTTGCATTTTTCAGAGTTTGGCTCCCAAGTGGGAGACCGCTATTGGTGCGGGAAGCATCCGACGATCAAACCTGAGTTTTGATAATGACAAAGGATTCAAAGTTAAGCTTATTTGTGATCTAATGTGTTTAAATGAGTTTGTAGAAAAAGTTCTAAGGTATCTTAGGCAAAAGTCTTAGCTGCGGCTAGGTAGGCAGAAAATCCTAGGGGGTGGTAACCCTAGGTGGAAAGTCTTGGCGGATCGAGATCTTTGGGCAAAAGTCCAAGAGTCGGAAACTCTAGGTGAAAATCCTGGTGTCGTGGACCGGGTGGAAAGTCTGGGTGGGTCGTTGAGCGAACGCCCAGCGGAAAGACTTGAAGGCTCGGGCGCTGAGCAAAAATCCAGTTGATCGGGAGGATCGAACTGGCAACGAGTATACTCTCCTGAGTGGAGTAGGTGAGAACGCGTTCCCCGTTGAGAGAACAGTAGGCGTCGATTCAACTTAGGATTTCCGATCGGAAATCCAAAGTCAGAACTGGATAGTCCAGAGATTGTCAAATACTTCTGTTATCATGTTTATACTATGTTTTGTTGGATATGTTGTTGTTTTGTAGACTATAATATCTTGCAGGACGTAAAAAGAACTCAAATCCTTGGATAAACAGTGTCTGGGGCGGCTCCATGGGGCTTGGAGGCGCCTCGGATGCTTTGGCAGAAGCTGCACAGAAAGTCGGGTTGAAGGTGCCCTCCTGGA